>NC_045431.1:245450124-246889765 GCF_902635505.1 Sarcophilus harrisii
GCTTGTCTCTGCGCTTGCCCATGCTCCTGCTCCAGCTCTTGCCCCTGCTCTAGCCCCTACCCCAGCCCCTGCTCCAGCCCCTGCCCCAGCTCCTGCCCCTGTCCCTGCCCCAGCCCTTGCCTCTGTCTCTGCCCCAGCCCTTGCCCCTTACTTGCTCCAGGCTGATTCAGAGGAAAAGTTTGAGAAAGCAATTTTGGGGCACTCACTGTTTTCTCTGCTCCCCGGATGTCCTATTTGTCTTCAAGTCCTTGTGTATCTCTGCCTCATAAGGGATTGGCATAGATTTAATAGAACATTTTTATGGTTGCAGCAAATGACTGCTTCCTGTCTCTGTGCAGGTCCAAAGTCCTTTTCTTTTTCAGTCACTGTTCTGCTCTTCTCTGCTTTCTTCTCCTTGGCGATATTGAAGAAACTCTCCTTGGGAGAAACAAATGAAGAAGTAGGAGAGAAGCCTGGGGGTTGTTGCGTGATCAGTGCTCCCATCACTGGGGGAGTTGTGAATTTGGAGGCAGGAGGACCAGGTTCAGGTTCTGGCTCTGCCGGTTTCTGCCTATGTGACTTTCCCTTTCTGGTTATTGGGTCTTTATCTGCCCAAAAAAAGGTGATTTCTGAGGACCCTCAAGATCTTATGAAATATTTAAATGGCCATCATGTGACAGAGGGATTAGGTCTGTTTTTGCTCAGAATAAAAGGTTCTATGTTATGGGTATGAGGCTAGTGGTATGTCTAGAGGAAGAAAAGGGCAAAAAGAGGGAGCTTCCTGAACTGCATGGAAACACAAGGTATGCCTAAGGTGTGGACAAGAATTTTATTATGAACTTACCACTGAGTTTTCCTTATTAAAGCAACTACTGCCACTTGTTAACTCCTTAAACTGGGGTTCTAGAGATCCCTAGAAGTAAAATGAGACTAGAGAGAAATTGTAGAAATATGTAGACTCATGTATTTTTCTATAGAACTCTATAAGTCCTGGTGTGTTTATGAGGTATGAGGTAGGTGAATTATGATCAAGGGGTTTATCTACCTACATCCTGGCACATGTGCTGTGTCTAGTTTTAGAAAACTGGGACCAGGGATAGAGGTGGTGACTGAGAGATTAAGTGATTTGCATAGGGTGGACTCAAGGAGGGAGATACTTAGGCCAGGAAACCAATTAGGAGGCTGCTGGCAGTAATCAATGAGATGTGAAGAAGTGAGGAGGATCCAAGGTTCCAACTGTGTGAAAGAAGAGAAAGTGGCAACTGCTAGAAATAGGAGGAAAGTAAGAATAGTAATATTGGGCAATGGATTAAGTGTTTGGAATAGTGGAGAGGAAGGAGTGGAGGACAACGTGAAAAAACAAAACACCGAGGCTTGCCTTAGCAAGACAAAGCCCCAACATCCTTACAGACTGCTCCAGCATGGAGTCCTTCAGGTATAAATTAAGCTCACAAAAGATTCCAGTAAAGATACAAATGTTGGGGCTAAGGGGACCCCCAAAATGTTGGGGTTCCAAACTGTCCTTGATAGGTGTATCAAAAGAATTTGCAGGTTCAGACCTATCTCCAAGGCCAGGGGCAAAGTTTATTATAATTATAATGCCAGTTAAAGAGAGCTAAGTTTCAAAAGAAGTTAGCAAAGAACCAGGAGCAGGAATATAAATTTATAGGGAAAAAAAGATAGAGAAACCAGGTGCTTCAAGTCACTGATAATGGTAGTTTTATGGCTTAGAGGTAAAGTTGAGTGGTCTGATCTGACTGTGTGTGCAAGTACACTACCTCTAGTTCTCTAGGCAAAGCTTAGGGGGTGGGGAATGGGACACCTTCCAAAGGTATGTTTTTAGACCTATGTCAAGTGGCAGCCATCCAATTTTGTTCTGCATCTGCTTAACTTTAAGCACTTCATTACTGTTGCTCATTCAAACCTCTATTGTTAGTGACCACCAGGCTGTTTATCTGACAGGCAGCAATGTTTGTGGTGTTGGTTAGGTAGAGTAAACTGGAGCAGGATAGTTTAGGGGAAGAAATATATCATTTCCAACTATATCATTCCCAAAGTCAGGTGGTCTTAGGGTTATTGCTACATCCTTCCCAAGGGCTGTATCATATCATTCCCCCCTCAGGCAAGTTTTTTTTTTATTTCTGCCACTGATCTAGTAGTCTAGTAATAAAAATTAGATTTTGTGTCTTTTTCATTCTTTATTGGGTAAATACATTATCTTCAATGTGTTTTATAATGTTATGAACAGAACCACAAGTGTTACCCAAACTCCACAACTTTATGGAATTCTTGAAGCCATAGTCTATTCTTATTTACTTAATCATCTCAGGGAGGTGATGTCAGTAACCTAGCCCAAGTTATTGGAGTTCTGTTAAGTTTCAGTTTTCTCTCTTATAAAATTAAGATAATAATTAATGTGAGGATCAAATGAGATCAAATGATTTACCGTGTGTAAAGTATTTTGCAAACTTTAAATCACTATATCTATACACACATGCACACACAGAGATATACATATATATATGTATATATATACATATATGTATATATATATATATATATGCTAGTTATTATTACTGGTTGCTGGTTGAGAACCCTAGCTTGAAGGAAGTCTTAGTCAGATGCTTTGTGGTTTGTTAGAAACCAACTTAATATTTAAAAAACAAAAGAACCTATCACTTTTTATTCTTTCTTGTGGGTCTGTTGGATAACAACTTAATTACTTCTCCTTTACTTTCAAATTTCCCCAAAGATTCTTTTATTTCCATGAATTGTCATGCCCAATTACTGACAGAGAGGTACCTGCCAATCACTGCCAGCATTTATAGCTTTGTACGTATTTGTGGGATTTGAAGATTTCTACCATTTTGTGACTTGTTGCTGTGACAAACTTGTTCTTAAATTGGCCAACTGCAGCTGTTTCCTGTAAAAAAAAAATTGTGAAAGTGAGGTTTCACTTCCTAATGAATAACAGCTCACGGGGCCATGGGACAGTATTGTCTCTTCTATCTGTGGCTTGCATGACTAAAGTCATGTTGCTTACTCCAAGGTTGGAGTACAACTATGTTAAGTACTGGATTGCCTGGACCTCAGCTTGATTTCATTCAAAATTTTCTAATCATTGTTGCCCTTAGAGTTAGTGGAGAACAGCTCCAGGAATAGGAGGGATCTCAGAGACCATCTAGTCCAATTCCTGAATTTAGAAAGGTAAACTGTAGCTCAGAGAGTTGAGATGATTTTTGACCCCAATCAAACAGGTAGTATTAAAGATAGAATTGGAAGCCAGACTATGTGACTCTGGAGTCATTGAATTTTTTCACTGCCTTGTGGACAAGGAGACTCAAATCCAACAATTGATAACCTGAGATTATCAAATCTAGGATCCTCAACTCCTGAAAGATGAGGAAACCTTGAAACATGAAATGTGGGTGTGCTAATGCTGGTACCCTGCTTGTCTCTGACCATGGTCCTGTCTCACCATTCAGACTATGGTCAGTACCTTGTGGGAAATAAAAGGGATTTCCCCTTGATCATACTTTAATTTTCTGGTCCCTCCTGAATAGCAGGATCTAGTTGTGAAACTTCTCTTCTCCAAGAAAGAGAAGGCAATGTCACATGCAAATTTGGCACTAAATAAGGAAAAATTTCCTACAATTAAAGCTGACCAATAATAGAGTGGACTGCCTTAGGAATTAAGGATCGCCTGTCACTTTAAAAGGAGGCTGAAAAATCACTTATCAAGATTGTTGTAGAGAGGATTTAGGTATGTGCAGGAGATAGCTTCTGAGTCCCTTTCTAGCTCTAAGACTGTTAGTTGAGATTTGAAAAGTTTTTTTGGAAACAGGCATCCAAAAAATAATAGATTACAACATTCTCAAACATATACTCCAAGAATATTGTCAGAATAGAAAATTCAAAGTGTTTTATCTATTATTATTATAATAATTATATTATATATTCTATAATATTGTATTATCATTTTAATCATTTATTTTGCATCACTTTCATTTTTCAAGATTCCTAATTTAATTTGTTTTCTTTTGAAGTATTTGTTGCTCTCAGGAAAAACCTACCTTTTCATTATCTCATCTGTCCTGTATTTGAGAATATAAGAAAAATAAAACTAATTACAAACATATGTCAATGTCAATCAGAATGAATTTCCATATTTGCCTTGTTCAAAAATATTTCATTCTGCATTTTAAGTTCTTCACTCTCTTTCAGGAGGTGCGTATCATGTTTTGTCATTAGTCCTCTGAAATTCTGTTTGGTCATTATGTTGATAAGTGTTCCTAATTCTTTCAAAGTCGTTTGCCTTTGCCAAATTACAATTATATAAATTGTTGTCATGATTCAGTTCATACAAATCTTCCCAGTTTTTTTCTGAAATCCTCTCCATCATTTCTTTTAGCACAATAATATTCCATCACATTTATATATCTTAATTTGTTTATCCATTTTCAATTTATGTTACACTTACTAAAATTCTCATTCTTTGCTCCTTCAAAAAGAACTGCAAATATCTGTGTATATCCTTATTTTGATTAGTACTAATCTCAATCTCCCTTTTGTTCCTTCTCTTCCCTTTCTCTCTTACAATCTTATTTCTTTGTCCAGTGAAATATATTTCTTTACATAACCGTGTACATTCTTCTTTTGGTTACTTAATATGAGAGTGACATTCAAGTATCAGCTATCCACTCTGCACTCTCCTTCTTGTTTGAATAAATGTCTGCTTTCTCATCCTGATTATCTGAAATAATTTTCTCTACCCTTCTCTCCTTTCCTCCCACCTCCAACCATTCTTCTTCCCCTCTCTTTCCATCTTCTCTTGATAGTTAAGAAATAACAAAACTTCTTTTTTTCTAGTGGTGGTTGCTTGATCATGTTGTGACTCTGACTGTGGTTCCTTGGTAATTCAATTATTTTTTTCTAGCTGAATGTATTATTTTTATTTTGACCTGGAAATTCTGGATTTAGTCTGTAGTTTCCTTGAATGTTTTTATTTCAGGAGGTGATTCGTGAATTTTTTTTTTTGTTTCCTCTTTGATCTTTGATTCTCTGAGCAGTTTTCTTTTAAGATTTCTTGAAATATGATATTAGATTCTTTTTTGATTTTTCAATATGTTTACATAATCCAGTTAAGTATTTTCTTTTTCATCTTGATGCGGGTCTAGTGGTAGAGAATTGAGGTGTGAAAATCCCCTCTGGTTGGCACTGGTCCAATATGAAAGAATTCATGAGCCCAAAAAGTCTGACTGGCAAAAGGGATTAATATTTATTGCCACTAAGAAGCCAGTTTTGCTAGGAACACAGATTTCTTAGTGGTAAAAGATCCTGTCAGGGAAAAATGGCAAAGGTTAACCCTGAGAAGAGAGTATCTTCACAGCAGGCAAGAGTCCTGGCAGGCAGCTGTGCCAAGAAGAGAGCTTCTTGGCAAAGCATAATCCTACTTTGGACTTCTGCAGAGATTTTGAGTTCAAAATTGTCTTTTTATAAGAAGTCTGAGTCTGGTGCTTCTGTTGAATAAGATTCAATGCCCCCAGGCCTAGATTTCCAGTTGAAAAGAGTTTCTTTTTTTTTTTTTTTTTTTTTTCTTGGAGTTTCAAGCCACTCAATAGGAATATGAGGTTGAGATCTCCAACTGAATGAGACCACTTAAGTTTAAGCTACTGGGAGTGGTCCTGGGCTAATCTTCAACTCAATAGAGGGTGCAGCTAGTCCCCACCAAGATTTCTAACAGAATGAAACCACTTAACTGCCCTGAAGGGTGGGTCTCTGTCAGAGGAGAGTTTCAGAGTTCACCCCTATCAATCTGTTTTCCAGATAAGTTGTTTTTGCTGACATACTTTATATTTTCATTTATACTTTTAGTCTTTTAATTTTGTTTTAATATTTCTTGTTGTTTGGCAATCATTGGCTTCTATTTCATTCAATCTTAGTTAATTACCTTTCCAATTTTTTCTTCTATAGCTCTATTTTCTTTTCCAATTTTTCCCCTCAAGTATTATGTACTAAGTACATGTACTGAACTAGAGAACTATTAATCACCATGCTAAACTAAATAACCATTGTCTTTATCAATTCCACTGAGTTAGCATCTTGTAAAAATTCTTGTTTCAAGTACAAGAGTTCTGGCTCATAACATCTCCTGTTTTCTTTTGTTCTAGAACATAGGTCATGCCCTCTCTGACTTCTAAGGGAGGTAAGAACCCCCAAAAGGAGGTGATCATGCCTTCCCTGACGTCTCAGGAAGGAAGATGAAAACACCAAAGAAAATGGGGACTCAAACCAGATTAGTGGGTTTCTGAAAGCTCTAACTTTGAGACAGGTATACATAAATCCATCAACAGGGTTATTGCATCAACAAGCAACATGATTATACATGTCCACAAGTCCTAGAAGCAGTCAAACCAATTGATTGTCCATTACCATGTGTCAGGATCAATGATTTCTGCAGGAGTTTTGAAACTGCAATAGTCTCATACAATTTGTATCTAGGGAATACAATGATTCCTGCTGTTTCAATTCTGTAATCTCATTATTCACTCTCTTTCAGTCAGATGTTTCTTAGGTCTTCTCCTTGTTTTCGGTTTTTCTCTTTCTATCTCTTCAAGGTTTTGTTTGACCCATAGTGATTCCTTTTTCCATAACTCTGTAGAAGATAATCCCAAGCAAGGGTAACCATTATTTCATTACACCACTTTCGGATCTCTCCCATCACTTGGGATTATTTGACTGCCTCACTGGACACCTGTCCTCAAGATGGGCTAAAAAGTCCATTGTTTCATTCTAGTAGATCTTGGATCCATTATTGTTATGTTTTGATTTGTTTGTTTTATTCAGGCAATTTTATTTTTTTTATATTATTTAAATAATCCTTGGATTTTGAAGAATCAATGAAGGTAATTCATTTAGCCATGTTCTTCTCATTGTTCAGATGTTTCCTACCTCCTCCCTCTCCATGCATGCATCAGTCTGTTAAATTCTGTTAGATCTTGTCATATTGTTGAACGAAAGTTCCTTCTTCCTCTCAGGAGGATTATTAAGTCTCAATAACCGGAAGAGAACAAATCTTGAGTATTACATTCATTTCCTAGTGTTCTTTCTTTGGGTACTCTTCCTCCATCTTAGATCAATTGAAACTGCTCAATCCGCTCTTGTATTTGTTGCTGAAAGCTCATTTCCTTCAGAATAATCCTCATTCATATCGATTGTTGAGTATATAATGTTATTTCACGTTCTCTATTTGCAGGCATCATTCATTATTCTCAATCCTCTGTTTTTCCCTGTATTTCTTACAGAACAAGGGTAATATTCAAACATTATTGCACACATTTGTCACCGTTCTCCTTGGCTCCACTTCAGTTGCATCTTCTGGCTTATAACAGAGTAGCAGAATCTTGGATACATACAGGTCATCACAGTTTTGTATCTTTTTGGGGATAGTCCAGAATGACACTCCTGGAATGAGAACTGCACAGTTAATTGATTTCATTCTCTCCAGAATGTAGTCTTCATGTCATCCTGTTTCAATCCTCCAACATTCTGATTATCTTTCCTGGATCATTCTGGCCAATCTGATCAGGCGTATAGTGGTATCTCAGAGTTGTCTTGTTATGCATTTCTCTCGATCAATGAGGATTTGGAACACTCTTTCATATGAGTATAATAGTTTTAATTTCATCATCTGAAAATTGTCTATTCATATCCTTTGACCATTTATCAATTGGAGAATGGCTTGATTTCTTATAAATTAGAGTCAATTTTCTATATATTTTTGGAAATGAGTCACTTATCAGAACCTTGACTGTAAAAATGTTTTCCCCAGTTTATTTTTCCTTCTAATCTTGCCTGCATTATTTGTGTTTGTACAAAACTTTCATTTGACTATAACTCAAAATTTTCAATTTTCGTCTAGTCAATAGTGATTCTAGTTCTTCTTTGTCTTAAATTCTTCCTCTTCCACAGTTCTGAGAGGTAAACTATCTATGCTCTTCCAATTTATTTGATCTCATTCTTATGCCTAGATCATGAACCCATTTTGACCTTTATCTTGGTGTACGGTGTTAAGTGTGGGTCAATGCCTAGTTTCTGCCATACTAATTTCCATTTTCCAAGCATTTTTGTCAAAAAGTCATTTTTATCCCCAAAACTGGGCTGTCTTTGGGTTTGTCAAAACTAGATATTAAAGTTATTGACTGTTTTGTCCTTTGAACCTAACCTATTCCATTGATCAACTAGTCTATTTCTTAGCCAATACAGATAGTTTTAGTAATCTGTGCCTTTAATATAATATTAGATCTGGTCAGCAAGCTAAGCACCTTCATTTGATTTTTTTTTTCATTAGATTCCCTTGAAATTCTTGACCTTTTTGTTTTCCATATGCAATTTTGTCATGTTATTTTTTCTAGGTCATCAAAATAGTTTTGGGAAGTCTGATAGGTATAAGCTAAATAAATAGATTAGTTTAGGTAGTATTGTCATCTTTATTATATTTGCTTGCCCAATCCAAGAGCATTTAATATTTTTCCAGTTAGTTAGATCAGACTTAATTTGTGTAGAAAGCGTTTTGTAGTTTTGCTCATAAAGTTTCTGATTTTCCCTCGGCAGATAGATTCCTAAATATTTTATACTATCAGTAGTTACTTTAAATGGGATTTCTTTTTGTAACTCTTGTACTGTTGGACTTTGTTAGTGATATATAAGAATGCTGATGACTTATGTGGGTTTATTTTATAACCAGCAACTTTGCTAAAATTGTGGATTATTTCTAATAACTTTTTAGTAGAATCTCTGGGGTTCTCTAAGTATACCATCATATCATCAGCAAAGAATGATAATTTGGTTTCCTCATTGCCTATTCTTATTCCTTTAATCTCTTTCTCAGCTCTTATTGCCAAAGCTAGCATTTCTAATACAATATTAAATAGTAACGGTGATAGTGGGCAACCTTGTTTCACTCCTGATCTTATTGGGAATGGTTGCAGTTTGTCCCCATTACATATGATGCTTACTGCTGGTTTTAAATAGATGCTACTGATTATTTTAAGGAAAAGTCCATTTATTCCTATACTCTCAAGTGTTTTTAATAGGAATGGATGTTGGATTTTATCAAATGCTTTTTCTGCATCTATTGAGATGATCATATGGTTTTTGTTAATTTGGTTATTAATATGGCCAATTATACTGATAGTTTTCCTAATATTGAACCAGCCCTGCATTCCTGGTATAAATCCTACTTGATCATGGTGTATTATCCTGGGGATGATTTTCTGTAGTCTTTTTGCTAATATTTTATTTAAGATTTTAGCATCAATATTCATTAGGGAGATTGGTCTATAATTTTCTTTCTCTGTTTTCAACCTACCTGGTTTAGGTATCAGTACCATGTCTGTGTCATAAAAGGAATTTGGTAGGACTCCTTCATTCCCTATTTTTTCAAATAGTTTATAAAGCATTGGGACTAATTGTTCTTTGAATGTTTGGTAGAATTCACATGTAAATCCATCTGGTCCTGGGGATTTTTTTTAGGGAGTTGATTAATAGCTTGTTCTATTTCTTTTTCTGAAATGGGACTATTTAAGCAATTTACTTCCTCCTCTGATAATCTGGGAAGCCTATATTTTTGGAGGTAGTCATCCATTTCGCTTAGGTTATCAAATTTATTGGCATAAAGTTGGGCAAAGTAACCCCTTATTATTTCTTTAATTTCCTCTTCATTGGTGGAAAGTTCTCCCTTTTCATTTTTAAGACTACTAATTTGATTTTCCTCTCTCCTTTTTCTAATCAGATTTACCAAAGGTTTATCAATTTTATTGGTTTTTTCATAAAACCAACTCTTAGTTTTATTTATTAGTTCAATAGTTTTTTTAGTTTCAATATTATTAATTTCTCCTTTTAATTTTAGAATTTCAAGTTTAGTAATTGATTGGGGGTTTTTAATTTGGTCTTTTTCTAGCTTTTTAAGTTGCAAGCCCAATTCATTGACCTTCTCTTTCTCTATTTTGTTCAAGTAAGCCTCTAAGGATATAAAGTTTCCCCTTATTACCGCTTTGGCTGCATCCCACAAATTTTGGTATGATGTCTCACCGTTGTCATTATCTTGAGTGAAGTTATTAATTGTGTCTATAATTTGCTGTTTCACCCAATCATTCTTTAAGATGAGATTATTTAGTTTCCAATTACTTTTTGATTTATTTACACCTAACTTTTTGTTGAATGTAGTTTTTATTGCATTGTGATCTGAAAAGAAAGCATTTACTATTTCTGCCTTCCTGCATTTAATTTTGAGGTCTTTATGTCCTAATATATGGTCAATTTTTGTGTAGGTTCCATGAGCTGCTGAGAAGAAAGTATACTCCTTTCTATCACCATTCAGTTTTCTCCAGAGATCTATCATACCTAGTCTTTCTAATATTCTATTTACCTCTTTAATTTCTTTCTTATTTGTTTTGTGATTTGATTTATCTAAATCTGAGAGTGCAAGATTGAGGTCTCCCGCTATTATAGTTTTGTTGTCTATTTCTTCTCATAACTCTTAACTTCTCCTTTAGGAAGTTAGATGCTATACCACTTGGTGCATATATGTTTAATACTGATATTGCTTTGTTGTTTATGCTACCCTTTAGCAGGATGTAGTTTCCTTCCTTATCTCTTCCCCTCCTTCCCCACTTCCTTAGTATTAAACTTATTGGTCCCACTTGCGTCACCCAGCTCTCCCTCTTTAGTATCCCTCCCTCCTCCCTTTGAATCCCTTCCCCTTTCTTGTACCCTTCCCTTATTACTCTTTTTCCTTTTCACTTTTCCTCTCCCACTTTTTAATGAGGTGAGAGAAGATTCTCTGTAAAACAAATGTGTCAATTATTTCCTCTTTGAGCCAACTCTGATGAGAGTAAGATTTGCACAATGTTCCTCCCCCTCTCTAAGTTCCCTCAGATATGATAGGTTTCCTTTGCCTCATCAACGCATGAAGTTTCCCTCTTTTTATCTCCCCTTTCCCCTTTTTCTGACACTATCCCCTTTCCATTTCTACTTCCCTTTTTTATGCTATAATCTGATTGCTTTTTGGCTGATAGATCATGTAATCCCTTTCTTCCATCAGATTGCTTCTCTGCTAATTGATCATATCAGAGTTCTGAACTTCTGAAGACTCTCTAGGTGTAACCTCGGCTGCCATCATGCTCCACCTGGTTTTTTTTGTGTGAGGTCTTAGAGATGGTCCCCAACTCCCATTTCCCTGAGTCAATCTATATTCTGAGGCCTAGTGGAAGCCCTTATTGCATTTTGGACACAGGGTTTTGGGTCTTATTCTCCCATCCTGTTTTCTCACTCTATCTCACTCTATTTCTATGCCTACATTGAGCTTTCAGATGCCCTACTTAACCACACTGAAAGCATTGATGAGTCTCTCTGGAAATCCCTGTCTTCTCATGTACTGCATCATAGCATGGGTATAAAAGGCATTTGTGCCCACTGTGGCACAGCATCTTATGATCTCCTCTAAAGGATCATCTTTGTGTAGTCCTCATATAATTCTTTTACAAACTTCATTAGCATTTTCTTTAATGAGTTGTTTGATCATTATTCCTGTAGCTGCATTTTCTCCAATCGTTCATATGACAGTTGTTTGCAGATGTCCCACAAAATCAGCAAAAGGTTCATTTGGACCTTGCTCTATTTTCGTGAAGGGTTCCCCTCTATCTTGTTTTCCTAGGAGGGAGCCTCATGCTTTGATAGCAGCAGTAGCAATTTGCTCATATGCTATCAAAGGGTAATTAATCTGTACTGAAGTGTCTGCATACTGATCCTTACCTGCTAGTTGGTCAAAGGTGATTTGTATATTAACTCCAGTTTGCCTATTTTGTTGATCTTGTATTCTACAGAGTTCACTGTACTCTGAAAGCCACAAGTTTTGTCCGGGTTCTAAACATGTCCTTGCTATAGATTTCCAATCACTAGGGATTAAAATTTCATAAGCTAAATTCTCTAATACCATCTTAGTATAAAACGATGTAGCCCCATAAAGAGTGCAATCCTTTTTTAAATCTTTTGATTTTTTTCCACATCAAAAGGAGTGTATCTTCTCCCAGCTTGACCTGAAAAACCAAATTCTTCAATCCACAGGGTATGCGTCTTTTAAATCAGATATATCCTGTCCTTTTTTAGCTTTAACTCCTGCCTTTTGTAATTGTGTCATAGGCTGCTTCATAGGTGGTGCTGATTGTGTCATGCCCCTCCCCCTCCTCCTTCTCCCTCCACCCATAAAGGGTTAATTGAGGGGGGCGGGTCATGAGATGGGGAATGCCCTAATGACTCCTGCTGTGAAGCACCACATTCCTTAATTTCATCAGAATTGTACTTAACTCCTTGTCTAATTCTTTATCCCTTTCACTTAGTTTGTCAGTATCCTCCCTTTCCTGCACTTTCTTCTTTTTCCTTATTCTATAATTTATGTAATTTCCTAAAGCCAATTGTATTAAGTTATATGTAGAGAATATTTCTTTAGGAATTGAATCAGGACCATTATCATTGTAATATTCAATTAATTGCTCTCTTACTAATTTCACTCTTCTGGATCTAATTCTTTTTCCTTTGAGAACTAAGGAGATGGGTATTGTAATGTTTCTAAAAGTTCAGTGATCTGCTCCCAAGTTACAATCAAACCTTGGTTTTTTATAAATTAACTATGCTTTCTGACACATTTTCCTTGAGTTGGAAAAGTCTCCTTTTTAAACATTTGTCCCATTTCAGCTGAAACTACTGTAACCCTTAACAAAGTTTCTTTCTTGTCTATTTTTGTACTTACCCTAATTCCTGGGTCATAGATATAGGTCCTTAGTCCCACATTCAGACTACAAAATGTAATGTTTCTGTTGGTTTTCTGGAGGTCTTGGAGCAGCCTTCGTTTCAGTAATCACCACAAGAATAGCCAGGTGTAAAAGTCCAAATTTTTTATTGTCTCCTTGCCTGGGGCTGGGCAGCTTTCTGGAGAGCCTTTCAGACCGGCTTTGGTCTCAGTGGGGAAAGTACAGGAGGCCAGCCACCATGGTGGTGTGAGATGAAGTGAACGAATCTGGCTGTGACTCCAAGGGCTTGTGCTTCAGCTTCCAGCCACCACAAAGGTGGACAGTGGAATGAATCTGTCTGTCTTTGGCTCTGAGAGCTTGAGCTCCCACCTCCAGTTCTCATCTTCTCTGGCTCAGACTGTGGCTGAGTTTGTTCCAGCTTTATATGCTCTATTTTAATTACATCATTGTAGGTGTGAATCTTGTAGAACTATATTAAGTACTAAGTACATGTACTGAACTAGAGAACTATTAATCACCATGCTAAAATAGATAACCATTGTCTTTACCAATTCCACTGAGTTAGCACCTTGTAAGAATCCTTGTTTTAAGTACAGAGTTTTGGTCCATAACACTCATTTCATTTATAAAAACATCCTCAATTCTTAAAAACAAACAAACAAACAAAAACCCTTTTATCTTATCAGGGAATTCTAGTTGAATTTTTGCCTCCTGATTTTTTCCCCTCTGAAGCCTTCAGTGGTAGATGTTTTGGAGTCATTCTCTTCTTCTGGGTTTGTGTCTTGAGCTTCCCTGCCATCTTTGTGATGAGCTTCTTTTTTATTTACTAATTTTTCCAGCTTACTGATTTCAGACTTGACGTTATTATAGTGCTCTGTGATACTTAAAGAGGTAAGGTCTAGACTGGTCTATTTTCGTGAAGGGTTCCCCTCTATCTTGTTTTCCTAGGAGGGAGCCTCATGCTTTGATAGCAGCAGCAGCAATTTGCTCATATGCTATCAAAGGGTAATTAATCTGTACTGAAGTGTCTGCATACTGATCTTTACGTGCTAGTTGGTCAAAGGTGAGTGTAGAAGGCCAGTATTGAATAAATCCATGTACAGAAAAAGCCCAGTCCAGGTATTACTTGAGACCTGCTCTCTATAAGGGTGAGTAATCCAAAGCATTGACTTACCACCTCCCTTAACAATGAATAAAAGACATGCTCGAGATAAATTTAGGATAATCTTGATGGAGAATGAATGTGATAGGAACAAGGTAGCACAATTATGCTATTTACAACTATTATAACAAATACCTTGTTATTGATAGTTACTGCCATTTACTACCCTGTTATGAAAGATACCTTGTTATTGTTAATTAAGGTCAAACTGAAATGTGGAAATATGTTGTATATATTAACCCTGGAATGTACATAGTGCCACCTGGAGGTAGTTGGTGTTAATGCAATACTAGTTTAAAGAGTACATAAACTCTGGCTCTCAGATTAATAAACAAAAATTGCCAGTTCATTTTTCTACCTGGCTCGTGGATATTCAATTCACCCTCACATTCTCAATATTCACTGGAGCTGAACTCCAGCACTTGAGAACATGGAGTTTTGTGTTTTTCTAGGATTTCAATGACAACTCAGCTTAGGCACTTAAAGTCAGTCTTTCATTGCTCTCAAAGTGATCTGATTCAGGGCAAAGTCTAATTGCTGACTCCTAGTTTGAGCTCTGCAAGTTTCTGATCTAGATTTGGGCTTAGGTAGTGGAAAATTGTTACTGGAATCAGCCCCTGTCATTCAGTTAGAAAACTCTATTTAGAGAAGCAGAACCATTAGGTTTTCTTTGGTCTAGGATTTCAGCTCTTTTCATTTCTCTGCAGAATGGGGTAGATGTTACAGTTGGGACCTCACTCTGCTCTTGGGGTCTGAAGTATTCTGAGGTACTACCTTATGAGTTTCCTTTTTTCTGATTACACCACCTAGGAGAGGGCCTTTCTATCTTGGAAAACCAACCCCATTTCCAGATTGCATTCTCATTCTACCTGGATCTGTAAACAAGAAATGGGTAGTAACCAAGTATACTGCAAGTTAGCATCTATCCCAGTCTTGGTGTCCCTGTATGGGTATGGTAGTATTCTGGTATGGGAATGCGACTTCCATCCTTTCCTCCCTCCTTCCCTCTGTCCCTCCCCCGTCTATCTATCTATTTGTGTTTCCTCTCTTCCCTCTCTCTTTCCTTCCTTCTTTCTTTTGGTATAATTTTTATTGATGTCTTCTGTTTCTTATATCATCATAGTTATCCCAAGTTATCATCCCCTCCCAAAGAGCCATCCTATATAACAAATAATATTTTTTGAGGGAAAAATATCATTATGACTACATTAAAAAAGTTCAAAATGTATGTAGTGTGTCACCTGTGGACCTTCTACCTCCATGAAGAAGAGGGTTGTTAGGGTGTCCTCTCATATTTCATTATTGGAGCCCTGCTTGAACTTTATGATTGTTGTCACATTCACTTTTGATTTTTTAGTGTATGATTATTTTTCCATTTACATTGTAGTTGTATATATTGTTTTCTTGGCTCTGTTTACTTCACTTTGCATTAATTCATATAGATTTTTTTATGCTTCTCTGTATGCATCACATACCTTATTTCTTATAGCACAGGAATAATATATTACCTTCATGTATCACAATGATGCTTATCTATTCCCCAGTTGATGGACATCTTGTTCTCTCTCATCACCATGCTGCTAATTCTAGCCTTGATTGATGCTACCTCCCTCAGCCTTTTCTCCTCTCTTTAAGGAGGACTAGAGGGTGGAGTACCAAACTCTTTCCATTGCCTTTCTTTATAGAGGACAGAAATTGGACTCAGCTCCATATCTATTGCTCTATTTGTCTCAGAACTAGGTACACTGAATCAGTTACATCCTGATCTATTCCCTCCCGCCCCCAACCCTTCTCTCACTTTCTTGCCTTCTTTTGGATATTATCTCTCCCCATCAGATTTTAAACTCTTTGAGGGCAGGAACTGACTTTCTTTTTATTAATTATATCCTCAATGTTTAACACAGTACCTGTCATATAGTAAGTGCTAAATGTTTATTAGGCTGGATTGAATTGTCTCCAATTCTTACCCATCACAAAAATGCTGCTATATATATTTTGGTATATATGGGTACCTCATAACTTACCTATGACTTCTTTGGGTTATATAAACCCTGTAATATATTCTCTGGTTCAAAGTGTATGGACATTTTAGTAATTTTATTTGACTAATTCCAAATTGCTTTCCAAAATGATCATGCCATTTCTCTGCTCCACCAACAATGTATTAGTGGTCCTGTTCTTCCACAACCTTTTAACCTTTTTTGATCATTTTTTCCCCCAATTTTCAGGGTGTGAGGTTAAACCTCCTGGTTCTTTTGATTTTTATTTCTTTTCATTTGGCACATTTTTTTCATGTAGTTGTACATACTTTGTGTTTCATTTTTTGACTACTGTCCATATCCTTTGAACATTTATCTACTGGGGAATTTTACATATACACATACATACATATATGTGTATGTGTATGTATATATGTATGTGTGTGTATATTATATATTATATACACACATACACACTTATACACACACATTGTTGATGTATTTTGGATAAAAAATTCTTATCAGAGAATTTGATATAAAGATTTTTTTTCCCATTCAATGAATTCCATCTTATCCTAGATGCATTCATTTTGTCTATGTAGAAACATTTCAGTTTCATGTAATCAAGGTTATCTATTTTATCTTTTGTAACTGCCATTATATCTTGTTTGCTTAAGAATATGTCTCCTACCCATAGTTGAGAAAGATATGTGATTTGCTTGTCTTCAATTTTACAAATATTTTTTAAATGATAAAATCTTTAATGAGCTACATGGCACAGTGGATAGAACACTAAACTTAGAGTTCAAAACTGGCCTCAGATACTTACTAGTAAGTCAGTTAACCTCTTATTTACCTTAATTCCTCATCTGTAAAACGAGAACACACTGGACAAAGAATTGGCATACCACTCCAGTATCTTTGCCAAGAAAACCCCAAATGAAGAGTTGGACATGACTGAAGGAGTGAACAACAGCAACAGTGATCTTTAATGTTAAGGTCTCATCTGTTTAGAGTATATGATCCCAGGAAATTTGACCAAGAGCAAGAGTTTACAAAAAGATAACAGGAGAATCCTTTCAACTCTTTCTTGGAAGTAACCTTGAAGTGACAAGTTACTTGTGAATGGGAGAAATGTGAGGAATAAGATAGAGATAGCCCTTTTCTCCTCTCATTAAGGAAATGGGAGGAAATTGAAATGAACTTAGAAGATGTTTAGCCAATTTGGATCCAAACAAAAATTTGCTTTAGTGGGATAAAGGTTCAAAAAGCTTATTCCCCTACCTGTTGCCTTTCTTTAAAGACTCAAAGGTAGGTTTTGCTACACTTTACTACCTACTGGGAAATGGAAAAGCTTTTGAGTTCCTCCACATAGATATGAAAGCTAGAGGAAGCACAGGGAGAGGTTCAGACGTGGAGGAGAAAGGGAGAACCAGACAGCTCTGCTCAGGGGCAGCTGTCATCCTCAATGGGTGAGCCTTCCTGGGGTGGGGTTGGGAAATTTGTTTCTTTGTCATCTTCTTGAGCAGGGAGATTTTCCACTTCTTCCTCAGCCTTTGGTTGGGAGGGTACCACAGTGAGATGGACTGCTTGCTCCTTCCTGTCTTCTGCAGACAGGAGAAGCACACTCTGCAATAAAAAGTCAAATCACTTTTCTTGTCCTTTACACTTCTTAGTTCTTTGTCATGTCCATATTTTCTACATTTTTAATTTAACAGATTATAGGACCATGGACTTAGATTAAAAAGGGAATAAAGGAGAGTTAAGTCTAATCCCCTCATTTTATAGAGGGGGAAACTAAGATACAAAATGACAACTTGACCAGGATTATTCTTACATTGTCCTTGGTTATCTCCTGTCCTCTCCCAGGGCCAGGGCTTTATTACTTCTTTGTCCCCAAAGATACATAAAGGCAACATGTACCAAAAGCATGTGCCAAATTCATTGATTCACTGACTGGGCATGAGAACAGACCATGGAAGCATTTGAACAAGAGTTCCCCTCTCCAAAATTGAGTAAAATGGAAAGAGCACAGAACTATGCTTTACAACTGCTACCAGTTGCTGCTACTGTCAGTTGAACTGTGCGACTTTGAGCAAGCTATCTGTTAGCTTTAATTTCTTATCTATAAATGTATAATCACAGCAATCTAGTTTCAAAGCATTCTTCCTAAATGTCCATCCACATGATGTGGGGCATCACAGAATTTTTAAAAACCATGTATTTATTATATGCCTATTGTATACTTAGCATTGTACTAGTTTGTACAGTGTTTGTACCTTATATACTAGACATAAGGTTCAGATAGGACATAATCCTTGCCTTTACTATTCTAGTAGAATTTAGCATACCCATTCTTTGAATTTAAATCCTGGTTTCTTGTCTCAACACTTTTTTTGTCATTGCTATTCATCTCCCTGTCTCCCCTACTCCATAAAGGATCATAGCATCCAGACCCTGTTTTCTTTGTCTTTTTCCCCTCTTCCCCATTCCTGAGAAGTAAAATAATTGACAAATTTCTCCTTTTTGTTAACTGTTGAATGTTTCATTTTGTATAACATAAACTATCAGAGGATGAGCCTGAGTCAGGTCTAGCCTTGATAGAGGAAGATCATGAATGGGACATTGTTCTAGGGCTAATAGGTCATTAAAACTTTAGGGTCAAATCAGTACTCACTGTCTGGGCCCTGGAGCACAGAATCTTCCATTCATCCTCTGTGATGCACACTACCAATAAGTTCTGGAGAAAAGTGAAAATCAGCATGATGGCCAAAATTCCCTGAAGAATGTCCAGAGAAGGAAAGATGAGAAAATAATTGGAATTGAGCTTAAGAAGATCTCATGTATTGTAATGCCTCAGTTTCTCTACCTCAGTTTCCCTGAATTATTATGCTATATCCTGAATAAAATTATTATGAGCACCCCCTCCTCTTCTTAACCCCATGAAGCTCTGACCACTCCCACATTCTAGTGAATCATAAAACTCCAAATGGCTTATCTCAAATGCCTTAGTATTATTCACTATCTCCTGTCCCAGACTCTCTGTCTCCTATTCCTGACCTTCTTGATCCCCAACCTGTCAGGACTAAAGTTATGATCCTTCCTGAAATTATGATTTACCCAGTGTTTTCCTCCCTTGTCTTTGTTTCCCTTATAGCTGGAGCCCTATAAAAGGTCTGTGTCTTAATTGCTAGGCTCAGACATCTTTTGGTCAAGAGTCCTGTCTGACCAGCTAGCCCAAATTCTCCACTATTAGAATATTAAAAACCTAATCTCTGTCTTGCCTCAGTTTCTCCAGCATTACAAGATGATTGTTAATGATGTGATAGCAACATGATTTTAGATCTCTGGTGGTAAATTGCAGGGACCTGTGCTTTCTTCTCTATTGGGTAAATATAGAGATGGTATGCTTGGTAAATTTGCAGATTAAATCTAGATTGAAGAGGTAGGCATCGTATTGTAGGACAGATTAAGGATCCAAAAGGACCATGAGAATTCAGAGCATTGGGTAGAACCTAGGAAGAAGGAATCCAGCAGGGATAAGGAAAATACATTATATTTTGTCACATAATTTTTTTTTCAAAGCAAGTAAAGGATTAGTCAATGTGCATTTTAAGGATTTACTTTGTATCAGCCATTGTGCTAAGTGTTGGGAATACAAAGAACAACAAAATACAGTCCATGCCTTTGAGAAGTTTCTATCTAATGATTGTAATGAGGGGGGAATGGCTGGACAGCATGTGTTTGGAAAAAACTTGGGGGTTTTCATGGTGTTGCTCCTAGACCTTCAGCGAGTCCCTGTTGCCTCAAGAATAAAATGGGAACCCATTCTCAACTTGGCTCCTTCTTGTCTTTCCAGATTTACTTTGTATGTTTCCTTATCATAGTTCCATTGAATCTTTACTGTTCTTTATATATGGTATGCCTCCTCCCCCAACATCTGGAGTGCCTTCTTGTCTCATCTGGGCCCCTTAAAATCGCAACCTCTTTTCTGAGCCTTTTCCTAGTGATGCTGAAGTCACTTTGTATGTTCTTTTTGCTTCTTTTTGAATATCCTGTATCTCCCCTCCCCCTACTTCTCATTTCCTCCTTTGAATGTAAGCTTCCTTAAGGTAGGGACTATTTCATTTCTATATCTTTATCCCAGTGTGTTTGCACTTGGGGAACTTACCAAAAAGAAGGACTTCACAGTGAAGCAGTACTGCTCCACCAAAGAGTTTTGCTCCGGTGCCTCACTTTGCTCACAACTGTATATGTTGACATTTGATTTGACTGTTTGCCCCAGATTCAGACTTTTTAGTTTTAGGAAATGAGAAACGGTGAGATTAAATATGTCCATGATCAGAAGAATCATTCCAGAGATGGATGAGAATAGGCTTATTGTGTTCATTCCTAGCTTTGTGTTGACCTGGGATAAGAGACACAAATGATAATGGCTTCTTTTAGTTTTTTCTTGCTCCTGTAACAAGAGTCCTAATATATCCAGTGGTTGTTGGTTCCTGCATCCACTTTAAGGGAAGGCCGGCTGCGACTTCTCCCTTTGGCATTAGAAGCCCTCTACCTTTCCATTCTTAACTCCTGTTCCTCCTTTGCACCCACATTACACTCCAGTAAAACTACACTACCTTTCTCAACACAGAGAATTCTTCTTCATCTTCTTCATCTTTTCTCAGTTTGTTTCCAATGTCTAGAACAAGGGTCCTCAAACTATGGCCTGCGGGCCAGATGCGGTAGCTGAGGACATTTAACTCCCTCACCCAGGGCTATGAAGTTTCTTTATTTAAAGGCCCACAAAACAAAGTTTTCGTTTTTACTATAGTCTGGCCCTCCAGCAGTCTGAGGGACAGTGAACTGGCCCCTATTTAAAAAGTTTGAGGACCCCTGAAAATGTCCTTCCTTTCTCTTCTGCCCTGTTGAATTTCACCTAGTCTCTAAACCAGCTTAAATGCCATCTCTTCTCAAAACTCTCCATGGTTTCCCCTATATAGTAACAACTTGTTTCCCTTAGACTTCATCAGAGACATTTTGTCTCATGTCTCTAACATGGTTATCATGTAATATCACATGTATTTCAGTTATTGCCAAGAGGTTGTTTGGTATAATGGTTAGAGAGCTAGTCTTGGAGCTGGGAGGTCCTAGCTCTTTCATCTCTCCAAAAAGCAGTCCAGAGGAGGGGGGAGGACAGGTTTTCTCCATTTCTTATTTAGAATTAAATAAGCTAGCAATTTCAGGACTCTAAAACAAAGGTTCTTTTTTGTGTGACCTAAGCATATGGATCCTTTCTTAAAAAATAATTTTCATTACTCAGAATTGCCAAGAAAACCCATTATACTGAACTACAGTTATCAGTATATTTTTTAAAAAATATACAGATCCCAGGTTAAGAGGTCTTGTTAAAAAGAAACTCACAGTGTGTTTCCCACTGTTTTCCACTGATGGGGTATAGCTTCTAAGGAAATATAGCAGTAATCCTGAGGTCCCCTGAGCTTAGAGTGTTATTGTCTGTCAATGATTCTAAAGTCTTCTGGCTTCAGGATAGTCCCACAAACATTGTTGATTGTCAGATAAATAATTTGTTGATCAGTAATAACTAACTTCCTGAGACAATAGTGAAATAGTGAGACAAAAAGTGAACAGACTACTCCTCAATGTTATCTATAAGCCATAAAGTTAGCAAATAAGTAACATGAAGCTCTGGTTTCTAACTTTGTTCTAGAAATTTATCTTTCTCTTGGTTCTTTGCTAAGTTCTTCTGAAAATTAGCCTGCTTCAATGGCATTACAATTACAATAAATGTTTCCTCTAGACTTGGAAATGGGTTCAAGCCTGCATATTCTTTTGAGATACTTCACAACACCAGCCTGTGATTGCAACCTTTTGGGGTCTCAACACCATCACCGTGGCTTATTATTCTAGAAATATGGTATTCACTTTGTGAAGCTTCTTAAATCCACTGGGGTCTGTTAATGAGTACCCTAATGATTCTAATTCCCAAAATAAGGAGCTTTCAGGATGTGGAGCAGTATTATTTTATGTCTATTTACGCCCTAAGGAGTCTGGTTCATAAAAATTATCTAATTGTCTCCAAATTATCAGCAGCTATTCCTTAGAGATTCTCTCTCAATTCCTAAACCTTTTGAAGAGAGGGGAATAGTTTTACTTGCCAGGCAAGTTCTGGAGGTTTTCTTTGCAGCCACCAAGAATGATCCAGAGGTGATGTACTGTGATTGAAAATAAAACAAAACAAAACATGATTATTCACCATCATTTCACAACTAGTTCACAATCATCTGACACATGCTAAGCTGGATGGATTTGGGGTGAGGATAGGAGAGGAATCAAGGCAGACACCAAAGGTGTCTGCAAGTCATGTATCTGGACTCTTTTGACTCCTACATCTTCTTCTCCCCTTCTTCCCCCCCATTTAGTTTTTCTTATCCCCTATTACTTGGAAGATCAAATATAAACTTCTCTGTTTGGCATATAAACCCCTTCAAAACCTTGCCTCAGTCTACCTTTTTTACATATTTCTCCTACACTCTATGGCAGAGTGTCTGACTCAGGTCAAACTCCCAAACCACATTAAAATTTAATTGGGAAATGCTAAACAAAATAAATGAAAATGAAGTGGTGTTGATGGGCTAGAACCTAGGGAACTCAAAATTATCTTCTTATCTGTTTTTTCATTTTTCTTCTGAAAACAAAACGAAATCTATCCTGTCTGATTGTGAATACCTTGTTAAAAGACATCCTGCTTCCTTACCTGGATGAAAAGGCATTCTGTCTCCTTACCTGACTCCTTCTTATCTTTCTTGAACAGCCTTGTAGGTTGCTATCCTGCTAGCTGAGCTCCAAATTTTCAGTATATAAAGCCTTCCTGAATGATTTCTAATTTTCTAGACTTCCTTTAGAATCTAGGCCATCAACTATGGCATCAATAAACTTTTGTGACTTGAAGAGACTCTCTCTGAATTCTTTAAAACTGTGGACTATGACTCTCACATACTTCAGTATGAAAGGTCTCAGTGGTGACATGTAATTGAAATGTAACATGGTTTCAGGAGCATATAATAGTTCAATCAACACAAAAAACTGATGTCCTAGGCACCCCAGGATACCAGTGTTTGTGATTTTGTTATGTGCATGGCGCGGGCTCAAGCAAAGACACCAGGCAGGGTAGAGCAGAGTCCTGTATGAGAGCAGTTTGCTGCTGGGGAGGAGGAGGGGAAGGGGGAGAACCAGGGAGGAGTTGGGGATCAAGGAGGATCCGAGTGGAATCCACCTGGCTGGCCAGGAACGTGGTAGTCTGGGAGAGGATGATCTGATGAAGAGCTTCAGCTTTATGTCTTTGAGACAATGGAGGCCAAGGAAGAGCTTCCCATCATTCTATATCTCAGAGCAGTCTGAGAGAAATGACCTTATTATGCTTAATAAAGCAACAGCACCGGCTCATTTTAGCAATTCTCAGGAATAAGCTAGTTCAGGGTGCCCATCCAAAATACAACAGAAGTAATGTTACTTGGAGGTTTTCTGCATTTCTATGTGAGTTTTACACTGTGGCTAAGTAGCACAGTACACAGAGCTCCAGGCCTGCAGTCAAGAGGACCTATCTTCCTGAGTTCAAATCCAGCTTTGGACCCTTACTAGCTATGGGACCTTGGACAAGTCACTTTTTTGCCTGTTTCCTCATCTGTAAAATGAACCAGAGAAAGAAATGACGAGGCAAAGAAGAGTCAGACTTGGTGAAACAGCTCAGTAACAGCGAGGTAGCCCAGTGCATGGCGGGGCAGTAGGGACTTAGTGCAGGCTGCTTATACGCACTGCAGTGGGCGTGTGAAAACAATGTTCTGTCTGCACAGATGTGTTGACTGGGCTGTAAAGAAAAGGAATTAGAGGGGGAGTCAAATCCTTGTACACTCTCTTGGTCCTCAACACTGCTTGTAGTCACCTAAGAGTTTGTTCAGACACCAAGTAGGATGAAGCGAAGGGTTCAAACACTCTCTGAAGCCATCTCCTCGAAGCTAACTGATAGGGCGCCCTGGCCTAAAACTGGCTAAAACCAGCCACCGGGGGCAAGGACAGGACATAGGTTTTTGCTAGCAGACATGCTTAATGAACTTCATGCATATTAACTGACACACCCCGAGGTGGGATTAGTCAGCATGTTTGACCATGGGATTCATGATCAGGGAGGGGGGACCTATTAAGGAGTGTATGTAGAGGGAGTGGAATGACATGTGAGTTTCTGAAAGGCATCCTCCAAGGGAAACTCTGAGGAGGAGGAAGAGGCGGGAGGGAGGGTGGTGGTTAGGGAAGGATTACAAGACATAATTGCTGCTCTGATACCTGTGAGGTGTGTGGCTAAACTCATGTGGAATTTTCACACTGTTTCTGCAAGAGCCTATTAAAAGTTTAGTCTGGTTCACTAATTCTGAGTCTGTTCACCGTACCCTTTGGGGGTTCAGAGTAGTATTTCTCCGGGATTCAGAGCTCTTTATGCCTTCCTAGTTCCAAACTCCTCGTACTGCATGCGCTGTCCATTCCAGTCACACTGGCCTTGGTGAAGTCATTCAGACATGGTTCTCCACCTCCCCATGGCTAGAGCACTCAGTGCTTTCATCTCCACTCCCTTGGCTTCCTTTACAAATCTCAACTGGTTTAGGAAGATACTATCTACCACCAGGAGTTAATATCTTTCCCTCTCAGATTGCCCATTATCCCCTCTGAGGAACGCAGGATAAAATACAGACCTGGAGTTGGGGGACCTGAATTCAAATCTAGCCTCAGATACTTGATAACTGTCCTGTCACCCTCTGTCTGCCTCCATTTCTACTCCTCTAAATTACCTACCTCCTGGGCTGTTTGTAATGATCACCTCAATGTTATTCTCACTTTATTCTGTTTCTATCTTGTATGTTGCTAGTTGTTTACACCTTTATACTGAGAGCTTCTTGAGGGCCAACTTGAGTTTCTGTCTCTTTTTTTTTTATCCCCGGTTCTTAGCATAGTGTCTGGCACATAGTAGGTGCTAAAAAACATGCTTGTGGATTTGAAGTAGGAAGTTAAGTAGGAGAGAGCATTCCCCCAGACATTAAGAAATAGTAGTATATAGGGGGTAATGGTCAGCAGAGTCAAAACATGTATAAAGGTAAAGGAGAATAGTAGGGGGAAAGGTCAGAGTTTTGAGCTGCTACTGTAACCTGTGGGAGCAGGTTCTTTATCCAGACTGTAAGAGACTGAGAAATGAATGTATACTAAGGATGTTAGAGACTTTCCTCCCGAGAATTGCCATGTGTGCCATGTCAACTGGTAGGGTGGACTCAGGAGGTAAAAAGGGGCGTGGCCTCTGAGGCAGGAGGCTGTGTCTTACAGGTGTTCGATCTTTTCTTAGGATGCAGCACTAACTCCAGGTGTCTCCCTTCTGTGGCTCCACCGACACAGTGCTGAGTGGGCTGGGCACAGGGTAATCCCAGAGGAGAGTAAATATAAATGGCCAGCCCCACCATAGGCGGGAGAAGGATGCGGAGAGAAGCAGAGATATAGAGAGATTCAGGGATGCAGAGAAAGATGCAGAGACATTAATACACTAGCTCTTGCTTAGTAATCTCATCCCCTTGCTGTTAGTAAACTGTTAACCCCTGCTGAGATTACCAATAAAGAAAGGCTATTAGGTACTTTTACATCGTCTCCATGTCTATAGGGAAAGATTGGTATGTATGGTTCTGGCAATCAGTAGCCTCAGAGGGGGAGGTTACCCAGATGAGGAGACTGAGCTCAGAGACCACCAGTGACAGGTTGTAGCATTTGGAACAAGACAAAAGCCCGAGTGACCGCAGTGCCTTTATTAGAATCTTACAAGGAAGGCCTGAGGTTTCAACATCTTTCAAGAAGTAGTTATGCATATGTGCCTAGTGAGCCTGGGATAAAGGCAGAGAGGGGAGCTGGAGCTATACTTTGTTTCTGTCCTCCTCAGTTTCCTTTCATTATCTTTCTCTCTTCAAGTTGGATTCTAATAATTGTCAGGAATATAATAAAGGGCATTCATGGTCAAGGAGAGGATAAACTAGATGTCTTTTAGGTTCCATCCAATGCTGAGATATTAAAATTTTCTAATTAGTGAACAACTATCCTTATTTTCATGAATTTTTAAAAATTAATAGGCTGGATAATTAAGGACACTATTGGTATCTTCACCTTCTGTGGAATTGTTTTAATCAAATAGCCTCTTTCCTATATGAATTTTTTTTTCCTGTGGATTTAGCTTTGATCAGATGAATTCTCATGGGAACACCCTGAGTTTTTTCTACATTACCCAATGAGCTTTATTATTATTATTATTATTATTACTTACAATAATGCCTCCCCAGACAGGGTACCACACCGTCACATTGATGGCGGAATATGTGCCCACAGGCACCATCAGTAGAATCCCCCCTAGTCCAAAGTGGAACAAGCCAATCATGATCTGGACAGCCTGTGGTGTGAGAGAATGAGGTGATGAAAGGGGAACACAAAGTGGCACCCACCCTTCATTCATTTGGTCTTCACAAACACTCTATTTAAGAGGGGCCTATTGCATGCAAGAGAGGCCTATGGCCTAATGGATAGCCTTCAAACTAAGAAGACCTGGGTTCAAGTCTTACCTCTGACACATACTGGCTATGGGATTCTGAGCTAGTCACTTACTTCTTAGTTTTGCTGGTAACTCTTTAAGCCTAAACGTTGAGGATTTGTTGCCTGGTGTTGAGAGAAGAAGTTTCCTCCTCTAGAAACTCCCCTTCCTTCTATAAACACAGGTGCAGGAGATAGGCAGAGTTCAGTTCTCTGGGCTGGGGAAGATGCAGTTTGGCCAAGATAAGGCCCCTGGCCTCAGCAAGCCCAATGTGTCCTGGGGGCTCATTTGTTCTCTATTCTGTATCAACTTAAAGGACAGGGTGATTCCTCTGTCTCCTCTTCCACACATAGGAGTATGTGCTCCTAAGGAGAAGGGGTTGTTTCCTTCCCAGTATGTGCCTGGTCCAGGCTGAGGTACACAACAGGTACTCAATAAAGGCTTATTAATTCATTGGTTGATAGATCAGAGACTCAGATTTAGATCAAGAAACAGCCATAGACTTACTTTTGTCCACTTTCCCCTGCTTTTACAGATGAGGAGACTGAGCTCAGAGACTGCCAATGACAGGTTGTAGCATTTGGAACAAGACAAAAGCCTGAGTGACCGCAGTGCCTTTATTAGAGTCTTACAGAGAAGGCCTGAGGTTTCAGCATCTTTCCAGAGTAGTTACGCATGTGTGCCTACTGAGCCTAAAGCAGTGTGTGGGATGCTGGATTATCTAGACAAAACAAGGAGGCAGTGGTTCCGGTCTGGGATAATCTTGGCAGACTTCCTGGGGGAGGCTTAGCAAAGATGTATCTGCCACTTAGGGATATCAGGAGCCTGCCACACTTGAGCAACCGTGTTGTAGGGCTGCTGGAAGAATGGAGTATTTATTAAGCACCACTGGCAAGTCACTGCAGCTGTGGCCAATGAGGCATTTAAGGTCTACAGACATTTAGTAATTGAGGAAACTGGGGGATGAGAAAGGAGAATCTTAAAGGACACAAAATAGTCATTTTCTAGGTCTTTAAGAAGGGGATGAGCCTCACTCTGTGTGGCCTCCAGGCAAGGAAAAAGGTCCCTGGGGCAGGGAAGAAAATACAGAGGAGCATATTTCAGTTTCAGGTAAGGAAAACCTGCTCCCAAGCAGAGTTGTCCATAATGGCCTTGTGGCCGCAGGTGTAGGGCTCTCTCACTCAGGAGGCCTCAGGAGGGCCTGTGTTCAAATCCCAGCTCAGATGCTTACTGGTTTTGAGGGTTTTTCACTTTTCTCTGCCTGTTTCCTCACCTGGAGAAAGTGTTGGCAATGTGGCCGAGGGCATTCTGGGGCAGGCACTGGCTGTCCTAAGTGGACTTTGTGGTCTTAAGATAAGATAGGGTCTTAAGATAAGATAAGGTCTTAAGATAAGATAAGATAGGACTTTACTGAGAAAGCGGCTGCATTTTTGGAGGGAGGACACAGACTTACCCCAAGAGCTTTGGACTCTCTCCTGAAGAAACTTTCCAAGGTAGGACTTTGTAATTGGTTCCCTCTCTGGAGGCCCATCCTTTGGCCTGGCTGTACGGTGCTGGGGCCCTTTATGGAATCCCCCAGGAAAGTCCCACTGACCGAATTTCTTGGAGTCATCATTTTGTTCTCAGAGATCCTGAAAAAACAGAGGAGACAAGTTGAAGGAACCTTAGCTTTTAGGGGTGCTCCAGGTATACCTCCTCATGTGTAGATGCTCTATTTGATCTACTAGCTACTCATGGCTGTCCTCCTTGGCCTGGTTCCCATTTTTCAGGGGCTTCCTCCTTGGTCAATCCTCCAGCCTGTAGACCATCTTAGGATGGGACTGTCTACTGAATGTGGACAGTGGAGTCGGGGGTCATGGACTCAAATCCCACCACTTGATGCTCTTCACTTCCACAAAATGTTGACCTCTCAACTTTCTTCCACCTTAGGTGATCTAATCCTGAAAGGGGCAGCAACGGGACAGTCACCCAAGTGGGGTGACCCTGGAGAGTCATGGGTTTGTAGAGCTAGAGCCAGAAGGGACCTTGGAAGCCTTGGTGTTAGTCACTCCCATGGGCCCACTCTGGCAGCTAAGATCCAGGGAGGGGCTGCACAGGCCCAGATTTCTGCAGGGATATCACAGGGTGCTTAACCCAGGTACCCTGACCTAGAGGCTGGGAAGAGGGGTCTCTACTCTCACTCCTTTTGGGTCTGGGTCTTCTTGGCTCAGCTTCCTTTGACAGCATGTATTACTGCTCATCACGCTTACTTATCTCATCTTAAATAAAATCAGTGGGACAGCGAGGTAGCGCAGTGGGTAGAACACTGGACTTGAGGTCAAGAGGACCTGAATTCAAATCCAGCCTCAGACACCGACTAGCTGTGTGACCCAGGGCAAGTTCCCACCCTGTTTGCCTCAGTTTCCCCATCTGTATCCTGAACTGAAGAAGGAAATGGCCAACCGCTCCGGTATCTTTACCAAGAAAACACCTAGAGGGATCAGACCTGATTGAACAACCACAAAAATAAAATCAGACTCATCTTGCAGCTAGCTCTTGGGTACCTCCCTCAGCCATCTGAGGGAATGGAGAGAGAATGAATGGAGGAGGAAATGTCTTCCTGATTTGAGCTATCTGTGAGTACAATGTACTCTTTTGAAAGGTGATGAGCTCTCCTTCCATGGAAGTATTCAAACCAAAGATGGATAACCCCTCATTCAGGGAAGTCAGGGGGATTCTTGTTCAGTTTAGGCTTGGGTCAGATGGTTTTTGAGATCTCTTCCAGCTGAGATTTTGCCCTTCCATCATGTGACTTGCAAGTTCTTCTATCTTATTTATTTCTTCTGAATATGCCTGCTTAGGATTGGCTCTTGAGGCATGTCATTTAGGGTTCAGGGATGTGGGGAGCACCTATAAGACCAGGAGAGGGATAGGCAATGAAACTTGCCTAGAAGTGAAGCTGTGCCCCCAGGCCTCCTCTCCCCCCTTCCCTATACTCAGATATCTTGCATTGGTTAGCACTGAACGTGTGTCTGGGGAGGACTTAGTCTTCCTCATTCTCCCTTGGGCATTCTATAACCTGCTAACTCAGAATGTCCTCAATGTCACCAGAAAAGAAATCATTGAAGAGAAAGATTTAAAAACTGCTTCGGTCACTGGCTTGCTGGATGTTCTTGGGCCTGTCTCCTCCAGATACCTGGCTCTGATGCTTACTAATGGGAAGTCTCTGGGTAGACCATCTTTTAGCCTCAGTCTCCTCATCTGTTTAATGGGGGTAATGACATTTGGAACATGACCCCTCCAGGATTCTTAGAAGGATCCAATGAGGTCATATACACCAAGTGTTTCCAAGCCTTAAGATGACTTAGGAATGTTGGTAACTTGTTTTTCCAGTTAGGAAGACCTGGTTCAAGTTCAAGTACTGCTTGTGGAATATATGTAAAGGGCTTTGCTAACCTTAAAGTGCTATAGAAATTCTAGTTATTATAGAAATAGTAAGAGAAAGGGCTGCTGTTATTAGCAGATTGTTGGTGTCAATTGTAGCTGAAAGAAATTCATCTCAAGAATGGCCTGCTACCTTTCCAGTGAAGAGCACAAGGGCCTTACTAGATAGTATGCTAACTTTTGAGTCAGGAAGACTTCTGTTTAAATTCACACTTACCAGACATAAAACTTCTGGCAAACTGCTTACCCCTTCTGAGCTCCCACTTCTTTCCTACCAGGAGGATCAAATCAGTTCGAATCCCACCAGTTCAAATGCCTAGCTGTGTGACCCTCAGCAAGTCCCTTCATACTGTTTGCCTCAGTTTTCTCCTCTACAAAATAAGCTGGAGAAGGAAATGGCAAACTACTCTGGTATCTGCCAAGAAATCCCCAAATGGGTCATGGAGGATCAACCACAATGACAAGCAGAGGATTGGTACAATACCTATTTCACTGTCAGTAGAGTCTCAAATTAGCTACAAAGGGATTTGCAGGCCTTAGAGAATGAGAAGGTCAGATGTTATGAGTGGTCCTTGGATAAAAGAGGCCTGGTCCTGCCTGATGGACCTTGTACGGAGGAGAGCTGCCACTTGACTGAGCTACATCCCCTGGGAAGGCGTGAGAGGAGGAAAAGCTTTGGTGTAGGTAGAGGTCAAGGCTGATCAAGACTTCTGCTTGTTTCAATAGGTCATTGGCCTGTGGGCTTGGAATTGGAAGTATCCTATGAGCCCTCTTAGAGGGAGGGATGGGCTTTCCTTTGGTTGCTAAGGGTCCTGGGAATTCTCAAGCTTATTATTTTGCACTGCAAATCACATAGTCCCATTCCCTTATTGTGCAGATGAACAACTGAGGCCTTAAAAAGCAAAGTGGCTTATTAAAATTCTGCTTGTTGATGTGGAAGACCCCCAGAGAAGGGGGTATAAAGTTGCAGATCTCCTTTTGACCAGTAACGTGGTGGTGTCAGCACAACTTTTTTTTTCTGTTTATTTTTTTAAATGCTAAAAAAATTGTACTTCCTTAAAATGGACTTTATTCTAGGGGTTCTTAACTTGGGGTCCACAGACTCCCAAACTTCTGCAGATGAATTCATGGGGACTATAAACATGGATGGAAAAATATTTTATTTCCAGCAACCTCTCACTAAAAGTTTGCAATTCTTTTAATTAAGATCTTAAATTCTGAGAAAGAATTCATAGATTCCTCCATAATCCCAAGGGGAACTATGACCCCTTAAAGGTAAAGACCTCTGCTTTATACTGAGACCTTTTAAGGTAAGCCCAAAAAGCCAAACCATAACCTTCCAGTGAAACAACAGAACCAAGTTCCTTGGAACTGGAATTGTAGATGAAAATGGGACTATGGAGACAGAACTGGGTAGGCCTGCGAGCTCTCAGAGAGTCCAGTATCCCAAGAAGGGATGTCATGTGCCTGCGGTCACACATGGAGATTACAGATTTGAATCCAGGACCTCCCCTGGTATTTCTCCAGGGTCCGTGTTCCAAGGTTCCATCCCCCCACTCCAGGCCATGAAGTCACCTGCTCTAAACCTTAGCCTCTTCAGGATTCTGGTGAAGATCAAATGAAATAAGGAATGGAAAGGGTTTAATTATAGCAGGACAGCTAGTGATATGGAAGGCCGCAGTGCTGCGCTTAATGAATGCTCTTAGGTCAATGAACATGACACGAGGCAGATCCCTATTCAGCCCCTGAATCCTGGGTATTCAATAGAAATAAGGTGCAGGATGCTCGATAAGTAGTGGGGGGGAGGAGGAACTGGTCAGAGCTATCAGGAGACTTTGTGTACATTTATATACACATACATACATAATTTATACATTATATGTAGGATTTATGTTACCCAGAGCAGGGAAGCAAGGCCTCTGTGTGGAGAGGCAGAGATGCATCTCTGTAGCAGGCAGGCTGGAGACAGTCTGACCTCAGGCTATAAGAGGAGGGGCTCACCTCAGTTTCCCTTGGGCATTCCTACACTGCATTTGGGTGAAATAGGGAAGACCGTCCATTTTGCAGGAGTGATCTCTGTGATTGTCAGGCAGTGCTTTGAGAGGACCATGGTGGGTAGGGTGGGCAGGCTCGGATTCAAGTCTGCTCTCTGTAACCTTATGTGGGTCACTTAGGCTCAAGACAAGATGTTTGACTAGATGGTCCGGAATCCTGTATCGCTGACATTTTTGCCCAGTGTTGCTGACCTTCCCCCTCAAAAGAGCTCCCCTGACTTCCACCCCAGGTTGAGGCTGTCTTCTACACCTATTAATCCTCATTAAGAGGTTTATAGGTCAAACCTCACTCCTGTGGATAGTAACATCTTAATGGAGCCCCAAACCTAGCTTTGTCTGTGTGATCTTAGGTAAGCCTCTTAACTCCCGGGGCATCAAGTTCCTCATCTGTCAAGTGAGGGAGCTGAACTGAGTCTCTGCCAAGTCCCCTCCAGTTCTAGGGTTGTAATCCTGATACTATGAAATGCCATTAGAGGAGAAACAGACATCTTGGAACAGGTCCTTGCCCATGTTCCACTAAACTTCACAGAGCCCTACAGTCTCTTTCCTGGGTTTTACAATTGACGTTAGACAAAATTGAAGGAAATAAGAGTTTATATTTATCTAGTAGTCTGGCCCTCTAAGTAACCTCTACAAAGTATTCCCTCCTGCCTTTATAGTCTTACAGCTTTCATCTGTGACCCTGCCCTCCTGGCTGCCCCTGGAACAAGTCTCCATCTCCAGACTCCACCAGTTTTCCCCAGACCTGGGATGTTCTCCCTTCTCAGCTTTGCCTTGTGACTTTTTTAGTTCCTTCAAGCCTAACTTAAAATCCTGCATCCAGAAGAAGCCTTTCCAGGGCTTCTTCCTCTTAGTTCCATTCCTCTGAATTTACCCATAAATTACTTTATTTTGGTTGTAAATAGTTTTTCTATCTTTTCTCTCTGTTGGACTAGGAGCTTACTTGTGAGTGGGGACTGTTCTTTTTTGCATTTGCCTTTCATAACCCCCCCCCCCCCGCCCTCACCACAGTGCCTGGTGCTTCTTAAATGCTTGCTGACTGGCTGTGTTAGGGTTTAGTAGGTGTTTTTCTCCATACCAATTTTATCTTGATTTTAATAGCAGCTAAAGAGTAGCAGCTTTAAAAAGCAGCTACAGTGTCCCAGAGAGTAAGTGTGGGATCTTCCCTGTGGTCTGAGAGGCTGGGGCCAGTACAGAGCTCCTTCTGCTGCCTCCCAATTGCTTTTGATCTATTCTCTCTTGCTGGAGGAGAAGGGTAGAAAGGTCTGACACTCAGGTAGTGGAAATGCTTATGCCTTGGCCCAAATTGAATGTGCTGAGCCACCCTAACTCTATCTTCCCCTACTTGTAGATGGTGTTAAAGGGGATTAGGCTACCCACCTGTAGGATCCTGTAGGGGTGGTCCAGTTGGTGGGATTTGAGCAGCCAGAGAAAAGAACCTGTAGTCAGCCAGCCTTCAGCAAGTAGGTGTGAGGGTGAATGGGGAAGGCCTTGGCTAGATTAGATTGAACCCAAGCAGGTGGCAGGAAATACCCAGCTATAGACCACCTCATGCCATGGCCCACGATCACCAGTCACCCCAGCAGATGCTTCAAATGGAAACATCCTGAAACATCTTAGTTTCGCTTCCTCAAAGGGATTCCCTGGGGGACCCTGGGGAACTGTGGCCAAACCTGAATTAGCAGATCTTTGATGGCCCCACCCAGGGGACAGCTGTAAATTGGGGGCTCTGAAGGGGAGAAAGAGCTTGTGGGAATCCCCCAACATTTTGGTAAAGGGTTCTTCAGGATACTACTTTTACCCTTGATTTCCTTTTGGTGGGGACATATTGGAGGATGTATTGGAACCACCCCCTTTTTAGAAACTAGTTACAAATCAGGACTCGATATATTGTTTTGTTGATTGTCCAGATTTTAGAAAGTGTTGGAGAAAATGTGAATAATGCACATTCAGCTCAAAGATCTGTTTTGTTTGTATCTCCCCTCCCCCCATGTTAAACATTTACTAGCACATTCCTGTCAAAGGGTCTTTAGACTCACATAGATTTTTTTATTAGAAAAAAAAAGATTATTGTACAAGTCATTCTGCTTTTCTTCTGTGAGTCTTATAAAACAGGCAATCTTGTGCCTCCATGTGTTTACCTTTCTGGCATCTAAAGTCATTCAATTCAGTTCAACAAGTATTAGGTATTATGTGAGGATCAGAGACTTTGGGAACTTCCAATGAGGACAGTCCTTTTACCAGTAGAAATTAACATGTATGTGTGTATATGTGCATGCATGTCTTGGGCCTGTCAACTCTGAGAGCAAGGATCATGTCTTCTCTGAACTTCCCTAGTACTTACCTTCCTTGGGACATTACATGTTGGCAGTCTGATAATGATGAAATCAATAATGGATATGTCATAAGACTCCAGAATATTCCCTCATGCTCTGCTCCCCACATTTAATGATAGCCCAGGAATAATGATTTCCATGTCAGCAAATGCTGATAAATATATATATATATATATATATATATATTTATTATGTGTCCTGTATAAGTTAATTTATTAATTATAATAATATGGTAATTTAGCAGTATCTCAAATTTTATACATATTCAGAGTCCCAGTCTCTTTTGGATTATTTTAGGATTCAGTCAAATTAAACTTAATAGGATAAGTGGTAATGGTTTGTTTTGTGATTTAGAGATGTGGATGGGATGTATCCAGGTAAGTAAATATAAGGATTACAAAGAGTCTACTTGCAATTGGGAGGATTAGGGAAAGCTTCCAGGAGGAAAAGGCCCCAGCAGCAATAGTGTCCTCTGTGTGTGTGTGTGTGTGTGTGTGTGTGTGTGTGTGTGAGATTGAGACCATTGGAAAATGGCTCTCCTGGGTAGAAAATATTAGGATTCTATTGGACCACCATGGGGAGAAAGTCCAGGGAGTAGCTAAAGGAAGAAAAACTTTGGAGAGGTGGGACAGAAGTAGTACATTTCAGGTCTGGGGGATAGTTGATATAAATGCACTTGGATAGGAGGAGGAATATTGATTTCTGGGTTAACTCCAGGCAGTTCGGTTTAGCTAGAACAGCTGGGCCTTACAGTGAATAAAAAGAAACCTCAAATATACAGAGAAGATAAAGAGCTTGAAATATCCAGCAAAAATTCCATTGTATTTTAGAGGCAACAGGGAGACACTGAACATTTTTGTGGTCCAAGTGACATGAGCTAACTGTGACTTATTTATCTGACAGCTGTAGTTAAGTCCATTGGGAGGTGAAAAATGGGAAGCAGAGAAAGTTAAAAAAATCTGTAGGTAATGGCGACAAGGTGAGAAAGGGACTAAATTAAGGTTCAATTTTTGCTGGCCAAGTACCTGACCTGGTTCATATCACTGCAGTAAAGGTCAGATTTCTGGCCTCTTGCTGTCTACTATACTGGTGAAGGAGGAAATACAATGTTGAGATTCAGTTTGGAAGGATGGCAATGCCCTTCACAGACCTCCAAACATTTGGAGGAGGAGCAGCTTTAGATGTGGGAAGGCTCACTTCAGGGTCGGACTTTTTAATATTGAAGTCCTCATTGATGGGCCACAGCCCAGGATCTACACAAAATTGCATATGTAGCTGATGAATATGGAACAATTAAAACCTCTTATGTGTTGCTCTGTCTCCTATAAAATCCCCATTATAATTTGTCTTTCTGTAAAAGCTCTTTCTTGTCTCCTTCCCTAAAGTATGATCTTCATTATTTTTCTTTTATAGCCTTGTAACCCTAACCTGCTAGCAAAACCCCAAATTTTCAGAATATAGAACTAGTTCTAAATAAAGCTTTTTGTGACTTTAAGAGAAATTCTTTCAAACTATGTACTATGACTGTCCAATGAGACAACATACTGAAACTTTGGGGATGCAACCCAAACATTTTATATCCCTAAACACTTTCATCAACAAAAGAGAAAAAAGGACAGCTCAATAAACTGGGCATGCAACTAAAAAAGTGAAAAAGAAATTTAAATTACAAAACACACATTATAGGATGAAAAAGTATTAAATGCTTGTTAGGTACCAAGCAGTGGATTAAAGCTAGGGATACCAATTCAAAAGTAAAAATAGTCTCCCGTCTTACTGGAATTTATATTCTAATGGAAGAAAAAATAGACAGTGGGGGATGGTGCCCAGATTTGGGCACTTTGGTTCCCAACAGTTATAGGGATTGTGAGATGGGAGAGTAGGGGAACAATACCTTGCCTCTGTGTGGGATGGGTGCTAGACCCATCCTTTCCCAAATTAACTAATCAGAGAGAACTTCAGGTACAAAGAGAAAGCATTTATTTAATCCCTGCAGGGAGAGGCCAGACACACACCTGGGAGCCATCCCAGTCCCGCCATGTGCTCCTGGAACCTGACCAGCTTGTGTTGTGAGTGAGTGAGTGAGTGTGTGTGTGTGTGTGTGTGTGTGTGTGTGTTGTTTAAATAGAAAAAGACACAAGCCTTTTCATTGAATAGACTAAAAGGTCATAACCAGTTTCTTTGACCAGTGGTCACCAATGTTGTCTGCTTCCCATGGGTCATGTCACTTCCTGTAACTTCTCAGGGTCTGACCTTTAGAGACTGTGTGACTGCCTGCAACCCAAGGTCTAAGACCTGATCTTCTGGCTCTGGGAATAGGGATCATGTGACTTAAGTCTCAAACTGAGAAAATTTCATCCAATCAGTACCATTCACTCCATTAGGCTTTGTCACTCAATCCAGCTCACCCCTTCCTCTGTTTGGTCAATTCTTTCAGGAACCTCTTAAGAAAATTGTTCAGGTCAACAATGTTCACTCCTCCCTTTCTCTTGGGCCCCATTCCTGACTATCTGAATTATTTTTTCCCCCTAAAATACAAATACGCCTTTTCCTCCTTTGTTATGCAAATAAACCCCTCTTCCTTTAGAATTTAAGCTCGAGTGCTTTTTTTTTTTTTTTTTTTAAGCACTTCCCTTTAGGCTCATCCATCTAAATACTTAATCTTGATGGGATTCCTTTCTGTTATAAAGGTCAAATTGATCTGAAAATGGTTTCAGAAAGGATTTGAGATAAGGGTGATATTAATGTGAATTTGTACCTAGTACCCACCTCCTCCCAACTCCCTTTCTCCTGCCTTTTATGGGTTGTCTTCTACCTTTAGATTGTAAGCTCCTTAAGGATAGGGACTAATCTTTGTATATTTCTATCCCCAAAATTTAGCACTGTGCAAGGCACTTAATATTTATTGATAATTATTGACCATATCTAGAATCTGTTGTGAATCAGTCTAAACATATAACAACAAGAGTCACTCCTCATTATGTAATGGTCAAAGGACATATCCAGGGTTTCATAGCTAGTGTGTGGAGTTAGGTGATCTCTAAGATGCTTCCCATTTTGAGTCCTGAGAACTCTAGCCCTGGGATTTGCCCCCATTTCTTGCATGCCTGCTTCTTACTGCCTTCTTGCTCCCTCTCCTGACTTAGAGCACTTTCCCACACTGTTCCCATTTCCAGAATTTTCCTTTCCCCTTCCTCATCTTTACCTCCTGCCTTTTTTCAACCCTGGCAAAAATTCCAACTTCTACAGGACACCTCTCTTCATTCCTCTTATGTTTTCCTTTTGTTGTTCATTTTCAACCTTCCTATCTATACCTTGTTTAGACAAAGTGATTTGCATGTTTTAGCCTTGCATAGACTGTGAGTCCTTGGAGGAAAGGGCCTATTTTTGTGTCCCTAGTGCTTGACACAGTACCTGGCACATGGTAGATACTGAATACTTATTGACTGATATTGACTTAGTGACATCTCCATCCTTTCTACTTTTCATTACATAAATTCCTCATTCTTTAATGATATTGACTTATTGTCCTATATTTTCTCTTTCCTTGGTTTATGTATTAAAATGACATGTCATAAAAGGATTCTAGTGGAGTATTTTCTCAGTTTTTGAGAGTAGCTTATGGAATAGATATATTAGTTTTCAAAACTTTGATAGAATTCTTCTGTGAATCTGATGAGGGGAGCCTGAAACTGAAGGGGGGACCCCAAAACTCTCTAAAACTCCTTGAAGGACAAATTCTCCTGGAATCCTGGTCTCTGTAAAAGACTCTGCCCCAGGGAACAAAAATAAACTGGTTTATCTTGGTGGGACTAGTTGAAGTAATCTCATTTAGCTCAAGATCTAGATTTCTATTGACCCCTATTGTTGGCTCAAAACCATGCCCAGTAAGTGGTCTCATCTAGGTCTGGGGGCAGTGACAGCATTGAAGAAATCTCTTTAGATTGAAATTTCTGTCTCAGATTTCTATTATAAAAAGGGCCACTCTTAAGCTTAGTCCTTGCAGATGACCTAACATGCCATGCCATGCCATACCAAGGAACCCTCTGCCCACTGAAATGATATTCTCTTTCAGCATTGCCCTCTCTATCTTCCCCACCTAGTTCCTTAACAAAACTTTATACCTCTCTGTTGGGATTTCTCTACTAGAAACTTTACTTCTCTGCCTGGACCTTGCCACTAAGGAATTCAGTCTTTCTATTCATGCATAGCAAAGGCTGACTTCCCAATGCCAATAATAAACTTTTTATCAGTCTAGCTTTTCGGGTTCGTAAATTCCTTTATGAAGGATTTCTTCGCTTCGTTGTTCCCTCAACTCCCTACCTTGCGTTGAATCCTAAGGGGATTTAGGGGAACCAAACCTCTTCATTTGGTTCCCTGAACCCTGAACCTGCCACTAACCTCATCATTTAACTCCTTGACCACCAGGAACCCTAATCTCATCATTTTAGTTCCCTGAATCTAGTTTCATCAAATCCATCAGGACTAGGATTCAAACCTCCTTACCCCTTCCCACCAGCTCCCTTTCGGTTGTTTATTTGCAGCTAGAATCAATGTTCTTTTCTGAGATTGAATTAAGATTTCTACTTGGTGGTCTTATAACTTGAATATTTTATATATTTGAAGGTATTCCTCTTTTTCATCTTTGCAGTTTTGTTAGCATATAATTGTGCATAATGCTTTCTGATAATTCCTTTTAATTTCTTGTTTTATTGTGATTTTACCTTCCTCATTTGTATTTTATTAATTTGATTTTTTTTGCTCTTTTTAATCAGATTAAATATTTTAAAATGTTATGTCTTTAAAAAGTACCTGCTTATATTTATTCTATTTTTTGTTTCAAATTTATGTATTTCTTCCCTAATTTTTAATAGTTTTTTTTTGTACTTGTTTGCTGACTTTTTAATTTTTAAAAATGCTTATTCAGTTCTTCAATCCTCTTTTCTTCTATTTTGTTAATATGTGTTTGTAGGGATATGGCTTTTTCCATTGATGGATGCTTTGCATGAATTTTTCTCATTTGTAAATTGTGTTAGCTGATTTACTAGAAAGTTTGATATGTTATTTCATTATTATAATTGTCACACACATATTTATTATTTCTACAATTTGATCTTTAAACCATTCACTATGGATTCAGTATTAAATTTCCCTTTGGGTTTGTGTCTTTGTAATTCCTGAATGAATGACTTTTTATTGCATCATGGCCTATAAAGAATTTTAAAATTTTACTTTTTACCCAAAAAAACAAAACCAAGAATTCACAAGGTTCCATGGTAGGATGCCAGAGGGATGACTAAATACCACCCCCTTTGATTTTTTATTAAAAAATATTTTTAATTCCATTTTATTTTCAATAACAAATTCTCTTTTTTCCCATTCACTCACTGAGAAAGCAAGATAAACAGATCCCATTATAAATGTATATTGTCATGCAAAGAAAATTCCCATTAGACAAATAAAAAAAATAACAGAAAAAAAAGTTTCTATTTCTACTTTGAGTCTGTCTAGAAGTATATACCATGTTTCATCATGAGTCCCTTGGCACTGTGGTTGGTCATTTTGTTGTCCAGTTACTAAATCTTTGAAAGTTGATTCTACTTACAATATTGCTGTAAGTTTTTCATTTGTTCTCATTTTGCTTGCTTTGTGTCAAGTCATACAGGTCTGCTCAGGTTTTTATGAAGTCACTTTCTTCACTGTTTCTTTACAACACATTTGTTTTACATCATATTAATATACCAAAACTTGTTCAGCCATTCCCCGGTTGATAGGTTTATTAGTTCTTTTTTCTTAACTATTTTTATCTCATTAAAAAAATTCTTTCTCTTCCCCCTTCCTCAGTCACTTAGATCTCCTTTTCTTTTTCCTCCTCCTGGTATTGTTCATTCATTTAAAAAAGATTTTTTTGTCTCTCCCCTGTCCCCCCTTTTTAGAGTGGAGTTACCTTATTCATTCTCTTCATTATTCATCCTTTTTATTCTGGTTCATGACCTCTGTAATTATCTATCTTACTCTCTGCTCTCTGTATCTTTGTAAACACACTTCAGATTGTTCACTTCGATTGATTTAAATTTAACAGACATTTATTAAGCGATGCTCCCTACCTTCCCCACCCCCTTATTTTGGAAATTATTTGTAATTTCAGTGTGACTTGACATATGGCAACCAAAGCTTTTGTACTGATTGTCCAAAATTTTATGTTGTTTCATGGTTATAAGGTTAACATTCAAAATTGAACTCATCTCAATGGCTATACCAGGCTTAGGCTTGTGGATGGTTGGTGGAAGTAATGTGTTAAGGATCAGTGTATCTGCAGGTACTGAAGTTACCAATGTAGCTTGTTCAGTCCCAAGGATAAAAGAATGGTTGGGTGAGTCTCTCAGATATAACCACTTGCCTTTCTGGGCAGGGCGGATAAATTTTGGGACAGGATATGTACTGAAGTATATTTTAGGATCAATTCAGCTTGGGACTTAGTGATGAAGGTCTTTGATATATTCTTGTGGCATTAAAAAAAAGTTAGTGTTATTTATATATGTATGTGTGTATAAATATGATATATAGTTATATATATCTATATATAAACATAATATATATGAAATTTATGTGTATATATATATATATATATATACACACACATATGTGTAGGTATTTTTGTATATGTGTGCATGTATTGCAGTAGGAATAAATTTACTGAGTGTGAGGAGCAGGAATTTTCTTTCGAATCCCTAACCAAACTGATATATGAAGTGTTCATTTTTAACTTAATATTTTGGTTGGCCATAGGATTTTAGCTTTGAAAGGGACCTAGGCACAGGCTCATTGTTGCTGAACTGGGAGACATCTCAGAGGTCCTACAAGCCAGCCCCCTCATTTGACAGGAAAGGAGCCTGAGACCCAGAGAGGCCATGAAGGTTGCCTAGGGCCAAACTGCTAGTAGGTGATGGAGCCAGTACTTGAATCCAGGTCTTCTGAATCTCAGTCCAGTGTTACTCTGTGAGACCCAGGGTATGAGATTCAGCAGTGAGAAGCCCAACTGGTAAGCTCCCCCACAGCCCTGGGCAGAAGTTTCCTGATTTCTTGAGGACTCCAGGATCTGGTGTACTGAACCATAGTGTTAGGTGTGCTGGTTCTGGTGTCTGTTGAGTTGTCTGCAAAGTGAGGGAGGAGGGGAAGTGGGGAGGAGCTAAGAGGGTCTAGTCTCTGCTCTTCCCCAGGGAGCTTCTGTTCTGTTCAGCTCGGGCCATTACAGTAGAACTACCTCAAAGAGAGCCACCACACATCCTTATTTTCACACTTCTATTGAAAACCAATCCTCAGATTCAGCACAGGTCAAGTTGTGCCGGAATACTGAGTAAGACAAAGAAATGAGGAGTTCAAGGACAGCGAAGACCATCATCATACCCAAAATCCCCTGCAAAAGATGGAAACCAAATGATAATAGAATTAAAAACAGTCCTGAGCTTATGGTCATGAAGAGCTAACAACATCTAGTTTGGGGAGATGGTGACCCTTCACCAGGGAGTCAGGGGAGGATATACCCATTCATCCATCAAGTTTTTACAATTTGTTGGGGAGGAATCATCTCAGGTCCACCCGAGGAAAAAGGCACCTGAATTTGGTTCATTGTTCTTTTGTGGATTGCTCTTTGAAGGCAGGGGGGGTGGTAGTTGTGGTGGTTTTTTTTTTTTTTTTTTCCTTTTGTATTTTGGGCCTCTGTTACCGTACTTGACATATATTCATTTCATTTCATTTCAATTGGATTCATTTCATGAGGTCATTCGTGCTACCTGCAGTATGGTATCCAATCAGTAAACATTTATTTAACCACCATTATATTCTAGGAACCAGGTTAGACACAGGGGATACATACTGTTCCAGGGTGCAAGGAGAATGTGGGGTTCTAGAACCAAGGCTGGAAAGGGCCTCAGAGGTAATTTAGCCCAACCCTTAAATTTTATAGGAAAATGAGGAAGGAAACTGAGTTCCAGGGAGAAGTGACTCATCCAAAAATACATTAAGGAGTGTCAAAGATGGGATTCAAAGCCAGGTCTTGTGACCCCAAAGTCAGTGCTTTGCCTCTTGTACTAAACTGTTTACTTATTGCTTTCTTTGTACTCCTCCCTTTTTTAATTAATTAGGTTCATCTGGATTGGAAAGAAGAAAGGAAACAAAACAAGAGTTTATGGAACCTTTCCACTTTTTTCCTCCTTTTGTACTCGGTGCTAGCCCAGTGTCTGACTCTTTTGAGTCTTTTGTTTGTATCTTTTTTTGAACAGGACCTGAATTTATTTTTCTAGGGAATTCCAAATGAAGAAACTTCCTGTCCCAGGTAGCATGGTGCTTTAGGGAATCTCTGGCACTCATGTGGAAGATGGATTGGAATTCAGGAGGACTGATGGCAAGGAAACCATCGAGGAAGATTTTCCATTAATACCAACAAGAGATGCTATGGGCCTGAAACTGTATTTGGATAAGTTCATTTGCAAGAGATGTCATAGAGAGAAGGACAAGTGCTTGGCTCCTTGGGGCGAGTGAAATTGAAGAGTCAATAATGATACTAACTTTTTGAATGTAGGTAACTGGGAAAGTGACAGTGATTTCCACAGTCACAGGAAAACTCAGAAAAAGGGAGGGTTTTTTGGCAAAGATAGTAATTTCTGTTTTGAACATGTTGATTTTGAGATTCTGAAAGGACTTTCTTTTTCAAATGCCCAATGTGCAGTTGGTGATAACTAACTGGACCTCAGAAAAGAGATGATGAGGCTTTGATATATGGGTCTGGGTTTCATGTGCTTAGAGACAGATGATCATTGAACTCATGAGAGCCGATAAGATTGTCCTTGAGAGCAGAAGTAAAGAGAGTAAAGAGAGAATCCCTCCAGAGCCACGGCAGTCAGTCATAGTCAGTGGATGGGGCATGGATGAAAAACCAGCAAAAAGAGCCATCCGTAAAGGAGGAGGATGAGGAGAGAGCTGGGACAGTATTCCAGGGGCCATCACAGTACCCAGTGCTGGAGAGGAGTTCAGATGGTATCAAGAACAGGAATGGGTGACCACCAGTGTAGAATGCTGGGCCTGAAATCAGGAACCCTCAGTTCCAATCGAGCCTCACAGCATGGACATGGGCAAATCATGGAACCTCTATTTTAGTTTAGGCAGCTGGGTGCCGCAGGGCAGAGAGTGCCCATATTGACATCGCCTAGCTGGGTGACCCTGGAAAAGTCACTTAGCTCTCTGCCTGTTTTTTCATCTAGAAAATGAACTGGAGAAAGAAATGGCAAAACCAGTCCAGAGTGTCTGCCAAGAAAACCCCTAGTGGGGTCACAGAGAATCAGATGTGACTGAAAGAACTACCTGCTCCCAAGGTTATTGTGAAGATTCAGAGATTAGTCCAGTGCCTGGCATGTAGATAGTAGGCACTCTTGCCAATGCTCGTTATTGTCACCATTATTGTTAATTCACAAGCCAGTCCAATCAGTCAGTTAAGTCAGCATGATTGAAGCTGCACTCTGTTCTAGTGCTGGGGATAGGAGCTCCCAAGCCTGGAAGGCAAAAAGCCTCAGCAGTTCTGCTTTACCTTGGTGCCTTCCCTTTGAGATCTCCCTCCCTACTTTATCCTGTATATAGCTGCTTTGTACATAATCTGTGAATTGTCTCCCTCATTTGGAGAGTGCTTAACTTAGTGCCTAGCACATAGGTATTTAGTAAATTCTGATTGAGTGACTGCTGGACTAACATGTCTAAGTGGGGATAAGAGTCATGTCACAATTATTACTTTCATCTTAAAAAAAATGCAGATTGAATGCTAATAATTACTACTTCCACAGCTAAGAAGGGGAGGTATGTCACAATCTGAATCTCAGGATGATTGAGGACAACTTGTGAGTTGTTGATCAAACAGAATTCTTATTATAAATTCAGACTGAAGAAGGGAGTGTGGCCAGTAGAGGGAGATCTGGCCTTGGAGTCAGGGAGACCTTGGTTGCAAGTTCATGCACATCTTAAGTGCGTGATTCTTGGAATCTTGGAATCTGGAATCTTGTGAAATGACCCAGAGAAATTATGGTAAGTGCTATCCTGCCTAAGTGCAAGGAGCTTCCACAGAAAAATTAGAAAGTGGCTTGTCTACCAGAAATGGGACCCACAAGAAACTTGACTTTGCCTAATACAGTTTCCTCAAATTTCCATCCTTTCACAAAAACTATAGAATTCATTTCTACTGGAAGTGACCTAGTGGGATAAGTCAGAGGCCCTGGGTTCCAGTCTTGGCTCTGCTGTGTGATTTTGAGTCTGTAATCTCATCTCTGAAGCAATGTGACAGTAGAACAGATGAATTTTCTAGACCCTTCTAGCTTTAAGACCTCTGACTTCATACAACAGGGTCTTTAACCTCTCCATCTTGAGGTCCAATGGAATCTGAATTCAGCTCACCCACTTAGATTCACTTAGAGGACTTTGGGTACTTACAGTTAAAATGATAGAGATTCCAGCACAAATAGTGCCTCCACCAACATAGCCACACAGGTAGTTCTTGTCCAGAACCAGGCCGAACGCAAGGAGAACTATCCCGACCAGTGCAGCCACAGAGCTAACTGTGTTCCCAATCAGACTCACTTGTCCCTGAAAGAGAAGAAAAGTGTTTGGAAAATCAGTCTTAGCCCTTGTAGATTAGGGGAGATGTGAGGCAGAAAGATTCTAAGTATTTGTCAAGTAATCCAGTACTAGGCTTTGCAGAGCCTCCATGTCCATCAAAACATCCAATTTCCATGAAAATTGCTTTAACTGAACCTTCTGTTTTCACAATGAAGATCAGATATTCAATCTATTCCTTAAGTATGTTTGGTTTTAGACTTTTCTGGTAAATATTCCACTTTTTATCTCTTTATACTGATTAAAAAAACAAAATTAAAAACAAAAACACCTTCCTGTATCCTACTACCGGTTAAAATTATAAACAATATCGGCTGCTAAAGGAACCCATCTCCAGACTGTGCTTTTGAAATAGATTGAACTGGAATTCTTATTTGGCAGGAGCTGAATGGAAAACTTTTGGGGACAGGGTGGGACTGGTAGCATTTACATGTCCATCTAGAAGCACCTGAGACCTGGTTCTTTTTCTGCCTTTGATTCTTTCATCTGGGACAGCTCATTCTTTCTCTGGAACTCTGTAGGTCTATAAAAGGAAAAGGCTAAAGAAAACTACTTTCATCTCCAACATTCTATGATGCTGTGAAATACAGTGGGAAGCAGTGATGTGATCAGTGGGAGATCGGCAGTAAGACCATGCTGCTGCTTTGGGCCCTAGTGCCCTTTGGGGAAGCCCTTTGTGGGGCTAGGATTTAAACATTCTTATGTTGAAGTGACTAAGAGGAAATGAAACTTACAAGATATCTTGTAGTTCTCCTTTCAAATGCGATTAAGAGGGATCCTGAATTAATGTACTGTCAAGAAAAGAGAAAATCCATTAATTTGCAGAATCTCTGTTGGGGTTCTGTGCCAGCTTTCCTTGCTGGAAGACTGCCCCTTTATTCCAGGGAGCCTCCCTCCTCTTCAGGGCATTGTGATAGAGTGGGAAGCCTGGCCCCAGAAAACAGAACTGGGAGCAAGGGGTAATAGAAGGTTCAGAGAGGCTTGTCAATGGGGTTGTTCAAAAGGAGAAGGGGAGGATTCTGGGAAGATGGTGCAGTAGATTGGTAAATTTCAAGCTCTCCTGATTTCCCCCACAAATAGAACAAATTTGTGCATCAGGGCAAACATAGATTTGTGAAGAATCAAGAAGTCTTGGGGTAGAACAGGGGTCCTCCAAATACAACCTGAGAAGATCTGAAGAAACATCTCCAGGCTAGCTCAACAGAAACATCTAGAGGGCCCCCTTTTGGAGCCTCAGCAGAAACCACAGAGCCTTTCACCTCCCAAATTGCTTGTGGAATCTGGAGTCTAAGTTGGGGAAGACTGAGGGAACCTGACTGATTGGGAATGCCAGGCCAGGCCAGGCCAAGCTGTGCTGTGCCGCAGTATGCAGCACTGGGTGAGAAGGAACCAGCACATCTGTGAGTGCAGAGAAGGGGTCAGGGATACCGCTGGCTGTGGGCTCTTGGTTTGGGGTTACTTGTCAGGGGGGAAAACTGAAGTGAAGCTAGAGACACCATCCCCATCCCCACCCCAGGATTAGAAGTGCTTACACTAATACCTCTTTAAAAATGGATTGGCAATGAAGAAAGAACACCATAGAAACATACTATGGGAACAAGGAAAACATCTTCAGAGGAGGATATTGAAGTAAAAATAGCTTCTACCCCAAAGAGTAATGTGAAATAACTCCCTGCTCAGACAGAATTTATAGAAGAACTCAAAAAAGAATTTTAAAATTAAATGTAATATATTGAGGAAAAACTAAAACTACCAAATAAAAACCATCCAAGAAAAACAAGATTATAATAAAAAAAGTTAACCAACTAAAAAAGGAGATAGAGTCTCAAAAAGTAAAATAACTCCTTGAAAATTAAAATTGGGCAAGGGTAAGCAGTAAAGCTATGAGAGAACAAAAAATAACAAAACTGATTATAAAGAAAGAAAAATGACAGATCTAGAGAATGGATCAAGAAGACAAAATATAAGAATAACTGGACTGCCTGAAAGTTGTGATTAAAACAAAAAAGGACCTTGACACAATAATGCAAGAAATAATCCAAGAAAATTGTCTTGGAGTGATAGAATATGAGGGGAAAGTAGAAACAGAAAAATCTACAAATTACCACTTCAAGGAGATCCTTTATGGAAAACACATAGGAACATTATTGCCAAATTTTGGAAATACCCAAGTCAAAGAGAACATTTTGCAAGAAATAAACAAACAAAAAACCACAATTAAAATAGTTGAAGCTACATTTAGAATTGTATAAGACTTATCAGCAACTACAATAAAAGACCACAGGTCCAAGAATCATCTCTATTGACATTCAAAAGAACTAGAAAAGAATGCAGCAAAGTTAAGGTAAAAATAGTAATTATGTCATACAAATGAGGTACAGAGGAAGAATAGACACAGAGGCATTAGAGAGAGGGGAGGAGGGCTTGTAATTCTGAAAACCTATTCACATTGGGAGTGGGTTAAATAGGCAAACTACATATGTACTATGAAGGCGATAGTACCCTCTAAAATTTATAAAGAAATAAGGAGGGAGAGATGGGTGGACAGGGAAGCAAAGGGTGCAGGAAGAAGACAAGGGAGGGATCTATGTAAGTGGGGGGAGGTTAAGTAATAGCAAGGCAAGTTAGGAGCATAATTAAAGCAAAGGGTCAGCAGTTTTGGAAAGATATGTTTGTGTATGTGTGTATGCATATATCTACACATGTGTATATAAATATATCCTTTCTTAACTATAGCCTGCTTGGAGGTGGTGAAAGGGATGGAAGGGAGAGAAAAGAATAAAGTATAAAAGGTGCACAGCAAAAGGAAGGCCCGCAAGTAAAGGTTGGATAACCACTTAAAAGCTAGTTTGTAATAAAGATGGAACAGAATTCTGGGCTTGGAGTGAGGAAAACCCTAGTTCATATGCAGTCTCAGACACTTACTGCCAACCTGTCTGCCTCAATTTCCTCATATGTAAAGTAGAGGTTATAGGAGCACCTATATTTAGGACTGTTGAAGATAAAGTGAGATGATGTTTGTAAAATGCTTTGCAAACCTTATGGTGCTAGAAGGATTTTCTTATGATTTATTTTTTGGTATAGATTCTATGAGATATACTGAGATGCCTTCTAGTTCTGAGATTCTGGGATCTTTTTGCATATAGTGATGATTAGGATGAGAATATTACCACTACTATTGCTATTAATAACAAAAGCCTTCAAAATCCGATCAATCTGTCAGTAAATATTTATTAAACATTGGGTTTTAGGCACTCTCTTGGGTGTTGGGGTTACCCTTAAGGAACTTCCAAGGGGAAACACCATGGACAGGCAGAAATAATTACTTAGAATCCTTGTGTGGATTGGGCCATTAGTAGAGAGAGGGGAAATCTGGAAAGGCCTTTTAGGGAGGGAGATAGTTTTTGAACAAGAAGATGGCTCAGTAATGGAGGTAAGAGGGGGAACGTCAATCACAAGAACTTGCAGGGCTACTTTTGGCTGGAAGACAGAGTTTGTAGAGGGAAGTAACATGTCAGTCACCTGAGAAATATCTGCCAGGTGGTCAGTTTTTAAATGATAAAATGAGGCATTTGCTTCTTTTTCAAAGCTGTTTGAGCAGAAAATGGACATGGCTGGATCTATGAATGTCCCTTTGGAAGCTGTGGGAGTTGGGGTGAGAGTGGGAAAGAGGAAAGTGGGTTGAAGTGGAGAGAGATTTGAGGCAAGGAGGTCAATTTGGAAGCTGTTTCTGGAATCCAGACAAGAGGTCCAGAAGGCCTGACTTGGGGACACGGCCCAAGTGTGAGCAGACAGGGAGTCTCTAGTGCTATAATTCTGGGTCCTTTTGTATAAAGTCCTTGCCTCAAGCTTCTTCCAATTTCTTAAGGTTTGGGGGGGTTTTGTGCCCACAGTACTCACACATGCTGCTCCCCAGAATGGGTACCCCGTAATAAAGATGAAGGGAAAACGCGGGTATGGAGAGACACGAGTAAAAATGAAGACTGCCCCAAAGCAAAAGTTCATCAGACCAATGAGGACCTGAATAGCCTGGAAATAGAAAAAGCGTCGTGGTCAGCAATTGCTTCCGGGGAGGACCCCTTGGAGGGTTTGGTCTAGGGACCTCTGGAAACTCCTGGAGGGCCTGTCTTGTTTCTGCCATGTTGTTGCCCTTTCTCATGCTGTGCTTTCCCACCTTCTCATTCTGCTCTGGGTGGAGGTGTGAAGCAAGGACCAGGATAGCTTGAGGTGAGAAGGCAGGAGTTTCCACTGGGAAGACTGCTGACTCTTGGGTGCCTTTGGATGAGCCATTTTAGTTCTCCCTGCCTCAGTTTCCTTAATTGTACATTTAAGAGGTTAGATTCAATTGCCTCTAAAGTCCCTTCCAATCCTGAATCTCTGATCCCATGCCTAAGGGATCTTAGGGCGTGATGCCCTTAGGCTCATTCTCTACTAGGAAGAACTCTACCTTTGTTTTGTGTTCTGGGTCCCTAGTCTACATAATAACCCCACTGGAGAGCTGTTTCACCTAGGCCAAGAGCAGTCTAGGGCCTGGAATCTTTCATTCTTTCTTCTGGGAGAAAGTTTTGGAGAATATTTCAATGCACCTCGACTAGGGGCTCAGCTGTGGACTTATAAATGCTTCTGCAAAAACTCCTGATGCACAGGAGAAAGAATATTCCCTGGTTTGGGAATCAGAAAATGGCTTCAAGGCAGGGCCCAGCTTTTTCTGACCTGTGGTCCCTTGGGCACCTGTTCTTCAGTTTCTCAGAGAGGGGGCTGGACTTGATGACCTTTTGTTTTCCTCCTAATTCTATATCTGTTATTGCAAGGTCCCAAGTGTTCTTAAGGAAGCAGTGGAACCCTGGATTAGCCCCTAGGATAGTCTCAAGATCTCAGGAATTGGCAGGCTGAGTCAGGGCCCTCTTCTTTACTTTGCTTGATAGCAAGTCCAGTTCCTCAACAAGGCCTAGACTTAGGAGTTTAGAGCTTTACTGGGCAAACATTTCTCTTATATGAGACCAGCTTTCTGGCCCCAAATACAAATGTCCTTTTTCTCCCTATTTGCTATATATAGACATTGAATATCAATAATTCTGGGTGGAAACCTGTTATGTAAGCAATCAACCAGAAAGATTTGTGCCTGTGACTGTATTACTTCCAATATTCAGTAAGCCTTTGACCTAGAGTTGGAATCAGTTCCCTTCTTAAGATTGTAAACTCCTTAGCCTTGGCCTTTCTTTTCCTCGCTCTGTGAATTACAGTAGAGCAGGGGTCTGACTTACCCCCATGATCCTCATTTCTGTAAGAAGGAAATGTTCTATACCGGTTTTTTTGGCAAAAGCAGTTGTTTTTAGCCCACTCTGGACATTGAAAACCTTCTGAGGTAGCAGCAGGAACACTGATTTGGGTGTGGGTGCCGGCTTGGATTCCATGGTCCTGCCGTTGATTCCACGGCAGAAATAATGTCAATAAAATTGGTGGGCAGGCATCGCAGCCAAGATCATGTTCCACTCCTATGCCAGGTTCACCTGGAGAGTTGGACTATTGCTATACATTGCATTAGAATCATTCACTCATTGAGTCATAGTATCATGGAACCCTGGAATGCTATAGCTAGAAGGAGCCTCCAGAAGGTTGTGGAGGAGGCCTGGACTCTCAGCCCTCCTACTGGCTTCTAACATGGCTCTTAGGCAAGCATCCTTTCCTTTCCAACTCTGTTTCCTCATCTGGACAATGAGGAGAGTGTTGCCCTAGAGAACTTGTCCCAGAGGTCCCCTTGAACTTTAAATTCAACAATGTCATCTCATTCAGTACCTTCTTTTCGGGTGAGGGATTTGAAGGAAAATCTCCTAGGACAGATAATTTCTCATTCCATTCTGAGAATGAGCACGAGTACTGAATGCTTTGTCCTAAGATGTCAGGGCTGAAAGGGGCCTTGGAAGCCATTTATCTTGATGCCCTCCTTTTGCCAGAGGGATCTGCTGGTTTTTCCATAGTTTCTTTCTCTCTCTCTCTCTCTCTCTCTCTTTCTCTCTCTCTCTCAACAGTATTTTATTTTTTCCAAATACATGCAAAGATAGTTTTCAACATTCACCTTTGCAAAACCTTTTGTCTAAATTTTTTTTCCATCCCTCTTTAGCTCTCTCCTCCCCAAAATAGCAAGTGATTAGGATATAGATTAAACATGTGCAATTCTAAATATGTTCATTTCCACATTCGTCATGCTATTAATCTCTTAAGGAAGTGCCAGTGAAGCAGCAGAGTCAGACCAACATGGCCCAGTCCCAAGCTCTGTCCCCTTTCCTGGATACCTCTCCTGTGCAACTTATGAAGAACTTCTTGGTTTCCTATCTTAATTTCTTCAATATTTCAGCCACCTAAGGTCATTTGTTGGGTATGTGTGGGCTAGATGAGACAGCCTTTGAAAGCCCTTCCAAATCTCAGATTCTACAAAGCTTTTTTTAGTTTTTAGAGGCCTGTTGGTCAGCATCTTTCTCATGAAATTCCTTGTCAACTGGAATTGTAATGAAGTCACTTTTCTCCAGGATTGAGCAGCTATGATTCTTTGCTCCTGGTGGGCATTTTTGCCTCCTGATTGATTTCCCATGTGTTAGGGTAGACGTTCCTATTGCTCCCTGTCTTTTAAAAAATGTATCTGGGACCAAAGCCAAATTGCTAATCCTATTTAAGCAATCTTCTCTGCAGAAACAGCTTGTGTTGAGAAAGGAGACCCAGACTTGGGGTCAGGAAATCTGAGTTTAAATTTTGTATCTAATCCTTAAAATTGTGTGACTTTAGAAAAGTCACTTCCCCTCTCAAAGTCTCAGTTTCCTTATGAGCAGAATGACATTTTTGGACTAGATTATAATAACAATAGTTTCTTTGTACATGTAAAACACACACATGTACACACACACGTTGTCACTCTAATGCAATAGATAGAACACCAGATCTGGACTCAAAAAGACCTGAATTCAAATCAAGCTTCAGACATTCAGTGAATCACTTCATCCTACTTGCCTTAGTTTCCAAATCTATAAAATTTTTCTGGTATCTGCAAAGAAAACCTCAAAATAAAACTTCTCTTACCAAGAAAGGGGCACAACTGAAATAACTGAACAATTGAATACATCAACATTCTTTCCCACCACAACAATAAGAAATAGGATGAAGTTCAGAAATAGTCACAGAAAATTTGTGTGTTTTAAGGGAATCCTAAAAATGGAACCTATAAAAGCTATAGGCAGGTTGGAAGCACAACTGGCAAAGCACTGCACCCATTGTTTTGCTGATCATTTCTTATAGAACAATAATATTCCATAACATTCATATACTATAACTTATTCAGCCATTCTCCAACTGATGGGCAGCCACTAAGTTTCTAATTTCTTGCCACTATAAAAAGGGCTGCCACAAACATTTTGGCATGTGTGGGTCCTTTCCCCTCTTTTATGATCTTTTTAGGATGCAGACCCAGTAGTGAGATAGCTGGATCAAAGGGTATGCACAGTTTGATAGGCTTTTGGACATAGTTCCACATTGTTCTCTATAATGATTGGATCATTTCACAACTCTACCAATAATATATTAGTGTCCCAGTTTTCCCATCCTCTCCAACATTCATCATTATCTTTTCTTGTCATCTTAGCCAATCTGAGAGGTGTGAAGTGGTACCTCAGAGTTCTTAATTTAAATTTCTCTGATCAATCGTGATTTAGAGCATTTTTTTTTCATATGACTAGAAATGGTTTTAATTTTTTTATCTGAAAATTGCCTGTTTGTATCCTTTTACCATTTATCAACTGGAGAATGGCTTGAATTCTTATAAATTTGAGTAAATTCTCCATATATTTTAGAAATGAGGCCTTTATCAGAATTCTTGGATTAAAATTTTTTCCCCAGTTTTCTACTTCCCTTCTAATCTTTAAAGGAAAATTTTCATTTTGAATTTCTTAATGTTCTTCAGTTCTTCTTTGGCCATAAATTCCTTTGTCTCCACAGATCTTAGAGGTAGATTATTCTTGTTCTCCCAGTTTGCTTATAGTATCACTCTTCATGTTTAAATCATGAACCCATTTTGACCTTATCTTGGTATATGGTGTTAGGTGATAGTCAATACCTAGTTTCTGCCATTCTGTTTTCCAATTTTCCCAGCAATTTTTGTTAAATAGTGAGTTCTTATCCCATCCTTCTGACCTAATAATAATATTAATAATAACAATAGCATTTATGCTTTACATATATGTTGTCTTATTTGATCCTCATCACAACCTTGGGAGGTAGGTATAATTATCACCTTCATTTAAGGTGATAGGACACCTTAAGGATAAGGATAAGGACAAAAGAAGGGAGGCAGACTGACTTGCTGAGGGTCACATGGCTAAATAAAAGTCTGAGGCTAATTTGAACTCAGGGCCTGCACTTGGAGAGAGAACCCCACCAAACCTACCACATTGTTCCTCTTTCTCTGCTCTGCCTGTATTTCTTCCCCCTCACCCTCCCCATAAACCTCCTTTTTTTTTTTTCTCCCCCTGTCTATATGGTTGGGAGTAGCTCTGGATCACAGCTGTTACTTCATAAAGTTGCCCCCACTTAACTTTGCTGGGCCAGCTACTTAGGACCGGTAGGTGGGAGACCAGGAGGAGGAGGCAGTATCTTAGACAGTGAGACTAAAGAGGTAGCTGAGGATGGGGGGGTGGGGGTGGAGAAAGGGTAGAGTGGGAAGGGACCTCCGCAGTCTCTTTTTCCATTCCCTTCAGTTGTGAGAGTGTGTGTGTGTGTGTGTGTGTGTGTGTGTGTGTGTGTGAGAGACACAAGTAGAGAGACACACGGAGAGAAATAGACTTAGCGAAAGACAGACAGAGGGGAAGGGAGGAAAGGGGAGGAAGAGACAGAGAGACAGAAAGACAGACACCCAGGCAAAGAGATGAGGCCAGGTGTGGCTTTGCCCAGGAGGCCTCAGCTGCCTCTTTCTGAGGCCGAGGGTCAGAGCCTCCTCCCTAAGTATGGCAGGCCTCATGCCCACAGCTTGTTCAGTTCTAGCTCAGACACACATGTATGCCATCCTTCTCCCATCCGGTCTGAGGTTGGATGATGATGGAGGAGGAAGAGGAAGACATTTTAAGAGAACACAGTGTCTCCAATCCTCCTCCCACCAAAAAAAGAAAAACCAAATCCTTGTTTAGACTGCAATTTATATTTGTGTCCACAAGAGGGAGAGACACCGGGAATGTCATGGCTCCTAAATATAAAGGAAAACTTAATTTCATGACAGGAGGGAAGAAAGCAAAGGTCTGAATACAATTTGAGAAAAGTTAGATATGATAAATCATTGGTACTTATTGAATTGGAGTGGACAGGATTATACAGATTTCTTAGCTATGCTGACAATTTTACAAAAATTGAGCATACAATAGGGTATAAACAATGCAGAAAATCACAAATTTTAAAAATGCCCTTTAAGGACCATAACACAATAAGAATTAGAAAGAATATTTAAAGAAATTATTATAAATTCATTTGAGACTAAATAACTTAATCCTAAAATTTTTTTTGGTCAAATCACAAATCATAGAAACAACCAAAACTTTTGCCAATGAAGTAGATAACATACTAAAACTTTTGAGATGCAACCAAATTAGTCTTTAGGGAAATATTATGTCTTTAAATACTTTAATCAACAAAAAAGAAAAAGACAAAAAAATTAATTAGATATATAACTTGAAAAAAACCCAAATTTTAATAAGTAAATATCAAAATAGAAATTCTGAAGTTCATTAAATAAACCTAAAAATAAGTCAGTAAGCATTTAATTGATAAATGAAACTAAGACCTGTTATTATAAAAACTCCTAAATTAGGTATGCTACCAGCTATTTTGATAAAAAAGAGAGAGAAACCAAATTGTCAGTATAGAAAATATAAAAGATGATATCAGAAGAAATAAATGAGAAAGAAAAGAAATTATTAGAACATATTTTTACCTAATTGTATGTCAACAAAAGAGACAATTTAAATAAAGTAGAAGAGTATCTAAAGAGTTTGAAAAGTTAAGGTTAACAAAACAAGGAGATTTTAAGTAATCTAATCTTAGAAAGAAGTTGAAAATAATAAAGAAGTCTGAAAAAGAAAAACCCTAGAACCTGATGGATTTGCAATGGAATTGTATCAAACATTTGAAGAACAATGAATTAAATATTATGTAAATGCTTGATGAAAATAGAAAACTTACTTCCATGATACAAATATCATTTTGATACAGTCAGATACAAATCAAAGAAAAAGAAAGCTATAAATCAGTGTCTCATGAACATAGGTGCAAAATTTTAAAATAAAGCTTTATAGCATCAAATATAGCAAATGTAGCAACATACACGTAAAAGTTGAGATTTATACCAAGCATGACTGACTTGTTCCAAATTACAAAACCTACAAACATAAAATAGTATAATAAAAGCAATAAAAATCACATGAAAATATCACTACTATTCAGAAATTTTAAAAATAAGATACAATACTCATTAAAAAATATAAACTTCAAGAATAAATGAACCTTTCCTCAATATAATAGATAGTATCTATCTAAACTGAGGGCTAATATTGTAAAAAAATTAGTTTAGAGGCCTTTCCACTAAGATCAAGAAAGGAAAAAGCATTTGTGATATCATGACTATTATTTGATAATGGTGTTAGAAATGCTGAATAGAGTAATAAGATGAAAAAAAAATGATGGTGTAAGCATAGGCAAAGAAGAATCTAATATTATTGCTTTTTTTTTTTTTATAACAATAGTATGATGGTAGGAATTCAACTGAAGAAAAAATAGAAACAGTATCTTAAGCAAAGTGGTAGGGCAAAATATCCCAACAAATCATTAATCTTTCTATATAATATCACAAAACAGAAAACTATCAAAAGAAAAATTTCATTTAAAAATTATAAAATGTATAAAATATTTAGGAATCTAATAAGACAAGCACAGGAAACATTTGAATAAAACTATGAAATATGATTTGCAGAAATAAAAATGGGTTTAAATAAGTGGAATGAAAATGTTCAGACCATGCCATTATAATAAAAATGATGATACTACCTCAATTAATTGTACATGGAGTGCCGTAATAACCACATTGCCAAAGGATTTTTTCTTAAAGAAGGGGACCCACTGTGAAATCAAGCAAGGCTATCTGTCCCATGCCAAAGTGCAGCTGATGATAGACCTTATCAGAAAACCTCTATTGAGGAACTAAAGCCAGAGAGGAGGATAATGAAAGAAAACACTATTCTTATATAATAGTAATAATAATTACTAGCATTTATGTAGCATCTAATTGACTGAAAAGCACTTTATGTTTTCTCATTTTATCCCTACAACAACCTTGGGAGTTAAGTGCTATTATTATTTTATAGATGAAAATAAAATAAAAATTTTTTAATTAAAATAAAATGTTTCCATTATACCGATGAGGAAACTGAGGCAAAGGTAATGTCACATAACTAATAATTGTGTTAGTCTGGATATGAATTTAGGTCTTCCTAATTCCAGATCCAGTACTCTATCCATTGTGCCACCTAGAAGCCTAAAAAATAGTTATCAAAATTAAAAAATAAACCTATTAAAATTATTATATCTGTGGAGATTTTACTCAAAAAATTCATAGCAATTTCAAGAGGAAAGTCAAAGGCAAAAATGAGGATTTTTCACAACTATAATATGAATATCTAGAAAAAAATTAAGGAAATGATTAAAAATGAAGAAAAAGTTTGGAGGAAAATTTTAAGGAGAATGAACAGTTTAGTTAAGAAGGTAGTCAACCTGATCCAAGTTAGGTCCATGAAGATCAGAATAGACCAAATAGAAATAAATGCCTTCATGAGTTAGTGAAGTTTTAACCATTCCTCCCAGGTGCCTGAGTGTTCCACTTGAGACTTTTCCTCAATCTTGAAATAGAACCATTAATTAGGTAACTTAAGATCTGACCATCCATTTACTTCCACATGCATTTAGTTTGATTATGATATACTCTACAACTCTCTTTTTTTTCTCCCTAAAAAAACTGGCATGAGTCATTGACACATATTTTGCTTAAATAAGTGTGGAATAAGAAACTATCAGCATAACTGTTGCAGCTCAGGGTGACTTTCCAGTCTTACTAGAAATGAGACAAGATAGTAAGAGGGACCAAGGGGACCCATTATGAGATGGAGAAAGGTTATCTGCCTCATCCCAAAGTGCAGCTGGTTGTAGACCTTGACCTTGTCAGAAAACCTCTATTTAGGACCTAAAGCCAGAGAACCTGTCAGAGAAAAAACAGAGGATTCCTGGAGAAAATTGCAAGGAGATGACAGAGCCCTGTAGGGTGCAGTGCCAGGGAGACGCTGTGGTCCTTTGGCCAGAACAACCTGGGCCCAGAGGTCTGAGGTCTTTAATGCTTTGTCCTGAGATCCTACCAACTGTCTTGAAGAAAACAGTGCTCTGAACTTAAAGATTCAGGGGGGCCAATCCCAGGAGATAGAGGTCAGAGCAAGAACCCAGTGGATCCAGAGTAAGACCAAGTAAGCTGAGCCCACCACCCAGAGCCCAATAGAGGGTAGAAAACTGGCACAAAACTCCAATTGGGGAATTAAACTTTAATAGGTAAGTAAATTGAAGAAAACACTGAGTGATATTTAAAATTTGTGCAGCTCCAGAAATTACAGAAGAAAAAGTCATTCTCTAACAATGTTAAGTGGAAACTCAGAGGAAAATGCAGATTTTTTCCCCTCTTTTTTTCTAGTAAATTTATTTTTAATAGATATTGCCTTATGAATCATGTTGGAAGAGAAAAATGAGAACAAAAGAGAAAAACCCTGGGAGAGATAAAAAAAAAAAAACAGAAAAAAGAAGTGAATATAGTATGTGTTGATTTACATTCAGTGTCCTTAGATTTTTTCTAGATACAGATGGCATTTTCTGTCCAAAAGTCTATTGGGATTGCTTTGGATTGCTAATGAATCATTGAGAAGAACCAAGTCTTTCATAATTGATTATCACATGTTCTTGCTGTTATTGTGTACTAGGTATTCCTGGTTCTGCTCATTTTGCTCAGCATCAGTTCTTGTAAATCTTTCCAGGCTTTTCTAAAATCAGCTTGTTCATCATTTTTTAAAAAGAAAAATAATATTACATTATCTTCATCTACCACAACTTGTTCTGTCATTCCCCAATTGATGGCATCTTCTCATTTCCCAATTCTTTGCTACCACTAAAAAGAGCTGCCACAAACATTTTTGTACATGTGAGTCCTTTTTCCTCCTTTATGATTTCCTTTGGATACAGACTTGAAAGGCAGATTTTTTCACAAATACACATGAATACCTAGATAAAATGAAGCCAGAGATTTAACAAAAAAGAAATAACTCTGTTTTTAAGGAGAATAAGTAGTTTAGAAAAGAAAGTATTAAAATTTACTCAAGGACTTTCTCTGGAAAACTAGAGTAAACCAAACAACAATCAATGATCCCACAAAATAGCAATAAATATCATTAAAAAATCAAAAGATTAAAAAATACATGATACTTGTTATCAAAAGTAGTGACTTGACAAACAGGTCAAGGAGAGATAATTTAAGAATTAGTGAGTTCCTTAAAATCCATGATTTAAAAAAAAAGAAATCTGGACACTGTATTTCAAAAAAAAACCCTAAAAGACTCAAATCTATTAGAACTTGGGACAGGGTTTAAAGTTCAAAATTAAATTTATTAGACATTTAAAAAATAGCAAGATGTACATAATTGAAACCCACAGTTTTACACATCTACCTATAAATAGACTTTTGAGTGGTTATGGTAGTTAGAGACCTTTAAATACCAAGGAGAATCTTAATTTGATTGTAGAATTAGTAGAAAGCCACTGGAATTTTGTTATTAGCTGGATAATTCCAGGAAATATTGCTTTAACTTATGGATGATGCTTCTTATATCAGAAACTGTATGTAATTTATATCATTTTCTATCTCCAGTACTGTAGTATAAATATATCTCTAGTAGTACAAAAAGCACTTAATAGACATTTGTTAAATTGATTTTTAAATGGAAATTGCTTTTCCATAGCTTACATCAGTGGTCCTCAAAGTATAGTCCAAAGAATTGTTGGGGTCTCTGAAACCCTTTCAGAGGGTCTACAAATTCAAAATCATTTTTTATGTCTAATATAGTAAATAGCTATAAATATAACCCATGTGAACAAAAACTCTTTGAACAGATCCTCGATAATTTTTTTTTAACAACATGAAGATACTGAGAACAAAAGTTTGAGAACCACTGGCTTACATTATTTAATATATTATTTAATAGATGATTATGCAGTAGATTATCATTTCATAGACATTATTTGATAGATTATTTGGTAACTATTTGACAAATTATGTAGTTCATGGTTATTCTGTGGAATTACTTGGCTGAAGATGGTTTATCAAAGATGTAGTTTTTCCATTTGATACTGGCTAAGAAATAGAGTAGTCTATTAGTAGAATAGGTTAGGTACACAGAACAAAATAGTCAATAACTATAGCAATCTAGTGTTCGACAAATCCAAAGACTTTTGGGATAAGAACTCACTATTTGACAAAAGCTGCTGGGAAAATTGGAAACTGGTATGGCAGAAACTAAACACTGACCCACACGTAATAACATATACCAAGCTAAGATCGAAATGGGTTCATGATTTAGGCGTAAAAAGTGATATTATAAGCAAATTAGAAGAAAATAGGATAGTTTACCTCTCAGATCTGTGGAGAAGGAATGAATGTGACCACAGAAGAACTGGAATTCATTATTGAACACAAAATAGATAATTTTGATTATATTAAGTTAAAAAGTTTTTGTATAAACAAAACTAATGCAGACAAGATTAGAAGGGAAGCAATAAACTGGGAAAACATTTTTACTTTTAAGGATTCTGATAAAGACCTCTTTTCTAAAATATAGAGAATTGGCTCAAATTTATAAAAATTCAAGCCATTCTCCAATTGATAAATGGTCAAAGGATATGAACAGACAATTTTCAGATGAAGAAATTGAAACAATTTCTAATCATATGAAAAGGTGCTTTAAATCACTTTTGATCAGAGAAATGCAAATTAAGACAACTCTGAGATACTACTATACACCTCTCAGGTTGGCTAAGATGACAGGAAAAGATAATGATGAATGTTGGAGGGGTTGTGAGAAAACTGGGACACTAATACATTGTTGGTGGAGTTGTGAATGGATCCAGCCATTCAGGAGAACAACATGGAACTATGTCCAAAAGGTTATCAAACCAGCAATCTCACTACCACGTCTGTATCCCAAAGAGATCTTAAAGGAAGGAAATGGACCCACATATGCCAAAATGTTTGTGGCAGCCCTTTTTATAGTGGCAAGAAACTGGAAATTGAGTAGATATCCATCAATTGGAGAATGGCTAGATAAGTTGTGGTATATGAATGTTATGGAATATTATTGTTCTACAAGAAAAAATCAGCAGGATGATTTCAGAGATGCTTGGAGAGACTTACATGAACTGATGCTAAGTGAAATGAGCAGATCCAGAAGATCATTGTACATCACCACAACAAGATTATATAATGATCAATTCTGATGGACGCAGCTCCCTTCAACAATGAGATGATTCAGACCATTCCATGATCTTGTGATGAAGAGAGCCAATTATACCCAGAGAGAGACTCTGGGAATGAAGGGTAGTTCACAACATAGCATTTTCTCTCTTTTTTGTTGTTGTTGGCTTGCATTTTATTTTCTCATTTTTTTCCTGTTTGATCTGATTTTTCTTGTGCAGCAAGATAATTGTATAAATATTTTTGCATATATTGGATTTAGCATATACTTCTATCATGTCTAACATATATTGGATTACTTGCCATCTAGGAGAGGGGATGAGGGAAGGAAAGGGAAAACTGGGACACAAGGTTTTGCAAGGGTTAATGTTGAATAATTATCCATGCATATGTTTTGAAGATAAAAAGCTTTATTTAAAAAAAAAGAGACAGTTAAAAAAAACCCTCAAAAAACAAAGATGTTATTTTTAATTTGTAACAGAAATCACCTGCAATGAAGCAGCTAGGTGGTACAGTGAATAGAGCACCAGCCCTGAAGTCAGGAGGACCTATGTTTAAATCTGGCCTCAGACATTTAACACTTCCTAGCTGTGTGACCCTCAGCAAGTCACTTAACCCCAATTGCCTCCTCAAAAAAAAAAAAAAAAAAGAAAAGAAAAGAAATAATTGTATCCTTGGTGCCCCTAAGTTTTATTGATGTTTTTTATGACATTTATTTGCCATTATTCCCTCTGATAGCAATGGAAAAATATAAATAAATCTTTCTGACAAATTAATAAAGACTGATAAAATCTTGGCAACATTTTGCCTTTACAACTGTAGTCTTGAATCTGTATAATGAGTGTTATCTGTTCTTTGACACCAAGAATGGATATCATCATTCATTGGATTTAGTTGTATTTTAGTGTGATTTTCTTATACATTATTGTAGTCATTCTGTATTCTTTTGATTTATTTGTTCTCTTTCATTCAATACATATCTTCTCATGTTTCTCTAAATTTATAATTTTTTTTTCTTATGCTGAAATTGTATTCCCATTGTTTAAAATATCCCAGTTGATTTAAATTTTTTTCTAGCTAGTGGATTCTCACTTTGTTCCCATTCTTCTATTACTAAAACCAAAGTGCTTCTATGAATATTTTGGTGTCCATAGGAACTTTGCTGATTCACTTAGTATGAATACTCTTCATTTTTCTAAAACATATGGACAGTTTCACAGTCTGTCTTCCTGCAACTTTTAAAATATCTACTATTTCTTTCTTTACTTATTTCTTAGGTGTGAAGTAAAATGGAATTGTTTTAATTTGTATTTCTTTTGCAATTAATATTAAGTACATTCCTCTCTTTCATCCCCACCTATTGTCCATTGTTTTTCTGAAGATGCTATGCTAAATTTCTTTTGAGACAGTGATGAACACCTTTGGTGAGCATGCATCCTGTTTCTTTGTATTTTTGTTTTGCATTACTGTCAGAGGATTGCTGATTAGGGTAATCTCTGTTGTTATTTTTTTCCAAGAACTTTTTTATAATTTTGATATGGTTAATGGGAGACATTTTTAGAAGAGAGCATTTAAGACAATGGTTTTTTGCTTTGTAAGTTCAGCTGAATAACTTCAGTTTACCCTAGAGACTTGAGACATTACTCTGAAGAAAAAGAAAATAGAATCTGGGTGACTGCTCACTAACTGACAAGGCACAGAGATATTAGTGCTAAGTAATTTGTAATAGTTACTAGAGATAATTAAGAGCATTTCTTTACTAAAGAGTCCTGAGAAGTTAACTGTCATGGAAAAAAACTGAAGTTTCAGTTCAAATCAAGTTAATAAACATGTTTTAATTGCTTACTGTTTGTCAAATATCACGATAAATTCTACACTTGTGAAATACAGAATCTAGCCACAAATCTGAGAGACTTGAAGTCTGGAGAGGAATTTTGAGATATCTGAATTTATCTCTTACTCTGTGGAGATGTTCTAAGAAGAATTCTTAAGACTTTACCATTTTGAAAGAATGAAATTATTAAACTGTGACTCTAGGTGCTTAAATCTTCTTTTCAGAATTGTTGATGTATGAGTGTGGGGATAAGAGTCTTTCAAACCTAAATCAGCTCCATTTGCCAGAAAAATGAAAGGATTTTAAGAGTTGAGACTCTAAGGGCACTAAGCAGAAGACCATTTCTTATGGACTTAGGGCAAGAAATGTTATGCTGTTTGTAAAAGAACCGGAGAAAAGTCAGTAGGTTTTAAACTAAGAAATCCTGGTAAAACCCTCACCTGAGATTTCTACTGAGCTTGGAATAGAGGTAGGGAAAACTGTAGCCATGAAAAATGCACATAGATGTGTACATCAAAGCAAACAGCTAGTGGAAGCTCTCAGAACAGTGTAGCAGAGAGGAGGAGGCCAGAGGAGAGCAGACCTGAGAAGCAGAGGAGAGAGCAGCATCCTTCTGGCATCTTCTACCTTTGTATCTTGGCCATATCTATTTATATGTGAGTCTCTTACGTCCATGCCTTAGCCACAAATGCCCTATGTCTCTGTTACATGTATGTTCCATATACATTGGTTTCTCTACTTTTGTTTCTTTTTTTCCCCTCTTCTTGTTTCTTTTAACCTGGCATTTCCTGAAAAGTCTGTTCTGTTTTCTGTACCCTCCTTTCTCATAGCCCCCTTTTCTCCTCAGCTGAGTGGGATGAATTTCTATACCCACCTGTGTGTGTATGTGTATATATATATATATATATATATATATATATATATATATTCTTCCTTTTGTGAATAGTTTGAATAAGAGTGATTGATGTTCAAGCATTGCCCATTCCCCTCTCTTCCCATTTTCTCTTCCCCTGTAAAAACTCTTCCTCATGTATCTCTTTTCTGAGAAATAATTTTCCCCATCTTTCCTTTCTGATCCCTCTTCTCCCAGTATAACTCTCTTTCTTACCCTTATAAATAGACGCCTTCCAATTGCTCCAATAATGATAAAATTCTTAGGGATTATATGTATGATCTTCTCATTTGGTGATGTAAGCAGTTTAACTTTATTAAGTTCCTTATGATTTTTCACCCATGTTTACCTTTTTATGCTTTTTCTTGAGTTCTGTGTTTAAATATCAGATGTTCTATTAACCTTTGGTACTTTTATCAGAATTTTGTGTGGAAGTCCTTTATTTCATTAAGTATTTATCCCCCCATAGGATTATATTTAATTTTGTTGGGTTTATTATTCTTGGTTGTAATCATAGTTCCTGTGCTTTATAGAACATGATATTTCAAGTCCTCTATTCCTCTATAATGGTAAATGCTAAGGTTTATGTCATCCTGACTAGGGCTCCATAGTATTTGAATTATTTCTGACTGACTGCAATATTTTTTCTCTTGACCTGGAGCTCTGGAATATGACTGTAATATTCCTAGAAAATTTCATTTTCAGATCTATTTCAGGTGATGATCAGTGGGTTATTTCAATTTCTATTTTTATTTCTGATTCTAAGATATATGGGCAGTTTTCCTTTATAATTAAAAAAAAATAAGATGTCCAGGATTTTTTTTTTAAATCATGGCTTTCAGGTAGTTCAATATTTCTCCAGATTAGTTTTTTTCTCCTAATGACATTTTTTTTCACATTTTTTTCCTATTGATTTTTGATTTGATTGATTATTGATGTCTCTTGAAGTCATTAAATTCTCCTTATCCAATTCTAATTTTTAAGGAATCATTTTCTTCAGTATAGTTTTGTTCCTCTTTTACCATTTAGCCAATTCTTATTTTTAATGAGTTATTTAATGGGCTGAAAAAAATGACTCATTTTGACTTTTCGTTGGTTATACCTTTTAGAATTAGATTAAGTTTATCTTTCAAAAATTACTTACAAGTAACATGTTGGCAGAATTTGGCAAAAGTCCTTCTTTTACTTATCCATATTGACTGTATCACCTCTTCCCCTTTCTACTTGTGTTTCCTATGTGTGTGAACTCTTCCCACTGGGTGTTATGGGCATCTGTAGGAGAGTATGCTCCAGATTTATATTTTTTATTGCTGTTTTTCTTACTATGCCTTTGAACTCATTGAGTCCTCTGGTTGACTATTAAAAATGAGCACATTGGTAGGGACTTAATGAATAATTTTAGGGATGTGGATTCAGAGTATAAAAATATGGGGTCAAATAATGTTCTCAATTTTCTAATATTATTCCTTGCATTAATATATTCAAGCCTTTTTATTGCATTGTGTTCTTCTGGGAGCTCTATGTGCCTTAAATTTTCTATGTATATTCCATCTTTATTGTTATTTGCTTTGGTTCATAGGGAAAATGCCTGTTCTTCCAATACTGTTGACTTTTTATTCTATTACATTGTTTTCTACTTTCTCTATGTTTTATTTCAAAATCTTCCACTCCCTTTTTAGAACTGGTTAGATTTTGGGAACATTTTCTGTCATGAATTCTAAATTGTCATTGCTTTTTTGTTCTTGTTTTTTTTTTTTTTCTATGAGAACTCAAATTCTTGCCCTAATTTTTATTCTAATTTTTTCTGCTCTTTATATTTCAAAATTTTTATTCTATTTTTGAACCATTCCAAAATTTCTTGATGGTGTTTTATTATTATGTTATTGTTGAATTGTAGGCTTTATTGCAGAACCTTGTTGGTAAAGGGGCAGTAGTAGTGATAGTAGTAGCAGGAGTAGTTATAGAGGTAGTGGTAGTGGTGGTAGTAGTAGTAGTAGTAGTAGTAGTATTTCTTTTGGAAAGTTATGTTAAGATACAAACTTTTACTCATTTTGCTAGGAGTCTCCTCTTAGTTACTCTTAAGAATTGCATCTTTAGGATATGGAAGTCATTATTTTATTTGTATTGTATATTTGTATTGAGATAGAAATTTCCCTCAAAAGTCTATGGTCTAGCTATTTCTTATTAATTCCCTCTCTTCCATGAACAAAATTGTCTGTGTAATTGGTGGGATTTCTTTTCTAAGAACTGTGTTGTTCATTGCCTTTCAGATCCTGAGTCAAAGTAAATTCTTAACCTTTAATAGAGAAGCACAGGCCATGCCCCCAGCACTATCCCTTTACCAACAAGATTTCCTTGGTGAGACAGATGCTGTTTTTGTAACAATGTTTAGTCATTAAAAAAGAATATACTATATTGGAGCAGTAAGATTTTATTGGACTTTACCATTCCTTATATCAAATAAATCTCATAATGAACTGGCTCCTTTGGCTATGATTCCTTACCCTTTAAATAACTTTCTGGTTTTGAACTTATTTTTCTCAGTGAGAGAAATTATGATAGTATTATATTAATAACCAATTATTAAATTGGGATCTAGGTTTTTCTTTTCAGTTTTTTTCTTAATATCCAACTCTTGTTAAAGTTAGCCTGTGAAGGATATGACTGATGAGATTACTCTTAGCCCTCAGTTTTGGATGGGATCCTACCCAGCTAGGAGATCTAACTTCTGTTTAAAGTATTAACAAAATCAAGACTGGACGGTCCTTACCCTGGGGAAAGGAACCCCCGGTAAGGTATTCCTTCATTAGAGTTTAGGTGACCTAGCTTAAGAAGGAAAAAATCAACTAGAGTGATTTGAATGGAGATGAATTCTCCTATCCAGATTATTAGAGGTGTTTGAGTCTCATGATTAAGCTATGTTCTCTGTAGGAGGAACCACGTCCTCATTCAATGTCCACTTATTAGAGTTGATTTGCACTTGTCAAGGAAATTCCCTTTTAGAAGGGCTATTTAAAATTTTCAGGGTCCCCACTGAGCATTTTTTTTTTTTTTTTACTTAAAGAAACCACATTAATTGATTACTAGATAGCCTAGTTAACAAATTGTTAATTACCCAGCAACTTTGTCTTTCAGGATTTTTCATTCATCACATCAAGCTCTCAGTATTGAGAAGAGGCTGCCCTGGGTAGTTGATACTATCTAGCCAGTTGATATGCATATGCCTTACAGTAAATTTAAAACAATGATTTCGTAAAATCCTCACAACCAAGAGTTAAAGGAGACTTCAAAAGTCATTTTTTCAACTCTTACTCAAAGTAACAATGTCATATACAGTATCCCTAGCAAGTAAATTCTGCTTGTATTTGAATGCTTCCATTGATGAGGGATTGATGGAGCAACCTTCTCAATGTCTCTTAAAATGTCCTCCCAAGTTGTTCATCTTTGGTTCCTGTCAAAAAGGAATTCTTTTTTTTCATATACACTAATTGTTGGCAGCTCTTCCTTACAAAGAGTCAAATCCTACCCCTTATAACTTTGGTCAGCTGGGAGGGTAAGGTGGTATAATAAAAAGAACATCGATCTTGAAATTGGAAGATCTGAGCTCAAATATTATCCCTTTTATTTTCCATCTATGTGATTTTGGGCAGTTTACGATACCTCTATAACCTTGGATTTCCATATCTCTAAAATGGATATAATTATCTCTGCACTATTCACCTCAAAAAATTGTGAAAAAGTTCCCTGTAAACTCTTGTTATCTGTCTTCTTTTTGCCCTTTAGAATCATTCAGAACGAATGTAATTCCTGTTCTCAGTCAATCAGTCAACATTTATGAAGTGCCTACTGTGTGCTAGGCACTGTACTAAGTATCTCTTCAGAGTAAGAGTCCTTTTAACATTTAGTTATCATGTCCTCTCTAAGTCTCCTCTTTTCTAAGCTATTTCCTTTTAAGACTCCATTTAGGACATTGTTCATTTCTCTCTCTGGAGTTTGTCCCTTTGTAAAGGTAATATTCAAAAGTTGGCAGAGTTGTTCTGACTTGGTCAGTTTAGGAGGAAGTAAAGCAGGACTAAATTACCTTCCTTGCTCCTTTGCTCTAATCAACAAGGCTTTATTAAGCACTTAATGTGTATAAGTCCCACTGAGTCTCAGGTGGATGACTATCTTCCAGGTGAAAGATTAGCTTATGAAGGACGACTCTGGAAAGAATCTTGCCAGCAATGACCAAGCGAGACGTTCCCCTTTCCCCCCCCCCCCCACCTCACCCTCGCAATTGTCATAGGACAATATATTTCCTTTACCTTTACAGAGATGGACGATGGAGACATTTTTGAGCTCTTGGGGGATAATATCCTCTCCCCATATAGCTAAAAAAGTTTCACTCAGCTTTTTGCATGACAGTGGACCTCCCACCTTATACATCTCAGCTGAAATAGAATCAGCATCAGATGCTTTACCAGACAAAAGTAGCCCAATGGCATTCAAAATCTCTTCTTCAGTTGGAAATTTTAACTAGAAAGGGTTTGCTTCTATCTGAGGTAAACAGTTAATGGCTTCAGCATTGATTAATGATGGTCTAATTAATAACATTATAAAAGTGTTCAGTTTCTCTTTCTAGGGTCATGTCCTTATCATGTCCTTATCATGGAATCATGTGATTCCATCAGCACTAAGTAGTTGAGATGCACCATATATCTTTGGCCCATAAATAACCTTTAGGGCATCATAAAAGCACTTTGGATTGTTGCTATCTGTGTAAAACTGAATTTAATTTACCTTCTTACTGAGCCAAGAATTCTGCATCTTTTTAAGCTTATACTTTACTTTTAAAAGGTTCTTTTTAGTACTTAGTATTTTATTTTCCCCTAGTTACATGCAAAACATTTTTTCATCATTTTTTTAAAAACTTTGCATCCCAAATTCTCTCTTTCCTTCTTCCCCACATTGAGAAGATAAACAATTATAGACTACACATGTGCAGTTATGCAAAACATGACAGTCATGTTATAAAAGATAACAGAACAAAAAAAACTCTCAAGAAAAATAAAATATCACCTTCAATATGGATTCAAACACTATCAGTTTTTTCTCTGGAGATGGATAATGTATTTGTCTTGGATCGTTGTATTGCTGAGAATAGCTAAGTCATTTGTAGCTAATAATCTTACAATATTGCTGTTACTTTGTACACATGTACTTTATTTTTAATGGAGTTAAATACTATTTTCTTAGAGATAGATGAACTATCCTGATGGTGGAGTTCTCTTTTTTCGTTTAGCAGCTTCTGAATTTCCCCATGCCAGGAACTGGAATTGTTTCCATTTGAATTGTCTTGGGGAGATTCTGGAGATCACATGACAGGATAAGGTACCCGAAACAGAAGTCCTTTCTTGAACTAAACTACTAAGTGTTCCAGTTATAAACTTGCAGAGAGCACAACTCCATGTCCTGACTATATTGTTCCAATGCTAAACATATACTTACCTAAAAGACTATTTTACAGGGAACTCAAACAGGGCAAGCACTTACAATGAAGATCAGTTGAAGTGATACAAGGACATTCTCAAAGTCTCTTTGAAGAACTTTGTCATTGATTGGGTGACCTGGGAGGCACTGGCAATAAATCACCCAGCACGCCACACTCATATCAAAGAAGGCACTGTGCTCTATGAACAATGCAGAATTGTAGCTTAAAAGAAACCTGGGATGTGCAAATGTAGAGAATCTACCCCAAATGTTCATGTGCACTATTTATGCCCAATAGCTAGTGGAGCATTTTGAGATCATATTGATCTAATCAGTCACAGTTAGACACACTTAATTTGATTCAAACATAGTGATATCATTTTGACCCTCTTTGAGAACAAAGAACTACCAACCAACCATGTGCAAGTTCCTATAGCAAGCACTGGGGATACAAAAAAGGCTAAAACAAAACAAAAAGTTTCTGCCCTCAATGGCAATCTCCTCACTCCATTATTTACTCCACTCTACTGGAGGAGCTCACTGTCTATCTCCTTTTAAGAATGCAGACTAAGATTAGATGTATTAGCTTTTATGGCTGTCATCTTAGAATCTTGCCACAATGAGCTGCCTGTCTGCTGTATAGTATTTTTTTCAAATGAACAGCTTTTTGATTATATCTTCTCCATAAGTGTACTTATGCACTTGCTTTTTTGAACTTTAAATGTAGAAGTTAACATTTCTTTTTAATTTCATTGTATTTGTCTTACTCATATCTCCCATAATTGCATTCCATAAGCCCCATTCTGCAGCCAGGTTGTGCTATATTATGTTCCTTCCATTGCTTTTCACTCTAAGCCTAGATTACTTCTGGCTCTCACCTTTCAAAGTCCAGTTCAAATGACACCTCCTTGAAACTTTCCTTGATACTCCAGTCAGAAATGACCATTCTTCAGACCTGTTATGTTTTAAAACTGTCTATATTTTTATTGTATTTACTAAATCACTCCCCACTGTACTTCTAGCCCCCATCTTAGTTCTCTGACATTTTTGTATCTTTTTGTGTATATCAGTGACTTTTGAACAATATATTAATGATTCAGAGAAAAAAAGATGGGAAAGCAGAAGAAAAAAGGTAATGAAAAGATAGGGAATGAAGGAGAAGATTAAAGGGAAGAATGACAAGGAAAGTGGGAAGAGGAGAAATATGGAAGTTAGAATAAAGGAGATACAAAAGGAAGAAGTGAAAAAAAATAGAAGGCAGAGGAAAGGGAACAGTAGAGGAAAAGAAAAAATAAAGTAGGTGGCACAAAATGAAAGAATAAAAGAAGGGAGCAGGAAAAGGGAGGAATAAAAGAGGTAAAGGAAGGAAAAAAAAGGACTTTAAAAAGGCAAAGACCACCAGTTATAAAAAAGTGCAGAAAGAAAAAAATGTGAATTCACTCATTCATTCATCCCTTTTATGACTTATAGAAAGCATTGAGTACTTGGACCTTGTGTCTCAAATGATTATTGTTCAATTGTGACTGACTTCAATTGTGTTTGCTCCTACTGGTATGATTCCCCTTCCCTTCAGCTCATTTAACAAATAAGCTGGCCAGGGTCACAATGTGTTTGAGACCAGATTTATACTCAGGAAGATGTCTGACTCCAGACCTGGCGCTCTATCTACTGTTCTACCTACAGTAAGAATTCAGTATCCTACATTTAAAAGTTATCATAAAATCAATATGGAGATTTCTAAATAACAATTAGAATTTGCTAAGTTTTAGTTTTGATTTTAATGAGGACCAAAGTTCTTGTTTTACACTTTATTCAAGTCTTAGAGGCCTAGTATAGTAATGATACTACATATACTATATGGCTTAGTGGACTTGAATGAATTGGTGTGAGTGGATGGGGGTGGGGACAGGAAGACTTGACAACAGTGAGGTTTTTTCCATTAACATTATGGGATCTGCATGGGTTCTTTTTCCTCTTTGGAAGACTTTGTACGTTTGACTGGTTTTTTGACACGTTTTTCTTTTCTTTTGGCTGAGGATGACTTTATAGATTTATCCACTGAACTTGGACAAGGGGAAAAGGGCACTTGCATGGGTTCTCTCCAGTGATGTGAGGAGCAAGAGGGGACTTGAATGTCAAAGAACTCATCCACATCATCATTTGAGAAAAACGAAGTTCGAACATGGGTTTGTTTAGATTCTCTTGGTGGACTTGGTCCTCGAAAAGGGAGGATGTCAAAGTATTCTTTTAGTGAATGTTCTCTAGAAGAAGCAGGAAATTGTACTAATTCTTCAGAGGAAAGAGAATCCCGTATGGATTCATTTGGCAAAACCTTTGAGAAAGGAAGAATTTCTATGAATTCCTTTGTTGTTCTTGGGGAAGGTGAAGCAAGAACATCCATGAATTCTTCCGATGATACTGGGCCTGATAAAGGAAGATTATCAATGAAATTTTGCATGTAACTTTGGCCAGGGGAAAGAGGAGTGCCCACAAATTCTTCTGATGAATCTGGACCAGATAAAGAAATAACATCTATGAAATCTTTTAGTGAACTTCGGGCAGAGGAAAGGGGACTTTGCATGAATTCTGTTGAGGGACTAAGACCAAAGGAAGTAGAAACTTCCATAAATTCTCTTTGGGAGATTGGGCTAGAGGACAGGAGAACTTCTATTAACTCCTTTTGTGAACTTGGGCTGTAAGCAGCAGAAATTTGAATAGATTCTTTTGGGGAGCTGCTGCTGGAGGGAGGGAAACTCATGGCCTCTCTCTGTGAACTTGCACTGGAATAATCAGTAACTTCAAAGGATTCTCCCTGTGAGCTCTTGGAGGAAGAATCATTCTTGGACAGTCTCTGTGAACTTTTGTTATAAGAAACAAGAACTTGAGTGGATTCTTTCTGGGACTTGATGCTAGGAGGAGTGTGAGCAGTAAAATCTATCTGTGAACTTGGGTTGGAAGAATCAGAACAATGAAAGGATTCTTTCTGAGAGCTACTACTGGAGGGAGGAAGGGAGGGAGGGCTCTCTCTCTGTGAAGTTTGTTTGGAAAAATCAGTAATTTGAGTGAATTCCTTCTGGGAGCTGAAGCTGGAGTGAGGAAGATCCAGGGACTCTCTCCATGAAATTGATGTGAAAGAATCAGAAACTTGACTGGATTCCCTTTGTGAGCTGATGATGGAAGGAGGATGATCCTTGGACTCTCTCTGTGAACTTTCTCTGTAAGCAACAGGAACTTGAATGGACTCTATCTGGAAGCTGATCCTGGAGGGAGAGAGATCTATGGACGCTTTCTGTGAAGTTTTGCTAGAAGGATCAGTAATTTGAATGGATTGTTTCTGGAAACTGATACCAGAGGAAGGGAGACCCATTGATTTTGTCAATGAACTTATTAAACTATTAGACACTGGAACTTGAACTGATTCTCTCTGGAAACTGAATCTGGAAAGCAGAACTCTCAAATATTCTCTCTGTGAATTTGGACTATAAGAAACAGGAATTTGAATCAGTTCTCTGTGGGGGTTGATGGGAAGGAGAGCCATAGAGTCTCTTAGTGAACTTTGGCTATAAGAGAGAGGAATTTGAATGAGTTCACTCTGAGAACTGATGCTGGAAGGAGGAAGATTTAGAGATACTCTCAGTGAACTTGGTGTTTTAAAAAGAACATGAATCAGTTTTCTCTGTGAGCTGAAAGTGGATAGAGCAACATTTAGTGACTCTTTTTGTGAACTTAGGCTAGAAGAAACAGGAAGTTGAATGGGTTCTCTCTGGAAGCTGATGTTAGAGTGAAGTTGTTCCATGGATTTTCTCAGTGAACTCTGAATTGAAGAATCAGGAAATTTGATTGATTCTCCCTGGGAACTGGTTTTGCTAGATAGAGCTAGAGAACCTCTCAGCAAACTTGGGGTCCTAGAAACAAGGACTTGAATCAGTTCTCTCTGGGAATTGATGCTGAAGGAAGGGAGATTTATGAATTCTCTCTGTGAACTTGGGATGGACATATCAGAAACTTGAATAATTTCTCTTTGGGAGCTGACAGTGGTGGGAGAGATCTCTATTGACTCTTTTGGAGAACTTGGCCTCAAAGAATAAGACATTTGAATGGATTCTCTCTGGAAGCTGCTAGATTGAAAGTGATCCATGTACTCTTTTTGTGAACTTTGGCTAAAAGTAGGAAGAACTTGAATGAATTCTCTCTTTGAACCTATACTGGGAAGATGAAGACCTTCAGAGAATTCTTGTGGATGACTAGGAATCAAGGGAGGATGAACTTGCATGAATTCTGTCCTGAAACTTGAGCCCACAAATGCTAGTTTCCCCATGAAATCACTCACTGAATGCTGGCTGACTGCAGCAGAAATGTTGTCATCTTCAGGTTCTTTCACTGATGTCAAGTCAGAAATTGGAATAACTGGTAAAGATTCTTTTGGTGAATTCGATATAGAGTAGGGAGGAGGAACTACTAAAAATTCTCTTGCACCCATCCCTGAGAAAATGGAAAATTCAGAATATTCTCTCAGTGAATTTGGGGCTGATGAAGTTGTCTCTTGTATAGATTCTTTTTGTGATCTTAACATCGGGGAAACATGAGCTTCCATTGATTGTTTTGATACATTTGGACTTGAGGAGGAAGGAAATTGCATAGATCTGCTCCCTAAATTTTGGCTTGAAAGGTGGGAAGGTTGTATATATTCTCTTCCTGGGCTAGGAGAATGGGCTCTTTCACCCTCTACATAGTCAATTGGGGATCTCAAGCTAGATGAAAGAAGGGGAACATCTAAAAACTGTCTTATTGAAGTTGCCTCAGAGAAAATGGGAAAATCAAAGGATTTTCTCAAAGAGTTTGAGTCAAAGAAAGCTGGATCTTGTATGGATTCCCTCTGTGAATTTGAAACAGAGAAATCAGAAATTTCTATGGATTTTTTTGCCACATTTGACTCTGAAAAAGGAAGAACTTGTGGGTATTTGCCAATTAAATTTGGACTGGAGGGAGGAAAAGGTTTTTTGGATTCTTTTGGTGATCTTGAGCTGGCAGAATGAAGACTTTCACTATCTGTATATTCTACTGGCGACCTTAAACCTGATGAAGAAAGAATGTGTTTAGAGTCTTTTGAAGATCTTGAAGTAGAAAGAGGAGAAACTTCTAAGGATTCTCTTATTGAACTTGGCCCAGAGGAAACAGGAAAGTCAAAGGATTCTTGCTGTAAAGTTGGAATGGAGAAATCAGGACCTTGTATTGATTGTCTCTGTGAACTTGGCATGGAAGCAGGAGGTACTTTTGTGGATTGTTTTGATGAATTTGATTCTGGGAAAGAATTAATTTGAAAGGTTTTATTCAATAATATGGGGCTAGTGTTAAGGAAAGTTTGTTTGAATTCTTTTGGCAAACTTGGGCTAGTAGAATGGGTATTTTCACTCTCAGAATATTCTATTGGAGGCTTCAAGACAGTTGATGAATTAATATTTGTAGATCTTCTCAGTGAACTTGAAGTGGAAAGAGGTTGAGCCCCTGAAGGTTCTCTTATTGAATTTGGTCCAGAAAAATAGGAAAATTCAAAGGATTCTCTCAGTGAATTTGGGATAGAGAAAGCAGAAGCTTGTATTGATTCTCTTGTTGAACCCAAAATAGAAGCAGGCACTTCTGCAGATTGTTTTGACACACTTGATCCAGAGAAAGAAGAAAAATGCAAGGGTTTGCTTAATCTGGGATTAGAGTTAAGAGAAACTTGTGAAGATTCTCTTAGTGAATTTAGCCCTGATAATGAAGGAGATTGAATTGATTTTCTCACTACATTTGGGCTAATGGTGGGGGAAACCTGTATAGACTCTTTTGGTGTACTGGACTTTGGAGAATGAGCAGTCTCACTCTCTGAATATTCTATCGGTGACCTTACACCAGAAGAAGACAGACTGTTTACAGAGTCTTTCCAGGAAATTGAAGTGGAAAGAAGGGGTATATCCAATGATTCTCTTACAGAATTTGGTCCAGAGATAATTAGAAAATCAAATGATTCACTCAATGAGGTTGGGACAAAGAAAGCAGGTCCTTGTATAGATTCTCTTCTTGAACCTGAGATGGAAGACGATACTTCCATGGATTGTTTTGGTATATCTGTTCCTGAAAAAGGAGGAAGTGGTAATGATTTATTTGATAATGTAGGACTGATAGTAGGAGAAAATTCTGCAGATTCTCTTGGGAAACTTGAAGAATATACTGTCTCAGTCTCTTCAAATTCTATTGATGACTTAACAACAGAGAAAGGAAGAACTCCTGTAAATTCTCTTGAATTCAAAGTGGAAGCAGGGAAAACATCTATGGATTCTTTCAGTGAATTTGGGGAAGATGAAGTAGGGCCTTGTATGGATTCCCTCCAAGAACTTGCCAGAGAAGAAGGAAGACCTTCCATGGATTGTTTCAATATACCTGATTCTAAGAAAGGAACTGATGATTTACTTGGTAATCCAAGGTTGGCAGCAGGAGGTTGTACAGATTCTTTTGGTGAACATGGGCTGGTATAACAGGCAATTTCACTTTCTTTGAATTCTATTGATGTACTTATGCCAGAGGAAGGAACAACTTCTGTTGCTCCTTTGGATAAATTTGAAATGAAAAGAGGAGGGATATTTACAGATTCTCTTGAACTTGATCCAGAAAAAATAGGAAATTCAAAGGCTTTGGTGTATGAACTTGAAATAAAAGAAGAACCACCTTCTATGGATTGTTTTGATACAATTGATTCTGGGAGAACAGGAAATGCTACAGATGTTTTCAATAATCTAGGGCTGGTGGCAGGAGATGATTGTCCAGAATCTCTTGGTGAATTTGGGCTAGAAGCCTGGATAATCTCACTTTCTGAATATTCTGCTGAGGACCTCAAACCAAAGGAAGGAGGAAAGTCTGTAGTCCCTTTCAATAGACTTGGAGTGGAAAGGGGTGGAACTTCTAAAGAATCGCTAGTTGAACTTAGCCTGGAGATAATGGGAAATTCAAAGGATTCTTTCAGAGAACTTGTGAAAGAAAAAGCATGACTTTGTATTGATTCCCTTCGTGACACAGAAGAGGGATCATCTGATGATTGTTTTAGAGCATCTAGTTCTGAGAAAAGAGATTGCGTGGACTTTTTAAATAATCTAGTACTGGCAATAGGAGAGGGTTGTGCAGATTCCCTTGGTGAGCTTGGACTGGCAGAATGAGCATATTCATTCTCTATATATTCTGTGGGTGACTTTGGGCCAGAAGTAAAAGAAACATGTGTAGATATTCTTGAAGAACTGGAGGTATAGAGAGAAGGAACTACTAAGGATTCTTTTGTTGATCTTGACTCAGAGATAATAGGAAATTGAAAGGATTCCCTTATTGAATTTGGGCCAGAGAAAGAAGTCTGTAGTGATTCTTTATGTGAAGTTGGCACAGAAAAATCAGGAACTTCCATGGAATTTTGGGATATGCTTGCTCCATAACAATATGGATATATAAAAGTCTTACTTAGTAATCTAGGACTAGCAGTAGGTGAAGGTTGTGCTGTTGATTCTTTTGGTGAAGTGGGGCTGGCTGACCGAGTACCATCATTTTCTACAAATTCTGCTGGAGACTGTAAATCAGATGATTGAAAATCTTCCATAGTCCCTTTAGAAGGTAATGTGGAAAGAAAAGAAACTTGTAAAGATTCTGTTGGCGAACTTGACCTGGAGTTAATAGGAAAGACAAAAGTTTCTAGCAATGAATTTGGGTCAGAGAAATCCAGACCTTGTATGGACTCTCTCCTTGAAGTTGGCACAGACAAAATCCTTTGGCCTGAGAATGAAGGTATTTGTATAGCTTCTTTCAGTGACATAAGGCTGGATGGAGGAGAGCCTAGTTTGGAATATCTGGCTGAAAATGGACTAGCAGAATGAGTGTGTTCATTCTCTGCCAATCCTAGTGGAGAATGTAAGTCAGATGATAGAAGACCAGGTACTGTAGAAGAAGTTGAAGTAGAAAGAAAAGGAACTTTTAGGGATTTTTTTATCACACTTGGCTGTGAGAGAATAGAAAAGTTCAAAGATTCTCTCAATGAATTTGTTCCAGAAAAATCTGGGCCTTGTATGGATTCTCTCTGTGGGCTTGACACAGAAGAAGAGGGACCATCTACTGATTGTTTTAGAATACCTAGTTCTGAGAAAAGAGATGGCATGGACTTTTTCAGTAATCTGGGGCTGGCAATTGGAGAAGGTTGTTCAGATTCTCTTGGTGAGCTTGGACTGGCAGAATGAGCATATTCGCTCTCTACATATTCTGTTGCTGACGTTAGGCCAGAAGAATTAGGAACATGTGTAGATATTTTTGAAGAACCAGAGGTATAGAGAGAAGGAACTACTAAGGATTCTCTTCTTGATCTTGATTCAGAAACAGTAGGAAATTGAAAGGATTCCTTTATTGAATTTGGGCCAGAGAAAGTAGGAGTCTGTAGTGATTCTTTATGTGAAGTTGGTACAGAAAAATCAGGAACTTCCATGGAATGTTGGGATATGCTTGGTCCATAGTTGTAGGAATATGTAAAAGTTTTACTTAATAATCTAGGACTAACAGCAGGTGAAGGTCGTGCTGCTGATTCTTTTGATGAAGTGGAACTGGCTGGCTGAGTACTGTCATTTTCTACAAATTCTACTAGAGAACGTAAGCCAGATGACTGAAAACTTTCCATGGTTCCTTTGGAAGAAGTTAATATAGAAAGAAGAGGAACTTCTAAGGATTCTTTTGTTAAAGTTTGCCTAGAGATAATGGAAAAATCAAAGGATTCTTGCATTGAGTTTGGGACAGGGAAATCTTGACCTTGACTTGACTCTCTACGTGAACTTGCCACAGACAAAAGACTTGAGCCAGCTAAAGAAGGAAATTGTATAGCTTTTCTTCGTGATATTAGACTAGGAGAGGAAGCTCTTTTGGATTCCCTTGATGAACTTGGAATGACAGACTGAGCACTCTCATTTTCTGCCAATTTTACTGGAGACTTTAAACTAGATGATGGAAGATTTTTAGTAGTTCCTTTTGAAGAAATTGAAGTGAAAAGAGGAAGGATTTCTAAGGATTGAGTTGTAGATTTTTGCCCAGAGATAACAGAAAAGCCAAAAGATCCTTGTAATGAATTTGATTCAGAGAAATCCAGACCTTGTATGGACTCTTTGTGTGAGCTTGTCTGTGATAAAACCCTAGTAATTGAAAAAGAAGGAAATTGCAAGGATTTGTTGAGTGATAAAAGAGAGGTAGGCAAATCCTTTTTGGACTCTCTAGGTGAACTGGAAGTGGTAGACTGACCATTCTCATTCTCTGCCAGTTCTACTGGAAACCATAAGCCACCAGATGATCGAAAACTTTCTTCAGATCCTTTTGAAGAAGTTGATAGTGAAAGAAGGGGCATTTCCACTGATTCCTTCATGGAATTTGACCCAGAAGTAATGGAGAAGTCCAAAGATTCTTGCAGTGAAGTTTTTCTAGAGAAATTTAAGCTTTTATAAGACTTCATTTGTGTCCTTGCCAAAGACAAAACATTTATGCTTGATAAAGAAGGGAATTGTATAGCTTTATTCAGTGATGTCAAGTTGGATGGAAAAGGTAGTCTGGTTTCTTTCTGTGAATCTGGAGTAGAAGAATGCACCATATCATTCTTCAATAATTTCCCTGGACATCTTAAGTCAGATGATGGAGACTTTTCTTTAGATGGTTTTGATGAAGTTAAAGAAGATTCTCTTTGTGTCCTTGCCACAGACAAAACCTTCATGCTTGATAAAGAAGGGAATTGTATAGCTTTATTCAGTGATGTCAGGCTGGATGGAGGTGGTCGTCTAGTTTCTTTTTGTGAACCTGGAGTAGAGGAATGCACCATAACATTCTTTAATAATTCCCCTGGACATCTTAAGTCAAATGATGGAGGCTTTTCTTTATGAGCCTCATTTTCTTCATATAGTTTTGATGAAGTTGAAGGGGAGAGAAAAGGAATTTCTAAGGATTCTTCTATTAAACTTGGCCCAGGAATAATAGGTAAATCCAAAGATTCTTGTAATAATTTTTTTCTAATGGAATCTCGACCTTGTATCGATTTTTTCCATGAACTTGCCACAGATAAGACTTGTAGGTTTGAGAATGAAGGAAACTGTACAGCCTTATTCAGCGACAAAACACTAAGAGTAGAGAAAGTTTTTTTAGATTCAGTTGGTGAACATGGGATGGTAGACTGGTTAGATTCATTCTTTCCCAATTCTACTGTTCTTAAACAAGATAACGAATAACCTTCTTGAGATCCTTTTGAAGAATTTGAAGTGGGAAAGAGAGGGACATCTAAATGTTCTTGTATTGAACTTGGCATAGAAAAAATGGAAAATTCCAAAGTTTCTCTCAATGAAGTTGATTCAGAAAAATCAGGACCATATATAGACTCTCTTTGTGAACTTTCAATAGACAAAATTGTTGGACTTGAAAAAGAAGGAAATTGTGTAGCTTTATTTAATGACTTAAGTCTTGAAGGAGAAGAAATTTGTTTGGATTCTCTTGATGAGTTTAGGATACCATATTGGACACTGTCCTTCTCTAGTATTTGTGCAGAAGAACTGAAGCCAGATGACTGAAGACCTTCTGTAGCTCCTTTTGAAGAAAATGAAGAGGAAAGAAGAGGCACTTCTAAGGATTCTGTGGTGGAACTTGGCCCAGAGATAACAGAGTATTCCAAGGGTTCTTGCAGTAAATTTGATTCAGAGAAATTCAGAGCTTCTATTGACTCTGTCCATGAGTTTGTCATTGTCAGAGATGAAATACGTGAGTTTGATAAAGAAGGAAATTGTACAGCTTTATTTAGTGAAATAAGGCTACCAGGAATGTAAGCTTGTTTGGATTCTATTGACAAATTAGATGTGGCAGACAGGAAACTTTCACTTTCTGCCAATCCTGCTGGAGACCTTAAGCTAGATGATGGAGGGCTTTCTGTGGTTTCTTTTGAGAAAATTGAAGGCAGTGGAACTTCTAAGGATTCTCTTGAGATAGAATCACAAACAATGGATAAATCCAAGGACTCTTGCAATGAAAATGATTCAGAAAAATCGGGACCATGTATAGACTCTCTCCTTGAGCTCGTGATAGACAATATCATGTGGTTTGAGAAAGAAGGAAATTGTACAGCTTTACTCAGTGACAGAAAGCTAGAAGGAAGGGAAGCTTGACTGGAGTCCATTGTTGAACTTGGGGGAGAGGACTGGATACTATCAGTTTGTCTAATTTCTTCTGGACACTTTAATCCAAGTGATGGAAGACCTTCAGCAATCTCTTTTGAAGAAATCGAAGGGGAAAGAAGAGGAAATTCAAAGAATTCCTTTGTTGGGCTTGGCCTAGAGGTAATAGAAAAGTCCAAAGATTCTATCAAGGATTTTGATACAGAGAAATGTGGTCCTTGTAAAGATCCTTTCTGGTAGCTTTCCCGAGACAAGGGTTTTTGGTTTGAAAAAGAAGGAAATGGTACGCCTTCACTTTGTGAAGTATAGCTATGAGGGGGGGGAACTGGTTTGGATTGTCTTAGTGAACCTGGGGTGTCAATCTCTCCACCTGTGATTTCTTCTGGAGATTCCATGGCTGTGGACTGAAGACCTTTTGCAGCTCCTTGTGAAGAAGTTGCAGGGGAAAGAGGCAGCAGTGCCAAGGATTCTTGTGTTGAACGTGGACTACAAATAACAGAAAAGTCCAAGGATTCCTGCAGTGATTTTGCTGCAGAGACATCTGGACCTTGTATGGATTCTTCCCATGAGCTTTCCACAGAATGTATACTTGTATCTGAGAAAGAAGGATATTGTGTAGCTTTGCTTAGTGACATTTTTCTGGAAGGAGGGGAAGCTTGTTTGGATGTTGCCGGTGAACTTTGGATGACAGACTGAACATTTTCGGGCTCTACATCTTCTTCTGCAGACCTTAACTGATCACCTTCCTCAGGTTCTTTTGTAGAAGGTGAAATGGAAAGAAGAGGGACTTGTAAAAATTCTCCTGTTGAACCTTCCTTGCCCAAAATGGTACTGCCCATAGATTCTCCTGTTAATTTTGATTCATAGTTATCTGTGGGTTGTATAGATGCTGTCTGGAAGCTTTCTAGAGATAAGACTTTTTGGCTTGAAAAAGAAGGAAATGGTACGCCTTCACTTTGTAAAGGATAGCTATGAGGAGAGGGAGCTTGTTTGTCTTGTCTTGGTGAAGTTGGGGTGTCACTCTGGATACTCTCTCTACCTGTGATTTCTTCTGGAGATCCCATGGCTGAGGACTGAAGACCTTTTGCAGCTCCTTGTGAAGAAGTTGCAGGGGAAAGAGGCAGCAGTGCCAAGGATTCTTGTGTTGAACATGGACTACAGATAACAGAAAAATCCAAGGATTCCTGCAGTGATTTTGCTGCAGAGACATCTGGACCTTGTATGGATTCTTCCCATGAGCTTTCCACAGAATGTATACTTGTGTCTGAGAAAGAAGGATATTGTGTAGCTTTGCTTAGTGACATTTTTCTGGAAGGAGGGGAAGCTTTTTTGGATGTTGCCAGTGAACTTTGGATGACAGACTGAACATTTTCGGGCTCTACATCTTCTTCTGCAGACCTTAACTGCTCACCTTCCTCAGGTTCTTTTGTAGAAGGTGAAATGGAAGGAAGAGGGACTTGTAAGAATTCTCCTGTTGAACCTTCCTTGCCCAAAATGGTACTGCCCATAGAGTCTCCTGTTAATTTTGATTCATAGTTATCTGTGGGTTGTATAGATGCTGTCTGGAAGCTTTCTAGAGATAAGACTTTTTGGCTTGAAAAAGAAGGAAATGGTATGCCTTCACTTTGTGAAGTATAGCTGTGAGGAGGGGGAGCTTGTTTGTCTTGTCTTGGTGAAGTTGGGGTATCACTCTGGACACTCTCTCCACCTGTGATTTTTTCTGGAGATCCCATGGCTGAGGACTGAAGACCTTTTGCAGCTCCTTGTGAAGAAGTTGCAGGGGAAAGAGGCAGCAGTGCCAAGGATTCTTGTGTTGAACATGGACTACAGATAACAGAAAAATCCAAGGATTCCTGCAGTGATTTTGCTGCAGAGACATCTGGACCTTGTATGGATTCTTCCCATGAGCTTTCCACAGAATGTATACTTGTGTCTGAGAAAGAAGGATATTGTGTAGCTTTGCTTAGTGACATTTTTCTGGAAGGAGGGGAAGCTTGTTTGGATGTTGCCAGTGAACTTTGGATGACAGACTGAACATTTTCGGGCTCTACATCTTCTTCTGCAGACCATAACTGATCACCTTCCTCAGGTTCTTTTGTAGAAGGTGAAATGGAAAGAAGAGGGACTTGTAAAAATTCTCCTGTTGAACCTTCCTTGCCCAAAATGGTACTGCCCATAGATTCTCCTGTTAATTTTGATTCATAGTTATCTGTGGGTTGTATAGATGCTGTCTGGAAGCTTTCTAGAGGTAAGACTTTTTGGCTTGAAAAAAAAGGAAATGGTACTCCTTCACTTTGTGAAGTATAGCTATGAGGAGGGGGAGCTTGTTTGTCTTGTCTTGGTGGGGTGTCACTTTGGACACTCTCTCTACCGGTGATTTCTTCTGGAGATCCCATGGCTAAAGACTGAAGACCTTTTGCAGCGCCTTGTGAAGAAGCTGCAGGGGAAAGAGGCAGCAGTTCCAAGGATTCTTGTGTTGAACGTGGACTACAGATAACAGAAAAGTCCAAGGATTCCTGCAGTGATTTTGATGCAGAAACATCTGGATCCTGTATGGACTCTTCCCATGAGCTTTCTACAGAATGTAAACTTGTGAAAGAAGGATATTGTGTAGCTTTGCTTAGTGACATTTTTCTAGATGGAGCCTGTTCGGATGCTGTCTGTGTACTTGGGATAGCTAACTGGATCTTCTCCTCCTCTGCAAATTCTTCTGTGATTTTTTCTGGTGATCTCAAGATAGATGATGGAAAGCCTTCTTTAGTTCTTTGAACAGAAGGTGGGGAGGAAAGAGGAATAACTTCTAGGTATTGGCTTGCTGAACTTGACTCAGAGATAATAGAAATGTGTAAAGATTCTTGCAATGACTCAGAGTCAGCCACATCTGGACCCTCTGTGGATTCTCTCCATGAGCTTTCCCCAGACAAATCCTGTGTGCCTAAAAAAGCTAGTTGTTGTATAGATTTATCCGGTAAAGTAAGGTTAGAAGGAAGGGAACCTTGTTTGGATTCTTTTGGTGAAATTGGGATGTCAGACTGGACACTTTTTTCCTCTATAATTTCTATTGGAGGTCTCAATGTAGATGATAGATCTTTAACATCTTTTGAAGAACTCAGTGTAGTTGATGGAAGATTTTCTTCAACATGTTTTGAAGATGTTGAAGTGGAAATTGGAGAAACTTTTAAGGATTCTCTTGTTATATTTGACCCTGTGATAGTGGAAAAGTCCATTGATTCCTGTAATGATTTTGACTTAGAAAAATCAGGACCTTGTATGGATTCTTTCTGTGAGCTTTCCACAGACGAAACCCCTATGACTGAGGAAGGATATTGTTTAGTATTATTCAATAACATGGGTTGGGAAGGAATTAATGTTTGTTTTGGTTCTCTCTGAAAACTTGGGGTGTCATGTGCCACTTGTTTTTTCTCTAGTGGAGATCTAAGATTTGATAGTGGAACATTTTCCACAGATCCTTGCGAAGAAATTGTACCTGAAAGAAGAGGAACTTCCAATAATTCTCTTGATGTTGGCTCAGAGGTAATGGAAGAATCCAAAGGTTTTTGCAATGGTTTTGAATCAGACACATTTAGGCCTTGTGTGGATTCGCTTGGTGAACTTTCCATAGACAAAAATATTTTGTCCAAGAAAGAAGTAAGTTTTGCAGTTTTACTTGGTGATATGAAGCTAGAAAGAGGGGAAAGTTCTTTGGATTCTTTTGGTGAAGTTAAAATGTTAGACTGGACACTCTTTTTTTGGGTAATTTCTATTGAAGATCTCAGGTGAGATGATGGAAGGTCTTCCATAACTGTTTTCAAAGTAGTTGAAGGGGAACGAGGAGGAGCTTTTGTAGATTCTCTCTGTGAACTTGGTCCAGAAATGGCAGAAAAGTCCAAAGATCCCCACACTGATGAGTCACACACATGACCAGGGAGGCACTCTTTCCTTGAACTTTCAGGTATTGAATCTTTCTGGGTAGAGAAAGAAGAAAATGGCATACCTTTAGTCAGTGATTTAAGGCTGGAACGAAAAGAAAATGTTTTGGATTCTTTTGGTGAAGTGTCAGACTGGACACTCGGTTTCTTTGTAATTTCTGTTGAAGACTTCAGGCTAGGTGAGGGAAGAGTTCCCACGGTTTTTGGAGAATATGAGCTTGAATGACGAGGAGCTCCCCATGGTTCTTTTGTTGAATCTGATCCAGAAATACTAGAAAAGTCCAAAGATTCCCACACTGATTGTGAATCACACAAATGACCATGGAGGCACTCTTTCTTTGAGGTGTCAGGCATTGAACTTTTCTGGGTGGAGAAAGAAGGAAAGGGTACAGCTTTAGTCAGTGATTTAAAGCTGGATCGAAAGGAAAATGCTTTGGATTCTTTTGGTGAAGATATGGTTTCAGATTGGACACTTTTTCCCCTTGTAATTTCATTTGAAGACTTAAAGATAGATGGTAGGAGATTTTCTGAGGCTGAAGGTGAATTGGGAAAAAAAGAATTTTCTAAGGATTCTTTTGTTGAATGTGGCACAGAGATATGGATAATGTCCAAAGGTTCTTCCAGTAATTTTGAGTCAGGCACATCTTGACCTTGTTTGGACTTTTGCTGCAAATTCTCTATAGAAGAAACTTGTGTGATTGTGAAAGAAAAATACTGTATATCCTTGTTCAGTGACATTTTTCTTGTAGGTGAGAAAGCTTGTTTGGATTCTATTTTTGAACTTTGGATGGCAGAATGGCCACTCTCCTCTACATACTCATCTATAGAATGCAAGCCAGGTGATTTAAGACCAGTAGCATCTTTTAGAGAAGTTGAAGTAGAAAAAGGAGGAACTTCTGAGGACTTTTTTGTTGAACTTGGTCCAGAAGTAATAGAAGAGTCCAATGATTGCTGCAATGATTTTGATTTAGAGATATCCAGAGCTTCTATTGATTCTCTTTGTGAACTTTCTACAGATATAACCCTTATGTCTGAGGAAGAATGTAATTGTATATCCTTACTTGATGACATAAATCTAGAAGGGGAAGCTTGTTCAGATTCTCTTGGTGAACTTAAGGTTACAAACTGATCATTCTCATTCCCTGCAAATTCTTCTGGAGAATGAAAGCCAGATGATGGAAGACCTTCAACAACTTCTTTTGAGGAAGTTGAAATGGAAAGAATAGGTAGTATTTCTAAAGATTCTTTTATTGAACTTGGCCCAGATACTATGGAAATGATTTTGGGTTCTTCTAATGATTTTGATTCAGAGAGATCTGGCCCTTGTATGGATTCTCCCAATGAGTATGTAACAGACAAAACACTTGTGTCCAAGTGAGAAGGAAATTGTGTAGCTTTACTTGTTGACATAAAGTTAGAAGGAGCTAATGCTGATTTGGATCCACTGGGTGGACTAAGAGTGGCTGATATGATTGTTAATGATTCTCTTGAGGCCCTTGGTCCAGAGCTAATGGCATATTCCAAAGATTCTTGCAATGACTTTGAGTCCGAGAAATCTGGCCCTTGTATTGATTCTCTTCGTGAACTTTCAAGAGACAAAACTGTTGTGCTTGAATAAGAAGGAAATTGTGTAGCTTTACTTGTTGACATAAAATTAGGAGGCATCAATGCTTCTTTGGAAACCCTTGGTGGACTTTGAATGTCAGGTAGGACACTTTCATTTTCTGCAAATGGAAGAGGTCCAGCTAATGATTCTTCTGATGAAGATGGCCTAGATCTAAAGTAATATTTCAAAGATTCTTGCAATGATTTTGAGTCAGTGAAATCTGGTCCTTGTATGGATTCTTTACGTGAGCTTTCAGGAGACAAAACCATTGTGCCTGAGTAAGAAGGAAATTGTATAGCTTTACTTCTGAACATAAAGCCAGAAGGACTCTCTGTCAATTTGGATTCTCTTTGTGGAGTTGGGGTTGTAAATAGAACACTTTCATTCCCTGCAAAAGGAAAAGGAACTTCTAATGCTTCTCCTGATGAATGTAACCCAGGGGTAATGGCATATTCCAAAGATTCTTGCAATGATTTTAAGTCAGAGAGGGCTGGCCCTTGTGTGGATTCTCTCTGGGAGCTTTCAAGAGCCAAAATCCTTGAGCCCGAGTAAGAAAGAAATTGTCTAGTCTTAATTGTTGACTTAAAACTAGGAGGAGACAATGGCTCTTTGGATTCTCTTTGTGGCATTGCAGTTGCAAAAAGAATTTCATTCTCTGCAAAAGGAAGAGTTACTGCTAATGATTCCCTTGATGAACTTGGTCCAGAGCTAATGGCATATTCCAAAGATTCTTGCAATGACTTTGAGTCAGAGAAATCTGGGCCTTGTATTGATTCTCTCCGTGAGCTTTCAAGAGATAAAACCATAGTGCCTGAGAAAGAAGGAAATTGTATAGCCTTATTTGTTGACATAAAACTAGGAAGTGTCAATGCTCCTTTGGAAGCTCTTGTTGGACTTTGGGATTCAGATATACTTTTATTTTCTGCAAATGAAAGAGGTCCTCCTAATGATTCTCCTGATGTACTTGGTACAGAGCTAATGGTATATTTCAAAGATTCTTGCAATGATTTTAAATCATTGAAATCTGGCTCTTGTATGTATTCTTTCTGTGAGCTTTCAAGAGACAAAACCCTTGAGCTGGAGTGAGAAGGAAATTGTCTGGTCTGTCTTGTTGACTTAAAACTAGAAGGAGACAATGGCTCTTCAGATTCTTGTTGTGGAGTTGGAGTTGCAGATAGGAGAATTTCATTCTCTGTAAAAGGAAGAGGTATTGGTAATGATTCCCTTGATGAACTTGGTTTAGAGCTAAATGCATGTTCCAAAGATTCTTGCAATGACTTTGAGTCAGAGAAATGTAATTCTTGTATTGATTCTCTCCTTGAGCTTTCAAGAGATAAAACTGTTGTGTTTGAGAAAGAAGGAAATTGTATAGCCTTACTTGTTGACATAAAGCTAGGAAGTGTCAATGCTTCTTTGGAAACTCTTGTTGGACTTTGGGTGTCAGATATATTTTTATTCTCTGCAAATGAAAGAGGTCCTCCTAATGATTCTCCTGATGTACTTGGTACAGAACTAATGACATATTCCACAGATTCTTGCAATGATTTTAAATCAGTGAAATCTGGCTCTTGTATGTATTCTTTCTGTGAGCTTTCCAGAGACAAAACCTCTGAGCTTGAGTGAGAAGGAAATTGTCTGGTCTTACCTGTTGACTCAAAACTAGGAGAAGACAATGGCTCTTCGGATTCTTGTGGAGTTAGAGGTACAGATAGGAAAATTTCATTCTCTGTAAAACGGAGAGGTATTGGTAATGATTCCCTTGATGAACTTGGTTCCAAAGATTCCAAAGATTCTTGCAATGACTTTGAGTCAGAAAAATCTAGTCCTTGTATTGATTCTCTCCTTGAGCTTTCAAGAGATAAAACTGTTGAGCTTGAGTAAGAAGGAAATTGTATAGCCTTACTTGTTGACATAAAATTAGGGAGCATCAATGCTTCTTTGGAAATCCTTGGTGAATTTTGAATGTCAGGTAGGACACTTTCATTTTCTGCAAATGGAAGAGGTCCAGCCAATGATTCTTCTGATGAAGATGGCCAAGATCTAAAGTAATATTTCAAAGATTCTTGCAATGATTTTGAGTCAGTGAAGTCTGGTCCTTGTATGGATTCTCTGCGTGAGCTTTCAGGAGACAAAACCACTGTGCCCGAGTAAGAAGGAAATTGTATAGCTTTACTTCTGAATATAAAGCCAGAAGGACTCTCTGTCAATGTGGATACTCTTTGTGTAGTTGAGGTTGCAAATAGAACATTTTCATTCCCTGCAAAAGGAAGAGGAGCTTCTAATGATTCTCCTGGTGAACGTGACCCAGAGGTAATGGCATATTCCAAAGATTCTTGCAATGATTTTAAGTCAGAGAGGGCTGGCCCTTGTGTGGATTCTCTCTGTGAGCTTTTAAGAGACAAAACCCCCGAGGAAGAAGGAAATTGTCTAGTCTTATTTGTTGATTTAAAACTAGGCGACAACAATGGCTCTTTGGATTTTCTTTGTGGCATTGCAGGTGCAGAAAGAATTTCATTCTCTGCAAAAGTAAGAGGTACTGCTAATGACTCCTTTGATGAACTTGGTTCAGACCTAATGGCATATTCTAAAGATTTTTGCAATGATTTTGATTCAGAGATATCTTGTCCATGTATGATTTCTCTTTGTGTGCTTTCAAGAGACAAAACTGCTGTGCCTGAGTAAGATGAAAATTGTCTAGTATTACTTGTTGACTTAAAACTAGGAGGAGACAATGCCTCTTTGGATTCTTGTTGTGGAACTGCAGTGGCAGATAGAAGAATTTCATTCTCTGTAAAGGGAAGAGGTACTACCAGTGATTCCCTGGAGGCCCTTGGCTGAGAGCCAATGGAATATTCCAAAGATTTTTGCAATGAGTTTGAATCAGAGAAATCTGGGCCTTGTATTGATTCTCTCTGTGTGCTTTCAAGAGACAAAATTTTTGTGCCTGAGAAAGAAGGAAATTGTATAGCCTTACTTGTTGACATAAAACTAGGAAGTGTCAATGCTTCTTTGGAAACTTTACTTGTTGACTTAACACTAATAGAAGCCAGTGCCTGTTTGAGTTCTCTTGGAAGACTTGGAGCTGAAGATAGGACACCGTCATTCTCTGAAAATGGGATAGGCAGTCCCAATGATTCTCTTAATGAACTTGGCTCAGAGGTAATGAAATATTTCAAAGATTCTTGCAATGATTTTGAGTCAGAAAAGGCTGGCTCTTGTGTAGATTCTTTCTGTGGGTTTTCAAGAGACAAAACCCCTGAGCCTGAATAAAGAGGAAATTGTCTAGTCTTATTTGTTGACATAAAACTAGAAGGCAGCAATTGTTCTTTGGATTCTCTTGGTGAACTTGGGATTGTGGATATGACATTTTCATCCTCTGCAAAAGGAAGAGATCCTGCTAATGATTCTGCTGATGAACTTTGTTCAGAGCTAATAGCATATTCCAAAGATTCTTGCAGTGATTTTGAGTCAGAAAAAGCTTGTTCTTGTATGGATTCTCTTGGTGAGCTTTCAACAGATAAAATCATTGTATCTGAGTAAGAAGGAAATTGTACAGTTTTACTTGTTGAAATTAAGTTAGAAGAAGACCATGTCTCCTTGTATTCTCCTGGTGTACTTGGAGTTGCAGATAGCATATCGTCTTTCTCTGGAAAAGGAAGAGGTACTTCTAATGATTCTCTTAAAGAACTTGTCTGAAACCTAATGGCATATTCCAAAGACTTTTCATATGATTTTGAATCAGTGAAATCGGATTCCTGTATGGATTCTTTCTGAGAAGTTTGAAGCATCAAGTAAGATAAAAATTGTATAGCTTTACTTGTTGACTTAAAACTAGGAGGGTGCAATGCTTGTTTGGATTCTCTTGGTACACTTGGGATGGCAGATGGGGCACTTTCTTGCTCTGCAAATGGAAGAGGTAGTCCTAATGATTCTCTTGATGAACTTGGCCCAGAGCTAATGGAATATTCCAAAGATTCTTGCATTGATTTTGAGTCAGAGAAATCTGGTCCTTCTATGGATTCTCTCTGTGAACCTTCAAGAGACAAAACACTTGTCCCAGTGTAAGAAGGGAATTGTATACCTTTACTTGACATAAAGCTAGGTGGTGACAATGCCTGTTCGGATTCTCTTGGTGGACTTGTTGTTGTAGAGAGCTCTCTTTCATTGTCTGCTAAAGGAGGAAGTGCTCCTAATGTTTCTTTTGAAGAACTTGCCTTGGAGCTAATGAAATATTCCAAAGATTCTTGCAATGATTTTATGTCAGACAAGGCTGGGGCTTGTATGGCTTCCCTCTGTGAGCTTTCAAGAGACAAACCCCCTGAGTCTGAGTAAAAAGAAAATTGTCTAGTCTTACTTGTTGACATAAAGCTAAGAGGTAGCAGTGCTTGCTTGGATTCTCTTTGTGTACTTGGGGTTGCAGATAGTATACTTTCATTCTCTGCAAATGGAAGAAGTCCTGCTAATGATTCTCTTGATGAACTTGGCCCAGAGCTAATGGGATATTCCAAAAATTCTTGTAAAGAATTTGTGTCAGAGAAGGATGGTCCTTCTATGGATTCTCTCCTTGAGCTTTCAAGAGACAAAACCCTTATGTCCGAGTAGGAAGGAAATTGTATAGATTTACTTGTTGACATTAAAGTAGGAGTCTCTGCCTGCTTGTATTTTCCTGGTTGACTTTGGGTTGCAGATAGGACACTTCCATCCTCTGCAAAAGGAAAAGGCACTGCTAATGATTCTTCTAATGAATTTGGCGCCAACCAAGTGGAATATTCCAAAGATTCCTGCAATGATTTTGAGTCTGTGAAATTTGGCCCTTGTATGAATTTTCTCTGTGAGTTTTCAGGATATGTGTCTGAATAAGAAGGAAATTGTCTAGTTTTACTTGTTGATGTAAGGCTAGGAGGCACCATTGCTTGTTTGAATTCTCTTGGTGCACTCGGGGTTGCAGATGTGACACTTGCATCCTCTGCAAAAGGAAGAGGTCCTGCTAATGATTCTACTGATGAACTCGACCCAGAGATAATGGCATATTCCAAAGATTCTTGCAAAGATTTTGAGTCAGCAAAATCTGGTCCTTGTACGGAATCTCTCATTGAGCTTCCAAGGTACAAAATCTTTGTACCCGAGTAAGAAGGAAATTGTACAGATTTACTTGTTGACATTAAGGTAGAAGGCGGCTCTGCCTGCTTGTGTTCTTCTGCTCTACTTGGGATTGCAGATAGGACACTGTCTTTCTCTGGAAAAGGAAGAGGTACTCTTACTGATTCTCTTAAGGAATTAGGCCCAGGCATAATGAAATATTCCAAAGAATCTTGCATTGATTTTGATTTGGTAAAATCAGACTCTTGTGTGGGTTCTCTCTGTGGGCTTTCAGGAACCAAGAGTGTTAAATCCAAGAAAGATGGAAATTGTATAGCTTTACTTGTTGACTTAAAACTAGGAGGAAGCAATTCCTGTTTGGATTTTCTTGGTGGACTTGGAGTTGCAGATAGGAAATTTTCATTCTCTACAAATGGAAAAGGTAATTCTAATGATTCTCTTGATGAAATTGACCCAGAACTAATGGAATATTCCAAAGATTCTTGTAATGATTTTGAGTCAGAGACAATTGGTCCTTCTATAGATTCTCTCTGTGAGCTGTCAAGAAACAAAACCCTTGTACTTGAAGGAAATTGTATAGCTTTACTTGTAGACTTTAAGTAAAAAGAAGGTGGAACTTGCTTGTATTCTCCTTGTTGACTTGGAGTTTCAGATAGGACACTATCATTCTCTTGAAAAGGAAGAGGTACTCCTACTGATTCTCTTAAGGAACTAGGCCCAGGCATAATGAAATATTCCAAAGAATCTTGAAGTGATTTTGATTTGGTAAAATCAGATCCTTGTATGGATTCTCTCTGTGAGCTTTCAGGAACCAAGACTGTTAAGTCCAAGAAAGATGGAAATTGTATAGCTTTACTTGTTGACTTAAAGCTAGGAGGCGGCAATTCCTGTTTGGATTCTCTTAGTGGACTTGAGGTGGCAGATGGTACACTTTCCTTCTCTGCAAATGGAAGAGGTAGTCCTAAGGATTCTCTTGATGAACTTAACCCAGAGCTAATAGCATATTCCAAAGATCCTTGCAAAGATTTTGAATCCAAGATGAATGGTCTTTCTGTGGCTTCTTTCTGTGAGCTTTCAAGAGACAAAACCTTTGTTCTAGAGAAAGAAGGGAACTGTGTACCTTTACTTGTTGACACAAAGGTAGGAGAAGGCAATGCCTGTTCATATTTTCTTTGTGGACTTGGATTAATGGATAACCATCTTTCATTCTCTGCTAAAGGAAGAGATCCTCCTAATGATTCCCTTGATGAACTTGGCTCAGAGCTGATGAAATTTTCCAAGGATTCCTGCAATGATTTTAAGTCAGAGAAATCTGGGGCTTGCATGGCTTCTGTCTGTGAGCTTTCAGGAGATAAAACCTCTGTACCCAAATAAGAAAGAAATTGATTAGTCTTACTTGTTGACATAAAGCTAGGAGGCGGCAATGCTTGTTTGGATTCTCTTGGTGGACTTTGAGTTGCAGATATGACACTTTCATTCTCTTCAAATGGAAGAGGTACTGCTAATGATTCTTCTAATGAATTTGACCCCGACCCAAGGGAATAGTCCAAAGATTCCTGCAGTGATTTTGAGACAGTGAAATCTGGCCCTTCTATGGATTCTCTCTGTGAGCTTTCAAGAGACCAAATTGAATAAGGAGGAGATTGTATAGCTTTACTTATTGATGTTAAGTTAGAAGGAGGCCCTGCCTCCTTATATGCTCTTTGTGGAGTTGGGGTTGCAGATAGGACACTGTCTTTTTCTGGAAAAGGAAGAGCTACTCTTACTGATTCTCTTAAGGAACCAGGCCCAGAAATAATGAAATATTCTAAAGACTCTTGCAGTGATTTTGGTTCCGTAAAATTGGACTCTTGTATGGGTCCTTTTTGTGAGATTTCAAGAACCATGCCTCTTGAAGCCAAGTAAGATGGAGATTGTATAGCTTTACTTGTTAACTTAAGACTAGGAGGGTGTAATGCTTGTTTGGATTCTCTTAGTGGACTTGGGATTGTAGATGGGACACTTTCATTTTCTGCAGATGGAAGAAGTAATCCTAATGATTCTCTTGTTGAACTTGGTCCAGAGCTAATGGAATATTCCAAAGATTTTTGTAATGATTTTGAGTCAGAGATAGCTGGTCCTTCTATAGAATCTCTCTGTGAGCTTTCAATCGACAAAACCTTTGTACCTGAGTAAGAAGGAAATTGTATAGCTTTGCTTGTTGAAATTAAATTAGGAGGAGGCACTGCCTGTTTGGATTCTCTTGGTAGACTTGGGATGGTAGATGGGAGACTTGCCTTCTCTGCAGATGGAAGAAGTAGTCCTAAGGATTCTCTTGATGAACTTGGTTCAGAACTGTTGGGATATTCTAAAGATTCTTGTAATGATTTTGAGTCAGAGATAGCTGGTCTTTCTATAGATTCTGTCTGTGTTCTTTCAAGAGACAAAACCCTCATACTCACATAAGAAGGAAATTGTATAGCTTTGCTTATTGACATTAAATTAGAAGGCAGCAAGACCTGTTTGGATTCTCTTGGTGGACTTGGGGTTTCAGATAGGACACTGTCATTCTCTGGAAAAGTATGAGGTCTTGCTAATGATTCTTTCGATGAACTTGCTTCAGAGCTGTTGGAATATTCTAAAGATTCTTGTAATGATTTTAAGTCAGAGAAATCTGGTGCTCTTAGGGATTCTCTTTGTGAGTTTTCAAGAAACGAAACCTCTGTGCCTGAGTAAGAAGGAAATTGTCTTGTATTAAAGCTGGGATGTAGCAATGCTTGTTTGGACTTTCTTTGAATACTTGGGGTTGCAGGTATGACATTTTCATCCCTTGCCAAGGGAAGGGGTCCTACTAATGATTCTCCAGATGAACTTGGTCCAGAGGTCATGGCATATTCCAAAGATTCTTGCAATGATTTTGAGTCAGAGAAACCTGCTCTTTCAATGGATTCTCTTGGTGAGCTTACTAGAGAAAAAATTGGTGTGCCTGAGTAAGAAGGAAATTGTACAGATTTACTTGACATTAAGGTAGAAGCTGGCCCTCCCTGCTTGTATTCTCCTGGTGTACTTGGGGTTATAGATAGCACACCATCTTTCTCTGAAAAAGGAAGAGTTACTCCTAATGATTCACTTAAAGAACTAGACCCAGGAATAATGAAATATTCTAAAGAATCTTGCATTGATTTTGATTTGGTAAAATCAGACCCTTGTATGGATTCTCTCTTTGAGCTTTCAGGAATCAAGACCCTGGAGTCCAAGTGAGATGGAAATTGTACAACTTTACTTGATTCAAAACTAGGAGGTAGCAATGTGTGTTTGAATTCTTTTGGTAGACTTGGTGTGGCAGATGGGACACTTTCCTTCTCTGCAAATGGATGAGGTAGTCCTATTGATTCTCTTGATGAACTTGGCCCATAACTAATGGCATATTCCAAAGATTCTTGTAATGATTTAGATTCAGAGATGGGTGGACTTTCGATGGCTTCTCTCTGTGAGGTTTCAACAGACAAAACTCTTGTTCCAGAGAAAGAAGGAAATTGTGTTCCTTTACTTGTTGGCATAAAGCTTGGAGGAGACAATGCCTGTTTGGATTCTCTTGGTGCACTTGGGATGGCAGATGGGACACTTTCCTCCTCTGCAAATGGAAGAGGTAGTTCCAATGATTCTCTTGATGAACTTGGCCCATAGCTAATGGCATATTCCAAAGATGCTTGTAATGACTTTGAGTCAGAGATGGCTGGTTTTACTATGGCTTCTCTCTGTGAGCTTTCAATAGACAAAACTCTTGTTCCAGAGAAAGAAGGAAATTGTGTTCCTTTACTTGACATAAAGCTCAGAGGAGGCGATTCTCTTGGTGCACTTGGGATGGCAGATGGGACACTTTCCTCCTCTGCAAATGGAAGAGGTAGTTCCAATGATTCTCTTGATGAACTTGGCCCATAGCCAATGGCATATTGCAAAGATTCTTGTAATGATTTAGATTCAGAGATGGCTGGTCTTTCTATGGCTTCTCTCTGTGAGCTTTCCACAGACAAAACTCTTGTTCCAGAGAAAGAAGGAAATTGTGTTCCTTTATTTGTTACAAAGCTAGGAGGCGGCAAAGCCCATTCAGATTCTCTTGGTGCACTTGGACTTGTAGATAGCCCTCTTTCATTGTCTGCTAAAGGAAGAGGTTCTCCTAATGATTCTCTTGATGGACTTGGCCTAGAGCTCGTGAAATATTCCAAAGATTCTTTCAATGATCTTAAGTCAGAGAGGTCTGGGGCTTGTATGGCTCTTCTCTGTGAGCTTTCAAGAGATAACCCACCTGTGCCTAAGTGAGAAGAGAATTGTCTAGTCTTACTTGTTGACATAAAGCTGGGGGGCAGCAATACTTGTTTGGATTCTCTTGGTGGACTTTGAGTTGTAGATATGATACTTTCATTTTCTTCAAATGGAACAGGTCCTGCTAATGATTCTTCTAATGAATTTGACCTTGACCCAAAGGAATATTCCAAAGATTCCTGCAGTGATTTTGAGACAGTGAAATCTGGCCCTTCTATGGATTCTCTCTGTGAGCTTTCAAGAGACAAAACTGAATAAGGAGGAAATTGTGTATCTTTACTTGTTGATATTAAATTAGAAAGAGGCCCTGCCTGCTTGTATTCTCTTGGTGAACTTGGGGTTGCAGAAAGAGCACTGTCTTCCTCTGGAAAAGGAAGAGGTGGTCTTACTGATTGTCTTAAGGAACTAGGCCCAGAGACAATGAAGTATTCCAAAGAATCTTGCACTGATTTTGATTTGGTAAAATCAGACCCTTGTGTGGATTCTCTCTGTGAGATTTCAAGAACCAAGACCGTTGAATCCAAGTAAGATGGAAATTGTATAGCTTTATTTGTTGACATTAAGTTAGAAGGAGGCAATGTCTGTTTGGATTCTCTTGAGGTTGCAGATAGGATACTTTCATTCTCTGCAAATGGAAGAGGTAGTCCTAATGATTCTCTTGATAAACTTGGCCCAGAGCTAATAGAATATTCCAAAGATTCTTGCAATGATTTTGTGTCAGAGAAGGCTGTTCCTTCTGTGGCTTCTCTCTCTGAGCTTTTAATTGACAACACTCTTGTGCCAGAATAAGATGGAAATTGTATAGCTTTACTTGTTGACATTAAGTTAGAAGATGTTAGTGCCTCTTTGTATTCTCCTATTCGACTTGGGGTTCTAGATGGAACACTGTCATTCTCTGGAAAAATAAGAGACACGCCTAAAGATTCTTTTGATGACCTTGGTTCAGAACTAATGGAATATTCCAAAGATTCTTGTAATGATCTTAAGTCAGAGAAATCTGACTCTTGTATGGATTCTCTTTGTGAGTTTTCAAGAGAGAAAACCCCTGTACCTGAGTAAGGAGATTGTCTTTTCTTACTTGTGGATATAAAGTTAGGATGTTGCAATGCTTGTTTGAATTCTCTTGGTGGACTTGGGGCTATAGACATGACATTTTCATCCTCTATAAAATGATGCAGTCCTGCAATTGACTCTTCTGATGAACTTGGTCCAGAGGTAATAACATATTTCAAAGATTCTTGCAATGATTTTGAATCTGAAAAATCTGGTCCTTGTATGGAATTTCTCTTGGAGATTTCAAGGGACAAAACTGTTGTGTCTGAAGGAAATTGCATAGATTTATTTGTTGGCATTAAGGTAGAAGTTGACTCAGCCTGCTTATATTCTCTTGGTGTAGTTGGGGTTGCAGATAGGACACTGTCTTTCTTTGGAAAAGGAAGAGATACTCTTATAGATTCTCTTAAGGAACTAGGTACAGGCATAATGAAATATTCCAAAGAATCTTGCATTGATTTTGATTTGGTAAAATCAGGCCTTTGTATGGATTCTATCTGTGAGCTTTCAAGACCTGAGACCCCTGAGTCCAAGTAAGATGGATATTGTTTAGCTTTGCTTATTGATTTAAAACTAGGAGGTAGCAATTCTTGGCTGGATTCTCTTTGTGGACTTGGGGTGGCAGATGGGGCACTTTCTTCCTCTGCAAATGGAAGAGGTAGTTCTAAGAATTCTCTTGATGAACTTGACCCATAGCTAATGGCATATTTCAAAGATTTTTGTAATGATTTTGATTCATAGACAGCTGATTCATCTATGGCTTCTCTCTTTGAGCTTTCAAGAGACAAAACTCTTGTTCCAGAGTAAGAAGGAAATTGTGTACCTTTACTTCTTGACACAAAACTAGGAGATGGCAATGCCTGTTCAGATTCTCTTGGTGCACTTGGACTTGTAGATAGCCCTCTTTCATTGTCTGCTAAAGGAAGAGGTTCTCCTAATGATTCTCTTGATGGACTTGGCCTAGAGCTCGTGAAATATTCCAAAGGTTCTTTCAATGATTTTAAGTCAGAGAGGTCTGAAGCTTGTATGACTTCTCTCTGTGAGTTTTCAAGAGATAAACCCCCTGTGTCTGGAAATTGTCTGATCTTTCTTGTTGACATAAAGCTGGGAGACAGAAATGCTTGTTTGGATTCTCTTGGCGGACTTTGGGATGCAGATGTGACACTTTCATTTTCTGCAACTGGAAGAGGTCCTGCTAATGATTCTTCTAATGAATTTTGCTCCAAAATAATAGAATATTCAAAAGATTCCTGCAATGATTTCGATCCAATGAAATCTGGCCGTTGTATGGATTTATCAAGAGATAAAGCTGTTGTTCCTGGGTAAGGAGGAAATTGTATAGCTTTACTTGTTGATATCAAGTTAGCAGAAGGCCCTGCCTGCTTGTATTCTCTTGGTGAACTTGGTGTGGCAGAAAGGACACTGTTTTCCTCTGGAAAAGGAAGAGATACTCCTAATGATTCTCTTAAGGAACTAGGCCCAGATATAATGAAACTTTCCAAAGGATCTTGCACTGATTTTGATGTGGTAAAATCAGACGCTTGTGTGGATTCTTTCTGTGAGATTTCAAGAACCATTACCCTTGAGTCCATGTAAGAGGGGACTTGTATAGCTTTACTTGTTGACATTAAGTTAGGAGGAGGCACTCCCTGTTTGGATTCTATTTCTGGACTTGGAATTACAGAAAGGGCACTTTCTTTCTCTGCAAATGGAGGAGGTAGTCCCAAGGATTCTCCTGATGAACTTGTCTCTTGATAAACAGGAGACAAAACCCCTGCACCTGAATGAGAAGGAAATTGTCTAATTTTACTTGTTGACCTAAAGCTGGCAGCTAGTAATGCTTTTTTGGATTCTTTTTGTGCACTTGGGGTTTCAGATATACTTTCATCCTCTGCAAAAGGAAGAGGTTCTGCTAATGATTCTCCTGATGAACTTGTTTCATCAAAACTAACTGCATATTCAAACGATTTTTGCAGTGATTTAGAGTCAGAGAAGTCTGACCCTTGTATGGATTCTCTCTGTGAACTTTGAAGTGACAAGGTCCTCATGCCCAAGTAAGATGGAAATTGTACAGCTTTAGTTGTTGACTTAAATGTAGATGGAACCAATGCCTGTTTGGATTCTTTTGGTGACCTTGAGGTGGAAAACTGAACACCCTCATTCTCTGCAAATTCTTCTGGAGAATGCAAGCCAGATGATGCAACTCCTTTTGAAGAAATTGAAGTGCTAACAGGATGACCTTCTAAGGATTCTTTTGTTAAACTTGGCCCTGAGATAATAGTGTGTTCCAATGATTCATCCAATAATTCTGATTCTGGGAAATTTAGTCCTTGTATGGATTCTCTCCATGAACTTTCCAGAGCCAAAACTTTTGTTCCTGAGGTAGAAGGAAATTGTTTGCCTTTACTCAGTGACATAAAGCTAGGAGATGGTGAAGCTTGCTTGGTTTCGCTTTGTGATCTTTCTTTGGTTGACTGGACAATCTCATCCTCTGCAAATTCTGGAGAATGCAAGTGTGATGATGGAAGACCTTCTGCAGTTCCTTTTGAAAAAGGTGAAATTGAAAGATTGGAAATTTCAAAGGATTTTCTTGTTGAACTTGGCCTGTGAATAATGGAAAATTCCAAAGATTCTCTCAATTCTTTTGAATCTGAGACATCTGGACTTTGTATGAACTCTCCAGGAGATCTTTCCCCAGAATAAGCCCCTATACGAGAGAAAGAAGGATATTGTATAGCTTTGCTTAGTGTCATTTTTCTAGGAGAGGAAACATGTTTGGATTGTGTTTGTGAGCTTTGGATTGCAGGTTGTATACTCTCAGTTTCTGCAAATTGGTCTGTAGAATGTAAGCCAGGTGATACGAGATCTTCTTTAGCCTCTCTTAAAGTTGTTGAAGTAGAAAGAGGAGGAACTTCTGAAGATTCTCTTGTTGACTTTGGCCCAGAAATACACAAAAAATCCAATGACTTTTGCAATGATTTTGATTTAGAGAAATCTGAAGCAGTTTCTTTTGAAGTAGTTAAAGTGGAAATAGGGGGAACTTTTAAACATTCTCTAGTTGAACTTGGCTCAAAAATAATAGAAATTTCTAGAGATTCCTGCAATGAGGTTGTTTCAAAGACTTCTGGACCTTTTATGGACTCTCTCTGTGAGCTCTCTAGAGATTTGTTTTTTTGGCTTGAGAAAGAAGGAAATTGTATAGCTTTATTTAGTGACAGAAGGGTGGGAGGGGAAATCTTTTTCATTTCTGTTGGTGAACTTGGAATGTCAAACTGAAACCTCTCATTCCTTATGCATTCTACTATAGATCTTGAACCAGATGATGCAAGACCATTTGTAGCTTCTTTTGAAGAAATTGAAGTGGAAATAATTGGATTTTCTAAGGATTCCCTTTGCCCAGGTAAAATGGAAGATTGTACCAATTTTTGCAATGATTTTTTTCCAGAGAAATCTGGGCCTTGTATTGACTTTTTCTGTGAGCTTTCCACAGATAAAACCCTTGTGCCTGACAAAGAAGGATATTGAATAGCTTTACTCATTGACTTTAGGACAGGAGTAGCAGAAACTTGTTTGGATTCTCTTGGTGAAATTGAGGTAGGAGAATAGATGTTACTCTCTGCAAATTCCTCTGAGTCATGTAACCTGTATGATGGTAGACCTTTTGTAGCCTCGTTGGAAGAAACTAAGGAAAAAGGTTCTTCTATGTATTCTTTGGTTGAATTTGGCTCAGAGACAATGGAAAAGTCCAAATGTTCTCTCGATTTTGTCTCAATGAAATCTGGTCTTTCTATGAACTCTCTGTGTGAACTTTCTGCAGACAAAATTTTTTGGCTCAGGAAGGAAGGAAATTGTGTATCTTCACTAAATGCTGTGAGACTAGGAGGAGGTGAAACTTGTTTTAATTGTTTTTGTGAACTTGAACTGGGGAAATCGATATTCTCATTCTCTGATGAACATATTGATCTGAAGTTAAAGAAAGGAAGAATTTCTCTTGATTCTCTTAATGAAATTGCAGGGAATAAAGGGAAGACTTCTTTATCTCTTGTTGAACTGGTCCCAGAATATGCATGAATTTCTATGCATTCTTGTAACTTTTTTCCAGTGGTATTCAGATCTGGTATGGGCTCTCTCTTTGGATTTGATACAGACAAAACATTTGGGCATGAAAAAAAGGGAAACTGTATGGATATATTTACTTCTCTCTGACTGGAGGAAGGGGAAGCTTTTTTTGATTTTCTAGGTGAACTTGTGGTACAAGAGCCAGTACACTCTCTCTCTGTGGATTCTCTTTGTAATCTTATATTAGTAGAAGGGACAATTTCTGTACATTCTTTTGATAACCTTGAAGTATAAAGAGAGGGTTCTTCTAAAGATTCTCTTGAACTTGGTCCAGAGAAAATGGGAAATTCAAAAGTTTCTTTCAATGGATTTGGGACGGTAAGAATGGGACCTGGTATTGAATCACTTTTTGAACTCGACACAGACAAAGCAGCAATTTCCATGTATTCTTTTAATGCATGGCCTGTGAAAGAAGGAAATTGTATTGTTTTGCTCATTAACATCATTTGGGGGCTAAAAGAAATGTTCTTGGATTTTCTGAGAGATGACTGCGGTATTTCTTTTGGGGAAATTGGTTTGGCAGAACCTGTACTATCATCTGAAAATTCTTTTGTGGAACTTAAGCTAGAGGAAGAGGTAGCTTCTAAGGATTCCCTTGTTGAAATTGGTCCAGAAAACATGGGAAATTCAGAGAATTCTTTAAATGAATCTGGACCAGAGAGAGCTGAATCTTGTTTAGATTCTTGCATTGACTTTGGCATAGGTAAAGTAGGGACTTCCATTGATTCTTTTGTCAAACTTGTAACTGTGAAAGAAGGAAATTGTATGGATTTGCTCAATAAAGTAGGTATGGAGGAATGGAAATCAGTTATGGATTTACCAGGTGAGCTTGAAGTAGCCAATTGTGCCTTCTCTTTTACTATGCTGTCTGTTGAGCTTAACTCAGAAGAAAGGTGAGCTAATGATTCTTTTGTTGAACTTGGCCCGGAAAAAATGGGAAATTCAAAGGATTCTCTTACTGAATTTGGAATAGAGAAGGATGCACCTTGTATTGATTCTGCCTCTGAACTTGTCCTAAAGAATGCTGGATATTCTTCAGATTCTTTTGGAGGAGGAAATTGGATGGATTTATTCTCTAAATTTTGGCTAGACACACCAAGAGTTTGAAAATTTATGCCAGAAAAAGAAGGAAATTGCAAAGATTTGCTTGAGGTAGTAGGGGCAGGGAAAGAAACTTCCCTAGCTTCTCTTGAACTTTGACTGTAGATAACAGCATCTCTTTCTACTGATCTTGAGTAAGATATCGAATGATCTTGAAAGGATTCTTTCTCTAAATGCAGTGTTAATAAAGAGGAAATATCTTTAAATTCTTTTGAAGTTGAACTTGAGACAGAATGAATTTCCAATGACTCTTGTATTGAATGTTTACCTGAAAGAGAAGAAACACCTGTGTATTCCCTTGATGCAATTGTGCCAGAGAAAGGAGGAATTTGCCCGTGTTTGCTTAGTGAAGCTCCCCTAGGTAAAGTGGAAAATTCCTTGGACAATTCTGTTAAATATGGTTCTGTCACAGATGGTACTGCCGTAGACTCACTTGCTGAACTTGTGCTAGATATAGAAGGAACTTGTACAGACTGGTTCAAAGAAATGAGACCTGAATAAGAGGGAAATTGGATAGATTTGTTTGATGTATATAATACCAAGGAAGAAAAAACTTGTGGAGATTTACTTGCTGAAGTAGCATCAGAGATCAAGGGAACTTGTTTAAGTTGTGTTGAAATTATGTCAGATGAGTCAAGAACTTGTTTGGACTCTTTTGATGAAACTGAAACTATGAATGATGGAAGCTCTCCTATACCTCGGCTTGAAGGGACTTGTGTGGATTTTCTTCTAGAAACAGTACCAGAAGTATAGGAAACTTGTTTGTCTTCTGTTGGTGAACTTTTCTCAGCAAAATCAGGAACTTGAGATTCTCTGGGTGAAACTGATGAGGCATCTTCTATGCCTACTGTAGATGAACTTTGGGAAGAAGAAGAGGGAATTTGTGTGGATTTGCAAATAGCAGTAGCAGCATAAGTAGAGGGAATTTGTACGGCTTCTCTTGGCAAACTTATTTCAGGAAATTGAATAGATGCTCTTGATGAAATTGGAACTAAGAAAGATGAAATATCTTTTACACATACAGTTGATGAACTTGGGTCAGAGAAAGAAGGAACCTGAGTATATTGGCTCATTGAAATGGCATGAGTTGTGGAGGGAACTTCTGTGGCTTGCTGAGGTGAACGTCTATCAGAAAAATCAGAAAGGTGTATGTATTTTCTATAGGAAAATGAACTTGGAAAAGACATTTCTTCTGTTTCAATAGTTGATGAGGGTAGGGGAGAGAATCCAGGAACTTGTGTGAATTTACTCATAGAGAAAGAATGAATTCTAGAAGGAGCTTGCATGGCATCTTGACCAGAACTTGTGGCAGTGACATCAGGAACTGGTTTGGATTCTTTTAATGAAATTAGACCTGGGAATGATGAAATTTCTTCTGTGAATGATGTGGATGTGTGTGGCTCAGAGGAAATAAAAACTTGTATGGATTTGTTCACTGATATAACGTGATTAGAAGAGGGAGTTTTCTCAGGTTCCTGTGACAATCCTGTGTTAGAGAAATCAGGAACTTGCCTGGATTCTGTGTTTGAAAATAGACTTTGGAAAGTCATGACATCATCTTTGCTCATAGTCAAGGAAGACACATGAGTGAAACCAGGAATTTGTGTGGATTTACTTATCGAAAGAGTGTGAATTTTAGAGGGAACTTGAATGGCATACTGATCAGAGAGAGTTTGCACAGCTTCCTGTGGTAATCTTGTGTCAGAGGTATCAGGAGCTTGCATGGATTCTCTGTTTGAAAATGGACCTGGGAAAGACATGACTTCTTTTTTGTCAACAGTCAATGAGGATAGGTGAGATAAACCAGGAATTTGTGTGGATTTGCTTGCTGAAGAAATGTGAATTCTAGAGGGCACTTGCATGGCATCCTGACCAGAACTTGTGACAGTGCCATCAGGAACTTGTTTGGATTCTTTTGGTGAAACAAGAACTGGGAACAATGAAATTTCTTGTGATAGTTATGCGTGTACGTGGCTCTGAGACCATAGGAGCTTGTGAGGATTTGCTCACTGATGTAACATAGTTGGCAGAGGGAGTTTGCAGGGGTTCCTGTGGCAATCTTGTGTCAGAGATATCAGGAACTTGCTTGGATTCTATGTTTGAAAATGGATCTGGAAAAGACATGACTTCTTTTTTGTCAACAGTTAATGAAGAGGTGTGAGACAAACCAGGAATCTGTGTGGATTTACTCACTGAAACTGTGTGAATTTTAGAGGAAATTTGCATTGCATCTTGATAAGGACTTGTAGCAGAGGAATCAGGTACTTGTATGGATTCTTTTGAAGAAACAAGAATTGGGAACAATGAAATTTCTTCTGTGACTGTTGTGGATATACTTGGTTTAGAGAAAATAGACACTTGTGTAGATTTGCTCACTGACATGGCATGGTAGGCTGAAGGAGCTTGAATGACTTTCTGTGGTTTTGTGTCAGAGAAATCAGGAATGTGTATGGATTCTCTGTTTGAGAATGGACCTGGGAAAGACATGACATCTTGTTTGTCAACAGTTGATAAAGAGAGGTGAGACAACCCAGGAATCTGTATGGATTTACTCACTGAAAGAGTATGAATTCTAGAGGAAACTTGCATGGCATCCTGATCTTCTGGCATGCCAGAACTTCTGGCAGAGAAATCAGGAACTTGAATGGATTCTTTCAATGGAAGTAGATCTGGGAATGATGGAACTGTGAATTTTGTGGGTATACTTGGGTCAAAGTCAATAACAGCTTGTGAGGATTTGCTCATTGATTTGGCCCTGTTGACAGAGGGAGTTTGCATGGGTTCCTGTGGCAATCTTGTGTCTGAGAAATCAGGAATTTGCATGATTTCTGTGTTTGAAAATGGATCAGGGAAAGACATGACTTCTTTGCCATCAATCAATGAAGATAAATGAGACAAACCAGGAATTTGTGTGAATTCACTCATTGAAGGAGGGTGAATTCTAGAAGGAATTTGCATGGCATCCTGGTCAGAACTTGTGGCAGAGAAGTCAGGAACTTTTATAGATTCTCTTGTTAAGACTATAAGTGGGATTGATGGAAGTTCTTCTGAGTATATTTTGAATGACCTTGAGTCAGAGGATGTAGAACCTTGTGCTGTGGTAGCATAATTCAAGGAATCGTGAATGGGTTCTTGTGGTAATCCTGTGTCAGAGAAATCAGAACCTTGCATGTGTTCTTTGTTTGGTAATGGACCTGGGAATGACTTGACTTTTATGATGTTCATTGATGAACTTTGGTCTGAGGGAGCAGGAATTTGTCTCGGTTTGCTTCCTGAAATAGGATGAGTGCTGGAGGAAACTTGCAAGACCTCCTGATTTGAACTTTTGGTAGAGAAATCAGAAATGTATATGCATTCTTTTGATGAAAATACAATTGGGAATGATAGATGATGTTCTTTGCATATAGTGAATGAACTTGGGTCAGAGAAAATAGGAACTTGTGTGGATTTGCTCACTGTTATGGCATGGTAGGTCAAAGGAGCTTGAATGAGTTCCTGTGATGATCTTGTCTCTGAGAAATCAGGAACTTGCATATATTCTCTGTATGAAAGTGGACCTGAGAAAGATATGACTTCTTTGTCATCAGTCAATGAAGACAGAGGAGACAAACCAGGAATTTGTGTCGATTTGCTCACTGAAATAGTAGGAATTGTAGAGGAAACTTGCATGGAATTTTGTGTGGCAGAGTAATCAGGAACTTGTATCGATTCCTTTGATGAAATTAAACCTGGGAACAATGTAATTTCTTCTGTGAATGTTTTGGGTATACTTGGGTCAGTTGCAGTACGAAGTTGAGAGAATTTGGTCACTGACATGGCACTCTTGGCAGAAGGAATTTGCATTGGTTCCTGTAACAATTTTCTATCAGAAAAATCAGAAACTTGTATAGAGTCTCTGTTTGAAAGTGGACTTGGGAAAGACATGACTTCTTCAACAGTCAATGAGAATACATGAGACAAACTTGGAATTTGTGTGGATTTACTTACTGAAAGAATGGGAATTCTAGAGGGAACTTGCATGGCATCCTGACCAGAACTTGTGGCAGTGCCATCAGGAACTTGTTTAGATTCTTTTGATGGAATTAGATCTGGGGAGAATGGAATTTCTTCTAGGTATGCTGCGGGTCTACTTTGGCTAGACATTGTTGGAACTTGTGAGGATTTGCTCACTGACATGTCATGGTTGGCAGAGGGAGTTTGCAAGGGTTCCTGTGAAAATCTCGTGTCACAGAAATCAGGAATGTGCATGGATTCTGGACCTGGGAAAGACATGACTTCTTTGACAACAGTGGATGAAGATAGGTAAGACAAACTAGGAATCTGTGTGGATTTGCTCACTGAAAGTGTGTGAATTCTAGAGGAAACTTGCATGGCATCCTGATCTTCTGGCATCCCAGAACTTCTGGCAGAGTAATCAGGAACTTGAATGGATTCTTTCAATGGAAACACTCTTGGGAGTGACCGAATTTTTTTTTGGCTTGTTATGGGTATACTTTGGTCAATGTCAGTAGCAGCTTCTGAGAATTTGCCCACTGATGTGGCACTGGTGATAGGAGTTTGCATGGTTTCCTGTGGCAAACTTGTATCAGAGGAATCAGGAACTAGCATGGATTCTCTATTTGAAAATGGATCTGGGAAAGACATGACTTTTTCTTCTTTGCCACCAGTCAATGACGATAGGTAAGACAAACCAGGAATTTGTGTGAATTCACTCATTGAAGGAGTATGAATTCCAGAGGGAACTTGCATGATATCCTGATCAGGACTTGTGGCAGAAAAGTCAGGAACTTGAATGGATTCTTTCAATGGAACTAGATCTTGTAATGATGGAATTTCTTCTGTGAATGTTATGGGTATATTTTGGTCAGACACAGTATGAGCTAGTGATGATTTGCTCACTGATTTAAGATTTTTGGCAGAGTATGTTTGTATAGGTTCCTGGAATAATCTTTCCTCAGAGAACTCAAGAATTTGTATGGATTTTCTGATTGAAAATGAACCTGGCACAGACATTACTTCTTTGCCAACAGTCGATGAAGACTCATGAGACAAACCAGGAGTTTGTAAAGATTTACTCCCTGAAGGAGTGTGAATTCTAGAGAGAACTTGCATATCCTCCTGACTAAAGCTTGTGGTAGAGTAATCTGGTAGGGGTATGGATTCTTTTGAAATAACTAGACCTGGGATTGATGAAACTTCTGTGAGTATTGTGGGTGTTCTTTGGTCAGTGACAATAGGAGCTTCTAAAGATTTGCTCACTATCATGGCACTACTGGCAGAGTGTGTTTGCACAGGTTCTTGTGGTAATCTTGTCTCAGAGATATCAATAACATGCAGGGGTTCTCTGATTGACAATGGACCTGGGCCAGACATTACTTCTTCTTTGCCAACAGTCAATGAAGCCTCATGAGACAAACCAGGAGTTTGTAAAGATTTACTCCCCGAAGGAGTGTGAATACTAGAGGAAACTTGTATGACATCCTGATCAGAATTTGTGGGAGACAAATCAGGAACTATTATGGATTCTTTTGATGGAAGTAGACCTGGAAGTGATGGAACTTTTTCTGTGTATGTTGTGGGTTTACTTGGGTCAGAGACAGTAGGAGCTGGTGAAGATTTGCTCACTGATATGGCATGGTTGACAGGAGTAGTTTGCATGGGTTCCTGTGGTAATCCTGTGTCCAAGAAATCAGAAACTTCCATGTGTTCTTTGTTTGGACCTGGGAATGACATGACTTCTATGAATTTCATTGATGAACTTTGTTCTGAGGGAGTAGGAAACTGTGTCGCCTTGCTTCCTGAAATAGGATGAGTTCCTCTGGAAACTTTCAAGACCTCTTGATTTGAACTTCTGGCAGAGGAATCAGAAAAGTGTATGCATTCTTTTGATGCAGTTACAATTGAGAGTGGTAGATGATGTTGATAGAATTCAGTGGATGAACTTGGGTCAGAGAAAGTAGGAACTTGTGTGGATTTGCTCATTGACATGGAATCGTCGGTCGAAGGAGCGTGAATGAGTTCTGCGTCTGAGAAATCAGGAACTTGCATGGATTTTCTGTTTGAAAATGGCCCTGGGAAAGACATGGCTTCCTTGCCACCACTCAGTGAAGATGGAATATGTGAGAATTTGCTCATGAAAGGAGTATGAATTCTAGGATGAACTTGCATGGTATCCTGATCAGAACTTGGGGCAGAGAAGTCAGGAACTTCCATGTGTTCTTTGTTTGGACCTGGGAATGACATGACTTCTATGAAGTTCATTGATGAACTTTGGTCTGAGGGAGCAGGAAACTGTGTCGCCTTGCTTCCTGAAATAGGATGAGTTCCTCTGGAAACTTTCAAGATCTCCTGAATTGAACTTTTGGCAGAGGAATCAGAAAAGTGTATGCATTCTTTTGATGAAGTTACAGTTGAGAATGGTGGATGAATTTGTTTGAATTCAGTGGATGAACTTGGGTCAGTGAAAATAGGAACTTGTGTAGATTTGCTGATTGAAAATGGCCCTGGGCTACAAGGGGGAGATACCATGGATTCACACACTGAACTTGGCCTGGGTAAGGAACAAACATCTATTGTTATATTTACTTCTGGGCAAGAGGGAAATTGTATGCATTTGCTCATTGTGGTTTGACCTAATAAGGGTGCACTTGACCCTGAAAAAGAGAGAAACTGTACAGATTTTCTTAACATGGGTAGGTCTGAGCAAGGTGGGGCATCCATATTTTTACTCATTGAACTTATTTTTGAAGAGCAAGGAGGAATTTCTCTTGGTATATTTGGACTTGAAAAAGATGGAAATTGCACAGATTTGCTTAATGCAAGGTCTGAGCAAGGAAAGGCTTCCATAGATTCTTCAGATGAACTTTGCTTGTATGAGGCAAATAGAACTTCTTTATCTTCCCAAGGTATATCGCGTCTTGACAAGGGAAATTGCAGAGATTTGATTGTTACCATTTGGCCTGAGAAAGGAACTTCCATGGGTTCACCACTTGAAGGTAGGTTGGGGGAGGAAGGTGGTGGTTGTGAGCCTTCTGTTGTTGTACTGGTACCTGAGATAGATGGAACATGTGCAGATGTGCTTGTTACCATTTGGCCTGAGAAAGGAGCTTCCATGGATTCGAAAATGGAAGGTAGGCTGGATGAAGAAGGCTGTGTGACTTCTGTTGTAGTGGTATCTGACACAGAAGGAAACTGCAGAGATAGGCTTTTTGCCCCATGGCCTGAGAAAGGTGCTTCTAGGGATTCACTAGTTGAAAGTAGGCTGGGGGAGCGAGGTTGCAGTTGTGAGCTTTCCGTTGTACTGGTACCTGAGATAGAAGGAACTTGTACAGATGTGCTTGTTACCAGTTGTCTTGGGAAAAGAATGTCCATGTATTCATCAATTGAAGGTAGGCTGGGGGAGGAAAGTTGTGCGTTTTCCGTTGTTGCACTGGTATCTGAGATAGAAGGAACTTGTACAGATGTGCTTGTTACCAGCTGGCTTGAGAAAGGAACTTCCTTGCATTCACAGATTGAAGGTAGACTGGGGCAAGGTGGTAGCAGTTGTGAGCTTTCTCTTTTTGCACTGGTATCTGACATAGAAGGAACTTGTACAGATGTGCTTGTTACCAGCTGGCTTGAGAAAGGAACTTCCTTGCATTCACAAATTGAAGGTAGACTGGGGCAAGGTGGTAGCAGTTGTGTGACTTCTTTTGTTGCACAAATATCTGAGATCGTAGAAGGAAATTGTAGAGATGTACCTGTTACATTTCGACCCAAGGACATTTGGCAAAGTTCACTGTTTGAACTTAGGCTGGAGAAGGGAGGGAGAGTTTTTTCCATTTTTCTTTGTGCCATGACACCTGAGAAAGAGGGGAATTGTACAGATGTGCTTTTTGCAAGGAGGCTTGAGCATGGGGGAGCTTCCTTGGATTCACTAGTTAAACATGGACAGGGCAAGGAATGAGGAACTTCTTTGACTTCTGTTGTTACAGTGGAACCTGTGAAAGAGGAAGGTTGCAGAGATTTATTCTTTTCAACTAGCTCTGAGAAAGGAATTCCCATGGATTCAGTGGAAATATGTATAGGGGAGGAAGAGGACCATTGTGTGACTTCTGTGGGTACACTGGGACCTAAGATATAAGAAACTTGTATAGATTTGCTTGTTGCCATTTGGCCTGAGGAAGGAGGTTCCATGGTTTCTTTGATTAAATGTTTGATGGGAGAGCAAGGAGGAACTTCTTTGACTTCTGTCAGTTCAGTGAGATCTGAGATAGAAGAAAGCTCCAGATATTTATTTGTTTCAAGTTGGACTAAGGGTGAGGGACTTTCCCTGAATTCACTGGTTGAAATTGGGCAGGGGGAAGAGGGGGGAACTTTTTTGATTTCTCTTGGTGAACTTTGGCCTCTCATTGAAGGAAATTTGCTCGTTGCTTTTAAACCTGAAACAGGTTGGCTTTCCATGGATTCACTGGTTGAACTTTGAGTGGAAGGAGGAATTTTTTTCACTTTTTTTAGTGCCATTACCCCTGCAAAAGAGAGGAATTGCACAGATGTGCTCTTTGCAACTAGATCTGAGCATGGGGTAGCTTCCACAACTTCACAAGGTGGCCTTGGGGTGGCCTCTTTAACTTCTGTGGGTGCAACAGCACTTGAGCACGGGAAATTAATTAATTTGCTCTTTACAAGTAGGCCTGGAGGAGGAAGAGTTTCTGTGGATTCACTTGAACTTATGCTAGAGGAAGAAAGAAGAACTTTGGCTTCTCTGAGTATACTGGGACCTGAAAAAGAAGGGAATTGCATGGCTTTGCTCTTTGCAAGTGAGCAGGGGAGAGTTTCTGTGATTTCTTTTTTTCTACATGGGCCTGAAAAAGAGGGAAATTGAATGGATTTGTTCACTCCATATAGTCCTGTGGAAATGGAAGCTTCTATGGATTCACTTGTTGAACTTGGGCTGGAGAAGGAAGGAGGAACTTCTGTGGTTTTTGTTGGTTCACATGGACCTGAGAAAGGATAAAGTTGGATAGATTTGTTCACTCCAAGTAGTTCTGTGGAAAGTGGAGCTTCTATGGATTCACTTGTTGAACTTAGGCTGGAAAAGGAAGGGTAGATTTCTTTTATTTTTGTTGATCCACTTGGGCATGGGAAAGAGGAAAGTAGTCCTGTGGAAAGAGAAGCTTCTATAGATACGCTTGTTGAACTCGGACTGGAATAAGGGGAAACTTCTGCTAGCACTCTTGAAATTGAAGTAACTTGCACAGGCCTGTTTGTAATTGAAGGTGAGGAAAATGATTTTTGCATTGATACATTTGATGAACTTGGTGAAGAGAAATAAGAAACTTGAAAGGATTCCTTTGGAGTAATGGAAAAAGGAGTTTGCATGGATCCTTTCGTTGAAATTGAGCTTTGTGAATCTGAATGTTCCAAAAATGGAGAAGGATAAGGTGGACGACATGGAGGTGCTGGAGGCTGTGGTATAGGTGGAAGCAGTGGAGGCTCCAATGGGATTACAGAACCTCCTGAAGCTCTTAGTTTAAAGAAAGTATAACTCCCAATTAGAGAGACCAATATGTTTTCCTCATTTTGGTCAGCAGGTTTTTTCTTAATGTGGAACTGCAACTGGTTTACCACACTCTCAGTTTGTTTGGGCTCTTTGACTTCAGAAGGCAGGAAATACACAACCTATAAATGTAACCAGAAATGACAGATATTAATTGCATTCATTTCCTGAAAATATTCTCTTCCTATTTCCCAATACTGGTTTTTTAGCTAAAAAATTAAAATTGACCATCAATACAGTGTGCCAAAATTATTTTAAAAATATTTTCAATGAATTAAGTATCATAAAATTTTTATTTGTTCCCAAGTTTTTATTAGATTTTTTGTCCTTTTAGTCTCATTTTTTAATAGTCTTTCTTCTCTTTTTTCTTTCTTCCCTCCCTCTCTCTGTCTCTGTCTCTGTTTCTTTCCCCTCTTCTTTCCTTTTTTCCTCCTCCCCTGTATGGTAATATCTTCTTATATGACCATAGTGAATGTATACTTCATTCTTCTAGTTGTTCTCTTTGATTTCTTATTTTGTAAAGATCTTTCAATATTTATATATCTAATAGTTGTTGGTCTTAATTGTAGTACAATATTTAATGATTCCTTTATCAGAAATAAAGGGCTTTTATGAATGTAATTGTGGGAATGGCCAAAGAGGGTCCACTCAGATTTCCTTTTTTTGTTCATTTTTAAAATTATTCAACAATTAATTTATTTTTTCTCTTTTTTATAAGAGCATTTTATTTTTCAAAATACATTCAAACATGGTTTTCAACATTCACCCTTGTAAAACCTTGTGTTCTAATTTTTTCTCCCTCCACATCTCCCTCCTTCCATAGACACTAAGTAATCCAATATAGGTTAAACATGTGCAATTTTCTAAACATTTATCATTTTACATAAGAAAAATCAGATCAAAAGGGGAAAAATGAGAAAGAAAAATCAAGCAAGCAAACAACGATGAAAAAAGTGAAAATACTATGTTGTGATCCACATTCAGTCTCCTTAGTCCTCTTTCTGGATACAGATGGCACTCTCCCTCGCAAGTCTATTGGAATTGGCTTAAATCACCCCATTGTTGAAAAGAGCCACAGACTTGCTTTTTTTTTTTTTTTTTTTTTTTAATTTACTTAGATCATGTGTACTATTCCCTGTTTTCAATCTAACATGTGGAAGCTTGCTGAGCCTACTTCTGGTAAGAAGTTTTAGAATAATGATGTCAAGGAGATAGACCTGGGGATTCATAAAAAAGGATTTGGTTTATGATTTTTTTACTCCCTTGCCCAGTTAATTCTCCATTGGAATGGGTCAACAGGATGCTCCTTGTGGCTAGTTCTTCACTGAACTGTACTGTTGCTGCTACTGACTCTACTTACCAAAATCATCTCACATGGCTTTCCTGCTCAAATAACCCACAGGGATTTTCCTCACTCAGAATTGATCAGAAAAGATTTCAGGTAACCATCCTCTCAAATCTTTTGTAAACATCCTCAGTTTTACTTCCTCAGCCAATCAGAAGACTCTCTACTACCCCAGGACCAGGACCTGTTAACTCATGAGTGGAAATGGGCTCATCAACCTTCCACATATTAGATTGAAAGACGACAGGGACTAGTGCACCTTTGGTATTACTAAACAATAATGGCAAATCTACACGTGTCCTAGAGATTGAAGTCTTTCTTTGGACAGTCTTCCCAGGACATATGTGTATTACTTATAGGAAAGTCTTGGCACAGAGTACTTTTTTAAAAAAATTTATTTAATAGCCTTTTATTTACAGGTTATATGTCTGGGTAACTTTACAGCATTGACAGTTGCCAAACCTCTTGTTCCAATTTTTCCTCTCTTTCCTCCCACCCCCTCCCCCAGATGGCAGGATGACCAGTAGATGTTAAATATATTAAAATATAAATTAGATACACAATAAGTATACATGACCAAACTGTTATTTTGCTGTACAAAAAGAATCAGACACAGAGTACTTTTTATGGCATTCTAAAATCCATTTCCAATAATGAAAATTATAGGGTGATGATTATAGGATTATTATTTAGATATATTAATATTATAAAATATTATTAATTATATTTATAGGAAGTTAATTATAGGATCAAAGGTTAGGATTATTTGTACCTTTAAAATGTAGTGTGTATTTTAAAATTGATCTTTTAAGAGCACTGTGAGATCATAAGCCTCCTATTTCTATTTCTGAAACTTTTAAGTAGCATTTTTGGGGGCTTATGATTATTTTTCCCCATTTGATGGGCACTGTGAGCATTGAGTGCACCATAGTGACTCCATGTTGTAACTCAATTTTGAATCTAGCTCAATTCTCTTTTTCTTCAGTTACAGTTTTGGTCCATTTTCTGTCTTCTGAGAAAACTATTAAATTGTGGGAATTGTTAGAAACTTTATTACATTGTTTGAACATTGCCCTGCCTGTGGCTAGGAAGCTGGATCGTTTCTACTTATTGCTTAATGACCCATAACTAAGGACCTAGGTTACATTGACCAGAAACGCGGTCAGATCTGAAGATTGATGCAAAGGAGTTTTTTCACAATTATTCAGCTCAAGCAACCCATATGCCCTATCTGCAAACTGGCTTTATATTGCTCAGTCAGTTATTGTTTCTTGTTTCTTTTATTTGAATTGAGAAAGGGGGGATAAGGGAAAACCTCTTTTTCTGATTTCAGTGATTGTACCTGTTCACTTTTCTCTTCCCAATTTGGAAAATCCCTAATGTTTCTTCTAATTAAAAATCAGATTATCTATTTTCATATCCTGGTTAATTGTTTTATTTAATTGGTGTTGATTGTTTTTAATACATCAAATCTGTCTCATTTTGTATTCAGGGTTTTTGTATTGACTGGGAAGTCTATTGACTTGTTTATTATGTGTCTTTTGCTAATTGTGACCTATTTATTATGTGTCTTTTGCTAATAAATTGTACAGCTCAGATTATTTCCTAGTCATTATTTATCATACCATGAGATGCTATCTCAGAGTTGTTTTATTTTGTATCTGTCTGATTATTAGAATAGTTAAAAATTTTTAAGTGATTATTTAAATTTTTATCTCCCTTTTTTTGGGGAAAAATTTGTTGCTATCCTTTTGACTATTTACTGGTTATAGCCTGAGAATTACTATGTTGACGTTTTAATAGTTTCTTTATATTTAAAAAGTCGTTTGCAATCTGTGACATTTGTCATAATTTTTTCCATTATGATTTTTCTCTTAAATATATTTTTATTGAACATTTTGTTCATTTTTAGATTATCAAATACATATTTTTATCCTCCAAATGCCTTTTATTTCTTAAATAAAAAAAATACTTCCGCAACAGAGACAATTTTTTTTACTTTCTTCTATCTTTTGACTTTTTTCTTTTTAAAATTTTAAAGTCACTTGAGAAAACTATTTGAAGAGGATTTTAATAGTCTAGGTGAGAAATCATACATTTCTGACTAAAGATTGGTATTGTAATTATAGAGGAATTATGTGCAGGAGATGTAGTAGGGAGAGAAACAAGATTTAGCAGATGATTGAATATGGCAAGTAAGAGCAAGGGAGAGAACATGATGTAGTGTTGTGATGTAAGGAGTGGGAATAAGGAGAAACTCTTATTGAGTGGCCTCAATTTTGTCCATAAAAGTATGAGGTAAAATCTTCAGTATAGAAGGTAGTGATGGAGGGTAGTACTGTGGAAGACTTCAGGAGACAAGAGAAGATTTGAAACAGCTGCTGGGGTGAGTGGGCTAGTGAATCATTTACTGAACAACAAAAGACTTTTTTTAAAAAGAGGCTTAGGCATTTATGAAAAATCTAACAATTGAAAAGTGGCTGTTTTCAGGTACAGTCCCCCTTTCCCAGACCAGTCTCTAGCACATTAGTACATGTTTCCAGAATTGGGCATGTGTATAGAATTGATAAAGAGAAAGAGAGAAGGTTGGATTGTGTTTGGATGAGATGATCCTTTTATGATCTCAAGCTGCTAGTTCTGTGTATCTTTTAAAGAATAGTGTTCCTCCAGTTTCTTTCTGAATGCCTATGTATTTGAAACCCCACATTCTCATGGAGTTAAATCAGTGGGTAAACCAAATAGCAATGGAGAGACACATGGTAACTGAAGAAGGGACCCCGAAACTCGAAAACTCCTTGAAGGAGAAAATAGAGTTTTGGGGTCCCTTCTTCAGTAACCATGGATAATCTACGGTGTATTTGGCACAAATAATAAATGGAATATAAGAGACTGTACAGGAAACCTTTGATGAGAAGTCTATGAGCTAACAGGTAGCCAGAGAGAGTTCTCATGGAAGGGATGGAAGTTTGATGCTGGACCCCAGAATGTTAATTGGGTCTTCTAACAGATTAGCAGACAATTCTGTGACAAAAGCATTGTCTCTGGGATCAGAGAATAATTTGGGTTAGAAACCTAGGTCTATCTATTATTTATTTGCTCACTATTGGGCAGGTCCCTCCTTCTTGCTACCTGTCCCCTCCCCCTTAGAGCTTTTATCCACCCCCATCATTTCTTCCTTTGTAATGTCAGGAGATTAAATGACTTCTATGATTCCTCCTAATTATCTATCTAAATTTTTAAGATTTATACAGAATGAGTAAGCATGGATGAGCTGTAATCTAAGCTCATGGAGGAGGGACATATAATGAAACATCTGGGATTCTTGAGTCTGTTTTGTTTATCTTTCTCAGTTCTAGGTGTAAGTGATAAAATCTTAGATCCTGGAACTCATGCTGTGGCTGGCATGCTAGCAAGATTCCATTTTGGTAGTTGCTGCCAGCTCAGCAGGCAAGCTAGAAAAGCCATGGGGCTTTGAATTTGGAATCTGGTGAGACCACACTATATAGAAACTGAGTTAAGTGGTGACTCCATTTTCCCTTCTTCTTAGATGCTGAGATGATATGGGGGGATGATTTGGATGGTGAATATTTGTTTTTGTTCTATTATATACCTTTGAGGTATTAAGCCTTTGTAAAAGTTAATATGGCTAAGTGATTAAATGGAACTGGGTTGCTAGGGAGATCCCCAAAACTAGAGGAATACAATTGATGGCTACTTGAGTCAATGGCAGAGAAACCTCCAAATTTCCTTAAGGGTACTGGAGAATCCTGAAGGAGCATCAAAAGGTAACACATTTGGTTCCCCAGAGTGGAATAAGGACACTCCCTGTTATATGCAGAGCCTTGTCTGGATAAAATTAGGCTCTTTGCTGGAGGCATTCTCAGCCTTATTAACTTTAGATACTCTAGTGAGATTCTAGAGAAATAAAAAAAAAAAAAGGAAAGAAGGGAGGAAGGAAAATTAGATTTTATAGTTAATTTTTTTCCCCCATAGTGGCTTCTATTACAAATTAGTTCCACTGATATAATTTTGCAGACTTCATTTATTGGATTGCTCAAGTACTAACAACATTTGTTTTTGGGAAAAAATATTTTTATCTTTGTTCTTATGATTGATTGAAAGTTTTTTGTACTCTTATTAAATCCTGTATAAAGTGAGAAATTATGGCTTTCTATCATTAGAATGCCACCATCTAGTGGATATGTTCGTATTGTTTTTATATTTAAACAGACTTAGACTGCCCTTTTTGTGAGAGCACTATGAGCCTGTAACTTCTTGTGAGTAAAAATGTCTAAAATCTACCAGTAGTTGAATTTTTTGCTACTTGTCTAACTGACCATGTGTCTTCTAAATTTGTAATTCCATACAGATGACCCTTGCAATGGCAGGAATTTGTAGGGGTCATTTGAACTGAGAGAAAATTTGCTTGAATCTCTACGAGGATTGCTCATGGTCCAGGGACTCCTAGAGAATTTTGGTATGCTTTCTGTGGAAAAGGACACTTCTTGGGATTGGCATAAACATTCCACCTGGAATTCTGTCTCCAGAATTGTCATGGCTCAAGCTTCTAACTCCACTGCTTGTTCCTATAACTAAAAAGGACTAATGAAACAAACCAAAAGTCTTGGGAAGGGGGGCGGTAAGTGAGGCTGGAATAATGCAGGGTGGAGGTAACTTTAGTGCCTGTGCTTTGAGTAAACAGGATCTTCACTCCAACCCCCAATATGCCAAAGAATTAAGGAGGGAGGGAGGGAAGGAGACCGACAAACTATCCCGGTCTGGTAGTTCTATGGACATAGCCTATTCTACCTGCAGCTGCATAATCAATGGAGAGAGGTGGCTGTCAGTCACACAAATGGTAGGTTAACAGAGAATGTCTTCTCCCAGCATCCCATTGTTGCCCAGTTTTTGGTATCTCCCATGTGGGTGTTTCCATTTCAGGAGATTTGGGCATGCATCAAAGTTCCATTACACAGACAACTTGTTTTCATTTAAATTAGCTCTTCCAGAGCTGTGACCTTTCTTTTCTCTGTGTTATGAGTATTTGGAAAATATAAGTGTATACTGGCTTCTCTCCCAGGGCAGAAAGAACTTAGCTTTTGTTTTGGTTTATCAGGGATTTGGAGGAAGGAATATTTGTGAAAGTCAGTTTTTGTAGACAGCTGAAAGACTGAGGAAAATGTAGTCAACAGGAGAATTTTTTCTTCCCAAGTAAAAACACTCTCCTACTCCTCTGTCCATTTCAGTGTCAGCTCCCTAACTCCTTCTAGACACAAGATTTATAATTCTCAATTCAGTTCAATGTACAATCAAACAGGTCACAGAAAGTCAAGTCATCTCTCAAGATCTCCACCTATCTTACTAGTCCCAGGTTTGTGAAGCTCACCTCATCTGCCAGGTTTTTCCTTATTCCTTTACACTGGAAGGCTATGAGAGTTGCAGCAATGGACATCTGAACAATGGTGAGAATCAACAAGAGTGACAAAACACCCTGCAAGAGACAGAGATAGGCAAAGAACATTGAGGAATGAGCCATTCCAACTTGCAGAGAATCCCAAGAGAGCACAGCACCAGGCCTGGCACAGACACAGGGATCAGGCTTCTGGCACTCAAGGGGGCAGCCAGAGAATTCCATTTGCATTTTATTTTTTAAGGCAAACGAGTATTTTCTCATCACTCACAAAGGGAAAGACTTTTATTCTATAACAAATTAAAGAAACTCAAATTTAACTAAGTTTTATTTAAAAAATTAACAAGTAAACCTTACTTTCCAAATATTAACTTTGCCTATTGGATCCCCCATTAGACTCACAAGCTCCTTGAGAGTGGAGCTTTTTATTTTCCTTTCATTTTATGCATACCTAGTGCTTAATGCAGTGTCTGGTACCTACTAGGCAGTGGAGAAATATTTGTTCAGGAAATGGTATGGGTTTTCAATCTATGCAGTAAAATACTTACATGAAGGAGGATTTTTCCGATGGAACATATGCCTTCTGATAATGGGGATGCACATTGAAAGTACACATCCTCAGATAGGCTGTAGAGAATCAGAGCAATCCCGCTCACAGATACTAAAACACTTAGAATACCCAGGAAAAGTTTTAGGCGACTCTAAAGGAAATTGAAAAAAAGATACTCAGCTCTTGGCTTTTCCAAGCATTGTCCAGAGCTTATTAGCTTAATGGTACAAAGTAACAGAAGAATCAGAAACCCCAAATTGCTACATGGTAAAAATAGAAGCGAATGCAGAGACAAACAAGGATTGGGAGAAAATGGAGGTGGATGGAAAAGAATGACATCGATGAAGATGCTTCATCCCATTTTCAAAGACATCCCACTCCTTGTCCCCATCTCTGAAGGATGCCTTCTTTCGACGCTTTGCTGCTGTTCCAGGGGGATCCCTCTTTTATTTCAAACAAGCATTTAACTCACGTGTAGCCCACAGGGAAGTTTTCTATCTTTAGCTCTTTTTACTCATTTAATTTTTATATATTATTAGATTGGTTTCAAAATCAGACTTGCTTCTTGTGGAAGGCCTTTTAGATCAAGGTTTTCTGTTTGGTATGGGGAAAGTCAGGATGTATTAGCACTGGGTACAGCCCTGCCTATGTGCAAAAATGGAGTCACAGGTTGGCTTGCCATTTATCTTCTCACCTTACCTCTCTCTGGTAATCTTTATATCTAGAAGGTACTCCCTTCTCTCTCTGGCATAATACTTCATTTTCTTCAAATTCTGCTCAGGTTATATATTCCTTCTAGATGGTCTTTCTCTTAGGTGCCATTGCATTCCTCCTCTTCCCTCCCAAAATCTAACTGCCTAGTAATCCTTTTGTGTCCTTTTTATATACTTTGCTACATGTCTATCCTGCTAGAATGTAAGGCTCTGAAACCTGTTTCTCTCTAACACCAGGCATAATGCTTGTCAAGCAGTAGTAGATAGATGATGCTTCTAGATTTATTAAGTATGAACATCAGCTTCAGGGAGAAAGCCTCTGGGGGAATTTTCAGGGAACCAAAGCTCCTTAGAAAAATATCTAAAGACTCCCCCAAAATCATCATCTTGAACTTTCTCCATGAAATCCTTATCTCTGTCATAACTACTGAATTGATACTTTGTCCCACTTTGAGGTTAAAGACAAAGAAATTTGAATTGAATGGAGATGATTTAGCTCAACCTCTTTATTTTAGATTTGCAAAAACTGAATCTTAGGCAGGAGGAAGGACTTATCCAGGGAGAGCTAAATATTAAATGACACAAATTCTTTAGAAGCTTACCTTCTCCAGAGCTGTGGATTTGGTAGGTACTTATTTATGCCAGCATAGAAAGGGGAAAAAAGATGAATTTCACCTCCATCTATTAAAACTGACTTCCTTTCCCTTTCCCTTTTCTCCTAACCTTGTGATAAGATTTTTTTTTTATTATAGCTTTCTATCTACATAACATATGCATAGGTAATTTTTTCAACATTGACCCTTGCAAAACCTTCTGTTCCAAATTTTCCCTTCCTTTCCCCCATCCCCTGCCCTAGATGGCAGGTAGTCTAATACATATTAAATATGTTAAAATATATGTTAAATCCAATATATATATATATATATATATATATATATATAGATATTTATACAGTTATCTTGGTGCACAAGAAAAATTGGATCTAGAAATAAAAAAAAATTGAGAAGGAAAACAAAAATGGAAGCAAACAATAACAGAAAGAGTGAAAATGCTATGTTGTATGACCATATTTTTTATTTTTTTTATTATAGCTTTTTATTTATGTTATATATGCATGGGTAATTTTACAGTATTGACAATTGCCAAACCTTTTGTCCCAATTTTTCCCCTCCTTCCCCCCATCCCCTCCCCCAGATGGCAGGTTGACCAATACTTGTTAAATATGTTAAAGTATAAATTAAATACAATATAAGTATACATGTCCAAACAGTTATTTTGCTGTACAAAAAGAATCGGACTTTGAAATAGTGTACAATTAGCCTGTGAAGGAAATCAAAAATGCAGGCGGACAGTAATAGAGGGATTAGGAATTCCATGTAGTGGTTCATAGTCATCTCCCAAAATTCTTTCGCTGGCTGTAGCTGGTTCAATTCATTACTGCTCTATTGGAACTGATTTGTTTATCTCATTGTTGGAGATAGCCACGTCTATCAGAATTGATCATCATATAGTATTGTTGTTGAACTATAATGATCTCCTATGACCAGATTTTTTAAAGGAAAATTCAGCAGTTGGTTGAAGACAGGCCAAAAATAACTGACAAAAACAAAAAGTACATGTCCAAATCCCTGGAGTATGAGAAAAAGTGACTATAATCTATTAATAGAATTTATGCCATAGACCCTAAAAAAATGGATGCTTTCTTTTCTTTTATAGAATTTTCACATGGAAGTTCAGAGTGGTTTTCCTCAGGTAAACATTTTTATTTTTTTAATCCTAAGCTTTATTATTCTATAGAGTAATAGTATGATGCAGATAAATGGTGATAATGATAAATAGAAATACTTTGATTATATATGTGCTGACTCAGAGGTAACTATTGAGGATCCAGTGATTTTTTTTTTAGGGTGAGGAAAAGGGAGCATTGATATTTTCTTCTATTGATATGACTATGAATCATGGAATAATAGACTCATCAAAAATTTGGAGTTCAGGCCCATCCAAAGGGCAACAGAGTCTCTCAAGATAGAGATGAAAAATGCTACAAATAAAGATTTGTCCAGTTGTTGCAGAGGATTTTTATGGAAGACAATTATGATTGGAGGTAGAGATTAGAAATCTGGTCCTATCACGTATTGAAAACCTTGATGTCTAGGAAATTTCAAAAATGCATAAGGAAGGCTTCTAGAGGATTGGGAACCCCATGACAAGAAGGGAAGGCACTGATGGGTCAAGAGCTCCCACAATGTATGGAATTTCCTTATCATTGAGATAACAGATCCATTAGAACATCCCTTTTATATTGTAGATGGAGTCCTTTGGCAGTCAGGCTACTGAAGCCTATAGACCTTTTCTTAGAAACATGTTTTTAAATTTTTTTTTTTTTTTGCATAGGATTACAAATAAAGCCAATTATATTGAAAAATAATATAATCAAAACGTCAAAAAAAAAAAAAGTTCACAGACCTCAGGTCAAGAAGCATTAAACTATCAAATCATGAAAATAATTTGAAACACCAAAAGACTTTCTTACCTTTCTTTGGACAGACAGCGATCTAATAATTGTAATAAATCCTGTAGTGGCATACTGTTAAGAATAGAGTAATGTGTTAATGCATCTGAAATCACTTCCATTGCATGAATATATATTAATTTAGTTTGGTTTCTCCCTCCACCCTCATCCCCTCCCTTAATTTCCTCCTATCTTGATCATCAGATTCTTAAGAAAGAGGTCAAAGAGAGTTCAATTCAACAAAGAGATATAATGGGGAAAAGAGGCTAATGGTAATGATATGAAAATAAAGGCACCAGAAGTAATAATATGAAATAGACTTGGGAAAGTATAGTAGTTAGTGACATGGAATAACATGACCAGATATCCCTCACAGATAACAGAGATTTTGCGGCAAACAGATTAATGTGGCTTAATCAACCACAACTAAGCAAGGTGGAGCCAGGTGATTAAACAGCTTTGGGGGGGGATATGATTTGTATAGCTCAGAAGGAGGAGGGGGAGATAAAGACAGGATATAGAGAGTGACAAGGTTGTGTATTGAGATGTCTAAAAGACAGCAGGAAATCAGTTCCCATCAAGGCTGACTGAAATGTGCTAATCAAGACAGTCTCAGAGGCTGAAGACAAGATGGTTGGATTAACAATGAATTCTGGCTTCACGTCATTCTTCATAACCAGACAATCTGGGAGAACTGACCTGATTATATAATTAAGAAGAATGGGATGGGCTCATTTTAGTAATTCCTGAGAATAAGCCAGTTAATAGGATAAAATGTTTTTTATGATTTAAGTTATGATCTAGTGAGGACAAAGGAGAGTTCCAGACAGACTGCCATGAAGTTTTGGGGGAGAGGGATCACTTTAATTTGTAAGAATCAGGGAAGTCCTCATAGATGAAGAGGCATCAGTTGAATTAGGCCTTGATTTCAATAGGGAAGTTAAGTGATGAAAAAATTCTATCCTGGGCTTGGGGCAGGGAATAATATGAGTCAAATCTTGGCTGATTTGGAGAGGGCAGAGGGAGAATGCAACTCAAACTCTTCAGTTTAATAAAAAGCTCCATATGGGAAATATGCTAGGGTGAGATGAAGCTGGAAACAGGCACTGAAGGACCTTGAGATAAAGAGGTTTTTGTCTTATTAGGCAGGCAGTGGGGAGCCAGGGAAAATTTTTGAAGAGAGTAGTGAATTGATCCATGGCAGATTTGGAACATGACCTATGCAAAGATATGAACAGTGGATCCAAAGCCAGAGGTAAGGCAGGGAAAGACTCCTAAAGTGTATAGCACTTTTGGCCACCAACCACATTCTTATCAGCCAGGTAACACATTGTGAACTGGAGGCAGAAGACCTGAGCTCAAATTTGATTTCAGACTCTTATTGTCTGTGTGGCCCTAAGCAAGTCTCAATCCCTCTCAGCCTACATTTCCTCATTTGTAAAATGGTGACAATAACATTTACCTTATAGGATTCTTATGAGAATCAAATGAACTAGCATATATAAAACACTATAAATTCTGACTTTTATCATTTGACCTTCTAGGATCATAGATTTGGGGCTAGAAGAGAAAAGAGTTTATGTATCCATTATCTATTCAACCCCTAATAAGGAATAATAATTCAATAAGGAAACTGAGGGACAGAAAGGCAGAGAGGGAGAGTGATGAGGATCAGGTTATCCTCATCATCCCACCCTCTGTGGAGGTCATGGGTGGCCCACCTTGCTATGTCTGGGCAGAAATCCAAGTGATATCAAATTTCTGAGGTTGTATTTCCTTTATAAATCTGTCCCTGGCTCACACCATCTTGGCTGAAGCCCATTTGGGTCAATCTTCCACGACACTGCCTTATGGGATCTTTCCTGTCCCTCCTGCCCCATGCCATGTGGTGTCTCTCTTCTTATCCCCCCATCCTGGCTCCTAGTGTCTTTCACCTTCTTAAAGCTAATTAACTCTTTTAGGGGACTAAGCTACTTTAGAGATTTAGCCTTCCAGCTAAAGGCATACTCCAAACTCATGGGGTGTTCCTTTTCTTGGCTAATTGTGAGTTCCACTAAGGCAACTTGTCTTTTTCATCATTAATTATTAAAACCCTTATCTTTGCTATGTGTTCTCCCAACTCTATTTCATATTTACCATTCCTGGTGTCTATTGTATCTCTTAATTTTCTTCTTCTCCTAAATAAACCTACCTTTTGCCAAAGAAAATGGCCACTGTGAATTCTCCACATAACCGAACCCCAACATATGGTGCCTACATCAATCTCATCATTTAGTGGTGAATTGCTCTCGTAAACCATATCACCACTACTGTTTGCTGCCTCAGTTCTTCATGTTAACTTTGATTTTTCTATTTCCTCTAAGGGAAGAAGAGCTTTGATAACTCCTCAAACAAACTTGCTCTCAGTGCAGTTTCCATACCAGTGGTAGATTCATAGGGACTGCTATAATACTCAATGATTGCATGGGAATATAATGGTCAAACCCTAATCCTGTTCTACTACTACTTATATATTATAATTGTAATGCTCTGTAGGATTATTGGAGTCCAAGATTTCAACCCCATTCATAGAACTGAGTTCATGAAATTAACTAGGAGTTTCAGAATGGCTTTTCTGATTCTATATCCAAAGTTATTCCATTTATTCTACTCACACATGCTCCTGCCCAGTATGGATATTTTGTGGTATACAAAATGGGAACTTTTGACTGTGGAAAGTTCAATTTTTTGAAACTGGAAAATAAAAAGACTCCAAATGCAATGATGATCAAGCCTATCAGCATCTGAAGAACCTGTGTAAAGACAAAGTGGCAATGGTGAGGAGACATGGCAACTCCTTCTGTCATGAATTTTACTTTTGAACAAGTATGACTTACCCCCAGCAACTTTGGTTCCCCTCTTAGTAAACTTGGCACGAAACCTTGACGTTTATAGGGAATTGCTCTGATTGTTAGCTTCCCTGTATGGAAGCAGTCTTGGTGCATCTTGGAGCTTTCTCCTCTGGGGTTAGGTTTTAACATGGTGATATTGTCATTGATTCTTTGCCAGAAGTATGCTTAGAAAACGGGTTGGTTGACATCACAGTTGGCTGTTCTGATCATGTTCTGATCATGTTCTGCTCATCTGCCAAGTTCACTTAGTTTGCTTGACTCCTTACTCCACTTTATATTGGAATCATAGTCATTTGGTCATAAAGTAGTAGAATTATAAAGTGAAAATGTCATAGAGCTGGAAAGAACCTTGAGAGGTCACTTCTCACAAGTTCCTACATTCAAGTGGGTAGAAAACTTCCTAAGCCAGGACATTCTCCTTGAGAAATGTCTACTCTCGAGCTTTCCTCAGGAACCCATTTTCATATACTATTGGCTGAAGACCAATGGAATTCTTTTCTTGCTTAATTGAAGTTCATTTCTTTATTTGACTTTTCTGTGGACCTGTAGAACAACGGGTAAATCTCCTAATCTTCTGATCACCTTTTATTGAATTAGGTCACTTCTTAAACTCAAGAAAACTAATTTCACTTAAGTTTTAATTGGAATGCCTATTTCCATTTTTTAAAAATCAATTGAGCCCTCTCATCTTGTTTCACAATATCTGAGTTAAGATTGTGCTAATAGATATAATACACAAAACCTCAATCAGGAGCTTCCTTCAAATCCAAATAGATAGTTGCTATGGTGTCTACCACATTTTAATAAGGATATTGATAAACCAGGTTATGCCCATGGGTAAGCAATGAAGAGGGAAGGAGATTCAAAAGCATCCCATAAGAGCCATTCAATCTAAGAACACATATTAATTACGAGAAAAATCTTAGAGTAAGTGGGAGAAAGAAGGCACGAGAGCCATCTTCAAATATGTGAAAGATAATCATGTGGAAATAAGGTAAATTTTTTTTCTGCTTGGTCCTAGTAGAGGAGTAAAGAAAAAAAATCTTGAACAAATAGGTCAGGGTTTTTAGTAGGAATATTTTGGTAAAACATAAAGAATAAAAAACAAAATTCCGATAATCAGACATGTGCATACAAGGAATTGGTTGCCTTAAGAATAGGAGTAATGATTTTTTTTCATCAAGTAGAGATTGTATTCATTGAATAGAGACTGGATGCCTGCCAGAGACTTTTTAGCTAAGATTAGCATTTCACGTGGGCACTGACCCTGGTCTACATGATCTCTCAGATCACTTCAAACTATGAAATTCTGTAATCCTTTGGAGCAGAAAATGTTTATTCTGGGTGAGTGTTCTGCTTCATCTAATGCATTTCACTATCATCCCTGGTTTTCATCTACTTAGGATAAACTGTGGGCCCCCTTTCTGTCAGTCTTTACTATTTGATTTACATAAGTGTGAATAAATGTACACATATGTTTAAAATTAAATAAATAAATATACATATATTTTTGTAGTGTGTTAGGTATACAACCTTGGCTAAGTTTTCATCTAATCATAAAATCTTGGAGTTGGAAAAGACCTTAGAATCTCATTCTGGCCACCTATCCAAAATCTCATCTACTGTTTTCTCCTAACCTCCCCTGAATCATGGATTTCTAGAGCTGGAGATAATAGAGCACACCTGGACTGACCCAGTATCAAAGAGCTAACCAGCTTGTTTCCCATACAGAGTTGGAGTCCTACTTGCCATCTGCTTCATGACTATATTCATTCAAACCCATCAATCTTTTTAAGACTGGGTTTTCTTAACTCCCTACTGCAAGTGAGAAGATTACTCATGGTTTGATCCCACTACTGATAGGAACTTTGACAAATTGCTCTATTTTCAACTTAGGCTAGTTCATCTCTCTTTAGGCAATTTATTGGCCTTCCCCTCCTGGGTTTTCACTATATTGGTATTAGATTTAGTGTAGACAATCATTTGGCAATAGCCCACTGGAGCTCAGAATCCCTGAATTTAAGAGAGCATTCAGTTTTAACCTCCCTGGGAACTGCACTAATGAGAGCCCTATCAGAGTCAGTGATATGGCTTAAGATATGCCTATATTCTACACCTTAGCTTGCCCTATCACCTTCTCTATTTTTTGGTCCTTATATTGGTGGCTAATTGGCACTAACATCTTGTCTTATTTCCTTACAATCCTGCCCATTTCAATTCGGGATCATTTTCATGGCTATCAGATTTTGTCCTAGAATGATCTAAGTTCTTATATTTTCCTATCCTTTCTACACATTACTTGTAGTTCTTTCCTAGAGGGTAGAAGTATCATCCAAAATTTTGACTGGATTTCTATAATGGGATTGTATTTGGGGAATTGGAAAAACCTTAGAAGTCATCCAGTTCAATCCCTAATTTTCTAGATGAGGAACTGAGGCTCAAGAAAATTAAGAGATTTGACTAGGAAACCTATGTTCTTTTCTATAGAGCCCAATGAACAAATATTCACTAATTCCAACATATTTCTTATTTAATGCTTATTGAATTGAAGGGAATTTCTGTCCAAAAAAATCTCACTTTCACTTGGTGCTAACTTCTTTAAAAGGCCTGCAGATCGCTCTGAAAGAAGAGTAGCATTAGACTTTGAGGACAAGTCTAAAATGACTGAAAAAAAAATTTTAAAGTACCTTCCCATTTCTATGGGACCTGAACAGTGAATCAGAGTTTGGAAAGAGTCCCAATCTACATTGAGAAGACCTGGGTTCAAACTCTGATTATTCTTCTCTAGATGTGTACACTTGGAAAAGAATCTGAGACCTCATAGGACTTCCATTACGTTGTTGCTCCCATGGAAGTGTTACTCTAAATGGCTCCAAGAGTCCTTTCCAGTTAGATGCAAATCAAAATCAGGCAACCCAGAAAGATGTGAAAATTCTCTTGCTTCTTTCATAGAACTTTTGAGCAAGGAAATGTATTTTTATAGGGAAACCGAGAGTAGTCCCCTTTTGTTTTTCTTTGTCTCAAGATCCATGGATATCACTCACCTACCATTATTTCAGGAAAACCAAATGATGCTGAGATTTGTCAATTTTTGGAGCATAATGATGTGCATTACATTTAGCATGACATTTCAGGTAAATTATATCAGATTACAAGGATTATTCTGAGATCTTTTAAACAGCCTTCATTTGAAATCTGAGCTACCATTTCCTGAAATGTTGTTCAGGATCCTATGTGGAGACTGAGTTAGCACCCTGAATACTTTAGAATCAGCAGGAGTCAGGATAAGCAAAAGTCCTTGGTCTTTATTTTTGGTCTTTAGGGGTAGAAGTGAAGGGAATGGACACGGGAATCTCCACACTTTCTTTCTTTTCTTCTGCCATCAAAAGTGACCCTGGCTTGTCTTACTCCACTCTCTAATCCCTTCTACAATTCTCTGGATACACCAGCAGATCGAGCCAGCATAGAATAGTGGGAAGGACCATTTTCCAAACATATGCTTATAGAGTATTGTCCAATCGGATAGCCTTAAGTGCTTGGTTGTCTGACCCCAGTGCATCAACTCGAGAGTTTCAGCCCTTTACAATCCTATAAGGAATTAATGGCAGAACAAGGAAACATCAAGATTTTCAGTTCTTACACTATGTCTATTTTGGATTACAACCCCATCACCTTCTTTGACTAAGTGCAAATGAACTCCCAGATATCTCTGAGACCTCATGACACAGCAAGTTGGAAAGTTAGGGCCCTGTGCTCAGTTTTGAACTTGGTAAGCCCTTTCTTTCATCTACAAACTCATTGTTCGTTACTTCCTTATTATCTACCTCAACCCTGTCTCCCGATGCTATAATATAGATCTGTACCTCATCCATTTTGACTTCTGGATCTCCTTTCCCATAATTAACAAATTTTCTTTCATCTTGCACCACTTATGCTATTGCTGTTTCCAAGTTTTGGCATTCAATAAGATCTGGCTTCCCTGTAAAGACCCTATGTCCTTGGCTACCTTTTCTGGTATTGGCATCTCTTCCCTTCACTACTTCTAGGATGTTCTTTCTATGACCATGTTCCTACATTTTTTTACTCTAGTGTCCACTTCTGACAAACACTTTAATTTCTAATCTTAGTATTCCATGCTTCTGATGAGTTGCTGAGCATTTACCATATATACCTTTGATTGAGACCTATCTTCCCACTCACTGGCCTAAAAGACACATGCTCTGAGTACAGTAATCAAATCCACCCCACTAATACTTTTCTCTGGTCACCAAACCTTCTTTACATTTTGTCTTTCCCACTATGAATGGAGGTCCAGGGGAATCTTGCTTGCTGGTATTTCTATTCCTGTTGGTTAGCACAGTGTTTGGCACATACTGTTTACAAATGCTGTTCTCTTCCATTCTTCTACCTCCCTGGTTCACTAGTCATGGTGGGTGAGTCACTCTGCTACTCATGACCACTTTCAGACTCTTTCTGCTACCATTTTTGCTTCTTTATGGTTTATGGAATCCAAATTTATAATCCAGTACAGATTCTGGTGGTCATTATCTGCTGAAACTCCAGAAGGATATTTTCCCTTCTTTCTCATGTAGTTAATGGACTGCTTTGAATCTTCCTTCCACCCCAATTCCAATTTTCTTTTACTTCAAATATACATATGGATTTTTCTTCATATTTCCCAGGTTCCCAGATCTTCAACTGAGTCAGTTTCCATGATCTAATTTTCTTTTACACTTGACATACATAGGCATAACCATATGTTTCATTTTGCCGTCACTCACTCTGAATTTCCTTTAACCATAATTTTTTGTCTTTCTATTTCTGCCTTTGCCTTATACTCCTAGACATATTCTTCACCTTTACCATAACTCTTATTTCCTCCATCTCTCAGCATTATTTCAAACTACCATCCCTATCCTGGCCAAACTCTCCTCTTTGACTAATTTTGATCCTTTAGTAAACCAGCTTTTCTTCTACTCTGGAATCTATTCCAGATCTGTTTTTTTCTTCACCATTTATCTCTTCACAAATGGATAAATGACTTGAGAATATTATAAAATCATGTTACCAGGATAAGATTTATGTTACTTAATCTCAATGGGGTTCTCACTATAGCAATACAATTTTATCATTCTATTCTAAATAATTCTTGCTCTCAGTCAAGATCTCAGCTGTTCCAAACTTTCTGTTCTCTTCTCAAGCCTTCTATAATGACCATCCCAACTTTCTTTTTGAGGACTTTGTTTCATAGTTCATACACAAAAAGAAATCTATTCACCAGGACTTCCCTTACCTCTCCTTTGTTCCATCTCACATCCCTTTATAATTCACTAAAAGCTTCTTCAGGCAACTGCAGTGATAAGATTGCTTTTTTTGTCAAAGTCAAACCCTCCATATATTCCTTTGATTCCACTTCATCCTGGTACTTTTTATAGCAGCTTGCTACCATTCTCATCCATTCTCTAAGTTTTAATCTGTTTTTAAATACTGGCTCCTTCCTTGATATTAACCACCATGCATATCCTTAATAATAAAAATAGCAAACCCTCAGTAAATCCAACCATCCCACTATCTTTTGTCCTATGCCTTTGCTCACCTTTTCATTTACAGCCAGTATCTTCACTTTGTTCTCATTTTCTTCTAAATTCTCTGCAGTCTGGCTTTCAGTGGAAACTGATTTCTTCAAAATTATTGACGATCTCTTATTTGCCATGTATAATGGCATTTTTTAAACCATTATCTTCTATAACCACTTGTTAGTATTTGATTCTTCAGACCAACTTTTGGAGACTTTCTCCTTTCTGTATTTTTGTGACTTTGCTCTCTTTCAGTCTTCTTTGCTAGATCTTTGTCCATGGTAAAGTTCTTCAAGACTACACTTTCTTCTCTATGTTCCCATGGGTTCTTTATCATCTTATTGCAGATTCATTCATTCAATAATCATTTATTAAGTGCCAGGATGACTTACTAAATGCTAGGATGACTCATATAAGTGCAGATGACTCCCATATAATTTTTCTAAATTTCATTTCTCTCCTGAGCTCCAGTCTTTCATCATTAAGTGCTTATTGAATATTTTGAATTATCTACTCCATACTTATCTCAATCTCATCTTTCCTTTTCTTTTCAAACATCTTCTTTTTCTAAATTTCCCCAATATAGTTGAGGGCAGTATGTCATTCCATTTATCTAGGTTCACAGCCTGTATCATCCTTGATTTCTCTGTTTTTCCACACCACATATTCAATCATTTACCAAATCTTGTAATTTTTTCACACTATTTCTCATCTATGCCCCCTTTTCTCAGCTCAATAACCATTACTCTAATCCAAAGCTTTATTGCCACACTCCTATCTAGATAAACTATTGCAAGACCATTTTAATTTGACTCTCTATTTTACATCTCTCACACCTTCCTTACCAAGTGATTTTTTAAAAGTAGAATTCCTACTGTGTCTCCTCTTTCTTGAATAAACAACAATGGTTCCCTACTACCTCTAAGGATCAAGTAGAAACTTCTCCATTTGGAATTTAAAACAATTTTCTTATGTTTCCATTCCTCACATTGCCTCATCCATCTTTTGATTATTCTCATCCTTGTACTCTGTAGTCTTATCATAGTGGTCTACCTAAGATTTCTTCCACACCATGTTCCATCTCCTGTGTCCATGCCTTTGAACTGGCTGGACCACATTCGTGGAATGCTTCTTCTTCTCACCACTTTCTTAGTCCTCCTTGTTTCTTTCCACCTTCTTCAGTATTTCTTTCCCTATTTTGTCCTTTTCTTTCCCCTTCCCACCATACATAAGGCTTCTTCTCTAAGCTATTTTCCATCTACTTTATCTTGTATGTGATAATATATGTGTGTATTTCTCTCTTACCCCTTGCCATATTAGAATGCAGTTCTTTGAAATCAGAAATTGCTTATTATTATTATTTTTTTTACTTTGTGACCCTAGTGATTGGTGTATAGCAGACAGTAGACCATATAACATTTATTAAGCATATGTGTTCTATATTTGTTCTATGGACCATATAACATTTATTTAGCATATGTGAGGATAAAAGCAATTCCTCTCCTTAAAGAGAATGCATTCTAATGGCATGTAGTAAACTCTCAATAAATATTGATTGATTGATTAATTGATGGTACAGTGGAGAGAGTGCTGGACTGGGTATCACCTAGATTACAATTCTGTAGTTTATATTTTCTGTTTTCATGTGAACTTCATGTTTCTTCATCTATAAAATGGTATTAACACTCATGTTCATCAATCATATAATAACTGTCTATTATATACCAGGCACTGTCCTATAATGTATTTAATGTGTTATGTAACTACTAGCTATTGTTATAACACTTTCTTTTTAAAAATTTATTTATTTAAAAAAAAGTAAGAAAAAAGAAAAACAGGAAAGTAATACAAAACAAAATAAAGTCCAACAAAAGAGAACATTTTCTTGTGCCCAACAGATCGGGGGGATTCAAAATATATAACAACAAATACCAGTTCAAAAAAGTATTTATATTAATTATTCATTATATATATATTCATTAGTGTTCATCTTTTCTTTATTTCCTTGTAAAATGTTCTTTTGTTATCTGCTGTGCACCTTTTTTACTTTTTATTTTTTCCCCTCTCATCTTCCCCCTCAAGCAGGCTATAGCTAAGAAAGGATATATTTATGTAGACATATACTTATACATACATTCACACATACCTTCCACCCCCACCCTGATCTACATACACACATATCTTTTTCAATCCCTACTGACCCTTTGTTTTAATTCTGCTCTTTAATTTGCCTTGCTAAACTTAACCCCTACCCCTCCCCCCCACTCTTGAATCCTTTCCTTGTCTTCTTCCTGTACCCTTTGCTTCCCCATTCACTTCTCCTTCTCCACTTATTTCTTTATAGAGTTTGGAGGATGCTATACCCTTCATAGTATATATGTACTGTTGCCTTTTTAAGTGAATAGGTTTTCAGAACTACAAGCCCTCCTTCCCCTCTAATGTCTCTCTGTTTATTCTTCTTCTGCACCTCATTTGTATGACATAATTACTATTTTTACCTTAACTCTGTCCCAGTCTTTCTTTTGAGCTACTCAACTGCTGATGTCAATCTTAAAACATGCTATACATTTCCATAAAAAACATAAACACTTTGTCCATGTTGAATTCCTTGAAATTGATCTTTGATATTGGCTCTTATGTTAAATTTTCTATTAAGTTCAGGTTTGCTTGTTAGAAAATCCTGAAAATCTGTAAGTTCATTGAATGTCCATTTTTTCTTATTCAATATTATAGATAATTTTGCTGGATATGATATTTGTGGACACAGGCCTAGTTCTTTTGATTATCAATAGATATGATTCCTGGAATTTTCTTGTATTATTTTATATTTCTTGCACTATTGTACCAAAGTTCTTTTTTTGGTCACAGATTTTGAGCAGTTCAATTATTCTCCTAATTTTCTCTTCTTGACCTCTTCTCCAGATCTGTTGTTTTTCTTACAAAATTTTTCACATTCTGTTCTATTTTTTTTCATTTTTTTCAATATAAAAAGATCACTTTAATTAATAGTTCAATAAACCCCACAAAGTACACTGCTGCATTTAAATAGTTACTGTAAATGGGACTAGATTTTTCACATGGTGTTCACATAGGACATAACATGTATTATTTGCAAATTGAATTAATTCATGCATCTTGAATCTTTTCTTTATTTTTTTTTGCCATTTTGATCTTTATTTAGCTCCAACAAAATAGCATTGCATGGAAATCTATGAATTTGTTTTTTTTAATTATTATAGCTTTTTATTTACAAGATATATGCATGGGTAATTTTATTTTATTTTTTCATTCTTTATAATCAGTTTTGCTATTTCTTGGTCTCTCATACCTTCACTGGCTTCCTCTTAACCAATTCTAATTTTCAAAAAATTATTTTGAGATTCTACCTCCTTTTCCAGTTAGTTAACTTTTTTTCTCACAATCTTCTTGTTTTTCTTGGATGGTTATTATTATTATTATTTTTACTTTTTCCTCAATGTCTCTCATTTGATTTTTGAATTCTTTTGTGACTTCTATACATTCTCTCTGGGCAGGGAATCATTTCATGTTATTCTTTGGGGTAGAAGATTTTTTTTTTACTAAAATGTCCTCTTTTGAAGATGAACCCTGGTCTTCCCTGTTCCCATAATATATTTTATTGATGGTGATCTTTCTTCTTTGCCAGCTCCTTTTTTAAAAATAAGAGGCATTACTGTAAGCATGGGAGGGATGATATCTCTAGCTTCACTTCAGCTCTCCCCTCTGACCAGGGAGCCCAAACCAAGAGTTTCATCCTCCAGCAGGTTCCCACAGCCAGCAGCATCCCTGCCCTCCCCTGCCTCTGCAGGATAATCCCCAGCCCAGGGCTTTTCTTCAGATCTTGTCAGGTTGTATTAGGAAGACCCTGTTCTGTCCCAAATCTTTTTGGTTTTTCAGTAGTCTGTGTTCGCCCTGAGGTACAAATTTGTTCTATTTGTGGGGGAATTTGGGAGATCTTGAAATTTACTAATCTACTCTGCCATCTTTCCCAAATCCTCCCCCTTACTTTTGCATTTCTCTAGTAGAACATCAAACTCCATGAGGAAAACTATTCAACATTTTTCTTTGCATTTCTGGTGCCCTGTTTAGTGCCTAGCATACATTCATTTATTCAACTGTGTCTGTGCCCAGTGATGTAAATCTCAGCCCATCCATGCCTGCTGGTTCTGTGCATCCTTTGTTCATATTCTTCCAAAAGCTTATCACAGGAAATTTACCTAGTGGGCTTTTTCACTTTCTCTCACCATCAAGAAGGAACCCAACCCATGACTCCTGACTTCGAGTTCTGTCTCAGATTCTCCCTAGAGTGCATTTAGGGTTGGGAGTGGGGAGTTGGTAGGATCCTAACTTTCCCAACTGTATATGGCCTTGGACAGTCACTTAAGCTCTCTCAGTTCATCCTGCTGATCGTTTCTTATAGAACAATAATATTCCATAACATTTATAAACCATAACTTATTCAGCCATTCTTCAACTGATAGGCATCCACTCAGTTTCCAGTTTTTTGCCACTACAAAAAGGGCTGTCACAAATATTTTTGCACATGTGGATCCCTTTCCCTCCTTTAAGATCTCTTTGGGATATAAACCCAGTAGAAACACTGCTGGATCAAAGGTTATGCACAGTTTGATGATTTTTTGAGCATAGTTCCAAATTGCTCTCCAGATTGCCTGGATCTATTCACAATTCCACCAATAATGTTTTAGCGTCCAAATTTTCCCACATCCCCTCCAACATTCATCATTATCTTTTGCTATCATCTTAGCCAATCTGAGAGGTGTGTAGTGGTATCTCAGAATTGTCTTAATTTGCATTTCTCTGATCAATAGTGATTTAGAGCGCCTTTTCATATGACTAGAAATGGTTTTAATTTCTTCATCTGAAAACTGTTTTCATATCCTTTGATCAGGTCTAGTTTTCTAAGGAAGAATTGATTGTTCTAAGGAATAATTGATATTGTTCAATATCAATCTTTTTTAAAAATTCATGGTTAGGCTCAAATTTGCAAATTAGATCACCCTCCTTCATTGTGAGCTCCATTGCTATTTGAAACACATTGTTCCAGTGTTTCTTCTCTTAGAATCTTATGTTACTTTAATTTCCTTTCATTTATATTTGAAGGTCTTTCTCTTGGTCACTTGCTGAATATGTTGGTTCTCAATGGAATTGTTAAATTTAACCACCGAGTATCTTGGAATTTGTATGGAGATTTTATTTTTCTGGAGACAATCTGCAGTTTCTTTCTATTAACACTTTGTTTTTATCATTGCAAAGTTCTGGATGGTTTTTTTTTTTTTCTTATTTTATTTCTTCCATTAGAGAGTATTCAATTGTTTTTTTTTTTTTTTAACTTGTGTTCTTTTGGAAGCCCTATAATCCTGTGTCTGTTAATCCTGCCTTCAAGGTCCTTATGTTTTGCTTGTATGGAGGGCATGCTTTCTTTTAATGTTACTGCTTTTTGCATCCTTTCTTCTAGATTGTTGTATAATTCTTTGTATTTGCATTCTCAATCAGTTGTCCTCTCTTTTGTTTCTTTGTTAAGACTGGTCATCATAGATTCAAGTTTTTCTAATCTGACAATTGTTTCTACTGTGCAGGCTATAAATTCTACTCTTATAATTCTTATTTCTCTTTTGGCCATTCAGAACAGTATGTATTGTGGTTCAATTCTCTATTCAAAATCTACTTCATTAAGTGTTGAATAATTGGTTGTTGTTGTTTCTCCCTCTCCCCTCTCCCTCATTCAGTATTGGGTCTATCCAGCTCATTGTTTATCTTCAGGGCTAGTCTGAGATGGATGGACTGATGAACTGACTCAATGGATTGCTCACTCAACTTCATATTGTAGTCTAGACATTAGGGATTCTTCATTCAGTTCTTCCTGGAGTTGTGTGGAAATTGTAAAATTAGTCTCCTTGATTGAGTGTTAATCTCATTGAAGAAGCTCTCTTATATTTTGAAGTTTGAGGTTGTCATTGATATGTCTACTATACAATCAAATCCAGTGTGCATTCACTTGTTAAGCACCTTTGTAGGGTAATTATTTATTAAGCACCTACCAAGATCTGGAAATATGAATAAAAAATGAAAAATAGTCTGACTTCAGTGGGCTTCCATTCTACTGGGGGAAGGGAGCAATTCCTATACAAAACAGTAACAGGTAATTATTTTCAAGATCATTTGAGTAGGAAGAGAACTTTAGCAAAGGAAAAAAAGAGCAGCACAAATTGAAATAGAGAATGGAAAGAATACTGCAATAGCATTGTAGATTTTGCATTATAAGGGATTAGGGAAGTCATCCAGGCCATTCCTTTCATTTTACCGAAGAAGAACTGAGGCCCAAAGAGAGGGAGGAACTTGTCCATGATTACACACATAGTAAACATTAGAGGAAGGAAGTTCAAATTTTAGGTAGAATTTAAATTCAGGTCTTAAGTCGCAGAGTAGGAAAGGGAACCTAGATTCCACTTAGTCCTCATTTTCCAGAAGAGAAAACAGAGGCCCAGAATGGAAGTAAGTGATTTGCCCTTATTACCATCAGAGGCCAGACTTGAACCAAGATTCTCCAACTCTAAATCCAGAGGTTTTCCCACAAATACAGCTAAATTTCCTAAGCAACAATTGGGAGAAACTGTGATAGAAAAGTTCTCACAGCTTTCTTGAAGACATTGTTTGGGTTATCTGATTTTACATCCATTCCCCTATCTGGGTCTTGCCCAGGCCTCCTCCCCTTATGTCATCTTTTAGCCATTAGTATTTTGACTTCCATGACACCACCACTGAAAGAAGGCCTTTATTGTGAAAACCAAGAATGTCAATTATCTAAAAGGACTTCAGGGAGTCCTGATGAGTGTCAAGAGACTAGAGGCTGAAGGACTGTCATCTGGAAGAGAAAGGGAAGGAGGACCAGTGACCACTCCATGCTCAACAATGGCTGGGGAGACTCTTCCTGGAGAATGGGACAGAGTTGTAGGGAGGCCAGTGGCCAGTGGGCCAGTGGGAAAGTCCTGGGCTTGGATTCTGGAAGGCCTGAGGTTAAATCCTGCCTCAGACACTCAGACAGTTATAATATGACTTCACTTCAAGGCTAAAGGAGATGGCACTTTGCAAATTTTCAAATGTTAACTGTTGTTGCTGTTATTAAAGCTGAAAGGGCCATCAGAGATGGTCTGGTCTGGCTGAACTCTGAAGAGAAAGTAGTTGCTTTCCATCCTCAAACAGTCCTGTCGATCCCAAAACGCTGGCAAGGACGCCACATTTGGAAGAAGAAATGAGCAGCAGCTACCAGTGCCTTCCTGTAGACATGTCTAGGCCACAGAGATCTGACATTCCCCTCTTGGCTGGGCTCCCAACTGTCTGGGCTTCCCCCATGGGAACTGCCTGCTTCTGCTTTTTTGCTCTGCTTTGTGTGCTGCCTTGGAGGACAGAGGCTGCTTTTTGTTTTGTTTGTATCGTTTGTCCAGCACTTGTCAGAGAGCCTGGAACATAGTAAATGCTTCATAAACACTTTCCTATTTCCCACCTAACAACTGCCATAGCAAAGTTCCCTGTCTTCCTGGGGCATATTTCCAGGATGTGGTAGGGAACTTTTCAAGGCTTGTCGAACCTCCAACTCATTCTCATGATTCTCAGTTGGCACCAATGAAAGTCTAAGAAGGAATTTAGATATTGTTGCATGACATCTTAGACAAGACATCCCAAGGTCATAAGGTCTTCACCACTAATGCCTACTGGCCTATTACAGAAGAGAGATGTAGATGGAGGTAGTGGAGAGGTGGTTTCTGAAAATAAGTCATGAATTCTGGATCCTGGCTTCAAATACGGGAATAGTGGTACTTGGCCAGAGGTGATATGGAGTCTTGCTGAAAAGGGAAAGGGGCTATTTATGTATATAGAATACACTAAGGTGATGAAAGGGAGACTTTCTACAGTGTTATAAAAAGAATAGTAGTAAAGATATCTATCTAGATGTTCATGAGAGACAAAAATTCAAGAGAGGAGCTGACAGCAAATATTATGTCTTTAAATGTCTGCTTTAAAGTGGACAAAGAGTGGGAAATAAACAGGAGGTAGAAGAGATTTAAATTGTGTTTTTCTTTACTCTCTAATCTCTAAGGCTCCATTGTAGGGTTTTCTTGGCAGAGATGCTGACAGATGAGGCATTTTACTGGAAACTGAGGCAAACAGGTCGAAGTGATTTTCACAGGTCATATGGCTAGGCCACATGGCTGGATTTGAACTCAGGAAGATGTCTGGTACTGTATGTCCTATGGTGCCACCTAGCTACCCTAGAAATTTAAATGCCAGAAGGCAAACTTAACCTCATGGAAACCATGAAAAGTTAGTAAAATAAGACCTGCATGCAGAAGAAAGGTGGAAAAATATATACTTTATTCATAAAGGCTGAAATAGGCAAAAATTGGTTGGGGAGTATCATTGTAATCCTCAGAATATATACTCATGGGAAAATCAAGAGACCACATAATGGACATATTTGAATAGTTATCATTGTAGGTGCTATAGTTACAAGAAAAAATACTCTTGTCACTATTAATTAGAGAAATGCAAATTTAGACAATTCTGAGGCACCACTTCACACCTCTAAGATGACAGGAAAAGATGATAAGTGTTGGAGGGGATGTGGGAAAACTGAGGACACTAATGCATTGTTGGTAGAGTTGTGAACTGATACAACCATTCTGGAGAGCAATCTCGAACTGTGCCCAATGGGCTATCATATTGCATACCCTTTGACCCAGCAGTGCCATTACTGAGTCTTTATCCCAAAGAAATCATAAAGGAGGGAAAGGGACCCACATGTACAAAAACATTTATAGCAGCTCTTTTTGTGGTAGCAATGAATTGGAAAATGAGTGGATGCCCATCAATTGGGGAATGGCTGAAGAAGTTGTGGTACATGAAGGTAATAAAATATTATTCTATAAAAATGATGAACAAGATTTTAGAAAGGCCTGGAATGATTTACATGAACTTATTTTAATGAGTGAAACGAGCAGAATCAGAAATACATTGTACACAATAATAGCAAGAATGTACAGTGATCAACTTTGAAAGGTTTGGTTCTTCTCAGTGGTTCAGTGATCCAAGGAAATTCCAATAGACTTTGAATAGAAAATGCCATCTGCATCCAGCAAAAGAACTAAGAAGACAATGCAAATCAACACATGCTTTATGTTCGCTTCTTTTTTTTCTTTTTTTAAAAAAATCTCTCCCATGATTTTTCCATTTTGCTCTGATTTTTCTCTCCCAACATGATTCATAAAGCAATGTGTGTTTAAAAAAAGAAAAAAAAATCACGTTGGGTAGAAATAGATAAGATACTGTCATCTCATCATCAGAGGGTAGTGGACATTGCCATTTATGCTTTCAGAGATTTATGTGCTCAGTGCTCACTTTTTTGTCTCAGTCTGGAGAACTGGCCTTCAGTGCCCTGCGATAGTATGCCATAGATCATCTGGAGAGTAAGAGAAAATGAGGAGTTTGGGAAGCATATTATAAGCTTGGAACAGAGACATGAGATAGTAGTGGTGGGAGACTCCATGCTGCATGGCAAACAGTAGGAACACATAAGTATTTGTTGGAATGGATTTCAGCTATATGGACTGACTTTTTCTCTCTGTTCACCTTTCTTAACCCATCTACAACATTTGATATTGTTGGTCAAACCTTCCTGATTATTCTCTCTTCTCCAGATCTTTGGGATATTTTTTGGGATATTACCTATCTGAGCATATCTTTTTAGTTTCCTTTGCTGGATCTAGGTCATGCCTATTAAGGATGAATGCCATCCAGAGGTCTGTCTGCCATCCATCGCCATGTCATATCTCTTTTGTTCTTGGCTAAACTTCTGGAGAAAGCATCCACAACAGGTATCTCTACTTCTTCTCCTCACCCTCTTCTTAATCATAGGTCAGCTTTTAAGCTCATCATTCAACTGGACTTGAATTCTTCAGAATTAGAATTAAACTCTTAATTACCAAGTCCAGTCACATTTTCTTAACCCACATCTTTCTCTTTGACACTGTTGATGACTCACCTTTCCTTGTTCTTCCTTTTTCTTTAGATACTCTTCTTTCCTTGATCTCCTGTCCATCTGATTTGTTTCTTCTCTCATATTTTTTTTTTGCTGAATATTTATCCAGGGAAGATGGAAGAGTAGGTCAGAAAATTCCCAGCTCTCTAGATTTCCCTCACAAACAAAACAAAGAGATACAGAGTCAAGATGAAAATAACTCTTTGAAAAATAGAATTGGACAAGAGGAAGCCAGTGAAGCTATAAGAGATCAAGAAATAACAAAGCAAATTATAAAGAATGAAAAAATAAAACGATGTGAAACATCTTAGAAGAAAAACAAAAGATCTGGAGAACAGATTAAGATGAGAAAAATATAAGAATAATTGGACTACCTGAAAGCTATGATCAAAAAAAGAACCTTGACTCAATAATGCAAGAAATAATCCAAGAAAATTGTCTTGGAATGATAAAACAGGGGGGAGGGGGAAAGTAGAAATAGAAAAAACTCACATTTTTAAAAGAGATTCTTTATGGAAAATACATGAGAATATTATTACTTTATGGAATATTATTATTCCATAAGAAATAATTAGCAGGATGATTTCAGAGAGGCCTGGACTGACTTACATGAACTTATGCTAAATGAAGTGAGTAGAACTAAGAGAAAATTTTGCACAGCAACAATAAGATAATCAATTCTGATGGATTTGGCTCTTCTCAACAACGAGGTGATTCAGGTCAATTCTAATAGACTTGTGATGGAGAGAGGCTACATCCAGATAGAGGATGGTGGGAACCGAATGTAGATCAAAATAGAGTATTTTCACCATTTTTGTAGTTGTTTTTTGCTTACTTTTTTTTCCTCTCATTTTTTCTCCTTTTTGATATGATTTTTCTTGTACAGCATGACAAATATAGAAACGTGTAGAAGAATTGCACATGTTTAAGATATATTAGATTACTTGCTGTTCAAGGAAGGGGAGTTGGAGGAAGGAAGAAAAATTTGGAACACAAGGTTTTGCAAGAGTGAATGGTTGAAAACTCTCTTTGCATGTGTTTTGAAAATTTAAAAAAAACTTATCAAAGAAAGGAATATTATTGCTGAATTTCAAAACTCCCAGGTCAAAGAGAAACTTCTTCAAGAAACAAGAATAAAAATTCAAATATGCTGGAGCTACAATTAGAATTGTACAGGACTTATTAGCAGCTATGATAAAATACTGCAGATTCTTGAATAATATATATTGACAATCAAAATAACTAGGCCTGTGGCCAAAACATATTAAATCCAGCAAAATTAATCATAATATTGAATGAAAAAATGAACATTCATTGAATTTGAAGATTTTCAGGACTTTTTCACAACCAAATCTAAACTTAACAGAAATTTAATATAAATATCAAAAATTAATTTCAGGGAATTCAACAAGGACAAAACATTTATGTTTTTAATGTGGAAATGTATACCATATATTTAAGACTGACATTAGTAATTGGGTAGCTCAAAAGAAAGACTGGGGAAGAGCTGAACATGATCTGACTATACAAAGCAAAACTCTAAGAAAAGGTAAAAATCATAATCATGTTACATAAATGAGGTGCAGAGAAAGAATTGATATAGAGGCACAGACTGGAGAGGAGGGTTGATTGTTGAGGACCATGCTTAAGTGTGAAACTCAGAAAGCCTGTAAAGGGTCAAAGGGGACTGTGCCATCAAGGGGTGGGTTGGTTCTCTGAAGCCCCTGTGGTTGTGAATCACAATACACTTCAGAACAGAGTTTAAGAGTTGAAAATCTGCCTTTACTTAAAGTTAACAAATTTACTGATGCAGATGTTGCTTGTGAATTGAGAATGATATAAATCAGAGGCAAGAGGGAAAAGTAGAGGTTTTAGAGAATGCAAGTGCCTCTCAGTTTCCTTGTATCATTATCCTCTCACATAAAAGGATCTGTTCAGCCACTAGCAGGTGGCTCCCATAACAGCTGATAGTTTGGAAAACCTATTCACATTGGGAAAAGGTTAAATAGGGAACAATATATACCAAAATCTATAAAAAAATTAGGGGAGAAGTAATAGGATAAAGTGGGGTATAGAAGAATATGTAGATTGATGGCTATGGGACAAGATTAAGGGAAAAGGGAAAGAGTGGCATAGAATAAGCTAGGTCACAGAAGGGTGTTTAGATTAATAGGAGTGGGATAAGATCTGTAGATTATTGGGAATGGAATAAAGAGGAAGGCAAAAGCTGGGGGAAGAAGATAAGGGAGGAATCTATGGATGGGAGGAGATTAACTAACCAGTAAGGCAAGTTAAAGAGTAGAATTAAAGTAGAAGAGTTAGCCGGGATAAGAAATAAGAAATATATGTAAACACTATAACAAGAATCAGGAGTAGAATTTATTAGAAAAAAAAATGTAGAGCTAGTAATCATTGATCTCAAAGTTAAACTTAAAGATTCAATCGAGAGAAATCTGCATTATGTGTCAGCTTTAATATTGTTCTAGGTACATGTCTACATTTGTGTAAATATGTATGTATATGTGTATGCATATAGGTGTGTATGTGTGTATATAGATATATGTATGTGTGTCTGAATACATACATATGTATGTATAAAATGTGTTTGTGTGTGTGTGTGTATCTTGATTAACTGTAACCTGATTGGGGGAGTTGGGGGAGCATGAAAGGGGAAAAAAGAATAAAGTAAAAATGTACACAGCAGAGAACAAAAGAATAACCTATGAGGAAACAAAGAAAAGATGGACACTCATGAATATAATTTCTTCTACTATTATATATCTGAACTGAAAATTTATTGTTACATATTTTGAATCCTCCCTGATGTTCTGCTGGGCACATGACAATGTTTTATTTTGTTTTGTTTTCTGTCTTTCTTTTTCTATTTAAAAAATTAAACAAAATAAATATTTATCCCAGTCATGCTTGTTCACCAGGTGTCCCACAAGGCTCTCTGTTCTGGATCCTTTTTTTTTTCTCTCTCTGTACTCTTTTATTTGGTGATTACATCAGCTCCATGGAATCAGTAAGCATATCTATGATTATAATTCTCTTTTTAAAATTAAAAAAAATTGTTTATTTAAAAAGAAGCAATAGAAAAAAGAGACAGAAAAGAAAAATAAAGCAAAACAAAATAAAGCAGAACATTGTCATGTACCCAGCAGAACATCAGAGAGGATTCAAAATATATAGCAATAAATTTCCAGTTGAAGAAAGACTATATAATAAAAGAAATTATATTTATGTATCCATCTTTTCTTTACTTCATTGTAGGTTCTTCTTTTGTTCTCTATTGCATACTTTTCAAGCTTTATTCTTTTTTCCCCTTTTAATCCTCCCTCACTTCCCCCAAGCAGGCTATTGTTAAGTACAGATATATTTAATAGATACATAAACACACACATACCTGCCCACTCAATACAAATATGTATGCATATACATTCACACTCATCCATAGATCCCCACACTTACATATATCTACATATACATATACATAAAGCTATCTGAATACTGAATACATATCTAAATATACTCAGACACACACACACACACACACACACACACATTGAGCCATATGTAAACATGCAACTAAAACAAAATTAGTATGGCTGACATATAATGCATATTTCTTTCTTGTTTGAATATTTAAGTTTGACTTTGTCTAAGAGCTATAATTACCAAACATACTTTTTCCTAATAAATTCAACTCCTGATTATGCTTATGACTCTCACATCTACTTATCCTGCTCTGACCCTCTCAACAGATCTCCATTCTCACATCTCTACCTGACTATTAGATATATTGAACTGTATAACCTATAGAGATCTTAATACATGTGCAACTGAACTCATTGCCTTTCCTTTTAGTTTTTCCCACTTCCAAGTTTCCCTACTTCTGCCCAGGGCAACAGCATCTTCCCAGACCCCTAGACTCACAACCTCTGGATTCTTGACTCTTACTTTCTCATTACTCTCCCCCATCCTCCTTCCCTCCCTCTCTCCCACTATTAAAACCAAGCTGTTATCAAAGCTTATCAATTTTGTACTGTATCCTGTTAATTTTCCATTTGCAATAAATCTTGACCATGCTGTGCCTCCTTTCCACCACTGATACTAGTCCCTAATGTGGGACAGAGGTATGTCACCTCATGCCTGGATTACTGTTAGTAGTACTGTTTAAACTTCAGTAGCTCCCTGCTATCTCTAAGATTCAATACAAGAATCTTCTCATTGGGGTTTAAAATCCTTTACTTTCCAGTCTTTTTACATCTTGCTCCTTGCCACACACTCTTTCAACTGCTGATTCTGGCCCAAGAAAATTCCATCTCCCAAATGCAGGCATTTTTAGTAGTTGTTACCATGCCTGGAATGCTTTATCCCCTAAGTCTCTGCCTTTTGTCTTTCTTTACTGGCTTCTTTTAGGTCCCAGCTTCAATCCCACCTTCAGGAAGGCAACCTCTCAATTCTAGTGCCTTCCTTTGTTTCACATTTATCTCACCTATAATTTGTTTTGCATGTAATTTACACATTATCACCCAGTTTGATTTTGAACATCTCCAAGGACAGAGATTATTGTTTTCAGCAATAATGTTTACTGACTGACTGATCAGCTATTTCAGGCCCTCTTCTTTTCTACTATACTATCTTAGCTAATAATCTCATTAGTTCCCAGGGGTTTAATTATCATCTCTATGCCGATTATTCCTTGATTTATAATCTAACTATAATTTCTCTCAGACTCTAGTCTTACATCACCAACTGCCTCTTGGTTATTTTGAATGAGATATTCTCTAAGCCTCTCAAACTCAACATATCTGAATTACTTTTCATTATTTTCCCCCGCAAATCTTTTTTTTTTTTTTTTTTTTTTGCTGAACTCCCCTAGTACTATCAAGGTCACCTCCTCAGTTATCCTTACTCTATATGGCCAATTTCTTGTGAAGCCTTATCATCTCTATTTTCACAATGTGTCTCACAAATGACTTCTTCCTTTCCCTTACATAACTGATTATCAGTTAGTTTCTGATTGGTTTCCCTGCCTCTTTTTTATTCTAATCTATCCTTCACTCAGCTGTAAAAGAGACTTCCTAAAGCATAAGTCTAACTATTGTTAGCACTGTACTCAATCAACTCTAACGAATTAAATAGAAAATCTTTTAGATAAAAGCTTGTTAGTATAATTACCTCTAATCTTGGAGTAGGAAGGAAGATGTGTTGGCTTCAAGAACCATCAGTTTTCCTCTCTAGTCTGAAGCCCCAAATCAAGAAACTCCCTCTTCCTGTAAGTGTAGGCAACCAGCAGCTTCCCATCCCATCTGCTTTTGCATTCCCAGTATGCCAGTTTCTTCTAGCAGGAACACCATCTCTGCAGCACAGGTGAGTCTAGTGTTCCTTATTAGCAAAGCTTCCCTCAGTCTTCCCAGACTTAAATACTGTCCAGTCATTGCAAGTTTCTGTGGTTGGGGCTGAGGCTTCATCGAACCCATTTAGCACCAGGGCTCTCTGCTGCTTCAGAGAACTAGCCTGGAGATATGTACACTTTATAGCACCCAAACTTTGGGCCAAGGTCTTTCTTTGAGACTTCTCTGGTTGTCCAGAGAAAACCCCTGTTCTGGTCCAAGATTTACATTTTTCACTGGTCTATATTTGCCCTGAGGTGCAATTTTGTTTTGTGGGGAAAATCTGGAGAGCTTGGAATTTCTGACCTACTTTTCCACTTTCCCAAAATCCTCTCTAATTTCTATGTTGTCATTATATATCTATGAATTCTTTAAACCTCAATTTCAGTGCTCCAATCTGGGCCACTACTTGATCATTATTAAAATTCCTGTAACAGGATCTGTAATTTCTAGGGTGCACTCTTAGCCATTGTGTGTAATACATTCTTCAGGAATGCCTAGAAAATCAGACATTAAAAAGCTTGCCCAAAGTCATCTAGTGACTGGATTTGGGGGAGGAGGAAGGCAATTGGAGTTGTGCCTGGCCAGTGTCATACAGCTAGTTAAGTGTCTGGGGATGGATTGGAACTCAAGTCCTCTTGGTTCCAGGGTTTGTTCTCCATCCACTAGGCCTCCTTACTGCCCCAAGTAACTGAATTTGTAGATAGATGTCCTAAACTAGAAACCATGCTTACTTTACATTTAAATTCACTAAAAATCTTCATGCATTGTTTTTGTTGACAAATTGAAATGGCATACAAAATATGAATAACAATTTCAGAAGAGGTGGGAGCAAGTTGCTAAATATAACAAATGAGTTATCTTAGATATATCAAGCAATGATGTTATAGGGCAAGTTATAAGGCAAGGGATGAGATAGTCCAAGAGTTGCATCGACATTTATATAATGGAGAAAGCAAAGATGATTTCTCATATTGGATAGATCCTTACAACACATGGGAGAGTATGAATAAGTCATTGGAGGAAACATCCATCTCAGTTGTGGTAGCAGCTATGGAATAGTGGGGGAAATGTATTAGCTTTGGAATCAAAGGAACTGGATCCAAATCCTGTCAATGTTTTACATTGACATCAAATCATCAAACTTACAGGAACCTCACTTCAAATTGAAAATGAGGGGGTTGGACTAGACTCTCTTGCCACTTCTAGATGGGTGATCATCTGAGATAATTCAGTACTATCCTAGGTCATTATAGATTGGTAAGAATGGTTTTTTCCATTCTGTCAGAACCTCTCCTAAATCCCTTTATATGGGGAGTCTATTCTGAACTTTTAACAAGATAAATGAACCTGATGAAATCAAGAATTTATGGTTTTACGTTAGACTTAGGAAAAGATCTTTTAGAGATGAAAATGAAGTGATTGTTTCCCAAATGAGTTTCACAGAACTGTTCTATATCTAGAGCAGGTAGAGGGGACTGGACGCTAGAATTCCTGGGATTCTTTACCAGTTAATCTTTAAATTGCACATTAATTATAGTATTACATCTTTTGTCTAAAGAGTTAGTGTAAATTTGATTTCAACAAATAACACAAATCAAACTCTTTGGTCTAAAGAGTTAGTGTAAATTTGATTTCAACAAATAACACAAATCAAAAATCTTATATCATTGACCTTAGTTTTTATTGAGATATAAGCCACTGATTTTGTACCACATAAATCTTATTAATGGTGTAGGAAGAATACACACTTATCTCTTCCTTTTCCCCACCCCCACCAGTTTGCGATCTAGCTGAAAGACTTGTTGGGTGAAAAAAATCTCAGGTCTTCATGAATCGGTATCTCCAACTATGTTACTGTTTGTCACCTTACTTTAAGCCACTTTAATATTACCCTTGCAAATCCACCCCCAACAATTTGCAATCTAGCTGAATGACTTGTTGGGTAAAAAAAATCTCAGGTTTTCATGAGTCAGTATCTCCAACTATGTTACTGTTTGACATCTTACTTTAAGCCAATTTAAATTATCCTTGCAAATAATTGTAAATTGAGGCGGCCATGGCTAATTCATATATGTCCCAAAAGAATATCAGAGATTTAAGGAGAAGGGAGGGAGCATTTCTAATTGGAGAGATCAGGATAGATTTCTTGGAGAGGTGGCTTGGAAGAAAGGATTACATGAGGAAGAAATGTGAGGCAGTCCTTTCTTGGGGAGTGATTTTTTTCATTGAACTGATTTTAGAAAAACATACAACTTCAATGCATATTTGAGTTTGGGCAGTAGAAGGTGACGGCTTGAAAAGATTTTTTGATTGATCTTGATCTAGAGAAAATCAGAACCTGCATGGAATTTCTTCACTCAGGCTTGAAGAATAAAACTTCTCTACATCTACAAGGTAAACTGGGGCTAGAGACAGACAGAATTGACAGGAATGTGCTTCCTAAAATGGCCTGGAGAAAGATAAATTCCATGAATTCTTTTGTTGAACTTGATCTGGAGAAAGCAGACACTTTATATGGATTTTCTTGATAAACTTGACTCTGAGGAAGAGGAATTTACAAGGAACCTTTTTCTGAATGGCTGCTAGTTATGGAATAACTGGATGGACTTTGGTCAAACAAAGGAATTTGCATATGGATTTTTGCTAAAATTAAGTCACCAAAAGATGAAATTTGGATGGATTTGCTTCTTGAACTTAGGAGTAGCAAAAGGATGAACTTGAACAAATTTGCCCCCTTCATTGTTTTAGATTTTGAGGTATAAATTCTCTTTGTGCAATTAAGGTGCAGGTAGAACTTTGCATGGATTCTCTTGATACTGACATTAAGGAAGATGGAAATCCTGTGTGTTGAATGACGACTTTGATTAGAGAGCAAAAAAAAAAACTTTCATAGATTTGCTGTATGAAATTGTACCATAGTTAGAGGGAGCTGGCCAGGGTTTTCTTGGTAGACTTGATCTGGAGAGAGAAATCATTTTTATGGATTTTCTTAATGCTGACCCTAAGAAAGATGGAAATTGTGTGTTCATTTGGCTAAACTTTGGTCAGAAAAAGAAGAAACTTGTATGGATTTGCTCACAAAAATAGTCCAGAGAAAGAGGGAAACTGGAGGTATCTATTTAGATTATGGGAATAAGAAACTTGTATGGATTTGTTTTCTGAAATTTTCTGAAGTCATAGGGAACTGGTGCAAGTTCCCTTGTTGAAATTAAACTGGAGATAAAATTTATGGAGATTTTCTTCAATCTGGCCTTAGGGAGGATAGATTCACTTAATGTACTTGGGTAAGAGGAAGAAAAATTTTTGTACGGATTAGCTCTTTGAAATTGAGATTAAAAGTAAAGGGAATTAGTATGGTTTCTCTTGATCAACTTGAGCTAGTGATAAAAGGATTTTGTAAGTATTCTCTTGAACCTGGCCTAAGGGAGATGAAAATTGCATATGATTACTTGATGAACTTGAGGTAGAGAAGAAACTTGTATGAATTTGCCAGCTGAAATTAGATTAGAGAAAGAGAAGTTGGACAGGCTTATATAACATATGTAGACAGGAGGAGGAAGAACTTGAAGATTCCCCACCTTGTAAAATAATGTCAGTACAGGAAGGTAAATCTTAAAGTTTCTCTTGGTAAATTTGTCTCAGAATTCTGGAATCTTTTGATGTGTGGGTTCTTTTGATGAAATTGGATGAAATGGACATCCTTTGCATTTTCTTGTAGAACTTGGATCAGAGGAAAAGGTACCTGTAGATTTGCTCACTGAAAGGCTAGAGGAAGATGAAATTTGTTGAAATCCATTGGATGCATATAATCGAGGAGGAGGAACTGCTCATCAGAGAGAGAATTTGTATGATTCAATTTTTTTTGGTGATCTTGCTTTGCTGAAATAAGTTAATTGAATTTCTTTGATGAAACGACTTGAGAAAGGCAGAATTTCTCTGTACATTTGCTTGATGAATGTGGGTCAGAGAAAGAACGAACTTGCATCGATTTTCTCACTGAACTTAGGCCAGAGAAAGGAGGAAATTGGTTAGATTTGTTGAATGTACATGATTCCGCAGAAGTGGTAACTTGCACAGAATTTCCTGTTTTAACAATGCTAGATGTAAAGGGACCTTAAACCAGTTTTCTTAACAAACTTGTAATAGAGGCCATCAGGAATTTGTATAGATTCCCTTGATAAATTTGAAATTGAGAAAGGAAAATTTTTTTTGCATATTGTTGAACTTCTTAGGCAAATAGCAAACTTCTCATATTGACTTGCTCACAGAAATAGCAGAAAGTAAGTAGTATGTTGTAGAACACCCCTAGATAAACTGGGTTAACTGGCATCAGAGAAAACAGGATTGTATAGAATCTTTCCATGGAACTGAACATGGGAAAAGTAGAATTTCTTCTATGCACATGCTTGATTGTGTTAGGTCAGAGAAAAAAAAAACATCGTATACACTTATTCACTGAAATTGTCTCAAAAGGAAAAGGAACTTGTGTAATTTCTCTTGGTGAACTTGTGTTGCACAAATAAGGACCTTGCATGTATTCTTTTGATGAAAGATCTGGGAAAGACATTACTTTTGAGCAGATAGTTGATAAACCTGGATCAGAGAGAGCAGGAACTTAAGTGTATTTGCTTATAGAAATAGTGTGGTAAGTAGAAGGAAGTTGTAGAACTTTTCTTGAACATGTCATAGATATCAGTAACTTGTATTCTGTTGATAAAGTTGATCTAAAAGATAGAATGTCTTTTACAAATATATTCAGTATATTTGGATCAGACAAAGAGAATATATTTATATTTACTCATTGAAACAGAGTCCATAGCAGATGGAACCAGTAGGTATTCTTTGGATGATAAAGGTCCAGGGGAAGTTGGAAATTCTATGCATATTACGATGAACTTCAGAGATGGAAAAAAATTATGTGGGATTTGTTAATAATATTGTTGGTAGAAGAAATTTGTGTATATATTTTTGATGAATTAATATCAGAGATATCAGGATCTTATATGGATTCTCTTGATGAAATTGACATAGAAGTCCTTTATTCACACTCAATGAAATTGGGTCAGAGGAAGAAGGAAATTGGGTGAACTTCCTGATATACCACCCAAGTTTGAGAGACATATGGATTCAGTTGACAAAAATAGACCTGGAAGTTATAACTAGATTTTGAACTTGCATTAAAGAAGTAGGTTGTATAAATTTGCTCATTGTGACAGCAAGATAGGTAGAGGGAATATATAAAGTTTCTGTTGGTAAACTTTTATCAGAATAGTGACAAAACTGTGCATTTGCTTAGGTCCAAGGATAGAGAAAATTTGAATGTGAAATGTTGAAAGATGTTTTTTGGATTCCCTTGAAGAAAGCAGATCTAGGAAAGACATGACTTCTTCTACATAAACTGTTGATGAACTTGTGTGAGAGAAGAAAGGAACTTGTGTGGATTTGGTCACTGTAAGAGATGATAGAGGAAACTTCTGCAGCTTTTCCTGATGAATTTTGGAGAAAATAGAAACATGCATGGATTCTTTTGAAAAATTCTGAAGTGTGGAAGGTTAAAACATTTTGTATACATATGTATACATATGACCCATACATAAAGTTGGGTCAGAAAAAGTAGGAAACTGAGTGGACTTAGAAATTGAGGGATATTGTATGGATTCTCATGATAAAAATGAACCTGAGAAAGACAAAACAACTTCTAGGAATACAGGTAGTAAACTTGGATCAGTGAAAGAAAGAACTTGTGTCATTTTGCATAGAAGATACAGCTTGTACAGTTTCTTTTGGTAAATGTTCATCAGTCAAATCAAGAAACTGCATTTGTTCACTGAAATAGGTCCAAGGATTTCAGGCATTTGCATGTCTTCTCTTGGTAAACTTTTGTCAGGAAAATCAGAAAATTGCTTGGATTCTATTGAACAAAATGGAAGCAAAAATATGTAATTTCTTCTTTGTTCACATTCAATGAATTTGGGTCAGAGAAAGAAGGTAATTTGTGGTGGCCTATGGATTTCCTTCATCAAAGTGGTCTTGGAAAAGACAACTTCTTCTCATGCTACTGATGAATGAGAAGAAACTTGTGTAGATTTAGTAGCATGATAGATAGAGGGTATCTGGGGAGTGATTCTTGATGAATTTGTTTCAGAGAAATCAGGAACACAGAGATTCACTTGGAGAATCCGTAAACTTGGAAAGATGTAAGTTCTTATGTGTTGTGCTTCACAAAACTGAGTCAGAGAAAGTAAGAAATTAGGTGGACTTGTTGACTGAAATAACATAAGGAAAAGGGATGTTCTATGAATCCCCTTGATGAAAGTGGACCTGGAAAAAAGAGAAATTTTGTGCATTCAACTAATGAACTTGGGTCAGAAAAAGAAAGAACTTGTATGTACTTTGTCACTGCAAAAGCACAGTAAGGAGAGGAAACTTGTAAAACAACTGTATAAATTTGTTTCAGAGAAAGCAGGAGCATGGGACTTGGAAAGATGGAATTTCTTGTGTCTATGCTTCCTGAGTTCAAGTCAGAGAAGGAAAGGAATTGAGTGAACTTGACTAAAATAGCGACAAAGTATGAAGGAAGTTGAAGAGATTCTCTTGATAAAAATGAACCTGGGAAAGACATGACTTCTTTGCATACAGTTGATAATCTTGAGTCAGAGAAAGAAGGAACTTATGTGGACTTGGTAATTGTAAAATCATGTTAGAATTTGTGGAACACCTCTTGTTAAATTTGTTTCAGAGAAAGTAGCAATATCTGTGGTTTCTTTTAATGACACTGGAACTCAGAAAGGTGAAATTTCTTGTGTGAATATGACTGGTGAACTTTGCCCAAAGGAGAGTAGAAAACTGGGTGGACTTGCTGACCGAAAAAACATCAGTGTCTGAGAGATTTGGAATAGATTTCCTTGATGAAAGTGGAACTGGAAAAAAAACACAAAACTTCAATGTTAATGAATTTAGGTCAGGGAAGGAAGGAACTTGTATAGATTTGATAACTGCAGTTATTGGAGTAACTATAGTTAGCAAAATACTTTCAAGGGAATGTGTCCTGTTTCCCTTGAATATATTTCAGAAGAAACAGGAAAACATAAGGATTCTTTTGATAAAATTAGAACATTAAAAGATGCAAGTTCTTGTATACAAACAAGCTTTGTACACAAAGGCTTGATTAATTTGAGTCAGAAGAGAGAGAAACTTGAGTGGACTTATTGACTAAAATAACACCAAGGTTTGAGAGAGGTTGGGTGGAATCTCTTGATTTCAGTGGATCTGGAAAAGAGCTAACTTCTTCTTTTCCTACAACTAAAGAACTTGCCTCAAGTAAGGAAGTAGATTGTTTCGATTTGCTCTCTGTGACATCAAGGTGGGTGGAAGAAGCTGGTAAAGTTTCTATTGGTGAATTTTTGTCACAGTGAGAAAATTGTGTGCATTCGGTCAGTGAAATAGGAACAAGAGAAGTCCTTTGTGGGTCTTCTTTTAGTAGGCAAATATCAGAGCTATCAGAAAACTGCCTGGATTCTATTGGACAAAATGGAAACAAGAAATGTAGAATTTCTTTTGTGTTCTCATTCAAGGAAGATTGGACAGAGGAAGAAGAAACCTGGGTGGATTTATTGATTGAAATAATACCAAGGTTTGAGATATCTTGAATAGATTCCTTTGATTTTCGTGAAAGCTGAAAAGACATCACTTCTTTTATGCCTACAGCTGATGAACTTGCATCAAATAAAGGAGTAGATTGTTTTGATTTACCCTCTGTGACAGCAAGATGGGTAGAGGGAACTGGTAAAATTTCTTCTGTTAAACTTTTATGAGAGGAATGAGTAAGTTGTATTTCACTACTCACTGAAATAGGTTCAGGGATAGTAAGCCTTTCTGTGTCTCCTTTTGGTAGACCTGTGTCTAAGTCAGACATCTCCCTGGATTCTTTTGGATGAAGTGGAAGCAAGACAGATGGGGCTTCTGTGTTCACATTCACTGAACTTACGAAAGAGGAAGAAGAAACTTGGGTGGACTTGCTGAATAAAATAAGACTAAGGTTTGAGATATGTTGGATAGATTCCTTTGATTTTAGTGAACCAGAGACAGAGATGACTTCTTTTATGCCTACTCCTGATGACCTTACATCCAATAAAGAAGTAGTTTGTGTCCATTTGCTCTGTGTGACAGCAAGATCAGCAGAGGGAACTGGTAAAATTTCTTCTGTTAAACTTTTATGAGAGGAGTGAGAAAGGTGTATTTGGCTGCTCACTGAAATAGGTTCAGGGACAGTAAGCTTTTCTGGGGCTTCTTCTATGTTCACATTCACTGAACTTAGGAAAGAGGAAGAAGAAACTTGGGTGGACTTGCTGAATAAAACAAGACTAAGATTTGAGAGATGTTGGATAGATTCCTCTGATTTTAGTGAAACTGGGACAGATGTAGCTTCTTTTATGCCTACCCCTGATGGCCTTACATCCAATAAAGAAGTAGTTTGTGTCCATTTGCTCTGTGTGACAGCAAGATCAGCAGAGGGAACTGCTAAAATTTCTGTTAAACTTTTATGAGGGGACTGAGAGAGTTGTATTTGGCTGCTCACTGAAATAGGCTCAGGGATAGTAAGTCTTTCTGGGACTTCTTCTGTGTTCACTGAACTTAGGAAAGAGGAAGAAGAAACTTGGGTGGACTTGCTGAGTAAAACAAGACTAAGATTTGAGAGATGTTCAATAGATTCCTCTGAGTTTAATGAACCTGGGACAGATGTAGCTTCTTTTATGCCTACCCCTGATGGCCTTACATCCAATAAGGAAGTAGTTTGTGTCCATTTGTTCTCCATGACAGCCAGTTGGATAGAGGGAACTGATAAAATTTCTTCTGTTAAACTTTTATAAGGGGACTGAGATAGTTGGATTCTGGTGCTCACTGAAATAGGTTCAGGGATAGTAGGCTTTTCTGTGTCGTCTTTTGATAGATCTGTGTCAACGTCAGACAGCTGCCTGGGTTCTTTTGGATGAAGTGGAAGCAAGAGTGATGGGGCTTCTTCTGCATTCACATTCACTGAACTTAGGAAAGAGTAAGAAGAAACTTGGGTGGACTTGCTGAGTAAAACAAGACTAAGATTTGAGAGATGTTCAATAGATTCCTCTGAGTTTAATGAACCTGGGACAGACGTAGCTTCTTTTATGCCTACCCCTGATGGCCTTACATCCAATAAGGAAGTAGTTTGTGTCCATTTGTTCTCTGTAACAGCAATATCAGTAGTGGGAACTAGTAAAGTTTCTTCTGTTAAACTTTTATGAGAGGACTGAGATAGTTGGATTTGACTGCTCACGGAAATAGGTTCAGGGGTAGTAGGCTTTTCTGTATCTTCTTTTGGTAGACCTGTGTCAGTGTCAGACAGCTGCCTGGATTCTTTTGGAGGAAGTGAAAGCAAGAGTGATGGGGCTTCTTCTGCATTCACATTCACTGAACTTAGGAAAGAGTAAGAAGAAACTTGGGTGGACTTGCTGAGTAAAACAAGACTAAGATTTGAGAGATGTTCAATAGATTCCTCTGAGTTTAATGAACCTGGGACAGACGTAGCTTCTTTTATGCCTACCCCTGATGGCCTTACATCCAGTAAGGAAGTAGTTTGTGTCCATTTGTTCTCTGTAACAGCAATATCAGTAGAGGGAACTAGTAAAGTTTCTTCCGTTAAACTTTTATGAGAGGACTGAGATAGTTGGATTTGGCTGCTCACTGAAATAGGTTCAGGGATAGTAGGCTTTTCTGTGTCATCTTTTGATAGACTTGTGTCAACGTCAGACAGCTGCCTGGGTTCTTTTGGATGAAGTGGAAGCAAGACAGATGGAGCTTCTTCTGTGTTCACATTCACTGAACTTAGGAAAGAGGAAGAAGAAACTTGGGTGGATTTGCTGAATAAAACAAGATTAAGGTTTGAGAGATGTTCGATAGATTCCTCTGATTTTATTGAAACTGGGACAGATGTAGCTTCTTTTATACTTTCCCCTGATGGCCTTACATCCAATAAGGAAGTAGTTTGTGTCCATTTGCTCTGTGTGACAGCAGGATCAGCAGAGGAAACTGGTAAAATTTCTTGTGTTAAACTTTTATGAGGGAAATGAGAAAGGTGTATTTGACTGCTCACTGAAATAGGTTCAGAGATGGGTTTTTCTGTTTCTTCTTTTGGTAGGCCAGTGTCAAAGTCAGAAAGCTCCCTGGATTCTGTTGGATGAAATGGAAGCAAGACAAGTGGAGCTTTTTCTGACTTCACATTCACCGAACTTAGGAAAGAGGAAGAAACTTGGGTGGACTTGCTGAGTAAAAGAAGACTAAGGTTTGAGAGATGTTGGATGGATTCCTTTGATTTTAGTGACCCTGAGAAAGACATAGCTTCTTCTATTCCTACAACTAATGAACTTGCCTTAATTAAGGAAGTAGATTGTTTCGATTTGCTCTCTGTGACAGCACAATAGGTGGAGGGAAGTGATAAAGTTTCTGTTAAACTTTTATGGGAGGAATGAGAAAATTGTGTGCATTTGCTCAGTGAAATGGGTATGAGAGAAGTCCTTTGTGGGTCTTCTTTTAGTAGGCAAGTATCAGAAATATCAGAAAACTGCCTGGATTCTGTTGGACAAAATGGAAACAAGAAATGTAGAATTTCTTTTGTTTTTTCATTCAGTAAACTTGGGACAGAAGAAGAAGAAACTTGGGTAGACTTATTGATTGAAATAATACCAAGGTTTGTGATATCTTGGATAGATTCCTTTGATTTTCGTGAAAGCTGGAAAGACATCACTTCTTTTATGCCTACAGCTGATGAACTTGCATTAAATAAAGGAGTAGACTGTTTTGATTTACTCTCTATGACAGCAAGATGGGTAGAGGCAACTGGTAAAGTTTCTGCTGTTAAACTTTTAGGAGAGGACTGAGAAAGTTGTATTTCACTACTCACTGAAATAGGTTCAGGGATAGTAGGCTTTTCTGTGTCATCTTTTAGTAGACCTGTGTCAAAGTCAGACGGCTGCCTGGATTCTTTTGGATAAAATGGAAGATAGATAGATTGAGCTTCTTCTCTTTTCACTTTCAAGAAACACACAAAAGAGGAAGAAGAAACTTGGGTGGACTTGCTGAGTAAAACAAGACTAAGGTTTGAGGGATGTTGGATGGATTCCTCTGATTTTTGTGAAACTGGTACAGATGTAGCTTTTTTTATGCCTACCCCTGATGGACTTACATCCAATGAGGAAGTGGATTGTGTCAGTTTCCTCTCTGTGATAGCAAGATGGGTAGAGGGAACTGGTAAAATTTCTTCAGTAAACCTTTTATGAGAGGACTGAGAAAGTTGTATTTGACTGCTCATGGAAATAGGTTCAGGGATAGTAAGCTTTTTTGTATCTTCTTTTGGTAGACCTGTTTCAAAGTCAGACAGCTGCCTGGATTCTTTTGGATGAAATGGAAGCAAAACAGATGGAGCTACTGGTACAGATGTAGCTTTTTTTATGCCTACCCCTGATGGACTTACATCCAGTGAGGAAGTGGATTGTGTCAGTTTCCTCTCTGTGATAGCAAGATGGGTAGAGGGAACTGGTAAAATTTCTTCTGCAAAACTTTTATGAGGGGACTGAGAAAGTTGTATTTGACCGCTCACGGAAATAGGTTCAGGGGTAGTAGGCTTTTCTGTATCTTCTTTTGGTAGACCTGTGTCAGTGTCAGACAGCTGCCTGGATTCTTTTGGATGAAGTGGAAGCAAGACAGATGGGGCTTCTTCTGCATTCACATTCACTGAACTTAGGAAAGAGGAAGAAGAAACTTGGGTGGACTTGCTGAGTAAAACAAGACTAAGATTTGAGAGATGTTCCATAGATTCCTCTGATTTTATTGAAACTGGGACAGATGTAGCTTCTTTTATGTCTACCCCTGATGGCCTTACATCCAATAAGGAAGTAGTTTGTGTCCATTTGTTCTCTGTAACAGCAATATCAGTAGTGGGAACTAGTAAAGTTTCTTCTGTTAAACTTTTATGAGAGGACTGAGATAGTTGGATTTGACTGCTCACTGAAATAGGTTCAGGGGTAGGCTTTTCTGTATCTTCTTTTGGTAGACCTGTTTCAAAGTCAGACAGCTGCCTGGATTCTTTTGGATGAAATGGAAGCAAAACAGATGGAGCTGCTTCTGTGTTCACATTCACTGAACTTAGGAAAGAGGAAGAAGAAACTTGGGTGGACTTGCTGAGTAAAACAAGACTAACATTTGAGAGATATTCCATAGATTCCTCTGATTTTAGTGAAGCTGGGACAGACGTAGCTTCTTTTATGCCTACTCCTGATGACCTTACATCCAATAAAGAAATAGTTTGTGTCCATTTGCTCTGTGTGACAGCAAGATCAGCAGAGGGAACTGGTAAAATTTCTTGTGTTAAACTTTTATGAGGGAAATGAGAAAGGTGTATTTGGCTACTCACTGAAATAGGTTCAGGGATAGTAAGCCTTTCTGGGGTTTCTTCTGTGTTCACATTCACTGAACTTAGGAAAGAAGAAGAAGAAACTTGGGTGGACTTGCTGAGCAAAACAAGACTAAGGTTTGAGAGATGTTCGATAGATTCTTCTGATTTTAGTGAACCTGGGACAGACGTAACAGACGTAGCTTCTTTTATGCCTACCCCTGATGGCCTTACATCCAAGAAGGAAGTAGTTTGTGTCCATTTGTTCTCCATGACAGCAAGATGGATAGAGGGAACTGGTAAAATTTCTTCTGTTAAACTTTTATAAGGGGACTGAGATAGTTGGATTCGGCTGCTCACTGAAATAGGTTCAGGGATAGTAGGCTTTTCTGTGTCGTCTTTTGATAGACCTGTGTCAACATCAGACAGCTGCCTGGGTTCTTTTGGATGAAGTGGAAGCAAGAGTGATGGGGCTTCTTCTTCGTTTACATTCATTGAACTTAGGAAAGAGGAAGAAGAAACTTGGGTGGACTTGCTGAGTAAAACAAGACTAAGGTTTGAGAGATGTTCGATAGATTCCTCTGATTTTAGTGAACCTGGGACAGATGTAGCTTCTTTTATGCCTACCCCTGATGATTTTACATCCAATAAGGAAGTAGTTTGTGTCCCTTTGTTCTCTGTACCAGCAATATCAGTAGAGGGAACTGGTAAATTTTCTGTTAAACTCTTATGAGAGGACTGAGAGAGTTGTATTTGGCTGCTCACTGAAATAGGTTCAGGGATAGTAAGCCTTTCTATGTCTTCTTTTGGTAGACCTGTGTCAAAATCAGATAGCTTCTTGGATTCTTTTGGATGAAATGGAAGCAAGACAGATGGAGCTTCTTCTGTGTTCACATTTACTGAACTTAGGAAAGAGGAAGAAGAAACTTGAGTGGACTTGTTATCTATAATATCACCAAGGTTTGAGAGATGTTGGATGGATTCTCTTGATTTTAGTGAACCTGAGAAAGATTTTCTTTCTTTTATGTCTACTACTGATGGACTTACGTCCAATGAGGAAGTAGTTTGTGTCCATTTGCTCTGTGTAACAGCAAGATCAGCAGAGGGAACTGGTAAACTTTCTGTTAAACTTTTTTGAGAGGAGTGAGAAAGTTGTGTGCAGCTGCTCAATGAAAGAGTTCCAAGGTTAGGAGGTTTTTGTGAGTCTTCTTTTAGTAGGCAAGTATCAGAGCTATCAGAAAACTGCCTGGATTCTACTGAACAAAATGGAAACAAGAAATGTAAAATTTCTTTTGTGCTCTCATTCAATGAACTTGGGACAGAGGAAGAAGAAACTTGGGTGGACTTATTCACTGAAATAATATCAAGGTTTGCATGATCTTGTATAGATTTCTGTGATTTATGTTGGCCTGAGAAAGACATAACTACTTCTGCATTTATAGCTGATGAACTTAAATCAAAGAAGTAGATGTGCTCTTTGTGACAGCAAGATGGGTGGAAAGAACTTGTAAAACTTCTGTTGTTAAACTTTTAAAAGTTTAACAAGATGAGTGAGTAAATTATGTGCATTTACTCACTGAAATAGGTGCAAGGATAGAAAGCCTCTGTGTGTCGTCTTTCAGTAAACTTGTGTCGAAATCAGAAAAGTGCTTGGATTCTGTTTGACAAAATGGAAGCAAGAAGGATGGAACTTCTTCTGTGTTTACATTCAATGAACTTGGGACAAAGAAAGAAAAAAATTGGGTGGACTTGTTAACTGAAATACCACCGAATTTTGAGAGATGTTGGATGGATTCCTTTGATTTTAATGAATCCAGGAAAGACATATCAGAGAAGTAGGTAGGTTGTATTGGCTTGCTTTCTGTGACAGCAGGGTTGATAGAGGGAACTTTTAAAGTTTCTGTTGGTAAAGTTTTCTTACAGTAGTGAGAAAATTGTGTGTCTATGCTTACTGTCATAAGTCCAAGAATAGATAGAATTTGCCTATTTTCTCCAGAGAAACTCATATTTAAGAAATCAAAAAACTTCCTGGATTCTTTTGGACAAAGTGGAAGCAAGAAAGATGAAACTACTTTTATATTTATATTCAATGAACTTAGAACAGAGGAAGAAGAAAACTGGACAGACTTACTGACTAACATATCACCAAAGTTTGAGGGATGTTGTATTGATTCCTTTGATTTTGGAAGGGATGGGAAAGGTATAACTTCTTCTATGCTTACAGCTAATGAACTTTCATCAAAGAATAAAGTATGTTGCATTAATTTGTTCACTGTGACAGCAAGGTGGGTAGAGGGTTGTAAAGTTCCTGTTGGTAAGCTTTTATCAGAGATATGAGAAAATTGTGTACATTTACTCATTGAAAGAGATCCAAGTATAGAGGGAATTTGTACATTTTCTCTTGGTGGCATTGTGTCAGAGAAATCAGAAAAGTGCTTGGATTCTTTTGGACAAAATGGAAGCAAGAAAAATATAATTTCTGTTTTGGCATTCATTGAACTTGGGTCAGAGAAAGAAGGAAATTTTGTGAGCTTGATGACTGAAATCACACCAAGATTTGAGGGATTTTGGAAGGATTCTCTTGGTAAAAGAGAACATGCCAAACAAAGAACTTTTCTTACACATACAGTTGATGAACTTGTTCTAGAGAAGGAGGGTTGTAGTATTGATTTGCTCACTGTGATAACAAGGAGGGTAGAGGGAACTTGTAAAGTTTCTATCGGCAAACGTTTATCAAAAGAGTGAGAAAATACTGTGCATTTGTTCACTGAAATAGTTCCAAGGATAGAAGGAATTTGCATGTTTTCTCTTAGGAGACTCATCAGAGAGAAATCAGAAAATTTCCTGGATTCTATTGGATAAAATGGTAGCAAGAAAGATGAAGGTGTGTTCATATGTAATGAACTTGGATCAAAGATAAAAAGAATTTGTGTGAGCTTGTTGCCTGAATTAACACCAAGATTTGAGAGATTGGATTCTCTCAATTTTAGTGGCACTGGAAAAGGTATAACCTCTTTTATACATTCATTTGATGAACTTGCATCAGACAGAGAAGAAAGTTGTGTCAAGTTGCTCACTCTGACATCAAAGTCAATGGAGAGAATCTGTAAATTTTCTGTTGGTAAGCATTTATCAGAAAAATGAGAAGTTTGCGTGAATTGTCTCACTGAAACAGATCTATGACTAGAAGGCAAATTTGTTTTTTCTCTCAGTAATTGTAAAATTTCTGTTGGTAAACTTTTATTAGAAGAGTGAGAAATTTGTGTGCATTGTCTATCTGAAACAGGTCCATTGATAGAATACATTTGTTTATCTTTTCTCAGTAAAAGTGAGTCAGAGGAATCAGAAAATTGCCTGGATTCTATTGGATAAAATGGAAGCAAGAAAGATGAAACTTCTGTATTTACATTTAATAAACTTGGGTAAGATATAGAAGGAATGTGTGTGTGTTTACTAAGTGAGTTAATAACAAAATTGGAGTTGTGTTCTATTGATTCCTTTGATAAAAGTGAGTCTGGGAAGGATATAAATTTTTCTGTTACTACTATTGATGAACTTAAGACAAAAATAAAAGAAACTCGTGTAGACTTGGCAAATATGAGGCCACCATAAGTAGAGGGAACTGCAGCAGCTTCTGTCAGCGAATTAGTTTCAGAGAAAGTACAAACATTTCTAGATTCTTGTGATGAAACTGTAACTCGAAGAGATGGGAGTTCTTGTGTACATGTGTCTGATGAACTTAGATCAGAAAATGAAGGAAATCGAATAAGCCTGAGGCTTAAAATGGCAACAAAATTCAAGGGAAACTTGGATTCTCTTGATAAAAGTGGACCTGGCAAAGCTGTAACTTCTCTGTGTGGAGAAGATGGACTTATATCAGAAAAGAAACATACTTTCATCAGTTTGTTCACAGCAATAGTATGGTAGGTTGAGAGAAAGTATATGTCTTCTTTTAATGACTTTGACTCAGGGAAATAAGGAATTTGTATGGATTTGTTTGATGAAAGTGGAACTGAGAAAGATTGAACTTCCATGCATTCACTTGACATTGAATCAAAAAATGAAAGACCTTGTGTATATTGTGTCATTGAAATTTCACTGTAGCAAGAAAATTTTATAGATTTACTTGAAGAAAATATAGCAGCAGAAAAAGGAACTTGCATTGATTTGCTTTCTAAAATTATTCTAACTGCAATGGGATATTGTATAAATTCTCCTGATTGACTTGAGCTGAATGCACACAGAACTTCTGCAGAGTCATTCACTAAATGTATTTCACATATAGAGGGAATTTGGATAGCTTTATCTGAAAAAAAAATCTCAACATGAGGAACCTGCATGCCTTTGTTTTCTGAAATTAGGCTATATGAAAAATGAGCTCCTCTGGATTCTTTTGATAAAATTGGAACAGAGGGAGAATGATCTTTTTTTACTTTTGGCCCTGAATTTAATCTTAGCAAAGATGGACTCTCTATATATTCTTTGACTAAACTTGAAATCAAGAAAGATACTTGCAAAGATTTGCTTATTGCAATAGATCCAAAAGAAGGAACATCTATGTGTTCCCTTGATGAACTTGAGTCAGGGGGAAAGGGACCTATTACAAATTTACTTGCTGGAACAGAATCTGAGAAAGAATGGAATTGTATAGATTTACTTGCAGAAATTAGAAGTTTTGTGGATTCCTTTGATGAGCTCAGTGCAGAGAAAGAGGGAACTTCAGCTATTGGTGCACTTGGACCTGAAAAAGAGGGAAAATGCACAGATTTGCTTGTGAGTGAATTTGATTTGGAAGAGAAAGGGAGAATCTGTATGATTTTATTTGATTTACTTGGCCCTGAGAAAGAGGGAAGTTGCACAGATTTGTTCAGGGCAAGTAGGCCTGAAGGTCTCTCTTCTTCCATGGATTTAATCATCGAACTTAAATTGGATGGAAGAGGATTTTCTGAGACTTCTCTTGAGATGGCTGGGCCTGAGATAGAAGGAAATTGCACAGATTTGGTCAGCAAATGTGGGCTTGAAGGTGTGGCATCTTCCATATATTGAGTCATTGAACTTAAATTGGATGGAGGAGGATTTCCTGAGACTTCTGTTGAGATAGCCGGGCCTGAGATAGAAGGAAATTGCACAGATTTGGTCAGCGAAAGTGGGCTTGAAGGTGTGGCATCTTCCACAGATTGAGTCATTAAACTTACATTGGATGGAGGAGGATTTCCTGAATCTTCTGTTGAGGCAGCCAAGCCTGAGACAGAAGGAAATTGCACAGATTTGGTCAGCAAACGTGGACTTGAAGGAGTGGCATCTTCCATAGATTGAGTCATTGGACTGAAATTGGATGGAGGAGGGTTTCCTGAGATGTCTGTTGAGGTAGCCGGGCCTGAGATAGAAGGAAATTGCACAAATTTGGTCAGCAAACTTGGGCTTGGAGGTGTGACGTCTTCTATAGATTGAGTCATTGAACTGAAATTGGATGGAAGAGGATTTCCTGGGACTTCTGTTGAGGTAACTGAGCCTGAGATAGAAGGAAACTGTATAAATTTGGTCAGTGAAAATGGGCCTAAAGATGTGGCATCTTCCATAGATTGAGTCATTGAATTGAATTTGGATGGAAAAGGATTACCTGGGATTTTTGTTGAGGTAACTGTGTCTGAGAGAGAAGGAAATTGCACAGATTTGATCAGAAAACTTGGGCTTGAATGTGTGGTACCTTCAATAGATTGAATAAATGGACTTAAATTGGATAAAGGAGGACTTTCTGAGACCTCTGTTAGTGTTGTCAGGACAGAAGAATGTGGAGATTGTGAAAATGAGACAAGGTCAAGTAAGCCAAAAGGGGTGGCAATTTCAGTAGACTGAGATGATGTGATTAAAATGGATAAATGAGGATCTTCCAAGAGTTCTCTTGGAACAGTTGGGACAGAAGTAAATAGAGATTGTGTAGATGTAAAAGGTACTGCTTCTATGAATACAAGTGTGGTCAGGTCAATTAAGTGTAAAGGTATAGCAATTTCAGTGGAATGAGTCAATGAACTTAAATTGGATGGATGAGAATTTTCTGTGATTATCCTTGGTGTAGTTGGGACAGAGAAAATTAGAGATTGCATAGATAAGATAAAGTGTAAAAGTGGAGCAATTTCAGTGGAATGAGTCAACAAACCGAAAGTGGATAGATGACGATTTTCTCTGAATTCTGTTGGTGTAGATCTTCGTGGAACTGGGACAGAAGAACGTGGAGATTGCACAGATGAAGTCACGTTAAATAAGTCAAAAGGTGTGGCATCTTCCATAGATTGTGGTATTGAACTGAAATTGGATAGAAGATGATTTTCTGGGACTTCTGTAGGTGTAGCTGTGCCTGAGATAGAAGGAAATTGCACAGATTTGGACCGTACAAGAGGGCCTGAAAGTGTGACATCTTCAGTGGATTGATTTTCTGAGACTTCTATTGGTGTAGCTGGGCCTGAGATGGAAGGAAATTGAATAGCTTTGGTCAATGCACGGCGGCCTGAAAGTATGGAATCTTCCATGAATTGATTTTCTGGGACTTCAGTTGCTATAGACCCTTGTGTAGTTAGGACAGATGCAGATGGAGATTGCACTGCTATTATTAGGTCAACTGGACCAAAATGTGTGGTATCTGCCATAGTTTGACGCATTGAACCAAAATGGGATGGAGGAAAATTTTCTGTGACTTCTGGTGTAGCCCTTCGTGTAGCTGGGACAGAGGAAAGTGGAGATTTCACAGATCTAGATAGGTCAAGTGAACCAAAAGGTGTGGCATCTATCATAGATTGACGCATTGAACCAAAATGGGATGGTGGAAGATTTTCTGAGACTGCTGCTGTAGTTCTTCGTGTAGCTGGGACAGAGGAAGATGGAGAGTTCACAGATGTAATCAGGTTAAGTAAGCCATAAGGTGTGGCATCTACCACTGATTGACGCACTGAACTGAAATTGGATGATGGAAGACTTTCTGGGATTTCGGATGCAGCTCTGCTTGATATGGAAGGAAATTGTATACCCTTACTTAGGGCAAGTATGCCCGTTGTATCTTCCAGAGGTTGATTTTCTGGGATTTCTGTGGGCATAGCCATCCCTGAGATAGAAGGAAATTGAACAGATTTAGTCAGTGCAAGAATGTCTGCAAGTGCGGCATCTTCCAGGACTTGATCTTCTGGAATATCTGGTGTGGCCCTACGTGTACCTGGGACCGAGGAAGGTGGAGATTTCACAGATGTAGTTAGGTCAAGTGAGCCAAAAGGCGTGGCAGCTATCATAGATTGACGTACTGAACCGAAATGGGATGGAGGAAGACTTTCTGTGGCTTCTGGTGTAGCCCTTCGTGTAGCTGGGATTGAGGGAGGTGGAGATTTCACAGATATAGTTCGGTCAAATGAGCTATAAGGTGTGGCATCTATCATAGATTGACGCACTGAACCGAAATGGGATGGAGGAAGACTTTCTGTGGGTTCTGGTGTAGCTCTTCGTGTAGCTGGGATTGAGGGAGGTGGAGATTTCACAGATGAAGTTCGATCAAATGAGCTATAAGGTGTGGCAGCTATCATAGACTGACGCACTGAACCAAAATGGGTTGGAAGAAAATTTTCTGTGACTTCTGGTGTGACTCTTCGTGTAGCTGGGACAGAGGAAAGTGGAGATTTCACAGATGCAGTTCGGTCAAATGAGCTATAAGGTGTGGCATCTATCATAGATTGACGCATTGAACTATAATGGGATGGTGGAAGAATCTCTGGGATTTCGGCTGATGCACCTCTGCTTGATATAGAAGGAAATTGTATACCCTTGGTCAGCGCAAGTAGGCTTGCAGGTATGGTATCTTCCACAGGCTGATTTTCTGGGACTTCTGTGGGCATAGCTGTGCCTGAGATAGAAGGAAATTGAACAGATTTAGTCAGTGCAAGAAGGTCTGCAAGTGCGGCATCTTCCATGGCTTGATTTTCTGGAATTTCTGGTGTAGCCCTACGTGTACCTGGGACTGAGGAAGGTGGAGATTTCACAGATGTAGTCACATCAAGTGAGCCAAAAGGCATGGCAGCTATCATAGACTGACGCACTGAACCGAAATGGGATGGTGAAAGACTTTCTGTGGGTTCTGGTGTAGCCCTTCGTGTAGCCGGGACTGAGGGAGGTGGAGATTTCACAGTTCGATCAAGTGAGCCAAAAGGTGTGGCAGGTAGCATAGATTGACGCATTGAACTGAAATGGGATGGAGGAAGACTTTCTGTGGGTTCTGGTGTAGCTCTTCGTGTAGCTGGAACCGAGGGAGGTGGAGATTTCACAGTTCGATCAAATGACATATAAGGTGTGGCAGGTACCATAGATTGACGCATTGAACTGAAATGAGATGGTGGAAGACTTTCTGTGGGTTCTGGTGTAGCTCTTCGTGTAGCTGGGACTGAAGGAGGTGGAGATTTCACAGATGACGTTCGATCAAATGACATATAAGGTGTGGCAGGTACCATAGATTGACGTATTGAACCAAAATGGGATGGTACAATAGTTTCTGTGGGTTCTGGTGTGGCCCTCCGTATAGCTGGGACTGAGGGAGGTAGAGATTTCACAGATGTAGTTCGGTCAAATGAGCTATAAGATGTGGTATCTATCATAGTTGGACGCATTGAACTATAATGGGATGGTGGAAGACTCTCTGGGATTTCGGCTGATGTACCTCTGCTTGATATAGAAGGAAATTGTATACCCTTGGTTAGCGCAAGTATGCCTGCAGGTGTGGTATCTTCCCCAGGCTGATTTTCTGGGACTTCTGTTGGCATAGCCATGCCTGAAATAGAAGGGAATTGAACAGATTTAGTGAGTGCTGAAAGTGGGGCATCTTCCATGGCTTGATTTTCTGGAATTTCTGGTGTAGCCCTACGTGTACCTGGGACTGAGGAAGGTGGAGATTTCACAGATGTAGTTAGGTCAAGTGAGCCAAAAGGCGTGGCAGCTATCATAGATTGGCGCACTGAACCAAAATGGGATGGTGGAAGACTTTCTGTGGCTTCTGGTGTGGCCCTTCGTGTAGCTGGCTCTGAGGGAGGTGGAGATTTCAGAGATGTAGTTCGGTCAAGTGAGCCAAAAGGTATGGCAGGTACCATAGATTGACGCATTGAACTGAAATGGGATGGTGGAAGACTTTCTGTGGGTTCTGGTGTAGCCCTTCGTGTAGCCGGGACTGAGGGAGGTGGAGATTTCACAGTTCGATCAAGTGACCCGAAAGGTGTGGCAGGTACCATAGATTGACGCATTGAACTGAAATGGGATGGTGGAAGACTTTCTGTGGCTTCTGGTGTAGTCCTTCGAGTAACTGGGACAGAGGAAAGTGGAGATTTCAGAGTTAAGTCAAGTGAACCATAAGGTGTGGCATCTATCATAGGTGGACGCATTGAACTGAAATGGGATGGTGGAAGACTTTCTGGAACTTCTCCTAATGTGCCTCTGCTTGAGAGAGAAGGAAATTGTATAGCTTTGTTCAGCTCAAGTAGGCCCGTGGTGTCTTCCAGAGATTGATTTTCTGGGACTTCGGTTAGCATAGCCATGCCTGAGATAGAAGGAAATTGAATAGATTTAGTCAGTGCAGCAAGGCCTGAAAGTGAGGCATCTTCCATGGTTTGATTTTCTGGAATTTCTGGTGTAGCCCTACGTGTACCTGGAACCGAGGAAGGTGGAGATTTCACAGATGTAGTCACATCAAGTGAGCCAAAAGGCATGGCAGCTAGCATAGATTGACGCACTGAGCCAAAATGGGATGATGGTGGAAGACTTTCTGTGGGTTCTGGTGTAGCTCTTTGTGTAGCTGGAACCGAGGGAGGTGGAGATTTCATAGATGTAGTTCGGTCAAATGAGCTATAAGGTGTGGCAGCTATCATAGATTGATGCACTGAACCAAAATGGGATGGTACAATAGTTTCTGTGACTTCTGGTGTGGCCCTTCGTGTAGCTGGCTCTGAGGGAGGTGGAGATTTCACAGATGTAGTTATATCAAGTGAACCATAAGGTGTAGCATCTATCATAGTTTGATGCATTGAACTGAAATGGGATGGAGGAAGACTTTCTGTGGCTTCTGGTGTAGCCCTTCGTGTAGCTGGAACCGAGGGAGGTGGAGATAACACAGATGTAGTTAGGTCAAGTGAGCCGTAAGCTGTGGTATCTAGTACAGATTGACGCATTGAACTGAAATGGGATGGAGGAACACTTTCTGTGGCTTCTGGTGTAGCCCTCCGTGTAGATGGGAGCGAGAGAGGTGGAGATTTCAGAGTTGAAGAATGGTCCCATGAGCTGAAAGGTGTGGCATCTATCATAGTTGGACGCAGTGAACTGAAATGGGATGGAGGAAAACTTTCTGTTGGTGTAATTGTGCCTGAGGTAGAAGGGAATTGCACAGATTTGGACAGTACAAGTTGGCCTGAAGGTGCGGCATCTATGATTTCTGGTGATGTAGTTCTGCTTGAGAAGGGAGGAAATTGTATAGACTTGCTTAGTACAAGTAGGCCTGGAGGTGTGCTGTCTTCTGTTGTAACCATGCACGAGTTAGAAGGAAATTGCATAGCCTTGGTCAGTTTTGATGTAGCTATGCCTGATTCAGAAGGACATTGCACAGATTTTGTCCGTGATAGGAGGCCTGAAGATTCATCTTCTGTTGATGTAGCCATGCATGATAGAGAAGGGAATTGCACAGATTTGGTCAGTGCAAAGTCAGATGCATCTATGCATTCTATTGATGTATTTGTGCATGAGACAGAGGGAAATTGTACAGATTTGGTCAGTGCAAAATGATCTGAAGTATCCAAAGCATCTGTTGAAGAAATTGTGTATGAGACATTAGGAAGTTGCAAACATTTGGTCAGGAAATCTTCATTGTCTGTTTCTGTTGGGGTAGTTGTACCTGAGATAGGAGGACATTGCACAGATTTGGTCCCAAAACGGATGCTTGAACGTTTGGCACCTACAAATTCTCTTGATGTAGTGCATGAGACAGAAGGAAATTGCACAGATATGCTCACTGATGGTAGTTTGGGACAAATATTGGCATCTTCTGAGCTGGAGGTAGAGAGACATTTTGTGGATTCACTAACTGAACTTGTGCTGGATGAAGGAGGAAATTCTGTCAGTTCTCCTCCTGAACTTAGATCTGAATATGAGGAAACTTGCACAGATTTGTCTATTGAGCATGGTTCTAAGAAAGATGATCCTTGTGTCAATGCACTTGATGAACTTGGGTCAGAGAAATATGAAATTTGCAAGGATTCACTTGGAGAAGCTGGAGTAGGGCACCGTTGTTTTTGAAGCTTTTCTTCTGGTACTTTTGGGGAAGGTGGTGGAGGTGGTGGGGGAGGGGGTGGAGGAGGTGTTGGGGGAGGAGGGGTAGAGGAAGGAGGTGGGCGGGTTACAGGACTTCCTAAAGCTCTTAGTTTAAAGAAAGTGTAGCCCCTAATTAGGGAGACTGATTTTTTTTCTTCATTTTTGTCAGAAGGATTTTTCTCAATCTGGATCTGCAACTGGTTTTCCACATTCTCAGTTTGTTTGGGCTCCTTGACTTCAGAAGACCGGAAATACACATTCTATAAAGCCAACCAGAAATGAGAGGTATTAATCTCCCCATAGTCACTTCTTGCAAAAATCATCCTTCCCACAGTTCCTCTTCAAAGCTATCTCTTTCTAAACATTCCCAGCCTTCTCTAAATTGTTCCCTTATTGTCATCAAATGTTCCTTTCTTCCCTTTTGTATTAGGGCATTTTTACTTCTACTCTGATCATATTCTACCCTAGGATAAGTACATTGCTCAATAGAGTATTTAGGAAGTGACAATTATGTACTACTTATTAGCAAAAAAAAAAAAAAATTAAATATAGTAAAGTAGAATAGTTCAACCCTGTTCTCTTAAATAGCTTCTACTTACTTTAGATTCATCCAAAGGAACAACTGGCTACCTCTCCCTTCACTAAGGCAAAAATTGTTTACAATTTCTAATACTTGGTTCTACCCATCAAAATGTATCTTAAGGCAGTATTAATGAATGATACATAATTTCTTCAGGAGAATGTGCTGTTTCTTTGGGTTTAATATGTATCTTTAAACAAAGCAATAAATAAGCCAAAATCAAATAGCTGGTATTCATTATTTTTATTCTTTTCTATGACACCCTCGGATGGGATTCCATACTTTATAGCCATACTATTGAGTGTCTTAGAAGGATAGAATTTTGAACTTATGAAGAACTCAGTGGATGGATGGCTGCCCACAATATGGAATTGAGCACAACTCTTTCAGTCCTCTAAATTTTTTCAAAAGACACAAATGACCCAGCTTTTCAAAGCACATACCAATGGTATGTCACCTGTAGCAATTTTTGCCATGCTGGAAAAGGTTTAGCAAGGACCCCTGGGAAGCTGAACCATTTTGGAACTGGTCCAGCTCAGGGTTCAGAGGGCCACTGAGGGATGAATTTCTTGGGCAAGGCTCATGTCAGAATATTTTCTCATTTCCCTTTCAACTTCTTTTCCACTAATTATCTTTTGAAAGCATGGTCTTCTTATGTGTATAGAATAATTGAATCCTTATGTAATAATTCTGAATGTTCAGTTAACATTTCATAAAAGCATTCATAGAAGTATCTAAGAATTTCAAGGGGAGTGCTAGATTTTTACTTTACCTCCAAGATCAAGGTTACAGTAATATTGGATTTTTATATTTTTTTCTTGTATTTTCTTGGGCAGTTTGCTGAGACTATACTGTTTTTTTTTTCACAAACAAAAAAGAAAAAACTCTCTGAAGTGTGTGCAAAGAACATTCACTCTCTTCTCATGCACCCAAGTTGCATAAGGGATATAGACACAGACAATTAAATATGTCATGTCCACAGTCATAAAACCAATGGTTGTCGATTCTAGCCATGACTCTCTTAATGCCAATTTCAGGCCTAAAACCACAGGATTCTAGTGGCAACTAGGGATGTGGGCTCTGGGCCCAGAAAAAAAAAGCACAAAAGGAACAGAAATCTTTATGAAAGTTGAAAGAAACAGCCTTCTTTGAGCTTCAGATAGTGGACATTTCTTCCAGGTGGAAAATGTCCTACCACTTCCTTACTAATATAACTTCCCCCCTGCTTTTTCCTCAAAGCATTCCTGTGCTTCATTCCATTCCCTGAGAGCAGTCACCTTCCAAGATGTCACAGCCTGTCTTGGTTCTCTCAGTGATGTGGAACATGCCTCATCTGCAGAGCTTTCCCCTGTTCTTTTACACTTCAAGACTAAGACTATTGCAGCAATGGAGAATTGGATGATGATTAGGATCAGCAAGACAGACAGGATACCCTGCAAGAGACAGGTGAACAAAGAATGGAGTTGTCCAAATTTCAGAGGGCTTGAGATGATGGGCAGAGCCTGAATGATGTCAGGAGAGTCATTAAGTAGGGCAGGCACTGTCCCCCCTCCCCGCCACCTTCACTTGCTTCTACAGTCATGGGATATGAGTGCATTGCAGATAGGGTATCAGAGTGTCATCACTGCAAAAACAATGACTTGGCATTCATGTAGCATTTTTAAAGTTTACAGAGCTCTTAATATTTATTATTTCAGTGAATCCACAAACTATCTTGTGAGCGTAGATACCATCTTATGAATGAAGAAACTGAGAATGAGAGAGGTTAAGTTACTTGTTTTAAGACTCTTAAGAAATTAAGACATAGTTTGAAGTGTCCAAGGCAGGGTTTGAACTCAGGTTCTTACATTCTACCACTTGGGTGCCTCTAAGCCAATTTATGTTGTGGACCCATTTGGTGAAATCCTATAGACTCCTCAGAATAATGTTTTTACATGAATAAAATAAAATACATACTTTTAAAGAGGAAACCAATTATTTTGAAATATGTATAGTTATATATATGTATATATATACATATATATATATATAAAATGAAAATTTGACAGAACTATAAGAGTCTTTGCCATCAGGTAAAATTCAAATATTCACCATTGCCAAGGAAATGCCATGAATGGTTTTGGTCCCTTTGCTCTCAAACTCATTCTTGAGTTGGAATATGACTGTGTTCCCATAGAGCTTGTCTTGGTTCTGGGAATGCCTATGAATGAGAAATGAGAATTGTGGGAATTCTTGTTCTGACCTGGAATTCTGATATGAAATCTAGGTCAGAAGGTGAGCAGGAAAGGAATGGAAATATTTGGGAATTGAAGACAAGATCTTTTGCTATTTTGGCTTTGCAGATAATTGATTAAGCTTCTCTGGAAACTCTGGCCATGTAGAGCAATAAACTAAGGACTGTTTCTTTCACATTTCCCTATACTGGTGAAAATTCCTATCTGGTATATACTAACAAAGAATAATAAATCTGGAAGAAATTGAGACTCTGGGAGTCCATCTCACTAGGCAGTGAATTTCATTATTATTCAGTTCTAATGATGACAATTATCACGGCAATTATTATTATTCAAGGTTATGTAGACTTTCCATTTTGATTCTTGTTAAACTTCACATGATGTGATTTGGCTTCCTTGTCAAATTCTCTTCCAGGTTATTTGAATACAATTATTAAGTCAAATTGTCCCTAACCAAACCCTGAGAGACATACATTTCAGAGAAATGTTCATTTAATCTAAACTTTCTTTCCTGTCTCCCAGCTAGTTCCCAAATTTTTCAAACATAGCTCTCATAGAATAGAGACTAAAATTTTGATTTCATCGGTATAAGGATTTCCCTCAGGTGAGAAGATTCTTTCTAAACAATACAGGTAGGCAGTTTTGCTGCAACCTATAGTTTTAGAGAGTTGTTTAGAGCAGGGCTTCTTAGAAGACTTTTTTCACTCATGACCACTTTTTGCTCAAGAAATTTTTATATGACCCCAGGTATGTAGACATGTAAATGGGTATATAAATCAAACAAAATTTATTGATAATAAATCATAATTTCATGACCCCCACATCCAGGTACAAGGCCTAGTATGGGGTCATGAACCAGAGAAATTGTGGTTTAAGTGAATAATTCAGGCATAGCCCAAGGACTGGGATAAAGTCACTGAAGCAACACTCCAAACCCTTAATATCTATGACCCATGGACTTAGAATTGAAACCAATCTAAGTTCATCCCCAAATAGAGGGCTTATCCTATTCAAAACCTCAGCCCTTAAGCCATGTGGATGGTACAGGTCTTCCTTAGATAGTTCCATGATAATTCCTCTCCCCCTACTTCACCCCAGAAATTAATGTTGGGGAAAGGTTACTTTAGGAAGAGTCATTGCAGAGAGATTAGCATGAAAGGCTTAAAATCAGGAAGAACTGCTTCAGAGACTGCCTCTTATTCTTAGAAGTCCTTTCTTTATTTTTTATGTATATATAGAGAGACCTTTTCTATATCTTTTCATAGAAGTCACAGAATGATTGAGGTCAAAGTAGTTTCCCAGACTAAATCAGGAGACTGAGGACCCTTTGGTTCTCCTCTGGTAAATTTTGTTTGACCAGCCACAGAAATGAATTAATTATCTGATTGAACAACATATAGCTTTTTGCTACATAGCCATGTTGTTTAATGGAGAAAAGTTACAACTTTTTTCGGTCACACTGGGGGGTCAGTGAGAATGGAGGAAACTGGCATCTCCCAGTAGATACTGAGATGGCTTAATTTCTGTCCTTCCAATCTAAAAAGTTAAGTCTGAGAAAGTAAGATCCATGGGAAGAATTATGAAATTTTGTGGCAATTGGAGCTCCAGAGAGCTTCATTTCATTTTAGGGTGTAGGTAGAATAGAGAGTTGAGGCATTTCTGAGTAAGTAAATGATTCAAGGATTTAGGAGCTAGAAGTAATCTTAGAGGAATTATGGCATAATCAATGCATTGTGAAGTTTGAAATGAGGGACACCCAACTCTGAGACACTTCCTTGCTCTAGGATCCCAGGCAAGTCAATGAACATCTCTATATCTCATTTTCCTATATGTAAAAGGTGGATACTAGCATCTACTTTACATGGGATTATCAGAAGGTTCGAATTTAATGACGTAAGTAAACTACAGTTGTGTTGTTAACACCATGTAGTGCAAGTTCCTGAGTTTACAAATGGAAAATGAGACCAAGGGAAGGGACTTGTCAGGACACAGGGATCATCAGACAAGATTTTGCATCTATCCTCTTATTTGTTTCTCCTATGTGTCTGTAATTTGAACAGTGGGGATATTGTTATCCTCATTTTATAGATTTAAAAGGGGCCTGACCACAGTTATGAAGCCAGAATTGAAGTTGCAGGCTGCTACTCAGGGCTCCTCTGATGTCAAGAAACATCCAGGTCTGTGTTAGTCATTAAGTAATACTCATTTGAAATCTACCACATTTACGTTACAGTCTTTACAGTGTTTATTCTCAAAGGAACTTCAAAATTTTCTGGCTGACCTAGGTTATCTCATCAACTCCTTCACTTTGTTTAGGAAAACACTATTTTTAAGAGGTGCTGCAGAGCTAGCCTCCAGTCTTTCCCATCGGCATCTCCCCCATCCATTGCCTGCTCTTCCCTCATCCTCATGGAGTACCTTGTCTTATTGTCTCTCCCCTGGATCATTACAATGACTCCCTCACTGGACCTACTTCAATTTCTCTAAAGTTGCCTTCGTCATTTCCTGAACCCCCAGTGTGATGATAGTGCTCCCCTGTTAAAAACCTTCAGTGGTTTCCATTTATGTGCAAGATAACATGTTGTATCCAGCTCTCCATGAACCCATTTAGGGTTTTCTTGGCAGAGATAGTACAGTCATTTGCCATTCCCTTCTCCAGGTCATTTTGTAGATGCAGATGAGGCAAGAAGGATGGTGACTTGCCCAGAGTCACACAGCTGGTGTGTGTCTGAGGCCAGTTTAGCGTCAGAAACAGTCTGCCTAACTCCAGGCCTGGCACTCTGGGCACTAGAGTCCCCTCACAGTCCGAGGATAGAACAACCATTTCCCCCCTCTCCCCAGCTTCCCCTTACATTGCCAGCCCAATTTCATAGTATTTCCCTTCATTCATTTTTGTGTCCAGCTCAAATGGCCCATCTACTGTTTTCTGAACTCGTACCTTTGCTTCCTCCCATGCCTGGATGCTTCTTGTCACCCCCACCCTCGAAAATCCCTCACTTCCCTTCAGGGACCATCTTCTCTGGGAACTCCTTCCTGATTCTCCCAAGGGATTGCTGTTTCTCTCCCTCCGCAAATGGCCACGTCTCTCCCAGTTGAGGAGAAGCAACTTGAGAGCAGAGATTCTTTTGTCTTTGTGTTTCCAGGACCTTATATATAGTGTTTGTTAGATTGGATTGGAAAGAAAGAACAGCAAGAATAACTACCAGTGCTTCTATGGCTCTTTAAGGATCTCAGCATTGTATGTTGTCTCATTTGAACTTCATTATCCACCCTATGAGTTAGGTGCTATGATTATCCTCATTGGCAGATAAAAGAAACAAAGGCTGATTAAGTTGAAGTGCTTCTCTTAGCTACTAATTCCTGAGGCAGGTCTTCCTGATCCAACAGTCTATCCATGTTTTTACCTAGCTGCCTCAGAATACACACTGAATTGCTGGAGTGTTAGGTTAGTTACATTTTATTCTATCGTGTAGAACATCTCCCCTGGGCCTAAGGTCAGGAATCATCTTCCTGAGTCCAAATCCAGCCTCAGATACTTACTGTATGACCCTTTACTTTGCCTTACTTTCCTTATCTGTCAAATGAGATGGAAAAGGAAATGGCAAACCATCCTAGTATCTCTGCCAAGAAAACCCTAAAAGGGGTCACACGGAGTTGGACATGACTGAAAAACTACCAAACACCTATAGCACAATAGTATAAATCAAAGAGATTTGAACATATGGAATAAAATTACTTACATGAAGAAGGATTTCACTCATGATACATATGCTGCCTGCTGAAGGGCGAACACATTGGAGAAACTGATGGACAGATAAGCTGTAGAAGAGGACGCCAATCCCAGATGCAGAGACCATGGCACTGAGAACATCCATGTAAAGACTCATGTGATCCTGAAAGAGAATAATTGCAGATGCTTAGCTATTGGTTCTTTCCTATGCAGCTGGGTTTTCACAGTGCTTGATGGGAGAGAGCTCCTGAAACACTGTCCTGCTGCCCAAAAATAGCAGTGATAGGAAGGTGACTGACTCACTGAGAGAGGCAGCACATGGACCCAAGGCAGGCCCCCAACACTCCCTCCCACCCTGGACTCCAGGTGCCTTTAGGTCAAATTCTTAGACTAAAGAGCTTGTAATGGCACTATGGGAGATTGCCCCACCTCCAGTAGGCCAAGCCACTGGGGACTTCCCCACTGGGTTGCACAGGAACCCCTGCAATAAGAGTATTTTTTGATAGAATAATGTTAGAGGGAGGGAGCCAGGAAACTTAACTCTAACTGGACCATAGGACAGAAATGTCCTGGGATGGAGCTGATACCAGTTCTGTGGGTAGTTAAACTTTCACATACATGTATTCTGGGAGCTGGGGCCAAACTAATCAAACCTGATTTCACTGTCTTGCAGCTTAATTAGCCCATCTTTACAAAATAACTGGAATTGGTCCCAGATCTGACCTTAGATATTTGGCAGAGATAGAAACAACCCTACTGGGGAAAGTGGAAGAGGCAAGGAACTGAACATTTAATATAATAATATAATTAATATAAATATTAATATAATAAATATGTTGCTATGTACCATATTAAGTGCTTTATAAGTATTTTTTATTTATTTTGACCTCACAACAATGCTGGGAGATAGATGATAGTATTATACCCATTTTATAGTTGAAGAAACTGAGGTAAACAGGTGAAGTGAGTTTCCTAGGGTCATATAAGTAATATGTCTGAAGTCAAATTTGATTCTAGACCCAGCTCTTTATCTATTGTCCCACCTAGCAGTACTTCTAGAAACAGAGTAGGTGAGATTAGAAGATGATGGATGGAGGTAGAGGAATAAGAATGCATCAGTGGCTCCAAAGCTAATGCTCTACAATATATCTGTCCTATCCTGAAAAATTCCTCCTTTTCTCATTCCCAGATAACCTTTGTTATCATTGAATGTCCTCTCTCAATTCTGCTTTGCTTTATTTATTTATTCCAAATATGTCTTTTTTAGATGGCCTACAGATATCTGTGCCCACCCAGATATGGGTGACCCAAAGTAGGTCCTATGTCCCCCAGTGCTTTTTGTATCTATTTTGTATCAGGAATCATCTTAATTTAAAAACTTGAGGTCTTCTTTTTATAAGAATTTTTCACATGGAGACTTTTTTGATTAGTTCTTGGAGAGTCAGGAATGTCTCTGCCTAATATTAAGAGTAGGCATGGAAAATCCATGTATGGATTTAGGAGTGGGAGACAATTCAAGAACATAATGGGCATTTGGAACTTTCTGAAAGGCTATGTGAGTAGCTACACAGAGAGAGACAGAGACATAGGGGGAAAATAAAGGCCCTTACTGCCTCCTTCTTCAATCCCTGCTGTAACAAAATATTAGACTTTTGAGGGCCAAGGACTCTTCCTTATTTTTTTCTATCTCCCCACCCCCACCCCTGGCAGTGAGCACAGTGCCTTGCAAATAGTAGACCGTGTGATAATTTTTTGTAGATTGATTTGGATTTTTCCGACTGATATTTAGTGCATCTTTGATCTCTGGGCAAAAAAAAAAAAATTGAATAATAGGAGCAAAGGATTTAAAACTGGTAAGGACCTTAGAGAATATCTAATTCACTCCCCTCAATTTAGATGATGAGAAAATTGAGGGGGAATGTGACAAGTACCAAGCGCGATTGTACATTAAACCTGATATTGGGACAGCTTGCCTTTTGTAGGCCAATTTGTTGACTGTATTTACTCATTGCCACAGAGAAAGATTAATTCTTCTTCTGTACCCCTGTTCTCAAATTTTTTTTTGCCATAAAATGAGCCTATATACCCAAATTGGATCCTGCATCTTGTAGGAAAATTCAGTCTTAGACTGAAGACAAGTTTAAAATTACTCTGGAATGAAATGGAATAAACATTTATTAAGCATGTACTGTATTGTCTGGCTAAATACGTTACAGCTACAGTCTCATCTCTTTGAGCCCTAATAGCTCTATCAGCAAGCATCTGCCCAAATTCCTAGGGATTAAAAAATAATCTGGAATTGATAAAATGGAAGTTGGGCTATAGGCCCCAAAGAAATAGGTGCTCTCCTGTTTTCCTTTTATAAGATTTTCATTGGGATCTCTTTTCATAGACTGGATTTCCTGAAGGCAAATGTTAAGTGTTTATACTAAACACTCTTCTTGGAAATCTTTAACTAATGAACTAGATAATCTGTAGGGTATAGGTTGGCCAAGATGACCTGGGAAATCCCTTCCTACTCTTAAATTCTGTGATTCTATGGGACACTATCAGGTAGTAGAGAAGATAAGTCTCATTGGTAAATAAGAAAGACATGATTTTTGATTTGATGTGCTACAGAAACAATTATGTTGCCGGCAATTTGGGTACATATTTCATGTGAATAAAAACATATACATAATTTGAATCAAGTCTTTTCTTACCTGACTTTCATATTTCACAACATTAAGAATGGTAAAGACTCCTGTAATGGTATACTGTGAAGAAGAAAATAAATTTGTTAGTGAATGCCAGGTAGCCTCCAGAGGCTACAAATCTATTGATTTATATCTTCACCAAACCCTCAGACCTCAGCAGAGGAGCTCAAAGCAGCAAAGAGATGCCACAGTGGATCAAAAGGGAGGAGGGTGCAATGTAAGTCACAATATTATAGGGGCAAAAGAGAAATCCAGAGTGTTTCAGATTCATTTCAAATGAGAGAGATCTCTTTCAGTTGAGGGAATTAGAAAAGTTTGGAGAAGATACTTAAAACCTGGTACAGAGAGGGACAGGGATCAAATCTCAGAAATATAAAAGGGCCTGATGACAATAGGATATAATGGAGAGTAGTGGTCCACTTGTCTTAAAAGTTGGGTCAAGAATAGTAGTATGCTTTGAGGCAGAAAAGATATGTGAGCATCAGAGTGGGAAGGGCTTGCAATATCAGGAGAAGTAGGAATTAGCTTATTTAACTAGGCATTAGCAAGACCATGAAAGTCTTTATATAAAGTAGGGGAAAGATCAGGTTGGTCCCTTCAGAACATTAACACAGAGAATTGTGAACGGATTAGAAATGGGAAAGGAAGGTAGCCATCCAGTCTCATTCTTCTCAATGTTGGCTTCCAAGTGGTTACATCTTCCAGATCACTTTGGTTCTTTACCCAGTTTTTGAAGGGGAAGAAAAACAAAGAGGAATCCCTCAGATAGTCTCCTGTGAAGTCTAGCTTATACCTTGATCTAGGGGAGACTTCTGCTGTTCATGGCAAATTCCAAGATTGCTGGAAAACTGGACAGGGGACTGGGCAAAGAATATAAGTTAGACACCCCTCACTTATCCTAATCTCTATCCTGTTGGTATCCAGTATTAGGAGATAGACAGGCTTTCTTATCTTTTCATAATCCTTTGCAAAATTGGACAAGCTCAGCATCTTATATGGATAGAATCAGGTTCCTGGGCCCTACTAGAAATTTCAAAATGGCTTTTTCATCTAAAATTATTCTGTTCACTATACTCACACATGCTCCTGTCCAGAATGGATACCTGGTGATAAAGAAACGAGGGATACTTGACTTTGGAAGGCCAATTTTGTTGGTATTGGAAAATAAAAAAGCTCCAAATGAAGTGATGATTAGACCTATCAGGATCTGGAGAACCTGTGTAAAAAAAATAGAAAATTTGAAAATAGGTGCAAGAGTAAATTGTTTTTTAAACAAATTATTCTTTCATAAGTGGAAGTGATGGGGAGGCCATAGTGAACGAGAACATATTATCCACCAGTCTTTTATCCTTTTTTAAATCAAGTTCTTACCCTCATTAGAAATGAAAATACCTGATCTCAGATGGATAAAGCTGCCAGGGCATAGGCAAAGAGAGTCTCACCTTGAATTGACAATTATTTTCAGTGAAAGATAATAAACACTGAGTACTCAGTATATGCAAGATACTATATTCAATTCTGGAGGTACAAAAGCAGGAAAAAGAAACTTTCCCTGCCCAAAAGATGTTTATATGCTACTATAAATGGTAATATAGTAAGTAAAGTGCTGGGCCTGGACTCAGGAAGACCTGAGTTCAAATACAGTCACAAATATTTATTAATTTGTTGTCCTAGGTAAATAACTTAATCTCAACCTCAGTTTTCTCATCTGCAGAATGGGGATTCCCAGGTTGTGATGAGGTTCAAATAAGATAGTATTTTTAAAGTACAACGTTTGTTACATCACAGATGCTTAATAAATGTTCCTTCCTTTCCCCTCCATATTTAATGGCTACAACATTAACATAAGTAATTAAATACAAATTAATGAAAAAGTAATTTTTAGGAGTACACTAATAATGTTGGGGAGAGGGGGAATCAAGGAAAACCTTTTGGAGGAATTGGCATGTAAGTTGTTCTTTAAAAGGAGCTAAGGATTTTACTCTATCATGAAAAAGCAGGGTCCAGGGATGTTCTATCCTAATAATGAAAGTGGGATAGGGAATGATGCATCCAGAGAACTGAGAGCAAAATAGTTTGATCAGAATGAAAGCAAACTATAAAACAAGAGTAGTGTGGGCTGAGCAATATTAGAGGCTTTCAGTGCCACTTCAAAAAGTTTGTATTTTATTGTAAGCAATAAGGAATAATGGAAGATTTTTAGTGTAAGGCAGTCAGAATTGTATTCTCAAAATAAGGTTAGTTTCTAGATGGAAATCACATTTGATAATCACTTATTTAATATAATATGATTAAGGAGAGATGTCCTACAGGGAGTAGGACAGCCAGCTTTCTTATACTATCCCATCAGGATAGGAATAAACTAATACAGGACTAAGATGGCAGATTGGCATAGTCACCCAACATTCCCCTCCAAACAACTTTAAAATAATGCCTCAAATCAAGTTATGGGGTAGTAGTGCCAACAAAAGGTCAGGGTGAGAAATTTTTCCAGTCTAAGAAAACTTAGGAGGTCAGCAGGAGAGGTCTGTGACATCAGGCTGGTGGTCTGTCTGAAGCTCACTCATGAAGTATTGGTAACAGAGGCTGCAGTAGCAGCCACAGCAGAAACTTTAGGCACTCTTAGTCCAGAGTCAGTAAGGAGGACAGAAAACTGATCAGAAAGAGGTTACAGGAAATGCTTTGCTGGCACTGGGCATAGTTGGCACCAGTTGGCAACTCTATTAATAATACTCAGTTTTAAGTTGCAGTTCCAGGATGGGAGATAGGCTCTAGTGGTCAGTCACAATGGAGCAGGGTCCTGGTTATAGTTTCAGAGCAAAGAAAGCACCACCACTTGTGGTTCAGGGGACTAGGAAACAATGACCACATCTCACCCAGGATTTACCTACTTTGAAAGTGCCAGAAACTTGCAGACCCCCAGAATTAGCTCTGAAAACAGCCCAAAAAAATCTGAAGCTTGGGAGAGTGCCTCCCCATCCACAGGGTTGCAGAGCCCACTTTAACATATAGTAAGTACAAAATCAAAAGATTGGCTGGAAAACTTTAACATAAAGTTCAAAGTTAAAAAAAATAGACTAGAAAAATGAGCAAAAAAATTGACTATAAAAAGTTCTTGTGATGGGAGGGAAAATCAAAATAGAAACTCAGAAGAAGAGGACAGTGTGAAAACAACTACAAAGAAATCCTCAAAGAAAAATGCTAACTAGAATTAAATATAAGAATTCCTGGTGCATTAAAGAAAGAAATGAGTCATAGAAAAAATTGGGAGTGACGCAAGAAAATTATTAAAAGAGAATTAATGGTTTGGTAAAAGAGGCACAAAATACTAAAGAAAATAATACATTAAAAACAGAATTGGGTCAGGTGGTAAAAGAAGCACAAAAATTCATCTAAGAGAAGAACTCCTTAAAAGTAGAATAGACCAAATGGAAAAGGAGGTGCAAAAATTCACTAAAAAAAGAACTCCTTAAAAAGTAGAATTGGCCAACTGGAGAAAGAGGTACAAAAGTTCACTGAAGAAAATAATTCCTTAAAAATTAGAATTGGACAAACAGAAATTAATGACTCTATGATATAAGCATTAGAAAACAATAAAGCATTATAGATTTAGAAGATAAAATAAAAATGGAAAGATTTCACTGATCACCGCCTTAAAGAGATCTCAAAATGAAAACTCCCCAGGAATATCATAGCCAAATTCCAGAGCTCCCAGGTCAAAGAAAAAAATACTTCAAGCATCCAGAAAGAAAGAAATCAAATATGGAGTCACAGTCAGGATCACAAAAGATTTAGTAGTTTCCACATTAAAAGAGCAGAGGGCTTGGGATATAATATTCTGGAAGGCAAAGGAGCTAGGATTAAAACCAAGAACCACTTTCCCAGCAAAATGGAGTGTAATCTTATGGAGGGGGAAATGGATATTTAATGAAATAGAGGGTTTTCAAGCATTCCTGTGAGAACCCCAAAGCTGAATAGAAAATTTGACATTCAAATACAAGAATGGCATAAATAGAAAACTTAAAAGAGAAATCATAAGAAACTCAATAAAGTTAAACTGTTTACATTTCTATATGGGAAGATGACACATATAACTCTTAAGAACTCTGTCATTAGAACACTTAAAAAGCTTACATAGACAAAGGATATGGATGTGAATTGATTATATTGGAATGATCTCAAAAAATGAAGAGGTAAGAAAGAGAAATGCACTAGGAAAGGGAGGTAGGAAGAGAGCTATAATGAGGGAAATTTTCTCACATAAAAGAGCACAAGGAAGAGCTTTTATAATGAAGAGGAAAATAATGGGATAATGGACAATGTTTGAAGCTTACTCTAGTTGGAATGGATCAAAAAGAGAAGAAAATATATACATTCTTAGTTGTATATAGAAATGACTTACCCAATAGAGAAATAGGAGTGGAAAGGGATAAAAGAAGGGGCAGAAGGATGAAAAAAGGGAGAGTAGATTAAAGGAGTCAGTGGATAGAGAAAAAACAAGCTTTTGAGGAGAGATAGGAGAGAACTAGAGGGAGAGAGAGAGAGAGAGAGAGAGAGAGAGAGAGAGAGAGAGAGAAAGAGAGAATGTCAAGTAAATAGAAAAAATGGAATGAAGGAAAATACACAGTAATCATATTTGTGAGTATAAATGGGATGAGCTTACCCATAAAATGGAAGTAAATAACAGAATGGATAGAATCCAGCAATATATTATTTACAAGACATACTTGGCATAGAAACACACACATAGTTAAAATAAAGGCCTGAAGCAAAAATCTAAACATGCTTTAGCTGAAGTAAAGAAAAGCAAGAGTGGCAATCATGATTTCAGGAAAAAAAAGAAAAAACAGAATTAATTAAAAGAAATAAGGGAAACTACATTATGCTAAAAGTTACCATAGACAATGAAGTAATATAAAAAAGTTTCACAGCAAATTTCTTTAATAAAGGTCTTATTTTTCAAATATATACCGAGTATAGAATTGAGTCAAATTTATAAAAAAAGAGTTATTCTCCAATTGATGAGTGGTCAAAGGCAATTTTCAAAAGAAGAAATCAAAGCTATTATAATCATTAAAAGGCCCTAAATCACAACTGAGAAATGCAAATTAAAATAACTGAGATTTCACTTCATGCTTATCAGAAATGACTAATGCTAGAGACGACGAAGAAAAATAGGCACACTAATGAACTCTTGATGGACTCCAACCTATTCTGGAGAAAGTTTGGAACTAGGACCAAAGGACTATAAAACTGTACCTATCCTTTGACCCAGCATCACCAGTATTATGTCTGTATCCCAAAGAGGTCAGAGAAAAAGGAAAAGTTACAAAAACATGTATAGCTCCTCTTTTTGTGGTGGCAAGGAATTGGAAATTGAAGGGATGACCATCAATTGGGGAATAACTGAACAAATATAATGGACTACCGTTGTACTTTAAGAAATGATGAAGTTTCAGATGTGTTGGCATACAGGAGCTGCCTGACATTGGCTGATCCAACCCAGACCTGCAGAATGGATCTCCTCGTGAGAGGATGATACAAGGAGACTGAGAGGCAGTTGCTGTTCTCTGACCTGACTGAGAAGCTGTTGCTTTTTCTGACCTCCCTCCTCTTCCCTCTGCCTCCAAATTATCTCATTCCTACTCCGCAACAGCTGGGTCAGCAAAAGCTATCTTGCAACTTCTTCAGATGTTATGATCCACAGCTGTGGGGGCTCTTGGAGAATAGACCTATTCCTTAACATACATGGTTTCAGAAAAGCATATCAGGACCCATATGAACTGATGCAAAATGAAGTGAAAACCTTGAAATCATGTGTATAATCACAGCAATGTTATGATGATCAACTGTGAAAGATTTGACTATTTTTATCAATGCAATGATCCAAGACAATTCCAAAGTACTTATGATTTAAAAATGCTATTCATCTCCAGAATTGATATACTCTGAATGCAAATTGAAGTATAATTTTCTTACTTCGTTTTTCTTATTTTTTTAAATAAGGAAGTATGTTTTGTATTCTGTAATTGATGTCATTGCTTACCTTCTCAGAGAATGGGAGAGAAGTGGGAGGGAGAGAATTTGGAATTCAGAATTTTTTAAAAAAGAATGTTAAAAATAAATAATTAAAATGTAAAAAAAGAATGAATATTAAGCACTCCCAAAAAATAAAAATTAAAAAAAATAATTAGGAAAAAATAGTGAGGATTTGAATTTTTGTAAGGGTGTGTAGAAAAGACCTAAATGGTAAGATGAATTAAGAAATGACTCACACACACACACACACACACACACACACACACACACACTCCACTATGGCCAGCATTCTTTTAACTTTAGTTCTCTCCTCAAGCTAAGATTATAGAAATCTTCATGAATCATTTTCCATGTAATAACAGCAAAGATTGTGGGAGAGGGAGAAGGAAACAAGCATAGGAGAGGGGTAGGACCCTCTGATACTTCCTTTGCATAATGTTGCTGAGAATAAACTCATGTATTCCCTGGTTTTAACATTTAAAATACCTTTTCCAAGAAGCCAAATAGTCCTATTGAAACAGTGGAGTGTTTTGTTTGTCCTCCTATAATTAGTTGGTTTACCAGTGTGGACTGGCCAGTTCCCCCTAGGGAAATAGGATTATCTCCTTCCCCCTTCTGAATTCTGGATAATTCTGAAGAGCATCCTTATTACTGCGGATCATCCAGTCAGTGGCCAAATCTGTCATTCCTATCCTCATGATATCTCTTATGTATTCTTTCTTCTCTCCTCTCACACAGCCACCAATCTAGTTCAGGCCCTCTCACCTGGACCATTTCAATGAGCTCTTTTGGAGTCATCATACCTTGTCTCTCTCTACTTCTCTCTATCTTCCTTCCTTCCATTTAGTTGCCAAAGTGATTTTTGTAAATTGAGGGTCTAATCATATCACTCCTTGCCTAATAAATGTGAATGAACCCCTATTAATTTTGGGTAAAAAAGGAGGTTTTTAAAAAAATTAAAATACTCAACAGGACTCCTTCCATCCTTAACAGTCTTGGTATATACATATGTGTGTGTATGTGTCTGTGTGTGTGTGTGTGTGTGTGTGTGTGTGTGTTTCTCTCTACATATATGATCCAGGCACACTGACCTGCTTAAGTTGTTCCTTACACATAGAAGTCTACCTTCTACTTCTATTTATTTGCAGTGGCTCTTCCTCCTCAAATAATTTCCCACTTCATCTCTATCCTATGGAATCCCTGGCTTCCTTTAAAACTCAGCTAAAATTCAGCCTTCTCCCTGAGGTTTTAACTGATCCTTCTCCCTGAAGCTGCTATTGTCCTCCCTCTCCTGGAGTTCTTGTGTTTTGTAAATACTTAAGAGAGATGTACATTATCTTCTTCTTTCAATTTTATGTTTCTGAGGGGAGAAACTTTAGATTTTGTATTCTCAGCACTTTGGTAAGTAGTAGGAACTTAATAACTACCTAAAATGCGTAATGTCCTTTTCTTCCACTAAAAGGGGCAGAATTTAAGGTAGGGTCTGTATCTCCTACACCCCCAGTACCTCTCTGTATAGAGACAACAATTTTCTTCTGTTAGAGCTCTCACCTAACTTTATAGAATCTGTCTTCATGTAAGAAAGAAGTGGTCCTCAAAACTTTGGGCAGAGGTTTTGGTTTGGGGATTTTTTTTTACCATAACCTTTTTGTTTTTAATCATCTTGTATGTCAACAACACTGGCTAATTTTTTTTAGTCAGTTAAATGTCTAGTAGAAATGAAATTAAAGTTAGAAAACAGAAGATCAGGGTTTGGATGTCTCATGGATAGTGTATAAGGAAACTTAAAACTGTTATACTTAGTCCCTTCTCTGTGATCCTGTTGCCTGCCAGTCTGAATCCCCAATCTGCAAAGAGTAAAAGGAATGATCAGCTTCTTCTGTGTAAGGAACAGATCTGACCTACCCCCATCATCTTTGGCTTCCCTTTAAGCAAACTTGGCACAAAATCTTGACATTTGTGAGGAGCTGCCATCATTTTTAGCTTCCCTTTACGGCGAGGATTTAGAAACCTCTTCATCTTTTCTTTGGGCCTTGGCTTTGCCTCCATGATGTTGGAATTCATTCTGGGGCAGAGATCTGCTCAGAATCGAAGCAGACGAGCCTCGCCATCCACGTCACATTCTGCTTCTCCTCTGGGCTGCTCGGCTAGTCCTCTGTTTTCTATTGGAATCTTAAAATCATAGAATCCTGGAGTCATAGTGTCATGGAACTCGAGAGTCATAGAGCCATGGACTTGGGAGGGACCTCCAGGCTCTATCTCTTGACAGTTGATTATTTTTACATTTTCTATCTTATGAATTTGACTGTTATCAAAAACACTAATATTTCTATAGAAAAAGAACATCAATGAGAATTGAATGTGAACCTATGAACTTCTGACATTTGTGGTTTGATATTTTTTTTTTAAGTGCATATTAAAGTTTACTGGGAAAGTACTGTGTCACAAAAGCCAAGAGAAGTGAATGTGAAGGAGAAGAACCTGGTCAATAATATCAAAGGTTACAGGGAGGTCAAGAAGGATAAAGATTGAGAAAACGCTGTCCAATTGGAGAATAAAAAAGAGCATTGGTTACTTTGGAAAGACCAGCTTCAGCTGAATAATGAGGTTAGAAGCCAGTCTGCAGAGTTATGAAGAAGGTGAAAAGAAAGGGAATGGTGGCCTTCTCATGGAGTTTAGCTGCAGAAAAAAAGGAGAAAGAGCTAGCAGGAGTGAATAGGGAGTGTTTGGGTGAGGGTCAGTGGAACAGGAAAATACAAGATTAGCCCCATGAGGGTATTCTCTTGCTTATAGGCATTTTAAAAGGCTTAAAAGACATCATTTCTGGGTGATTTAAAAATTTTCATAATACAGCATTTTAACAAAAGGATGGTCATTTGACCTCTCTCTTAGGACAAAGGCAATCATGCCCTTGGGACTCCCAGTTTATGTGCCTTTTGGAAGAGGAGTGTTCCTGAGAGTGGCAATCAACTCTGAGTGGTTAACCTTAATGAAAGAATAAATATTACAGTGAGGGGCTGTACCTGAGCTCTAATTATATCATTAGCTTTCGCGATTAGCCCCAGCTTTGGACAAATGATTCCAAGAATTTCTCCCAACCCAGAGTGGAATAAATTGACTGCACTATGGGGGTGGGGTTTGGATGGAAGAGAAGTTTACCTCAACTTTCAGATACAAATTCTTGAAATGAGAATAAAAGAAAAAGGGGGGTAAATATGAATTTCCCCAAATCATTGGCTATTAATAATCATTTCTCTCACAGGACTGCTAGAGGAATTCAGACAGGTCTTGAGAGACAACACAATGCTGGCCCAGAGATAAGCTATACTTGGTATGGAGAAAATCCAGTTTTTAACTCTTTTCTGTCAATCTCTGGGGAAAAAGTAGTTAATGTATTCTTGTGTCTTGCCTATAATATCATCTCTCAGTTGATGAAAGACACAACCAGAGACATTATAATCTTGAAAGATAGTGAGCTTGCTGTTATTGAATTTTTGATAGCCAAGGATGGGAAATCATATCCATGTTTCCTTATTTCCTTTTTTGACAGGAATATTAACTAATAAATGAAGGGAATATTGTGGAAATAATTAGCTTAGATTTTGAAAAGCTTTTGCTAAAGTATTTCATAGTATACTTGTAGAGAAGATTGAGAGATAAGAATTAAGCACTAATAAAGTCAGATCAGTGGGAACTCAAGGGTGGTTTTTTTTTAATCGTCTATACTTAAAACTATTGTTGCATATTCTAGTCTCTTTATGGTTAAACAGCTTGAGAATGCCATGCACAAGAGTGGCCTCTATTTCCTTCCTCTCACCATCTTCTTAACTCTACAGATCAGCTTCTGATATCATCATTCAACTGAATCTGTTCTCTCCATTATTTTCCAGAACTAGTGGCCTTCTCTCAATCTTCATCTTCTATATCAATGTATAAAGAGGTTTCCAATGGAACTCCCAGGGAACTGTGCTTTGTTCTGAGTCATTTTATATGATTTGGATAAAGAAAGATGTTACACTTATACATTTTTCAGATGGCACAAAGCTGGGAGAAATTGCTAAGACACTAGCTGAAAGCATCAGGATCCCAAAGCAGCTTGACAGGCTAGAACATTGGGCTGAATCTAGTCAGATGAAATCCTCTAGGAACAACTGTAAGGTAATATACTTGGATACATACTTTCATAATTATGAATCTCATAGGTGTAAGATACAGGAGACTGATCTGGTGTTCACAATGTAATTTACTTCCATTTTCTCATTTAAACCTCATGAAACCTTGCTTCAAGCAATATACAAATGCCACTAATAATAATAACAACAATTATGGTGAGGGTGATACTAACCTACAGCCCCTAGGCCTCCATTCTGGTGATGCTTTCATTCTTTAACTTTCCTCTTTTTCAGTTTAAGCTATGCTTGTAGAGTATTGTAAGGTTGTGCTAGTAAGATGTTCAATTCTGGACTTTCCAGAAAAACAAATTGTATGCCTATAAATTTTTAGGCTAAATCTGCATCTATGTGCACCTTATTAAGTCTGTTCAAAAAACAAAACTAATTCAAAACCCCGATATGTAGGATTTTTGATTTCTTCAGAGCAAATAATCTGCTTGAAAATTCTGTGATCAGGCCTCACAAGCAGGTTACACCTGGTTCTAGGCTGTACCTGCTCAGACCCAGTCCTTCCTATTAGTTTTCCTTCAGGAACTTGCTCCATTCATTCTTCTCTCCACACCCCATCTCCCTGTTGCTGTCTCTTGCTTTTGTCTCTGTTCTTTTAAGATATAGTTGAGGTATCACCTTTTACAAGAAGCCTTTCCTTATACTTCTAATCACTGGTGCCTTCCCCACAAATGATCTTTATGTCTTTTCCCTTTCTATATAATTTTTAAAATTATTATAGCTTTTTACATATAAAAACATATGCATGAATACTTTTTCAACATTGACCCTTGCAAAAACTTCTGTTTCAACTTTTCCACTCCTTCCCTTCACCCTCTCTCCTAGATGGCAGGAAGTATCATATATGTTAAATATGTTCAAGTATATGTTAAATACAATATGTATACATATTTATGCAGTTATCTTGTTACACAAGAAAGATCAGGTTTAGAAAGAAGATAAAAATAACCTGAGAAGAAAAAAACAAAAATGAAGCCAACAATAACAAAACGAATGGAAATGTTATGTTGTGGTCCATACTCATTTCCCAGTGTTCTTTCTCTGGGTGTAGCTGGTTCTGTTCATTACAGATCAATTGGAACTGATTTGGATCCTCTCATTGTTGAAGAGAGCCACATCCATCAGAATTGATCATCAGGTATTGTTGTTGAAGTGTATAATGATTTCCAGGTTCTGCTCATTTCACTTAGCATCAGTTCATGTAAATCTCTCCAAGCCTCTCTGTATTCATCCTGCTGGTCATTTCTTATAGAACAATAATATTCCATAACATTCATATACCACAATTTATTTAAACATTCTCCAATTATTGGGCATCCCTTCAATTTCCAGTTTCTGGCCACTACAAAAAGGGCTACCACAAACATTTTTGCACATATGGGTCCCTTTCCCTTCTTTAATATCTCTTTAAGATATAACCCAGTAGTAACACTGCTGGATCAAAGGGTATGCACAATTTGATAACTTTTGGGGCATAGTTCCAGATTGTTCTCCAGAATGGTTGGATACGTACACAACTCCACCAACAATGTATCAGTGTCCCGGTTTTCCCACATCCCCTTCAATATTCGTCATTATCTTTTCCTGTCATCTTAGCCAATCTGATAGATGTGTAGTGGTATTTCAGAGTTATCTTAATTTTCATTTCTCTGATCAAGAATTATTTGGAACACCATTTCTTCATTTGAAATTTATCTGTTCATATCCTTTGACCATTTATCAAATGGAGAATGGCTTGATTTCTTATAAATTAGGGTCAATTCTTTATATATTTTGGAGATGAGGCCTTTATCAGAACCTTTGACTGTAAAAATGCTTTCCCAGTTTCTTGCTTCCCTTCTAATCTTGTCCGCATTGGTTTTATTTGTGCAAAAGCTTTTTAACTTAATAAAATTGGAATTTTTTTATTTTGTGATCAATAATCACAAATTATTCTCTAGTTCTTCTTTGGTCACAAATTCCTTTCTATGTTCCTATGTAAACAATCCTATGTTCTTCTAATTTATTTATAATCTCACTCTTTATGCCTAGATCATGAACCCATTTTGATTTTATTGTGGTGTATGGTATTAAGTATGGGTAAATGCCTAGTTTCTGCCATACTAATTTCCAGTTTTCCCAGCAGTTTTTGTCAAATAGTGAATTCTTATCCCAGAAGTTGGGATCTTTGGGCTTGTCAAACACTAGATTGCTATAATTATTGACTATTTTGTCCTGTGAAACTAACCACTGATCAACTAGTCTATTTCTTAGCCACTACCAAATGGTTTTGATGACCACTGCTTTAAAATATAATTTTAGATCAGGTACAGCTAGACCACCAAAAAAAATTTGATTTTTTTTCATTAGTTCCCTTGAAATTCTTGATCTTTTTGTTCTTCCATATGAATTTTGTTGTTATCTTCTAGGTCATTAAAATAGTTTCTTGGGAGCCTAATTGTTATAGCACTAAATAAATAGATTAGTTTAGGTAGTTTTGTCATCTTTATTATATTCGCTTGATCTATCCAGGAGCACTTAATATTTTTCCAATTGTTTAGATCTGACATTATTTGTGTGGAAAGTGTTTTGTAGTTTTGCTGATTTAGTTCCTGACTTTCCTTTAGCAGATAGATTCCCAAATATTTTATACTATCGACAGTTATTTTAAATGGAATTTCTCTTTGTTTCTTTTGCTGTTGGATTTTCTTAATGATGTATAAAAATGCTGATGATTTATGTGGATTTATTTTGTATACTGCAACTTTGCTAAAGTTGTAGATTATTTCTATTAGCTTTTTAGTGGAATCTCTAGAGTTTTCTAAGTATACCATCATATCATCTGCAAAGAGTGATGATTTAGTTTCTCATTACCTGTTGGAATCTTTACAAAGTGTTAAGACATTGGAGTTGATAGAGACAATAGTTATCTGGTTTCTCATGGTTCAGTGTGATTGATTTGCTCTTAGAAAGAGATATTTTGGGCCAGAATTTGAAACAAGGTACTAAGTGGAACTGACAGAACAATGCTTGTGTTTATACCTTTAGAGAGCTCATAAGTATCTAAGTACTCAATGGAGTTCACACGTTTGGGAGAGTTCAGGGTTAGGGTTTTGCACTCTGGGAGATAACCCAGAATCCCTCTCCCTCCAGAAGGCGGAGTTAACCTTTGGGAGATCACATATATAGGGAGCTCTTGGAGCTTGAGTTTAGTTCTTCTTGTGGGACTTAGGAGACAGAGCACTCTGGAAGAAAGCCTACAAGCCCTATCTTCGAGGCAAGAGAGATTCATCGTATCTTCTACCTTGGTGCTGGCTGGAGGCTGAAGAAAGCAGAGGCAGAAGCCAAGGACAAAGCTGCAAGAGCTCAAGCAGAGAGATAGGTTTCTGAACTAACCGGGCTAATTTGGAAGGAGAAATAAATGTTTGCATTTTTACCAGCTGGCTGCGATTTTGGAGTAATTATTTATTTCAACTGAGACTAAGGCTGCCCCCAGAAAACCTTCACAATTACCTATTCTAATTCCTTTAATTTCTTTTTTTTTTTTCCATTTTTTTTTTATTTAATAGCCTTTTATTTACAGGATATATACATGGGTAACTTTACAGCATTAACAATTGCCAAACCTCTTGTTCCAATTTTTCACCTCTTACCCCCACCCCCTCCCCTAGATGGCAGGATGACCAGTAGATGTTAAATATATTAAAATATAAATTAGATACACAATAAGTATACATGACCAAAACGTTATTTTGCTGTACAAAAAGAATCAGACTCTGAAATATTGTACAATTAGCTTGTGAAGGAAATCAAAAATGCAGGTGTGCATAAATATAGGGATTGGGAATTCAATGTAATGGTTTTTAGTCATCTCCCAGAGTTCTTTTTCTGGGTATAGCTAGTTCAGTTCATTACTGCTCCATTAGAAATGATTTGGTTGATCTCGTTGCTGAGGATGGCCAGGTCCATCAGAACTGGTCATCATATAGTATTGTTGTTGAAGTATATAATGATCTCCTGGTCCTGCTCATTTCACTCAGCATCAGTTCGTGTAAGTCTCTCCAGGCCTTTCTGAAATCATCCTGTTGGTCATTTCTTACAGAACAGTAATATTCCATAATTTTCATATACCACAATTTATTCAGCCATTCTCCAACTGATGGACATCCATTCAGTTTCCAGTTTCTAGCCACTACAAAAAGGGCTGCCACAAACATTCGTGCACATACAGGTCCCTTTCCCTTCTTTATAATCTCTTTGGGATATAATCCCAGTAGTAACACTGCTGGATCAAAGGGTATGCACAGTTTGATAACTTTTTGAGCATAGTTCCAAACTACTCTCCAAAATGGTTGGATTCGTTCACAACTCCACCAATAATGAATCAATGTCCCAGTTTTCCCACATCCCCTCCAACAATCATCATTATTTTTTCCTGTCATCTTAGCCAATCTGACAGGTGTGTAGTGGTATCTTAGAGTTGTCTTAATTTGCATTTCTCTGATTAATAATGACTTGGAGCATCTTTTCATATGACTAGAAATAGTTTCAATTTCTTCATCTGAGAATTGTCTGTTCATATCCTTTGACCATTTTTCAATTGGAGAATGGCTTGATTTTTTAATAAATTAGAGTTAATTCTCTATATATTTTGGAAATGAGGCCTTTATCAGAACCTTTGACTGTAAAAATATTTTCCCAGTTTATTGCTTCCCTTCTAATCTTGTCTGCATTAGTTTTGTTTGTACAAAAACTTTTCAGTTTGGTATAATCGAAATTTTCTATTTTGTGATCAGTAATGATCTCTAGTTCTGCTTTGGTCATAAAGACCTTCCCCTTCCACAGGTCTGAGAGGTAAACTATCCTATGTTCCTCTAATTTATTAATAATTTCATTCTTTATGCCTAGGTCATGAACCCATTTTGACCTTATCTTTGGTGTACGGCGTTAAGTATGGATCAATGCCTAGTTTCTGCCATATTAGTTTCCAATTTTCCCAGCAATTTTTATCAAACAGTAAGTTCTTATCCCAAAAGCTGGGATAATTCCTTTAATTTCTTTCTTATCTCTTATTGCCAGAGCTAGCATTTCTAATACAATATTCAATAGTAATGGTGAAAGTGGACAACCTTCCTTTACTCCTGATTTTATTGGGAATGGTTCCAGTTTGTCACCATTACATATGCTTACTGATGGTTTTAAATAGATGCTACTGACTATTTTAAGGAAAGGTCCAGTTATTCCTATACTTTCTCATGTTTTTTAATAGGATTGGGTGTTAGATTTTATCAAATGATTTTTCTGCATCTATAGAGATGATCATATGGTTTTTGTTAATTTGGTTATTGATATAATCAATTATGCTAATAGTTTTCCTAATATTGAGCCAGTCCTGCTTTCTTGGTATAAATCCTAATTGGTCACAGTGTATTATCCCCAAGATGATTTTCTGTAATCTTTTTGCTAAGATTTTATTTAAGATTTTTGCATCCATGTTCATTAGGGAGATTGGTCTATGATTTTCTTTCTCTGTTTTCGTCCTACCTGGTTTAGGTATCAGTACCATGTCTGTGTCATAAAAGGAATTTGGTAGGATTCCTTCATTCCTTATTTTTTCAAATAGTTTATATAACATTGAAGTTAATTGTTCTTTAAATATTTGGTAGAATTCACATGTAAATCCATTTGGTCCTGGGTATTTTTTTTAGGGAGTTGATTAATAGCTTGTTCTATTTCTTTTTCTAAAATGGGACTATTTAACCAATTATTTCCTCCTCTGTTAATCTGGGCAACCTATATTTTTGAAGATATTCATCCATTTCATTTAAGTTATCAAATTTGTTGGCATAAAGTTGGGCAGAGTAACTCCTAATTTTTGCTCTAATTTCCTCTTCATTAGTGGAAATTTCTCCCTTTTCATTCTTAAAACTAACAACTTGATTTTCCTCTTTCCTTTTTCTAATCAAATTTACTAAGGGTTTATCTTTTTTGTTGTTTTTTTTTTTCATAAAACCAACTCTTTTTATTTTTTCTCTTTATTTTTCTTTATTTTCTATTTATTTTTCAGTTTTATTTATTAATTCAATGGTTTTTTTTTACTTTCAATTTTATTGATCTCCTTTTATTTTTTAGAATTTCAAGTTTAATGTTTGATTGGGGATTTTTACTTTGTTCTTTTTCTAGCTTTTTTAGTTGTAAACCGAATTCATTGATTTTTCTCTTTCTCTATTTTATGCAAGTGAGCCTCTAGAGATATAAAATTTCTCCTTATTACTGCCTTGGCTGCATCCCACACATTTTGGTATGACGTCTCATTATTGTCATTCTCTTGGGTGAAATTATTATGTCTATGATTTGCTGTTTCACCTAATCATTCTTTAGGATGAGATTATTTATATTCCATTTACTTTTTGCTCTTTTTTCTCCTGGCTTTTTATTGAATGTAATTTTTATTGGATTGTCATCTAAGAAGGATGCATTTACTATTTCTGCCTTTCTCCATTTGAATTTGAGGTCTTTATATCCTAATATATGGTCAATTTTTGTATAGATTCCATGAACTTCTGAGAAGAAAGTGTACTCCTTTCTGTCTCCAGTAAGTTTTCTCTAAAGATCTATTATACCTAACTTTTCTAGAGTTCTATTTACCTCTTTAACTTCTTTCTTATTTATTTTGTGGTTTGATTTATCTAGTTCTGAGAGTGCAAGGTTGCGCTCTCCTACTACTAGTTTTGCTGTCTATTTCTTCTTGCAGCTCTATTAACTTCTCCTTTAGGAATTTAGATGCTATACCAAGTGGTGCATATATGTTTAGTATTTATATTGCTTCATTATCTATGCTACCCTTTAGCAAGCTATAGTGCCCTTCCTTATCTCTTTTAATTAGATCAATTTTTGCTTTTGCTTGATCTGAGATAAGGATGGCTACTCCTGCTTTTTGACTTTACCTGAAGCATAGTAGATTCTGCTCCAGCCTTTTACTTTTACTTTGTATGTATCACCCTATTTTGTGTGTTTCTTGTAAACAATATATTGTAGAATTCTGGCTTTTAATCCAGTCTGCTATCCACCTCCACCTTATGTGGGAATTTACCCCATTCACATTCATGGTTACAATTATAATTCTGTTATAATTCTGAATTTCCTGCCATTGTATTATCCCCACATTATTCTTTTCTCTTTCTTTTCCTCCTTACTCCCCTCCCCAGTATTAAACTTATGAGCACCACTTTCCTCACACAGCCCTCCCTTTTTAGAACCCCTCCCTCCCCCTAGAAGTCCCTCCCCTTTTCTTAAACCTTTTCCTTAATATTTCTGTATTACCTTCTATTTACCCTAACCCTTCCCATTTCATTTTTCCCCTCCCACTTTTCAAGGAGTAAACCAAATATATCTAACATTTTCTCTTTGAGCTAAATCTGATGAGAGTAAAAGTCATACTATGTTCATTCCCCCTCCCTTCATTCCCTCAGATATAATAGGTTTCCTTTGCCTCTTTATGAGATGTAGTTTCCCTTTTTTACCTCCACTTTTCCCTTTTTTGGGTACAATTTCCTTTCCACTTCTAGTTCCTTTAGTATAAACCCAAATTATAATGCACTTTTGATGTATACCCATAACAGAAATACAGTTCTCAAGAGTTCTTTTTACCTTTTTATGCTTCTCTTGAGTCCTATATTTGGAAGTCAAACTTTTTGTTTAGCTCTGGTTTTTTTTGTCAGGAATAAATGGAACTCACCTATTTCATTGAATGTCCATCTTCTTCCCTGGAAGAAAATACTCAGTTTGGCTGGGTAAGTTATTCTTGGCTGTACCAAGTTCTTTTGCCTTTTGGAATATCAGATTCCAGACTCTTCAATCCTTTAATGCTAGATCCTGAGTAAGCCTTATTGTGGCTCCTCGGTATTTGAATTTTTTTTTCTGGCTGCTTGTCATATTTTTATCTTGGTCTAATAGTTCTGGAATTTAGCCACAATATTTCTTGGTGTTTTGATTTTGGGATTTCTTTCAGTAGGTGATCAATGAATTCTTTCAATGTCTATTTTGCCTTCTGTTTCTATAACATCTGGGCAGTTCTCTTTGATGATTTCCTGAAAAATAGTACCTAGGCTCTTTTTTTAATCGTGATTTTCAGGGAGTCCAATATCCTTAGATTATCTCTCCTAGATCTGTTTTCTAAGTTTGTTGTTTTCTGAAGTAGGTATTTAACGTTTTTCTATTTTTTCTTTTCTTTTCTTTTTTTTTTTTTTTTGGTTTTGCTTGACAGATTATTGGTGTTGCCTCAAGTTATTCATTTCCATTTGTTCAAGTCTGATTTTTAATGAATTATTTTCTTCATTTACTTTTTTATTTCTTTTTGTATTTGTCCAATTGAGTTTTTAAATGAGTTGTTTTGTTCTATGGGATTTTTTTTCCATTTTGGCAATTTTTTAAAAACGAATTATTTTCTTTTTCCAATTCACAAATTTTGTTTTCCTTGGAATTGTTTACCTTTTCCAATTCACAAATTCTGTTCCTGGGAGTTGTTTATATTTTCCAATTCACAAATTCTATTTTTCAGGAAGTTAATTTCTTTATCCACTCTATCTTTTAATGACTTATCCTGGCCTTCTTGTAAAGCTTTCCTTTCCTTTCCCCATTTTTCTTCAAGCTCTCTTTTAAGATCCTTTTAAATTTCTTCTATGAGAGCTTTGTGTGATAGGGATCAGATCATATCTGCCTTTGGATCTAGAGACAAACTGTTTTTAGTCTCCTCAGGGTTTGAAGCCTTCTCTCTTTCCATATAGAAGCTATCAATAGTTAGAGAGTGCTTTGCTTTTTTGCTCATTTTGAAATTAAAAAAATCCAAAAACCTATGTCCTGATTATTGGGGAAAGTGGGGTATTTTCAAGCTGCCTCTGTAGACAGCAGGAAGTGGCAGTGAAAGGGCAGTGGGACAGCACTCACTGGCTGTGCTAGGACCTGAAATCAGGTCCTGAAATCAGCAGCAGCAGAAAGGCAACTACTAGGGCTACACTGGGACCAACTACTGTGGCTGCTCCTGGATCACACTGAGTTACTCCAGGTGCTGGGTGGTGTGGCCGGGTTCTGAGAGACTCCAGGTGCTGGGTGGTGTGGCCGGGTTCTGAGAAACTCTAGCTTTTGGGTTATAGTCTTTACCCCCTGTGTTTATAACTTCTCTGCTGATGTACTGACTTGCTGCCAGGGCAAAGTAGCTCACACTGTGGTGAAGTTCTCCCCACATATTTTCTGCCAGCAGAGACCACCCATTACTCCCCTCCATTCTGTTCAGTGTGAGCTGTTTTCTGTGCTCTCACTGCCTGCCTGAGGTCTGCACCTGGCCTACCCCTGTTCTGTCCCCACCTGCGAGCAAAAACATACCTTTTCTGGTGAATTTCGAGAATACCTTCTGTTGGTAATGTGTTGTACTCCCAATATTCATGAGATCTAAGAGTCAAGCACTAATTCCAAGGCTGAATTTGATTAAAATATGTTAGAATTCTTACAATGTGCTAAATCAGTGGAATTGATAGAGACAATGGTTGTTTACCAGGGTGCTTAACAGTTCTCTAGATGTATTTAGTACTTATTAGAGTTCACACCTTTCACACCTTTAAGATTCACAACTTTAAGAGAGCATATATAAGCCAGAAGCCTCAACCAGGATGGAGTCCAGAAGATTCACAAGACTAGTCCACAAGCCCACTCTCAAAGGTCGAGTCAGATTCATTCCATTTTCCTTCTTTGTGCTGGCTGGGAATTCAGAGAAAGCTAGAGGCTGAAGCTGGCAGAGGCCAAGGACTAGCGGGAAGAACCAAGAAGAGAGATAGGCCTCTAAGAAAGCTAACCGGGCCCAGGAAGGAGACAAGACTTAAAAGGAAACAATAAAGGATTTGGACTTTAACTCCTGGCTGCATTTGGGGTGACTACTGAAACTGCAACGAAGGCTGCCTCCAGAAGCCCCCCAAGAAACCTACTCCCAGAGAACAATATATTTTAGAGAAGAATATTACAAAAATAAATTGAGGAAAAAGGAGAGTTTAGGAAGATGCATGTGATCTCTTTGCCATCTTGGCCCCTTTCTATGTATTTTTATACATGCTTATATATGATAAGGTATCTGTAAAAAGCTTTGCAAACCATAAACAAAGCCTTGTTGTTCTTTGGATATTACTACATTGTTATATCCTTGAACTCTTCAAGAGAAGTGATTATTTCATTCTTTGTATTTGTTTTTTTCTTCATTCCATCTTCCTCAGGGGTTGGGACTTTAAAGATACAAATGCTTTTGACTGATACATTGGTTGGTTGGTTGCTTTACTTATTTTGGAAAAGTGGTTAAAGTCCTGAGGATGTTGGTCTAGTCATACATCTCTAAAGGATTGTGATAGAAGAGTAAATGGGGAGGAAGGATTTAAGGAAACTAGAGAGCATATAATCAGTAGGAAAGCTTAGTGAGGTTTGGTGAATTTCAACGATAAGCTCTTTTGTTTCTGGACAGCTCCTGGAAAAGGGTGAAGAGGCCCCCTTAACACTGCACTTGAGATGGTAGAGAACATCTGGATATTATATAGTGACTGTTGAGGTTTAAGGGTGATCCCCAAAATTTTGGAGTTTCAGGCTGATGTCATAGGGAGTCTCAAAAGAATTTGCAAGCTCAGACAGAGCTCTAAGTCAAGGGGCAGAGTTTATTATAATTGTGATACCAATTGTAGCAGACTAAATACCAAAAGAAGTCAGCATCCTGGTTAGAGTAAATTGGGATAGGATAACCTAAGGGAAGAAATGTATCATTTCTCATCAAATCACTTCAAATTCCAAGTGGGTTTATTGCTACATTCTCCCTAAGAGCTTCAAAACACCATTCCCCCTTCAAGTAGTTGGGATCCAAATTCATTTGGAGAAAAGAAATGAAGGTCTCATCTTTTGGATCTGCTTTATGCTGATCAAGGGTATAGAACTGGCTCTACATAGTGGGGTTCAGACTGAATAGAGGAGATATGTGACTTGGAGGAAGACAGCGGCATCCAGGGGGTGTTGAGCCTCAGAATCAGGTACTAGGTAGTATCCAGGTTGAATAAGTAGTGGCAGGTACAAGGCTTGGAGTTCAGAAGAGACAAAGTTCACAAAAAATTTGAATAACAATTGACACAGAAATATGAATAACAATACCCTTGCAGGTAAAAGTTTTCTACCCTTCTAGGCTAAAAGACTTGAGAGAGTATTTAAGTACTCAATTCCAGAACAGTACATAACAAATAAAGCATTTATAAGAAAATGTTTATGTTACAGGACCCACAGTACAAACAGATGTTATTTCCACACTAGTAATAAACTTTAAAACAAAATATACCATTAAGTTACATACTCTTAGAAAACTAGTTGTACTAAGTTTTTTCTCTAAACCATACTGAAGATATTTCAGATTTAATTTCAATACAATAACAGGTCGATATCCAATTATTATTATTACTCTTACATCATTTTGAAACACTTAGAGACTTTATTTCATTCAGATATATGTATCTAGTAAAAGGCAATGACTAAGCCAAATACTAATTTATGTAATTATGTAGGATATAATGACTATATATTTTCAGATTGAAATTGGTAAGATCTTACATACACTTGTATTGTTCTCATTGTCTCTACTGACTATATTCTCTGATTATTGAAATTTGCTATAAGAAGAAAAAGCAGTGACATGATAGACACTGGTCTATGAGGCTTCAATTTGAACCTTAGCTCTGTTTGGTTTCAGGTAACAGTCACAACTGGCAACCAGTCACGTAGTAACAATTCTACCTTATAGCCAGACTTAGGAATAATAAGGGGGGAAACATTCCTGTTCAAAGGAAGACTGAAGTCAGAAGGATCCGACTTTAAGTGAGGGCCAAGGTTACCATCTCAGCTTTTGCCCAGATACAGATGCCCACCTAATAACAATCAATGGTCATGTTCCTCTGAGGAGCTTATAGCATTTTTTCTCACGGTGACTTACTGACTTAATGATCATATCCAAGTTCAAAGTGCAAAGGAATATCAGTTACATTCCCAAGAGATTTTATTTCAAATAGAAAATTCACAGCTTAGAACTAGATGCATTATTTTTATTCTCATGAACTTGTAATAAGCAATAAAAGTTTACTAAGATTCACATACACTTAAGGTATTTATTTCACTTAACATCTTTTACATGAATTTCTCTTCTCCTTTTTGAATTGAAACTCATCTTGTTGCAAAGACCAATGATTTAAAATCATTTCTATATAATAAACAAGCTTTTAGATTCTCAGTAAACACACCCCATGTTTGGGAACTGTATAACACATTTCTCAGGACTGATGATTTGCCCACAATGAAGGTTTCAAGAAAACTGGAAAGTTTAAAAATAAGTGTTCTTGTCAGAGACTTCAGAAAAGGGATTGAGCTTGCTGTTCCTACCTGCCCACTTTATCTATCTTTAGGACTTTTGTGGGCTGTGCTCTTTGAAATTTCCTTCCATTCTGTGAAGGAGGAAAGCGTGCTGTACACCCTCATACTTCAAGGCGAATTGGTAAGGTTTTTCACCTTATTCCTTTTTTTCCCACACATAGTAATTACCAATTTTAGGTTTAACATGATGATAATAACTCCAAATGACTTAGATAACAATCTTTAATAGCCAAATAGTCTTAGTTGTAATTTTCTCTTAACTTTGGAAATGCCTAATTCTCTAAATTGTATTTACAAAATTGTATTCTCTAAATTGTAAAATTTAAAAAATTGTAAAATTTACAAAAATTGTATTATAAAGCAGGCTTAGCAAGGCTGATGAAATAAGCTTTCCATCTTCTTTTGGTTCCGTTTATTCTTTCCCCAAGCTGTTGTAGTTTTGGAAGTTCTCAGGGAGGGTTTGGGATTCTATCCCTCTTCCTTTCAATAAGTTTCCCTTTGTTTTAGGGAGAAAACATGACAATTTTTGAAATTCAGATAGAACAGAATCTATCTCAAAAATAGATAGGAGTCTCATATAATTTACAATTAAATTTCCAACTTTAACATACAAGCCAATTTTAAAAGTTACAGTAAATTAACCCAGTTTTCCTGAGATTCCCTAAATTCTAACTAGATGTTTTAGTAAAACTCACTTATCTTTTTGTTGTTTCCCAATTCACAGAAACTTTTTCTTTCTTTGTGCACCAGTGTCAGCCTTTACTTCAAGATGCAGGTCTTCACCTTGACATTTTTATTGGCACAGCCTAATGTTTGACTTCAATAATGTAATTGCAAGCTGTTTGCTGCCAGAGTTTTTAAAGTAGCAGCAAATTTCTTTTTTCCCCTATTTCCTCAAAGTTCACAAACTTTCCAATCCTCTTAACTGTCAGTAGAGATAGATTACAATTTATATATACATTTAGTGGGCTTTGATTAAAGCCACTTTAAAACTTTTACTATCATATTTCAAATAATAAGTTTCGTAGAACTGAATATATATTTTCTTTCCCTTATCCCTCCCTCCATCCATCCCTGCTATAGTTAGAGAAAGAGAAAAGGGAGAAGAAAGAAAAAAAATTATCTTTTCTCTATGCACTATCTTCCTAGTCCTGGGGATCCCAGAAATGGTGACTTTAATTTAATTGAATTTGCTTTCAAATTACTTTACACACAAACAATCATTTATCTTAACATTGGCGTTGTAGATTGGTCACATTTAAAAACCCATATAAAGTTATCAAGTATGAAGTAATTACACCTAATAAAACAGTTAACATTCATATAGCATTTGTTCTATGCTAAGGAGTTTTGCTATCAGAAAATTGGGCTAACAGAGATAAATTCATTTGCTGAACACATAGCTAATACATTTCTGCAACTGAAACAAAGAATGGTGGGTTTTACCAAAGTCAGATGCTGCCTAGTTCTCCCACTTCATACTGCCATGCTAGGTGCTGCCTGGAGTACCTGGATTCTTCTCAGGCAACTGCTGGATAGAACCTGCTTGAGGTTGATGTGCCTGATGCCAAGATCTCCTTTTGGTGGAAGTTTCAGGTGTCGGTCTTACGTGGGCTTGACCTCCGCCCCACCATCCCCTAGCTGAGTTGTGGAGCTCCTACAGCAAGGTGTGTGGGGCACCCACTGTAATTACTGCCTTCCCCTTTCTGGTGGGGCAGAATTTGAATCTCCTTACAGTTCTTCAGCATGTTCTTTTCTTAATCTTGTCAGAGATGAAAGGGCCATAAGTGATCTTGTTAGCAATCCTCATAACTGAGATACACTCAGGACTCTGGGGAGTGGAGCATGCTGAGTGAGGAAGGTTGTGGAGAGGTTCCCTTAATACCTTTTAGGGTACTTTACCTTTTCAGCATTTATATTAGCCTTTATGTAAAGTGAATCATATTTTTCTTTCCTAATTGAGTAGAAGGGGACTGAGGACAAGATAGGAAGTCAGGAAGGGATATAGCAAAAAGTTGCTATTTGCCAATTTTTCCCCTATTCTCTTCAATTCTGGACTTTCTGCTAATTAACTTTTCTTCATTGCCCTTTCACAATGAAACTGTTAATTTGCCAATTGTTTTTAAAAACCCTTTTAAACTTTTAATAAGATCTAATCATTTTTTCCTTCAAAATCTACAGAATGGTACTTCAAAATTTAAGATGTTTTAGAATGAGGTGAATTCCTGGAATTACCCCCAGTGTCTCAGGAATTTTTTCCTATAATCGTACAAAATGACTAACAGCTAAACTCATTAATCATTACTCTCAAAACCTTCAGGATCTGCTAAGATTTTTTTAGTGTTTCTATAATTTAAATTATCTAACTTTATTTCTGTAGACCCCAGTTTGGCCAGAGCTGGGTCCATAGGAAAAAGAAAGTCAGTCTTTTCCCTTTTTTTTAGATGGGAGTTAAGAATGTTAATAAATCTTTCCCAGTGTTCTAACTGTAGCATGGAAGTTTTTTTTTTTTTTTCTGGCTGGCTGCATTTTATATCTTTCAAGAATCTAGCTCACAGCACAAACATGATACAGACATTCTATAAAAAGATGCAGTCACAGACAAAATAACATGGAAGAGAACCGTCCCATTTGTGCCACAAGCCATAAAGGGTCTTTATTCCTATAGAACCTCATTTTATCCAGCATCCTAGGAGGGTGAAAACAGGCAAGTGCTTCTCCAGACCAGGTGACCCTAATCAAGAGGAAATATGACAGATTGAAAGTGTTCCCAAGACCAAACTCCTTAGTCAAAGGAGCATGCTGAGCTTGGAACTCACTGACAACCCCCACAAGCCTTTCTAGGTATTTGGCAGTGTCTCAGCTATAAAATGGAGAAAAGAAGGGGGGGCTTACATCAACAAGAAGGGGGTGAAGCCAGAGGAAACCAGACTCCCCATATGGGGCCACCAGGGGGGACCCCAGACCAGCATTGTGAGGTGTCTCAAAAGAACTTGCAGGCTCAGACCCATCTCCAAGTCAAGGGACAAGGTTTATTATAGTTGTGACGGCAATTAAAGTGAAACTAAGTTTCCTAAAGAAGTTAGCAAAGAGTCAGGGGCAAGAAAGTAAAGTTATAGGGAAAAGTTAGAGAAACCAGGTGTTTCATGTCATTGACAAAGTAGTTTTATGGTTTAGAGGTGGATTGAGGAGTGATCTGGTTCTGACTTTATGCACAGGTGCAGTACCCATAATTCTCTGGGCAGAACTGGCAGGGAAGGGAACCTGATAGAGATATGTTTTTAAACCAGAAACGTCCCTAGCTCAAAACAGCCACCCCATTTTGTTCTGCACCTGAGTTATCTTTAAGTGCTTTATTCTTGCTCAGAAACCCATTATCACTAACCAACAGCCAGCAACCATTTTGACTCAGCTCACAGCATAAATGTGATACATTCTACAGATTGATGCAGTCACAGACAAAATAACATGGAAGAGGACTGTCCCATTTGTGCCACAAACCATAAAGGGTCTCTATTCCTATAGAACCTTGTTCTGTGGTCAGATAAAGTAGGGCAAGATAGCCTAAGGGAAGGAATAAATCATTTCTAAGTACATTTCTCCCAAGGCCAGAGGACTTCAGGGTTATTGGTACATCTTTAAGAGTGGCACCCCATCAGTGGTGGGGTGCTCTTCGATGTTATATTTATTGATCCATTTATACCCCATTTAGTACAAGTGGCAGAGCCCTGATGATATGGAAATGGTTTAGGTGAGTTACAGTTAATTGTAGGTCTGATACACCTTGGAGGAAGAGAAGTTCTGCCAGAAATTGCAGAACTGGACAGAGTTGAACTCTGAGACACTAAACTAGGAGTTGGGGATACACCCAGAAACTGGATTAGGGTTCCTGGGAGAGTAGGGAGGAGGAAGCCCTCAGCCCTAGTGATGCTCACCATGGTCAGAGTCCCAGTGGAGAAGCAGGACAGAGGTGGGAGACAGCCCAACCATAGAGATAGAAGCCTTGTGTCCTACAGGATTGAAGGGGTGGAGTAGGGCAGGCTCTTCTGTGATCGATCATTGGATTGACTCCCTGAGAGTGGTGACCATTTCTGTTTTGTTTTACCCTCAGTTCTTAAATACAGCGTATGGAGCATATTAAGCACTGAACTGGTCACACAGTTTTCTCAGGTCTACAGTTGAAAACCTTAAACATGCTCTGATTATCTCCCGTCCCTTTATACATGTGAGGAAGCAGATGTCCAGAGCAGCAGGATATAAGATTTAAATGGCTCCAGAGTTTGGAAGGTTTGGGTTCAAGTTCAAGACCTCTTGGCTTTCCAGCAATTCTCTCAGACCCAAGGAACCCATCTGCATTGACCTCCATGTCTCCTCCTTCTCTGGGTCCAAGGGGGTCTGCACACTGGGTGAGTGTCAGATGCCTATTTCCTCATATGTGAAAAGGAGCCTTGAGAATGAATGGCATGGCAGGTAAGGCTTTGGATTTCATGCCGAGGACACCTGGGTGTGGCTCCTGCCTTCTGTACTCAGTGACGGGGTGCAGGCCATTAGTTCATCTCACCATCTGTTTCCTCCTCTTGAAGTGCCAGGAAGGAGTGCCCAGCTTCCCTTCACAGATTGATTTCACGTTACCTTTTCTCTGTCCCAGCTAAACTGACCACCTTGCCATTCCCATCAACTCTCCCCACAGTCCCAGAGGGTACTATCTGCCCATCCCAACCTCTCAAAATCCTCCACTTCCTTTTTGCAGGAAGGCTGGAAGCCTGAGGATCCTTCCTCAGGGCAAAATTTATTATGAACAATCCTGGACAAAGTTCAGGCTTTTCTGTCTCCTCCTTTTGGACATTCCCTATTTACATCTCTTCATCCTGCTTGGTTCCTTCTCACTCCTTTTCTGAGTAAAAGTCCCACTCCCCAATTGTATAAAACCATGTAAAACCATGTAAAAAGCTTAAGCTTCCTACCCTGTCATATACCCCTCCTTCTGCCATGGCTCAAAGCTAAAGAAATGGCTCTGAAGTTCCTTGTATATAGAGGCTGTGTCATTGGTGTACATCTTTCCCCAGTTCCTAGTTTAGTATCTCGTGCATAGCAAGTACTTAATAAATGCATGAATTGTTCTGAGACACTGGGACAGCCTGGCAAGGGCTTTTGGTTAGAATCTTTTCACCTACTCACTAAAGCTGAGTATTGCAGTGAATGGTATCAAACGGAAGTGGCTAAAATATGTTTTTCTATGCTATGTGGCCTGGTATCTTTAGAATACCATATTAGAGGAACTTGAGTGTATGCTATCCATGAACTTGGTTCAGAGGAATGGGGAAGGAAGTTGGAAAGGGGGATTTTAGTGAATACTTTCAGTGACCTTGAATTGGAAAAAACTATGACTTAAGGATCCTCTCTGACTTTGATCTGGAGAAGGCTGGAATTGAGAAGACTTCTCTCTTTGAACTTGGGTTGGAAAAAGTGAGACCTAGAAGAATCCTCTTGGTGAACTTGGGCAGAAGATAGTAGAACTTCAATACATTTGTTCAGTGATCTTGGAACAAAGAAAGAGGGAACTCGTAGACATGTCTTGTTGAAATTGACCTGGAGAAAGGTGACTTAGAATGGATTCTCTGAGTGAACTGTTGCTGCCGAAAAGGGGAACTTTTGTAAATTCTCTAAGTGAATTTAATTTGTAGAGAGAGACTTTCTCTGGGTTCTTCCTCTAATTTGGGGGAAGGAAAAGAGAAAGAGGAAAGAGGAGAATGAGACAGAAGAAGGGAGAGAGGGGAAGTTAAAAGGGAGGGGCAAGAAGGCTACCAGGCCTCTTGAAGCTCAGCTTTAGAAAGTATAATCCCCAATTAAGGAGACAGAGAGCTCCTTCTCATTTTGGCCAGCAGGGTTTGCTTGAATCTGGAACTGGAACGGTCTTTCCTCTTCATGATGTCCAGGTTCCTTGCCTTCAGTAGGCAAGAAAAACACAACCTATAAAGCCAACCAGAAAAAGGATCCATTAAATTCACTACAATCTCTTTGTGTATATCATCATCCTTCCCACTATTCCTTATACATGAATCCTGAATCTTTCCAGTGACTGCCAGTGACTGCCAAATATCTCTACATCCTCCCTGTCTTCTCATCAGTTTTTCAGCAGAAAGATGGGGGGATGTAGGGTTAGAGGACCTATGTATTCTAGGAATCCATTTTTGCTATTGTTGTGATATTGGCCAAGACCCTTCATCACTCTGGGCCTCCCTACATTACCTGTGTCATGACAAAGTGGATATGGAGCTTTTGGGCTCTAAAACTATGATCTGATGATTCTCTTCTTTATTTCTCTTTTCAGAGTACTATTACTAGCCACTTTTTTCATTCCTGACATCTTAACTCCCTTTATTATTGAGTTAATTGAGAAAGTAATGGGGGCATTTATTAAGTGATCATTGTGTGCTCAGAACTGAGCTAAGTGCTAAGAAGAATAAAAAGATAGGACTTGGTTAATATCCTCAAAGAGCTTAAACTCTAGTTTAAGTAAGTTAATGCTGGATATTATATGGCCATGACTGTCTAACTCAGGTTTAGATTAATATCAGAGAATCCCAGAGTTGGAGGCATCATCAAAACACATCTAACCCAACTAAATCTCTTCTGCAACACCACCAATAGGCAGCCAGAGGGCACAGTGGTAGAGTCCTGGTCCTCAGACACTTACTAGCTACCTGGGTATGGTACCTGCCATATGACAGGCACTTTATAGATGCTTATTCTTTCTGTTCCCTCCCCAAAATCTCTGGGGAGATGGAACTTAGATTGAATTTAATGTCAGATCATCCATTATCACATGCTGGCTCTTGTGTGAGCCTCGGCACCTTTCTAGGCCACAGTTTGCCCTTCTGAAAGAAAATGCCATGGACACTGAGATCAACTCCAGGGTCTCTTGCAGAACTTGAAGACATTCTTACTAGACTGTGTAGGCAGAACAGAAACCATTATTCTAAAGAAGAATCAGGGAGGAGTATGATCATTGTCCTTTGAAAAAGGGATTGAGTGAGATCTGTAGAACTAGGGTCAGAAATAGGAACAATTTGGTAATGAGTAAGAGTTAGCAAAAAGTAAACTTAGGCTTGCCATCCAGAAATCTTTCTAAACCTCAGAGCTGTCTTAAGTACAGGGTGCTATCTCGAGAGGTAATGGCATAGGTGGGCCCTTTTCATCAGAGGTCTTCAGGCAGGTATGGAGATTCTTGTTCGCATGCAGATTGGACTACACTCAAATTCTCTGACTGTGTGTCCAGGTCACTGCCCTACTGGATAATTGTCAGTGCATTGCTGGAGGGATATACACAGATGGAAAAATGAATGGAAATAGAAAATACAAGGAGAATTTCAGCCAAATGTGTATTAGTTGGAATCTTTTCTTCTGAATACTCTAAAATTGGTTTGAAGCCATTATCTAAAGGTTTTTTTGTTTTTAGAAGAGTTTGGGTGAGATCTCTGCCTTTTTTCTACCATCTTGGTTCTAGCTCTGCCTGTCCGCTTTCTTCCAAACTGAAAATGCTTCCACTTCTCACTCCTTCAATTGACCTATCCTAGTGCCAGGATTACATCACATTTCTGCTCAGGGCCAGTAGATGGCTCCAGAGTAATAGAATATGCCACTTAAAGTCAGGAAGACCAGAGTTCAAATTTGTACGACTGGGCAAGTTCCTTATAACCTCTCTTTGTCTCAATTGCCCCAACTATAAAACGGGATAATAAGCACCTCCCTTCGAGGGTTGTTTTATCGCTCAAATGAGGTAATATTCTAAGTACTTAATACAGTGTCTGGCACATAATAAGCACAATATAAATGTTAGCCATGATAGTCAACAACATAAATTTGAACTTTTCTTTCTCCCACCTCTTTGGCATTTCTCCATATTACATTGGTCTTAAAGGCTAAGACCGTCACAGTGATGCACAATTCAGCAATAGTGAGGAAAAGTATCAGAGCCAACACTCCCTGTGAAGAAAGAGAAAAGAACAATAGTCAAGGAGGAGAAGGGCTTCTTCAGAGTAGCACAATAAAATTGTGTCCAAAATAAAGCAGACATCCATTGGAGAGCATGTAGGATGGTGCCATACTGTCCCAGACATGTTTAGCTTTCTTATTGTATTACCTGTAGGACAGCATTAAGACATTCTCCATTTTAAGCATTTAGATACTATTTCCCAAAAGTTTAAGATGCCAAAGTGACTTTTTCTCCTAGGAAGAGGAGGAAACTTCTTTAACCCCAGTACACACCATAGCTTGGATGATCTTGCCTCTACACTTCCCCCCCCCCCCCACATTGTGTTTGGCCTTTGGAATAAATACACTGCATGGTCTGGTACTGGACACTTTTAGCACCCTACCTTTGGGGAAGGGCTGAGATGGATAGTTAGCCATCTCTGTTCTAATGCAGAAATCTATCTTTAGCTCATGGTGGGGTTTCATGAACGTAACACATTGAACTGAGGAGAAGAGGTTTCTGGTGTATCTGGGAAAGAGCTGATAGACTAAAACCTCATACAGCATAAGAATCCCAAATCCAGTTACCATGATTCTTCTGTGCAGAGAAAATAATACTGGCTCTCTTGATAAGAGAACGTGGGTTCAAATCACTTCTCTGACACTAACTTCAGTCAAATCCCTGAAGCTTGATGGCCCTCAGCTTCCTCACTCTACAAAGAGAGGGAGAGTTGCTGAGAGTATCTCTGAAGTCTTTCTGCCTTGCAGGTACAGATAAACCTTTACCTCCAAAGTCTATACACTATCTTGCTGAGATTTTTTTTTCTGACACATACCAGCATGAAGATATGTAGTTCCTGAATACATTGGCCCTGGGTTTGACTCTCATCACTGACACTCTCTCACTGTGGCATATGGGGATCTCTCTGAACCTCACTTTCCTCATTTTTGAAAGTTCATACCTCATAGGGTTGTTGTGAGAATCAAATGAAATACATTGTACATTTGGAAAACCTAAAAGCCCGAGTACTATTAGATTAAAGGCTAATATTTTGAAAAGCATCCAGATCAGACCTCTGGGGTACATTTAGTCGTGTATTCCATCTCAGACTGAGGCACCAAAGCATTTATCAGGAAAGGTTCTTATACCCTTGTTGATAAAACACAAAAAGGCTATGACCCACTCTCTCCTTCTTGCCTTTCCCGACTCACTGGCTTCAGCATCCATTCTTTCTAGCTTCTAGCTTCTAATGTATCCCCCCTCCCACTGAATGTCATAAAGGACTATTTCTGTGAATTGCAAGCTGACTTCCATTAGGATTTAATGGTTCACTCCAAATTCTAGTACTTCAATATTTGGGGAAATTCTATTTTTATTTCATCCAGACCATCAGGAATTCATAGATTTTTTAAAATCATAGATTTAATTACCATTCCATTTTCAATTTTTATTCTTTCAAATGTGCATTGTTATCTATTATTGGTTATATCTTAGCCTTTGCCTCAGTCTAGCAAACAAAACATTGTGTTGGACTTTTTGCCAGGGGGATATGAAATGCTGCCCATTACCTAAGGCTTTCTTGATCATCCTCCACCCAACAAACAATTATTGCCACTCTTTTCAATTTCTTAGTATTAAGTTACTTTTCTGCTGGATCTTTTCCACCAGAAGAGTGAAAACTCTTTCAGGCAGGAATTATATCAATTTATATTCCTACCCTAGCTAGAGAGAGGGATAAGAATAAGGACTTGACTTATGATGTCATTGGTCTAGGGAATTCTCCCAATGCTGGTAAACTCTGTCTCTGCATTGTGGAGATCTTCCTGGCTTCAGGATCAGCTATTTACTGCACCACATTCTACCCTGTGGTCATTGAATGTTTGTTGAATTGAAATCAAAATGAAATCAGAACTTGTGGACGTTTAAGTGAATAAGGCCTTACTAGTCCACATAATTGGTCCAGCATTGTGGGATTTTGATATATAGAACAGAAGCACTCACTAGAAAGAGTGTTCTCCCAATAGCACATATGCCAGACTTGGTAGGAATCCGGCAATGGAAATAATTGTCTTCATGGAAGCTGTAAAGAATGATAGCAATCCCCGCTGCAGCCACCAGGGTGCTCACCACGCCCAAGTATAGACTGAAGCGCATCTGCAAGAGAAGGAGCAGTCAGCAGCTGGCTCTCAGCACCCCTGCCCCTGCCATCCTCACCCCCAGATGGACAAGGTGCCACCGAACCCAAGGAGGCCGCGTCCCAGGTGGGCAAAGATAGGAACAAGTCCACCGATTAAATGGGAGATGGAGGGACACCTGCGAGAGGCCAGCTGAGGCTAACAACACAAAGCCAGGAAGGCTGGACTTCCTAGGAATTCTGCAGTGGAGTCAGAAAACATATTTAAAGTCAGGGGCAGCTCAATCTGACTACTCAGGGTCGAGTATGAAAATAATACCCAATTAAATTATTAAAAAGTATTTGACAGAATTAGAAAAAATAATGTAAAATTCATTTGGAAGTACAAAAGGTCAGGAACTTCAAAGAAATCGGGGCTGGGGGGGGGGAAAGGGGGTGTACAGAGCCTGAACTCTGGAGAAGTATATTTGAAACAAGGTGTTAACTCAGAGGAATGATGAGATGATGGTTCTCTAGTTCACATATTCACTTAGTAGTTCACTCATAGTTCACTTAGTACTTAGCAGGGTGATGTAATGATTCTCTAAGTTCACACATAATCAGTGTGCTGTAATGATGTAATTAGAATAAGGTATATAAGAGCCAACAAGGACTGGAAGAGAGACATTTCATTTCCCACCATCCTGGGGGCTCTCCTGCCTCCTGCATTCCTCCACTAAGAAGACCAAGGCCCATCTGAAGGTTCCCCAGAAAGCTAGCCCGGCCCCAGGCAAAGGAGACAGAATGTGAAGGAGATAATAAAGACTTTGGACTTTATTCCTGATTATTCTTGTGGTAATTATTCTGCTGAGATCAAGGCTGGGCCGAAGGCCCTCAAGAAAGCTAACCAGAGCATTACAGAAAAATGTAAAGTAAGTAGATAAATCATATTATATAAGGAAGAGCATTATTGAAATATAAAATGAATAATGTAAATTATTTTAAATTAAAAATTTCTGCCATAAATAAAACCTATGTATCCAAGAATAGAAGGATTGTAGAAAATTTGGGAAAAAACGTTCATACAAAATCTCTCAGACAGGATGTGATTGGGTTAGAATACTGCTGTGGTATAGGAAATGTTCTGTATGTTTCTAGATATCTCTAAATGTATATGTAGTAATATACATACATACAGATAACATATATACATATATATATCCATGCTTCTTTGATTTATTCATGCTTTCTTCAAGTAGTGGGGAGGGAGGAAAAGAATAAAAAGTATGCAGCAGAGAAAATAAAAACAAGGAAGCAAAGAAAAGCTGGAGAGTTTTGAAAATAATGTGAATATTACATAGATTTTCTTGAAATGGAAATTTATGGTTTTGTATTGAATCTTCTCCTATGGTCTGCTGTGTATATGGCAATATTTTTTTTTTCTTTTGTCATTTTGTATTTGAATTTAAAATTTAAATATATGTGTACATTTGAAAAAGAACAAGGGAATATTGTAGATATTCTTTAACTTGACTTTAACAGAGCATTTGAGAAAATCTCTCATATTGTCCTTGTAAAAAAAAGTGGATAGGTACAGTTTATGTGATAGTATAATGAACTGGATTCAGAACTAGTGGGATGACTAAAGCCAGAGTCTTCATTATTTATTTGATGTCAACTTGGAAGTTGGTCTCCACTGGAGAATCCCAGAGATTTAGGCTTTGTCTTATGTTTAATATGTTTGTCAATAATTTGGATGAAAACATGGATATGAATTTTGGAAATGACACAAAGCTAGAATGGATAGCTAACACATCAGATGGCAGAGTCAAGATTAAATAAGCTATTTAAATATTCAAATAAGATATTTAAAACAACATTGGCTTGAATAGACTGTGATGATATGTAGGGTTAGACTTTGGATTTTTGATTCAGTTGATAGAGGGACTCCCACATGAAGTGATCTCTTCTATTAATGCAGGTTAGCACCTTCTCTGCAACTTGTGGTTGTGGAGATTACTGAGAAGCTTAGTGACATCCAGTATGCATCAAAGGTAGGACTTGAATGCGGGGTTTGAGGTCAGTTTTCTTTCCATTACTCCATGTTTGTCTTTTCAAGATCAACCACAAAATTTTACATAGAGGGCCAAAGAATTAACATGGCAATTAAAAAGAAGGAATGACTAAATGTGACTGAAAAAGTGCTGTGGGTTTGAATGGCATTCAATCCCAATATGACATGGCAACCAGAAGAGCCAAGGCAAGCTCCACTGGCAGGCCGTGATAGCTCACTCTCTTCTGTCCTGGTGTGACCCCATCTGGAAGATAGTTCAGTGAAATGAGATCATTTAGGAGGGCCGTTGGGAGCACAGTGTTAAAGGTCTTCCTTTCATGTCACATGAGAATTATTTGAGGGAACTATGAATGTTAAACCTACAGAGACTCACCCACCCAAGGGATATTCAGATCTGTGACAGTTGTTGGGTAATGTGGAAATGGTCTTGTGAGGATATACCCAGTCCCAGAGGACACAATTAGAACCAGAAGGAAATGAGGGTTTGGGTCAAGGGCAACAGAGGCAGATTAGTTTTGATATCAGGGAAAATTTTTGATACCAGTAATTAGGAATATCCTTTAAGCAAAGATGAAATGACTACTTGTTCTCCCAGAGGGAATTCCTTTTTAGCTCTACTACTGCATGGCCTGGATGGTAGCACAGCCAGGTGGCTCGGTGGGTAGAGTGGACCTGGAGTCAGGAAAATCCAAGTTCAAATCCAGTCTCAGACACTAACTGGCTATGTGACTTTGGCCAAATCACCGAATCTTTCTCTTCCTTAGTGATCTCAACTGCAAAATGTAACACAGCATCTTATTCCGAGGGTTGTTAATCAAATCAAATGATATTTGCAAAGCACTTTGTAAACTTTAAATAAAAGCAAGCTATTGTTGAAATTATTATGATTATGTAATCATCTATTGGGAATCCATGATTCTAAAGCTTTGGACATAATTTTTTTCTGAGAACTTTTCATGGAAATTTTGTTTTTTAAGGCTCAGCATAGCAAATTTTGAAGATCATTTTTTTTAACCCAAACATATTGGAGCTCCATAATAATGTAGGGAGTTGATGCATTAACAAATAGAAAGTTTGATTTCCATTTAGATAGCCCATGAAAAATCAGTATGGGCCTGGTGATTTCTGAAAGCTTTTAATCAGTAGCTATTGAACTACATGGAAATTTTGAAATGTTAAGAGGTTGTTCTTACCCAGCGAGGATGTTTTATTTCATTAAGAATTGTGAAGTATCCTGTAATAACATACTGTTGAGAGAACACATTGGTTAGTGGACTCAAAGTAGACCCTAAAGGGGACCCATGTATATTTTCATATACTTAAGGAAGACTTGTTGGTTGACTGACATCCTCTCCCCAAGTTGTCACTAAAGCTCAGGATAGAGTCAAGGATTCCCAGGGGGAAGATAAACACCATGGTGGAATAGGTAGGCTCTGGGTCAGCTATGTGCTCAATACCCAGAAGACCTTAGAGTCCAGAGTCTAGATATGTGGGGATCTCCAAAGCCATCTAATCCACTGGATTATTAGGAACCATGGATTCTGATGCAGATTTCTTTATGGAGATGTCCACCCTCACCCTAACCCTAGAGGTAGCTATGTGACCAGGAACTGTCACATCATTCCTCCCTTCCCCTTTTACTAGCTTCACCAGTTAAGCCATCTTGAGGCTAGGCTCCTCAGACAGACAGCAGTCTACTTACTGAAAGTATAATTTGCACAGTGGTAACACGTGAATGCCCAGAGTGTGGCAAGGTGGTACCACCCAACAGGGGCATGACAGTGGCATGACTGGGGCCTGTTTCTACTGCCCTCTTACCCGTAGATGCTATGGGAACATAACTTCTTATCCCTGGTCATCTACAAGTCCAGCCTCTCACCCATATTCTATAATCACGATCACAAACACTGCCAGGACGTTCTGAAGGAATCCTCTATTTTGTCTCTATGTTATTTACTATACTCACACATGCTCCTGCCCAGAATGGATACCCTGTGACAAAGATAATAGGATAATTCTTTTGAAGATGAAGTTTGTTGACACTGTGCCATAAAATGTACCCCATGGCAGTGATAATAAGACCCAATAAAATCTGGAAAACCTGCATAAAGAGAAATGGGTCAAAATAAGGAGATTGGTTTAAAAGTGGGTTGCTTTTTAAAAGATATTCAGCCTAATCTATTTCTTTGGGATCTCAGGAAGGGCTCCCCTTGCCCAGGATTAGGGGAGGGTGCTGAATTCTTTAGGTGACCCCTCAAAATTATTTTATCTTCTCCATCTAGATCCATTTGATTGTGAGCTCCTTGAAGGAAAGGGCAGATGTTTGCCTTTTTTTGTATCCTCAGTACTTAACTACAACGCCCACATTAAAGGCTTATTTTATTGCCTGACTGATAGGGCTTCACTTGGCTAGAGATGAGAAAGACCCAGCAGCCTGACCTCAGAAGGAGAAACCTTCTCAGAGAAGGATGTGAAATAGATCTAAAGAGTCCTATCTTGAGAGGATGATCTCTCTGTTCCTAACTGGTCATTGTCTCTCCCAGTTCAGCCCTGCCCTCACCCCCAGCTTGTCTCAGAAGAACATCCTTTGGGTGATATCACTATTGCAAAATTATATTCTACACGTGTCAGGGGAGGATAGCTTGGGGAAGACCCAAATAAATGTTTGTATTGGCCCTAATTCTGACTCAGGGCTGCACCTGTGAAAAACCTTTCCAAGATCAGTAGTCATCCAGGTTACAATAGTTTGTGGGGAGAGAAAGAGGAAACAAGAAATAGATCAAAATATAATTATTTTTATTCATTTAATGAAGCTTAATAAATACCTATTATGTAAAGAGCATTGATGGGGAGAGGGGTTGCATAGTGGATAGATAAGGTCCCTACAGTTGAGCAAGAGTTTCAGATTCCAGCCCATCTTTTGTCAAGTGGATTAGAAGGATTCCAAACCAAATATTTTATGTGAAGTGAGATCTGAAGAGCAAGGCCATTAATGACAAAGGGAGCAAGTCTTCATGTCTTATCAATTCAGGGTTTTAACTCCACTAAGTTATTCTGTCCATTTTATTTGAGCATTTATGTTTTTAATGAGTCACATCACATGTATTCTGTACTGGTGGGACTTTGGGGGAGCTGCTGCCAAAACCTGTTTTTCTCTTTTACTTATTCAAATGAACATTTATTAAGTAGCTACTTTGGGCAAGGCAATATGGATTACCCCAAAGCTCTTGGCAGCCCATCATAGTATTACTGTTTAGATTCTTCTCTCAAGGCTGTACTCCTGGACTTCACACACTGGAAATACACTCACTTCCTGTGGTTTCTCCCTCTGATTGGCTGGTTCTTCCCAGAACCTCCATTTTAAGGAGATCATCTAAGCCAATTTATCTTTATTCTTCTCTAAACTGCACTCCAGACTCTGAACTTTGTCCCTTGCATCCATCCCTTCTCAACTTTTCCTTTTGTGTGTTTTCTCTCATTAGAATATAAGCTTCTTGAGGGCAGGATTGTCTTTCTTACAAATACTTTTTGGACAGATTCAGGAGAACACTGCACAGTAACAGCAAGATATTGTGATAATCAACTATGATAGACTTAATTAGCACTTGTCAGCAATGAAATGGCTCAAGACAATTCCAATAGACTTGGGTTGGAAAATGCCATTTATACCCAGGGAAAGAACTTTGGAGACTGAATGCAGATCAAAGCATGCGAATTTTTACCTTTTTTTCCCCTTTTTTTCATGGTTTTTCCATTTTGTTTCAATTTTTCTTTCACAACATAATTAATATGGAAATATGCTTAAAATGATTGTATATCTATAAGCTATATTAGATTTCTTGCTGTCTTGAGGATGGGGGAATGAAGAAAAGGAGGTAGAAAAAATTTGGAACTTAAAATCTTACAAAAATGAATGTTGAAAACTATCTTTACATGTAATTGGAAAATATAAATTTTATTAAGTGAAAAAATTCAATAGAATAAAATCAAATACTGTTTGGGAGAGGGGGAGAAGAAAAAAAGATGAAAAAATTTGCATGATTAATTTTGTTGTATGTTTGCAAGGAATAGCAAGTTGTGCATAGTAGATTTGCAGTTTCATGTGGAATCATCTTTTTTATTGTATAGAAATATTTGTTTTATTCCATAAATTAAAAATAAAAACAAAAAAATAGGTACTAAACTCTTAAAAAGCAAAAACCAAATACTGCTTGTATTTGTATTCTCAGCATTTAGCATAGTGACTGACTCATATAATAAGTCAGGAACTGAGTATGGTTTGAATTTTTAAACATTGAATTAAGATTTTCCTTTTTTTTTCTCTTATTCTGATAGTTATTCTCAAGAAGAATTTCCAAGTCACAAGACTAGGTTTTGTCTATAAACTTGTCTCTAATTTACCCTGTTTAAAGTTTGGGTTTAGAAAGGAGGTTATTCTTAGAATCATCTGCCAGTAATTGGAGCAGAGTAAATCAGGAACAGTTAAACCAGGAAGCTTTTCAAACATGGCATCCTATCTCTTACTTTCCCAGTTCAGTGATCAATAGTTAATAGATTGTTGTTGAGTTGTTTTTTTCTTTTTTTAATTATGTCTGACTCTTCGTGATCTCATTTGAGGTTTTCTTGGCAAAGAAACTGGATTGTCTACAATTTCCTCCTCCAATTCATTTTATGGGTGAGTAACGGACGCAAATTAGGATCACCCAGCTAATGTCGGAGGTTGCATTTGAACTCACGGAGTCTTCCTGACTCCAGGCCAAGCACTCTATCCACTGCAATTACGTAGAAATAAAATGTGATTTCCTTGTGTCTGTGTCCCCAGCACCAAACATAGGTCTTGGTACACAGTAGTTGCTTAATAAGCACTTGTTAAATAAATGTATGAGTGACATGGTCCAGGCAGAGAAGAATAATTTCTCACCCTGACCCCCACTTTGGAGGCAGTCTGACTTACCCCCATCATCTTCGGCTCCCCCTTCAGGAAGTTCAATAGGGTCTTAGGAGGCTTGTAGGGAAATGCAGTAATGATTATCTGTTCTGTTTGGAGAGGATCCTTGGGAAGTTCCTGGATCTCCACTACCCTAGACTTTGGTGGCATGGTAAGGAAATGGATTGTTTGACAGGAATATGCTAAGCGAACAGGCTGGCCAACATCACAGCCGAGATCATGCTCTGCTCCTCTGCCAAGGTTACCAGGGTAGCTTGACTGCTCCTGGACTAGGTATTAGAATCATGGAGTCACAGGGCCATGGAGTCATAGTTCTAGAACCCTAGTGTCATAGAATCATGTTGCTGGTGGGAGCCTTGGGAGCTTTCATCCTATATTCAAGCAGTTGAAGAACTTGGTCATCCAGGAGCCTTTTTTCTAAGGACTTCTCAACTGCCCTGAGTCTGTAGCTCATGGTTAAGAAGCACGTGAAGTATCTATCTCTTTCTTACTTCAAGCCCATTTCTCTTTTCTGTTCTTTTTGTGGACATGGAAAATGTTATTTTAATATCACCCCCATAAAACCATCCATATATTGTATTTGGTGCTTCCTTAACTTTCTCTCCAAGGTAAAGAATTTTCATTTCTCTTAAATTTTCATTAGAAGGCCTGTTAAGTTCTATCTCTTCAATCAGTTTGTCTCTTTTCCTTTTTCTTTTTTCAGAATTCTTTTTTTCAAACAGAAAAAATATTACCTCTTTTCCCTCTCCTCCTTAGTGCCCAATAACAACAAAATAAAAACAAAATCCCTGTTATAAACAGGAAAATCAAGCAAAATAGATTTCCATAATGGCCATTTCTAAAAGAAATAATTAATAGATTTGTTTATACATTGTATGTGTGAATAAAAATTCATTCTGATGTTTTGAAAACATGAATTTGTTCCAACACAATTGATGTATTAGAGAACAATTAGTTAAAAAGAGAAAACTTGTTTTTACTAATACTTGTTTTCCTCCATGATAATGAAAACAAAACTATATTACTTTACTCACAAACTACAGCTTTTCTGTACCCACTCCCACAAGTAAATTTCTGGTCTTTTTAAAGACAAACTTCCATATTTATTTTAAATCTTCTGGTGTAATAGGAGCGGGAGGAGAACTGGTCCACTCCCATACATTCTATTCTTCCCCCACTTCAGCCTTCATCTTGATCTAGGGACTGTTTTCTTGCCCCTCAGCTTAGGCATCTCTCTTGCCTATAAGCTTCAGTTTTGCTAGAGTAGGCTCCATGGAAATTGTGATATAGGCTGAGTGTCAGCCTGAGGCCTCAGACTTAGCCATTATTTGTGGTTGTATTTACATAGTTCTTAACCATTTAACCTGCATCAAACTGTGCTACATTCTTATTAAGTGCCTATCTTTTTTTAAATGTATTGCTGACAAAGCTTTTGATTCTATCTATAAACCCTATGGTTTTTATTGTGTGATTTTTGCATAGCACAGAGATTTTTAGAAATGCATGTATCCTCTTATAGCAGTATTGACTAGATAAATATATGCTCATATATGCATAAGTATATATATATATATGTTTCATTCTACCTTGAGTCCATCACTTTTGCATCAGGAAGTAGATAGCATGTTTCATCATGAATCTTCTGAAATTGTTTGGAAATTATATCTATTGCAGTTTCTAAGTCTTTCAAGGTTATTTTTACACTCTTGTGGCTATTATTCTGTTCATTTCACTCTATCAGTTCATGTAAGTCTCCTAGGTTTCCAAGAAACCATTCCTTTCTTACGTCACAATAATATTTTATTACATCTGAATATCATAACTTGTCCAGTTATTTCCCAATTGTTAGGCAGCCCTTAAGATTCCCATTCTTTGCCACCTCAAAAAGAATTATCTTTCTCTCTCCCCATTTGTCTCTTTCTATATATAATATATCAGGGAGTATATATCCATATCCATATCTGTTATCTATATCTATTTGTGACCAATGACTATTTCCACTTTTTCCTTTGGTCCTGAAAGATGGAGGCAGTTTTCTTTCAAGATTTATTGAAATATGATATCTAGGCTCTTTTTTAAGATTACGGTGTTCAAATAGAATGATTCTTATTGTTTTCCAGTTTTCCTATCTGTGTCTCAGATATGAAGTATATTCCAGGACCAATGATTCTTAAGTATTTTCTTCTTGATATACCTCATGGAAAAAACAACTGACCTGGAAAACATATCAAGAAGAAACTACTTACTTTCCTACCTGTCAGGCATGTTGTAAAAGTGATTCCTTTCTTACTTATTTTCATCTTTTTCTTTTAATAATTCTTTTTGTATCATGAAATCATTAGTTTTTATTTGATCCATTCTAATTTTCAAGGAGTTTGTTGCTTGAATGGGTTTTGTGCCTTATGCCAAGCTATTTATTTCCTTTCTATTTTTTCTTGTTTTTCTTTCAATTCTTTCTCTAGTCCTCTGATTTATAAACAATTTCACAACTCATTGTTGAAGGCTTTCTTCACCTCTTGCAGAAGTTCTAGGTGAGTTTATGCCCAGGCTATGTTTCTCTGTAAGACTTTGGAAGCATTTTGGAGTCATTATGCTCTGCATTTATGTCTTTAGCAATGGTTACCATAATGGCCTTTTACAATGGGATTCCTTTTTTTTTGTTTGTTTGTTCATTCTTCCAATCCACTTTCTGACTTCAGGCTATCTTAGAGACTGATACATTTCTGGAGAGAGGATATGTCTTAGTTCTATTGTTGCTTTCTTCAGGGTATGAAGTGCTGTATTATTACAGTTCAGGCTGAGAACCTGCAGATTTTCAGTGCTCCCAAAATCTGATCACTGGCCCCCTGGCCTGAGTTCTGCAAATTCTTGACCTGGGATTGAGTCTGAACCATAGTAGATGCTTCTGGATCCATCCCCTTTGAGCAAGCTAGAAAGCTCTGTAAGTTCAGAATGATAGAATTATAGGCTTCCCTTTGGTCTGGGAAAACTGCTATGGTTATTCCCCTGCAGGCTTTAGATTAGGATAGAAGTTAGAATTAAGACCTTGCTCCTAGGGTTTTAGCCACATACTGCTGCCTGGTTCTGAACTTCTTTTTTTTTTTGATACACAGGCCAGAGCTGGCAATTGCTCTTTACCCCTTAGCTCAGGTCCTTACTTCAATCTTCCCTGGATCTGTAGCCCAGAACTGGGTAATGAGTGACAAAGCTTCCAGTTGGCACCTGTTTTCCCACTATGTATGAGCTTGTGTTTTTATGTGAGTCTGGAATTTCATCTGTCCTGGGCAAAGTCCCTGGGTTCTGGAATCCTCCACAGGGGATGATCCTGACCAGATTTCATTCCCAGTGCTTGCAGACCTCTCTTATCTCCCTGTGCCCTTGACTGGAAAAGGAGCATGATTTTTCCCTTGGATTTTCCTAACAGGGTCTGACCTAATGCATTTTATAGAAATGTTTGAAGACCTTGGCAAGAGGTAGGGTGAAAGGGAGAGGAGGAAGGGAGTGGGTGATGGTGGTGAGAGTACATACAGCTGTACTATTTCTTGCTACAACCTTTTTTGGCTCTCTTTCCAGTGTCCATTCCCTTTGGCCCTGCTTCATTTTCCTAATCATCCCTGATTTTTTCAAGTATCTTAAAAGCATAACCCAGATAGCTTACAGTACCCAAATATGGTTTTAATTGGTCTGTGGCCCTGGACACAAATGACTGTCTGTACTTGCTCCATGGTGGGGGAAGAGTGGAGAGTAGGGTCCACCTTTTTGAGAGTTTTAATAGCCAAAGCTCTATGATTACCTTTTAGATATTAGTAAAAGTGATTCTTTTTCAGTGATAGGGTAAATTAAAAAGTCTATAGAGGCTCTTTTCAGTTCATTTTGTGTCATTCCCTGATTGTTTGATTTTGGATCTTGGACCATTTCAGACAGTAATGGAGGATAGAACTGGATGATGTCTAGCAGCCTTCACAAAAGACTCTGAGAGGAAGCCCCTTTGACAATTTTTTTTTCCTAATGCTGCACTGATGGTGTGTGTTAGCTGCAGTTAATGAGGAGGTTTTTTTTTTTATCACTACTGTTTGTCCTTTCTTTTGTTTTTGTGTTGATGTTCCTTTTGCCCTAAGATTTGTCACCTCAAATTTCTCTGCATTGAATTTTATCTTGTTTTTACAGAGTTGTATAATTCCAAGGTAGGCATCAGATTTTGGACACAATGGTGATGCAGAATTTCTGCCTTTGGCATTCAGAGTAAAAAAAAAGTGTGATCTCAGACAAACTTTCTAAGACATTTAGTTTGAACCAAGGATTGTGGGGGGGAGGGAGAATAAGAGTGGAGGTTCTAGGACCCCACAGGGCCTCTATTGAAAAAAAATGCTGCTTAGAAAGGAAGTGAGGCAAAAAATTCACTTGAATGGGGAGAAGTGAGGGGGGGGGGTCAATGAGAGGAGTAATCTGCTTCCAGTGGTCCAGTGTAGTTCTTTAAAGGACTGGATTTCAGACTACTCTGGCTAAGTAAGCATGGCCAAGATATTTAACTTCTAGAAGCCTCAATTTCCCCATCTATGAAATGAGAATAATACTTTCTATGGGAAGTAGATCTTGCTAACTGCTGAGCTCAGTAATTTTTAAAGTGCTGAAGGAATGTGAGAATGACCAGAGTCCTCTACATTTTGGTGACAAGAGATGAAATTCGTGTTTCTGAATTGAAGTTATTCCTCCAAGTTTCCTCTTTGCTAAAGGGAGGCTAATCATGTTTCCTCACAGGATATAAAGTGCTGTATGAATGGGAACTTCCTTCTTTTCATTCAACTCCCTCATCTGGTGTGACAGCTGGGAAAAGACAAATGCTGCCCCATGTAGGTTTTCAGTCTGCTCTCCCTGTGTCTGACAGTCCATCAGAAACTTGGGATTTTCCATATATTACATGGGCTGCTCATAGTTCATTTCTTACTATCCCCATGCCCAGTGACCCATTTTTTTTATCCTTTCATATTTCTCTAATGAAATTCTTTCCCCTCCTTCCTCTGTCTCATTCTTCTTTGGTCCTATCTGGCAACCAGTAAACGAGCTTTTATTTGTCTTTCCAACAAATAAAATTATTCTGAATAGAAAGGTGCACAAATTAGGTATAATTAACCTTAGCTTTAGTTAACTTTATTTTAGAAGAAAGTATGGATTGACATAAAACAGTACTTATAATAAATTTACAGGAAGATTTCACATACTATTGTTTTCTCATTAATTATGTTGTTCTAGAAGAATTATTGGACACTAAGTAGCAATAGAAAAGATTCCTGTTTGTGTCAGATCTCAAATCCTATCCTTCACTTTCATTCCAGAAAAAGAGACCCTTAAATTAGTCTTCCTGTTTATTTCCCTTTGGAAAATTCTACTGAATCACAAATCAGTATGCTGTCGTCATGTGTCTTTCTGATACCCATCAGCACACCCTTGTCTGGTGGTTCTAACATCTGTGAAAAGTCCACACTGCCTTATAGAATTTGTGCTCCAGTCCAGAAAATGATGAAGAGGGCAGGAAGGAGGCAGAAAGGGTCAAATAAAAATTATTGTTGAAGATCAGTGACTCACTCTGAGCTACAAAGAGCTCTGGTTAAAGAATAAAAAAATCCCAATTCTAAGAATTCCCTTTTGTCTTCTTAGATGTTCTTAGCAGAAGAATCTTATTTTTAAAAATTTAACATCTAGTATGTATTATATTTGTCAGCCAGGTCATCATATGTATTTTGTAGTTCATGTTTATGGTTCTTGGGGATTTGAATTTATGAAAGCCATAATCTAGATACCAAACAGAGTAACATCAGTGAATATCACTCCAATCTCCATTATATCGTATTTCTATGTAGTTCTTTTATTAGGGTTATTTCTAGAATCCCCTTCCTTAGTAGGAAGACCTTTCCTTTCCTCTTCAGTATATTTGGCCTGACATTATAGAAATGTCTAAAGAGTATAATTATACTCCATTTGTGCCACCTTAGCTATTTTATATGGTACGGAAGTTTCTAAGTATGAGTTTTCCAAACCTGGAGCTTCATTTCATTGAAACCAGGGAACAAAACAAGAAAGAACACTTGGCTTTTCTGGAGTCTAGCATTTCCCACCCTTATTATTAATTTGGATTTTGTAATTAGGGCATAGATATTACAACTAGAAGGAATTTTGGAAATTCTAGTTCTTCCCACTTCCCCCTCCCTAAACCACATTTTCTGAAGTTCAAATAGGGAGAGGCTTGCTAACTTTGTTAGAGAACTTAAGATCTGATAATGTCAGGTCATCTTCATTCATACTCCATTTAATGATTTTTTTGGAAGTGCTTGACATTTGCTCCTCCCCTATTAAAATTGTGTTAATTATTTTTTCTAATTCTGTAAGTATCCCTTCCTTGGTAATATCTTGGATACAGAACCAAATTTGTAGTTGAGTTCAGCCATGAACAATAAATGGCATTATCTTGGTGGATCTTTTCTGTGATGATATATTTAGGCATTATAAGTCACAGGCACTCTAATAAGCTTTTTTCCTTAATTATTTGAGGGAAACATTCTTTTTGTGAGGATTGATTGTATTTTTTGAGAAGCATTTGTCATATCAAATTACTCATTTCAACTTGACAATTCTGTGTTTACAATCCAAATATTATCTTAGCCTGGCTACATGTAGATACATGGATTCTAAAAGGTGGAAGGTGATATTTTCTCTGTACTATATCCCCTGACTACTTCACATCTGGAATATTGTGCTCTATTTTGGGGTGCCATATTTAAGGGATTGGTGACAAAAGGATTGCCCAGAGACCCACTGAATGAAAGAGGATCCCTGGGTTCCTAGAATAATGGGGGCTTACTCATATTAGTGACTTTCAGTTGATTAGATCTACTTAATATGAGAGAGTGATGGAAATGGCTATATTAACCTTGGATGTGAGAGAAGATATCAGGGATGGGGAACATGATGGCTGACTTCAAATATTTGAAGGGAATGACATGTGGAAAGAAATTTGGACTTGCTATGCCTGATTCTGAAGGGTAGAACTAAGAACAATAAGTGGAGGTTGCAAAAGGTGGGTTTGGTCTCAGTATAGATAGGCTCCTTAATAATTAGAGCTGTCCAAAAATGCCTTGATTCACCTTCAGGACTAGTTGATTATTCACAGCTTTGTCAACCTTCTGCTATGGGCTAGATAATCATAGGTTGGAAATAATGAGTTGGGTAAGAATGGGAATATAAGACACTCCTCTGAAGTTCATGATAGCTAGGGGATTCAGTGAGTGTCACCCAAAGTCCTCCTAACATTTATTCATGCTAGGATAACTAATTCACCAGAGGCTCACAACTGATGACTTTGCATCCAATGTGTATGACTGGTAAAACAATAAAGAATTCACTTATGGAGATGATCATCAACATCAAGTGTCCTATATTATAGGAAAAAATAAGAAGGTAATTGAGTTGAAATAGCATGAATGTTTATGAATTCAAGAAGTGAGTAAAGCCTGTATCCATGTCCGAATAGGCATTTTAGATAGCTCACCCAGACATCCACCATCGCCCTCACCTGTTATGGGCCAGAATTCTGTACTTGAAACAAGGATTCTTACAAGGTGCTAACCAAGTAGAATTGATAAGACAATGGTTATCTAGTTTAGCATGGTGATTAATAATTTTCTAGTTCAGTATGATTGATTTAATCTTACAACAAATAATGGTTCCCTAGTGATATAATGATTGGCTTATTCTCAGTGTATTGTAAATGATCTAATTATAATAGTGTAATATTCTTCTTTAAAATATAATGTTTTCTGGGAGTAGGTTTCTTGGGGAGGCTTCTGGAGGCAGCCTTCCTTTCAGTTCAAGATAATCACACCAAACGCAGCCAGGAGTTGAAGTCCAAATACTTTATTTTGTCTTTCCAAGTATTGTCACCTTCCTTGGGCCGGGTTAGCTTTCTTAGAGGTCTATCTCTCTCCTTGGTTCCGAGAGCTCTTGCTGCTAGTCCTTTGCCTCTTCCAGCTTCAGCCTCTCGTCCCTTCAAATTCAAAGCCTCCAGCCAGCACAAAGGTGGAATATGGAATGAATCTGACTCTGCTTTTGATAGTGGGCTTGTGTCTTAGTAGGTTTGTCCTTTAATGGGCTTCTTCTTATATATGCTCTCTTAAAGATGTGAATCTTGTGAATTTTAATAAGTACTAAGTACATTTAGAGAATTGTTAACACCCTGCTGAACAACCCTTGTCTCTATCAATTCCACTGACTTAGCACCTTGTAAGAATTCGAACAATAGAGCATATAAGCTGGGACAAACAGCCAGACAGATTCATTCCCTTTCACAGTACCATGGTGGGTGGCCTATCCTTCATTTCTCTACTGAAACCAAGATTCTGGAAGGCCTCCAAGAAAGCTAGCCCAGGCCCCAGGTAAGAAAACTAGATTGTGAAGGAGATAATAAAGGATTTGGACTTTATCATCTGGCTATTCTCATGGTGATTATTCTGCTGAAAGGAAGCTGGTCCAGAGACCTCCAAAAAACCAATCGGAACACTACACTCACCTCTCATATCTTGTCAGTCACCAAGTCCTGTTGATTCTACTCTTTCCTATACTCATGGAGACCTTCCCAAGTTATCTTCCTGACTCTACTGTCTTCTTCATCCATTCCTTCCACCCACTGCTGCCCTCTCTATACATCTATTTTTGTCACCTTTCTGCTAGTTTTTAGTCCTGAAGTCGTGACCAATGTTGTGCCAGCTGCCGCAGTGCTAGCAGCTCAGGGATGAATGGTCCTTGCATTGGATGTAGCAAAGTAATGTAGAGAAAGGAGAGCAGAGTATGAAGAACAGCTCAAAATAAGGAAAATCATTAAAATAATTACCCAGAGCTCTGAGAGTAGCCTTCCCTTGGAAGCAGCAGATTTGTCACTGTTCTTCAAATTAGAGGCACCTAAATACATAATTAATTCACTAAGAAGTGCTGGACTTGTGTGCAGAGTATGTATCTTTCTTTGTTTTCAAGTTAACTGAACAAGCAACAATTAAGCACCTATATATGACACTTTGCTAAGTGCTGAAGACACAAAGAATAGCAAAAGTAATTCTGCCCTGAAGGAGCTCGCTCTGTAATGATGAGACAGGAATGCAAACAACTTTGTACAAACTATGTACCAAAGGTACATAGCAGGATGAATTGCAGATAATCTTAGAGGAAAAGGGAAACTCAGAAAGAATTCTTATAGAATTCTTAGCTGAACCTGAAAGGGAAATCAGGAAGTAGAGACAGATAGAATTCCAGGCATGGGGTACAGCCATTGAAAATGCTTCAAGTGGGGAGATAGGAGTGCCCTGTGGAATGAAAAGCACGGGGAAGGAAGATCTAAGAAAACTAGAAAAGAAGGAAGGATTCAGGATATATAGAACTTTAAAAGCTAAACAGAAGCTGCTTATGTGTGTTGATTTTACTGGTCCTTAAAGGTCACTTCTATCCTGTAGGTCTCTTGCTAATCTGCCAAGGCATGTCTTCTCCATACTTAGCCTTATATTCTCTTCATAGAATTTGGAACACATCCTAGATATTGAGGTATTATTTTCAGAAATCCCATGCTAAAATGCACATGTTACCTAGAAGGGGCTAAATACTAGTTAATGATATATCCTTGTTCTTATGCCCTTTCTGTTGAATATATTATCAGTAATGAGTTTACTAGAGAATCTCACTTTCTGCTTAGACCCTTTGGAAGGCAGGAGACCAAGATGGGTTGAGATAAAATTCAGCAAAAGGCCTAGACTGCAAGGCAGAGATATGCTCTGGGTTGTTGGGCGTGGAGTAGACTAGTCAAGGAGGGTATATCACATACCAGATAATAATAATAAAGGCAAAACAAAGGAGGAAAAGGTTGAGTAAGAAGATAAAGATAAAATTAAGACCTACAGCAGGATTTGGTCCAATATCAACCTTAGAGCTTAGATACAGTCTGCCACTGGGTTGAAATTCTAGAAAAGTCACATTAAGTGGCATTCCACAGAGAAAGGAACTAGATCTGGATGAAAACACCTGTCAAAATTCTTTTTTACACATCCCAACCCCAAAGATGCAAGCTGGTACAGAACAGGGACATTGATCCTCTCCATTTCAATCTCCTCCTTTTGAGGATTCTGAATTTGGACATCATGGTAGATGATTTTTCTTTTAGAAATATATAGTCTGAAACAATTTATCTTGACCCATTTTGAAGCTTTCATACATGATTTATTGTTGAAAAAATGAGGCAGGGGCTGGTAGGTGGCGCAGTGGATAGAGCACCAGTCCTAAAGTCAGGAGGACCTGAGTTCAAATCTAACCTCAGACACTTAACACTTCCTAGCTTGTGTGACTGTGAGCAAGTCACTTAACCTCAATTGCCTCAGGGGAAAAATAAAGAAAAAATGAAGCAGTTGTTTATTAATTACAAAACTTAGGGAGAAGATCCCAATTAGGGCCCCAAGGGCTGAGAAGATATTCATGGCCACACAGCTTTGGACTTGAAAGAAAATAATAACACTTTGAAAATGTTAAAGATTTTCAACTCCAGGCTCTTTTGCATCTTTTGACCATTTCCTTCACGCTCCTCCTGGAGACTCTCTCTAAGGAATGGAGTATTAACTAGAGTGGGGTGAGTGATCTTTGCCTCTAGAGCCTCCCTCTCCTAATTTCTTCTAGGCCAATATGGACTGTGCTCAAGCTGTAGTAGAACCATTTGAGTTCATAATTGGTCCGATCAGTCTCAGTTGGACACACTGAACCCTGACTCCAGCACAGTAATATCATTTTGGTCCTCGTTGAGCACAAAGATGACAACCAACCAATCAGCTTCTATGTTGTCCTCAACACCTCACTTCCATCAACACTCATTTCTGGTCAGTTGCCAGATCTTGATGTTTATTTTTTTAAATGTCATTTTGTTTTCAGTTCCATATTTTCTTCCTTATTCCATCCTTGCATTGAAAATACACAAAATACAATACCAGTTACACATATGAAGTCATAAAAAGATTTCCACATTAGCTGTTTACCAAGAAAGAAAGCTGATTCAATCTACACTTTGAATCCATCAATTGTCTATATAGAGTTGGATAGCATTTTTCACCATGAGTCTTGGGTGATTATGGTAGATCATCATATTGATCAAAGGGTCTAAATCTTTCATACTTTTATAATATTACTGTTACTGTGTAAATTGCTCCAATTCCATCACTTCCCTCTACATCAATTCATACAAAACATCTTAGGTGTTTCTGAAACCATTCTTTCATCATTTCTTACAGCATAATAGTTTTCCATTATATTTATATACAGAACTTGTTGATCCATTCCCCAATTGATGAGCATCCCCTCAGTTTCCTTCTTTGCCACCACAGAAAGAGCTGCTACAATTATTTTGGTATTTGAATCCATTTTTTTTTTGTGTGTGACCTAGTTAGGATATAGACTTAAAAGTAATATTGCTAGGTCAAAGGATATGCACAGCTTTATAGTTTTCTGAGTCTAGATCCAAATTGCTCTCCAGAATGGTTGGGACAACTCAACCAACAGAGCAGTAGTATCTCTATTTTCTCATCCCCACCAGCATTTGTCTTTTTCCTTTTCTGTATTTTCTTAGCCAAATTGATAGGTATAATGTTAAGGGACAGGTCAATTCTCTGAGAGCCTCCATAGCTGTGGATCATAACATCTGAAGGAGTTGCAAGGCAGCCTTTGCTGACACAGGTGTTGTGGACTTGGAGTGAGATAAATTGGAGGCAGAGGGAAGAGGAGGGAGGTCAGACACACAACGCAGCGGCCTCTCAGAGAGGTCAGAGAACAGCAACTGCCTCAGTCTCCTTGTACCATCCTCTCACAAGAAGAGATTCATTTTGCATGGGATCTCCAGCAGCCACTGCCAGGTGGCTCCCATGTATTCCAACAGCTCTCCTGTGTATTCCAACAGTATAAAGTAGTATCTCAGAGTTGTTTTAACTTGTAATTCTCTAATTCATTTGGTGCATTTTTTTTTCAGACACCTATTGATAGCCTTGATGAAAAAAGTTTATATCATGTGACCCTTTATCATTTGGGTATTGGATCCTCTTTTTATAAGTTTGGCCCAATTCCTTATCAGAGAAATTTGCAGCAAAGACTTACCCTAGTTTTCTGTTTTTCTTCTAATTTTGGCTGCTTTGGTTTTACTTTATAAAACTTAAATGTTATTTTTTATTTATTTAAATCAAAGTTATCCATCAACTCCCATAAATCTTTGTATATCTTTATTTGTCATGAACTTTTGCCCTATCCTTAGATCTCTCTCATGTTCTACTTACTTGTTTATATCACCTTTTATGTCTCAATCAGTTGCTCATTTTGAGCTTATATTGGTATGCAGTGTGAAATGTTGGTCTATGTCTGCTTTCTGCCAGAATGCTTTCCAATCTTCCCAGTAGTTTTTGTTTTGTTTTGTTTTTTTCTCTAAAATTCTTGCCTCAGTAGCTGGGATCTTTGGGCTTATCAAATAGTAGGTGACTGTGTTCCTTTGCTTTTGCAGATTATACACCTAATCTGTTCATTGATCAACCAGCCAGCTCCAGATTATATTGATAATTACTGCTTTGTTGTACAGTTTAAGATCTGGTACTAGCAGGCCTTGCAGTTTCTACCCCCACAACTTTCATATCTGTCCTCTTTATTCACACAAGTGGCCCCTTAGTTCTAGACCTTCTCACATCTTATCTGGCCTCCTAAATTGTTCTGCCTGCCTTAAATCTTTTATGCTCCACCTGGCTGCTAAAGTGATTGATTTTCCTAAAGCAAAATTCTCACCATGTCCCTCTCCAACTCAATAAAGTCCATCAGTTCCCTATTAGCTGTAAGAATAAACATGCTTTGAAAGCCCTTCAGCAATTAGCCCCAAACTGCTTTTCTTGAGCTTCTCTTGCCCCCAACACTCTGTAATCCAGCCCAGGGGATCTTCTCTTTGCTCCTTACTCATGGCGCTCCATCTCCTTTGTCTTTTTCCACTCCTTGTTCTGTTGTCTCCCTTAGCTAGTAATCACGCTCTCCTTTCCTATGCCTGACCTCCTCTAGTTCCTCCTCACCTCTTTTTACAAAAAGCTCTTTTCTGATCCCTGAAAGAGTGCCCACCTTCCCAAACTACTTTATATTATGTACTATTTTGTTTATAGTTATAATTATGCTTGTGCCATTAGGAAGCAAGCTGTTCATCAGCAGAAATAATTTCATTTTTTGCTTTTCTGCTCTTAGAATCTCACATAAAAGGCAACGAAGATGTGTTTGCTGATTATTCGATAAAGGGGAAGTATAGCAGGGCTTTTGCTCTTGCTCCTCCACTAGCTGGCCTTGGACAACTGATATCCTCAGGATCTCATCACCACGGCACACCTTTCTTAGGTCTCACACTGTTCTTTGCAACCTCTAAGGGTATGAGGATCAGACCACCCACTCCCTCTCCTCATTTTACCTGGGGTTTGATACAGGTTGCCAGCACTGCCCAAATCTTCCGTTCAGGACTTTTCAACTCTTTTTGATCCCAGATGGGGAATGTTCTGTGACAGTTTACCAAGTCCATAAACACTTGCTAAGCACCTACTACGTCCCAGGCACTGTGCTAAACAGATTCAAGGAAAGGCATAAGAGCCCCTGACCTGAAGGAGCTATTGACCATTGGTGAGGGGGTCCCTTTGTAAAGTACCACTGGATTGGACCTTTGGAGAAACCCTTGGCAGGGGGTGTAGTCTACTCCCTGGACAATTCACACCAGCTGCTGGAGATCTGGGGTTCAAGTTCTGGAAATGCAGGTGAACAAAAAAGCGGCTATGAAGAAGAGCTCCAGGGTATGTGTGTGTGCACATTTGTTGCTTTTTGTCTTGTGTGCTTTTTATGTCTAGATATGCTGTAGATTATTAATGTGTTACATCTGTTGTATATGTTGCATGTGTATTGTATTACATGCTCTTTGTATTCTTTGTATGTGTGATGGATTGTGCACCTGTTGTGTATACACATGGAAGGTTGTGGGCACATGTGTACACTGTGTGTTGTATGGTATGGGTACACATTGTTCGTAGGTATGGTGATCTCTAGGCTTTGTGTTGCAGATGTGTTGTACTCCTGTGTGTTTGTGTGTGTACATTGTTATATACATGTGCCACGTGTAGGATCGTGGGCGTATGCTGTGTGCTGTGCTGTGTATATGGATTGTGTGTATGTACATCTCTTGTGTGTATGTTGCTCTGCAGGCTGTGTCTTGGGCAGGTGTGCTCTGTCTGTGGTATGCATGAGGTGCATGAGCTGTATTGTGTGTGCAGTGTGGAAGTGGAGGCGTGCTGCTTGTCTGGGATGCATGTTTGTGGGTGATGTATGTGTGCGCTTGTGTCTATGAGCAGGCCCGGAGGGAAGGAGGGGAAGCTACTGCCTCCGGACGCCTCTGAGCAGCCCCCAGCACACGTCCTCCAGAAGGCACGCTCAGGACAGGGGGACTGGGTGGTCCTAACTCGTCCATCAGGACTGTGGGAGAGCCTGGGCCCGGGAAGGCAGCAGCAGCAGTGGGCTGACGGCTGCTCCCATAACGGTGAGCAAGGAGGCTGGCACAGGGTGGGCATTTGGGAAGGGCTGCTTCAGGGAGAGAGGATGAATGAATGAATGCAGAAAGGAACCCTCCCCAAGGGCTAAGCATGGGACTAACCTGATGGAGGAGATGGAAAAGCGAAATGATCCCTGCTCCAGGGACCTCTAGAGTCCTGGAACTCAGAGTGGGGTTAAGTGCCATGGGAAACAGTCACTCACCAGAGCTTTTGTGTCTTTTTCCACAGTTGCTATTGAAAGGGATCCGGAAATCAAAAACTGTAGAGAGGAGAATCTGGATGTTAATGATTGAAAGAGAGGCAGTATTTCCAAATGGCTAGAGTTCAGGGCTTGGAATCAGAGAAGCCCAAACCCCATACTGCAGCTGATACTTGCTAGTCTAGTGGCCACGGTCAAATCCCTCTCTGGCCGGTTTATTGGAGGGACGTAATTCTGGATGCTTGTCCTGTACTCGGAGAACCTGGAGTCCAAACCCTGGGCCCCGCCATTTAATGATTCTTTGTACCTCAGTTATCTCATTTGTAAAATGAAGGGGGAGGAACTGCCTGATTTCTATCAATGAGTCTATGACTTGTATGAGGAAAAGGCTTTACTAGTTCTTTAAAACACTACAGAAATGCAAATTGTAATGTGTTCTAGTCTAATGAGCCTACCTTGAATTTCTAAAGTTCTTAAACATTACAGGGCTCTTCAGCATCTCTGTGGAGTCCCTGGTATAAGGAACAGCATACTCATTTTATAGATTTGGACCCAGGGGTTCAGTATCTTGCCCATGGTCGCCTATGAGCCTGGGATTGAACACACAGATCCCAACATGATCTGCTCTCCTGTCTCCCTCTCTGCATATTCTTTTTGGCCCCATCTGCATCCCCATCCTTCCAGTCATCAGTTCCTTGGGGCATATCTGGGGCACAGAATAAGGGGGAGAAGCACAAGTTACAGACACAGCATCATGTGATGGGGAATGGGGCCAGGAAGACAGAAGGCAGGCAGGGACATTCTTTGTGACTCCAGAGCTAGATTTCCGCACCCCATCCTAAGTGAGGCTTCTGTAATGGCAGATATTCCAAAGAGAGGGTTTAGACGGACTGGACATTTGTAGCCACAGAATGGCACTTATTTTTCTAAACTTTGCACTCATTATCCTTAGGTGCTTCAGGAAAGTTCAACCTATGTCCCTTTGTTAAGGTATAAAGAGCCAGAACTGGGGGCTGACTTGGTTCTTACATGCCTGGCAGACATGTTAAAATAGATGTGATTCCCAGATGGCTTAACATGATTCACTGTCACTTTTGTAGGGGCTTATGGATCTTTTGCATACCTTTTTCTCCCTCCCTCCTATTTCTTCAGGCCAAAGTCTCTCTGGTGGACTGGCCAAAAGGTGAGTGTCAGACTTCATTATCTCAAGGGGCCACTTACAGCTCTTCAAGTAAAGCAATATCATGCTAGTACCCTAGCAGCCTGGGGTGCCAGAATTTGAATGTAAGACCTCAAGTTTGAGGGCCTGGTTTAGAACCCAGGACTTGGCTCTGAGACCATCTCTGTGTTTGTGCCCATCACAAATCTTTCAAGTCATTAGGTCTCCACTTGACAAGTGAGTATGAGTCTTATTCACATTTCTTTAATACTTTATAGTTTTCCAAATGTTTTCCTCCCAAGTGATTGTGCAAGGTACCTAATACAAATTATTTTCATTTGCAGATGAGAAAAATAAGGATTGGAGTGAAGTGATTGTCACAGATCTGTGGCTTATGAGAAAAAGCTAAAAATTGAATCCAGCCTCACATGTAGTATTCTTGATTCCCAGAGAGACTAAACAGGTTATCCAATCTGCATGGAGCTATGTTTGGGAGGAGGGTGTTTGTGTGTGTGTGTGTGTGTGTGTGTGTGTGTGTGTGTTCATAGGACTGAATGCAACTGCTTCTTCCCAACCTTTTAATTTTGGGACCATACTAGCATGTACTTGTCTGAAGGTAGGGACCCAGGCCCACTCCGCCTCCTAAAGATTTCCTGAAAAATCCAGCCTGACTCTCAGGCTACATCTGACTATGGTACTTCACTCTAGCGCTTCCCTGGTGGCAGCAGTTGCAGCCTGGAGATCTGATCACTTCTGTGGGACAGAAAAAAGTCTGGGCATGCTGTGCTTTGCAGGTTTCTGAAAGCTTTAGCCCTGATCCATCTCTTTCTAGCTCCCTGTAGGCTTATGGGTAGATGGGTGGACCTGTGACAGCTAAGGCCACTACAGTCTCCAGCAGGGTAGTGTTGGTGGTGATGAGTCCAGAATGCTGGGCAAAGCTGAGGAGTAAATCTCCATTATAGTCACCAACAATGATCCCACAAAGGGATGTACAATGAGTAGGTCAGAGACTATCTGACATGGTAATAGAGACATTATTATTCCAGAGAAGAAATCCATCACACTGAGAATAATTTGAGAGATCTGTCAATAGAGGGAGGGGCCTGGTAAACAAATGAGGGTGGTCCTTGGCACTTATTTTTCTAAACTTTGCACCCATTATCCATAGGTACTTCAGGAAAGTTCAACCTCTGTCCCTCTGTTAAGGTGTAAAGAGCCAGGTCTTTGGTTTTCTCCCCTCCATCCCTCCCTCTGAGTAAAGGCAAGGACACTTAATTCTAACCCTATGCCCTTAGGGATGTCAGCTGTCCTTCCAGGATCACAGCAAGTCTTAGCCATAGCTTCATGGATGTCAGAGTTAGAAGGGACTTTAGGAACCTTGGTTTTCCTGTCTGGAGCTGTTTATGTTTTTGCTTTCTCCTTTGTTCACAGGCGGGGCTTGAGGGTCAGGATGCACTTCTCTGGCTCATCCCTTGGACAGGCTCCTTATAGCTTCCTGAGAGTGGGTCTTGGGCAGTTTCTCTGCCAACCCCTCTATTATTCTCAAATGCCCTCTTCCAGGAACACCATCATCTACCGTTGTTCCTGCATCCCCAGTTAATTCCAGTGGAACAAGAACTCTGACCCAATTTTCCTCTGTGTCTGGCTTGCAGAAAGGCTGAGTGTGGCCTAACCTAGTTTCTTTGAGGCTGGGTACTTGTACACATGGATATGGAACTTCAGGCTTTGATACATTAAAGCTTCCAGTGATGTGGAGAGCAAGGGAAAGTTCAGCCTCTGTAATGGGCCAAGTCTTTGTTTTTTTCCCCTCCATCCAGAGGGACCTGAGTGTCCGGGACACCTGACTTTGACCCTGACCACCTTGGAATGCTTGTGCCTTTCAGGGTGCATGGGATAAATAGGCCATGGCTGAGTCTTGTAAGGAGATGTGTATAGAGTCTAAAAGATGTCATCTCTAGGGGAATGGATGACTGGAAAGAGTCAGGGAAGAATCAGATCTCTCTCGACAGGAGCAGAGCACTTTGGATAACCTAAGTAGAGGCCTTTGGTTAAGTTGTCCCTCCATGCTTGTACCCCAAGATGTACAGAATAGGAGGCCATGCGCCAGAGTCACAAAGGCTGCTCTGGAGGAGTGGCAGTTTACACCTTTAAAGAGAGTTCTTATTTAAATGAGAAAATCATGGGCACTTGCTATCCCCACATCCCCATATCCCCATTTCACCTATCTCCACACACACATACAAATTATTCCCCACCCCCCACCCCCCAACCAGGTGTCACAGTAGAGAGAATGCTGATCTGGAAGCCGCAGCCTTCCTGCCCTGTGCTCTGTGTGACCCTCCTTTTGCCAATGGGCCCCAGGCCAGCCTCTCAGAATCAGGTCAGTGTCCATCCAAGTTCAGAGGCTCCCATATGCCAGGCCCAGTGCTAATCCCAGCAAAGGCTGTGGCAGAGGGTGTTTCCTCCCTGAGAAAGTCGTCCTCTGAATTATCTCCAGCAAGGAGTAAGAAAGACCAAGGAGAAGTTGTCAAAGCATTCTGGCTATGTTTGGGAATCCACAGAAATGACGTTTTAAAATCCAATCAGCTCATGAGGCCGCAAATTTCCTGCAGATTCTGATTCCTGTCAGTGGCGCCTGGCCAAAGTGAGAGGGCCGAGGATGGCACTCTGAAGACTTAGAAAACTTCCCAAGAAGTATAAACACAAATACACAAAACACAAGCATATGTTGCTGAGGAAAAAAATCCTTTTAATTTGTTCAATGTTTTGGGTATCTCCTCCAGCTAGGAAGGCCGGGACTCTCAATTTTCCAGGCTGTGGAAAAATTTTGTTGAAATACTTGGCCTATCATCTCCCGACTCTAGCTATATCACTTTCCCCATCCCCTTCTTCCCTTGGCCAAGTCTTGTGTCCAAATCTTCACATTAATAATGCAAATACAGTCTCAGACCCTTAACACTTACTAGTTGTGTGATCCTGGGAAAGTCACTTAATCCCAATTGCCTCATTTAAATAAGTACTATGTAAACAATACTAATAACACAGAGACGAATTTACTATGTACCTCTCCATGGCCCTTTGGGGCAACTGTAATTATGATTCTTCAAGCTTAGAGAATTATTATGGAAGTCAAGTCAATATTTAAAGTAGTTCATTTAGTTAATTCACTGGAAGGCAAGATTCTGAAGCTGAATCTTAAATACTGTGACCATGCAACGTTGGGGAAAATTAAGGCAAAAGGAAAAGATGGCAGCAGAGGATAAGACAGATACTGTCACAGAAGCATCCATGATCTTGGACAAACTGGGAAATAGTGAAGTATAGATGGGCTTCTGGTACTATGGGCCATGGGGTTAAGAAAAATCCTACATGATTGAACAAATTACTAATATTAACAGTGACAAAAATGTTTACAGTCCTAAAATAGAGGAGGTTATGTTGATTTGGGATCAAGCCACTGCCACTAAAAAATTACATGAAAGTTATCTTTCAAGTTTCTAGATTTAGTGATTATAAATTATGCAAGAAAATATTAGAAGTGACACATCACAGGAGCCTGCAAGAATTTAGGATCTACTGAGTACCTAATGAGATAGGATATGGAAGCTCAAATATTTCAGAAACTTTAATCTACCCAATTTAAAATGCCCTCAACCCACCAACTATTCTAAAACAGAAATTTTACAAGCAGAGCTATTGTGCATAATTACCTGGATAAAACTTAAGGGTTGCTGTTAAAAACTCATGATCCCCAAACTCACTGGAACAAAGACCTATCAAAGAAGAATAATCCCTATCATCCCAAACTGCAACTGATATCCTGAGGATGCTTTGAGCCTAAAAAAGATGAATCTACACCCTAATATTCAATTACAAAAACAGATCTTTATCTACCTGTATAACAATCCATAAAACATCAAAGTATTCTGAAGGATTTAGGGCAGCTGGAAACTTTAAGAGATTCTGGGAGTACCCTGAATAAAAGAATGAAATCGTGACTTGTCCAGGACCTTTTCTATCTGAGCTCTGGGGATAGGGAGAAACAGATGGAAAAAATGAAATAACAGCTGGCATTCATAATAGCTTAAAAGGTTTGTAAAATGCTTATTCACTGTTTTGTTTAATCACAACAACCTGGTGAAATTAATGTTTTTGTTATCTTTCAGTCCTGCCCCATTTGGAGTTTTCTTGGCAGAGATACTGGAGTGGTGGGCCATTTCCTTCTCCAGCTCATTTTACAGATGAAGAAACTGAGGCAAATAGGTTTAAGTAACTTGCTCAGGATCATAGAGCTGGTAAGTATCTGAGGTTGGATTTGAACCTAGAAAGATGAATCTTCCTGACTCCAGGCCTGACAGTTACCAGGCTACCCAGTGCTTTGGTATACCTTTATTTTATAAATGAGCTTCTGATTATAAAGTGAATCTCAGAGAGGTTGAGCAGTCACATCCTAGTTTCTGAGGAAAAAATTGGCTCAGATCTTCCTGCCTCCAAATCTAGTTTTCCATCCACTCTATTATAAAGCCATTGGTTTTATAGTCCAGAGATATATAGCAGCACCTAGAATATACTGGTTTTGAAAATATTACCTTTCTTTTGGTTATTCGGGATACATCTTATTTTCATCCATCCATCCATTTATCCATGAAAACAACCATTTGTTCAGTGTCTTAAGTACTGGATATTGTTTTATTTAATATTATTTTGGTAAGGAGAAGGGCCAGTTCTTCATGTGAGACTAGAATGGAGGAGATAGGTGCAGAAGACATTTTAGGGATGGGAGATGAAGAGCTCTTGGTGAGTGACCTCAATTTTTCCCCTTGAAATATGAGACAAAGCTCTGAAACTGTGAATTATTGTTTCTCTGTGTTGTAGTCCATTTTATGCATATACTTCTCTAATTTTTTTCATTTTTACTGAAATCAGATGATTTTCTCTCAATATCTCATTTCTCTAGACTCAATAGTTCTAACCAAAGCAAACTTCTACCTTCTTTTTACTATTACTGGGGGAGGGGAATGGGGAAAGGAATGGTGTATATTTGAGTTCTGTTAGAACACATAATATATAACACTATTATTTATATAGCTTTCTATACCAGGCACTGTGATAAATGCTTTGTGATTATCTCATTTGATCCTCATAACAATCCTGAGAGATAGATGCTATTATTATCTCCATTTTACAGATGAGGAAACTGTGGCAAACAGAATTTAAGTGACTTGCTTAAGATTACACATTTTAATAAGTGTCTTAAATTGGCTTTGAACTCAGGAACATGAATCTTCCTGATTCTGCCCCTACATATTTCTCTTATTATCTTGGATGTAAATATCAACATCCTTGATATTTGATATAACAGTGTTTCCCTCAATTATGGAAGGTTATTTTCTCATCCATTCTGGTATTCTCTTTCATTTTATTGATAACCTAACCCATTCTCATCTAAAATTATGTTATGCTTCCCCCTCCCCCCCCTGCCACCTCTGCCATTTGTGCCTTTAGCATTGCTTTGGTATATTTCTTTAAGAAACTTTTTTGGTTCTCTTTTTTCTTTTCAGTTGGTATTTCCCAAGCTCCACCCTCACCCCAAACCTAACAAGTTTTATTTAAACTATTTTGATACAGTCCTTAGTACTACATCCTTTTGTCTTTGCTCTTCCCTTCCCATTTACAAATGGTTTCTCTAATTTTGTGGTTTTACTTATATTATTTATTTTGTCTTGTCTTTACTTATTATCCTCCTTCTTTCTATCTCCTCTCAGTTAAAAATCATCTCTCTTTTCTCTTCTCCAACTTTAAAAATATTAGTATTTCCCCTATATCCAGGGCTTTTTTATTTCTTTTCTTTTTTTAGGATCATTAACTTTTATTGTTTTTTTTTTTTTTTACAAAAATAGCAAATTAATTAATTTTTTTAATAATAGATTTTTATCTTTAATATATATGCAAAGTTTGGAGCAGCTAGGTAGTACAGTGGATAGAGCACCAGCCCTGAAGTCAGGAGGAGCATCTGAATTCAAATCTAGCCTCAGACACTTAACACTTCATATATATATATATATATATATATATATATATATATATGTGTGTGTGTGTGTGTGTATTGCAGTTTTCAATATTCATCCTTGCAAAACATTATGTTCCCAATTTTTCTCTCTCCTTTCCCCCACTCCCTCCCCTAGACAGCAAGTTGATTTTATTTGTGTGAAGAGTATTTTGTAATTGTATAGTTCCTATGTATGTCTTGGCAGATGAACTCCCAATTATTTTATACCATTTGCAGTGATTTTTAATGAAATTTCTCTATCTCTTCCTGCTGGACTTTGCTAGTAATATCTAGAAATGCTGATGATTTGTGTGGGTTAGTTTTACATCCTGCAACTTTGCTGAACTTGTTAATTGTTTCATCTAGTTTTCAGTTGACTCTCTAGGATTGTCTAAGTAAATCATATCGTGGCAAAAAATGATACTTTTGTTTCCTCATTGTCTATTTTAATTCTTTTAATTGCTTTTTCTTGTCTTATTGCTCTAATTACATCTTCTAGTGCATTATCAAGGAAGCATTTTCAGTTTAGAGAGAGAAATGTGAAAGTTGACATAGTTCCTCATAGAGGAACTCTCTCTCCACAAAGCAATTTAAGGTAACATTTAAAAAATTTTTGAATAAGAATCTTTGAATAAGGTCTCACTCTGTTGAAATATAATTTTGAATTTACATTCTCTTCCATGAAATAGAACAATAGCTACTTAATTAATCTTCCCTGAAACTATTCAACTTTTCTTGATCACTTCCCCCCAAGAATCTCCAGTGGCTTCCTCCTTGAAATCAATTCTCTAATTCATTTTGAATGGGAAAGGAAGCTACTACTTTTATGTGGGAGCCACTATGCTAATCTGGGGATGGGGAAGTCAAAGATTTTTATAAGACAAAAGGTACTTTTTGGATTCTAAATTTAGTTATTATCATTAAATCCATTTTCCTGAAATCTTAGGTTTTTTTTCCTTTACATTTAACACACTTGCCTAAAGGGGAAAGTCTGGAAGTAATGATGCGCTAGGAAAATATTTATTTTTTAATATTTTTTGAAGCAGAATTTGGCACATGCTCAGAGAATCTATAATAGAAGTACTCAGATGTGAAATGACAGGAAATGCTTCATGAAAACTGACTTCTAAATCTAGAATTCTTCCTTATGCCCCAGAAGCTATCTTGCCCCACCAGAAGCTATCTCCCCCTTGCTGTCTTCTTATTCTGAAAGATTTTTTTTGCCTCTGTGCCCAGCACCTTTCCTCCTTTACCCATAGGTGAACTCCTCCTGAAAATTTTATTTTAAAGAAGTTCTCAAACCACTCATACTCCAGCCTTCACTTCTCTCTAGCCTACTCCTTACTCTCCAACTTCTCCTTCATGTCCCTGTGTAGGTCCCATCTCCCTCAATCCTTATATTTCACTCCCTTTTATGCATGTATTATCTTCTGCCATTAAAATATAAATTGCTTGACTATTTTTTTGTTATTGATGTTCTCCTTGGCAATCTCTGCATTGCTTCTCATAGGGAGATTTCTTAGCTACCTTAGGTACTCTTTGGGGCTCACTAGGCCCACTCTGCTAGGCTGTAGCTTCCATCTTCTTCAGCTTTTGAACTGGGTGCCATCCTTAGCTGCCATCTTCCAGGAAAAGCAAGATCTCCACCCACAGACCAGGAGAAATTTCTCTAGTTCCATGTCTTACTTTGGGACCCAGCATCTCAGAAGAAACAGTATTCTGGTTTCACGTTCCAAGCCCTATCCTCTGGGCTCTCCCATGTCTAGAGCCCATATTCTCAGTTTTTTTCAAGTACCCATATAAATGAGTGAAAACCAAAAGGCAGAGAGGCAACTAACATATAGTGCATGAGGAGATTGTCTGCATTCTGGATCTTTCTGTATACAAATGTGCTCAATAGCTCAGAGGAATTTGGCTGCACATCCTTATAAATCATAAATTCATCTATTCAGTGTCTGAAAAGGAGAGATTCTTCCTCAGATATCTTGTCTTTTCCCCAGGATTTCATTGGTGACTTCCCCTTATCCTTTGTTATATGGATTTACATCTCATGCCATCCTTTTCATTGTCTTCTGTAGGTTTTCCATAGGTACAAATTGAATTGTACTGGAGACAATTCATATGGGCTAAATTTTTAGTGTGAGCATTTAAACTTCTGGAATTGACAAACATTACAAATTAGGGCTGGGTTTAGAGTTTTGTCAACTGTCTACACTGGAGAAAGTGAAGAAAATGCTAGAAATGCTGTTTATATTTAAATGTGTATCCTGTATACATTTTCCCTTCCCTGTTCTCCCTCCCTTAGAGTTGGTTGTTAAACATTTATCCACATTCTCTTATGTATAAACCTTTTATTTCTTATTTTTTTGTAAATCAGGGACTGGACATTTCTGGATAAAGCAGCTTCTTCTCCTAGAAGTGATGACATAAAGAATTACAGTTAGGGGAGAGATCAACCAGGAATAATCAGAGAGACAGGAGGTGCACAGTTCTAATGACTGGGTCTCTGTTGAGGAGTTCCAAGGCAGATATGTCTACCCCCATCCAACAGGTAAAGATATGTTGTCTTTCTAATACATGTATCCATGGCATCTCAGTCCATCTTGAGACTCGTGAAACTAAAGGAACATGATCTTCTGGTAATTGAAATGGGGACAAATGATACTGCCATCAATTGTCTAAAAAGTAGTGTTAAAGATCAGGAATTTTTGGCTGAAACAATTGGAGACAACAAGGACAAAAGAGATATTTCATTATTGCATCCAGCCAAAGGCAAGGGTTATTGGAAAAAAAAACGACAGATTTAGGATATGAACATTTAATTAAGATGATATCAGAAAATGGTATTTGGAGCATGGTTGAAAATAAGATGAATGATGGTCTCCTTACCTGAGATAAGATATTCTTAATACGACTCAGTAAAAAAAAGAAAAGTAAAGTAAAAAAAATTGTATTGAATATTATACAAACCTACCCAAAAAATAAAGTAAAAAAATAGTCCCTAACATGGAATGAGCTAAAAGGAGAAAAATGAGGTTGCAATCATTTAGGAGAAAGGTCCAATTCCTTTCAGTTTGCCGAAAGTATTGACTTTAAAAAAAGGTGGGGGGGGGGCATCTTATAATGATCCAGTCCTAGAAATGGAAGTCACTGCTTGTCCTCTGAGGAGTTTATCACATCCAATTAAGTTCTTCAGAAGAAGGAAGCATATACTCTTTCCATAAATCAGCTATTTCTGCTGCAAACATCACATCCTGTGTGACTGTAAATACCAGATAGAGGAAGGGACAGGAAAGCCTCAAAGGGTGGTTCATTAACAAGGACTTTTGTACCCAGAAGGAGGTCCCAGAGACCTTGAGAGGACAGAAACCATCCTAAGAAACTGACGGACCCCTCAACAAAAACTCACCAAGAGTTGTCAGAGGAAACAGGTAGGAACCATGAATCCTCTTTCCTTGACTTGAATTCCTGTTTGTGCTTTTTAGGAAATCATAGCATCATAGATTTCAAGGTAGAACAGGTTTTAGGGGTCATGGATGGAGAAATTGAGGTCATGGAGCTTATTAATTGGTCCAAAGTCACACACGTAGATAATGGTTGAGTTGGGATTTGAATCAAAGGCCTCTGGTGTCAATTCAGCTTTGAATTCTTTCCACTGCACTACACTGCTTGTCCCATTCCAGCTTTGGTTATAGTGTTTTGAGAAAATGGTGAGATCCAAGCAAAGTGAGGTATGTCTCTGTTGTGTATGGGCAATCACATAACGAGAGAGAGCCTTATCGAGAGTCTTAGATTTTCAAACCATCTTGCCTATCCTTGCAGTAATTCCATGAGCTAGGTTTTATGAACCTAATATGAACCCTTTTTTACAGACAAGAAAACAGAGTATCTGCAGGATTCACGATCACCAGAAGCTTAAAAAAACCCCAAAATAGATTGACATGTTTGTGAAATAGGAAAACAAAGTGATCAGCAATGGATAAGCCCAAATAATGTCCAGAAAGTTTTATGACAGTCACTGCTACATATTGTTTTGCAGTATCATTACCAGGCATTCAACAGCTTTGTAATGGATTTGCTGAAGCCTCAGGTTGCAACCTCTGAGTCTTCATACAGAGTTGTAGGATGTAGCTAGCCATCTGGCCCTAAGGGGACTGGATAGAAAGGCATGAACCGTGGTGCCCCCCTCTATAGGGCATATACACTTCGGACCCATTGGGTTAATGGGTTTGTAAGAAACAGAGGCGTCCACCCCTTATCCTTCCTTCTCTTAGAATCTCTTTTTGTGAACAGAACAAGGTGAAGCTCACTGGACCATGGATAAAATATCTTGCTTCAGAGGGAGCAAACAGAGAATGTCAGAGTTGGGAGGAGACTTAGAATATAAAACATATAAAATATGCAGTTGGAAGGCAGTGCAGTTCAATGGAATGAGCTCTGGATAGAAGGATTTGAGTTCAGATCCCAGGACAGCAATTTCTTTCCTCTTTGACTTTGGACATGCCACAACTTCCCTGGCCCAGGTTTCCTCATCTGTAAAATGAGTGAGTTGGACTGGGTGACTGCCAGTCTCCCTTCCAGCTCTCCATTCATAATCCAGTGTCCTTGAAGAAGTGAGTTAGTCTGTGTGTGTTGATTTATTATTTGACTTCTACACCTCTTCTGGTAGTCCTCTAAGTCAAACACAATGAAATGGAAAGACCATTAGCTCTAGATTCAGAGGTTCTGGGTTTACTCACTTCAAATGCTGACCACCTGTGAGGCTTTGGACAAGTTACTTCCCTTCCCCTCAGGTCTCAGTTTATCCATCTCTGAAAGTAAAGCATTCCATTAGACTGCCTTTACCTATCTATAAAACAAGAGGATTAAATTAAATGGAGCAGAGAGTTTGAGAAGAATTAAAATTGAATAGACTATAGGTTCTGATAATCTGGAGATCATCATCACCGTCTTTATCATCATTTATATAGTGCCTACTATGTGCCAGGCACTGTGCTGAGTGCTTGACAAATATCCTCTTCTTTGATCCTGGGTAATTGAAGAGAATATTTTTTTTGCTTGTTTGTTTTAGTTTTTGATTGATGAGCCCAGAAACTAGATTTCAAAGCATTGGGCTAGTGAGAGGTTAAGAAGAGGAAACAATGAGTAAAGAAATTTTTCAAAGAGCATGTCTGAGAAAGAGAAAATCTATCCATCCATTTCTCCATCCATCTGTCTGTTTGTCTATCTATTGTTCTGTCTGTATATCTGTCTCTTTCTGTTCTATTTATCTATCTACACTCATACATATATCTTGAGATCATAGGAGGGTCTAGTGACGTTTGTTTTATTTTATTTATTTATTTATTTATAAAACATGGAGGAGACTTAGCTATGTTTGGAGTCAGTATGAGAAGAATGAGTAGAGACACCTAAGTATTCCAGTGGATAGAACTTGGAGATTCTGGGAACAAGACCACATGATTGGCATCCTGCCTCCAACATACTATCTGTGAGACTGTAACCAAGTCACAGCCTCTGTCTGCCTCACTTTCCTTATGTGCAAAATGGGAATGATAATATTATTGACCTTCCAGGGTCATAGTGACTATATCATATATCAAACGACATTAATATTTGTAAAGTGCTTTGCAAATCTTCAGATGCTTGCCATGATTAGTATAGAGGGCAACACTGGGGATTCAAGAGAGAAGGGGAAGGATTAAGGACACAATCTACTGGAGAAGATGGGAAGAAGAAGAATCAAGACGCATGAAGAGAGGTGGTCCTGGACAAGGAAAAAGGCTAGTCTTTGTCTGAGAGAGTAAGAGATGATGTCTGGGGGATGAAGAGAAGAGGGAGTTCATGTTGAAAACCTCTAGTTTCTCAGTGAATTAGGGGCAGGGTCTCAGCTGAGAAGTTGGGATTTATGTCTGGCTTAACCTCTTGTAGGCTCCAGAGGATATAACCAGGATGGGTGAGTGGCAATTTGTGAAGTCAGGATTTTGATTTGACATGAGGAATAGAAATGTCTCTGATGTTTCAAGAGAAACAAAAGTGGAATGGGCTGGGGAGGTAGTGAATTCATCTTAACTCAGACTATTCAGGCGGGATGATATATAACTTGTTCAGAAAGTTATATAGAGGGATTCTCTTTGAGGATGGCTTGGACTCGGTGGTATCTGGGGTTCCCTCCAGATGTGCGGTTCTGGGTTCTTTGCATACAGTTCAATTCAGTAAGCAGTCACCAAGCACCTACTGTATAAGAGGCTGTGCTAGGCTCTGGGGACCCCAAAGTGAAAACCAAACAATTCCCATGGTTCAGGAGCCATATGCTGTCAGGGAGACACACAAGGGAGTAAACAATGTGCTCAAGGCAAAGCATTGAGGCAATGACCTCAAGGCTGAGGTCACATTTGAAGTCAGGTTCTCCTGACTTTAGGTCCAGCACTTTTACCTGTACCACCTAGCTGCCCTAAGGCTCTTCCAGTAACTATCTGTGGTATCATATCACAATAGTCTCTTTCTATTTTCCTCTTGTGTAAAATAGGGTGGTTGGACTGAGTTATGTCTAAGGCCCTCCCCTGATGCAAATGCTCTTATCAAGTCGTTACAAAATCAGTGCTTAGAGAATGTTTTCAGAGGAAGGAAAAAGGGTGAGGTTTGTATTAGAGGAAATACTCCCACTGACAAAATCATGGGACATCTGAAATCTTAAAGAAATTCAATAATATAACAATTATTTATCATTTTTATCAGTTATTAATTACAATGATGACATTCTTATGATTTATTTTTATTAGGTACCTAGATAGTATAGTTGATGTAACATTAGTTCAAATCTGACCTCAGACACTTATTAGCTGCTCAATCTGGGCAAATCCCTTACCCTCTCTCTGTTTCAATTTCCCCATCTGTAGTGTGTAAATAATAATACTGCTTACAGGTTACTGTCATTTATGAGGATCAAAAGAATATTTTTCAAGTGCTTTTCAAGCTTTAAGGCTCTATATAAATTCTAGGTAGTCTTGTTAATAATAATAATCATCATCATCATTTCTTCTTTTTCTCCTGTCCTTTGGTCCCACATAGTAATTTATATTTTTACCTTGCTTCAAGATTTACAAATTTATTTTCTCATCCCCAACTCTGTGTATAGATCTTGCAGGCATTATTATTGCCATTTAGCAGATGAGGAAATTGAGACTAAGAGAAAGTAGGGCCCCCCTCCGCCCTCATGATCCCACAGCTGGTCAGCATCACAGGCAGGATTTCAGCCCATGAGCTATTATTACTACCTATAGCAGGGCTATTCCATCCAGTACCCAGTCAGTGTTTAGACTGATTCAGTGATGGTTTGATTTAGATTCTTCTTTCCCCTCCAAATGTTATATGAGTTCCGCCAGATGAGAATCCTAAATCTTTGAGAATCATCTAACAGTCTCGACACATCTTACTGTCTCTTCCAGCACCAGCTACGACATCATGACATCCCAACCCGGGCCCTCTGGCATGTTCATGGTTCTGACTCCCAATGGAATCAGCATCCCCCAGACGCAACAACCTGAGCCTTCCTCTTCATCAGACAGCAACCTGAAGAAAGGGCTGAAGGAGGAGTCCAAAGCTCTTGGGGTAAGTCCCCCTTCTTTCAAAAAGGAGCCTGAGGGAAACCAGCCAAATCTCAAGGTTTCAGTTCTTCTGTGGGCTTAGAAGCTAGTAACCACTGGAAGAATTGACATAAGGGGAGAGGGGAGCAGAGATTTTTTTTTTCCTGGGACTAGCTTGTGCTTTGCAGGCCCAGGGAACTGAAAATTATGACAGCTTTGTGGGGGTTAGAGTAGCACTTCAGAGAAAGGCCCAAACTTCCTCATCCAGGCCCCCAACAGAGAAAGAAATTGAAGAAAAATTACACAACCTTTCCTTCCCCACTAGCTCACCCTCTAGTTGTGTAAGAATGCTTAGTTCATAGTGACCTTCCTGATCCTATCATCAGGAAACACAGTTGGAGACTTCAGCAGAAGAGAGGCACATCTCATCTCTCTGACTGTTTTTGGGCCAGGAGTGGGAACACACAATTGATTTTCAACTCTCTCTTGGGTATCTCCTTCATGTGGAAAAGTAGCTGAACTGAGCAGAGGTCAAGCCACCTTAGTTCCCAGGAGCCATGACCTCGGATGTGTGTGGCTCCTGGAGCTGAGCCCAAGATCCCACGTGTGGCCTGACCAGGACCGAGTACCAGAGAAATATGATCTTGGAGTCCAGGAAGCTAAGGTTCCTTAATACACAGTATTTAGTAATGAGGAGCCAGAAGGTGGGATGTGCTGGAATCAGCTCTGATGGCCTGTGGGAGCTGATTGTTATATTTTCAGTGTGAACATTTCCACCTAGGATCTTAGCAAATACTACAAATGGAGATTGGTCCTTTTTGTACTCTTGAATAACTAGATTTAGAAAAGTAGAGAGAAATTGTTAGTTAATAAAGTCAATTAAACTTCAAATATCTTACATTTATTTTTTCTTCTAGAAGACTGGTTGTTAAACATTTAATATCACACCTCTGGATATCAGCCCTGTTTTCTGCCTCAGTCAGACTATATCTAGAGTTTTGTCATCAGTTCAGAGTGACACATTTTCTGAAGGACATTGATAAAATGGAAGCTAGAAACAGTTGAAAGAAATAGTATTATCAAAATTCCTTAATGTGAAGACCGTGTATTTTTAAATCAGCAGGAGTCAGGAATTCAGGTTAGGGGAAAATCGTCAGTCTTTATTCTCAATGAAGAAGGATCAGAGGTGGAAGAGAATGGGCAATAGCAATGTGTGTAGCTGAGTCAAGAAGCTAGCTAGACCAGCAGCCACACAACCAGCAGCTAGGAGTATGGGCCCAGGCACAATCTCCCCCAGCTTCTCTTCCTGTCTCTCTCTCTGCCTCTACCCACCAAAATCGTCATTTCCTATACAACACATTAGGACTTTCATGGAGAGTGGACAGGGACCATTCTTTATCCAATCATGTATATTAATAGAGTATAGCCCAATTACTATTTAGCCTCACGGACTTGGGACCTCAGTGCATCAACTCAAACCTCAGCCCATTACACCTTAAGAACAGAAAATCTGGTGAAGTTATAATAGCTATCAGCAAGTATCTAAAAGGCTATGGAAGAAAGGGTTAGACCTGTTTGCGTTGGCCTTACAGGGCATACCTTGGAACTATGGGGAGAAGCAGCAAAGGAACCAATTTAAGCAGAATTTGTGGGAAGCCAATGACCTTGTCCCAAAGCACAATGAACTGCTGGGGGAAATCTATAGAAAAATATTGGACAAGGACTTGTCAAATAAGTGTCACGAGGAATTTTTTGTTTTCACTGAGACATAAATTGAATTAGATAGGCACAAAGACTCTCCGCGATTTGACTATTTTTGTCTGTCCATTCATGAAAGGTATTTTGGGCAAACTGATATTTGGTTAACTGCTTTCAGGCAGCAGACACACTGAGGGTTCTGTAGAAAGTCAGTTGTGTCTGCTGAATGAGTTCCGGGGTTGTGAACAGAGCAGTTTCAGGTGGGTCATTGAGAAGCCAAAGGTATCTTGGGTCCCCTGTGTTAGTCTGACTCTGCCTGAAGGATTTTCAGAATCCTGTTTTCAGATTCCTAACATAAAATATATAGAATTATAAAGGAAACAAAATATTTGATATCATTTAAATAATAATAATTTTTTAAAAAGATCACTGATCCCAGGTTAAGATCCCCAAATCTAGACATTAAGGTCAATTATTGCAGATTGCAGGGCGAGGTTCTCCCTGTCCCTTGGAAAGAGGAATGAATCTGTTCTAAAACCTCCCATTTCTTTTTCTTTTTCTTCAGACCATCCAGATCTTAATGGGGCTGATGATTTTGAGTATGGGGATCATTTTGGCATGCATATATGATGACTCCTACTTCAAGTCTTCCTCTTATAAAGTTGTCAAGTCTGGGTACCCATTTATAGGTGGTGTAACGGTAAGTAGTGACTCATGCAGGAGGAGGGCAAGGCAGGAAGAGACCTGTCCCAACCTGCAGAAGGTCTGTTTGAAGGAAGAGCTGGGAGGTTTAGGCTCATTCTTTGTACTAATAACAGGAAGTGCTGGTGATGCTGGGGGAGGTGGCTTCTTTATTCTATCACTTGGGTGAAGGACACAAGCTAGGCAGGCTGGGGGAAGGAATACCTGGCAGAAAGTAACCAAGAAAGCTAATTAATAGAACTTTTTAAAAATTCAATTTTATTTACGTTTCAGTTCCAAGTTCTCTCCTTCTTTCCAGTCTCCCCTCCACTCATTAAGAAGGTGTATTTTTAAAATTGCTTTAGATAGAAGGGAGCCATGCCAGGTCTAGAAAATCTGCCCATCTTTGCTACCAAGTTTTTCTAAGTCTAGCCTTCTTTCTGTATCTCAGTATTCAGATTTATTCATTTCTCTTTGTTGTCGAGTTATTTTAATCATGTTTTACTCTTGTGATCCCATTTGGAGTTTTCTTGCCAGAAATATTGGAATGGTTGCCATTTCCTTCTCTTACTCATTGATAGATGAGGAAACTGAGGCAGACAGGATCACAAATCTAGTAAATGAATGAGGCTCAAAAGATGAATTCTGCTTTCTATCCACTGTACTACACAACTGCCCTTTGTCTCTGTCAATAAAGCCTTCATTTCTGCCTTGGATCTTATATCTGTACTTGTATGACTTCCTTTCAATGGCCTAGGCTGCATTGTGCACTAGAATATTTATTATTATTAATGTTGTATAATAATAATTATTATTATTGTATTACAAAATTATAGTAAATAAATAAAATACAATTGTGTGTAAAATATGAATAATAATAATAATGATTATTATTTCTCTTATTTTATCCAGACCCCTCTACTATTGCTCACCATTAGTGGCTCCCCATTGGCCCTTAATTAAATAAGTGCCTATCTTCCAGTATGATCTTTGAGGCTTCCTGATTTTGCTGCCTACCATTCATTTCTTGTTCTCTCTCAACTCATTTTTGTTCAACATGTATTCATGCTGTACCTCCTGTGTGCAGGGGGCCCTGGGTTAGATGCCAGGAATGGGAAGATGACAAACAGGGCATTCTTTCTAACTAGGGAGCTTGCCAAGGGGCTCCTGAGGGTAGGTGGCATAAGTAAGTGTGACCCAGGTCACAGGAACAGATGGCTGGGGTGCAATCCCTTCCTGCTGTGGGAGTCAGGGAGCAGGTGACATGAAAGCTGGACCTTGAAGGAAGGAATTCATTTGACTGCCATGATGGGAGGACATTTCTAAAATGGAAGGGAGGAAATACTGGGCAGCCACGGAAAGCTCAGCTTGGCTGGAATAGGGCATGAACAGAGAGAATATCACAGATTTGGGACTGGTACCCCCGGGGCTGGATCATAACTGAATCCTCAAGGCAGACCACTTCTCATTTGACAGCTGAAGAAACTGAGGCTCCAAGTGGTTAAGGTTTGTACCAAATGATACAGTAGTAGCAGGTAGTGTTAGGATTTAAGTTTTAAACTTTGAACTCAGCACACTTTCTACTGAGCCATATTGCCTCAAAGGAAGGTGAATGAGGCTGGAAAGGTAGCTTGGCGTCCTTAAGTGGGCCAGAAGGAGAAGGAGTGTGCACAGAGCAAGGATTATTAATCTAATCTTAGAAACTTGCTTTCTAACTATCTTGATATTTGCATTTCACAAGTTGGGTTCCTTTAATCCTTCCATGTTTTTAAAAACCATAACAGGAAGCAGGGCTCCTTCGGTTTCAGTAGACATTGCTTCAGAGGCCCATGTCCCAGAAGCATCAAGAAGTGCTACTGTCAGAGTAATAGGGAGCCATTCAAAGTGTGTGAGCAGAAAGATTAACCGTGGTCAGCCTGTACCTTCGGAGGTTTAGGCTGTTTGGGGAAGCGAGTTTTGCTGAGGCCTCAGACCAGAAACAGCTGGGAGACTATGGTCTCAGCATGGGTTGATAAGGACCCAAGTTCCTCACTTCATTCTGGCCTCCTGTTCTCTGGTAGCTTCATGGTCTTGCTCAGGCCCTTCTTGTTGGGACCTGTGAGGGCTCTCTGCAGTGCTCGCACGTTCTTCCCACTGTTTGCTACTCACCTCACCCCTCCTCATGGTTTTACTTTCTTAAATCCCAGACAAAGCCCCCTCTTCCACTGTCCATTTTCTAACCCTTGGACACAATCCAGGTCTTCTCCTCAAACCTCTTCTGGTCACTAGGATGGGCCCTTTCTCTTCTAACTCAGCCCAAGTCTGGCCTGTGAGTGTGTCCCATGCCTGGCCCAGGGACCCAGGGGTCATTCCTTAATGAATACCTGCTGGCTAAGTGGCCACTGTGGGAGCTGGGTCTCTTTATGACCTTAGGATTGACCTTGCCCCTTTCTCCTTTACAGTTTATCATTTCTGGATCACTCTCTATTGCATCAGAGAGGAAAAAGACGAAATCTTTGGTGAGTACCATAGATACCTGAGGCCTTGGCAAGCTGGAGAGCTGGCCACCTCATCCCATCAGTCTCATTGTTGGCCCTTGAGCACTACTTGAATCAGATTAAAGTTTAACTGGAAATGTACCCAGATAACTAGAGATACAACACAACGCAGATAATGTTAATTTGTGGTTTTCACAGTCAGTCTGTTTCTATGGGAATTTGAAGCCATCGAGTCTGAAGACATGGGCATAACCATCTGCAATATTAGACTGCAATGGAGGAGGAGAAAAAGGAGGAGGAGGAAGAGAGACACACAGAGACAGAGAGAGACAGAGACAGAGAAACAGAAAGAAAGAAAGAGACATACACAAAAAGAGAGACAGAATCAGAGACAGAGACTAACAGAGACCAACAAAGAGAGAGACAGAGACAGAGAGACAGAATCAGAGACAGACTGACAGAGACCAACAAAGAGAGAGGCAAAGAAAAGAAGAGATACAGAGAGAGACAGAGACAGAGAAACAAAGAAAGAAAGAGAGACATACACAAAGAGAGAGACAGACAGAGACTTACAGAGACCAACAAAGAGAGACAGAGAAAAGAAGAGATACAGAGAGAGACCAAGACAGAGAAACAAAGAAAGAGAGACATACACAAAGAGAGAGACAGACAGAGACTGACAGAGACCAACAAAGAAAGAGACAGAGAAAAGAAGAGATACAGAGAGAGAGAGAGAGAGAGAGAGAGACAGACATCTATCTATCTATCTATATCTATCTATCAATATATATATAAAGAGAGAGAGAGAGAGAATGAAAGAGAATGAATTGTTTGCTGACAATGGTCCAGTAAAGGAAAGAGACTTCAGGAGCTTGTTGCCTTTCAGAGGCAGCGGCAGAAAGTGCAATATTTGGAGCCCCCTGATCAAGTCCTGGCCATATGGGACATAGAATTTCCCCCTCCCTTTTGTCTTCAAGGTGAGATGAGGACTTGAGGCCTCCGTGGGTCTTTGCCAGCTCCATGCTGAGGGTCTCCCGTGTTCCTTGCTCTCCTCCATGGGCCTCATGGGCTTCTGGCTCCCCGTGGGTAAATCAGGGCCTTGTCTTTCAGAGCCGCTTCAGCCTGGCTGCCAATGTGATCAGTGGCATTGAGGCCACAGCTGGTCTCATCTTGCTCTCTGCCATCCTGCCTGAGATCCATGAAGATTTATCTCAGTGTCTTCACTCAACCCACCAAGAAAAACAGGACGACGATTATGTCCACAGTTATGACTTTAATGACTTCAATTCCTGGGCTTGCCACATGGCCAACTCTGCTCTCACTGTAAGCATTTTCAGACTCGGTGTCAGAGGGTGCCCTTGGTGCTGGGCAGGCCCTGGTCTGTTGGGTTCTGGGGAGAGTTCAAGTGTTTGTGAAAAGGGAGGAGAGAGCACCCTGGAGCTGGGAAACCTAATTATGAAAAGAGCCATTCTCTGGAGAAGCAGCCTGGTGGGATAGGCAATACTGAGTATCTCCTGCTTACCAGGCACTGTGCCAGGGTAGAGGAGGCAGACACTGGAGGCAGGAGGGGGAGGGGGAAGAAGACGGAGTCACTCAAGTCCTCAGTATCCCCAGAAATTCCTGAAGACAATATGTTCCTGTTCTGAACTGGCAAAGCCTGGATTTTTTCCCAAGAATGAAACTATTGATCAACAAACCTTAGCTACATCCTACTTCAGTTTACCCAGTGCTTTCTAGTCTTCCCTAAGAAACACATGAGATTCTCTCCATCTAACAGGTGGAGCAGTGGATACAGTCTTGGGTCTACTATTCAAATCTGGTCTCAGGTACTTACTAGCTGTGTGATCCTGGGAAGATTTCTTCACCCTTGTTGCCTCAGTTTCCCTATTTGTAAAATGAGCTGGAGAAGGAAACGGTCAACCCCTCCAGTGTCTTTGCTGAGAAAACTCCAAATGGGGTCATTGAGGGTTGGACAGAACTAAGCTACAAGAAAACTAAAGCTCTGGGAATTAATCCACTTCCCTGTGGGCCATGAGCTACTAAACATCACAGACAGGATTTGAACTTACTGGCCTATCAATTATTTGGCCTTGCTGCCAATCAGCTGAGTTGTGTGATAAGGGGAACATTTACTGTGATTTTTGTTGTTCCATCATGTCTGACTTTGTGACCCCATTTGGGGTTTTCTTGTCAGAGATACTGAAGGATTTGCCCTTTCCTTCCCCAGCTCATTTTATAGATGAGGAAACTGAGGCAGAGTGAAATGACTTGCCTGGGGTCACTCAGCTGCTAAGTGTCTGAGGCCTGGTTTGATCTCCTGAAGATGAGTCTTCCTGACTCCAACCCACTATTCTATCCATTGCCTCACATAGCTACCCAATAGCTAGATAAATTAGACTAGATAAACAAAACAAAACAAAAACAAAAGGATGAGGAAGAGGCAGGAAAATCGTAGTCTGATTGTCTTGTGGTACTTGGATTCCACAGTTCAAGGACCAGAACGAATCAAACCCTCTTGATGTCAGCCTTGCCCCCAAGTCTGATCATGATTCCAAAAATCCATTGATTGCACCTGCAGGCTTGGCTCCTTCAATTCTTGGGAGGGTCCCCCCAGTTCCTGAGGGAGCACTTAGCTTTCTGCTCTGAAGCAGTCCCTAGAGGTACTTCCAGGTCTCGAAGCCAATACCTCAGTTTACCAATGCCTTTCCAAGGTTGAGAGCCCCCTGATTCCTCAGACGTGACAGCCATTTGAAAGCTGTTTTGTTCTTGTGATATCTCTTGAAGTCATTGCCCAGTGATGTTCCATCTTTTCAGATGGAGAGGTTGGGCCTCTCAACGTGGGCTGTTCCCTTAGGTTCTAGGAGTAACCCATCGGTAGTGACTTCTGATCATGTACCTTATGGCGGTACAACCTAGGGCTTGAATATCTCCCCGACATCTGATGTTAGATGCCTCAACTATAGATGAGGGTGGGAGAGAGAAGATGGAAAAATCTGGTCCTCCACTGTTTGTCAGCCTCAGTACACAACTATTCCAAGCCTCAACAGCCTTAAGCTCCCCTGGATTTAGCTTTTACGTTTCCCTTGGACGTGGTTAATTTGTTTTCTCTGCCAGTGGAGATGTTCCTTTCAAAAAAAAGTTCAGTTTTCAGATGCGTCTTGTATAGGTTATTTAATATTTCATTAACACTTGGGATTATATTCTAGGCCTTTTGTGAATATTCCACAGAGCTGGGGAAAGAATCCTCTCCTATGTATTCTTTTATTGGTTTACCAGTATAGATAAGCAGGAAGAAGCCATTTGGGCCCCAAAGCCAACTGGGAAATGGTTGGCATATAGTTCCTGTCTCTATGGGGACTATGGTTCCAAGTCTGTGCCCATTTGGGCAGCAAATATGATTGTGAATAACCTAAGGTCTTGGCTGTGTGACAGGCCGATGGAAAATGAGTGGAAGATAAGGGAGCCCGGTCCTGAGGATTAATGAGCCTGCTCCTTGGGGGAAGAGGAAGCTGCTTTCTCTTAGAATTCCCTGTGCCTTCTGCCTCCCAGCGCCATTGCCAGGGGGACCCAGCTGGTCTCTGACTGGCTCTGGTCCCAAACTGTCCTTTCTGTGTTTGCAGGGGACTCTGTCTGTGATGTTTATCTTTACCGGCCTGGAGTTAAGCATCGCTCTGTTTGTGGCTTTCTTTGACTGGAGGAAGCTGTCGACAGAGTCTGATGGGGTGAGTGTCTCAGAACCACATCCAGGTCCGGGTTGTCTGGGAGAGGCCGATGACAGTGGGTGCTGGGAGGGAGACGTACTGTGGGCTCCTGTAGACACGGGCAGGGGCAGCTCCAGTGGGAAAGGCCTTCCTGGCCCAGTCCAGCTGTCGGGCCAGGAGCTCAGCGAGCTGAGGGCAGGGGCCAAGCTGACCGGATTCCTTTTGGCTGTTTCTAGGCTGTCCTGTTCCTATCACGTGGTCGCCACATCGCTTCCAACTTAAAGGCGTCTCTTTCTAACCCTGCCTATGAAGAGTTTGCGGCCTCTGCCTAGAAGATCCTGAGGGTTTGCTGTTGGGGCTTTGGAGGTCACTATCACGTGGGATTCACTGCCCAACAGAACTGTGATTCAAGGTCCTGCAAATGTCTGACTCTGATGAAGAAGCAGAAAATGCTTGTTTTTGGTTTTAAAGTCAATTTCTTTCTTCCACATGGGTCATCATCCGCATGGTTGTCCTTGCCTCAGCCTCATGGAGGGTTACCAAGAAACAGCATCTCTGTGGAGCATCTTGCAAACTGCCCCCAGCTTCCCCTCCCCTGCTGTTATCATGAGGCAGTGGACGGCCAGATGGGGAGGGGGTGCTGCGGCTTCTTCTGCTCAAATGGAGTCCTATTATTTCTCTCTCACGTCTGCCTTTTGCTGCTCTTTGCTTGGGCTGGAGAGCTGAGCCCCGGGCTCTTGCCAGAGCTGGGATGTTTCCCACATTCCCTTTGCCTCTCTAGGAGCAAAGCACAGGAGGCTTGGAGTTCAATCAGGGAAATGCTGCTGCAGTTTGCTTACTAATAAATTCTTTTTTTTTTTTTTTGGACTTTAAGACTTATTTTCTGCATTGCTTCTCAAGCATGTTTTTAAAGGAATAGGAAGCCTCAGAGGCAGATATGATAGGAGAGTGCGTGGAAATCACAGAAAACACAGGGGCCAGAGCATATCAGTGGAAGACAAAGAGGCACATCCTTCCTAACTTATCTAAGTTTTATTTGTAGCCTTCTCCAAATAATAAGTTCATAAAGGGGTCCTTCACTGTCTTATCCCGTTGTTCCTCCCTCGTTTCTCGTGCTGTCTCTAATCTAAGAATACCCCTCCTTGCTTATGGATGTTATGACTGTTCCAAGGGTTTTCCCAAAGGCTGACATTCATGGCCTCCCTGAGGTCTTGATCCTCCCACCTCACTCCTCAGCATTGGGAAGGTTTTGATTCCTGCAAAGTGATGTCAGAGTTGGATTAGACCTTGTTTCCTCTGAAAAGTTCTGTTAGCCAGCAGGAAAGGGACAAGAAGGAGAGGAAAAAGTCGGCCAGAAAATGGAAGGAAGTTAGGAGAAGTAGAAAAAGATAAATGGGAATGAGAACTGAAACAGATAGAAGGAAGGGAGAGAGGTGACAACTTCTCTCTGCTCTGTAAACATTGAGGGTCCCTTCTCTACACTGTGGTTGTACTAGGTTGTTGCTTAGGAGGCAAAACACACAAGTAAAATAGTCCCCATCCTCATGGAATTTACTTTCCACAAAAGAATATAGTACACAAAGGGACAAAGAAGAACAAGATAATTTAAAAAGAGACAGTGAGCAAGAGATAGAGAGACAGAAAGAGAAAGAGACAGAGAGGAAGAGAAAGAAAGGGAGAAACAGGGACACATAGAGATAGAAACACAGGGAGAGAGAGATAGGAAGAGGGATTCTGCCTCTTCTAGAAAAGATGTCCCAGAGAGAATATAAGCAGAGTATGAGCTGTAATTAATGCTTTCAGGGTGCAGATAGTATTTATTAAGAGACTACTGGATGCTGTGCCAAGGGCAGGTCAAACAAAGGAAAGCTCATAGTCTAATGGGGAGGCCATGTGCAAACAACAGTATACAAAGAAGCTAGAGATAGGCTAAACAGGAGATGATCAATAGAGGAAATGCCATAGCATTACAGGGAATTGGAAAGAGCTTATTGCCCATGCCAAATGCTGAAATAAATCAAACTTTTAAGAGAAAGAAAACCATGCCTTTAATTGAGGTAGCAGGACCACAAGCCTGAGGCCCTGAGTCACTGATATCTGAATACATGGGCAGCAGCATGGGAATGCTGCAATATTGGAATTGTAAAGAGGAAAATCTCTCTTTGTTTCACCTGTTACCCTGTGTGGTGCTGGCCGAGTGACCTCACCATCCTGAACCCGTCTCTCTCTATAAAATGGGACTGATAAAATTTGTACTGCTGGGGAGGGCTGTGGGAACAAGGAGGAGAATGGAAATTTAAAACTAAATCAATTCTCACTGTCTCTTAGGAAATTACATCACCCCCAAAGGTAGTCAACTATTCTGCCCCAGTGTAAAGCATTCTGTCCTTTATCTGGACACTTTTTATAATAGTGACCAATACCTTAATCTAAGCTCTTAAAACTCTGGGGTGAAGGAAATGTCTGCACTGCTCAGAGACCCTTTCTTTCCTGAACTCAGCAAACTTTGTGAGCAGAGAGAATATACCTGTGAAATAGGGTGACAGGAGGAGGCTGTGATAGATGGAGTGATGTGATAGATGTGATAGATGGATCTGACTGAGCAGCCAGAGAATTGCTGACCAGACTGGTGGAGAGAACAGGTAAATTCTCCAGCTGTTACTGGGGAAACCTTGGGACCCGGAGGTACCTCAGAGCTCAGGGGATGGCTCTGAGGGGGAGAGGAGCATTTCAGTGTTTCTAGGGCAGGAGTGATGGGGTGTTGGAGTTGGGGGCATGGGGATCATTTGATTTCTTGGAGTGCAGAAAGTAGGAACACGAACAATCATGTTGGTTGTGGTGATGCCAAACTTTTAGATTTTGGGGGGAACCAAACGAGAATGGGCTGTCTGGGAAAGTGATGAGTTACATGCCCCCCAAGGCCATAGGATCACATAATGAGAGACATAAGAGCCCTTCAAACCTCCCCTCCTCCAACCTCATTTTATACTTGAGGAAATTGAAGTGGAAAGAAGGAACCTGCCCAAGATCACACAGGCAGGAAAGGAGAGAGCTTGAATTGGAACGAGGATCCTTTCTCTGCAAAGCCGGGACTATTCCCACTGTGCTATTGATGAAAGGGGCATCTTGTAGAAAGGATTTTTGCTCACTTACATTTTAGATGAGGTGGCCATGAGATCCCTCCAATGATTCAATGCAGAGATTCTGGCTTTTGGGTAAGATTGCTCTGCTACAGGATGGGCAAGATGGGTAGGGTCTGAGTCATCAGCCAGGGCAGATTTTGCACAGCAAGATGAAAGGGGGCTGACATATCTTTTAGAAGTAAGAGACACTCTTTGGAATTTCTTGTCTTTTCCAATTCTAGGCCCAAACTAAGATACTACTCAGGAAACAGAGCTTACACCTGGAAAATGTGAATATCTCCTGAATCTGTGGTATTCAAAAAGGTTGTTCTTGGCCCTGGCTATTGATGACATGGGTTATATTGGCATGAGTTATAGGAGAGAGAGATCAAGAACAGGGCTGGAGGTGGGGTTCACTTGGAGATGGGGTTCCCTTGCAGTCAGAAGTACCTGTGAGCACTTATTGTGTACTTATAGTATGCAGTGAGAGATAGCATAGGAGTCAAATGATTAGCAGTCATAGGATGAACATATAAAACTCTTGGGATTCTCTGTACCAAGACAAACACACCCAATTACAAAATACTTTTCATATAAATTAAGTTAGAAAAATATTAATTGTTTATGGGTAGGCAGAGCCAACACAAAAAGACAATTCTACATAAATTACTTATTCAGCACAATACCAATAAAACCATCAAAAACCATTTTTATAGAGCTAGAAAAAATACTAACAAAATTCATCTTGAAGAACAAAATGTCAAGAATATCAAGGGAATTAAGGAAAAGAAAATGTGAAAGAAGATGGCCTAACTTTATCAGGCTTCAATCTGTTTTTTAAAGTAGTAATTATTAAACCAATTTGGTATTGGCTAAGAAATCGAGTGGTGAATGGATTAAGTATACAATATACTGTAGACTGAGAGGTATGTAATGGTACTGCAGAATTGTCTTAATTTGCGTTTCCCTAATCAATAGTGATTTAAAGCATTTTTTCATATGACTAGAAATGGCTTTAATCTCTTTATCTGAAAATTGTCTGTTTATATCCTTTGGCCATCTATCAATTGAAGAATGACTTGTATTCTTATAAATTTCACTCAATTCTCATATATTTTAGAAATGAGGCCTTTATCAGAAACATTGTAAAATTTTTCCCAGTTATCTGCTTCCCTTCTATTCTTCCCTGAGTTGGTTTTGTTCATGCAAAACCTTTTTAATTTCCAGTTTGCATTTCATAATGTTTTCTAGTTCTTTGACCACAAATTCCTCCCTTTTCTACAGATCTGACAGGTAGACAATCTCTTGGTCTACTAACTTGCTTATAGTATCACCCTTAATGCAAGACTTTCTTTTTAAAGCTGGTTACTGTATACTTTTGAAGAGACCTTTGTTGAAAACATTCTCTGACTCAGAATCTATTTTAATTTCATACAAGCAGTCCTCAAACTTTTCTCGATCTCACTTTGTCCCCATGAAACTTAATAGCCCTGTTGGACAGGTATTGGGGTGGTCCATATGGGGTCATTGAATATATGGCTCAGGAATGAGATAGGGGAGGATGATTCCAGCAATTGTCAAAGTCCCATTTGATTTCTGGGTCTTCAGTGACTCTTCTCCCATTCTTGTTTTTATTCTCATATTCCTTCTTCTCTCTGGGGAAGAGTCAAGCCCATTGTATTGTTTTTGTTTTGTAACAACTGGCTATCACAGGAATAGTTCAACAGGCTTGTATGTTTGTGCCCAGTAGCATAAACCCACAGCATGCTTTGCTGGTCTTTGGGAACAGCATCATAGAAGTCCATGATATGGGGGTGTTTCATCCTGAAAATTGTCCAGTCAATTGACTATCCCTTCTATACAATAAAAGATGAATCTCCCTGCTCTTTCTCCAATCCTAGCACCCCACAAACATACTCACAAAATCCACCCTCCCACGACACACAAGCACACACATATTTTCAAGTGAATAGTTTAACTTGAATGTTCCTCTTCATCTTCTTTCAATTCGGAAGCACCTGCCTAACTTCCCCTTTTAAGGACTATTTGATTTCAGTAACACACGCATTGGGAAGCTTTCTCTCTACTCCTAGTTAAGAACTCTGCATGTGACTGTTCATTGCACCCGGGAAATGCAACAGGGAGTGATATCCTCTGAGACTTTTCCAACAAGTCCTGTTGACCAAGTCTTTCTTAGGCTCAAGGATCCTATTAGAAATCAGACCCCAGAATCTCTTTCTGAAACCCTAGGTAAAATGTGGTTTGTGATGAGTTAGAAGGGTATCTTCCAATTAGGATGGATCTCAATTGCTTTGCTTGTTCTCCTGATGTTTCTTGCAGGGACTCCTTGAGATTAGGAAAAAAAAATTGCTCCGAGGAATTCATTAGTTCTAGATCCAGAATGCTATGGGGTCCTAGATATAGAATCTGTATTTCTTCAGTTACAGTGGAACTTCATCTCCAGTTATGGATTCAGTTAGTCATCCATCCATCTATCCATTCCTTCATTCAGTAAACATCTATTAAGCACTCCTTCCCCCTTTCATCTAGTTGGGTGTGCCATTATCACAAGATAACAGAAACAACCAGTCCGTGAGATTTCAAGCTCTCTGCTGGATCTGTGGCTCCATTTAGCCTGGCATAGTGGGAAGCAGCATGGATAGACATCAAGAAGCCCAAGTCAAATCTTGTCTTTGATTCAAGCTGTCCATGGGAGCCTCACAAGTCCCTCAATGATCCAGGCAAGTCTCTAAGATTTTGAAATCCAAATGAGTTGCTACTCTGAATTATTTGGTGTACAAGTTCCCCTCATGAATCAAAATCATGGGGCAGGTAAGTAGCCCAGTGGATAGACTACTGGGCCTGGAATCAGGATGAACTGAGTTCAAATTTAGCCTTATTAATTGGCAAGTCTTCACCTTGGTTTTTATAGTTCTTTTATAAAATGGGAATAATAACAGCATCTATCTTGTAGGGTTGTTGTAAGATCAAATGTGATAATAATTGGAAAGTGCTTAACACCATCCTAGGCACATAGTAAGTACTATATAATAATGATAATAACAATAACTGATAATTATATAGTGCTTATTATGTACCAGGCACTGTACTGAGGGCTTTCCACATTACTATAAATGTTACCTGTTTGATGAAGAAAAATCCAGCTATATCATAACATCCTGACCATCTAAATTAGGAAATCTTGACCTTCTGAGTAACATAGACTGTTGTGGAGTGAATCTCTGCACTCCTTCTTGGAATCATGTTTTTAAAGTTATAAAATAAAATGCATAAGATTACAAAAAAAGCAATTATATTGAAATATTGCTATCTATATATTTACACATACACACATACACTTTTTTAAGTTCACAGACCTCAGATTAAGAGTTCCTGACTATAATAACTTTCCCTTTTCTGATAGTGGTCTGCCTGGGGCTTTCTGCAAGAGAAGACCCCCTAGAATAGGCTTTTCAATTTCCTTTCCTCACTCTTACCCTCTGTTTTGAGAAATTAAAGGCTTTGGAATCATTCTTATTCTCCAGCCAAACTGGTTCTCTTGCTAGTTCAGTGCTCCACTTTCTGAATGAGCCCGTCAAAAGTTAACCTGTTTTCAGAGATGGAGGAAGGTGGACCTGCTATTAGATAGATAAAAGGAAACTTGATGGGGAGGAAGGGGGTTAAGATAGTCCTTCTCATGTTAACAGTTCATCCTTTTTGGCTCCCTTTCCATTGTTGCTGAGAATAGGACTACAAAAGATATGATGAGTGACCATTTTTTTTATTCTACCCAAGAAGGAAGGAGTGGTAGTGAGTTGTGGTTAGGACAAAAGCCCTCACTTTTTCTGACAGGAACACTGAGGGAAGATTTGTTAGAGAGGGGGAAGTCACCTCAAAGGGTAGAAAATTTCTGGAATCAGCCTAATGCATTGTTGGTGAAGCTGTGACTTGGTACAACCATTCTGGAAATGTATACAAATAAAGTGACTAAAATGTCCATAGACTTTGATCAGAGCTTCCCCCTACCTGTCTTTTACTCCAGAGAAGTCATTGACAACAAAGAAAGACTTCATTTACAACAAAATATTGAAAACAGCATTGATGATCATGGTTAATAAAGTATATAAATATATGTAAATAATAGAATTAAATAGATGCCTCTTTTTTAGAGAATGGATAAATTATAGGAAATGAATGTCAGAATACTACTATGGTATAAGAAATAAAAAAGTATGATGGAAAAAAGAAAAGCGTCTTATGAACTAAATGCAGGGTTGGAATAAACAAATCCAGGAAAATGATGTATCCACTAACTATGCTAATATAACTTTAAAAAATTTTATTGAAATCTTTTATCATCTAAATTTCTCCCATATTTTCCTCTTCATTCTTCCAAAGAACCATCTCTATAACAAATTTTAAAAGGAAAAAGAGAAAGAAAAAATAAGCAAAACCCATTAATATATTTTTCTTCCATTTTCCCTAAAATCCATTCCTATAACAAATTTTCAAGGGAAAAAAAGAGACAAAAGAAAAAAAATCAGCAAAACCCATTGATATATTCAAAATATTTCAAAATATATGCAGTGTTCCAGGCCTGTAGATCTTCTATCTCTTCTCATTTCTGTTGGTGAATCAGGTAGTTAATAAGCATTTGTTATTATATGCCAGGAATTTTGCTAAATGCTGAAGATGCAAAGAAGAGAAAAAAAAAAACAGTTCCATTTGCAAGGAGCTCACAATCTCATGGGGGAGACAAAATGCAAACATTATTGTACAAACAAGCTCTATATGAAATAAACTGGAAGTAACAGAGAAGTAGCATTTAAGAAGGGTTGGGAAAGACGTCCTATAGAAGATGGGATTATATCTGGGACTTAAAGGGACTCTTCGGAAGGAAGAAAGGAAGAGAAAGGGCATTCCTGGCAGGTGGCCCAGCCAGAGAGAATGCCCAGAGGTAAGAAATGTCTTATTCATGGAACCCAGAGCTTGGTGATAGGAATAAAGCATGTGAGACTGGAAAGGGATGAGGAGCAGATTAGGAAGGGCTTTGAGTGCTAAATAGCATTTCAAAATTGATCTTCAAGGCAACTGGGAACCCTAGAGTTTATTTGAGTAGGAGGGGTGACGTGATCAGACCAGCACTTTAGGAATGTCTTTTCTTGAGAGCCACTCTTCTTCTTTGTAATTATGCAACGTTCATTTTCAATTGTGTCAAAGTCTACCCACAGCACAAGCAAAACTGAATATTGCAAAATCATAAAGAACAAATCTGAGAAGAAGCATGAGACAATATCGCCATTCATTTCCTCTACAGTAGTCAGTACCCACAGGTGTAAAATATTGCAAACATAGCATTTTTTAAAATTGCATTAGTTGGTTTTGCTAATTTTTTCCTTTTCTTTTTTTTCTTTTTCTGTAATAAAGCCTAGCTCTTTGGGAGGAGTGATAGAAGGAGAAATCTAAGGAAATCTAGTCAATATAAAAGCAACATTAACAATAAAAATCTGTTAAAAACTTCATCTACCTCTGCTTTCCATCTCACTGCTTCATGTTATTAGTTTCACATAGGTTTGATTTGGAAGATCATCTGGTCCAACTCCTTCCATGGAGGAAACTGAGATTTGGATTGATAGAAAGGAGTGGAATTGGTTATCCAGGGAGGAAGTAGCCCCTTTAGGGTTGGAGTCCACCCAAGTTTGCGAATCCCAAATTTTACTGTATTTTACTTTTGATGGCTAACACAACTCTGTATCTGGCAACTCTGGGAACAGAATGGCATTACTAAGTGATTCTCTGAACATTTTTGACTCTATTTAGTTTGAGATCAGCCTGGAATCGTGGTCATCTCATAGACTGGGATCTACTAATTTCTGGGCAATTTTGTCATTACATATTTCTTCTTTCAGCTTTGTGCCACTGAGTCTGAGGTCTGTTCTGTGGGCTCTCATCTTAATAGTGAGTGTTGCTTGAGCTGGGTGCAAATATGAATTCTCCATTCTCTATTTGAGAATATAACTTTTTCCTATGGCTCCTGAAAGACTCTGAGGGCCTTTGGGATTGGGCAGATATATTCTGCTCTTGGAATTCTTTAACTTTTGGAAAGTCCACATTTTCTCTGGTAACTTAAGACTTGGACGAGGTTTATAGAGGACCATGGACTTTATCTTCAGCATCTTCCTCTCTCTCACTTCACTCCCATAAAATTTCTTTGGCTCATGGATTTAGAACAAAAAAGAGCCTTGAAAATCATCCAGTCCAATGTCTACATTTTGTGCATGTATATATGTTGGATGAATGAGTATGTGAGTGAGTGAGCGTGTGTGTAGATATCCCTAAGATTTGAGCTTGTTTCTTTTAGGACATCATACCAGGAAGACAACTTCTCCTGTGGGATACAGCTCCTCCTGAGTTACTAGTGTTTCTATTTCATGCACCTCTGGACATCATAGCCTGTTTTCCATATTGGAAGGCTAACTGGCAGGTCTGTGCTAAGCAGCTGGTGACTGCTTACTGTTTTGCTGCTTTCCTACCACCAAAAGCTTCCTTCTCTTCTTCAATGAAGCAGGCACAACAAACCTATTAAGGATAAAGGCAGGAGAGGAAGAGTCCTCCATTTGCTCTAAAAGGGAAAAGCAGTGGATGAGCTAGAGAAGAATAGGGAGGAAGGGTCAGCAGGGTATGTATTGAGAAGCTAGGCTTGGGGGCAGCAACCCCTGCAGCTGTCCTCCAGGGCCAGACTCTCCAGGCTTTCCAGCCAGAGATTTATGGAATGGTTTCTGTTGACTTTGCAGCTCATCCTCATGATGCCTTTCTCTCCCTCTCCCCCTGTGCTAGAAGTCCCAACTGCTGAAACAGGAAAAGAAGGGCTGGTGATTCAGGGCTCAGATGCTGAGGAGGTCACGTTCTCAGGAAGCCAGCTACATTGTGACATTTGAAGAATGAGCTTCCCCATCACCAGGGATGGTGCTTTATTAGAATGGATATTTCTCAACTAAGGATGAGATGATGATTTAGTTTTCCTGAAAGTCTTTGATAAAACATCCACCTCAGTCTTGGTCATGGGCTCTTTCTCACTTTCCTTTCCAGGCAGAACAATCTACTAATTCCCTAAAGGGCTGTCACTGGGCAGAATCAGCAGAATCTTCATTGGATCACCCTTTTCCTCAGCTTCCCTCTATGCATCATACACTGTGACAGCATGCTGAAGGGCAGGGTCACAGAAGGGCAGAGGGAGGGAGGAAGATGCATGAATTTGGAATGGAAATGCACCATTAGATCATATCTAGTCCACATCCCCTTCTTTTTCATATAAGGAAACTGAGGCTGAAAGAGGAAACCTGACAAGGTATAGGGTACATGACTAGGAAGTAGCACAGCTGGGATGAATCTTTGATTTCAAGTATTCTTTCCACTGTGGCAAGGTCCTTCCTGTGATGATGAAGGGGAGAAAAGGGAAGAAAAGTTCTTCAGCTTCAGGAACTTTGTGCTTTCTTTACCTGGGAGAAGTGGAGCCATGGATTCTCCACTAGAAGGGCTGGGATCCAATTTTTATATTCTTGTGTCTTGTCTACCCCATCCCTTTTCAGGGTTGACTCCAGACAGGAAGATAGAACAAGACACAATTGAAAATAATTCTGACATAAAATTCATATCTATTAGAGTGACCAAAATGACAGAAAAGAAAAAGGAGAAATTCTTGATGGAACGTGGAAAAATTAGGAAACTGGTGTTTTATTATGTGGGCTGCCATTTAACACACTGAATAGAACATTGGGCCTCGGAGTCAGGAAAATTCATCTTTGTGCGTTGAAGCTTAATCTCAGCCACTTCCTAGCTGTGTGATATTGAGTAAGCCACTTAATTTAAATTAATTTCCTCAACAGAGAAATGAACTGCAAAAGGAAATGACAAATCATTCCAATATTTTTTTCCAAGAATACCCCAAATTTAGATTATGAAGAGCTAGACAAGACTGAAATGACTGAAGAACAGTAAGAAGTGCTATTGGTGCCCTTGTGAAATGGTTCACCCATTCTGGAGAATAATTTGGAAAGAATTGTTGAAGGACTATGTCTGTAAACCAAAGCAAGGAGATGCCCCAGTCTCAAATGAAAGTCAGCCTTGGAAATTTAAAAGGAATCTATACCAACTGACAGGTGGGAAGAAATCCGAAACTCTGGACTGGGGACTGGCCCAGAGTGCATCAGTTACAGTTGTGGGACTCAAGGTAATTGTGATCAGGAAAGTAATTGAAGCTTTAAAATCTCATAGGCAGAAATAATAAAAAGATTGGAAAACTGCTCAGAAAGTGATTATGGAGAAGCACTGATCATACATTACTTGGCAACTCCATTGCAATACTAAGTATCATTGTCAAGATGTTGAAAATTGCAAGTTCCAAAGAGCCGGTGAATCCATCATAGTAATAGGACAAAGAGAAGAGTCAGCATTTGTGTCTAATCGTGAACACAGGCCCTACCTGAGTAAGAACTAGAGCATAGACCAAAATCTCAGGATCTACCCCTCTACCTAAGTCAAAGCATCTTGGAGCCCCCCCAAAACTTCTAAATACCCAATTCTAACATTGTAAATAGCAACATAGAAAAAAGTGGTCATTTATCTTTAATATAAAGTGCAAAATTAAGAAATAGAAAAAAATGAACAAAAAACAAAAAGGGCAAGATAATTAAAAATTACTATGGTGATAGGGAAAATCAAGACAAAAAACAAAAAATCTTGATGACAAAATCAGATTATAAGCAAAATTTCAAAGAAAAACGCTCATTAACTCAAATGAATGAAAATTCTGTTTTTTTTTTTCTGAAAACATTCTGTGTGATTTCTTATTAGCACAAGGATGTTCTTTCACAATTATGTGCCACAACTTGTTCAGCGATTTCCAAATTGATGGGAATTTCTAATTTTTTGCTTACTTAAAGAGTCCTATATTTTTAGTAGAGACATTAGCGCATATCAAGAAAGTAGTCTATCCTCTTTATTTTTCTGAGGAGGGCCCAGAATTTCATCAATCCAAAAAATTATTCTATGCTCAGAAAATATTCATATTTCTCACAAAAAGAAAAGAGATAGTAGAATGTTGCCCAATAAGGAGTGATGGGATATTGTATGAATAAATAATATAACCTCAAAAATATTTTTAAAGGAAATAGGTTAACTTCTGAAATATGAAAACTTTCTCATTTTTATTGTCTTTTGAAAATCAGCTACTAATATTTAAATAGTATAATTCCCAAAAGTAATAGCAGGGAACAAATAAGACAATACTTCTACATGACTTTACAATTACATAAATCTTACAAAAAAAGGAAAAGTCATAATAACTTCTTATACATATTCGTTGATAATTATATTACTCAGCAAAATCACTGGGTCTTATACATGCTCCAGTAAATCTTCTCTCAGAGATATGTTTATTTCTCCAATAACATTTGAGAAATGTAATGATTGCTATCAGATTCACAATGAGAAAATATTAAAATTCCAATTTTGTAAATAAGAAATCAATAACTCAAGGGGTTGGATGGACTTATCAAAGATTACAACTAGAAACTTGACATTCATACCTGTAAATTAATTGATTTATTGCAGCATTATTTTAAATAATAACTCATTTACTAAGTGTCTGCCATATATAAATATTTCAAGATAATAATTGCTTTATTTCTACTCAGAAATCATGTGATATGACTGCTTTCAAAATGCTATGAGACAGTTGAAAATGAAAGAGATTGTGGGAACAGAAAATAAAAGGCAGAGTAGGTAGATAAATGTAAAATATTTTGTTAAGACTACAGCAGCCAAGGAGCTATGTCACTGTGAGTGGTGAGGAAGAACCTGGGACATCCTGGCTTCTCAGGAAGCACTTTTCCTTTTCAGGATCTTCAGGGTATTTCTGTCTGACCTCAGAAGGATCACAAAGCACTTGGGAGCAAAGATACAAGAGAGAATCCCGGCACTGGAGGTCAAGATGGCAAAGACTTCCAAGGCCACAATGGCCTTGCCCTTGGAGCTCTGGTACGAGGGCAGGAAGGAGATCCAGACACTACAGAACACAAGCATGCTGAAGGTCAGGAACTTGGCTTCGTTGAAAGTGTCTGGCAGGTTCCTGGCCAGGAAAGCCACGGTGAAGCTCGCCAAGGCCAGCAAGGCCATGTAGCCCAGGACACAGTAGAAGGTGAGGAGGGAGCCCTCATTGCACTGGATGATAATGGATCCAGGCTCAGAGTGGATGTCCATCTCCAGGAAGGGGGGGGATGTCCCAAGCCAGATGCCACAGAGACACATTTGGATGAGGGTGCAGGTGACAATGAGGTATTGTGTGGATCCCAGCCACCTGCGGAGCCTGCTCCCTGGTTTGGTGGCCCTGAAGGCCAAAACCACAGTGATGGTTTTAGCCAAAATGGAGGAAACGGCCACCGTGAAAACAACTGCAAATGTGGTTTGGCGCAGCAGGCAGGTGGCTGTGGTAGGATGGCCAATGAAGAGCAAGGAGCAGAGGAAGCAGAGGCTGAGGGAGACCAGCAGAGTGTAGCTGAGACTGAGGTTATTGGCTTTGACTATGGGGGTGTCCCTGTGCTTCACAAAGATCCCCAGGACCAGCACAGTGAGGAGGGAGAAGCAGATGGCTACACAGGCCAGAGTCATTCCCAGAGGTTCCTCATAGGCCAGGAATGTCACAGTCCTGGGGAGACAACGATCTCTTTCCCTATTAGGATACTGATCTTCAGGGCACTGCAGGCACTCCTCTGCATCTGTGAAAACCACAACAAAAAGCATTTCACTCTATCATATATAGATAAGAGTTTTTCTAATAATGCAGTTTTAGTTATTCCACAACAAACTTAGCCTCATTTTGTAGTACTTATTTTAAGTCAGAAAGACAAGAATTCTAGAAGCTGAATAAAAAATAACATATTTCCCTATCTTCATATGGAGCTCCACATATGAATAAAACAGTCTGCTGAAGATATTGATTCTCTATTATACAATTACTATATATAATATTAATGACTTCCAGTATTACACCACACACAATGAGATCTGAAGGTTCTCTGAGACAGTGAATCCATTTCTTCTGTCACATTTTTCATAGTTGAAAGCCAAGAATTAATAAATTAGATGATCAAGACTTTGTAATGTCCTTTTAATGCAAGGTTATAACTGAATCTTCTGGGTTGTTATAGTACAAAGTTCTGCTTATAATGATGAAATATTTTTCGTATATTTTCTTTAAAGATATTGATTTTTTAATCAGAAACAAAATTGTGGATTTTTGACCATGATTTCCTAGTTTCCACTATTCACTAAGTGAGGATTTCAAAACTGTTTCCTTCATGTTTCTACTCATCAATATTATAATCTTTTGTATGTATATGCATTATTCCAGGGATCATTACTCTCACAGAGACTGTATCTTATATATTATTCAATAATTTATCTCATCCCGTGCTCAAAAATCCTTTTAGAAAAAGAAGAGAAATAATTATCATGAGAATGCCATGGAAAATAAAATGTAAGGGCCAACCTTTTACATCATAATGATATGCCTTTATATATAAAATTGTATGCAATGACACAGATGAGTATCTTTTCCAAGAAGTTTAAGAAAAAAGTGAAGATGACAAATCTACTTTTTATTAATTGTAATATTGTCAGAAATGTTATTAATTTCATTATGATGAGAGAAATTAATACATAAAGATAGTAAAGGAAAAAATGAAACTATCCTTATTTTTGAAATGCATGGAAATCTTCGGAAACCAGAATAGACAATAACAGGTAAAATTAATAGAATCATCAATGAGGCTACACAGTAAACCCTTAAGAACTCTACATTTTTATGTAATAAAATATCCAAAAGTTTAAAATAGAAACTAAATTCCATTCCAAATAATTGCATAAAGTACATAAAATATCAGGTTGTTTATGCAAACATTAAAAATTCTTACAATGATTCAATTATGAAGAATTTAAAGAAATACATAACAATTATATGACTGGAGAAATTTTTTAATCTTCTAAATTGACTATAATTATATACGAATAAAAATAAGACAAAAGGTTGCCCTGGAGGTCAAAGTTGGTTCACAAAGGAAACAAGACACTGTATTTAGTGAACTGACAAAGCCATTGAGAAACCAAGGTAAAAGCTTTTGGACATACCAATATATTTACTAAGCAATCCAAATCAATTACATAACTAATCAGGAGCAGGCCAACTCAGTGTTGGCAATGGACCTCAAAAACTGTGATGTAGGGAAGGGAAGGAAAGATTTTTATACAATTTTTTGTGAACCAACTTGTTAAAGTCAAGACTGCAATTCCAAGGAAAAGAGCCTTTCAAAAACTTTCTCCGGAGTCTCTGCTTAAACTTTTATGGAGGGATGTTTTTCAGAAGGTTGTTTCCAGACTCCCTATTTTCAATGCCAAAGCTATCTACATTTAGGTAATATCTAGACTTTATGTTTTAGATTATTTAAATTTCCCTTAAGACCACAGAAGAGTAAGTTTAAGTTTTAGTATAAATTTTACCACAGAAATGGGGAAATTTACAATTGGGCACTATGGAAAGGCAAACATTAGGGATTCTAGTAGTAGCACAATGATACTGGGCTCTCCTTGGATAGATTTTTAGTATCTTGAACCAGAGGATTCTCTTGATAGTTACAGAAATGACAAAAAACCCCCACAATGTATTAAATGAAAAGGATTTAATAAGTGCACTATTATTTTAACTCAGAAAATATTATTTTGGTGAAAGAAAAGTTATTTCTAGTTAAGATTTTCCTCCTCCCACCAAAAATTAAAATGTCTACTATTTTGGAGGACAGTTTATCTTTAGGAATTCACCAGTGTGATTGGAGATCTTCCCTTGGGGGCATACAATGCAATCAAAGCAGCATATAGGCTGGCCTTCAAGGACTGTCTTCTTGAATCCAGGGCCACATTTCAGACTGCAAAGGGAAGTTGGAGTCTGTGTTTGCACAAGAGAAAGAAAGAAAATGTCATCGTAAGTTAAGAATGACTGCTAAAAGTGGAATACTGCGGTCAAGAGGGTTTCATTCCTCTCTTATGGAAAACATCCAGAACAAAGTATTTGCAATTCTGCAGGACAAAAACAATGTAATTCTCAATGTCAAATTTTTTCTGTATTTTCCATCTTCCACTCCAGATCATCTTTTCCCCAATAAACCTGCACAGATTCTCCACTAGGCACAATTATGTTCCTTGATTTTTTTTAAACTGTAGTATATTGTGGCATATTTTGCCCCCAAATACTGATATATTTTTAAAGTGAACTCTATTTTTCAATAGGTAATTGATGACATAAGAGGAAACATTTTTGTTTTCATAAAATATCCTGAATGTTTGAGGGATTATTATTTTAGAGGTTATTCACTGTAATGTATTAATTAAAGAGTTCTGAATGAGAATAGATGAGTATCAGATGATTTGACTGGTTAATCCTATTCTTGGGTTGACATTATTCTGGGGACAGCTGTAAAGAGTTTGATGGAAATTATCAAATCACATAGATAATTAATTATATATAATGATCCAAATGCTTGACATCAGCAAAAGATATAACCATACTTAAAGGAAAAATTTACATTTTGTGGTGGTGGTTATCTTAGAAGAAAAATTTCCTAAGAACATAAAATATCTTTGCATTGATTATTCCCTTTTTAAAAATTATTATTTTTACTCTCCAAATGTCACTTTCTCTTTATTTACTTTGGTTCGTTTTTATAGCAGGAGAATTTTATGACACTTACAAAAAGTAAGGGATCTATTCTAGATCACTTAACTTAAAACCACTGGTTCAATTCAACTCAATTTAGTTCATTTCAACAAACACTAATTCATCCCTTACTACATGAACATCACCATTCTCATCAGTTGTAGAGGTAAAACTGGAATTCTAGTAGTAGTAAATAATACTGATTTTGAGTTCGGAGTACTTCCTATCACATCACTGTGCTTGCCTTCTCAGTCTTCCTTTTCTCTGGAAGTTTGTCTTTTCCAAACATCAGTATATTAAAAAGAGTTATTGTTATTTTGACTCTTTCTTCAATATTTCTTTACGTTAAATCCACTTAATCCACAATGATCTATCTACTTAATTTTGAAATCTGATATGTTGAATTATTATTTTTTTGGCCTGAAATGCACAAATCAACTATGTTGATATTTATTTTAATTGTTAAGATCTCAGTCCTTCATGAAAAAAAAGCTCTTTTACAGATTGAATGAAACAAAATTATTTAATATAAGGAATACTAAGTTATCAGAACCTAAAAGATGAAACAATTTTTTCTGATCAAGTTAACTTCTAAAACCATTGTCATTCTTTGGGACACAATATCAGGACACATTACTTTCAAAATTTTTTGATTCTAGATATGGGGTAGTCTTTGGTGCTAAAGGAACCTTTGGGGGAAAAAATTCTCCACTCTCCATCCTATTGTTATTCTTCAAACTTGCCCACTTGATTTGGGATAAGGACCAATCATGTACTTCTTTCCAACTAGGGACCATCATGTAACTTAGTTGGAAAGAATTTGAAAGTAGGATTGAAAAAAAGAAAATCAGAGCTCTGTCTTAGAGCAAAAATGAAGAGGAAGTGGATGCTATCACCCTGTCACACATATTTCATGTGCTTGGGGGGAAGATTCTAGTGCCAATCAAGAAATAACAGTGTCAAAGACTCTTAAACAGGCATGATGATAAAACTTATATCCACTGGCCCCTAACCTGAGAAAAGTCTTCTGGCCAATCTATGTCTTCTTCATTAATGCTGAATTCCTGATTAAGAGGGATCGCTTGACCCACTTTCACCAGTATCTCAAGAGAATTAGGGAAGCTTTTGAAATTCAGAATATCATATGTCTCAGCCGCCATCCTGGTTCCATTCCCACAAGACTTATCATTAGCACTGTTGACAGGATTGGTGCATTTCAGGAAGTGATGCATCTGAAAGCAAGAAGAGATACTCATTATTCATTGGGGAAAGATGGATTCATGCTCATATCCTGGGATATTCCTCATAAGTGGGCTATGAACTTGGAACTTCTAAAAGTTCTCATTTTCTTTTTTGCTTCAAATTCTAATTCTTGAGCTTCTCTTAGAGGTTTTTTCTGCTTTTCCATATCTAACCACAGATAATGGAAGAATAATAAAGCAAGTAAACAATTATTATAAATATAGGACTTAGTTCAAAAGCCATTTCATCTTCCTTTTGCCAAATCAGTAATTTCTGCCAAATATTTCTGATGTCTTGCATTCAAAGTTCTTTCTAAAATGTGTGGTCAGAGGAAATTCAATGTCTTTTATAAGCAGAAGCTTCCTATTTCTTCCTCATTAGATGTGAGAGTGTCAAAAATGGGGTCTTTCTTTGTATCCCCAGAACTCAGTACTTTTCCTAGGATAGAGTCGGTGCTTAAAAACATGAGATGATGGGTTTATTTTTAAGGGGATCTCTCTCTCTCTCTCTCTCTCTCTCTCTCTCTCTCTCTCTCTCTGTATGTGGCAAGTGGGGTTAAGTGACTTGTTCAAGGTCACACAACTAACAAGTGTTAAGTGTTTGAGGCTAGGTTTGAACTCAGCTTCACCTAACTCCAGGGCCAGTGCCCTATGCACTGCACCATTTAGCTGTCCCCTGTTGTTCTTTCTTTTGTTGATTTTTTGTTACTTTTTCAAAAGTCTTTTTAATAAAAAAGTTCAGTACATACCTCTAATATTGTTGATAACATAACCAGGTATAAAGACAATTTGACATTCCTACTGAAGGCATAGAAGGAAAAGCAAATACTAATGTTTTACAATCTTAAACCATTTGAAAAATTCAGTTATACAAAATAAATTGGAAGGAGAACAATTTTAATGGAAGAAATTATGTAAGAAATTGCATAATGATAAATTGTAAGAAAAGGAATCATTAAAACCATCTAAGACAAATTGGAGAAGCCGAGACTTCAATGAAAGCTAGCAAAATATTTTGGATACACAAGATGTAGTTTTCATTGTTCAATTGACAATATTTAAGAAAATTCCTTAGCGAGATGGAACATATAGAATGAGAAGGATGAAAACAGAAATACAATCTCCATTATTCTCACTGAGAATTGTTGTGGTAAAATTTCATTATTCCAGGGAGAAAAGAAATTAATTAGAAATAATACTCCATGTTTGTTTTATAGTTATTGATTCCTCCTGTCCAACTCTTTACAGTATCATGGACTGTAATGGACCTGGTTCTTCTATCCTAGGTTAGCTCTCCAATTCTGTTCATGTTAATGATCATGGTTTCCATGAGACTATCTATCCATCTTGTTTTCTGCTGTCCCCTCTTCCTTTTGCCTTCAATCGTTTCCAACATTAGGGATTTTCCAATAAATCCAACTTTTTCATTATGCCACCAAAGAATTTTAGTTTCACCTTCTAGGTTTGACTTTCCAGTGAACTCTCTGGATTAATTTCTTGAAGTTTTGACTGACTAGATCTCTTTGCTGTTAAGAAAGACTCTCAAAAGTCTTCTTTAGCATCACCATTCAAAAGCATGGATTCTGTAGCATCCAGCTTTCCTTCTAGTTCAAATCTCACAACCATATCTGCTATTAAAAAAAACTATTGTTTTGTCTACATGAACCTTTGTCAGCAGAATCTAATTCTGGTAATCATCACGTGTACCTCAGTAGTCAAGGATCTCTTAGAAGAAATAGAGTAGCCTTTGTAATATATCAAAGAATGAAAAAACAGCACAAAAGACATCTATTATATTGTAAGAGAGTTCTGAGCAACATAGTAACATAATTCTGTACTTCAACCACTGATGCCAAAGAGGTCAACGACTTCTAGGAAGTCTTGCAACATCTTCTACAATAACATACCCCTAAAAAAGCAAAAAACAAAAAAAAAACTTGTCACATTCCCCATAGAGGGAAAGCAAAAGAGAATTGGAAGAAAAGGCAAGTTTTGCCTTGTAGTACAAAATGAAGAATGACAGAAGAAAGTTTACTTAAATACTATGTATTCCTTAATCCAGAACAATAAATAACAAAAGCAAATTTGTAATTATTTTAAAAATGATATCTCTGGTAAGAATAGTTATCTTTTTTTTAGTAGAAAAAGCATTTATATAGTAATTACCATGTGCCAGACTCTGTGCCATGTAATTTACACACATCATTTACCTTCCAAGAAAGATCTGGGTTTTGTCCAAGGTGGGATGTCTCTCTTGCCTCAGATTGGAGCATGTGATGGAGAGCATGGGCCACTAAATATACTGCATTGTAAACATTAGAACTCAGTTCTGTTATGATCCTGTCCAAATTTATATAGTGTAATTCAGTTAAGGAAAGTCCTTCTAGGCATGAAGAATAAAACATTTCTATGTGATTTTCTACTTTAAGTCTGCAAAGAAAGACTGACTCCCAGAAATTCTTTAGGAAAATGTCTTCAGGAGTCACTCTGGGATTCAAGCTTTTTATAAAATCTGTGAAACCTGGAAGCTCCCTTTGGTTATCAGAAAATATTATTGTACCATGGAAATGGCTAGAAGAGTCAATATTATAAACTGGAGAAAAATCCCAAGAAGAAGTGGTGACTAATACCTTCCCATAAACAACAAAATCAATCAGTATAGTAGAAAATTGATAAAGGGAGTCTGGATCTCCATAGATGAAAATCACATTTGATGATGATGCCATGATCTTAGAAAAAATTTTGAAATATTCATCCACTCCAATGTTTTGGGGCACTCTTTCCTTAAAAGCCACACACAGACCATTCCTGACCATTTCCTCTTTGAGATTGCTGAAAAAATTTTCTCCTTTTTTGTCATCTGAAAGAACCACTCCAACCCAATTCCAGTCAAAATGTAGCATCAGTTGGATGAATGCGAGGTGGAGAGTAGATTGTTTGCTGCCTATCTGATAGACATAAGGGTACTGGACCTTATCAGACAGGAGAAGGTCATACAGGCCATAGCTGATCTAAATGGGAAAAAAGAATACTGGAATGAAGATTTAAGTTCCTTCAGAGTAGGATTCTGTCCTCCTTCACCTTTGTATATTAAGTAACAATCAATGTCTTTCACAGAGCAAGTAACGAATAATTGCTCATTTTAAGTTAGAGTTTCACAGCCCAAAATTTCATTATTATGGAATAGAATTACACTATTACACAACCAGATGGAAATTCTGAAAATGCACCTCACCTAGAACCTTTTCTCCATGTATTCTTCAATCAATTACTAAGTCTCTTGATACTGTCCAAAGCTGGAAAACACAGTTTCCTCTAAAAAGAAGATTTCTCTTTTATGCAACTTTACCCATTAGATCTTTTTTCTTAACTATTTAAGTAAATCAGTGTCTAGGGAACATTACCTTATTACCCCTATTTTTTCATGTTGATTCCAGAACTGACTCTCTTCTGCATAATCTGTTAGTTAAATGTTTGAGCATAGTGACACATCATCCTTAATTCATCTCTCAACTCATACCTCAGCATTTCATCTACTAAGCCTTTCTACTACAGGAATTCCACTCACCTAAGGATTTCAGGGAGAACAGTATTGTGCCGATTCCAAGAAATGTGATCCAGAGCTTGGTCTAGAAGGAAAAGTTCTCTACCCCAAACCCAACCAGAGATGGGAGATAGAGACCTCCTCACACTGAAATCTCCTGCCAAGGAAGGCATTACACATTACCCCTCCCCAATTAGTAAGAGTTCTATGAGATAAGCAATGATTCACTGCTCCATAATAAGGGAGCATTCACATGTCTCCAACCAGAAATATTTTCCAGTGTCAAGATTGGTTTTGCAGCAAGAGGTAATATCATAGGCAGAGTGTCTTTCTAATATCCTTCAGCCCTAATTTTCTAAGAATGAGATAAAATAACTAGCTAGTAGTGAACTCCACATTTGATCAAATGGATATTCAGATGCAGATTCCCAAACTAATGTCCTTGTGACTTGAACACCCCAATGGCCAAGTCTTTGGGAGATTTATTTTAACATCTTTCATCCCATGAAGTGGAAAAATGAGAAGTGTGGCTGGTAGTCCTGTTCCATTCGATGACACGTTATAACAGTACTTTATTACGAGACTCAGATTTTTGGTAAAAAATACATAAAATATTGCCCACAAACATGGAAATTTTTGTCTCATAAGAGTAAATTGTGAGATGGCTCTCTTTTATAGCTCCTGTTAGAAAGCTAATCCCATTTTCACTGAATTGAGAGTTGTTCTATCTGACATATGCTAAGAAGTATCCTCTTTCTTATTGATTAGAGAAATGAAAGTTAAAAGAACTATGGGATATAAGCCAATAGCTATCAAACTGCCTAAAATGAGAGAACTGAGAGAAAGGACAAATGCAACAAGAATGTGGGACAATTAGATACTAATATACTATTGGTGGAATTATGAACTGATCCAATTATTTTGAAGAGAAAATCTGAAATTACATTCAAAGAGGTATAAAATGTATTTCTTCAATTTGACCTGGCAACACCATTATTAGATCTGTTTCCCAAAGCAATCAGAGAAAAAGGTTATAAGCCTATATTTAAAAAATATATTTATAGTAGCTTTCTTGGGGTAGCCAAGAATTGATTTTGAGTCTTTGGCCATCCATTTGGGCACTGTTGAATGAACTGCTAATAATTGTAATGGAATTCTAAATATATAAGAAATAACACACAAGTTGATTTCAGAAAACCATGGTAAGACTCACATGAAACAATGCAGTGAAGTGAGAAACCAAGAAAACATTGAATTCAATATTCCCAATACAGTACAAAACACCAATAATGTGATTCAAATAGTCTCTCTGAAAGATAAAGCTATTCTAAGTAATAAATAAATATAAAACATAAATAAATAATGAAAATAAAAAAACAAACAAACAAATAAATAAATAAAAAGAAAATCACCTTTCCAGGACATATAAATGAAAAGACTATCCACCTCCAGTGAAAAAACTGATCTATGGAATCATGTAGTGTATTGCTCCACATATATATTCAATTCAAATATTTTCTGAAATGACGAATAGGGAGAAAGGCAGAGATACAACTTGGAACTCAAAATAAAAAAAAGCAAAACCAACAAAATAAATATCCCCTCTCCATTATGTGTCCCTGAGGTGATCTGAAAATTTATGCTGGAAATAAGGGAACACTATCCTATAGAAATTAGGAGCACCATCAGATATTTATGAAAAAAAAAACATTAAATGGAACAAATAAGTGTTTAAGAACAACAAAAAAATTTATCAATAAAAATAATTCAAAGCCAACACACATTTGATGGATTGTGTCAATGATTACCAGTCTAAATAACCTACAGCATATACCACATTCATATTTCTTAGTGATACATGACTCTTGGTTAAAGAAAAATAAATAAGGATAGAAAAAATAGCAATGGAAAACTCACCAAAATGTATGCACACATAATAATGCAAAAAGCAAAATAAACAAGGGATATAAGCAAAATGTGCAGCAAAAAAATTCATAAAAACCAAATACTTATCATGAAGATAAATGATGCTCTCTCTATATATATATGTTTTATGAATATATGAAGTTATACTTAATGTACACATTACCATAGATATCGTAATTTTGATCAGACACTGAGCAGGTAATTTTATCCATCCTGAAACATGCAGTTGTTGGTCCCTAAACCTGAGCCAGTCAGTAATATAGCAGGATCATACTCATTACAATGATAATACTTAAGACCTAAATTTTTTGTGATAGGAGGTTTCACTGGGTAATTATGGTTTTGTGTTCTTAGTTAAGTATCTATACTCAAAGTTACTGTGTCAGAAGAATATGCTAAACTGATATTTCTCCTGTATTAAGTCAACTCAGGCTTATTTTTTTGGGGGGAGGGAGGAGAATGGAAACAATGGGTTTGCATTTAATTTAATTTGTCTTTTTCTTAATATATATAAACAAAACAGATTTATAATTGCTTTGTACAATTTTTAGTTTCAAATTCTCTCAATCTATGCTCCCCTCCTTGAGACTACAAGTACTTTGATATAGATTATACATGGGCAATCATGCAAAACACTTTCATTTAGTCATATTTCAAAAGTATATGCAAAACAAAATAAAAGTCAAGTGTATTAAAGTAGAAAAAAAGGATGTTTCAATTTGCACTCAGTATCCATCATTTCTTTCTCTGAAAATTGATAACAGTCATCCTAAGTTTTTTGGAATTGTCTTCATTTAATTTCTGAAAATAGCTAAGTCATTCATAATTGCCCATTAGCTGGTGAGATTTTTACTTCATTCAAACCTCTCAAAGTTAAACCAATCAGCTATTGGACAGACTGAGTTCTCTAGAAGAAGGCTTATTTCCTTCATTTTTGTATTTCTTTTTTGTCAGAAGAGTGCCTAGAAATTCTGAACATTGTTCAGCAACTCACTGCCACTTCCCCCAGAACAGATTATAAAGGATTTACTGTTTTTAATACAAAGAATATAATGAATAAAAATGAGTGACCATATTGGTTCTCTTACCTGTGGAACTTTATAAAGTTTGAGAATAGTGGCCATGGCCATGGACAGTGTGGTTGACATTCCTCCAATGACAGCCACTGAATTGGACTGCTTGTCACACTTATAATTAGGGATAGTTGGACCACTCCCCGAGAGCCATATCAAGGAGCTCTCCACAGCTAATTTGTAGTTGTAGAAATTATTGAGCAGTTGATATCCCAAGGTCAAGTTGGGTAACAAATGGGGATTCTTATTAATTTCATCCACAGCAAATTGGAAAGTGAGAAAATGTTGGTAATTGTTGATTGACCTAAAATGAAAGGAAAAATATAAATATTAAAAACAGGAAAAACTCTGTATTCACAGAAATGGAAAGATCTCCAAGTGAATGGAATGTTGGACATAAAGTCACTAATTCCTGTCTTAAATTTTACCCCTAACATTTACTAATAGAGTGGCTCTGGACAAATCATTTTACCATCATGAGCATCATGTCCATATCTGTCGAATGAGAGATTTGGATTGCACATCTTCTAAGACCTTTCAAGAACATATAAAAATATAAAAAAAAAAATGATGCGTATTAGACATTAGAATGAAATGCTTGTGAAGTTCACTTTTGACTAGAGAGGTACCAGAAAGCAATGCAAATTTAGCAAATATGGAAGTATCCTACTAAGTTCTGTTATGCTACCTTTGAGTGATCAGGATACCACGGCCGTTAAAGTTATAACTCATCGGGCAGGCAGTGCCTCTAATACTGGTAAATGCTAAAGGTGATGTTTTTGGTAAACAGGGGTTTTTGTTTGCCAGTTTCCGTATATTCCTTTTAATCTTTCCTTTACCTTCATGAAAATTTCTTGGGCAGCTATGGGACGACTAGCAAAAGTCAGAAAAGGTATAGGCAGGATGGTCATTAGGGGACCATTACAATGCTCCATAGACGAGATGATCAATTTTTGTTGGGAAGTCAATGAGGGTTTGATAAAAGGGGGATGAATATAAACATTTATAGGCTTGTGGAAATTGTGTAAAAAATGACTGGATACCTATCTTGATTAGGCACTAGATTAAATGAAGAATTGGTAATTATGTGAATAATATAATTCTTATAGTGAAAAGGAAATAACAGTTCAAACTGATGACAGCTGTTTTGTTAGCATATTTTAAGACATATTCCTCAGCTGAGAATATGAAGAATAAAACAATATTAGAAGTTCACAAATGCAAATGAGCATTTTGACTAGTTGCTATAGAAAGTAATAAGCAGTAATTTAGGATGCAGTACATGGATTGCCTTGAGATCCACATTGAGGGGACGGAATTATAGTGGATCTTGTTACTCAGAGGAGGAATTATTTGCACAAATAATTATCTCAAATATAGGCAACCTTGCACTGATAGTAAATGAAATAATTCTTGATGCCATGAACATTTTGGATTTGTTAATTCTTAGCTCATGACCCATCCATGGGTGTTCTAATTGTTTATTTGAGTGAATTACCCTTATAGTTTACATGATGTGCACATAAAAGGATAGAAAACTTTGTGTAATTTGAAACCTTGTCAGTGATCTGATATTTGTGATACTTGTGGTCTATGTAAACTTTACATTGCTTGGTGTTTTAGAAATATTTTAATGTTATACTTATAATAATCATACTCCAATATGGAGTCACTTAGAGCAAATGTACCTAAACCTTATTAAAGTTTATAAGTTTTGTTCTTTCCCACTAGTAATACTCTGAAAGGGAGATGAGGCTTAAAGCTTTGGCTTGGAAGATCCTCTAAACTGACTGGAATATTCTGAATTTGTTCTCTTTTCTGATGTTTTAGATAGCCATAGAGATGGTGTCTGAATAGTCTATTTCTCTGGTTTCTTCACTGTACCTTAATCAAATTTTTACTTTAGCAGCTTCCTATAAATATCATGTTTCAAGAAAATTTCAAACCCAACTATTTGTTTCAACCAAATTTTTGAGGCTAAATTAAATGCAATTCTATCAACAATCCAGTCAGTCAGAAATATGGGTGACTATTTCATCAAAAAGAAAATTAACCACTTACTTTGATATTGCAGCTGTCCAGACGAAAGAATCCTGAAAGAACTCCTTGCTAATTTTTTCCTCTCTCTTCAGAAATAATGAAAAGAAGCCTCCTAAGATGAGGTCCCCTTCTTTTCTATATGTGGGACTATAAGTTGTTTGTATATGACAAGGGCCCTTTATCATCTGGTACCCAGAAAGAGAACACTGCAATAGCAGAATCACAAACATACTAGAGGGTGACAGCCTCAGTTTCTCCAAGCCCATGGCTAATGTTTTAAATCTCTAAAGAGCCAAGGGGTAGGTGACTGTAAGGTGACTGGGGGTCATTGTCCATGAATCTATAGGCACCTTCTCCTTTCTAAGGATTTGTCTTTCCTAACAGATGGTTAGGCTTTGCATACTCCCTCTCCTTGGGAAAGCAGAACATGAGTCATGAAACTAGCCTCTGTTTACAAGAAAGACAAAAGCTCAAAAGATCAGGGCATATTTATGGGACATTAGTGACCCCCAGATATCATTCTCCTTGTTCCCTGTGGACAGACAGAGAAAGATGGTCCACCGTCATTTCTCTGGGGTGCAAATCAAACAAATGTGTTGACCAGAATGTGAGAGTGATGGTCTCTGGTGACCTTCCAGCTTAGCAACTCTGCACCTGTGGCCTTCATCTTAAAAAGTTTACAAATTGAGGCAAAAACCCCCCAAAATTATGTTTGGGATCCTCCTTTTCTGTCCTCAGTCCCTGGAGCTCTCCCAGCTCCCCTGAGTTCTGGGATGCCCGCAAGGCTCTCTGATCTCTCAAGCTTGGTTTCATGGGTTTTCTGGAGAATTGCTTCCATTCTCACCAGCCCAAATCTTTTATGACTCAGTTACCTGAGTTACATTAGGCAAAGGACAGAGTGACATGACAAGGGTAGATCTTCCTAAGTGAGAGCACAGGTGCTAAACTTAGAGTGTTTTATTTGTTCATTTAATGAATGGTGATTTTTTATTTTACTGATTTTTCTTTATGAGGACTTTATAATAACCTATTCTCACCTATTTTTTAAAACAGATTTTTAAAATCATTTCATCTTTTTCATCAAGAAGATGAAGTTTAATGATTAAAGATTAACGAAAAATATGTCTTGAATATGTCTTGAACATTATTCAAGACAGATCTTATCTGAAGGCAGGATTTCCTGACTCCGGGAATGAAGCTCTATTACCTTAGAGTATCATAGACTTAAAGCTAAAAGGAGGGTTGAGATCATCAGGACCCGGATCCTGAACATTTTTGCGACTTTTTCGGCACTCCCCTTCTTGGGGATCCATATTTTAAAATTCATAAATGATGGAGAAAACCCCTTACATTTGAAGAGTTACCAAAATAGCTCAAAATTAAGCTTCTGGACTCTGGGTTTAGCACTTGTGACCTCCAAGGATGGTTACCTGAGTCTCAGAGATGAATCATAAAATCCCAGGTTAGAGCCGTCTTCAAGTCGAACCCCCTCAATTCAAAGATAAAAACAAAGGCCAGGCCTCAGAGGGGTCCAAACGCAGAGCCGTGTGTTGATAGCAAGTATTATGGCTTAAGTTCAGGGTACCTCTTATTGTATGTACCTCATGGCCATTCCAACACTCACCTATGCTTCCCAGCTTTAGGAAACCTCCCAGCTCTGAGTCGGGCCTTAAAGGCCTTAACCCTCACTTATAAGCCAGGAGCCTGGAGCTCGGAGGGCTGTGTGAGGAAATGACTTGCCCTATATGTCCCACAACAAAATAAGCAGCAGAGGCTGGATTGGGATTCAGATCTTTAGGCTCAAGATTGGAGATATTTTCTGCTTCAGAAAACTTTTGTTTCTAAAGTCATTTCATGCATCAGTGGGGAAGAGCTCCGATGCAGAGGACACATTCTCTGTATTTAGGATAGTCAGATCCCTTTTCCCGTGAGCTTGGGGGGTACCTGCTGGTGATGTAGTAAGAGTGTTTGAATGTGTGTGTCTGGGTGTGCATATGGGCATATGTGTGTAAGCCTGTCTGGGAGCTGAGGTCGTTTAGTCCAGGACATCATCTCTGGGATAGAGTCATATCAATCCCTGTATACAGTGTTTTGCTCAGTATCTGCCTGCTTTCTTGTGGTATCTTCAGGAAGGTCCCCTGGGACACGGGGTAGAGCAGACAAGGTTGCAGGTCTGTGCTCAGCAGTATGGTGCCTGATAACTGTTTGGTTGCTTCCCTATGACCACAAACCATCATTAATCTCAGTCTTGGTCACAGGCCCTTTCTCACTTTCTTTCCTGGCAGAATAATCCACTAATTCCCTCAGGGTTGGTACTGGGCAGCATCAGCAGCATTGTCAATGGGTCATTCTTCTCCTCAGCTTCCCCCTAAGTATCACACCCTGGGGCAGCGTGCTGAGGGTCAGGGTCACAGAAAGACAGGGAGGAGGGAGACACATGGATTTAGAATAGAAAGACACCATCAGATCACATCTAGTCCAAGCCCCTTTCTTTGTCAGATAAGGAAACTGAGGCTGAAAGAGGAAACCTGACATGAATAGGAAGCAGCACAGCTGGGATAGAAGCTTTGATTCCAAAGAAGTATTCTTTTCACTGTGGCACAATCCCTCCCATGATGATGAAGAGGAGAGAAGGGGACCACAAGAAAAAGTTCTTCAGAACTTTTCTGTTACCATTACCTGGGAGGAATGGGTCCAGGGATTCTCCACCAAAATGCTGGGATCCAAATTCTATATTTCATCTATCCCATCCCTCTCCAGGGCTGACCCTAGACAGGAAGATAGAACAAGACACCAAGTGTTGGACTTCTTTCTCTGACCTCTTAATCCCTCAAGAGGCTCTGTATCCTTATTGTAGATTTAAATCCTCACAAGACTGACCAATGGCTGAATAAGCTGTGATATATGAAGATAATGGAATGTTATTTTTCTGTAAAAATGATGAACAAGCTGATTTTAGAAAGGCCTGGAAAGATTTATACAAACTAATGCTAAGCGTAACAAGCAGAATAAGGAATACATTGTACACAATAATAGTAAGAATTGCAATGATCAGCTATAAAAGACTTGGTTCTTCTCAGTGATTCAGTGATCCAAAGCCATCCTAATAGACTTGGGACAGAAAATGCCATTTGCATTCAGAAAAAGAACTATGGAGATTAAGTGTAAATCAACACATGCTATGTACACTTCTTTTTTCTACTTATGCCCTTTGACCCAGCAATATCATTACTTCATCTACTTCCAAAAGTGATTACAGCAAAAGAAAAAAGAACTTATATATTATAAAATGTTTCTAGCAGCCTTCTTTGTGGTAGCAGAGTTGAAGTCCAGCTCTAGTAGTGAAATAAGGGTGTTTATACAGGGGCCAGGTGGAAAGAAGTTCGATATGAACTCATCATATTTTATCGATCAGAGTGCTTATAGACTTGATACAAAATAAATTTCACATTTTTCCATTAATTTCATGAATATTCTTCACTTTTGCTGTTCCATGTGAATTCTGTTTTATTTATTCTATCTCCATAAAATGATAAATTGGAAATTAAATTAGATATAATTGTCTTTCTTATCATATTGTTTTGTCCTACCTGTGAATAATTAATTTTTCTCCGATTATTTAGATTCATCTTTATTTGTGTGATAAACACTTTGTGATAGAGTTCCCATTGTCTCTGTGTTTATTTTGGCAGATAGACTTTTGAGTATTTTCTATTCTATGCAAGTATATTAAGAGGGATTTTCTTTCCTTCTCTTTCATCTGGTTTTTATTAGTAGTATGTAGAAGTTCAGGTAGCTAGATGACTCAGTACTGACTCTCAAGTCAGGAAGAATTGAATTCCAATATGACCCTGGACAAGTCAGTTAGATTCCATTTCCCTAAATCTACTGGAGAAGAAAATGGTAAACCACTCCAATTTCTTTGCCTAGAAAATCCCATAGGGGTGATAGATTGGCAGACATAACTGAACAAGTCAATAACTTTTCACAGTGGTGATGATTTGTATGGCTGTTTTTGGTAGTCTGCAAATTGACAGTTGGTTAAACTTTGAGAAATACTGGAGAGTAGAAGAACTTGGGCTGCTATGGTCCATTGGCTCATAAAGAGTTAGACACAAAATCTAGTGTTCTTTAAATATTTCAGCACATCATCTCTACAGAGTTTTCATTCTTCATTGCCTATTTGTATTCATTCCATTTTTTTGGTCTTGTTTCTTTTCTCAAATCTTAAAGGAAAGGATTCAAATTTGTCCCTGTGATAGATAATTCTGGCTCTTAATTTAATTATTACTAATTGATAGGAAAGATCCATTTATAAGTAGACTTCAAAATTTTTTTATTATGTATGAGCCTTGTATTTTCTCAAAGCAATTCTTGTTTATTCAATATTTTGAGATCTGTGATTGCATAGCTGTCTTTTTGTTTTGACATTTACTTCCTTAATATCTTGATTGGTCATTTCTTCAAATTAATTTAGTTAAAATGTTGTTAGGTTCTGGAAAGTACTCATTTGAATGTTTGCTAAAGAACTAAATCTATAACCAGTTTCTAAATTTAGAGAAGGCAAAAGGATTCTATCCTTCTGGAATGCTTGTGAATATTGTTGGAACAGGAGAAATCCAGTTTGTGGGAGAATGTTTAGAGTGTTGGGTTAGTGACATTAGCTTCAGAAACATTTCCTCTAATAATTATCTAGGGACCAGACTTTTTATCTTTCCTACATTTAAATTTTTTTTACTTTTCATATATTTTATTTGTTCTGGAAAAAAACACTGCCCTTCAAAATACCACTCCTCTCATCAACTACCATCCTCCCAAATTCCACAAGGGACCTTGATATTTGCAAGGTCATGTCGCAGGCCATTGTAAAATCCTAGATTTTTAGATATGTAAAGGATCTAAATTGGAACAGAGTTAGCCAAACATTTCTCTGATATAGACTCATAAACAGAAAGAGGTGAAAGAGGAAGAACACCATGTTCACCAAGTTCCTTTGGCAGAGTAGAAGTAAAAGCCTACTATGTGAAGTAACTTATTCCTCAAAAAAGGCCATTTTTCTTTTTAAACACCTCTGTGTATTAGAACCTTAATTTTAACTATTTAACTAAGTCAGTGTCTATTCTCACCTGCATGATCCTGTTCATTAAATATTTGAGCATAATTTCATATCTTTTTTATCTCATCTTACCTGTGACTTACCTCAAATATCAACAATTTACTTACCCAGATTTTCTTTGACATGAAGTCCACTTCTCTTTATAATCCTTCCCTCCCCCCTTTGAGTCTTTCCCCCTTCCTTCCCTTATTACTCTTTTTCTTTTCCCTTTTCCTCTCCCCCGTTTTTAATGAGGCGAGAGAGAATTTTCTCTAAAACAAATGTCAATTATTTTTTCTTTGAGCCAACTCTGATGAGAGTAAGATTCACACAATGTTCCTCCCCCTCTCTAAATTCCCTCAGATATGATAAGTTTCCTTTGCCTCTTTGTGGGATGTGGTTTCCCTCTTTTTATCCCTCCTTCCCACCTTATTCTGCCATCATCCCTTTTCCATATCTACTTCCCTTTTTTTATGTTATATCAGTACTATCAAATTTTACATGTATTTTTTTTGTATATCCACAACAGAAATACAATTCTCAAGAGTTATTTTTACCTTTTTCTGCATCTCTTGAGTTCTATTCTTGGAGATCAAATTTTTTGTTTAGTTCTGGTTTTTTCTTCAGAAACAAATGGAATTCATTTGTTTCATTAAATGTCCATCTTCTTCCCTGGAAGAAAATGCTCAGCTTAGCTGGGTAGTTTATTCTTGGCTGCATCTCAAGTTCTTGTGCCTTTCGGAATATCATATTCCAGGCCCTTCTTTCCTTTAATGTAGAGGCAGCCAGATCTTGGGTGATCCTTATTGTGGCACCTCGGTATTTAAATGGTTTTTTTTTTTTTTGGCTGCTTGTAAAATTTTTTCCTTAATCTGATAGTTTTGAAATTTTGCCACAATATTCCTTGGGGTTTTTATTTTAGGGTTTCTTTCAGAAGGTGTTCGATGAATTCTTTCAATGCCTATTTTACCTTCTGATTCTATTACATCTGGGCAGTTCTCTTTGATGATTTCTTGTAAAATAGTATCTAGGCTCTTTTTTTCATCATAGTTTTCAGAAAGTCCAATAATCCTCAGATTATCTCTCCTAGATCTATTTTCCAAGTCTGTCGTTTTTGCAAGTAGATAATTCATGGTTTTTTCAGTTTGTCATTTTTTTGTTTTTGCTTGACTGATTCTTGCTGCCTCAATGAATCATTAGTTTCTATTTGTTCAGTTCTAATTTTTAAAGAATTATTTTCTTCATTAGCTTTTTTTACTTCTTTCTGTATATGTCCAATTGAGTTTTTGAATGTATTGTTTTGGTCTGTGGAATTTTTTTCTATTTCACTAATTTTTTTTTTAGTGAATTATTTTCTTTTTCCAATTCACAGATCCTGCTTTCTTGCGTGTTCTTTGTCTTTTCCAATTCACGGATCCTACTTTCTTGCGAGTTCTTTGTCTTTTCCAATTCACAAATCCTACTTTCTAGTGAATTCTTTATTTTTTCCAATTCACAATTCTTACTTTCCTGAGATTTTTTTATTTTTTCCAATTCACCAATTTTGTTTCCCTGCACTTCCTGGGAATTTTTTAACTTTTCCAATTCATATTTCAGGACGTTGTTGCTCTCTTGTAAGGCTTCTCTTTCCTTTCCCCATTTATCTTCTAACTCTCTTTTGAGACTTTTAATGGTCTCTTCTATGAGAGCATCATGTAAAGGAGGACAGTCTGATGCATTTTTGCAGTTTGAGGTCTCTTCAGGTTTGCTGACCTGCTCTTTTTCTGCATAGAAGCTGTCGATTGTTCTTTTCATCTTTTTATTCATGTTTTAAAGCCTTTAGGATAGGTCTCTTAGGCAAGGGAGTTACCAGCTTCCTCTGCAGAGCAGGGAAAGATTTAAGCCGATTTCCGGCTCCGAGGTTTGGGAGTGCTCTGAGTGAGAGTTTTCCCTTCCCCCAACAGGAAGTGGATTCAGCACTGGCCAAGCTATCAAACTGCTTAGTAGGGCTGAGTGGGTTAGCGATTGCCCTCGGCTAGAGACTAAGGGGTGAAAGTGTCACTGCCCCAGGCTGGAGCCTCTTGTGGGACTGTGAGTATTAGCAGCTGACCACATACCACAGACTGCAGACCGCAGACCGCAGACCGCAGACCGCAGACCGCAGACCGCCCGGAACTCTGCCCCAGTGTCTCTGCCCAATGCAAATCGGCCCTGGAAAAGCTCTATGGCCCCAAGCCGAGCTCCCCACTGCGCAGATTGGAGGCTAACCCGGGCTGCGTCCTCCTGCCGTGCAGGATCACAACTGCCCCAAGGAAAAGCCCGTACTGCGGGTTGGGGCTGTGTGCTTGTGCTGAGATCTGTGCCTTCACCCTCGGTTTGAGACTCTCCTCGGAACCTAATTTCTCTCCCCGTCTGCGCCGATCTCCCCCCTGGCCCCGGAACCAACCTTTTTTGGCGAGACTGCAGATTTTCTTCGGCCGGTGAGTTGTTCTACTTCTTATCTTTACGAATTGTAGCAGTCAAGACTATTTTTGAGGCTCGATATAATATTGATAAAGAGGGTAAGAGAAGAGCTTAGAAAGTCGCGTGTGTCTTCTCCGCCATCTTGGCTCCGCCCTCCTCTGAAGTCCACTTCTCTTATGATTTCAGACAGAAAGATATTTTTCTGATACCAAGAAATACGGCTTAGAGCTTGATCTAGGGGGAGAAGCATTCTACCCAAGATTCATCAAGAGATGGGAAATAGAGACCTCTATATACTGAAATCTACTGCCAAGCTGGGCAGTAAACCTAACCCCTACTCAGTTAGTAAGTTAGTAAGATAATTAATGATTCATTTCTCCCTATTTTGGGAACATCCTAATGGCTGGTTTGTAATTAGAAATATCTGCCAGTAGCAGACCTTCACTCATCAGATTTGTTTTGAGGGCGTATTAAGTTTAAGATAGTATCATATGCAAAGTGTCTTTTTCATATCCTTCAGCCCCAATTTTGTAAGAATGAGATAAAGTAACTAGTACTGAATTCCAATTTTAATCAGGTCCCCAGTAACTAAATCAGCAAGGATATCATGATACGGATGCCCAAACTTATATCCTTGTGACTTCAACACCATATCTATCTATCTATCTATCTATCTATATACATATATATGTATAAGTTTATATTTATATGTATATACAATTCCTGTATTTCAACAAATAGTTTAAAATCTTTTACACTGTCTGTAGTCATACTACAAGGAATTTCTCTTTCTAGGAATTCCTACTTCATTTTGTTGGTAATAAATAGAAATCCTAATAATTTGTGTGGGTTTATTGTATCTCCTAGTACATTGCTGAAAGGATTCATTGTTTTTCAATTTGTTTTAAGCTGATTATCTAGGAGAGAAACAAGAATAACCATGTGGTATGTGTGGTCATCACTAAACTTGAAAGTAAGGAAATCCCCTTACCTCAGCATCTCCTTCCAAAAAGATTGCAAAAGGAGTGACTGCTACAGTTTTTAAATTTGTAGAAGCCAAGGGATTGTGGGCTTCTGGAATACTTGTGAATGCATGGTTGGAGCAGAAGGAAGACAAAAACTTTGAGAATGTGTGGAGTGCTAAATTAGTCAGATTAGCTTTACATACATTTTCTCTAAGGGATCCATTCTTGTCTTTTCTTTTTTCTTGTATCTGAACCTTTTACTTTTCTGACTTTTATTTGTTCTGAAAGTAAGCTGCCTTTGGAAAATCACTCTTAACTAATGCTATCATCCTGGTGTTTTCTCTCTTGTCTCAGGTCAATAGGGGTTATTGAAAATTTAATCATTATTGTGGAAATATGGGGGAAAAATACCTCCAGTAGAGTCTGGGATAAAAAATATGAGTAAAATTCATCAATAGTTGTTACAAAAAAGGGTGACCAGACTTTCCACATACTGTGTACACAAGATAGTCCACTCAATATTCCCATTTTGTTTCTATGTTAGCACCCTAAAATATTACTTCCAAATCTTATATCCCATCAGAGAATGATGATATCTCTTGATTTTTACTATCTATGCCTCAAATAATTTTATTCAAATGTGGAAATCAATGAAGATTAAGAAAATGGGAAAAACAAAAAAAATGTTATTTTTGTCCTCTTGCTTTTAAGAGACATATTAGTGCAAATCAAAAAAAAGTAGTACATCCAGTTTATTTTGTAGAGGGTGGCTCAGAATTTCAACAATCTATTTTCTTCAAAATTATTCTGAGCCCAGAAAATATTCACACTTGTCTCAAAAACAAAACAGACAGGAGAATGCGGCCCAGAAGGAGTAATGGGAGACTGGATAAACAAATAATATCACTTCAGAAATATTATAAAGAAAATAGGTTCCCAAAAGGGAAAATAGAGAATAACTTTCGTAATGTGACTACATTCTCATTTTTATTATGTCTTATGAAAATCAGCTACTGATGTTTACATTGTAGCACTCCCCACAATATTAGCAGAGAACAGTAAGGCTTTGACTAATTCTACAACAGATCATGACTTTATAGTTACATAATTGATATAAAGGAAGGAAAAGCATAGTAACTTCTTGTTCATCTTCATTGGTGACAAACCATCTCACTCAGCAACATCACAGGGTCTTATACATACTGTGTGGTTCAGACAGCATTTAATAAAAAAAAGCTGGAGAAATCTCTAGAAGCAAAGCAAAGTTTATTATACATTCTCACAAGAATCCAGGCGTCCCACCCATTGAGCAGACAGTCCAAGGGAGGAGGCACACTAGGGGGCAGGGCCAACACTTTTTCTCCCTAACCCAAATACCCCCTCCCACCACTGACCCTCATCCTTATTGGCTGACGACCTTACATTCTAAACTCGGGAACTACCCAAGAAATTGAACTTGACCAATAAGTAAATAGTTGCCCATATTTGACTGACATAGGGAGGATAACAAGAAGGGGACTCAAGTATGCCCTCAGGAGGATAGCATGGAGGGGGCTTAAGTATGTCCTTGGCTTAATGCTTAAAGTCCTTCAGGCCTACTCATACTTTGAAATGATGAAGCCTTACTCTATTTTCACAACTGTCTTGAAAGATCTCACCTCATCTCGTTCAGTCCCCCATCTTATTTGTACATGGTCCTCTTGGACCACTGGCTCCCATCCTTTTAACACCATCAGTCTAACAGACCCTTCAGCTTTCTCTTTCAACCTAATCATTCTAGATAATGAGTTTTGGACTACTCTGGTTATAAATCGGATCAAACAAGATATGCAGATAGGGAATAATAACATTACTGAGAGCTATAAGGCCAAACCAAAGCAGCTGCTCCCACCAGCTTTCCCCAAGCCAGGACCACCAGGAAGTATTGAACAGTGAGGTACAGGTCTGTACAGGAACATGAGCAAGTTTCCTAATGTTCTTAGTGACTTCTTTTACTAGATTTCATTGTCATCAATCTTTATACAACATCCTCATCTTTAAGTCAAAGAAAAAAAAATTTAAACTTTAAACTTCAAGGTTCGCAAATAACTGAACCAAATTTCATAAAACTTATATACGCCAAACTGAAATGACAAAATTTTAAGGCATAACCCAGTTACAAATTACCCAATACCTCTAGAAAACAGCACACTATCTAAGTAGGGAGATTCAACCCCAACCTCCCCATGGTAAACTACCAGCATTTTGTTTTAATAACCTATATTTTAACTTAAAATCCCAAACATGGCTTTAAATTCCCAATAATATAAAACCACTTTCACCATCATATTTAAAATAATGAATTTTTCCAAACAGCAGTTTCTTTCCCAGCATCTTCACTCTCTCGATCCCATATACTTCCCCGATGTATAAGGTGATTGTGCTCCCAATTGGGATCAGCTAAAGGTATTTCTGGTCAGCTGAAACTACTCTTGCAGCTGGAGGGTTTCTCCTGTCCCACTTCTTCATAACTGCACCTCTAATTAGTCCCCTCTCCTCTTGGGAGAAGAGAGGATTCAAAATAGACATAAGTCCTCCTCCTGTCCCCAAGGGCCCTTGGAGGGGCAGATGGAATCAAATCCTTTCCTTCTCTTTCAGGTACAAATTCAGTCTTTGGCACACCCAGTCTTCAATAGTGCCTTCACCAATATCTTTGTCACCCCAGACAAAACAACAATACCTTATCATCTTTTCCTTTTTCCTTGCTTTTTCCTTCTATATTTTGGTAGTTCGTTCCAATTACTTAATTTATCTCCCAACGGACTATCTACCGGTATTTTCTGATCATTTTTCTTATTTCTCTCCATGAGGGCTGGCTGGGACTGGGCCATACCCCTTGAATTTGGATGGAATCTAAATTCCAAAATGCCCAAGCACGCCAATTGTCACCAATTGACTCCAGTCACCCTAGAAGGTCTAGCCAAGCCTATCCTGTCCAGAGACCCAGAGTTTAAGATTTCCAGGCCTCACAGGTTCCTGTCTACAGACCCCTCCAGAGTTTATGACTCAAGGGCCTCACAGGGAGCTTATATCCTGTCCAGAGACCCAGAGTTTAAGACTCCAGGCCTCACAGGGTCCTGTCCAGAGACCCCTCCAGAGTTTATGACTCAAGGGTCTCACAGGGGGCTTACCTCTGAGTTGTTGCACAACAAATTACTTGACTGATCTGTCCTCCACCAACTGGTCAGGATTTTACCATGGAGTTTCTCCCTTTGCTTTGCTCCGAGTTTCTCCACTTCGGGCCCACTTTACCTTGGGGAATAAGGAGAAGCCCTAGACGCTGGCGGGCTGCCTAAATCAGGGCATGGCACCACCCTGCAAGCACCTCAGGGGTTCACCTACTCACCACAAGTAGTGTGATCCCGGATGAGCCCCCAAAACTGTGTGGTTCAGACAGCATTTAATAAAAAAAAGCTGGAGAGATATCTAGAAGCAAAGCAAAGTTTATTATATGTTCTCATGAGAATTGGGCTGCCCACCCATCGAGCAGACAATTGAAGGGAAGAGGCACCCTAGGGGGCAAGGTCAACACTTTTTCTCCCTAATGCAAATATAGCCCCTCCCACCAGTGACCCTCATCCTCATTGGCTGAGGATCTTACATTCTAAATGAAGGAACTACCCAAGAAATTGAACTTGACCAATAAGTACATAGTTGTCCATATTTGACTGAAATAGGGAGAATAACAAGAAGGGAACTCAAGTATGCCCTCAGGAGGATAGCAGGGAGGGGGCTTAAGTATGTCCTTGACTTAATGTTTAAAGTCCTTCAGGCCTACTCAGACTTTGAAATGATGAAGACTTACTCGATTTTCACAACTGTCTTGAAAGATCTCACCTCATCTCGTTCACATACTCCAGGAAATCTCTCATGGCTACATTCATTCATCCAATAACATTTGATAAATGTAATAATAGATATAACAGATTCACAAATTGGGGAACTATTAAAGTTCCAATTTTGTAAATAAGTAAACAATAAAGTAAATGATTGGATGGGCTGTTCAAAGGTTACAGCTGTAGCTATATCTGTAAATTCATTGATTTATTCTGGTATAATTTAACATCATTACTAATAGTGTCTTCTATCTGTAAGGTATTTCAACAGAGCAATTGATTAGTTTTACTTCTCAGAAATTATGCAACATGACTGCTTTCAAAATGCCATTAGATTCAATTGACAATGAAAGAGATTGTGTTAACAGAAAATAAAAAGTGAAGAATTGAGATACATTGAAAACATTTTGTTAAGACTGCAGCAGCTAAGGAGCTACATCACTTTGAGTGGTGAGGAAGAACCTGGGACATCCTGGCTTCTCAGGAAGCACCTTTCCTTTTCAGGATCTCCAGGGTATTTCTGTCTGACCTCAGAAGGATCACATAGCACTTGGGGGCAAAGATGCAAGTGAGAATCCCAGCACTGGAGGTCAAGATGGCAAAGACTTCCAAGGTCATAATGGCCTTGCCCTTAGAGTTCTGGTACGAGGGCAGGAAGGAGATCCAGACACTACAGAACACAAGCATGCTGAAGGTCAGGAACTTGGCTTCGTTGAACGTGTCTGGCAGGTTCCTGGCCAGGAAAGCCACGGTGAAGCTCGCCAAGGCCAGCAAGGCCATGTAGCCCAGGACAGAGTAGAAGGTGAGGAGGGAGCCCTCATTGCACTGGATGATAATGGATCCAGGCTCAGAGTGGATATCCATCTCCAGGAAGGGGGGGGATGTCCCAAGCCAGATGCCACAGAGACACATTTGGATGAGGGTGCAGATGACAATGAGGTATTGTGTGGATCCCAGCCACCTGCGGAGCCTGCTCCCTGGTTTGGTGGCCCTGAAGGCCAAAACCACAGTGATGGTTTTAGCCAAAATGGAGGAAACGGCCACTGTGAAGACAACTGCAAATGTGGTTTGGCGCATCAGGCAGGTGGCTGTGGTAGGATGATCAATGAAGAGCAAGGAGCAGAGGAAGCAGAGGCTGAGGGAGACCAGCAGAGTGTAGCTGAGACTGCGGTTATTGGCTTTGACTATGGGGGTGTCCCTGTGCTTCAGAAAGACCCCCAGGACCAGCACAGTGAGGAGGGAGAAGCAAATGGCTGCACAGGCCAGAGTCATTCCCAGAGGTTCCTCATAGGCCAGGAACGTCCTAGTCCTGGGGAGGCAGCCATCTCTCTCCCTATTGAGATACTGATCTTCAGGGCACTGCAGGCACTGCTCTGCATCTGTGAGAACCACAACAAAGAGCATCTCATTCTATCCCATAGAGCTCAGTTTTCTATCTCTTAAGAAGGCACAGTTTTAGTCTTTCCACATGGAGCTCAGCCTCATTTCATTCTCCCCTTTCTAAGTCAGAAGAACAAGCAGGAGTTCTGATGATACTATATATAAAGCAAATCACACATTTTTCACATTGCATAATTTCTATAATGATTAGGAGGTTTTTAAAATCAGAACATATGTTGTTCCATGGTTTCTACAGCTTAGTAAGTGAGATTTTTCAAACCTGTTCCTTCATGTTTACCCTCATCAATGTCATAATTTTATTGTGTATATGTACATTACTTTAGCTTCAGAGACAATTACAGTCACAGAGGTGCATCTTTCACATTATATCTATATTTATCTGCATATATGTATATATTTTCTTGGATAAATTGTAAAATCATTAACTTTGAGATTTCTTTGTACTTATGAATTTGGGCCAAAGATTGAAATATGAAGCGGTAAAACAGAACATATGGACAAAATTGTTTTTCTGAGTTAAATATTAGCATTTTCTCAAATTGCAAGATAACTTAGCTTTCATTCATTAGTCAATAGGGGTTATTGAATATTTCATCAATATTGTGGAAATATTAGGGAAAAATACCTTCAGTAGAGGCTGGAATGAAAATTCATCAGTAGGTGTTAGAAAGAAGGGTGAGAAGACTTCCCACATACTGTATACATGAGATAGTCTATTCAATATTCCCATTTTGTTTGTATGTTAGCACCCTAAAATATTATAACGTCCTAATCTTATATCCCATCAGGGAATGATGATGAATCTTTGATGTTTACTCTCTATGCCTCAAATAATTTTATTCAAATGTAGCATTCAATGAAGATTAAAGAAAATAGGAAAAACAAAAAAGTAAAACAAAATAGTCTTCAATTCTATCTTCGCTATCTAAAATATGTTTCAAGAATAGCAGAATCATGGGAAAGAGAAATAGATTTGTGTGAACCAAATAGTTTGTATTACATTTGTAAATATTAAATAATTTTTATTCTCTCTATATTTACAGTATGAAATTCTGATCAGGTTCATATAGTTGACATACCATATGTTAGAAGGACTGTGTGATAGAAATATTGAAATTTATGAAATAAAAAAAACATGAAAATAAAGAAAAGATGGATCTAATTGGGAAGATGTTCCCTTTGAGATGAAAAGATTTGATGGATTTGATATATTGAGAGATAGGATTTATCTGAGTCTAAGACAGAATGAAGACTTTAGTGATAGCCAGGAGTTAAACAGTTATATAGAGCCCATAAAATGGGAAGTGTATCACTATATACATAGATGACCGGGAGATAGAATATAGATTTTAAACAAATCAAAATCATATGAAGAGATTAAACTAAGTGTGAGGAATCCCCTACTCAATCAGAGGATAACTTTGGCTTTTGATGCATTAACACAGAATTATGTGAACCCTTAAAAAATTAGTACCAATACTACAATCATTATTCTCAAGAATTTACAAAAGATATTGCCAGATATTTTTTATGAGGCAAGGAAATCTCAGCTCTAGAAGCATAAAGCAGAAGAGATAATTTTTTTAATGTTAATAAATCTTTCCAAAAATTTAAGCAAAATAATAGACTTCAGTGGTTCCTCCAAGTTATAATTCCTCCTATGCAAATTGGATTTACATTAGAAAGGCAAGAAGAATTCTACAGTGAGAAAAAATGCTGTTAAATTTAAAATATCCAAAAGTAAAAAATTATGTGATCATATCCTGAAAAATACTTGAATAAAATAGAGCAAGTATGTTTTTTTCTGAAAATGTTACAGAAAGAAAAATATAAAGAACTTTTTATATCATATTAATATATCTTAAAATGGCAAACATGGTTTGCAAAGGCATATCAAAATACCTTTCTAAGTGTAAGAAAAAAAGTGAAGATGATAAATCTGCTTATTAATTGGAAGACTCAGAAATGTGAGTAAGAAGATTAAAATGAGCGAAATTAAAACATAAAGGTAGGAAAAGAAGAGGTAAAATTATCTATATGATTGATTGCATGATGACTTAGAGTTTCCTAGGGAATCAATAAAGACAATAACTGGGAAAATTAATAGGACCCTCAAGGAGACTATATATGAAGCTCTTTTAACACAATACATTTAGGTAAAGAAAGTATAAGACAAAAGGAAATTCCATTCCAAATAACTGCAAAGTATATAAAATATCGGTTATCTATGCAACTACTCCAAATCCTTACATTAATTTATTTATGAAGAATTCCATAAATAAAGAAATAACAATTTAAGTAACTGGGAGAAATAGTCTAATCTTCTGGCTTGACCACAATAATTATAATAAAAACTGAAACCTGAGGGTTAAAAGAGGCAGAAGCAAGGAGTGATTGCAATACAGGACTGGAAGACAGCTAACAAAAGAAAATAGGACATTATATTCAGTGAATGGATGAACTGACTGAGAAAATCAATTTTAAAGCTTTTGGACATAGTGATTTAGTAAACAATGCAAACCAATTACATAAAAAAATCACGTCCAGGGCTCCTAAACTTTGACTGTGGACCTCAAATCCATTGGAGTGGACAAGGGAGGGTATTTTGTAAGCCAAATTTGGTTGAGTCAGGACTCCAGCTCCAAGGAAAAGAGCCTTTCAAAAAATCTCCTCAGTTCTCTACTTAATCTTTCAAGACTCTTTCTAGAGACTACACTCCCCAACACTCCATGCTAAATTCATCAATAGTTAAGGTAAAGTCTAGACTTCAAATTTTCTACCATTAAATTTTGCCTTAATAGTGGGGAAGATTAAGTTTTGATTTTGATTAATCTTTCCCATGGAAATGGGAAAGTTTACAAATAGGTGATAAGGACAGGGAAACATTAAGGACTGCAATAGTATCAAAATACTGGTATATTTTTGGTATCTTGAAAGTGGGGATCCTTCTGAGAATTACAGGAATGAACCCAAAGCACAACGAATTTAAAGGACTGAATAAGTGCAGTATTAGTTTAATTCAGAGAATATTTTTTTGGCAAATATAAATTGCTCCGATCTATGATTCCCTCTCACCCTCCCCAACCCCAAAAGATAGATTGTGTAATACTTTGGGAGGACAGACTCACCTGTTTGGTTGGAAATCTTCCCTGTAGGACATAGATTGCATTCATAGCAGCAGATGGGCTGGTTTTCAAGAGTTGTCTTTTTATATCCAGGGACACAGTTTGTACCGCATACAGAAGTTGGAGTCTGGGTTTCCATTATAGAGAGAGGGAGAAAATGTCACTGTAAGAATAACTGCAGAATGATAAATGCCCTGAGAAGATGATGATTTCAAATTTCTCTTTTGGGAGACATTTAGAGCAAAGTGTTTGCAATTCTGCAAATCACAATCCTGCAGATCATAAGAATGATATAATTCTCAATGGAATATTCTTTCTGTATTTCTGTCTTCAAATGCAGATCTTCCTTTCCCCAGTGGAACTGCACAGATCCTCCAGGAGATGCAATCAAGCAGCTTGAATTATTTTTTAATTGTTATATCTTGTGGTAAATTTTTTCCCAGAGTAGTAATATATCTCTAATTTGCACTGTTTTTGAGGAGGTAATGTTAAAAATATTCATTGACCACAAGGGGGGAGATTTTTCTTTAATCTCCCACAGTCTCTTTTTTTTATGTTTTGATAATATATCTTGAATGTTTGAGTCAATCATAACTTTAGAGAGTCTTCAGTATAGTTTACTAACTAAAGAGTTGAGCTTCATTGAATCTAAGTAAGGATGAGTAGATTTGATTGACTGATCTTATTCTTGGACTGGTATTTGGAATGTACTCTGGGGACCATTGTAAAGGGTAAGGTGGGATTTATCAAACCCTATAGATACACTAAACTGCATAGATAACATGTTTGAAATCAGTACAAGACATAAGAACAACAAATTAGGAATACACATTATTGGTGGTTGTTATCTTAGAACATAAAATCTATTTGAGTATTTCCTTTTTAAAAGTTATTTTTATTCATGATTTTTATTCTCTAGATGTTAGTGTCTCTTTACTTTGGATTGTTTTTATTACTGGAGAAGACTTTTAAGAGGCTCAGAAAATGTAAGGGACATGTCTTATGTCACATAGCCACTATTTCAATTCAATTCACTTTAGTTAATTTTGACAAATATTAATTCATCACTTACTACCTGGAGACTGCCTTTCTCATAAGTCTCTTAACTCTGAGTTCAGGGGCTTCCCTGTCATATCACTAAGCTTGCCTTCTCAGCCTTCCTTTTCTCTGGATCTTCTTCTTACCCCAAAGTTCAGAATATTTAGAAAAATTATTATTATTTGTCTATTTTAAATGTATTTTCTTACTTCAAATACACTTTCTCTACTTCATTTTTAAATCTGATGAGATTAGAGGGGTTTTGTTCTCAAATACACAAAAATTAATTATGTTCATTTTTACAGGTCTCAGTCCTTCATAGAAAGAGATCCCCTTGCAGAGTGGATTAAATACAGCAGTAGAATTATAAAGAACACAAAAATACTTGAACATTTTGAGGACACAAAATCAGCACATATTATTTGTGTAGCTGTGGGATTATATATGCTGGTTAGTCTTTGGAACAATAGGATCTTTTGTGGGGAAAAGTTTCTTTACCCCCACTCTCTACTCTATTGTGATTTTTCAGACTTGTTCAGTTGATCAGCGATAATTCAAGATTCTCTTACTATGAACAATTCAACCTATTATGTAACTTAGCTGGAAATAATTTGAAAGTAGGATTGAAAAAAGGAAATCAAAGCTCTGTCTTACTCAGAGCAAAAAAGAAGAGTAAGTCAATCCTAGTAGGTTGTTACAGTGATGTTGAAGATCTGGGGGAGGGGACGGGAATCCTGGTACCAGTGAAGAAGCAAGTATCTGAGATTCTACATAGGTGAAATGAGAAAGCTCATTTTTTTTTCACTGGCCACTTACCTGAGAGAAATCTTTTGGCCAACTTATCTTTTCTTCATTAATGTTGAATCTCTGAAAAAGAGGGATGACTTCACCCACTTTCACCAGTATCCCAACCTGAGTAGAGAGGTATTTGAAATTCAGGATATCATAGGTCTCAGCAGCCAGGCTGGCTCCATTCTCACATGATTCATCATTGACACTATTGACAGGATTGATGCTCTTCAGGAAATGGTGGAGCTGAAGGCAATGACAAGTGGTGGTTATTCCTTGGGAAAAGGAGGATGCATGCCCATGCTCCACGCATGTCTATAAACATAAAATAAGTTCTGAATTTGGAGCTTCTAAACCTTCCAAACTTGGAGCTTTCCATAACCAAAATCCTGGACAATGGAAGAATAATAAAGAAAATAAATAATTATGTATTGTAGATATAGGATTTATTCCAGAAACCATTTCATCTTCCTTTCACCAAATCAGGAATGTCTTACAAATATCTCTGAGGTCTTGCATTCCATGTTCTTTCTAAAATGTGTGGTCTCCAGGAAGTCAGTAGTTTTTACAAGCAGAAGCTCGCTATTTCTTCTACATCAGGTTGTGAGAACCTCAAAAATTGGGAATTTCTTTTTGTCTCCAGACCTGAGCACCTTTTCTAGCATACTGTTGGGGCTTAAGAAATGTGTAATGGGGGGAGGATTCTGGGAAGATGATGGAGAAGGTCAGAAAATTCTAAGCTCTCCAGATTTCAAACAAATAAAACAAGGCACAAACAGAGCAAATTTGTGCCTCAGTACATACATAGACTAGTGAAAAAGAAATAAATTTGGGGATAGAACAGAGTTCCTCTTGAGAGAACCTGAGAATTCTGGAGGAAAGATGCTAGTAACTGGGTTTGAAGAGCAAATACCTCCAGGCTAACTCTAAAGAAATAGCCAGAGAGGAGTCCTGGGAAGAGATGAGTTAATTTGAAGAGAACCTTAGTGTAACAAAGGAATTTTTACCTCTCTGACTGCATGGGGAGCCAGAGATCTGAATTCAGGAAGACTGAGGCAACAGAGGCTGATCAGGAATGCCAGGCACAGTTGTGCTGCAGAGCATTGGTCTTGCAGTGGTTCTCAAACTTTTGTTCTCAGTTCTTCATGTTAAAAAACTATCGAGGATCTGTTCGAAGAGTTTTTGTTCACATGGGTTATATTTATAGCTATTTATTATATTAGACATAAAAATGATTTTGAATTTGTAGACCCTCTGAAAGGGTTTCAGAGACCCCAACAATTCTTTGGACTACACTTTGAGGGCCACTGGTCTTAGGTAAAGAGGTACTAGCGTAGTTGAAGGGCAGAAGCAGTGGGGCAGGGACACTGCAGACTCTGGCACTTTCTGGAGTGAGGAACTTTTGGTTTGGGGTTCCAGGCCAGGGGGGAGAGCTGAAGTGAAACTAGGGGAGCAATCCCCCAGACAGCGGGTTTAAAGGTGATTACACTAGTAGTTCTCATTAAAAGAAGAAGAAGAAGAAGGAAAAAGAAGAAGAAGCAGCAGCAGCAGCAGCAGCAGCAAAAGGGAAAGAACTCAACCATAGAAACTTATTGTGAGAATAGGGAAGACTGGGGTTCATCTGCAGAGGAGGAAAGTGAAATAAAAAGGCTCTCCTACCACCAGAATTAACAGTAACTTACTACCTGTCCAGATAGAATGTAGAGAAGAACTCAAAAAAGACTAACAATCAAAACACCACCTAAGACAAACAAGAAGATGGTCTAAAAAAATTAAACAAGTATAAAAGAAGATCCATAGTCTTAAACAAACAAACAAAAAAATACTTTGTTTGAAATTGGAATTGGACAGAGGGAAGTCAGTGAAGCCGTAAGAGACCAAGAAATGGCAAAACACAATGTAAAGAATGAAAAAAAAAAATAGAAAATGTGAAACATTATATAAGAAAAACAATATATCTGGAAAAGAGATCAAGAAACAAAACAGAAGAATAATTGAACAACCTGAAATCTTTGACCAGAAAAAGAACACTGGCATAATAATCCAAGAAAATTGTCCTAGAAGACAGTAAAAATAAAAAAAACCCACCAATCAATACCTCAAAGGGATCCTACCTAAAAAACACGTTGGAATATTATTGTTAAATTTTGAAACCTCCAGATGAAAGAGAAAATTCTGAAAGAAACAATGAAAACAATTCAATTCAAATATGCTTGAGCTACATTTAGGATTGAAAAGAATTTAGCAGCACCCAAACAAGCCTGCAGGTCCTGAAATAATAGGCATCCGCAATCAAAAGAATTAGACCTGCAACCCAAAATATCATGCCCTTTAAAACTATTCATGGTATTGAATGACAATATTAAAAAGGATATTCAACTCCCTGGCTGATTTTCAGGACTTTTGTCTCCACTCAATCTGACAAAATTTAACAAGTAAGATCCAACATTAATGACTAATTTCAACGGTTTCAATAAGGACAAATTGTTTATTTTTTTAATATGGAAAGGTAAAACACATATTTGACATTGACCCCATTAATTAGGTAGTTTAAAAGAAAGATTGGGGAAGAGCTGAATATGATCTGACTTTAAAAAGTAAAGCCGTCTAAGAAAAAGGCAAAAATAGTAAACAAGCTCTATGACTGAGGTACAGAGGAAGAACCAATATAGAGACACTTGAAGGGGAAGGAGGTTTGATGGTTCTGAAAACCTACTCACATAGGGAATGAATTAAATAGGGAATACCACAAATATATATCATGAAAGGTATAGGAGCCTCCAGAATCTATAAAGAAACAAGAGGGAAGGTAATAGACTAAGGGAGATGATAGAAAAGTGTGTAGATTTGTGGCAGTGGGATAAGGTGTGTAGATTAATAGAAAAGGGATAAAGAGGGAGGGAAAGTGTGGCCCAGGTTAAAGTGGGGTATAGAAGGGTGGTTAGATTAAGGGAGTGGGATAAAGTATATGATTAAGAGGAATGGGATAAAGAGGGAAGGGAAATGTAGAGGGAGAAGATAAAGATCCAGGGATGGGAGGAGCTGAAGTAATAAATAGAAAAGTAACTTAAGGAGTAGAATTGAAGTAGAAGAGTTAGTAGTTATTGGAAATAAGAGATATACACAAACACTGTAATAAGGGTCAGTAGAAGAACTTATCAGGAAAAAAAAAAGTAGGGTTAGTACTCAAAGTCAAACTTGAAGATTCACTCAGAGAGAAATCCACATTGTATCTCAGCCACATGGGATGACATATTTTATAGAACTTCATAGCACAGGAATTTTCTAATTGAAATGATTGTAATGTCCTCTCTTCAAGTCTAGAATGTTGATCATTTGGTACCCAGATATCCACTCTTTTATTATTGACATCACTAGACTACGATCACATCCCAGGTTCTCAGATTCCTAACATGTCTACCTCAGCATCCAGTTCCTTCAAAGATTAAGAATCATATCTTGAATATAATTATGGACAATGGGTTCCTCTAAATTCAAAAAAAGAAATGCATCATGTACACATATCAGCTATTCCACTCCCTTATAACTGTTGAAAGAAGGTAAAAGAAATTTTATAAATTAGAAAACCAACAAGAAGCTTGGTATTTGCATTGTCATGACCCAGGCTCTTGTAAAGGGTCTAAATTGGAACAGATTTCATGAAACTTTCTTGCCACATTGATTCATACCTAGAGAGATGTGTAATAGGAGGAATAGCAACAACTTGGTGGCTCTACCAGAGTAGAAATAAATACTTATCTGAGGTAAGTTCACCGTTTTTACCTAGAATTCAATTTAATCACAAAAGAAAAAAATTTGTAAAAACATTAAGGAATAAGTTGCATTTCAGCTTATTGTTGCATCATCTACAGAACAGATCATTTACAGTTGTATGTTGTGAATACCTTGTGCTTAAGCCCAAGGATAGAAAAGAAATGTTACCTTCCATGAAAGATCTGGGTTTCTTCCAAGGTATGATGTGTCTTTTGCCTCAGACTGGAACATTTGATGGAGGGCATGAGCCACTAAATATACTGCATTGTAAACATTAGGACTCACTTCTGTTATGACTTTGTCAATATACACAGGAATTAAACTGTACAAGGAATTTCCTCCTTCACAGAAAGAATGTACCATTTTGGCATGATTTTTTTCCAGTTCCCTCTAAAAAACCCATTTCTCTTTTATATAGTTCTACTAATTCAAATCTTTTATCTTAAAAATGTAACTAAATCAATTTCTTAGAATATTGATACCTGACCCTATTTTTAAAATATATCAATTCAGGTAGAACATACTTATTCTGCCTTGCATGAACCTATTAGTTAAATGTTTGAGCATAGTCATGTCTCCTCTCACTCGTCTCAGCTGTTCTTCAAATACCAAATTTTCATTTGTTTCATTCAAATACCAAAAATTCATTTACCCAGCCTTTCTATGACACTAATTCCACTCCTCTAATGATTTCAGAGGAAATCTATATTCTAAGAAACGTGGCCTAGAGCTTGATCTGATAGGAAAAAGTCTCTAGCCCAAACCCAATCAGAAATGGGAGATGGTTGAAATCTGCTGCTTAGATATGCATTATACATTACCCCTATCCAATTAGTAAGAGCTTATGAGATAAAGTTGAAGAAATTATATTCACAAGTGTCCATCTTTACTTCCTTTTGTTCTCTGCTGTGCATCTTTTTTACTTTATTCTTTTTTTCTTGTTTCATCCTCCCTAGCTGTGTATGGTTAAGAAAGGATATATTTATGTATAAATTTGTAGATACATACATATACATACACACACCTCCCTACATACCACATATCTTTACTATTTCTGCTGACTCTTTGCTTTAATTCTACTCTTTAACTTGCCTTATTATTACATAACCCCTTTCCCCCATGGATCCTTTCCTTGTCTTCTTCCCATATTCTTTGGCTTTTTCCTTTGCCCATCTCTCCCCCCTTATTTCTTTACACATTTTGGAGAGTAATTTTAACCTTCATAGCATATATGTAATATTGTCTATTTAACCTATTCCTAATGTGAGTAACTTTTCACAACTACAAGCCGTCCTTCCCCTTTTAACACCTCTGTGTCTATTCTTCCTCTGCATCTCATTTGTATAAGATAATTAATATTTTTTAACTTAACTCTGCCACAATCTTTCTTTTGAACTACCTTGTTGTAGATGTCAATCTTAAACATATGGTAGATATTTCCAATGTTAAACAAAACATAAACAATTTGTCCACGTTGAGTTCCTTGAAATTGATCTTTGATATTAGTTCTTATATGTTAAATTTCCTTTTAAGTTTGGCTTTCCTGAAAATCTGCAAGTTCTTTGAATGTTCATTTTTTCTCTTTTAATATTATAGTTTTGCTGGAGATGATATTTTTGGCTGCAGGCTTAGTTGTTTTGATTCTTGGTAAAAATATTCCAGGACCTGTGGTCTTTTATTGTGGCTGTCCTGTACAAATCTAATTACAGCTACCGCATATTTGAATTGTTTTATTTTCTTGTTTTTAACAAAATTTTCTGTTTAATCTAGGGATTTCATAATTTGGTAAAAATATTCTTATGAGATTCCACAAAAGATCTCATTAAAGTGGTGATAGGCAGATTTTTTTCCCCTAGTTCTACTTTCCCCTCATGTTCTATCAATCTAGGACAATTTTCTTGGATTATTTCTTGCATTATTGTATCAAGGTTCTTTTATGGTCACAACTTTCAGTCAGTCCAATTATTCCTATATTTTCTCTTCTTGAGCTATTCTCCAGATCTATTGCTTTTCTTATAAGGTGTTTCACATTTTGTTCTATTTTTTCATTATAATCTGTTTTGTTATTTCTTGGTCTTTCATAGCTTCACTGGCTTCCCCTAGCCCAATTCTGATTTTCAAAGAGGTATTTTAGTTTTTGAGACTCTGTACCTCTTTTCCTAGTTGTTTAATGTTTTGAAAATAATTTTATTGTTTTTGTTGGATGGTTTTTTTTTTACATTTAAAAAATTTTTTCCTTAATGTCTTTCATTTCATTTATAAATTCTTTTTTGAGTTCTTCTAGAAACTCTCTGAGTATAGGGAACCCTTCCTTCACTTTACTCTTTGGGGTAAAAGCTTTTTTACTTCAGTGTCCTCCTCTGAAGATGAACCCCAGCATTCTCTATTCTTTTATTTAGTTTCTATGACTGGATTGTTTCTTTTTTGCCAGGATTGGGGGCATGATGCCTCTCTTTTCTCTTCAGCTCTGTCCTCTGACCTGGAATACCAAACCAAGAGCTCCTCCCTCCTGTAAGTACTCACTGTCTGCAGCATCCCTGCATCCTTGCCTCTGTATTCCTGATGTTCTGGTACCTTTTCACCCCGGGGATTGTCCCAGTAGCACAGCGGAGCCTGGTGTTCCTAATCAGCCAAGATTCGATCAGTTTTCCTGAACTCAGACCACTGCCTCCTCAAACTGTATGGGAGGTGAAAGTTTCTGTGGTTCCTGCTGAGGCTCCAGCCAAATCCAGCTCACCCGAGGGATCCTCACTTGATGTTTCTGAGGAGCTAGCCTGAGATATTTGCACTTCAGATACGTTAATCCCTATCCAGGGTTCTTACTCCAGATCTTCTCCTTGTACCTGAGGACCCTTATTAACCCCAATCATCTGGGTTTGTTACCACTATATGTTCAGCCTGAAGTGCAAATTTGTTCTATTTGTGGGGGAAATCCTGAGACCTTGAAATTTGCCCATCTATTGTGCCATCTTCCCCAAATCCTCTCCTAGCCACAGTTATTTTAAATGGAATTTTGCTTTCTTTCTCTCATTATTGGACTTTATTGGGAAGATATAGAATTATTATTTATGTGGGTTTGTTTTATATCCTAAAACATTGCTGAAGTTTTTAATTATTTCATCTGTTCTTTTAGTTAATTGTCTAACATGCCCTATTTATACCACCATTCAATCTGCAAAGATTGATGTTTAATTTTTTCATTCTCTTAATTCTTTCCATTGCATTATCTTGTCTTATTGCTATGGCCAACTTTGTTGAATAAGAGCTTACATAGTGAGCACTCTTGCTTCACTCCATATCTTGGCAGGAAACCTTCTTCTACCTTATCTCCATAACAGATACTTTGGCAGATGGTCTTATATAGGTATTTGGTATCACTAAGGAAAACATTGTTTATTCCTTTGTTTGCTAGTGTTTGTCACTGGAACGTGTGCTGTATGCTGTCAAATTATTTTTCTGCATTGTGAGAATCATCTGATTTTTTTCTTATCAATAAGTTTAGTTTTGCTTCTAGTTTACCTAATTTTGAACCAGACAAGCATTCCATATACCACTGGTTTTTGTGAGTGATGTTATTGCTATATTGTTGTGATTTCCTTGCAAGTAGTTACTTATACTTTTCATCTCAATATTCATTAGAAAAAATTGCTCTACACTTTTTCTGTCTATTTTTGCTCTTTCTGTTTTAGGTAAAGTGAGTCATAAGAGAAATCTGGTAGAACTCCTATTTTACTTATTTCCCCAAATATTTGATATAACATTAGAATTAATTGTTTTTAAAATATCTGGTAGAATTCATTGTTAAACTCACTTACTTTTTGGTATATCTCTCCTTGAGAACACATTTATAATCTGTTCAATTTTTTTTACTCTTACATAAGTTATTTAAATATTATTACTCATTGACTCACTGACACTTAACCAGAAGAAATTATAAGTATTTTCTGTTTTAAATACAAAGAAGATGTTGGATGAAAATGAGTTTCAGTATTGGGATCCTTTACCTGTGGAACTTTATATAAGTTGAGAATGGTGGCCATGGTCATGGATAGCATTGCTGACATCCCTCCAATGACAACCACTGACTTGGGCTTCCTGTCACAGCTATAATTAGGGATAGTTGGACCATTCCCTGACAGCCATATCAAAGAACTCTCCACAGCTAGTTTGATGTTGTGGAAATTATTGAGTAAATGGTATCCAAAGGTTATGTTGGGTAGCAAGTGGGGGTTCTTGTTGATCTCATCTACAGCAAATTGGAAAGCGAGCATATGTCGGTAATGTTTCCTCATTGCCCTAAAGAAAAAATGTAAAATAAAGGAAAACAAAAACCCAAGGCAAAACCACCAGGCACATATGCACAGAACCAGCAAGGTATCAGAGTGGATATGTATTGAACATGGAATCAGAAACTTCTTTCTTAAACTTTGTTCTAGTTACATTTGCTAACAGAATGACTTTTAGAAATCATTTCATAAGGATGATCCCTAACGTCCACATTTGTAAAATGAGATACTTGGGCTACACATGCTCTACACATGTGTCATTTTTAAGGATACATAGAAACAAAGAAAAGATTGAGTATGTTAGATGTTGGATTGCAAAGCTTATGAAGTTCCCATTTGATGAGAGAGGTACCAGAAAGGGATTCAAATTTAGCAAATAGGGAAGTGTCATGCTAAGTATTGTGCTTCATGAGAACCCCTTTGGCAATTGTGGGGAAACCAGAAAAAGTCAAGAGGAGATGTGAAGGAGAGTCATTAGGGGGCCATTTCAATTCTCCATAAAAGAAATGATCAATTGTTGCTTGGAAGTCATTGAATGAGGGAGATAAATAGGGACAAATGTAAAATTTTGTAGGTTTGTAGAAATTATGAATGTAAAAATGATTAGATACATACCTTTATCAGTTAGTAAAATAAATGAAGAAAGTATGAAAGTATATGAATAGTACAATAAATATAGAGAAAAAGGAAAAGACAGATGAAAGTAATGGCTTCTGTTTTGTCAGTATGTTTTAAGGTAAAGTCCTCAGATGAGATGTGAAGAATGAGATAGTTATTGATAATAAGTTTACAAATGCAAGTGAAAATTTGGAATAGCTGATGTGGGAAAAAATAAGCAATTATTTAAGAAGTAGGGCATGCATTCTCCAATTGGTAAAATGGTCAAAGGATAAGAACAGACAATTCTCAGATGAAAAAATTGAAACTATTTCTAGCTATATGAAATGATGCTCCAAGTCATTATTAATCAGAGAAATGCAAATTAAGATAACTCTGAGATATCACTAGACACCTGTCAGATTGGCTAGAATGACAGGGAAAGATTAATGCAGAATGTTGGAGGGGATGTGGGGAAACAGGGACACTGATACATTCATTGTTGGTGGAGTTGTGAATACATCCAACCATTCTGGAGAGCCATTTAGAACTATGCTCAAACAGTTATCAAACTGTGCATACCCTTTGACTCAGCAGTGTTACTACTGGGCTTATATCCCAAAGAGATCTTAAAGGAGGGAAAAGGACCCACATGTGCAAGAATGTTTGTGGCATCCCTCTTTGTAGTGGCCAGAAACTAGAAAGTGAATGGATGCCCATCAGTTGGAGAATGGCTTCTTCAGAGGATTAAAAAAAAAGTTGGAAAGGAAAAAAAGCAAACATAGTGATAGATCAAAATAAGAATTGAAAGTTCTGTATTTAATTCCAGTCTCTAAATCTTCAAAAGGAGTAATCTTGTTACTCAGAGGAGGAACTATTTGCCCAACTGAGCATCTCATACACAGGCAATATTGCAATAATAATAAATGAGACAATTGTTGATGATATCATTATTTTTGACTTGTTTATTCCTAGCTCATGACATGCACCTAGTATTCTAATTATTTTTTGAATGAATTTGCCCTGTAGTTCCTATTATATGTGTGTATTATATATATATATATATATATATATATATATATATAATATGTACATGTATGTATAAAAGCCTGGAAACTTTGTGTAATTAATGAACCATGTCAGTGATATGATATTCATGGCACTTGTGGTCTTTATAAACTTTATATTTTTGCTGTTTTAGATATATTTTAATTTTATGCTTATATTGATAGAGTACCTATATGGAGTCAACTAGATCAAATAGCATTAAGAGCATCAAAGTTTGTAACTAAAGTTGACATTTTGTCCTTTCTGGTAACTCTCTGTTAGGCAGATGAAGCTTAAAGCTTGGCATTGGAAGATCCTCTGCACTGACTGGCGTATTCTGAATTTATCCTCTTTCTGGTGTCTTAGATTGTCATATGGGATGTGTCTGGATAATCTCTATTTCTCTGCTTGTGGCCCTGCATGGTAAAAATGCTTCAATTTCTCAGCTTCCTGAGTATCATGTTTCTAAACTTTTTTATACCCAGGTGTTTGCTTCAACCAAAGTTGTGAAGCTAAATAAAATGCAATTCGATCAACAAACCAGACAGTCAGAAATATGGATAATAATTTCATCAAACAAAAAGAAAATTAATCACTTACTTTGAATATGCAGGGCCCCAGGTAGAATGATATTTGAAGTGTGTCTTCTCAGTTTTTAGCTCTGTCTTCAGAAACAAAGAAAAGATGCCTCCTAAAATGAGGTCGCCTTCTTTTCTATATGTAGGACTATAAACGCTTTCAAAATGACAAGGATTCTTTTTCATCTGGTACCCAGGAAGAGAACACTGCAATAGCAGAATCACAGACAATCTAGGGAGTGACAGCCTCAGTTTCTCCAAGCCCATGTCTAATATCCTAAATCTCTAAAGAGCCAAGGAGTAGGTGACTGGAGGTAACTGGAAGTCATTGTCCACGAATCTGTAGGCACCTTCTCCTTCCTAAGGATTTGTTTTTCCTAATAGATGCTCAGGCTTTGAACACTGCCTCTCACTTGGGAAAGCCGAACATGAGACATGAAACTGGCCTCTGTTTAGGAGAGAGGCAAAAGCTCAAAAGAGCAGGGCGTATTTATGGGACATTTGTGCCCCCTGGATATTATTCTCCTTGTTCCCTATGGACAGTCCATTAAAGGTGATCTGTCGTCTCTGGAGTGCAAGTCAAACAAATATGTTGACCAGAGTGTGAGAGTGAGGGTCTCTGGTGACCTTCCAGCCCAGCAACTCTGCACCTGTTTTCTTAATCTAAAAAACTTCACAAACTCAAATGGAAAAAAAGATGCCCTCTGACCCTGGAGCTTTCACAGCCATTCTCATCAGCCCAAATCCCTGCAGTGACTCAAAATTACCCGATGTTGCATCGGGTGCATAGTGTGACATAACAAGGGTAGAAAGTGTGAATCATGGTGACAAGGTCCAGGCCCATAAGTTCCCAGGCTGAGATTAATTTTACATTTTTCTCATTTTGATATCTTCACCGGAGTTAATGGAAGCCACTGGAAATACACATCAAACTAGTGGTGGATAAATTAATAATAATAAACAAAACTCTCGATATTGTTTTTAGGTTTAAAATTCATATTTCTCAAAAGTCTGCCTATTACCTCACTGATGGAAACCGTGGGCTCAGTAGGGTAATTAACCTCCCAGAAACAATTGAGAAAGACTCTAGATAGTGAAAGTGTTATATGTGAAATGAATGAAAAGTCAGACAGTTTTTCTGAGTAATCAATAATCAGTTACTTCATTAGACTGGCAGGAAATAAATAATCAATTGTCTTTGTCAGCAACTAAAGAGGAAATTATAGGGGTCACTGAATGCTTAAATCCCATTGTAAAAGGGGGTAACCTCCATAGGGGAAACTCAAATCTGATTGGTTAACAAGAAATGAGGGAGTAGACATTTTCAAATGTAGAGGTGGGGCTAAAAATCCGAGGCTCCTCCTGCTGAGAACTTGGTTTGACCATGAGGCTCAACTGCCTTCAGCAATCTGGACAACTTAACCCATCCCTGCCTAAACCATCTTGGGTGGTTTTCTCCATGATGGGTTGAGTTGTTGCCTTAAATTCCAATGGGGAAAGAGGATTCCAAGAGCATAAACCCAGCACTTTGGGGCTGGGATCCTCCAGATTAGCTTGTGTTTGCATTCTAAACAGAAATGAGGTGTTCTGTGTAAGTGGAGCGGATTTTGACCCATCTTATCTGTCAGTAGAAAGGGACTTACAGGGACTAGGCCAGTAATAAAGAAATTTTTTAAAAAAGAGGGTTTCAACTGGAAGACCAAGGCCCCTTTCGGCTAAAATTTAGAATTTTTTGTTCCATCTTTGCGTCTCAGGTGAGTCATTCATGGATGAGACCACAGGTACTTAAACTTACAGTGATGGTGTCACTTTATGTTTTACCTGTACAATTAATGAATAATGATCTTTTCACTGCTTTTGTTTATGAGATCCTTATTATAATATACTTTCATCTGGAAACACCTTTTTTTAAATGAATTTTTAATCATCTCAACTTTTCATCAAGAAGTTGCTTACTTTTTAACGTCATATCACTTCAGAATTGGGACTCTGCCTGAATTGTCTGGTTGGCATTAATTTTTTTCCTGGAATTAACTACAGATATATTGGAATGTGATAAGTGCACCCCAAATTTAGCCTGCTTTTATCTTGCTGGCTTACATATCTCTGTATTGGGAAATTCTGGGAACAGGGTGCGGCTAATAAGTAATTCTCTGAACCTTTCTGAATTTTTTTATTCAGGTTGATAGCATCCTGATATTTATTACTGTCAGAGATGTCATTTCAGGGATTGGGATCTTTGGACTTTTGGGAAATTTAGATTTGACATAGACATTTCAGCATTGTGTTACTGATTTTAAGTTTTGTCATATGGGTTTCTCCCTTTTAATTGTGACTGTTACTTGAGCTCGATGGGAATATGAACTCTCCTTTCTCTATCCGAGATGATGACCTTTTTTGACTGCTTGGAGGAATCTGAAGGTCTTTGGGAATGGGCACACAGATTCAGGTTTTGGAAGTCTTTCTCTTGGAAAATTCACATTTGTTCTGTGGATTCGAGATTTTTATGGATAAAGTTTATAGAGTTTTCTAGTATTATGGACTTTATCCTCAGCATTCTCCTCTCTCTCATTGTATTCATCCCATTTATTTATTTTTTTGTTTCATTGTCTCTTCTCTCAAATCCTATAGGGAAGAATTCACAGTTGTCCTTGTGATAGATAATGCTGGCTCTTAACTTATTTATTACTGACAATTTATAGGAAGAATCCATTTATAACTAGGCTTCAATTTTTTAAAAATTGTGGATAAGCTTTGTATTTTCTCAGAAGCAATACTTGTTTTTGTCAATAGTATTTTATTTTTCCCCCCAAATACATGTAAAGGTAGTTTTCAGCATCCATTCTTGTAAGATTTTATGTTCCAATTTTTTTCTCTCCTTACTTTATTTCTATCCAATATAGGTTATACATGTACAATCCTTTTAAACATATTTCCATATTTGTCATGTGCAAAAAACAATCAGAACCAAAGGAAGGAAAGATCATGAGAAGGAAAAAAAATAAAGCACACAAATAAAGAAAAAAAGTGAAAATACTGTGATTCAATTCATATTTATTCTCCATAATTCTCTCTCTGGATGTGGATGACTTTTTCCATCTTGTCTATCATAATTGTCACATCACTGTATTACTGAGAAGAGCTAAGTCAATTATAGTTGATCACCACATTATCTTGCTGTTACTATATGCAATGTTTTTTTGGTTCTGCTCACTTCACTCAGGATCAGTTGCTTTACATCTTTCTTGGCTCTCAAAAGCATTTCTGAATTTAAAAAGATAATCATAATCATTTTTCTTTTAATTATTGATCCCCAGTGGAAGCCTCTGTTGCATTTTTGATATGGGGTTTTGGGTCTTGTTCTCCCACCCTGTTTTCTCATTCTGTCTCTATGCCAACATTGAGCTTTCAGATGCCCTGCTTTACCACACTGAAAGCATTGACGAGTCTCTCTGGAAGTCCCTTGCTAGAAGGGACCCTGTCTTCCCATGTTCGGATCTTGGGAAGTCTGTGTCATAGCCTGGCTATAAAAGATATTTGTGCCCACTGTGCTACAGTGTCTTATGATCTGCTCTAAAGAAGCATCCTTGTGTAGTCCTAGTGTAATTCTCTTACAAACCTCATTAACATTTTCTTTAGCAAGTTTCCGTATCATAATTTCTATTGCTTCATTTTCACCAATAGTTCGTATGACAGCTGTCCCACAAAATCAGCAAAGGTTCACTTGGCCCTTGTGCTATTTTTGTGAAGGTTTCTCTTCTGTCCTGTTTACCTGGGATAAAGCCCCATGCTTTGATAGCAGCAGAAGCAATTTGCTCAAATGCTGCCATGGAGTAATTAATCTGTGCTGAAGTGTCTGCATAAGCATCTACACCTGTTAGTTGGTCACAGGTGACTGGTGTATTAACTCCACTATGACTATTTTGTTGGGCTTGTACCCTACAGAGCTCATTATATTCAGAAAGCCACAACAAGTTTTGTCCAGTTTCTAAGTATATCCTTGCTATAGATTTCCAGTCCCTAGGGGTTAAGACTTCATAAGCCAAATTCTGTAATTACATCTCAGCATAAGATGATGTAGCCCCATAAAGAGTGCAACCCTTTTTCAAATCTTTGATAATTTCTAGATTAAAAGGAGTGTATCTTCTCCTTTCTTGACCTGAAGAGTTAAGTTGTTCCATCACAGGATACATTTCTATTCTCAAATCAGCTATATTCTGCCCTTCCTCTTTGGCTTTAAGTAGCGCCTTTTGTAACTGAGTCATAGGAGGGGGTGATTGTTGGGAGGGAGGTGCTGGTGATATCACTGCCCTTCCCACTCCTCCTCCTCCCTCCACCCATGAAAGTGAAGTTGATGGGGGAGGATCAAAAGTCTGCTGGGGTGTAGGTGGAGTTGAAGCTGGCTGTGAGAGTGAGAATCACTGAGCCCTTCAAATTCATTTAACTACTCATGCTCTCTGGCGATATTTCCATTATCCTCTCCCTTCTCTTCCTCTTTCTCCTCACACTTCTTCATCTGGTTGTTCTTAAAATTTTTCTTTTTTCTGGATCTTGTGGGATTCTTTAAGGCCAATTGTATTATTTTGTACGTATAGAATGTTTCCTTAGAAATTGAATCAGGACCTTTATCATTGTAATATTCACATAGTTTCTCTCCTACTAGTTTCCAATTATCTGTCTCTATTTCTTCTTCCTTGAAGAAGACATGGAAAGGGGACATGCATTCTAATGTATCCAAGAGTCCATCAATCTGCTTCCAAGTTACAAGCAAATATTGTCTCTTTTTTAGTCTGAGTACACTTTCTATAGAGCTCCCTCTTAGGGGTGGGGGAGAATCTCTTCCTAATATCTGCCTCATTTCAACTAGAAAACGAACATTACTAGTTTAGCTTTTAACAAAGTATGTTCCCCGTTTGTCTATTAAAATACTCACTCTATTTCCTGGTCACAGGGACTTCTTCAGGGAAATTAGGGTCCTTGGTCCACACACTGGGAGCCAAATGTAAAGTATGGGCTAGCTCCCTAGAGGCCTCGGGGTCAGTCAGAGTCAGGATTAAAGTCCTTGGTCTTTAGGGGGAGAAGCTAAGGAGGCAAGCAAGCAGAATCCTCAATTCTGGAGTCCAGAGTCACCAACCTCCCTCCTCCTTGTCCTGCTGCCAAGTGACTTTGGCCTCCCTCCCTCCACTCTCCAATCCTTGCCTATGGTTATCTTAACACCAAAACATTCAGGAAGGACTAACAGTGAGAAGAGCCATTTATCCAAATATATGCTAATAGAGTCACTATCTCACATCAAATAGGTAATTAGCCTTACGTGCTTGGTTGTCTGATTCAAGCATACTTTTTTTGGAGTTTCAGCCCTCTATAGTCTTCAAATATTATCAATATTATTTTGGTAAATTGTTCCTGCAAATTTTGAAAGAATTCACTGGTAAATGCATCTGGAGTTGGAGATTTTTTTCCCCATAGGGAATTTGTAAATAAACAACTTCTTTTTCCATGATGATCTTTTTTTTTAATCATTCGGTTATGTCTAATTCTTTATGACCAACTGGACCATAGCAGACCTGGTCATTTTATTCTCCAGTATTTCTTAAAGTCTAGCCAGGTTATTGTTTATTTCAGGGACATTATTTTTCCATCTCATCCTCTGCCATGTCCCTTTCCTTTCATCTTCAGTCTTTCCCAACACCATGTATTTTCCATGAGAACCATGTTCTTTTTCTTTGGATAAATTATTTGAGGTTCAGTTTCAGTATTTGAATTTTCAATGATTAGCTTGAATCAATTTCTTGGAGAATTAACATGTCTAATCTCTTTGCTTTCCCAGGAACTCTCAAAAGTCTTCCCCAGTAGCACAATTCAAATGTGTCAAGTATTGGGTGCTCAGCTTTCTTTACAATATAACTTTCAAAACCTGAGTTTTCTGCACTTCATTTAAAAATATGATAATCCATTTTCTTATTCCAGTGATTTCTTTTCTCTCTCTCTTTTTGAACAAATGTTAAACAATTCAATGGCTGCACTTAATAATATATTTTGAGTTCTGTGAATGAATTCCTTCCTTTGTGTTTTGACATTTAATTCCTTATTTCCCTTGATAGTCTTAGTTGGTCATTTCTTCAAATTAATTTAGTTAAAATATTGTTAGATTCTGGAAAGTACTCATTTGAATTTTTATATAAATGTTTGGTAAAGAATTGAATCTGTAATCAGACTGTCATAGTGTTGTCAATTACTCATTCATTGACATAGCAATTAAATTAAGAAAGAATCATTTTAGGGATAACGTCAGAATAAGTAAGTTAATTTAAGGATTACTTTATTGAAACATATTAGACTGGCCTAACAATAAACAAATTATATTTATCTAATTACTTATATATTTCTATGTTAATGTGAAGAGATTTCTAATAATGTCCATATAGCTGTTGTGTCTTATCAGATAGACTCTCAAATATTTTATATTATCTATCATGATATTACAAGGAATTTCTCTTTCTGGAGTCTCCTACTTCATTTTGTTGGAATTAGACTGAAGTACTAATAATTCATATGGGTTTACTATGTAGTCTGCAACTTTGCTGAAGTTATTATTTCAGTTTTCTTTTAAGTTGACTTTGTAGCATTATCCAGGTACAATATCAAATCATACACCAAAAGTGATAGATGTATTTTGTCTTCTCCTTGGTCCTCAAAATGCCCTTGATTCATTGGTCTTAATTCACTGAAACAGGGATGGGAAATTGTATGGGCTGAAATATGAAAGAAAGGCTCTTAAATTTGTCTCAGATTTAGAAGTTTTGTGAATTATCTGGCCTACAATAATACAGTTTGGAAGGAGAGAAACATGGACATTAACTATGTGATATGGCATATTCTTGACTCCTCCGAAGTAAGGAGATCCCTTCATCTCACCCACAGCTCTTGCCACATAAATTGCAAAGAACTGAGCTCAACAATTTCTAAAACTAGAGAAGACAAAAGGATTGTATCCTTCTGGCATGTTTGTGAATGTATTGTTGGAACAGGAGAAAGCAGTATGTGTGAGAATGTTTAGAGTATTGTGTTAGTGAGATTAGCTTCAGATACATTTTCTCTGATGATTATCTAGGGACCAGACTTTTTATCATTCCTGCATTTCAATTTTTAACTTTTCATATATTTTATTTGTTCTGGAAAAAACTGGTCTTGGAAAAAACACTCCTCTCATCAACAGCCATCCTTCCAAATTTCACAAGGGACCTTGACATTTGCAAGGTCATGATCTAGGCAATTGTAAAGGATCTAAATTGGAATAGAAACACTCTGAGGTAGATTTATAATTAGAAAGAGGTGAAAGAGGAAGAACACCATATTCAATAAGTTGCTCTGGCGGAGTAGAAATAAAAGCCTATTATGTGAGGTAATTTCATTGTTTTCTCCCAGAATTCAATCATAAAATGAAAAAAAGAGGACAACTATGAAGGAATAAAACATAGTATTTAAGTTGTAAGTTATTCCTATATCATCCATAGAATAGATGACTAACAGGTGAATGTTGTAAGTACACTGTACCTAGGTCAAGAGTGGAAAAGAAATGTCCCCTTCCAAGAAAGATCTGGGTTTCTTTTAAGATGTTATGTCTCTTTTGCCTCAGATTGGTGTATGTGATGAAGAGCTTGGGTCATGAAATGTATTGCATTGTATACATTAGAACTCAGTTCCATTATGTTTATGGTTTACATTGGTTAAAGAAACATACATTGATTAAGGAAAGTCCTTCTGAGCACACAAAATATGCCATTTTGGCAAGTCTTTCTTTGCTATTCATGTCTTCATATCTTTGGAGCATCCTAATGCCTGGTTTGTAATTAGAAATATACTCCAGTATCAGACCTTTAGTCATTAGATTTGCTTGGCATGTATCATTCTCTTTGGTAGTCCTACAGATGCAGTTCTATTATACATATTTCCATGCTACACAAGAAAAACCATTTCAAAAAGGAAAAAAAAAACGAGAAAAAGGAAAAAGCAAACAAGCACATAACAACAAAAATGTAAAAACACTATATTGTGATCTATATTCAGTCCCCATAGTTCTCTTTCTGATGCAGATGGCTCTCTCTATCACAAGTCTATTGGATCTGGCCTGAATCACCATGTACATCAGAGATGATCATCACATAATCTTGTTGCTATGTACAATGTTCTGTTGGTTCTACTCACTTCACTTAGCATCAGGTCATGTACTTTTCTACAGATCTCTTTGAAGTCATCCTGCTGATTGTTTCTTACAATAATATTCCATAACATTCATTTACTATTAACTTCTTCAGCCATTCTGCAATTGCTGGGCATACACTCAATTTCCATTTCCTTGCCAATAAAAAAAAGAGTTGCTACAAATTTACTTCAATATTATCAATTGATATTGGAATACTTAAAATCTTGGTCTCCTGGTAGTTTGAATATTTAAAGTATTTTTTAAAGAATTCTTTATAATTCATAAGCTGACTGAATTTCCTGAAAGAAGGGTATTTTTTATTTTTATTTTTTGAGACAATCGGGGTGGTATGATTTGTACAGGGTCATACAAGTTAGTAAGTATTTGAAATTTTATTTCAAATCGTGTCTTTCTGACATCCAAGGCTGCTACTGTATCAACATGCTATCTACCTGTCTTTTTTTATAGCTTTTTATTTACAAGATATATGAATGGATAATTTTTCAGCATTGACAATTGCAAAATCTTTTGTTCCAATTTTTCCCCTTCTTCTCCCTACCTCTCCCCCAGATGGCAGGTAGACCAATACATGTTAAAGTATATGTTAAATACAATATATGCATACATATCCATACAGTTATTTTCCTGCACAAGAAAAATCAGACTTTGAAATAATGTGTAATGAACCTGTAAAGGAAATAAAAATGGTGAGGACAAAATAGAGTGATTGGGAATGCTAAAAGGTTCACACTCATTTCCTATAGTTCTTTTGCTAGGTATAGGTGGTTCTATTCATTACTGAACAATTGAAACTGATTTAGTTCATCTCATTGTTGAAGAGAGCCACGTCCATCAGAATTGATCATATAGCATTACATGGAAGGCACATTTCTTGGTCCTGCTCATTTCACTTGTGCATCAGTTCATATAAGTCTCCAGGCCTTTTGTGAAATCATCCTGCAAGCTATTTCATTGTTTTTTTTATTTTTTTTAATTTCAATAGCCTTTATTTACAGGATATATACATGGGTAATTTACAGCATTAACAATTGCCAAACTCTTGTTCCACTTTTTCACCTCTACCTTCTACTGCCTCCCTAGATGCAGGATGACCAGATAAATATATTAAATATAAATTAGATATAATAAGTATATGACTAAAATGTTATTTTGCTGTGTACAAAAAGAATCAGACTCTGAAATATTGTACAATTAGCTTGTGAAGGAAATCAAAATGCAGGTGCATAAATATAGGGATTGGGAATTCAATGTAATTGTTGTTAGTCATCTCCCAGAGTTCTTTTTCTGGGCATAGCTAGTTCAGCTATTACTGCTCCATTAGAAATGAGATTTGGTTGATCTCGTTGAGGATGGCTCGGTCCATCAGAACTGGTCATCATATAGTATTGTTACATGCATATAATGATCTCCTGTCCTGCTCTCATTTCACTCAGCATCAGTTCGTGTAAGTCTCTCCAAGCCTTCTGAAATTATCCTGTTGGTCAGCTCTCTCTACAGAACAGTAATATTCCATAATATCTATACTCACAATTTATCTAGCCATACTCCAACTGATGGACATCCATTCAGTTTCCACTTTTATTACTACAAAAAGGGCTACAAACATTCGTACATAGGTCCCTTTCCTTCTTTATAATCTCTTTGGACATAAACCTTAGTAACATCTGTTGATCAAAGGCATCTGTTTGATAACTTCTTTTTTGAGCATAGTTCCAAACTACTTCTCCAAAATGGCTGGATTTGTTCACAACCCAGCACAATGCATCAATGTCCCAGTTTTCCCACATCCCTCCAACAATTAATATTATTTTTCCTGTCATCTTAGCCAATCTGACAGGTGTGTGTATCTTCTAGTTGTCTAATTTGCATTTCTGATTAATGACTTGAGCATCTTTTCATATGACTAGAAATAGTTTCAATTTCTTCATCTGAGAATTGTCTGTTCACATCCTTGACCATTTTCAATTGGAGAATGATTTTTTATAAATAGATTTAATTTATATATTTTGGAAATGAGGCCTTTATCAGAACCTTTGACTGTAAAAATATTTTTCCCAGTTTATTGCTTCCTCTAATCTTGTCTGCATTAGTTTTATTGTACAAAAAACTTTCAGTTTGGTATAATTGAAATTTTCTATTTTGTGATTGTACGATTCTCTAGCCTGCTTTGTCATAAAGACCTTTCCTTCCACAGGTCTGAGAGGTAAAGTATCCTGTGTTCCCAATTTATTAATAATTTCTATCTTTTTTTTTTTTTTTACTGTCAGAAGAATTGGGTTCTATTTCAGTCAATACGAACATCCGTTTTTTTTTAATTTAATAGCCTTTATTTACAGGATATATATGGTAACTTACAGCATTAATAATTGCTAAACCTTGTTCCAATTTTTCACCTCTGCCTTCTACCCCTCCCCTAATGTCAGGATGATCAGTAGATGTTAAAATATATTAAAATATAACTTTGATACACAATAAGTATACATGACCAAACATTATTTTGTTGTACAAAAGAATCAGACCTGAATTATTGTAATTAGCTTGTGAAGGAAATCAAAATGAGGTGCATAACATAGGATTGGGAATTCAATGTAATGGTTTTAGTCATCTCCCAGAGTTCTTTCTGGGTAAGTGGCTAGTTCAGTCTATTACTGCTCCATTATTAGAAATGATTTGCTGATCCTTGCTGAGGATGGCCTGATCCATCAGAACTGGTCATCATCTAGTATTGTTGTAGTATATAATGATCTCCTGGTCCTGCTCATTTCACCCAGCATCAGTCTGTAAGTCTCTCCAGGCCTTCTGAAATCATCCTGTTGGTCATTTCGTTGCGAACAGTAATATTCCATAATTTTCATATACCACAATTCTATTCAGCTATTCTAACTGATGGACATCCATTCAGTTTCCAGTTTCTAGCCACTTACAAAAAAAAGGGCTGCCACAAACATCTTCGTGCACACAGAACCTTTTCCCTTCTTTATAATCCTCTTGGGATATAATCCCAGTAGTAACACTGCTGGATCAAAGGGGTATGTACAGTTTGATAACTTTTGAGCATAGATCCAAACTACTTCAAAATGGTTGATTCATTCACAACCCACCCAACAATGAATCAATGTCCCAGTTTTCCCACATCCTCCAACAATCATCATCATTTTTCCTGTCATCTTAGCCAATCTTGACAGGTGTAGTGTATCTTAGAGTTGTCTTAATTTGCATTTCTGATTAATAACATTTGAGCATCTTTCATATGACTAGAAGTTTGTTTCAATTCTTCATCTGAGAATTGTCTACATATCCTTTGACCATTTTCAATTGGAGAATGGTTTGATTTTTTATAAATTAGAGTTAATTTCATATATTTTGGAAATGAGGCCTTTATCAGAACCTTTGACTGTAAAAAAATATTTTCCCAGTTTATTGCTTCCTTCAATCTTGTCTGTATTGTCATTGTACAAAACTTTTCAGTTTGGTATAACTGAAATTTTCTATTTTGTGATCAGTAACGATCTCTAGTCTGCTTTTGGTCATAAAGACCTCTCCCTTCCACAGGTCTGGAGAGGTAAACTATCCATGTTCCTCTAATTTATTAATAATTTCATTCCTTATGCCTAGGTCATGAACCCATTTTATCTTGCGTACGGCGTTAAGTATGATCATCACCAGTTTCGCTATATTAGTTTCCCACCTTTCCAGCAATTTTTAGGACAAACAGCAAGTTCTTATCCCAAAAGCTGGGATCTTTAATGGTCAAAGACCAGGTTGCTATCGGTTGACCGTTTCTATCCCTTGCTGAACCTAATCTATTCCACTGATCAACTAATCTATTCCTTTGCCAATACCAAATAGTTTTGGTAACTGCTGCTCTATAATATAATTTTAGATCTGGTACAGCTAAGCCACCTTCATTCTGCAAGTCATTTCTTACAGCACAATAATATTCCATAACAGTCATATACCACAATTTATTCAGCCATTCTTCAATTGATGGGCATCCACTCAGTTTCCAGTTTCTGGCCACTACAAAGAGGGCTGCCACAAACATTCTTGCACATATAGGTCCCTTTCCCTTCTTTAAGATCTCTTTGGGATATAAGCTCAGTAATAACATGGCTGGATCAAAGGGTATGCACAGTTTGATAACTTTTTGAGTATAATTCCAAATTGCTCTCCGGAATGCCTGGATGTATTCATAATTCCACCAACAAGGTATCAGTGTCCCAGTTTTCCCACATCCTTTCTAACATTCAACATTATCTTTCCTTGTAATCCTATCCATTCTGACAAGTATGTAGTGGTATCTCAGAGTTGTCTTGATTTGCATTTCTCTGATTAATGAGTTGGAGAATCTTTTCATATGGCTAGAAGTAGTTTCAGTTTTTTCATCTGAAAATTGTGTGTTCATATTCTTTGATAATTTATTAATTGGAGAATGGCTTGATTTCTTATAAATTAGAGTCAATTCCCTATATATTTTGGAAATGAGGCCTTTATCAGAACCTTTGACTGTAAAAATGTTTTTCCAGTTTATTGCTTTCCTTCTAACTTGGTCTGCATTGGTTTTGTTTGTACAAAACCTTTCAATTTGATACAATGAAAATTTTCTACTTTGTGATAATAATGATCTCTAGTTCTTCTTTCGTCACAAATTCCTTCCTCCTCCACAAGTCTGGTGCTGCAACCATCCTATAGTCTTCTAACTTATTTATAATCTCATTCTTTATGCCTGATCATGAAACCATTTTGACTCTTATCTGTGTACAGTTAAGTGTGTGGGTCAATGCTTAGTTTTCCATACCACTCTAATTTTCCAAAGCAGTTTTTGTCAAACAGTGAATCACAAAAGCTGGAGTCTTTGGATTTGTCAAACAATAGTTTATTTATTTTTTATTTTTTCAAAGCTTTTTCATTTTCAAAATATATGCAAAGATAGTTTTTTTATAATAACTTTTTATTGACAGAACCCATGCCAGGGTAATTTTTACAACATTATCCTTCCACTCACTTCTGTTCCGATTTTTCCCTCCTTCTCTCCAATTTCTCCCCCAGCAAACACTAGTTTATTAAAGTTATTGACTATTTTTGTCTCTTTGAACTTAAATCCATTCCACTGATCAACTAGTCTATTTCTTAGTCAATACCAAATGGTTTTGCACCACTGCTTTAGGTAATATAATTTTAGATCTGTACATGAAATATCTTCATTTGATTATCAGTTCCTTTGAGCCCTGACCTTTGTTCTTCTAGATGAATTTGTTGTTATTTTTTTCTAGGTTATTAAAATAGTTTCTTGAGAGTATGTTTGGTATAACACTAAATAAATAGATTAATTTAGATAGTATTATCATCTTTATTATATTTGCTTGTCCTATCCAAGAGCACTTAATATTTTTCCAATTGATTAGATCTGATTTTATTGGTGTGGAAAGTGTTTTGTAGTTTTGCTCATAAAGTTCCTCACTTTCCCTTGGCAGATAGATTCCCAAATATTTATATTATCAGTAGTTACTTTAAATGGAATTCTCTCTTTGTAACTCTGACTGTTGATTTTATGGTGATATAAGAATGCTGATGACTTAATGTGTATTTATTTTGTATCCTGCAACTTTGCTAATGGTGTGGATTATTTCTAATTGCTTTTTAGTAGAATCTCTGGGGTTCTCTATACCGTCATATCATCAGCAAAGTATATAATTTGCTCTCATTACCTACTCTAATTCTCTTCTCAACTCTTATTGCCATAGCTAGCATTTCTAATACAATATTGAATAGTAATGGTGATAGTGGCAACCTTTGTTTCACCCTGATCTTATTGGGAATGGTTCCAGTTTATCTCATTATGATGTTTATTGATGGTTTTAAATAGATGCTACTGATTATTTTAAGGAAAAGTCCATTTATTCCTATACTCTCAAGTGTTTTTAACAAGAATGGATATTGGATTTTATCAAATACTTTTTCTGCATCTATTGAGATGATCATATGATTTTTGTTAACCTGGTCATTGATATAGTCAATTATGCCAATAGTTTTCCTAATATTAAACTATAAATCTTACTTGGTCTTGTTATATTATCCTGGGGATTATATTCTGTAGTCTTTTTGATAATATTTTATTTAAGATTTCATCATCAATATTCATTAGGGAGATTGGTCTATACCTTTTCTTCTGTTTCTCAACCTACCCAGTTTTGTATCAGTACCATTTGGGTTATAAAAGGAATATGGTTGGAATTCTTCATTCCCTATTTTTTTTCAAATAGTTTATATAGCATTGGAGTTAATTGTTCTTTAAATGTTTGGTTGAATTCACATGTAAATCCATCTGATCTGGGGGAATTTTTCCTAGGGAGTTGATTAATAGCTGGTTCTATTTCTTTTTCTAAAATGGGACTATTTAAGCAATTTACTTCCTTCTCTGTTAATCTGGGAAGCCTATATTTTTGAAAGTATTCATCCATTTCATTTGCTATCAACTTATTATATAAAGTTAAAAGTAAGTACTTTTTATTGCTGTAATTTCCTCTTCATTAGTGGAAAGTTCTCCCTTTTCATTTTTAAGACTAACACTTTGATTTTCCTCTTTTCTTTTCATAATCACATTTACCAAAGGTTTATCCATTTTATTGGATTTTCATAAAACCAACTCTTAGTTTTATTTATTAGTTCAATAGTTTTTACTTTCAATTTTATCAATTTCTCCTTTTAATTTTAGAATTTTAAGTTTTAGTATTTGATTGGAGGTTTTTATTTGTTTTTTTCTAGCCTTTTAAGTTGCAAGCCCAATTCATTGATATTTTCTTTTTCTATTTTATTCAAGTAAGCCTCTAAAGATAAAAAATTTCCCCTTATTACTGCTTTGTCTGCATCCCACAAATTTTGGTGTTGTCTCATTGTTGTCATTCTCTAGGTAAAATTATGATTTGATGAATGAATGAAATATGTCTATGGATTGGATGAAATGAAATGGATGAAATATGTCTATCATTTGCTCTTTCACTCAATCATTCTTCAGGGTGAGATTATTTAGTTTCCAGTTACTTTTTGGTCTATTTACCCCTAGCTTTTTGTTGAATGTAGTTTTTATTGCATTGTGATCTGAACAGAATGCATCTACTATTTCTGCCTTTCTGCATTTAATTTTGAGGTCTTTATGTCCTAATATGTGGTCATTGTTTTATAGGTTCCATGAATTGTTGAGAAGAAAGTGTACTCCTTTCTGTCTCCATTCAGTTTTCTCCAAAGATCTATCATATTGAACTTTTCTAGTATGCTATTTACCTCTTTGACTTCTTTCTTTTTTATTTTGTGGTTTGATTTATCTAATTCAGAGAGTACAAGGTTGAGATCTCCCACTATTATAGTTTTGCTGTCTATTTCTTCTTGCAATTTTCTTAATTTCTCCTTTAGGAAGTTAGATGCTAATACCACTTGGTGCATATATTTTTAGTGTTGATATTGTTTCATTGTCTATGCAACCCTTTAGCAAGATATAGTTTCCTTCCTTATTTCTTTTAATTAGATCGTTTTTTGCTTTTGCTTTATCTGAGATCAGGATGTCTACCCCTGCTTTTTTTTTTTAACTTCACTAAGTCATAATACCTTCTTTTACCTTGACTCTCTATGTATCTCCCTGCTTTAAATGTCTTTCTTGTAAATAACATATTGTAGGGTTCTGGCTTTTGATCTAATCTACTATTCGCCTCTGCTTTATGGAAGAGTTCATCCCATTCATATTTATGGTTAAAATTACTAATTCTGTATTTTCTGCCATCTTATTATCCCCAGATTATGCTTTTCTTTTTCTTACCCTCCTATACTCCCTTCCCCAATATTAAACTTATGGGGCACCACTTGACTCACACAGCTCTTCCTCTTTAGAATCCCTCCCACCCCCTTTCAATCCCTTCCATTTTCTTGTATTTTTTTCTTATTAATCTTTTCCTTTTCCATTTTCCTCTCCCACTTTTTAAGAGGTGAGAGAAGTTTCTCTATAAACCAAATATGTCAATCATTTTTTCTTTGAGCTTAATCTGATAAGAAGGATTTTCACACAATGTTTCTCCCCCTCCTAAATTCCCTCACATATTATAGGTTTCCTTTGCCTCTTTGTGGGATGTAGTTTCCCTCTTTTTATCTCCCTTTTTGTCTTTTTCTGATACTATCCCCTTTCCATTTCTTCTTCCCTTTTTTTATTATATCATTAAACCAAATTATATATGTACTCTTTATGTATGTCCATAACAGAAATAAAATTCTCAAGAGTTCTTTTTACCTTTTTCTGCTTCTCTTGAGTTCTCCTATAATAGGAGGTCAAATTTTTTGTTTCTTTAGCTATACTTTTTTCATTAGAAACAAATGGAATTCGCCTTTCATTAAATGTCCATCTTTTTCTCTGGAAATAAAGGCTCAGCTTAGCTTGGTAGTTATTATTGGCTGCATTCCAAGGTCTTTTGCCTTTCAGAATATCAGATTTTAGACTCTTCAATCCTTTAATGTGGAAGCAGCTAGATCCTGAGAGATCTTTATAGTGGCTCCTCAGTATTTCAAGTGTTTTTCTTTTCTGGCTGCTTGCAATATCTTTTCCTTAGTCTGATAGTTCTGAATCAGCTTATTATTCTTTTTGAGTTTTTATTTTAGGGTCTTTTCCAGAAGGTGTTCAATGAATTCTTTCAATGCTTATTTTACCTTCTGAATCTACTACATCTGGGCAATTCTCTTTGATGATTTCGTAAAATTGTATCTAGGCTCCTTTTTTCATGATAATTTTCGGGAAGTCCAATAATCCTCAGATTATCTCTCCTAGATCTATTTTCCAGGTCTGTTGTTTTTCCAAGTAAATGTTTAACTTTTTTTCTATTTTTTCATTTTTTTGGTTTTGCTTGACTGATTCTTAATGTCTCAATGAATCATTCATTTTCATTCAAATTCTTGTTTTTAATTAGTTATTTTCTTCATTAGCTTTTTTTACTTTTTTTGAATATGCCCAATTGAGTTTTTAAATGAGTTGTTTTGCTCTATGGAATTTTTTCCCATTTCACTAACTCTTTTAATTGAGTTATTTTCTTTTCAATCTGACAAACTTTACTTTCCTGGGAGTTCTTTATCTTTCCAATTCATAAATTCCTGTTTTGGGAATTCTTTTATTCTTCAATTCATACTTATAGGAAGTTGTTTTCTTTTTTCCACTTCATCAAATTTTTCTTTAAGTGAGTGTACTCTTTTGCATAGCTGCTCTTTCTTCTGCCCTTTTAAGATTTTTTTATAATATCACAATTATATCATAACCCTTTGGCATTTTCCTATTGATGCACATATTATTGACAATTTTTCATCCCAAAGAGAGTTAACAAATTATTTGATAAAATGTAGAATTATTTCCTTTTACCCTGATAACCTTGGGATATAGATCTAATAGTGATATTGCTGTACAAGTTGTTCAGTTCATTTCATATCTTTTTTAGTGCAATTTTAAATTGCTCCTCAAAATAGTTGACTCAATTAATAGTACCCTAATTTTCTTCATTCCTTCCAGCATTTGTACTTTGTCCTTTCTCTTCTGCCAGTCAATTTGTTAGGTATAGAATACTAGTTTAGATAATTTAATTTGAATTTCTTTAATCAATGAGAGGATACTTAGCATATGGCAAGTAGAACCATACCTTAATTATTGAAAAATGAATTTGCTTCCTAACTGGAATTAATAGAGAGAGTCATTTCATAATTACTCTTCTGAAGGAAAAAATGGTCATTATTATGGGTCATATTTTAAAATCACATATCCTAGTCTAAGAATAAACTGATGTTATGTTACATCATCTTCCCATTTTATGGGATGAAAGGTGTTGGAATTAGAAGATATTCTCTGAAACACTTGGCCTTAGGAATTTCTTCTCACAAGACCATCAGTTTTTGAATCTTGATCCAGACATTCTTGCTGATTGGATTACTGGGGACCTGAATTAAAATAGATATCTGTACTAGGTACTTTATGTCCGTCTCAGAAAATTGGGGCTTAATGATGCAACAAAGAAACTCTATATATGAAAATTTCTTGTTTCTTGGACAAATCTGATGACTGAAGGTCTCACACAGGTGCATCCTTTTTTGTTGTTAGAGATCAAAATTTGGTGCTCCACAGCTATGGAGGAGTGAACCATTGCTTCTCTCAGAGAGTTCTTACTGATATATTTGGGGAAATATTTTAATGACAATCTTGGCAGTAGAATTCAGTAGGATAAATTCTTCATCTCCCATTTCTCATTGGGTTTGACATGGAGAACTTTTTCCCTCTAGAGCATGATGTCAGCCATGCTTATTATTATCAAGAAATAAAATTGTGCTTGGAATCACCAGAGGAGGGCAATGTATGCTATAGAAAGTCTGGGTAAAGGAAAGACTGATATTAGAGCTGAAAACGATTGATATGAGTGAGAAAGACCATGCAACTATGCTACTTATTTAAGAAACAAGTTCTTGCCAGAAACACGAAAATGTTCCACTTGAATCAACAGGAAAGAAATATGAGCAACAAATCAATATTTCAAAGACTTTGATTTAGTTACACAATTAAGAAAAAATGTTTTCTCCTTTGATCAAATTGCCTAAAAGAGGAATGGACTTTTGGAAGGAACTGAGTTTTTTCTCCTGGAAAGTAGTGACTTAGGAAGTACTTGATGGAGACATTGGAGAAAGGATTCGTCAGATACAGTTTCAGCATTTTCTTTCAATTGTTCCATTATTTAATAGTGTAATTTTGCAACCATAAACTACAAATTAAAATTTGCAAGCATTTATTCATTATCTACTTTCTGAAAATAATATACTTGCTTGACATACAAATATGAAGGACAAATTCTTACTCTGAATGAGTTTAAATGATTGTTTCTGTCTTCTTTATATTTTATTTAGATTAGCTATGGCCCATTTGATCCTCTCCTGAATGATAAGGTTCAGTATCCTTATGTCTATCAGCTGGGCAGTAAGGAATCTACTCTTCACCTGGCATTCATCCAATTGATGCTGCATTTTGAGTGGACTTGGGTGGGATTGCTCCTTTCAGATAACACAAGAGGGGAAATGTTCTTCAATGATCTGAAAGAAGAGATGGCCAAGAATGGGCTCTGTGTGGCTATTAAGGAAAGAGTGCCTCAATATATGGTACTGCAAGAAGGTTTTCAGCTCGTTTCTAGGGTCATTGCATCATCATCAAATGTAATTTTCATCTATGGAGATGCTGATTCCCTTCAAGAACTTTCTTTGCTATTGTTAACTTTTATACCTTATGGAAAGTTATTGGTTACCACGTCTTCTTGGGATTTTTCTATTGATACCAACTATGAACTGTTTCCCACTTTTCATGGTACAATACTATTTTCTCATATCCAGAAGGAGATTCCAGGTTTCACAGATTTTGTAAGAAACAGGAATCCAGTCATGAATCCTGAGGACATTTTCCTAAAAGCTTTCTGGGAAGCAGTCTTCAATTGTAGATTTTCAGAAAACAGTGGAACAGAAATGTTCTTTCCTTTGTGCCCAGGAGATTATTCCTTTAGAGATATTCCTATTATGAAAATTGACATGGTCCTTATGGAACTGGTTCCTAATGTTTACAATGCAGTATATTTAGTTGCCCATACTCTCCATCAAATGCTCCATTCTGAGGCAAAAGAGGCATCAGACCTGGCAAGAAACTCAAATCTTTCTTGGAAGGTAACATTTTTATTCCAAAATGGGCTTAGCACAGGGGATTCACATTATATTATTAGTGATCTGTTCTAAAGATGAAGAAATGAAGGAATTACCTGAAAGTTCAATAAAAGACATATGCCTTAATATCGTTTCCAAGTTTTTTCCTTTTGAGATTTCATTGAAATGCTGGCAAAAATAATGACATTACTTGTGATAATAGGCATTTATTTTACCTTGATAGAGCAATCTTTTTGAAAATGTTGGGGTGCTTCCGTTTACACATTCCTCTGTGTTTGAGTCTATGTGGCAGGAGGCTTTCATTAAATCTATTGCAAATTAGGACCTTTACAGTGGCCTGTATCATTAACATTGAAAATTTCTAATCAATTTCTAATTGATCATTTTCTTTTGACTTCTATCAACATTGATAGCTGAGCAGCATAGCTGATATTTTGACATGGATACATTTGCTTCAATGATGTATTAATTTTTTTAAATGAAGAGGAAACATTATTGGACACTGTATCCTAAATATTATTCTTGGTGCTTGAAGGTACTGGTTGCTATGTTCGAAATGTTGGGAACCTGGGAACCTAAGGAGTGATTATGACCTAGTAGAATTCATAATATAAGTGAGGACACCTGGGTATAGATTCATAGTTCTGTAAGCCACTGCAGCTGCTCTTGTAGTTGTCTTCAATGCTTTTTATTTTTATACTGGCCACTCTGATTTAGGCTCGAAGGAGCTGCCACAGATCTTTCTTTCCAACCTGTAATTTGTTCTGAGCTGAGAAAATGTCTCATCATGACATTTTATTGACTGTGCTGCTCAGGAATTTGATTTGAATCGTGATTGAAAAAAAATTCTGACACTGTCTGATAAACAATTTTTAATGATCTAATTTCAGGCATTTTCTTTTATTAAGCAGGAAGCTTAAGGCTTACTAATGTACCCCTTTCCCCCTTTTCTTCATTAGCTTATAATCTACTTATGATACTCATATACAGATCAAACTTAATATTCCCAACCATACTTCCTTCTTTTCTCTTTGAGGTATTTAAAAAAATATTGTTCCTGTCAGATGTTCAGATTAATTCTTTCATGTTATCTCTTTATATTTCTCTAGTATCTTAAAGGGATCATGTTAGCCATCCCCCTTACAAATGAGTTGATAAAAAGGATCAGGCAGAGAGTGAGATGGATAGATACTATCATGAAACCATGAGCATTAATTTGCACAGACTTTAAGAGATAGTAAAGCATAGCAGAAAAAAGGAGTGCTATGGTTGGTGGAGTCAAGAAAAGTTGGACAGGACTCAATGACTGGACAAGAAATGTATATTTTTATTTCTGGCCAATTAGAGTCTTTCTTGTCACCCTAGAATATTAATGTCTTACTGTAAAATTTAATTTTTTTCTAGCTTTTATTGAAAATTATGCTTCTCAAATCTTTCTCAGATTGTATTAATGTTTCATTTTCTTACACTTTGTCATTCTGAAATTCCTTTCATAATTTCTTCTTTTGCAATCATTCTCCTTTTCATGTCTTTTGAAGGACTGAATTTTCCAAAGGATGGATTGCTTCACTCTGAAAGTCAGATTCTCCTTTATTCTTCAATTGACCTTGTCAACCACTTCAGAGATTTATATTGTATTTTTAATTCTAGATTCTTTTGTCAAGGAATAAGATTTCCCATAAAATCCAATCTATCATCGCACATTTCTTAAACACCCATTATATATTAGGATATATGTTAAGTTTTAATGTTAAAAAAAGTAAGAAATATGCCCCATTTGGGGGTTATCAAAACCTACTAACGAAGAAATGGTAAACTTTTGCTTCTCAGATGTCTTTACAATATGTTGAATATTTATAACATATAATTGGTTAGTGGCTTTGCTATTTTCCCATTGCACTTAGCTTGCAAGGAGAAAAAGAGTTCAGAGAAGGAGAATGACAACTCTTTTGAGTCTGTTTTCCACTGATAGTCAATCTTGGGACATGAGCATAAATCCTTCCTGCAAAGACTAACAATCTCCTGTCCTTGCCTTCAGCTCCACCACTTTCTGAAGTGTATCAATTCTGCCACTAATGCCAGTGATGAGTCATGTTGGAATGGAACCAAGCCAGTTGCTGAGGCTTATGATATCCTAAATTATAAATCCTTCCCTCGTCAGATAGAGACGCTGGTCAAAGTGGGTGAAGTGTACCCCCTTGCTCAGAGATTCACCATTAAGGAAGAAGACATAGATTGGCCAGACGATTTCCGTCAGGTAAGGGGCCAATGAATATGAATTTTATCACTTTGACTCTTTAGCTTCCAGGACACTTGTTGTTTCTTCATTGATACCAGGATGTTCCCCACAGACACTGGAAATGTTTGTGATAGGGTACTAAAATCCTCTTAATTCTTCTTTTTTGCTCTGAACAAAGGAGTTATCTGATTTTTTTTTCAGTCTCACTTGCACATTCTTTCCAGTTAACTTACATAAAGATCTGAATTGTTAAAAAATATTTGAATCTTGAAATATACTAAATCAAGTGGTCAAGTTTGAAAAGGGTACAGCGTAGAGGAAAATTTTCCTCAAAGGGACCTATTTACAGGAGACTACCCCACTATCTGGATTCTTATATCTATATAAAATGTTTAATCTGAATTTGTGTCCTCAAGAAAAAGAATGGCTTTTTAGAGATTTTTTAGTTTAAAGGCTGTGATTCTGTATTCTCCGCTGATGGCAAATACATGTATCTATACAGTTTCATCTGTCTATGCAATTGAATAAATTCCATCCCTCCCTTCAAAATAGTTTCAAGCAGAGCCTCCAAGAGTCAGCCCAAGAATAAGTTCAGCCAATCTTACTTATATTCTGACCTGTGGAATTAGTATATTATGATGAATAGTCTCTACAGTGGTGATTCTCTGAAACATTCTGAGTACTTTATCAAAATACAACCCACCCCCACTACTTTGGTGGGGAGAATTAACAAAATGTCCCCACTTAGATGTTCATTGAATTGTTTCAATAGAAGCTATTAAAAATGGAATGAAGTTTAGAATTCAAATGGTACTTTTGGGAAAAAAATAAGCCCGCAAGTTATTACAATTAAAAATTATCAAGGAGCTTGATTGAGTCTAGTGGAAAATCTGTGCTTGTTCACTGGGGATAAAATGATATGAATTATAAGATGAAAATATAAATTCTCCAGTGAGAATTAGATTTTTGCCCTGCAGAACTGAAATTATGTTTTTTCTGTATTCTATAGGAAAGCTTTGAAATCATCATTTCCTCACTAAATCCACCTTTCAGCAGTCCTTCTTTCAGTGACATTTTCTCCCTTTCTCTGGTGGAAATACAGACTCCAACTTCCATGTGCAGTGTGAAATGTGTCCCTGGATTCAAGAAAACATCTCTTGAAAACCAACCCATCTGCTGCTTTGCTTGCATCCCGTGTCCTGAAGAGACGATTTCAAGCCAGACTGGTAGGTTCCTAAAGATAAAGTGTCCTTCTTCCAAAGTAATAGACATTCTATTTTGTTAAACATAAAGACAGAAAAAAATATCCAAATGTTTCTATTTCAAATAACAAACTTTTATTTAAAAAATAATAGGGAATTATTTAAGGAACTAACAGAAAATTAATAAATCATTCAGGCAAACAACAAAATAAATCTATTGGAACCTCTAAATTTTTACATAATGAAAAGAGTTATAAAGAAAAAGAAATACTACTTGAAATAACTGGAAAAGTGCATACATTTATAAAAATATCTTTGGAACTATTCAAAATCCTTAAGTTGCTTCAATTACCAAAAAGTCCTTAAAGAAATAAATTACAACTAAATCAACAGGAGAAATAGTCCATTTTTCTGGATTGACTATAGTGACATAAACAAAATGAAAATAAAAGTCCAAGAATTCCAAAGGGCAGACATAAAGACTAACTACAATGAGAAAGAGAGAAAAAGACAGACAGAGACAGAGAGACATAGAGACTCTGAGAGAGAGAGAGACAGACACAGAGACAAGGACAGGGAGACAGAGAGAGAGAAAGGAAGGGAGAGAGACAGAGGCAGACAGACAGACAGAGACCAGACAGAGAGGGAGGGAGAATTAAATGGAGAGAGGACATTGTGTTCAGTGAAAGATAAGCTACCAAAAACCAAACGTTTAAACTTTTGAAGATAGCATTTTATGAAGCAACAACAATTACAAAGCAAATCAAGACCAGGCCTCATCAGCTTTGAAAATGAACCTCACTTGCAGTGGGTCAGGGTGGGTATGGCCAATTTTTATTCGGTTTTTTAGAATCCAAGTTTCCTAGAGTCAGGACTCCAACGTTCTGAAAATAGCTTTACAAAAAATTATCTCCCTTCAGGACCCCAGTTAATCTGAAAATCTTATAAATTTTCTTGAAGACTAACTCCAGAGGCCAGACTCCTACTCTCAAACTAAATGCATCTATGCTTAGATATTTTTTAGGTTTTAAGTTTTGTCCTATTAATATTTCCTTTAGGAATGAGAAAGTTTAGAAATAAGTTTTAGATCAAGTTTTCCTACAGGAACAAGCAAGATTATAATTAGGCCACGATGTCAGGGAAGTATTAGGGATTCCCATGGTAGTAAAATCCTGGTGGATTCTGCTCAGATAGATTTTTGAACCATTTTTAAAAAGGTTTATATAATTTTCCAGTGAATCAAGTGTTTCTCCTTCCTTGTCTGGTTCCTTGAAATTAATTCAGTGTTTTCTTTCTTTCTTTTTTTTAATAAAAGCTTTTTGTTTTCAAGATATATGCAAAGTTTGTTTTCAACATTTACCCTTGCAAAACTTTGTGTTCTGAATTTTTCTCTCTCCCTTCTTCCTACCCTATCCCTAGAAAACAAATAATCTAATATATGTTAACCATGTGCAGTTCTATTATACATATTTCCATATTTATCATGCTACACAAGAAAAACCACATCAAAAAGGGAAAAAAAAATGAGAAAAAGGAAAAACCAAGCAAGCACATAACAACAAAAATGTAAAAACCCTATATTGTGATCTAAATTCAGTACCTATAGTTCTCTTTCTGATGCAGATGGCTCTCTCTATCACAAGTCTATTGGATCTGGCCTGAATCACCATGTGCATCAGAGATGATCATCACATAATCTTGTTGCTATGTACAATTTCTGTTGGTTCTACTCACGTCACTTAGCATCAGGTCATGTACTTTTCTCCAGATCTCTTTGAAGTCATCCTGCTGATTGTTTCTTACAATAATATTCCATAACATTCATTTACTATTAACTTCTTCAGTCATTCTGCAATTGCTGGGCATACACTCCACTCAATTTCCAGTTCCTTGCCAATAAAAAAAGAGTTGCTACAAACTTAATTCAATATTATCAATTGATATTGGAATACTTAAAATCTTGGTCTCCTGGTAGTTTGAATATTTAAAGTATTTTTTAAAGAATTCTTTACAATTCATAAGCTGACTGAATTTCCTGAAAGAAGGGTATTTTTTATTTTTATTTTTTGAGACAATCGGGGTTGTATGATTTGTACAGGGTCATACAAGTTAGTAAGTATTTGAAATTTTATTTCAAATCGTGTCTTTCTGACATCCAAGGCTGCTACTGTATCAACATGCTATCTACCTGTCTTTTTTTTATAGCTTTTTATTTACAAGATATATGAATGGGTAATTTTTCAGCATTGACAATTGCAAAATCTTTTGTTCCAATTTTTCCCCTTCTTCTCCCTACCTCTCCCCCAGATGGCAGGTAGACCAATACATATTAAAGTATATGTTAAATACAATATATTCATACATATCCATACAGTTATTTTCCTGAACAAGAAAAATCGGACTTTGAAATAATGTGTAATGAACCTGTAAAGGAAAAAAAAAATGCAGGAGGACAAAAATAGAGGGATTGGGAATGCTATGTAGTGGTTCACACTCATTTCCTATAGTTCTTTTGCTAGGTATAGGTGGTTCTATTCATTACTGAACAATTGAAACTGATTTAGTTCATCTCATTGTTGAAGAGAGCCATGTCCATCAGAACTGATCATATAGCATTACATGGAAGGCACATTTCTTGGTCCTGCTCATTTCACTTGTGCATCAGTTCATATAAGTCTCCAGGCCTTTTGTGAAATCATCCTGCAAGCTATTTCATTGTTTTTTTTATTTTTTTTAATTTCAATAGCCTTTATTTACAGGATATATACATGGGTAATTTACAGCATTAACAATTGCCAAACTCTTGTTCCACTTTTTCACCTCTACCTTCTACTGCCTCCCTAGATGCAGGATGACCAGATAAATATATTAAATATAAATTAGATATAATAAGTATATGACTAAAATGTTATTTTGCTGTGTACAAAAAGAATCAGACTCTGAAATATTGTACAATTAGCTTGTGAAGGAAATCAAAATGCAGGTGCATAAATATAGGGATTGGGAATTCAATGTAATTGTTGTTAGTCATCTCCCAGAGTTCTTTTTCTGGGCATAGCTAGTTCAGCTATTACTGCTCCATTAGAAATGAGATTTGGTTGATCTCGTTGAGGATGGCTCGGTCCATCAGAACTGGTCATCATATAGTATTGTTACATGCATATAATGATCTCCTGTCCTGCTCTCATTTCACTCAGCATCAGTTCGTGTAAGTCTCTCCAAGCCTTCTGAAATTATCCTGTTGGTCAGCTCTCTCTACAGAACAGTAATATTCCATAATATCTATACTCACAATTTATCTAGCCATACTCCAACTGATGGACATCCATTCAGTTTCCACTTTTATTACTACAAAAAGGGCTACAAACATTCGTACATAGGTCCCTTTCCTTCTTTATAATCTCTTTGGACATAAACCTTAGTAACATCTGTTGATCAAAGGCATCTGTTTGATAACTTCTTTTTTGAGCATAGTTCCAAACTACTTCTCCAAAATGGCTGGATTTGTTCACAACCCAGCACAATGCATCAATGTCCCAGTTTTCCCACATCCCTCCAACAATTAATATTATTTTTCCTGTCATCTTAGCCAATCTGACAGGTGTGTGTATCTTCTAGTTGTCTAATTTGCATTTCTGATTAATGACTTGAGCATCTTTTCATATGACTAGAAATAGTTTCAATTTCTTCATCTGAGAATTGTCTGTTCACATCCTTGACCATTTTCAATTGGAGAATGATTTTTTATAAATAGATTTAATTTATATATTTTGGAAATGAGGCCTTTATCAGAACCTTTGACTGTAAAAATATTTTTCCCAGTTTATTGCTTCCTCTAATCTTGTCTGCATTAGTTTTATTGTACAAAAAACTTTCAGTTTGGTATAATTGAAATTTTCTATTTTGTGATTGTACGATTCTCTAGCCTGCTTTGTCATAAAGACCTTTCCTTCCACAGGTCTGAGAGGTAAAGTATCCTGTGTTCCCAATTTATTAATAATTTCTATCTTTTTTTTTTTTTTTACTGTCAGAAGAATTGGGTTCTATTTCAGTCAATACGAACATCCGTTTTTTTTTAATTTAATAGCCTTTATTTACAGGATATATATGGTAACTTACAGCATTAATAATTGCTAAACCTTGTTCCAATTTTTCACCTCTGCCTTCTACCCCTCCCCTAATGTCAGGATGATCAGTAGATGTTAAAATATATTAAAATATAACTTTGATACACAATAAGTATACATGACCAAACATTATTTTGTTGTACAAAAGAATCAGACCTGAATTATTGTAATTAGCTTGTGAAGGAAATCAAAATGAGGTGCATAACATAGGATTGGGAATTCAATGTAATGGTTTTAGTCATCTCCCAGAGTTCTTTCTGGGTAAGTGGCTAGTTCAGTCTATTACTGCTCCATTATTAGAAATGATTTGCTGATCCTTGCTGAGGATGGCCTGATCCATCAGAACTGGTCATCATCTAGTATTGTTGTAGTATATAATGATCTCCTGGTCCTGCTCATTTCACCCAGCATCAGTCTGTAAGTCTCTCCAGGCCTTCTGAAATCATCCTGTTGGTCATTTCGTTGCGAACAGTAATATTCCATAATTTTCATATACCACAATTCTATTCAGCTATTCTAACTGATGGACATCCATTCAGTTTCCAGTTTCTAGCCACTTACAAAAAAAAGGGCTGCCACAAACATCTTCGTGCACACAGAACCTTTTCCCTTCTTTATAATCCTCTTGGGATATAATCCCAGTAGTAACACTGCTGGATCAAAGGGGTATGTACAGTTTGATAACTTTTGAGCATAGATCCAAACTACTTCAAAATGGTTGATTCATTCACAACCCACCCAACAATGAATCAATGTCCCAGTTTTCCCACATCCTCCAACAATCATCATCATTTTTCCTGTCATCTTAGCCAATCTTGACAGGTGTAGTGTATCTTAGAGTTGTCTTAATTTGCATTTCTGATTAATAACATTTGAGCATCTTTCATATGACTAGAAGTTTGTTTCAATTCTTCATCTGAGAATTGTCTACATATCCTTTGACCATTTTCAATTGGAGAATGGTTTGATTTTTTATAAATTAGAGTTAATTTCATATATTTTGGAAATGAGGCCTTTATCAGAACCTTTGACTGTAAAAAAATATTTTCCCAGTTTATTGCTTCCTTCAATCTTGTCTGTATTGTCATTGTACAAAACTTTTCAGTTTGGTATAACTGAAATTTTCTATTTTGTGATCAGTAACGATCTCTAGTCTGCTTTTGGTCATAAAGACCTCTCCCTTCCACAGGTCTGGAGAGGTAAACTATCCATGTTCCTCTAATTTATTAATAATTTCATTCCTTATGCCTAGGTCATGAACCCATTTTATCTTGCGTACGGCGTTAAGTATGATCATCACCAGTTTCGCTATATTAGTTTCCCACCTTTCCAGCAATTTTTAGGACAAACAGCAAGTTCTTATCCCAAAAGCTGGGATCTTTAATGGTCAAAGACCAGGTTGCTATCGGTTGACCGTTTCTATCCCTTGCAGAACCTAATCTATTCCACTGACTGTTAACTAATTCATTCCTTTGCCAATACCAAATAGTTTTGGTAACTGCTGCTCTATAATATAATTTTAGATCTGGTACAGCTAAGCCACCTTCATTCTGCAAGTCATTTCTTACAACACAATAATATTCCATAACAGTCATATACCACAATTTATTCAGCCATTCTTCAATTGATGGGCATCCACTCAATTTCCAGTTTCATTACTAAAGAGGGCTGCCACAAAACATTCTTGCAATATATAGGTCCTTTTCCTTCTTTAAGATCTCTTTGGGAATATAAGCCAGTAATAACATGGTTGACCAAAGGTATGCATAGTTTGATAACTTTATATAATTCCAAATTGCTCTCTAGAATGGCTGGATGTATTCACAATTCCCGCAACAAGGTATCAGTGTCCCAATTTTCCCACATCCTTTCTAACATTCAACATTATCTTTCCTTGTAATCCTATCCAATATGACAAGTATGTAGTGGTATCACAGAGTTGTCTTGATTTGCATTTCTCTGATTAATAATGAGTTGGAACATCTTTTCATATGGCTAGAAGTAGTTTCAGTTTTTTCATCTGAAAATTGTGTGTTCATATTCTTTGATCATTTATCAATTGGAGAATGGCTTGATTTCTTACAAATTAGAGTCAATTCCCTATATATTTTGGAAATGAGGCCTTTATCAGAACCTTTGACTGTAAAAATATTTCTCCAGTTTATTGCTTCTCTTCTAACTTTGTCTGCATTGGTTTTGTTTGTATAAAACCTTTCAATTTGATATAATCAAAATTTTCTATTTTGTGATAATATTGATCTCTAGTTCTTCTTTGCTCACAAATTCCTTCCTCCTCCACAAGTCTGAAAGGTAAACTATCCTATAGTCTTCTAATTTATTTATAATCTCATTCTTTATGCCTGGATCATGAAACCATTTTGACCTTATCTTGGTGTACAGTGTTAAGTGTGGGTCAATGCTTAGTTTCTTCCATACTAATTTCCAATTTTCCCAGCAGTTTTTGTCAAACAGTGAATCACAAAAGCTGGAGTCTTTGGATTTGTCAAACAATAGTTTATTTATTTTTTATTTTTTCAAAGCTTTTTCATTTTCAAAATATATGCAAAGATAGTTTTTTTATAATAACTTTTTATTGACAGAACCCATGCCAGGGTAAGTTTTTACAACATTATCCCTTCCACTCACTTCTGTTCCGATTTTTCCCCTCCCTTCCTCCACCCCCTCCCCCAGCAAACACTAGTTTATTAAAGTTATTGACTATTTTGTCCTTTGAACCTAACCTATTCCACTGATCAACTAGTCTATTTCTTAGCCAATACCAAATGGTTTTGGTAACCACTGCTTTATAATATAATTTTAGATCTGGTACAGCTAGGCCACTTTCATTTGATTATTTTCATTAGTTCCCTTGAAAGTCTTGACCTTTTGTTCTTCTAGATGAATTTTGTTGTTATTTTTTCTAGGTTATTAAAATAGTTTTTTGAGAGTATGTTTGGTATAACACTAAATAAATAGATTAATTTAGATAGTATTATCATCTTTATTATATTTGCTTGTCCTATCCAAGAGCACTTAATATTTTTCCAATTGATTAGATCTGATTTTATTGGTGTGGAAAGTGTTTTGTAGTTTTGCTCATAAAGTTCCTCACTTTCCCTTGGCAGATAGATTCCCAAATATTTTATATTATCAGTAGTTACTTTAAATGGAATTTCTCTTTGTAACTCTGACTGTTGGATTTTGTTAGTGATATATAAGAATGCTGATGACTTAATGTGTATTTATTTTGTATCCTGCAACTTTGCTAATGGTGTGGATTATTTCTAATTGCTTTTTAGTAGAATCTCTGGGGTTCTCTAAGTATACCGTCATATCATCAGCAAAGAGTGATAATTTGGTTTCCTCATTACCTACTCTAATTCTCTTTCTCAACTCTTATTGCCATAGCTAGCATTTCTAATACAATATTGAATAGTAATGGTGATAGTGGGCAACCTTGTTTCACTCCTGATCTTATTGGGAATGGTTCCAGTTTATCCCCATTACATATGATGTTTATTGATGGTTTTAAATAGATGCTACTGATTATTTTAAGGAAAAGTCCATTTATTCCTATACTCTCAAGTGTTTTTAACAGGAATGGATATTGGATTTTATCAAATACTTTTTCTGCATCTATTGAGATGATCATATGATTTTGTTAATCTGGTTATTGATATAGTCAATTATGCCAATAGTTTTCCTAATATTAAACTATAAATCTTACTTGGTCATGTTATATTATCCTCGGGATTATATTCTGTAGTCTTTTTGTTAATATTTTATTTAAGATTTTATCATCAATATTAATTAGGGAGATTGGTCTATAATTTTCTTTCTCTGTTTTCAACCTACCTAGTTTAGGTATCAGTACCATTTCTGGGTTATAAAAGGAATATGGTTGGAATTCTTCATTCCCTATTTTTTTTCAAATAGTTTATATAGCATTGGAGTTAATTGTTCTTTAAATGTTTGGTTGAATTCACATGTAAATCCATCTGATCTGGGGGAATTTTTCCTAGGGAGTTGATTAATAGCTGGTTCTATTTCTTTTTCTAAAATGGGACTATTTAAGCAATTTACTTCCTTCTCTGTTAATCTGGGAAGCCTATATTTTTGAAAGTATTCATCCATTTCATTTAAGTTATCAAATTTATTGGCATAAAGTTGGGCAAAGTAAGTACTTTTTATTGCTGTAATTTCCTCTTCATTAGTGGAAAGTTCTCCCTTTTCATTTTTAAGACTAACACTTTGATTTTCCTCTTTTCTTTTCATAATCACATTTACCAAAGGTTTATCCATTTTATTGGATTTTCATAAAACCAACTCTTAGTTTTATTTATTAGTTCAATAGTTTTTACTTTCAATTTTATCAATTTCTCCTTTTAATTTTAGAATTTTAAGTTTTAGTATTTGATTGGAGGTTTTTATTTGTTTTTTTCTAGCCTTTTAAGTTGCAAGCCCAATTCATTGATATTTTCTTTTTCTATTTTATTCAAGTAAGCCTCTAAAGATAAAAAATTTCCCCTTATTACTGCTTTGTCTGCATCCCACAAATTTTGGTATGTTGTCTCATTTTTGTCATTCTCTAGGTAAATTATGATTTGATGAATGAATGAAATATGTCTATGGATTGGATGAAATGAAATGGATGAAATATGTCTATCATTTGCTCTTTCACTCAATCATTCTTCAGGGTGAGATTATTTAGTTTCCAGTTACTTTTTGGTCTATTTACCCCTAGCTTTTTGTTGAATGTAGTTTTTATTGCATTGTGATCTGAACAGAATGCATCTACTATTTCTGCCTTTCTGCATTTAATTTTGAGGTCTTTATGACCTAATATGTGGTCATTTTTTTATAGGTTCCATGGATTGTTGAGAAGAAAGTGTACTCCTTTCTGCTCCATTCAGTTTTCTCCAAAGATCTATCATATCTAACTTTTCTAGTATTCTATTTACCTCTTTGACTTCTTTCTTTTTTATTTTGTGGTTTGATTTATCTAATTCAGAGAGTGCAAGGTTGAGATCTCCCACTATTATAGTTTTGCTGTCTATTTCTTCTTGCAATTTTCTTAATTTCTCCTTTAGGAAGTTAGATGCTAATGCCACTTGGTGCATATATGTTTAGTGTTGATATTGCTTCATTGTCTATGCTACCCTTTAGCAAGATATACTTTCCTTCCTTATCTCTTTTAATTAGATCATTTTTTGCTTTTGCTTGTTCTGAGATCAGAATGGCTACCCCTGCTTTTTTTTTTTTTTAACTTCACTGAGGCATAATACCTTCTTTTACCTTCACTCTCTATGTATCTCCCTGCTTTAAATGAGTTTCTTGTAAACAACATATTGTAGGGTTCTGGCTTTTGATCCAATCTCCTATTCGCCTCTGCTTTATGCAAGAGTTTATCCCATTCACATTTATGGTTAAAAAATCAATTCTGTATTTTCTGCCATCTTATTATTCCCAGATTATGCTTTTCTTTTTCTTACCATCCTATACTCCCCTCCCCAATATTAAACTTATGGGGCACCACTTGCCTCACACTGCTCTTCCTCTTTAGAATCCCTCCCACCCCCTTTCAATCCCTTCCCCTTTCTTGTATTTTCCTCTTATTACTCTTTTCCTTTTCCATTTTCCTCTCCCACTTTTTAAGAGGTGAGAGAAGTTTCTCTATAAACCAAATATGTCAATCATTTTCTCTTTGAGCTTAATCTGATAAGAAGGATTTTCACACAATGTTTCTCCCCCTCCTAAATTCCCTCACATATTATAGGTTTCCTTTGCCTCTTTGTGGGATGTAGTTTCCCTCTTTTTATCTCCCTTTTTGTCTTTTTCTGATACTATCCCCTTTCCATTTCTTCTTCCCTTTTTTTATTATATCATTAAACCAAATTATATATGTACTCTTTATGTATGTCCATAACAGAAATAAAATTCTCAAGAGTTCTTTTTACCTTTTTCTGCTTCTCTTGAGTCTTATAATAGGAGGTCAAATTTTTTGTTTCTTTAGCTATGCTTTTTTCATTAGAAACAAATGGAATTCCCCTGTTTCATTAAATGTCCATCTTTTTCTCTGGAAGTAAAGGCTCAGCTTAGCTTGGTAGTTATTATTGGCTGCATTCCAAGTTCTTTTGCCTTTCAGAATATCAGATTTCAGACTCTCCAATCCTTTAATGTGGAAGCAGCTTAGATCTTGAGTGATCTTTATAGTGGCTCCTCAGTATTTGAATTGTTTTTTTTTCTGGCTGCTTGCAATATTTTTTCCTTAGTCTGATAGTTCTGAAATTTAGCCACAATATTCCTTTGAGTTTTTATTTTAGGGTCTCTTCCAGAAGGTGTTCAATGAATTCTTTCAATGCTTATTTTACCTTCTGAATCTACTACATCTGGGCAATTCTCTTTGATGATTTCCTGTAAAATTGTATGTAGACTCTTTTTTTTAATCATAATTTTTGGGAAGTCCAATAATCCTCAGATTATCTCTCCTAGATCTGTTTTTCAGGTCTGTTGTTTTTCCAAGTATATGTTTAAATTTTTTTCTATTTTTTCATTTTTTGGTTTTGCTTGACTGATTCTTAATGTCTCAATGAATCATTCATTTCTATTCAATTCTGATTTTTAATTAGTTATTTTCTTCATTAGCTTTTTTTACTTTTTTTGAATATGCCCAATTGAGTTTTTAAATGAGTTGTTTTGCTCTATGGAATTTTTTCCCATTTCACTAATTTTTTTACTGAGTTATTTTCTTTTTCAATTCACAAATCCTACTTTCCTGGGAGTTCTTTATCTTTTCCAATTCACAAATTCTGTTTCCTTGGGAATTCTTTATCTTTTTCAATTCACATTTCAGGAAGTTGTTTTCTTTTTCCACTTCATCAAATTTTTCTTTAAGTGAGTGTACTCTTTTGCATAGCTTCTCTTTTCTTCTGGCTCCCTTTTAAGACTTTTTATAATTTCTTCTAGGAGAACATTGTGTGATGTGGACCAGGTTACATTCCCCTTTGGGGTTTTGTCTAGAGACTGTCTGCTATTAGTCTCCTTAGGGTTGAAAACCTGTTCTCTTTCTATATAGAAGGTATAGGTATTTAGCATATGCGTGGCCTTTTTATTCAATTTTTTAAAGCACTTAGGGTATGCCTTCAGGGCCAGTTGGTTATCAGCTTCCTCTGCAGTGTCGGGATAGATATATGGACAGTAGTTGTCCTGCCAATGGGCTGCTAAGACGGGTGGAGCTGTGGAAGTGCTCTGGAAAGAGCCCTGCGCCAGAGGTGTCTCTGCCCTGGGAAGTATGGCCACACTTTGGAAGTTCTATTGTCCTGGGCAGAGCACTTCTGCTGTGCAGATTTGTACTGCCCCAGACAAAAGCCCTGAGATGCAGAATGCGGCTGCACAGCTGTGCTGTGGCCTGTGCTGAATAACTTGAGTGCTGGGTAGGTTTAGCCAAATCCTGTTAGATTCTGGTGTTTTTTTGGAGTACACTCTACCTTTGGCTTTTTGTAACTTCTCTGCTGATCTACTGCTTTGCAATCAAAGCAGAGCAGCCAACCTGTGGTAGAGTCCTCCCTGCAAAATCTCCACCCACTTCGAGACCATCCTCACCCTGGTTCACTCAGTGTACCAGCCTCTATGTTCTGCCTCCCTGCCTGTGTTGGCCTGCTCTCGCTGATGAGGACAAACCTTTTCTGGAGATCTTCCAGATTTTCTTTGGCTGCTAATTTGTTGTACTCCAGTATTCATGGATTTTAGAGTCAAGGACAATTTCTGAGGCTGAATTTGGTAATTAATAGTGAGGGTAGACAAGGAGCTTAGAATGAAGAGTGTGTCTTCTCCGCCATCTTGGCTTTGCCTCCAACCTGTTTTAACAAAGATTTTTTCCCTTTAATATTTTCACAGCAAATACTGTATGTGCCAATTCCCTATTATCAAAAAAGACTTACTTTGAAGCCAATTTAACATTTGACTAAATGGTTTTTTATCAAATAACTCTGAAGATCAATGTTTTCCATAATTTTTAATAGTTGTCTCTCTGATGTTCACTCTTTGGCCCAATCTCATAAGTGTAAAGAAATCTCAAAGTTAATGATGATATTATTAATGGCCAATGAAGCAAACAGTGAAAGAAATATACATGTAAGTACAATATAGAAGAAATAGGCCCTCTCAGAATAACAGTACTAGATGCTGGAGCAATAATGTACATATACCCAATAAGAGTATAACACTAACAATTGGGAAACGTGAAGGAGACAAGTTTGAAATCCTCATTTTCTATAGTCAGTAACCCAGGGAAACATTGTCACAAATGCACAATGTATTTTCTGCTTTATAAACTTCAAAATTGCTATGGAATGTACTTTATTTGAAGAAAGTTTGATTTGCATAATCAGAATCATATTCCATAAGAACCCAGAAGATTTGTAGTTATGACTTTAATTTTAGAAAAACACATCAAAAAGTCTTTTTAGTGTAATTTTAAAAAACTAATTCATGACTTTCATCCAGGATGAAATTGACAGAATTATTGATTTGACAATGTCTCATTTCTGTTCTGAAAATATTGGATTAAATATAAAATAACCATTTAGGACTCATTGTAAGTGATTTCTAGTTGAAATGGATTGTTGAGAGTTTAATTTTTTGTTATGGAGCAAATACATTCAGCACATTATTTAATCTATGTGGAGAAATGACACTACTAACCTGTCTTTATTTTATTCAACCTCTAAAATTCCTGTCCTTCTGTCTTAAATGAAGTCCAAAATGAGACTGAAATTAAAGTGACAAGCATAAAACTGTGCTTTATAGGTGACAAAAAATTGATCAGTCAGGGATATAGCATGATTTTATTGTTGTTCACAGATGCAGAGGAATGCCTGCAGTGCCCTGAAGATCAATATCCTAATAAGGAGAGAAATCACTGCCTCCCCAGGACTGTGACCTTCCTGGCCTATGAAGAACCTCTGGGAATGACTCTGGCCTGTGCAGCCATCTGCTTCTCCCTCCTCACTGTGCTGGTCCTGGGTATCTTTCTGAAGCACAGGGACACCCCCATAGTCAAAGCCAATAACCGCAGTCTCAGCTACACTCTGCTGGTCTCCCTCAGCCTCTGCTTCCTCTGCTCCTTGCTCTTCATCGGCCATCCTACCACAGCCACCTGCCTGCTGCGCCAAACCACATTCGCAGTTGTCTTCACAGTGGCCGTTTCCTCCATTTTGGCTAAAACCATCACTGTGGTTTTGGCCTTCAGGGCCACCAAACCAGGGAGCAGGCTCCGCAGGTGGCTGGGATCCACAGCATCTTACTCTCTCATTTTCACCTGCACCCTCATCCAAATGTGTCTCTGTGGCATCTGGCTTGGGACATATCCCCCATTCCTGGAGATGGACATCCACTCTGAGCCTGGCTCCATTATCATCCAGTGCAATGAGGGCTCCCTCCTCATCTTCTACTGTGTCCTGGGCTACATGGCCTTGCTGGCCTTGGCGAGCTTCACCGTGGCTTTCCTGGCCAGGAACCTGCCGGACACTTTCAACGAAGCCAAGTTCCTGACCTTCAGCATGCTTGTGTTCTGCAGCGTCTGGATCTCCTTCCTGCCCTCTTACCAGAGCTCCAAGGGCAAGGCCATTGTGGCCTTGGAAGTCTTTGCCATCTTGACCTCCAGTGCTGGGATTCTCTCTTGTATCTTTGCTCCCAAGTGCTTTGTGATCCTTCTAAGATCAGAACAAAATACTCTGGGGATACTTAAAAAGAAAGTTACTTCCTGAGAAGCCAGGTCTTCTCTAGCTCATTAGTCACAGTCAAGGAATTCCTTTGATCCGATAGTTATAATAAAATATGAAAAATGTGTCTGCTTCATTTGCCTGTTTTCTCTAATATTCATCTTTTTATTTGAATATAAAAGCATTTTGAAAGTATACTCTTGCCTGCTTTTAGAATAGAGGTAGAATGGGATCAGTTGCTGTTTTGAATTATTTTACATATAGCAGACAATACGTGAATTACATTTTAAAAATATTGATGGAAAATAGTTGAATTTAAATAAATGAGATTCTGGTTTCCAATTCTAATCTTTAATAAGTCCATCCAGCATTATGAATTGTTGATTTATTACTTGGAAAATTAGAACTTTAATTTTCCACCAGTTTGAGTGAGTTGTATTGTTAACAAATGCTTTTGAATTAATTGAACATATCTATGAGAGAAGGTTTATAGGACAGTGCTTACAAACTAATTAATTTGCTGCGTAGAATGGTTTCTAAACCAGTGAATAGGTACTAGAAATTATTTAGCTTCTCTCTTTTCCATCAGTCATGTAATTGTAGAATGATCATTGGAACGGGAAATCTGTTCTAAAGTGTTATTATTTCCATCAAATACATCTTATAACAATACCTTTGGCATATAAGTAGTTGGTTTTCAAGGCACAATACAAATGAGATAATAATAATGCAGGAGTAATAATATTCTTTTCTTTCTTCAAGGAAACTACTTCAGTTAGAATATTTTGGTGATCATATTATTTATTCATTGCATGATCCATTATTGCAATCTATCATCTTTTGTTTTTCTGAGGTCTTTGAATGTATCTCTGGGCTTAGATAGTTTAAAGAAAAATGAATTGATGAAATTCTGTTTTAAATAAACACCTTTTTAAAGTGTTTAAAAAAACACTTCTCTTAAAAAAAAAATACCAAACCTCAAAGCATATTATCAACTATAGCCATTGAAATCATTTAGCATTTGTTAAAGATAAAAATGTAAATTAATGACATAGGGAAAAGGAGATACAAATTCAGCTGACCTTTGTAAAACCCAGCTTTTCAGAGTTGAGTGTAAAGAATTTTTGAGCCCTCCAGAATTCACAATTTGGAATTCTGGGTCAGGAAAAGACTTTTGCTAGTCCCTGGGATTGTAAATGGCAAATTTTTCAATTGTTCCAGAAATCAATTGAGGTTATTCACTGGAATGTCAAACATTGAAGCAGAATCTTTAAAAATCAGTGTACACAATGGACAGAGGGAATTCGACTTGCCTGTAGAACACTAACATATTACTCTCACTTTTTTCATGTTGATTCCAGTAAAATATGCTTACTCTCACTGGCATGATCAATATTTAGTTCAATATTTGAATACAATCACATGTCTTCTCTAACTCATCTCATCCGTAACTCAGCTCAAATAACAACAATTTATTTACCAAGATTTTCTGACATGCATTCCACTCTTCTCATGATTTCAGGAAAAAATGATATTTTCCTGATACCAAGAAATATGGTTAAGAGCTTTGTCTAAGAGAGAAAGTACTCTACCCCACATTCAGCAAGTGATGGGAGATAGAGACCTCCTCATACTGAAATCTACTGCCTAGCTGGGCATTAAGCATTACCCCTACTCTGTTAGTAAATTCTCTATGAGATAAGTAAAGACTCATTTCTCCATATCTTTGGAGCATTCTCCAAGGGCCATAAAGAAAAATTCTTTGGCCTTGGGAACTTTGTGCTTCCCTGACTTGGGAGAAGTAGAGCCAAGGATTACCCACCAAAATGCTGTATTGTTCTATACCCTTGTGTCTCATCTATCCCATCTCTCTCCAGGGCTGACTCCAGGAAGGAAGATAGAACAAGACACCAAATGTTGGACTTCTTTTTCTGGGTACTTATGGGGACACTCTACACAGAAAGGCATTGTAGCCTTATTGTTGATTTAAATCCACTCAGAATCGCCTCAGTAGCTAGATTATTCAAATTAATATCTAGTTGACTTCTCCTGCCATCACCTTCAGATTAAGACCACAAAAATCACACCCATTTCCCTTTTTTTTCAGAGAAATCTGGTGCCAATGGATCCAAGTCCCATGTTTTTCTCTCAGTCCAGGAATTACTCTACTGCTGTTTCAGGGACTTGATTCCAAGTTCGTTTAGATCTCTCGCCTCATAGAACTTATATGATCTCAATTGTCCGGCATTCTAAGCAAACACCCTCATGGTCAAATTCCCTGAGCTTGACTTGATTTTGAAAATTTCTGCCTTAAAGCTGTTTGAACCTCTCCGTTCCTCACAATCCCTTATATACATATTTTCACAACTGTCATACACTGTGTCTGGCACATGGTACCTGCTTAATAAATCTTTGTTAATTGATTAACTTCATTGATTAAACTGCTCTAGCCTCAAGCCCACTGTGTTCTCACACTTCTCTTAAAAGTCTTTAGAACAAACTTCTAGACTCAGAACACAGGTTCTAACAGAACTTGATTCTGCTCTATTTGACTAAACAGAAAGTGAGGCTACCCACAAGTCTCTGACTTATCTTTTGGGACCAGTTTGCAATGGGACTTTCTCTAGGTCCTCATAACTTCACCATCCCTTCAGGTAGAAATGGTAGTATTTACCCTCTAAGACAAGTACTTCCGAGCTCCCAGAGAAACTAGGGACAACAATCAGTCCATTGTTCTGGGGGGGGGGAATGTAAGATGCAAGTTCAAGTGCTAGGATTTTGCTTGGGAGAAATAACATCTCCCACATAATAATCTGTTGTTTGATATGTCTTCACTTTCCTCCCAGTTTTACTGCCCTTCAGCCCAAGTTCTTCTGCTGAACACCCTGGTACATCTCATATCCCCAATCCCAATTCTCTTTCCCTCTCATATTTCCTGCATCTTCTCTTCCCTTAAAGGAGGAAGGTGAAGAAAGCCACAGGAAAATGTCAAATTTAATCATCATTTTACAGAAAAGAAAATGAAAACAGAATGATATTAAGATACATGGTTAGTATCTGAGATTGTTAACTTGGGGTTCAATCCTAAGGGTGCAAATGTAAGGGTTGATTATGTATGATAGCTGTACAAGGATTGAATCAAATCATTCTAACTTCTACACCCTTCAAAAATAGTTCTCAAGATGCTACATCTCCCTCAAATTTTGGTCAAGTGCAAATGTTTTTCTGCTGATTCAATAAGTTATAGTCTTTAGGTCATGTGCAAAGAAGTCCTTCATCAATTTAGATGTCCTTGAATGTTAATAAATGAATACGAGTGACATTGCTCAGGAAGTATGTCTGGATTGGTTGGGGAAACTCTGTCATACTACTTCTGTTGTTTATAGTAAATAGACTATTTGAAAATAGGAATTAAAGAGGGATGGGGTCAAATTGCCTTGGCCAAGCTCTTAATAATAGAGTATTTGTGATGGGATGGGATGGGGAAATGATTGCAATGGCTTCATCATTTCTTTCTTAATCTTTCTCACTCCTAAATGAACAGAGAAAAACTTTGTTAATTTGGATTTTTTGAATTAGTTCTCTAGTATTATACATGAATATTGATCTCTGATGACAGTGTCTTCTTAGGGAGAAAAAACAGACTGGATGTGTTGGAGCAAGGCAAAACTGACAAGGGATCCAAAATAAATGCTGTATTATCCCTACAATGATTGTCAAGAGGACTTGAACAAGAGAACTTTTAGGAGTTGTGAGTTAACCTCTTCTATATACTCTAAGCTTGAGCTCACTTTTCACTGGAGTCTGTATGTGCTAGAATCACACATGGGTCAACACACATGGAAGACTGAGTCACTGATTATTTCATATAGTTCATTCCTGGAATTTGGGGTAACAAAAACACTACACCTGAAATTAGGTTTTAGCATGAGGAAGTCTCTTAATCGTATTCCTGATTGGCGATAGAGTCCTCTTTTCCGAAAGTAGTTTGGGGCCAGGACTCTCCTACTTGGGAAGATGAGAGAATTGAACCACATGTTATAGAGGAAACTGGGAATGTTGAAATTGAACACGAAAGAAAAGATGAGTTAGGGAGACATGATGATGGAGTCTTTTTCTGTACCTCATTTGTATAAAATAATTACTGATCTTACCTTTTTCTAGACAGTTTTGATTTTTAGAATCAAATCATACTCACTTCTACCCCAATTTTTCTTTTGAGTTACCCAATTACTTATGTCAATCTTAAACATATAATATATATGTTTCCATATAAAAAACAAACAATTAACTTATGGTAGATTCCTTGAAATTAATCTTTGATATTGGTTCCAATGTGTTAAATTTTCTATTAATGTTGGGTTTGGTTGAGACAAAGTCCTGAAAATCTTTAAGTTCATTGAATGCACCTTTTTTATTGAATATTATGGGTAATTTTGCTGAATATGATATTTTTGGGCACAGGCCTATTTTTTTGGATTGCTGGTGTAAATGATTCTAGCGCCTGTGGTCTTTTATTGTGGTTGCTGATAAATGCTGTACAATTCTAACTGTAGCTCCAGTATATTTGAATTATTTTTCCATATTTCTTGCGAGATTTTCTCTTTGATCTGGGGTTTTTGAAATTTGGCAATAATATTCCTATGAGTTGTCCACAAAGAAATCACTTTGGGGTAGTGATTGATGTAATTTTTCTTTCTATTTTTACTTTCCTCTCATGTTCTATCACTCCAGGATAATTTTCTTGGATTTTCTTGCATTATTGTGTCAAGGTACTTTTGTTGGTCATAGCTTTTGGGTAGTCCATTTATTTTTATTTTTTCTCTTGATGTATTCTCCAGATCTGTTGTTTTTTATAAGATGTTTCACATTTGTTTTGTTATTTCTTGGTCTCTTTCAGTTTTACTGGCTTCCCCTTGCCCAATTAAAAAAAAAAGATTGTTGTGAAAATATAAATCTATAGTTTGCTACTGTTTTAAAATAGCCAACAAAATGATTATATAGATTTTTTTTTCTTCCTCACCTCTGCCCTGGAGAGCCTAACATTAGACACAAATGTATATCTATAGATGTAGATATATTGATACATACACATGCATATATATGCATATGACTACATCTATATATATGCAAAATTATTCTACACATACTTTTATTTATCAGTAGTTTCTCTGGATGCAGATAATATTTTTGTTCATATGTCCTTTATCTTAATTTGACTATAACATAACTTATTCACTCCAAGTCATTCTTAATACAGTATTATTTTTAATGCATTTAATATTCTCATGGTTCTTCATTTTTCATCTTTCACTATTTCATGTGTGTCATTCCATATTTTTCAAAAATTACTGAATTTATCATTTCTTGTAGCAAAATAACATTCTATCACAACCATATAACACAACTTGTCCAGCCATTCCCAGGTTGATGAGTATCCCTGAAATTTTCAATTTCTTTGCCATTATAAAGAGAACTGCTATAAAGGTTTTTTTCCTTTTCCTCTAATCATCTTTAGAAACAGACCAAGTAGTAGTATTGCTAGGTCAAGGGGAATAGGTAGTTTAATAAGTCTTTGGGCATAATTTTAGATTGTTCTCCAAAATGATTGGATCAAATTCAACCAAGAATGAATTAGTGTCCTAATTTTTCCATATTCCCTTTAACATTTGTCACATTTTCCTCCTATCATTTTAGTCAGTCTTATAGGTGTAAAATGATATCTCAGGGTTATTTTAATTTGCATTTCTATAATTAATAATAATGTAAAGCATTTTTATATGATTAAAACTGTTTCAATTTTTTTTTCAGAAAATTGCCTATTCTTATTCTTTAATGATTTATTTACCAACTGCGGAATGTCTTGTGTTCTTTTAGATTTGACAAATTTCTTCATATATCTTAGATTTTGATCTGATACTGTTTGTAAAAATCCTTCACTCAAATTTTCTGCTTTCCTTTTTTAATTTTGACTACATTTGCTTTATTTGTACAAAATCTTTGTAATGTAAAATATAAATGATCCAGTTTACACCTAACTTTGTTCTCTATTTCTTATTCATTAACTGTTTGCCTATCCATAAGACTGATAAATAATATGTTCCATGTTCTAATTTTTTTGTAAAGTCTCTTTTAAAATCTAGATTATGTTTCCCTTTTGACCTTATCTTGGTAAATGCTCTATATTCTGTTTCTGCCTTATCGCATTAGATCAATTCTCAATTTTCCACCTTTGTTTCTTTATTATCCTTGAGACCTTTCCTACTTTATTATCCTTGAGACTCTTCCAGATAAAGAGCTGGCTAAGTATTTACCTTCATTTTTCAATATAGACATATACTTAAAAATAAATATTAAAATATGTCACAAGGCACATTCAGATGTTGATTAAAAAGATAAAAAAGACAAATAGTGCAACTTCTGGAGAATGGATTTTGATGACTGCAGTTTTCCAAAGTTCAGGCAATCAGGGAGAAAAGCCTATGAAGTTGTTTTTTGGAAAATGGAATTATTTTACCAAGTCAGGCAATTTCACACTCACGTTTGAACAAAGCAAAAAGTTTCTGCTTCTGATTTAGGAAGGACTAATCAGGTATGTGCTTTTTAGAGCTCATAATTACTCTCTTGTAGAGAGCTCTGCAAATTCCTGAATTGGCTTTGGATTTGAATAGCAAATTCATAGGCTTGTCCCAATTAGAGTTCCAGGAGACTGCTGTTGAATTCAGACTGTGTACAGCAGCTGGAAAGTTCAATAGATTGTGTGAGTGCTTGTCCCACTTTAATACCCTGGTTTTTTTCATACTGGCTTGGATTCCAGAAACTGAACCTTCCCAAATCCTGAGCCCAATTCTTGCTTCAGAAATTGCTCTCCAACCAGCACTCAGTTTTGGCTTTAAGATTACTGCTTTGTCTCGGAGACTATGCTTAGGCAAAGATGTGTCAATCAACTCTGAATGGAAACTTGGTGATAGAAAACAGGGTAGAAAAGAGCAGATATAGCAGTTGGTGTACATTCTTTCTTATCTGCCAAAGCCGATTGCTTCGTGTATGACTAGGACCTCTCCTGGCTCTCAGTCCTTTATCATTTGCTGTTGTGAATGTTCCCAGTAGAATGCCCACTGGTGCAGTCCTTGGTGAAGTAGGCATGTATCATCCAGTTCAAATAATCCTACAGGTCCACTTTTGCTATTTCTTTCTGTCCACCTGGACTGGAAAATGTCTGTCTATGATTTATTCATAATTTACTGATTAAGATAAGATTTGTTGCATTTCCAAATATTGATACAAAGGAAGGTTGTAGGATTCTAGGCTGCAGTTATTTCTGCTGTTTTCCCATTTCATTGTGTCTACTTCTCATTCAAATGCTTTTTCCATGCGTTCTTATGTTCCATATGTTTCATATGTTCTTCCTAATGTTGCACATGAATCTTATATTTCCATATACTGTCATGTTGCCTTGGTCGAGAACATGTTAAACTAAAACATTTGGGCAAACTCATCTTCCTGTCTGTTTTTTTAATACAGCTGATCAATTCGGAATGACTTTTATATTTTAAAGTAATTTTAAGTCACTAAAAAATGGAAAAAAAATCCCAAATACCATAAAAATAAGACCCAGGGAATATTTTTTGCCTAGGTCCATAGTATGACTAATGATCTTGAGAGCAATCACACAACCTGCATTTATTAATCATATATTTTTATGCAAAACACTCTGAAAGATAGTGGGTATACAATGATATGTATGTAGTGTTCCCATTTATAGCCGATTCTGGACTGTGAAGGAAATTTGTGCTGAAGTTAATTCAGTCAAGATTACAACATTAGGTTGATATAACTTCATAAGGAAAATTCCAACTTCTTGATGCAAAGGGTGAGATGATTTAAGAAAATCTTTTTAAAAGATGTTTCTGGATATGTTATAATAAAGAAAAACCAATAAAAAGATCATCATTCTTGAAATGCACAAGTAAATCATGACGTGGCACAATCATATGGTAGATACAGTGATAACTGATGAAATGTTTGTTGGTTCCACTGGTACTTTTGTGATATTGGGAGAAATTTCAGAAAAGGTGCAGAAGGAGATACTTCCCAGGGAAAACTTGATGGGAAGACAGAGATGAGAATCCTCCAGGATAGGCATTTAAAGCTTGTGATCACAATATATTGAAGTCCACTATGAGGAGACCATTGAGTTATTGGGGTGTTGCCAGTCTTGTCTTTGTAACCTTCGGCCTAAGACCACTGTTTCCTCTAAAAGAAATATCTGTCAAATAATCTATCCAGAAAAAAAACCCTGTGGTAGAAAACAGTGTAGTAAGCACCAGAGCTGACAGTTAGTATATATTCCATCTTAATTATTATTTCATGTGGGCCTGGCACCTCTCTTTGTTCTAGTTTACAACCTTGGTCTTTTATCATTTACTCTGCTGAAATGTTCTCCATGGTATGCCCACTGGTGCAGTCCAGTTCTAGTAGTCATAGACCTTTCTGTTTATTTTGATTATAAATCTACTTTTCCTGTCTCTTTCTGCCCACTTTTGCTGGAAAAGTGCCTGACTATGATTTATTGCTGACTTTGGAATAGGACAAGATTTGTTGCATTGTCTAAATCTTTATGCAAAGAATGTTGTGGAACCCTAAACCTCAATTTTTCTTGGTACTTTCCCCCCTCTTTTAACTGTATCCATTACTCAAACAAAGACATTCCCATTTGTTACAAATATGACACTTATATAATATTATTATATATTATATATCAGTGTGTTAAACTAAAACGTGAAGCAAACTCATTTACCTGACTTTTTAAAAACAGATGATCAGTGTAGAGTACAGTCTAGCTGCCTGGAGGGCCTTGGGTCAACCAGAGTCAGGATAAATTAAAGTCCTTGGTGTTTAGGGGGAGAAGTGAAGGAGGCAGACAAGCAGAATCCTGGATTCGGTAGTCAGGCATCACCAACTTCTCTCCTGCTCTTCCTGCAGCCAAGTTCCTCTGGCCCCTTTCCCTCTGCCTCCAATCCTTGCCTATGATTATCTTAACACCAAACATTCACCAAGCACCAATGGTGAGAAAGAACCATTTATCCAAACGTATGCTAATAGAGTCATTGTCTCACAACCAATAGATAATTAATGCCTTAAGTGCTCTGTTGTCTGATTTAAGCATATCCTTTTGGAGTTTCAGCCTTCTACAAATCAGCTGAGAATGACCTTTATATTGTACTGTAGTATTATATTTCACTAAAAATAAAAAAAAAATTAGCCCTAAACACCATAAAAATAAGATGAGGACAATATTTTATGCATAGAATCATACTTAGAATCATGCTCCTTAGAGCAGTCAGTCAGCGTTTATTAATCATATGTTATGTACAAAGTACTGTGTAAGGCATTGGGCATAAAATAGTATATCACTTTCTAATTTTCCAGTAGGTGATTTAGAGATCTGAGTGAAATTTGTGCTAACGATTTTATTTAATTCAGCCAGAGTCCCAGCATCGAGTTGTTATAATACAAAGTAAAGTCCACCTTCTTGATAAAAAGGGCAAGATAATTAAAAAAAATCTTTTTAATAAGTGTTTGCAGATGTGAATGTGTTATAAAGGCCTCATAAAGAAAAATCACTGAAAAGATCACCATTCCTTAAATGTGTGGGTACAATATGAGGTGGCACAATCACATAATAGCACTAGTGATAATTGATAAAGTGAGGCTTTGCTCCACTGATTCTTTTTGTGATATTGGGAGAAATTAGGAAAAAAGCTTTGGGATGAGGGGTGTTTCCCAGTGAAAAAATTGAAGGGAAGTCAGAGATATGAGTCACTCAGGATAGGTATATGAGTGTTGTGAACACAATCTATGGAGGGAAAGCTCACAGTGAAGAGACAATTGATTTATTAATGATTTGTCAGTCTTGTCTTTAATGCAACATAATGTTTGGTGGAGTATCAGGACCTTATAAAAGTTTATTATAGATAAATTATTGTACTTTGATGTTAGCTTAGTAAAAAGGTGACCCTAATTTGAGCAGGACAATTATGGTATGAGAAAAGTGACTATTTTTATTGCATTAATAACCAATTTTGGTTTTAAGACCCATTTTTCCTTTTAGTTTTTTTTTTATTTCTTTATTCATGGACCAACCCCTGTAAGTTTCTTTCTACAGATAATTAAGCCCCAAATCCTCCCCACTCTGGAAGATCTGATTTGTGTTACAAGTGCAAATCTCTTCTAATCTAGGTGAATTCCAGTCCTAAAGCACTAGGCTCATGCCCTTGGATCCCTCCCATTGGAGTTTAGGGCATCTCAGCTTATGAAGGAGAAAAACAACCAATATAGTCTAGGTAGAAATGGATTCCTATGTCCAGGTTGCTGAAGGCAGGTGACATTCTCAGGAGTGGGGACTGTAGGCTTTTATCTCATATCCACATTTGCAAAACTCTACCCCTGCATTAGTTGTTAACAAATCAGGGATGATTTTTCACCTGTCAAAGGCATCCCTTACCCAAAGAGATCTAAACTTTCATTGAGGTCCATGCTTTTGTCTTTGGTTATTGAGAGAGACCATGGTCCATCAATTTAATGAATGCTTGCTAACTTAATTAATAAATTGATCATGAATAATTCAGAAATTCAATTCTCTGACTTTTCATTCAATTCACATGTGACAGATTTTTACCTTCTCGAATCCTTAATTGCCTGTGGGAGATAATTGCTCTATTGCACCTATGATTTCCAGGACTGAGGTAACAGGCAAGACTTGTAAGGGATATGAATGATCAACTTAAAAAGATTATTGAGTATTCCATTTTGTCTATTTTTATTCATTCACTCATCACTGGTTTATGTGTCCTTGAAATGGTCAAAATATTGTGGTCATTGATATCAAGGCTAGAAAATTATAAAATTCATCTCAGTCTGGGAATGAGGGCCTAGACCTTGTTACTATCATTCTCACTTTCAGTCTTAATTCGGTCACACTGTTCCCTGACTGATGCAACATTTGGCAGTTTGGGGCCATTGCCGAGATTGAGCTTGGTGAGAATGGAAGTACTCCTCTGAAAGACCCCTAAAATCTAGCTTGAGAAAGACCAGAGAGAGATTAAGGCATTTCAAAATGGAAGCTGTGAAGGCTCTAGGGACTGAAGGTAGGAACAGAGGTTCCCAAACTTTTTTTTGGTTGAGTTTTTGAAGTTTTTAAGATGAAAGATGCAGGTACAGAGTTTCTGGGCTAGATGGTCCCCAGAGACCCTCACTCTCAGACTGATCAACATATTTGTCTGATTTGCACCCAAGAGATGAAGATGGACCACTTTTCCTTATCCATCCACAGGGAACAAGGAGAATAATATGCAGGAGGCAAAAAAATCAGATAAATATGCTCTACTCATTCAAGCTTTTGCCTTTGCCCTAAACAGAGGCCCACTTCATGTCTCACATTCTGCTTTCCCAAATGAGAGAGACTTTCCAAAGCTTGAACATCTATTACGAAAGAAAAATCACAGATGCAAGAACTATGATCTCCAGTCACTTTATACTCTCCTACTCCTTGGTTCTTTAGACATTTGGGATAGGGGTTTGGGGAAAGTGGGACTCTCATCCTCTATATTATTTTTATTTCTGATTTTGCAGATTTTCCTTTCTGAGTACCAGATGATGAAGACTCCTTGCCACATAGAAAGAATTTACAATCCCACATATAGAAAAGAAGGAGACCTAATCATTGCCGGATTCTTCTCGCTTTTTGTGAAGGTACAGATTTATATGGAAAAAAGATTCTTCCAAGAGTCTCCCTTCTGGACTTTTGCAGAACCAAAGTGAGTAGTTACTTTTTCCCCTAATTGATAACAATAATCATCCATATTTCTTACTGACTGGTTTGTTGGCAGAGTTGTGTTTTCTTTATTCTCAGTGCTTTGGTTAAAGCAAAGATGTGGGTTTCAAAGTAACTAGAAATCTAACATACTAGAATCTGACAAATTAAAAGTGTCATTAATGTGCAGTATAGCTTGCACAGAGAGATTATTCATACACATCCTATATGGCATGATATTTCAGAACATTCATGTCCACAGATGACTAAAACTATGACATTTCCTAATTTGCAAATCACTCTCTGATACCTCTCTTGCTCAACTGTAAACTTCAAAAGCTTGTAAGCTCTTTATACCTTGGTCACCATGTATATATCTACATGTGGTATCCCTCATCATCTTTGTGACCTTTTAAATAAAGCCTCCCTACCACTCTCAATATTCCCCACCCATCTCTAATTTTCATATTTTTGACAATGCCCCATTGTAGGAATGCAATCTCTCCTCAATTCTCAGAATTCTATTTTCATTTAAAATTCAACTCACTTGCCATGAAGACTTTTCTGCTTCCCTTGAGCTATGGATGACTTCCTCCAAATCATATTTTATCAACTTTGTCCCTAATATACTGCTTTATGTATGGGCACATTTTCTGTTCTGACCAAAATATATCCTGTTTGAGATTTTTTCCCTCATTTATCTTTTTATCCCCATGACTTGCAAATGCCTGACCTCTAGTAATAAGGGAGTCATAAATACTTGTAAGCTCATTGATGTCACTTCTTACACATTTCAATTTCTGCTCTTTAGGAACTCCAATTTCTATCTTTCCATTTACTACATTGTGAATTGGAGACAATTTCTGTAACTTCTCTTCATCATTCTCATTGCCTTCTCTGCTGACAGTGCTGATCAGTCTCCTCATTGATATTCTTTTCTCTCTAGTTTTTAAGGACTGTTTTTCTCTTTTTATGTTCCTCCTTTTCTTGTTTTACCTTCTCTGTCTCCTTTCTGAATCTTCCTGAGATCATATTGTGTGACTACAGGTATCCCTCAGGGATCTGTTTCTAACCTATTCTACCACTTCCCTTAGTTATCTTATCAGATCCCCTGAATTACTTAGCATCTTTATGTTGATATTTCTCACATTTGCCTATCCTGATCCAAACTTTTTGCTCACTTCACACCTCATATCATCAATGGTCTCTCAGATACCTTGGACTAAGTGCCCAGTGGACATCTTCAGTTCAGAAATCATTATCTTTTGCCCTACTTACTTCCTACTTATCCTACTTCTGTAGAGGGCAACACCATCCTCTGATGCCCCTTAGCTCAAAACATCAGAGTGATCCTAATTTCTTCCCTATCCCTCACCCCACATATACAAGTTATTCCCAAAATCTATGTTTTTCAACTTGGCAATGTCTCTTAAATATATCATGCCCTGGATATCTGTTTCTTTTTCTGACTCCCTCTGTCTCTCTGTATCTCTCTCTCTTTGTCTCTCTATCTATCTTTCTATCTTTCCATCTCTGATTACAAGCAGTCTTTCCCTTTAAAATGTTCTATTTTTGAAGACAGCATTTTCTTTGCTGTTTTTTTTTTTGTATTTTTATGGTTTAGCACAGTACCTAGACCAAAGCAGGTGCTTAGTAAGTGTTGATTGATGGATAACCTGATTCTCAGTTATCCAGCTTCTAAGACAGGAATAGATAGTATGTCCTTAATCGAATAAAGCTGAAGCAAGGCCTGCATGGCTAAGGAATTCTAAATTTTTTGCATCTTCCTGCTTTAGGTCAGGTAGCTATTTCAAATCAGTACTGCACCTTGAATCTTTCAGTATTACACATTACCTAGCAATGACAATCTTTTGAAATACCTGTGTTCCATTTTCTTCCCAATGTATAATCTTAAAAATCCTGACAATGCATTTAAAAGCTATTTTATCAATATGAACTTCTATTACTAGCTAATATGTTTTGCGTGGTCAAGGGAATCATTAAAAAGATCTCGTCATTGCAAGTTCATTATTAGAAACCCATTTTTTCTATGTTTGCGTGAGATAGAAAATCAGTTTTATTTCAAAACTAGATATGTTCTAATATCTTAAGTATAACATCGTGTGTGTGTGTGTGTGTGTGTGTGTGTGTGTGTGTGTTCCTGAAAAGAATGTACTTAGTCCAAGTCTCTCATTTTACAATTGGGGACACTAGAACTTGTGATGGTGAAATGGTATTCCCAGCACCACAGTGTTTGCAAATTTTAGGGACCAGGTTTAAGATAGGAGTTCCTGAAATGTCTGACATTCTCTCTATGGTGAAAACTTGCTGTTTCATAAAGAGTTTTGCCTTTGTTTTACATTTTCCCTCTCACTTTAGATTAATGTTCAAACAATATCACCATTTCCTTGCTCTCCAATATGCTGTGGATGAGATCAATAAGAACCCTTATTTGCTGCCCAATATAACCTTGGGATACCAGTTACTCAATAACTTCCATCTGGAGAAATTAGCTGTGGAGAGCGCCTTAATATGGCTGTCAGGGAGAGGTCCAGTTATCCCCAACTATAGCTGTGATAGACAATCCAATACTGTGGCTGTCATTGGAGGGATGTCTACTATGCTGTCCATGGCCATGGCCACCATTCTCGAACTGTATAAAGTTCCACAGGTAAGGGAGACCAATACTATCACTCACTTCATGCAATGTGTTCTTTGTATTTAAAGCAGCAAATTTTTTATAATCTGTTCTGATGTAGTATCAATGAGTCAATAAACAATAATTAAGGAGTCTTCCATCATGTTCTTACAACAGGTGATACTAAAAAGAGGGAAATAGTCCTTTCCATCAGGGAACTCACTCTGTCTTCTAGGTGAGGTGATCTCTATTGATTTAAGCCTCATAGATTTGAACCAAGTAACAACCTAAAGTTCACTATACTTCTAGTTCATCTCTTTCACTATGTTTAAAGAGAGCTTTCAAGTTAGGATGAAAATTTGCCTCTTTTCTGAATATAGCCTGATTTGCCAAATATAGGATGAAGCCTTTCAGAATATCAACAGTTTATATAATTTCAAGTTACTTTGAAATATAATTTTTTATCAGTTGCTGAATATATTTTTCTAACTGATACTTACAAAACATTATGATGAGCCTAATGTGATCCAAATTGGGAGGCCATAGTACATTGTAAGAGATACAGAATTTTGTTTATGGCAAATTCAAGATGCCATTTTCTTGTTTCTGAACAACCAATCCTAACTTGAGCAAAAATAATGATTACATTTATTAAGATTTCAGAAATTATACATTGCACAGAATATATGCTTGTGCTCCTTGATGCTTCTTTGCTTGTTTCCCCAAAGAGTTTATAAAGAATTAACTGATTTTCAAATATTTTTAGAATTTATTTGTGAATCTATCTTGTTTGGCAATTTTTTTCCTTAGAAAATTAGTGGTTTATATTAATGGTGGTTTATTCAAAACGTTTTTTCTATGATATGTACTCAGACCAAAAAGGGGAAAAACATGGAAATGAAAAGAACGTGCAAATAAAAAAGGTGGAAACAATATGCCTCCATCTACATTGTCTTAGTAGTTCTCTAATGAAATTCAGATGCCATTTTTCATCCCAAGTCTTTTGTAACCATTCTGTTTTGTAAAGCCTTCTGTTATGCATTTCTGTTTTATGAGTTATTTTCATTAATATTCATATTTTTATTACTGTGTATTTCCCTCCATCATAGTTTCCATTTTTGTACTTTTCCCTATTTTTTGACCATGTCCCTCATAAAAAATCTGTTTTTGACCACCATCTCTTTTGATATATCCTCCCTTTTATCTTATTATTCTGATCTACTTCTTAGTCTACTTATTGATTGAATTGATTTATTGAATCAATTACAGAGAGGTTAATCTTAAAATATTACCTGTCTCTGTTTCCCATTTTCTCCCCCCTGTACTAGGTCTTTTGTACCTCTTCCTATAAGATCATTTATTCTATTTGACATCTCCCTTCCTCTTACTTTCAGTATGATCCTCTTTTCCATCAATTAAAATAATATTTTTGGATATTAGCCAATCATCATCAACTAAGTATCTACTCCTCTCTATGTATACTTCTTTTATCTTATTTAATTGAGATACAAATCTTAAGAATATAAGCACCAAGTTCACACTTGGGATAGTATTCAGTTTAACCTATTTGTGGTTTCTCTTTTCTGTTTTCCTTTTTTGCTTCTTTCTATACTTTATTCAAAAATCAGTTTAGCTCTGGTCTCTTATTTTTTAATTTCGTTGAAGTTCCAATTTCTGTCTGAAGTATTATATTCACTTTTACTGGGTGAATACATCTAGTTTCTAATCATAAGTTCTTTGCCTTCCACAATATCCTATTCCAATAGATCCTCTGATCTATTGAGACCAAAGCTTCTTAAACCAATGCTATCCTGCTTGCAACTCTGTAATATTAAAATTGTTTCTTTCTGTTTGCAATGAGAAAAATTATTATTTCACTCCCATATTAGTTATTATTTATGGAGGAGGAGGATACAGGATCCTGGTATTTTTTTTGTTTGTTTGTTTCTTTCTAACTCTTCATTCAAAGTCCAATCTTCCAAGAACATTTCTGATTTTTCCCATAACATTCACCCCACTGAATTCAACTCATGTAGGTAGAATTCTAACCCCATCACTGTGCATTGATCATTGACTGGGGTTTTTTTTTTCCTATAACTTGCCCAAAGCAGGAATACCATGACTTCTGTGTCTCTTTGTCTATGAGTGACATGATCAACTTGATGTCTCCAGTTCCTTATTAGAATAAGCCCACCTCTTACTATAACATTCATTTTCTCATTAATTCTTAATTAATGAGTTGATTTTCACCTGATGAGAACACTCACTCTTTCAAGGACATATAAGTGTTTAGTGACTTACATGACTTATCTTTGGTTTACAAGAAAAAGCTACATCACCCTCATTTTATTAAATATCCCGAAGATAATTAAATATTGATTGTTAACCATTTATTAATTATCTGCTGGACACAATTAATAAAATTGATTTTTGATTACCAAGAAATTATGCCTCTTGGAATTTTCACACATTAAAGTAGTCTTATTCTTGCCCTAGGAGTTTTAGAATTTTGTTACAATATGCTTTGGGTTTTTCCCTCTGGAATACTTTTTAGATGGTTATTTTTGGATTCTTTTCTGTTGTATTTTGCCTTCTGTTTTTATGATTCAGAGCAGTTTTCTTGATAATTTCTTGAAATATTATGCCCAGGCTCATTTTTTTATTATGGCTTTCAGATAATCCAATAATTTTAAAATTATCACTCCTGGGATGTACTTTAAAGTCTAGTTATTTGTACAATGGGATAATTTTAATGTTCTTCTAATTTCAAATTTTTACATTTTTTTCATGTCTCATGAAGTCTTTGACTTTAATCAATTCTAATTACTAAGAAATTATTTTCTTCAGTTAGTTTTTGTATTCATTTTGAATTTTTGTTCATTCTACTTTTTTAAGAGCTGTTTTCTTTTATGAATTTTTGTAAATTTTATGCCATTTTTTTGCATTCACTTTGCTAAGCTTTTTCCTCTTTATTCATGGTTTGCATCTTTCACTCTCATTTCTTTCCCACCCCATCCCCTTCTTTAGTCTCTCTTATTTGATTTATCTCATTTTTGAGTTCTACAATGAAGTCATTTTCATCCAAAACCAATTCATATTTTCTTTAAGGTTTCAAATCTATTTTGCCATTATTGTCCTCTTCTGAGGTTCTGTTCTAGTTTTACCTGTAACCATAGAAACTTTCTATAGTTGGCTTCACTTTTTTTTGGTTTACCGTCATATGTGTGTATTCATTTTGCAATCCATTTTATATTTTTACATTTATGTTAATATTGAGTTCTGCTTTTGAGGTAGAGAAGAATTGTCTCAAGCTTCCTGAACTGGAACTCAGGACCTCAGTGTTAATGTATCTAAGAGTTTGAGGTCTTCTTGCTGGCTTGTCTGGAAACCATTACAGCTTTTATATGCTCCTCTTTTACCATGGTAACAAATGTTTCTTGCTTATTTTTCTTTTAAGTTTTAAAATAACTGTATATTTTTCAAAATACATGCAAAAATAAATTTCAACATTCACCCTTGCAAAACCATGTGTTCCCAGTTTTTCTCCATTCCTCTTCACATCACCCTTCCCATAGAGAGCTAGTATTCCAATATCAGTTAAACATGTTCTTGATAACTTTCTAAGTTGTCTTGGATTGGAGAATTATTTGATCCCATGGCTTTGTTGGTTTTGATACTTCGGAATTAATCTTGATTCATTATTCTATAGTTGTTTTTTAGGAGAATTTCGGAGACTTCAGACAAATTCTTGCCTTACTTTGTCATCCTCATTCTTTTTCCAGTTTCGAAAAAGAAAGTATTAACCATTACTAATATATATTTTTCATTTTGAATCCAATATTACTTTGCGTCTAATTTTATTATCATTTTTATTTCTGTTATTTGATTTCAAAGGGTCATTAAAGCTTAATTATGATTAAGTAGAGTACCAGAGGCAACACTGGACCCACTAGAATAATGCTCAAATGATGTTTGACTTATTGCCATAGATGGGTTCTTTCACTGGAGATGGATAGAATTTTCCTTCATAAGTCCTTCATAGGTGATTTCAAAGTTTATATTACTCAGAAAAGTTAAGTCATTGAGAAATAGTATTTGAATCATATTTCTGAGTTTGTATTGATATTATGCTGATTTTGCTCATTTCACTCTAAGTAATTTCATCTGAGACTTTCCATGCCTTTATAAAATCAATTTTTTTCATGTCATAGCAGAGTAGTACTACATCACAATTATATACCACAACTCTTTTAAGATTTTCCTGTTGATGGCCATTGACAATTCTTTCCCATCCCTAAGAGAGTTAACAAAAAAATTTTATAAAATGTAATATTATTTTCTTTTATCTGATAACCTTGGGATATAGACCTAACAGTGGTATTGCTCTACCAAGTTGTTCAGTTCATTTTATATCTTTTTTAGTGTAATTTTTAATTGCTCCTCAAAATAGTTGAATCAATTCATAGTACCCCAATAATCTATTCCAATTTTCTGCATTCCCTCCAACATTTGTACTTTGCCCCTTCTCTCCTCCCAATCAATTTGTTAGGTATAGAATACTAGTTCATAGATAATTTAATTTGAATTTCTTTAATCAATGAGAAGATACTTAGCATATGGCAAGTAGAACCATGCTTTAATTATTGAAATTATTGAAAAATGGATTTACTTTCTAACTGGGATTAGAAGAGAGAGCCATTTCATAATTACTCTTCTGAAGGAAAACATTGTCATTATTGTGGGTCATATTTTATATATTTTTAAATCACATGAATAATCTGATATGCTACATTATTTTCCCATTTTATGGAATGAAAGATGTTGGAATTAGAAGATACTCTCTGAAACACTTGGCCTTAGGAGTTTTATTTCACAAGGCCATCAGTTTTTGAATTTGGATTAGAATATCCTTGCTGATTGGATTACTGGGGACTTGATTAAAATCAGATATCTGTACTAGTTACTTTCTGTCCTTCTCCAAAAATCTATGGAGAAGGGAACCATTGCTTATCTCAAAGAGTTCTTACTGATATGTTTGGGGAAATATTTTAATGACAATCTTGGAAATAGATTTCATATGATGAATTCTCCATCTCCCATTTCTTATTGGGTTTAACATAGAGAACTTTCCCCCCTAGAGCATGATGTCAGGCACACTTATTATTATCAAGGAAATAAAATTATGCTTGGAGTCACAAGAGAAGGGAAATGTATGTATAGAAAGTCTGGGTAAAGGAAAGATTGATATTAGAGCTGAAAAGGATTGATATGAGTGAGAAAGACCATGCAACTATGCTACTTCTTTAAGCAACAGGTTCTTGCCCGAGACATTAAAATGTTCCATTTGAATCAACAGGAAAGAAACAGGAGCAACAAATCAATATTTCAAAGACTTTGATTTAGTTACAAAATTAAGAAAACATTTGTTTTAAGCAGTGACTTAGGAATTGCTTGATGGAGACATTGGAATAGACTCTTGGTACAGTTTTAATATTTTCTTCCAATTGTTTCACTCCTCAATAGTGTAATTTTGTAACCTAAAAGTATAAATTAAAATTTGCAAACATTTGTTCATTATCTACTTTCTGAAAGTTAGAGTTTCTTGATATACGGATATGAAGGACAAATTCTTACTCTGAATGAGTTTAAATGATTGTTTCTGTCTTCTTTATGTTTTATTTAGATTACCTATGGCCAATTTGATCCTCGCTTGAAGGATAAGGTTCAGTATCCATATGTCTATCAGCTGGGCAGCAAGGAATCTACTCTTCACCTGGCATTCATCCAATTGATGCTGCATTTTGAGTGGACTTGGGTGGGACTGCTCCTTTCAGATAACACAAGAGGGGAAATGTTCTTCAATGATCTGAAAGAAGAGATGGCCAATAATGGGCTCTGTGTGGCTATTAAGGAAAGAGTGCCTCAACGTATTGGAATAAAAGAAGGTTTTCAGCTCGTTTCTAGGGTCATTGCATCATCATCAAATGTAATTTTCATCTATGGAGTTGCTGATTCCCTTCAAGAACTTTCTTTGCTATTGTTAACTTTTATACCTTATGGAAAGTTATTGGTTACCACGAGTTCTTGGGATTTTTCTATTGATACTAAGTTTGAACTGTTTCCCATTTTTCATGGTACAATACTATTTTCTCATATTCAAAAGGAGATTCCAGGTTTCACAGATTTTGTAAGAAACATGAATCCAGTCATGAATCCTGAGGACATTTTCCTAAAAGCTTTCTGGGAAGCAGTCTTCAATTGTAGATTTTCAGATAAAAAAGGTGCAGAAATGTTCTATCCTTTGTGCCCAGGAGATTTTTCCTTTAGAGATATTCCTGTTATGAAAATTGACATGGTCCTTATGGAACTGATTACTAATATTTACAATGCAGTGTATTTAGTTGCCCATGCTCTCCACCAAATGCTCCCTTTTGAGGCAAAAGAGGCATCAGACCTGGCAAGAAACTCAAATCTTTCTTGGAAGGTAACATTTTTATTCCAAAGTGGGCTCAGCACAGGTTATTCACATTATATTATTAGTGATCTGTTCTAGAGATGATGAAGCAATTACCTAAAAGTTCAATAAAAGACTTATTTCTTAATATATTTCTGTTTTTTTTTCCTTTTGGGATTACATTGAAATCTTGGCAAAAATAATGAAATTACTTGTGACAATAGGCATTTTTTCCACTTTGATAGAGCAACCTTTTTGAAGATGTTTGGGGTGCTTCCTTTTACACATTTCTCTGTGTCTGAGTCTATGTGGAAGGAGACTTTCATTAAATCTCTTCCCAATTAGGACCTTTAAAATGGCCTGTATCATTGATTGACATTGAAAATGTCAATATCCTTGTGCAATTACTAATAGATCATTTTCTTTCAACATTGATTTCAACAATCATATTAACATTGATAGCTGAGCAATAGTTGATATTTTGACTTGGATATACCTGCATACTGAATGATGTGTTAAGTTTTTAAAAAATGAAGAGGAACCACTAGTGGATACTGTATCCTAAATATGATTCTTGGTGCTTGAAGGTACTGTTGCCATGGTAGAAATGTTGGGAACTCAGGAACCAAAGTAGTGATTAGAACCAAGTAGAATTCATAATACAAGTGAGGGCATCTGGGTATAGACTAATAGTCAGTCTAAATGTGGAGAGAACACATTTCAGTTATCTCAGTGAGAAAATTTCTGTGATCTGAGTTCCATGACATTAGTCATCTTAGGATATAAAGGAAGATTCAAGAAAATAATTCAATAGTCAAAAAGAAAATTATACCAATGAGGAAGAAAAAGAGGACTTGCTTATATAGACTAATGTGACTAAAATCTCAACCACCATCTCAAATGCATACATTCTATATGTATTAGAAGGAAGAAGCAGCATGTAACAGGTTACCAAGAGAAAACCTGAAACAGTCTTTCTTGCAAGGACAATTGCAAGAGAAACAAATAATAGCAATAGTTGATTCTGGTGATGAAATGAGATTTTTAAAAATGTAAATTTTTTTCAGTTTTTGTTGATTTTAGCTCATTTGAAAGAAGGTGATTGAGGAATGGATGAGAACTTATTTTGGGTTGATGGAAAATGATAATTAACAGTAGTAAAATGTCTGCCCAATAATTATGCCCTTCCTTGTTTTATCTTCCACTAGAATGAGTTTTGCAATAGAAAACACACATCCATCCATACACACAGATGCACACACAGACACACACACACAAATGCCATGAAAATCAAACCCAACCAAAACAGAACAACACAACATCAGCAACAACAAAAACCTGCACTAGACAAGGAATTTTTCATTCTGTGTATAAATCAGATGATGAGCTCCCTATAAACAAACTCTCATTTAGTCAAATAACTTTATCAAATGGACGGGTACCAATTAATCAGACCAGGGCAACAATCAATGTAGCCCAACACCAAGAATGGGATCAACTGAGTATAATCACGGAGGCAATTTGAGGCTTTTTGTCTGTGTTCATAAAGCAGACAGTCTCTTCCTTTTGTGAACTCTTTTAAAAATTATTTTTACTGATTTTTAATTCTATTTTAAGAAGCAGGCAACTGTGATAATTGATTTAATGCTGCATCCAGAGTAAATAAGACATCAATTAAAATCTAGCCTGAGATATTTAACAGCTGTGTAATGTTGGGGAATTCACATAAGCTATATTTGTCTCAGTTTCCTCTCACATTTGTCTCAGTTTCCTCTCATATTATATGGGGACAATAATTTACTAACCTCTGAGGTTTATTATGAGGATAAAAGAAATTTATATATGTAAATTAATTAGTAGAGAGTATGGCACATAATATATCCTTTGGAAATGTTTATTTACTAAAAAAGAAAGTTGTTCTAATCATAGTTATCATTAGTAAAAATAAATAGTAATTGTGTTATATAACATAATTATATAACATATATAATGTAAAATACATGATACAATGGGCAAATATAAAATAACAATTAAAATGCCACTATTTCTACTACTTCTATATCACTACTTCTTTTTCTCTCTACTACTACTACTACTACTACTACTACTGCTATTGCTACTACTACTACCACTACCACTGCCACTGCTGATGCAGTTACTACTACCACTCTTATGATTATTACACCCACCGATGCACCAAGTACAAGCAATACTTTGATGATTACTATTGCAGTGTTACTGTACTATTGGCTGTATTCTTTAACTGTAGACAGTACATGTCTTTGAATACACTATACTTTTTTTGTGTGCTGCAAATCAAGGTTTGCTATATTGTAATATTCTTCTCTTAAATATAATGTTCTCTGGGAGGAGGTTTCTTGGGGGGCTTCTGGAGGCAGCCTTCGTTTCAGTTCAGTGTAATCACCCCGAATGCAGCCAGGAGTTAAAGTCCAAATTCTTTCTTGTCTCCTTCACTTAGGGCTGGGATACTTTTTCTTAGAGGCCTTCTGTAGTCTTGGTTCCAAGAGTTTAAGCTGCCTTCTCTGGCTTGTGAATCTCCTTGACTGAATCCTGGCCGAGGCTCCGAGAATTTCTAGTGGGCTTCTGTGTCTGGTCCTGAGAACTCCTTGCTTATATGCTGTACACTGAGTATACACCAATCGTTATATCACTAGGAAACCATTATTTGTTGTACAATTAAATCAATGCTAAACTAGATTTAATCACCGTCTCCTCAATTCCACTTACTTAGCACTTTGTAAGAATCCTAACATCTAGAAAGAAAAAAAAGATCGTTTAAAACTGCTGAAGTGTTAATGATGTATATAAAACTTAGGAGAATGTCATAGGTACTGATGTTTTAGGAGAACTACTGACTTGTGCAGGGATGGCCTTTTCAGGATTTCATTCTACTCCTCCTCAAGTGAGATAGACTTTTCCTCCTGATTTTCTAAGTTGTCTTTGGCTAGAAAATTGTTTCATTTCTTCCTTTTGTTGCTTTTTCTAATCCAGAATTTGCTTTGAGATATTATTTTCATGCTGTTTTGAGGGGAATTTGATATACATCAAATAAAACTGTGCCTTTAGTCTGTTATCTTAGCTCTTAATTCTGTTCATTTTTTTAAAAAAAGATATTTCTTTTATTGTATTTTGTCTTGCTTTTACCTAAGATGTTTTTCTTGTATCAAAATCATTTTCCCCCAGGTTTTCTGCTACTTTTCTTCTTTCTTTTTTAGTTATTCCAAGAATTTTACTCTCCTTTTGTCTAATCTGAATTTTCATTTTAGGTGTTGCTTGATGCTGTTTTGCATTGTTGTCTGGATTTTGTGTCTTGGTCATTTCGGCCACCACAAGAGTTTTTTATGGTCAGGTTATTTTTTATTTTTTTTGTTCATTTTCCCAGACTGTTTCTTGGTTTTAAACTTTATCTTAAAATGGGTTATAAATTTTTGGGTAGATGTGGGAGGCATTGTTTCAGGTATAGGCTTTTTCATGTAATTCCTTTAAGGAATCCTTTAATTCCTTACAGGAGCCTACATGTTATTGGATCGTCTTTGGTGTTTTTCTCCAGCGTGATATGCATCTTTGGTATCTAGTCTTTGCCCAAGCATCAACATTGCCCTTCTAGATTTTCAAGCAGAAGCGCTGCCTTGTCTTTAAATTGTGACCAGGTTGCCTGCTCCTCTACAGATCAAGCGCTAATGATCCTCACTACCCTGGAAGGTCTTTGGACTGAGTTCTATAAGCCATTGCAGCTGCTCTTACAGTGGTCTTCAATACTCTTTGTATTTTTATGCTGGCCACTCTGATTTAGGCCCCAAGGAGCTGCCACAGACTTTTCCTTCCAATTCTGTAAGTTGTTTTGAACTGAGAAAATGTCTCATCATGACATTTTATTGATTGTGCTGCTCCAGAATTTGATTTGAGGCATGATTTAAAAAATTAAGAAAATTCAGTTAAACTGTTTTCTCTAGTCAGCTATCCTGACATTGCCTGAGAAATAATTTTTAATGATCTGATTTCAATGATTTTCTTTTATTTAAGCAGGAAGCTTAAAGTTTACTAATGTACCCTTTTCCTCTTTCCTTATACTCTTATTTATGATACTCATGTACAGATCAAACTAAATGTTCCCAACCATACTTCCTATTTTTCTCTTCAAATTTCTTTTTAAAAATTTTTATTGTTCCTGTCAGATGTGCTGATTAATTCTTTCATGTTGTCTCTTTATATTTCTCTGGTAACTTAAAGGGCCATGTTGATTCCCACCCTCCCAGCCCTCTTATAAATGACTTGATAAAAAGATTCAGGTAGAGAATGAGATGAATAAATACCATCATGAAAACCTTGAACATGAATTTGCACAGACTTTAAGATACAGTAAAGCATAGCAGGGCAAAGAGTGCTATGGTTGGTGGAGTCAAGAAAAGTTGGACAAGATTCAGTGACTGAACAAGAAATGTGTATTCTTTCTTTTCACCCTAGAATATTAAAGTCTTACCAGGAAATTTCTCATTGAAAATAATGTAGATTTATTTTCTGTTTTTCAGCCTTCTCATACATTTTCTACCTCTCTGGGAATTTTTCTTGAAAATTTTCCTTGACCAATGAAAATCATAACCTGAGTGATCCAAATAAATCTCTGGCTTTTATTGAAACGTATTCTCATATTGTATTAGTTTTTTATTTTCTTACACTTTGTCATTTTGAAATTCCTTTCATAATTTCTTCTATTGGAATCATTATCCTTCCCATGTCTTTTGAAGGACAGAATTTTCCAAAGGATGATTTGCATCACTCTGAATGTCAAATTCTCCTTTATTCTTAAGTTGACCTCATCAACCACTTAGAGATTTATATTGTATTTTATTAAAGATTCTTTTGTTCAAGGAATAAGATTTCCCGTAAAATTCAGTCCATCAGCACATTTCTTAAGCACCCACTGTATATTGGGATATGTGTTAAGTTTTAATGTTAATTTTTTTTTTTAAATATGCCCGGTTTTGAGATTCTCAAAATCTAATAATGAAGAAATGGTAAGCTTTTGCTTTTCAGATGTCTTTACAATATGTTGAATATTTATAACATATAATTGGTTACTGGCTTTGTTATTTTTCCATTGCACTTAACTTGCAAGGAGAAAAAGCGTTCAGAGCTCTAAGAGGAGCTTAAGAAGGAAAATCAGAACTTTTTGACTCTGTTTTCTATTGATAGGCAATCCTGGGATGTGGGCATAAATCCTTCTTTCCCTAAAGACTTACAACCACCTATCCTTGCCTTCAGCTCCACCACTTTCTGAAGTGTATCAATTCTGTCACTAATGCCAGTGATGAGTCATGTTGGAATGGAACCAAGCCAGTTGCTGAGGCTTATGATATCCTAAATTATAAATCCTTCCATGGTCAGGTAGAGACGCTGGTCAAAGTGGGTGAAGTGTATCCTCTTGCTCAGAGATTCACCATTAAAGAAGAAGACATAGATTGGCCAGAAGATTTCCATCAGGTAAGGGGCCAATGAATATGAATTTTATCACTTTGACTCTTTAGCTTCCAGGACACTTGTTGTTTCTTCATTGATAACAGGATGTTCCCCACAGACCCTGGAAATGCTTGTGCTAGGGTACTAAAATCCACTTCTTTTTTTGCTCTGAACAAAAGAATTGTCTGATTTTATTTTTTTCAGTCCTACTTGCACATTTTTTCCAGCTAAGTTACATAAAGATCTGAATTGTTCATACTAAGAGAATCTTGAAATATACTAAATCAAGTGGTCAACTTTGAAAAAATAATAATCAGATAAAGAGTAGAGGAAAATTATTCTCCAAAGGGACCCATTTATAGAACACTACCAAATATCTGGATTCTTATAAGTATATAATTAGTTTAATCTGAGTTTGTGTCCTCAAGAAAGATAATGGCTTTTTAGAGATTTTTAATTTATATGCTGTGGTTATATATTCTCTGTTGATGTCAAATATATACTGTTTCATCTGTCTATGCAATTGAATAAATTAGATCCCACCCTTCACAATAGTCTCATAAAGAGACTCCAATGGTCAGCCCAAGAATTAGATCAGCCAATCTTACTCATATTTAATGAAGCCTAACTGTGTAATTAGTATATTATGGTGAATATTCTCTATAGTCATGATTCTCTGAAACGTTGTAAGTACTTTATAAAAGGACAAAAAACGGTGGGGGAAATTAACAAAATGTCCCCCCTTACCCATGTGATCAATGAATTGTTTCAGTATAACCAATTAAAATGGAATGAAGTTTAGATTTAAAGTGGTACTTTTGGGGGAAAAATAAGCCAGCAAGTTATTACAATTAGAAAATATCAAGGAGCTTGGTTGTGCTTAGGGGACAATCTATGCAGGTTCACTGGGGATAAAATGATATGAAACGGAAGATGGACACATATATTCTCCAGTGCGAATTAGATCATTCTTGTCCTGCAGAACTGAAATTTTTTTTTTCTAACTGTCTTCTATAGGAGAGCTTTGAAATCATTATTTCCTCACTAAATCCCTCATTCAGGAATCCTTCTTTCAATATTTTTTCCATTTCTCTATGTAAATACAGACTCCATCTTCCATGTGCAGTGTGAAATGTGGTCCTGGATTCAAGAAAACATCTCTTGAAAACCAACCCATCTGCTGCTTTGCTTGTACCCCGTGTTCTGAAGGGAAGATTTCCAACCAGACTGGTAGGTTCCTAAAGATAAAATGTCCTTCTTCCAAGGTAATAGACATTCTATTTTGTTAATCTGAAACTGAAGTGACGTTTGCTTGGAAAAATAATAATTTCTGAGTTAAAATAACACTGCAATTAATCAGTCCCTTGCATTCCATGTGCTTTGTGGTCATTCCTATAACTATCAAGATATATGCAAAGTTAGTTTTCAACATTCACCCTTGCAAAACCTTGTGTACCAAATTTTTCTCCCTCCCTTCTTCCCACCCTCCCCTAGGCAAGTATTCTAATATATGTTAACAATATGCAGTTCTATTATAGATATTTCCATATTTATCATGCTATACAAGAAAAATCAAATCAAAAAGGAAAAAAATGAGAAATAGGAAAAAAGCAAGCAAATAACAACAAAAATGTAAAAATACTATATTGCAGTTTACGTTCAGTCCCCGTCGTTCTCTTTCTGGATGCAGATGGCTCTTTCCATCACAAGTCTATTGGAATTGGCCTGAATCACCACATGTCTCAAAGTTGATCATTACATAATCTTCTTGTTGCTATGTACAATGTTTTCTTGGTTCTACTTACTTCACTTAGCAACAGTTCATGTAGGTTTCTCCAGATCTTTCTGAATCATCCTGCTGATTGTTTCTTACAATAATATTTCATAACATTTATTTACTATAACTTCTTCAGCCATTCTGCAATTTCTGGGCATCCACTCAGTTTCCAGTTCCTTGCCAATAAAAAAAGTGTTGCTACAAACTTAATTCAATATTACCAGTTGATACTGGAATACTTAAAATCTTGGTCTCCTGGTAGTTTGAATATTCAATATATTTTTTAAAAAGAATTCTTTACAATTCATAAGCTGTCTGGATTTCCTGAAAGAAGGGTAGTTTTTATTTTTATATTTTGAGACAATCAGGGTTGTATGATTTGTGCAGGGTCACACAAGTTAGTAAGTATCTGAAGTTTTATTTCAAATCAGTTCATTCTGACAGTACAAGGTTGCTACTGTATCAACATGCTATCTAGATGTCTTAACAAAGGTTTTTCCCTTTAACATTTCCACAACTATTACTAAATTTGACATGTCCCTTTTATTGAAAAATGACTTACCTGGAAGACAATTTACTGTTTGACAAAATGTTTTTATTAAATAATTCTGAGAATCAATGTTTTACATAATTTTTCACAGTTGTCTCTTTGACTTTCTGTTAGAATTCTTACAAGGTGCTAAGTCACCTCGCTAAGTCAGTTATCCAATTTAGCATGGTACTTAACAGTTCTCTAGCTCCCTAATGTATTTAGTATTCAGTGGAGTTCTACAAGATTCACAAGTCAGAGAGGAGTCCAGGAGATTCACAAATCAGGAAGGACAAGCCCACTAACCCACAAGCCCACTCTCGGAGGCAGAGTCAGATTCATTGCATATATCATCTTTGTGCTGACTGGAGGCTTTGAAGTCAGAGTTGAGCTAGAGGCAGAAGCTGGAAGAACTGAAGGACTAGCAACAAGAGCTCTCGAAACCAAGGAGAGAGATAGGCCTCTAAGAAAACTAACAGGGCTATTTTAAAAGAGACAATAAAGGATTGGACTTTTAACAGCTGGCTGCATTTGAAGTGATTATTATATTGAACTAAAACTAAAGCTGCCTCCAGACAAGAAATCTGCTCTCAGAGAATGATTATATTTTAGAGAGAAGAACATTACAACTTTCATTCTTTGGCCCAATCTCATAAGTGTAAATAAATCTCAAAGTAAATGATTGTACTATTCATTAACAATGAAGCAAACAATGAAAGAAATATACATGTAAGTACAATATACAAGAAATAGGCCCTCTGAAGTAATAGAACTAGATGCTAGAGCAATAATGTACATATAGCCAATAAGAATGTGACACTAACAACTGAGAAACCTGAAGGAGACAAGTTTGAAATCCTCATTTCCTATAGTCAGTAACCTAGGGAAACATTGTCATAAATGCACAATATATTTTCTGCTTTATAAACTTCAAAATTGGTACGGAAAGTACTTTATTTGAAGAAAGTTTGATTTGCATAATCAGAATCATGCTCCATAAGAACCCAGAAGATTTGTAGTTATAACCTTACTTTCAGAAAAACACATCAAAAAGTCTTTTTAGTCTAATTTTTAAAACTAATTCTTGGCTTTCATCTATGATGAAACTGATAGAATTACTGATTTGACAATGTCTCGTTTCTGTTCTGAAAATATTGGATTAAATATAAAGTGACCATTTAGGACTCATTGTAAGTGATTTCTAGTTGAAATGGATTGTAGAGCTTAATTTTTTGTTTAGTTATAGGACAAATTCATTCAGCACATTATTTAATCTATATGTGGAGAAATGACACTACTGACATGTCTTTATCTTATTTGGCCTCTAAAATTCTTGTCCTTCTGACTTAAATGAAGTCCAAAATGAGACTGAACTTGATGTGAAAAGAATAAAACTGTGCTTCATGGGAGACAAAATTGTTATTTACAGATGCAGAAGAATGCCTGCAGTGCCCTGAAGATCAATATCCCAATAAGGAGAGAGATCACTGCCTGCCCAGGACTGTGATCTTCCTGGCCTATGAGGAACCTCTGGGAATGACCCTGGCCTGTGCAGCCATCTGCTTTTCCCTCCTCACTGTACTGGTCCTGGGGATCTTTCTGAAGCACAGGGACACCCCCATAGTCAAAGCCAATAACCGCAGTCTCAGCTACACTCTGCTGGTCTCCCTCAGCCTCTGCTTCCTTTGCTCCTTGCTCTTCATAGGCCATCCTACCACAGGCACCTGCCTGCTGCGCCAAACCACATTTGCAGTTGTCTTCACAGTGGCCGTTTCCTCCATTTTGGCTAAAACCATCACTGTGGTTCTGGCCTTCAGGGCCACCAAACCAGGGAGCAGGCTCCGGAGCTGGCTGGGATCCACAGCATCTTACTCTCTAATTTTCGCCTGCAGCCTCATCCAAATGTGTCTCTGTGTCATTTGGCTTGGGACATCGTCCCCGTTCCTAGAGAAGGACATCCACTCTGAGCCTGGCTCCATTATCATCCAGTGCAATGAGGGTTCCCTCCTCATCTTCTACTGTGTCCTGGGCTACATGGCCTTGCTGGCCTTGGCAAGCTTCACCGTGGCTTTCCTGGCCAGGGACCTGCCAGACACTTTCAATGAAGCCAAGTTCCTGACCTTCAGCATGCTTGTGTTCTGCAGCGTCTGGATCTCTTTCCTGCCCTCGTACCAGAGCTCCAAAGGCAAGGCCATTGTGGCCTTGGAAGTCTTTGCCATCTTGACCTCCAGTGCCGGCATTCTCATTTGCATCTTTGCTCCCAAGTGCTTTGTGATCCTTCTAAGATCGGAACAAAATACTCTGGGGATTCTTAAAAAGAAAGTTACTTCCTGAGAAGCCAGGTCTTCTCAAGCTCATTAGTCACAGTCAAGGAATTCCTTTGATCTGAAGTCATAAATAAAATTTGTTAAATGTATCTGATTATTTTGCCTGTTTTCACTAATATTCATCTTTTTATTTGAATATAATAGCATTTTGAAAGCATACTCTTGCCTGATTTTAGAATAGAGATAGAATGGAATCAGTTGCTGTTTTGAATTATGTTACACATAGCAGACAATATGTGAATTACATTTTAAAAATGCTGGTAGAAAATAATTGTTGAGTTTAAATAAATGACGATTTGGTTTCCAATCCAAATCTTTAGTAAGTCCATCCAGCATTCTGATTTGTTGATTTGTTACTTGGAAAATTAGAACTTTAATTTTCACCCAGTTTGCATGAGTTATATCATTAACAAATATTTTTGAGTGAATTGAACATACCTCTGAGAGAAGATTTATGGGAGAGTGCTTACAACCTAATTAATTTGCTGAATAAAATGGTTTCTAACCAGTGAATATGTACTCAAAGTTATTTAGCTTCTCACTTTTCCATCAATCATGTAATTGTCGAATGATCATTGGATCGAGAAATCTGTTCCAAAGCCTTATTATTTCTATCAAATACATATTGTAACAAAACCTTGGGCATATTGTCATGTTATATTGATTGTCATGTTATATTTGATTGTTATATTGTCATGTTATAATTGATTGTCATGTTATAATAAAAATGAAACAACAATAATTCAGGAGTAATAATATTCTTTTCTTTCTTCAAGGAAACTGCTTCGATTAGAATATTTTGGTGATCATATTATTTATTCTTAGCATCATCCATTATTGTGACCTATCATCTCTTGTTTTTCTGAGATCTTTGAATGTATCTCTGGGCTTAGATACTTCAAAGGAAAATTAATTGATGAAATTCTGTGATCTGCTCTTTAAAAAACCCCACCAAACCTCAAACCATATTATCAACTGTAGCCATTGAGATCATTTGACATTTGTTAAACATAAAAATGTAAATCAATGACATAGGGAAAGGGAGACCCAAATTCACCTGAACTTGGTGAAACCCAGTTTTTGAGAATTGAATGTAAAGAATTCTGAGCCTTCCAGAATTCACAAGTTGGAATTATGAGTTAGGAAAAGACTTTTGCTAGTCCCTACGACTGTAAATGGCAAACATATCAATTGTTCCAGAAAACAATTGAGGTTATTCACTAGGAAGTCAAACATTGAAGCAGAATCTTTAAAAATCAGTTTACACAATGGAAAGATGGAACTCACTGGAAAAGATGCTGATATAGTCCAATATTGCAGAGAAAAAGAAAATTGCCATCAAGAGAATAAGATGGATGGACAATATCATGGAGATAAAGAAGTTGGTCAATCCTTGAGAGATAATGGAGGAGAGAAGGAGTTGATCTACTGTGGTCTGAGACACAGAATGAGACACAACTATATAGCAATAACAATAACTTCCAAACAGCAATAGTATCATGGACAAAATAATTGAACAAACTTTTGAGAAATTTCATAAGACAAGATCCCCTCAACTAGTTACATTTACAAGTGGATCCTGGGCCGTGGGGTTTTTCTTTTTGGTTGTCATTTTGTTGATGGTATGTTTTTTTCTCTCTCTGTGTGTGGCTTTTTTTCATTTTTTTGAGAGGCAATTGCAGTTAAATGATTTGTGTAGGGTCACACAACTAGAAAATGTCTGAGGCTATGTGTAATGTGAGGAAGAATATTTGGAACATATGGAACTACTACCTTTGTATGAGTAATGTTAAAAGGGGGGAAAGTAGCAAGCAAAATGAAAATAATAGAGAACGTTTCCCCCTAGTACACGATCTCAGGCACACTTATTATCAAGAAAATAAAACTATACTTAGAATCACAAGAGGATGGTAATGTATGTTATAGAAAGTCTGGGCAAAAAAATGATTGATATTTGAGCTGAAAAGGAGATGATATGAGTGAGAGAGACCCTGTAACTATTCTACTTATTTAAGTAACAAATTCTTTCCAGAGACACTAAAATGTTTCACTTGAATCAATAGGAAAGAAATAGAAGCAACAAATAAATATTCCAAAGAGTTTGATTTAATTACAAAATTAAGAAAAAAAATGTGCTCCCCTTTGGTCATATTGTCTAAAGGAGGAATGGACTTTTTTGGGGGAGCCTGAATTTTTCCTCCTTAAAATGTTTCAAACAGAGACTTAGGAAGTGCTTGATGGAGACATTGGAGAAAGAACTCATTATTATTTCCATTTTATTTTAGTTTGACTCTCTAGAGTTTTCTAGATATGATATCAAATAATCTGCCAAAAGTGATAGAGGTACCTTGTCTTTTCCTTGGTCTTCAGGATAACCTTCATTCATTGGCCTTAATTCACTGAAACAGGGATGGGAAATTGTATGGGCTGAAAGATGAAAGAAAGGCTCTTCAATTTGTCCCAGAATTGGAGGTCTTGTGAATTATCTGACCTACACTATGACGATTTAGAATGAGCGAAACATGGAGATTATTCATGTGGTATGGTGTGGTCTTCACCACTCCTGGAAGTAAGGAGATCCCCTCACCTCAGCCACAGCACTTGCCAAATAAATTGCAAAGAACTGAGCTCCACAATTTCTAAATCTACAGAAGACAAAAGAAGTGTATCCTTCTGGCATGCGTGTGACTATATTGTTGGAACAGAGAAAGCCAGTATGTATGAGAATGTTTAGAGTGTTGGGTTACTGCAATTAGCTTCTGATAGATTTTCTTTAATGATTATCTAGGGACCAGACTTTTTATCTTTCCTGCATTTGATTTTTTAACTTTTCATATATTTTATTTGTTCTGGAAAAAAAAACTGCCCTTGGAAATACCACTCCTGTAACCAATGATCATCCTTCCAAATTCCACAAGGGACTTTGACATTTGCAAGGTCATGACCTTGGCCATTGTAAAGGATCTAAAATGGAACAGAGTTGGTGAAACTCTTTTTTGATGTAGACTCACAACCAGGAAGAGGTGAAAGAGAAAGAAATCCATGTTCATCAATTTGCTCTGACAGAGTAGAAATAAAAGCCTATTATGTGAGATAATTTCATTGTTTTCTCCCAGAATTCAATCATAAATGAAATAAAAAGGGACATCTATGAAGGAATAAGACACAGTATTTAAGTCATATGTTATTCCTACATCATCCATAGAAGAGATCACTATCAGGTTAATGTTGTAAGTACCATGTACTAAGGCCAAGAGTAGAAGAGACATGTAACCTTCCAAGAAAAATCTGGGTTTCTTTTAAGGCGTTATGTCTCTTTTGCTTCACATTGGAGTGTGATAGAGAGCATGGACCACAAAATATATTGCATTGTAAACATTAGAACTCAATTCTGTTATGTTTATGGCTTACATTGGTTAAGAAAACATACTTTGGTTAACCAAAGTCCTTCTGAGCATACAAAATATACCAATTTGGCAAGTCTTTATTTTGAACATCTGCAAGCAAATATTGAGTTTTAGAAAGTCTTTAGGAAAATATCTTCAGGATTCATACTGGGATTGAAGCTTTTTATAAAATCTGTAAAACCTGGAATCTCCATTTGGGTATGAGAAAATAGTGTTATACCATGGAAATAGCCAAAAAGTGCAATATTAGAAAATGAGGCAAAATGCCAAGAAGAGGTGGTGAATTATACCATCCCATAAATTGTAAAATCAACCAATATAATAGAAAATTGATGGAGTTTGTATCTCCATAGATGAAAATCACATTTGATGATGGTACCATTCATTCTAAAGTTTTGGAGCACTAGAATTTTTCATTAACTTTTAAATTTTAATGCACATTTCTTTATGAATCATGTTGGGAGAGAAAAATCAGAAAAAAAGGGAAAAATATTGGGGGAGGAAAAAAACATAGAAATAAGGATTGAACATAGCAAATGTGATGTACATTTAATCTCCCTAGTTCTTTTTCTAGATGGAGATGGCGTTTCTATCCAAAGGCTTTTGGTATTGCTTTAGATCACTGAACCAATGAGAAGAATCAAGTCTTATGTGGTTGATCATTGCACCTTCTTGCTGTTACAGGAATACAAAGTATTCCTGGTTTTGCTATATTTTTTCCTTTGAAAGTCACATGTCATACATTCCTGAACATCTCCTCTTTCAGATCAGTGAAGAAAATTTTCCTTCTTTTGTCATCTGAAAGAAACACTCCAACTCAATTCCAGTCAAATTTGATGGATTTCAGGTGAAGAGTGGATCCCCTGCTAGCTATCTGATAGACATATGGAGACAGGACCTTATCAATCAGGAGAAGATTTAAGGCATATCTGATCTAAATGAAAAAAAAAATGCTGAAAAAGGTAATTTGAGTTCCTTTAGATTAGGAAATTTTGTACATCAAATAATTCTCAGTGACTTTTACAGAACAAGTAATAAATAAATGCTTACTAATTTCAGTTTAGTGTTTCAGGTAATAAAATCAGGCTATTATGGAATGGGAACAATGAGAAGAAAATTCTGAAGATGTAGCTAACCAAGAATCTTTTCCCCAGTGTTTTCATCAACAATTACTTAGTTTTTTCTTGAAACTGTCTAATGAGAGAGAACTCTTTCAGCAAAAAAGGCCATTTCTTTATTAAGCCAATTCTATGGATTAGAATCTTTTATTTTAACAATTTAACTAAATCATTGTCTGTAGAACATTGACATTTTTTTCCCTGATGATTCCAGTAAAATATGCTTACTCTCCCCTGCATGATCCTATTGGTTCAGTATTTGAAAATAATTACGTCTTCTCCAACTCAGCTTCTCTAACTCAGCTTAAATAACAATAATTCATTTACCCAGATATTCTATGACATGAATTCTACTCTCATGATTTCAGGCAGAATGATATTTTCCTGATACCAAGAAGCTTAGTGCTTGGACTAAAAGGAAAAGCACTTTACCCAAGATTCAGCAACAGATGGCAGATAGACTCCTCATACTGAAATCTACTGTCGAGCTGGGCATTAAGCATTACCCCTTCCCAGTTAAGTGCTCTATAAGATAATTAATGACTCATTTCTCCATGCCTGGTTTGTAATTAGAAATATCCTCCAGTAGCAGACCTTCAGTTATCAGAATTTTTTGGTGGTGGGGGATTAAAGTTAAGAAAGTATCATATACAGAGTGTGTTTGACATATTCTTCAGCCCCAATTTTATAAGAATGAGATAAAGTAACTAGAATTGAACTCTAATTTTAATCAGGTCCCTAGTAACTAAATCAGCAAAGATATTATGATGTGGATGCCCAAACTTATGTCCTTATGACTTCAACACCATATATATGTATATAATAACAATTATATATTACATATATATATATATATATAATTCCTGTATTTCAGCAAATAAACTAAAATCTTTTATACTGTTTGTAGCCATATTGCAAGGAATTTCTCTTTCTAGGGCTTCCTACTTCATTTAGTTGGTAATAAATAAAAATGCTAATAATTTGTGTGGGTTAATGCATCTACTGCTACATTGCTGAAATGATTCATTTTTTTTCAGTTTGTTTTTAAGCTGATTATTTAGGAGAGAAACAAGATTAACCATGGCATGGGTCAATATGGCATGGTCAATACTAATCCTGGAAGTAAGGAGACCCCCTAACTCAATATCTCCTTCCAAAAAGATTGCAAAAAAGTGACTGCTACAGTTTTTAAATTTGTAGAATCCAAAGGATTTTTAGACTTTGGAATACTTGTGAATGCAAGGATGGAACAGAAGGAAGACAAGAGCTTTGAGAATGTGTGGATTGATGGATTAGTCAGATTAGCTTTACCTGCAATCACCTTCACATCAAGACCACAAAAATCATACCCATTTCCCTTTTTCTCAAAGAAATGTGGAGCCAATAGATCCAGGTCCCAGGTTTTTCTCTCAGTCCAAAAACTGTAAAAATCCCTACCCCAATTTTCTGCTTTCCTTTTAATCTTGACTACATTAACTTTATCTGTACAAAATTTTTGTAACATAACATAATCTAAATGATCCAGTTTATACCTTTATTCTCTATCTTTATTCATAAACTGTTTCCCTATGCATAAGGCTGATAAATATTATGTTTCATGTTCTTCTAATTAATAATAAAACTCTACTTCTGCATTAGTCACCTAAACAGGGATGATTTTCACCTGTCAAAGGCACCCTTACCCAAAGAGATTTAAAATTTCATTGATGTCCATGCTTTTGTCTTTGGTTACTAAGAGAGACCATGGGCCATCAATTTCATGAATGCTTGCTAACTTAATTAATAAATTGATCATGAATAATTCAGAAATTCAATTCTCTGACTTTTCATTCAATTCACATGTGACACATTTTTACCTTCTAGAATCCTTAATTGCCTGTGGGAGATAATTGCTCTATTGCACCTATGATTTCCAGGACTGAGGTAACAGGCAAGACTTGTAAGGGATATGAATGATCAACTTAAAAAGATTATTGAGTATTCCATTTTGTCTATTTTTATTCATTCACTCATCACTGGTTTAGTGTGTACTTGAAATGGTCAAAACATTGTGGTCATTGATATCAAGGCTAGAAAATTATAAAATTCATCTCAGTCTGGGAATGAGGGCCTAGACCTTGTTACTGTCATTCTCACTTTCTGCCTTAGTCAGGTCACACTGTTCCCTGACTGATGCAACATTTGGTAATTTGGGGCCATTGCAGAGATTGAGCTTGGTGAGAATGGAAGTACTCCTCTGAAAGACCCCTAAAATCTAGCTTGAGAAAGATCAGAGAGGGATGGAGGCATTTCAAAATGGAAGCTATGAAGGCTCTAGGGACTGAAGGCAGGAACAGAAGTTCCCAAACTTCTTTTTTCTTGGTTAAGTTTTTGAAGTTTTTAAGATGAAAGATGCAGGTGCAGAGTTTCTGGGATTGAGAGTCCCCAGAGACCCTCACTCTCAGACTCTGATCAACATATTTGTCTGATTTGCACCCAAGAGATGAAGATGGACCACTTTTCCTTATCCATCCACAGGGAACAAGGAGAATAATATCCAGGAGGCAAAAAAATCAGATAAATATGCTCTACTCATTCAAGCTTTTGCCTTTGCCCTAAACAGAGGCCCACTTCATGTCTCACATTCTGCTTTCCCAAATGAGAGAGACTGTCCAAAGCTGGAACATCTATTAGGAAAGAAAAATCATAGATGCAAGAACTATGATCTCCAGTCACCTTATACTCCCCTACTCCTTGGCTCTTTAGAGATTTGGGATATGGGCTTAGGGAAAGTGGGACTCTCATCCTCTATATTATTTTTATTTCTGATTTTGCAGATTTTCCTTTCTGAGTACCAGATGATGAAGACACCTTGCCACATAGAAAGAATTTACAACCCCACATATAGAAAAGAAGGAGACCTAATCATTGCCGGATTCTTCTCGCTTTTTGTGAAGGTACAGATTTTATGGGAGATAATTTCTTCAAAGAGTCTCCCTTCTGGACTTTTGCAGAACCAAAGTGAGTAGTTACTTTTTTCTTTATTTTGATCCCTACCTTTGAACAGTGATGTACATAAAAGACAGTGTAAATATGAACATACATAACATATATGTGGATTCATGTACATATACACACATGTATAGGTTTCATATAGAAACTTACACATGTATACACACATAAATATGTATTTGTATGAATGAATGAAGAGATATATATCCAATGATTTGTACACTCATAATTTCTATCAATCTAAAACTTCTTACACTCATTTCTCTTCCCCCTCCCCACTTTTTACACTTTTTACAAGAAGTGGTCACTTCTTCTGTGGAGCACTTAAATGGCCCCAATGGCTCTTCTGCCATGTATCTCTTTAGATTTTTACAAATCTCCTCATATTTGCACAAAGGATTTTCATAATGTACAGTGTTTGGTCTGACACTTCCTGATCTGTGAATCACTCTCTGATTCCTCTCTAACTGAAAACTTCAAAAGCTTTTAAACTCTTTATACCTTGATCACCATGTAAATATCTACATGTGGTATCTCATCATTTTGTGACCTTTTAAATAAAGTCCCAAAGACCTCCCTACCACTCTCAATGTTCCATACCCATCTCATTTTCATACTTCGGACAATGCTGTCCCCCATTCTAGGAATGCAATCTCTCCTCAATTCCATATCTCAGAATTCTATTTTCATTTAAAATTCAACTCACTTGGTCTAAAGACTTTTCTGCTCCCCTTGAGCTGTTGCTGACTTCCTCCAAGTCATATTTGATAAACTTTGTCCCTAATGTACTGCTTTATGTATGGGCACATTTTCTGTTCTGACCAAAATGTATCCTGTTTGAGGTTTTTTTCCTCATTCGTCTTTCTATCCCCATGACTTGCAAATGCCTGACCTCTAGTAAGGGACTCAGAAATGCATGTAAGCTCCTCGATATCACTTCTTAAACATTTCAACTTCTGCTCCATGGGAACTTCAATTTCTGTCTTTTCATACTACATTGTGAGTTGGAGACCATTTTTGTAACTTCTCTTCCTTATTCTCATTGCTTTCTCTGCTGACAGTGATGATCAGTCTCTCCTCCTTGGTATTCTGTTTTCTCTAGGTTTTAGGGACTATTTTTCTCCTTTTCTGCTCCTCCTTTTCTTGGTTCACCTTCTGTGTCTCCTTTGCTGGATCCTCCTGAAATCATACTGTGTGACTATAGCTATCCCTCAGGGATCTGTAATCTAACCCATTACTACTTCCTGGTTATCTTATCAGCACCCATGATTTACTTAGCATCTTTATGTTATGATGTCTCACATTTACCTATCCTGATCCAAACTTTCTGCTCACTTCACAGGTCATATCATCAATGGTCTCTCAGATATCTTAGACTAAGTGCCCAGTGGAGAAATCTTTATCTTTTGCCCTACTTACTTCCTACTTACCCTATTGCTTTAGAGGGCAATACCATCCTCTGATGCCCTTTAGTTCACAACATCAGAGTGCTCCTAAATTCTTCCTTATCCCTCACCCCACATATACATGCTGTTCCCCAAATCTATCTTTTTCAGCTTGGCAATGTCTCTTAAATATATCACTCTCTGGTTATCTACTCTTTTTCTGACTCCCTCTGTCACTGTCTCTCTGTATCTCTGTTTCTCTCTGTCTCTATCTGTCTCTCTATCTTTCTGTCTCTGATTACAAACAGTCTTTCCCTTTAAAATGCAATCATTTTGAAGACAGCATTTTCTTTTGCTATTTTTTTGTATTCTTACTGCTTAGCACAGTACCTACACCAAAGCAGGTAGTTAGTAAGTTTTGATTGATTGATAACCTGATTCTCAGCTATTCAGCTTCTAAGAGAGGAACAGTATGTCCTTAATCGAATAAAGCAGAAGGATGGACTGCATGAACAAGGAATTCTAAATTTTGTGCATCTTCCTGCTTTAGCTCAGGTAGCTGTTTCAATCAGAGTAAAATCAGTACTGCAGCCTGGGAATCTTTCAGTGTTACCCATTACCTTGCAATCACAATCTTTTGAAATACCTGTGTTCCATTTTCTTCCCAAGGTATAATCTTAAAAATCATGACAATGCATTTAGAAGGTATTTTATTTATAGAAGCTACTTATTTATGCATGGTCGAGGGGATCATTAAAAAGATCTTGTCATTGCAAGTTGACTATTAGAAACCCATTTTTCTGTTTGTGTGAGATAGAAAATCTGTCTGCATGGTATATTCAGTTTTATTTTAAACTAGACATATTCTAATGCCTAAAGTATAGCATCATTTGCGTGTGTGTGTTTATGTGTGTTCTTGAAAGGAATTTACATAGTTTTATTTTACAATTGGGGACACTGGAACTCGTGGGATGAAATGGTATTCCCAGCACCACAGAGTTTGCAAATTTTAGGGGCAAGATTTAAGATAGGAGTTCCTGAAATGTCTGACATTTTTTCCACAGTGTGAAAACTTGCTGTTTCTCATAGAGTTTTGCTTTTTTTTAAAAAAAAACATTTCCCTGTCACTTTAGGTCAATGTTCAAACAATATCACCATTTCCTTGCTCTCCAATATGCTGTGGATGAGATCAATAAGAACCCCGATTTGCTGCCCAACATAACTTTGGGATACCAGTTACTCAATAACTTCCATCTGGAGAAACTAGCTGTGGAGAGCGCCTTAATATGGCTATCAGGGAGAGGTCCAGTTATCCCCAACTATAGATGTGATAGACAATCCAATAATGTGGCTGTCATTGGAGGGATGTCTACTATGCTGTCCATGGCCATGGCCACCATTCTTGAACTGTATAAAGTTCCCCAGGTAAGGGAGAACAATACTATCACTTGCCTTTATCCAATGTGTTCTTTGTATTTAAAGCAGCAGATTCTTTATAATCTGCATTGATGTAACATCCATGAGTCAATAAACAATTATTAAGGAGTCTTCCATCATGTTCTGATAACAGGTGATACCAAAATGGTGGAAATAGTCCTTTCCATCAGGGAACTCACTCTGTCCTCTAGGTGAGGTGATGCTCTATTATTTAAGCCTCATAATTTTGAACCAAATAACAACCTAAAGTTCACTATACTTCTACTTCATCCCTTTATATTTGTATAGAATTCTGAAGACTTTGGATGGAAGGAAGGTTTCTCTTTCTTCACATCATAAAATTCCCAGGGAAAGGGGTCTTTTCCTTTGCATTTTGAAATTGATTTTTGTATTTTCCCTGATAAGGTGAAGCTCTAGTGCTTGTCTTCATCAGTCTGTGCTCATAATGAGCATCCACTTCTATGTTTAGAGAAAACTTCCAATTTAGGATGAAAATTTGCTTCTTTCCTGAATTTCTGCCTAATTTTTCAAATATGGAATGTATCCCTTCATAACATCAACAGTTTATATATTCATTTCAAGTCTTTTCCAAAAAATAAATTTTTACCAGTTGCTAAATATTTGTTTTCTATTGGTACTTACAACAGAACAGAACATGAGCCTAATGTGATTCCAATTTGGAGGCCACTAAGAGATACAGAAGTTTGTTTAGGGAAATTCAAGATGCCATTTTCTTGTTTGTGTACCAACCAATCCTTACCTGAGCAGAAATTATGATTACATTTATCAGGATTTCAGAAATTATCCATTGCACAGAATATTTTACAGAATACTCATTGATGCTTCTTTGCCTATTTTCCAAAAGAGTTTATAAAGTATTAGAATTAACTGATTTTCAAATATTTGATAAAATTCATTTGTAAATCTTTCTTGGTAGGTAATTTTTTTCCTTAGTGAATTAAAGTTTTAAATTAATGATGGTTTGTTCAAAGTTTTTTCTATGATATGTAATCAGACCAAAAAGGAAAAAACAAACATGAGAATGAAAAGAATAAACAAACAAAAAAGTGAAAACAATATGTCTTGATCCACATTCAGTCTCAGTAGTTCTTTATTGAGATGCAGATGCCATTTTTCATCCCAAGTCTTTTGGAATCATCATTCTGTTTTGTATGCCTTCTGTTATGCATTTCTGTTTTATGAGTTCACTGAATTAATATTCATATTTTTGATTACTGTGTATTTCCCTCTAGAATATTTTTTCACTGTTTGTACTTTTCCCTATGTCTTCATCAAAAGTCTGTTTTGTTTCTGACCACCATTTCTTTTGATATATTCTACCTCTTATCAGCTCCTCTCTTTTACTCTGATCCACTTATTAGTCTACTTAATCATAACGTAAGATAGATTTTTGTGCCCAGCTGAATATGTATGATATTTATTGTTTGAATTGGTTTATTGAATCAATTACAAAGAGATTAATTTTAAAATACTGCCTGTCTTTTCTCCTATTTTGTCTCCACTGTAATAGGTCTTTTGTACCTCTTCCTATAAGATCATTTATTATGTTCTACCTCTCCCTTCCCTCTATTTGCAGTATGATCCTCTTTTCCACTAATTTACATAATATTTTTGGAAATTAGTCCATCATCATCAGCTAAGCATCTGATTCTTTTCTCTATGTATACTTTTAGCTTCCTTAATTGAGATAAAATTCTTAAGAGTACAAGAAACATGTTCATACTTGGGATGGTATTCAGTTTAACCTAGTTGTGGTTTCTCTTTCCTGTTTTCCTTTTTTGCTTCTTTCTATACTTTATTTGAAAATCAAATTTTCAGTTCTGAGTTTAGCTCTAGTCTCTTTTTTTTTTCAAGAATACTTGAATGTTGTTTTAATTTCATTGAAGTTCCATTTTTCATCTGAAGTATTATACTCACTTCCACTGGGTGAATGTCTTCAATCTATTGAGACCAAAGCTACTTAAATCAATGTTATTACAAACTGCAACTCTGTAACATTCAATTTGTTTCTTTCACTTTTTTTTGCTTATTAGAATAAACCCACCTCTCAGTATAATATTCATTGTCTCATTAATTCTTAGTTAATGAGTTGATTTTCACCTGAAGAGAGAACACTCACTCTTTCAAGTGCATATAAGTGACTTATATGAATTATCTTTGGTTTACAAGAGAAAGCCACATCACCACCTTTTTATTAAATATCTCAATGACAATGAAAATACTGATTTTTAACCATTTATTAATTATCTGCTAGACACAGTTAATAAAACTAATTATTGATTACTAAGAAATTATGTCTCTTGGAATTTTCACACATTAAAGTAATCTTCTTTTTGACCTAAGTATTTTAGAATCTTGCAATAATATGCTTTGCGTTTTTTCCTTTGGTATACTTTTTAGATGGTGATTTTTGGAATCTTTCCAGTTGTATTTTGCCTTCTGTTTTTATGATTCAGCTCAGTTTTGTTGATAATTTCTTGAAATAATATGCACAGGCTCAATTTTTTTGTTATGACTGTCACATAATCCAATATTTTAAAATTATCTCTCTTGAAACTGTGTTGTTAGAGGCCAGTTATTTTACAATGTCATGATTTTAATTTTCTTTTATTTTCATTTGTTTTTGCATTCATTTCATTTTTCTTGATGTCTTATGAAGTCATTGACTTTCATTTAATCATTTTTAATTACTAAAAAAGTATTTACTTCAGTTAATTTTTGTACTTCATTTTCCATTTTTGCAAATTCTACTTTTTAAGAGCTGTTTTATTTGGTGAATTTTTGTAAATGTTAGGCCATTTTTTTACATTTACTTTGCTAAGTTCTTTCTTCTTTATTCATGGTTTTCTTAATTTTTTTTCTCTCATTTAATCCTTCTTCCCCCCTCCTTCAGTCTTATTTGATTTTTAATATCATTTTTGAGTTCTACAATGAATTCTATTTTTTAATAAGCTTTTTATTTTCAAAACATACGCATGGATAATTAGACAACATGACCCTTGCATAACCTGTTGTTTCAGATTTTCTTCTCCTTCCCCCCACCCTCTCCCCAGATTGCAAACAATTCAATATACATTAAACATGTTAAGATATAGTTTAAATCCAATATGTATAAACATATTTATACAATTCTCTTGCTGCATGAGAGATCAAATAAAAAAAGGAAATGAGTAAGAAAACAAAATGCAAGCAAACAACAAAAAGAGTGAGTATGTTATATTGTGATAAACATTCAGTTCCTACAATACTCTCTCTGGGTGTAGATGACTCTCATCATCACAAGATCATTGGAACTGGGCTCAATCATCTCATTGTTGGAAAGAGTCACATTCATCATAATTGATCATTGTATAATATTGATGTTGTCATGTACAACGAACGATCTCTTGGGTCTGCTCATTTCACTTAGCACCAGTTCATGTAAGTCTCTCTAGGCCTCTATAAAACACTCCATCTGATCATTTCTTAAAGAACAAGAATATTCCAAATTATTCATATATCATAAATTACTTAGCCATTCTTCAATTGATGGGAATCCACTCAGATTACAGTTTCTTGCCACCACGAAAAGGGCTGCCACAAACATTTTTTTCACGTTGCTCCCTTTTTGTCTCTTTGGGATATAGGCCCAATAGAGACACTGCTGGGTCAAAGAGTGTGCACAGTATAATAACTTTTTGAACATAGTTTTAAAGTGCTCTCTAGAATGGCTGGATCCATTCATAACTCCACCAACAATGTATTAGCGTCCCAGTTTTCTCACATCCCCTCCTACATTCCTTGTCTTTTCCTGTCATCTTAGCCATTCTGAGAGGTGTGTCTCAGAGTTGTCTAAATTTGCATTTCTCTAATCAACAATAATTTAGAGCATCTTCTCATATGATTAGAAATGATTTTAATTTCTTCATCTGAAAATTGTCTGTTTATATCCTTTGACCATTTATCAATTGGAGAATGGCTTGAATTCTTATAAATTTGAGCCAATTCTCCATAGATTTTAGAAATGAATCCTTTATCAGAACCCTTAAATGTAAAAATGATTTCCTGATTTATTGCTTCTGATCCTGTCAGCATTGTTTTGTTTTTATAGAAAATTTAAACTTAATATAATCAAAATTATCCATCTGGTGCTTATTTGTGAGTTCCATCCTTCTGTGGACACAGTTTCCTTCCTCTTCCATAAACTGGAGAGGTAAACTATCCTATGTTCCTTTAATTTGCTTATAATATCATTCTTTATGCCTAAGTCATGAATCCATTTCAAACTTTTCTTGGTATATGGTGTTAGGTGTGGGTTGAGCCCTAATTTCTTCCATACTAATTTCCAATTTTCCCAGTTCTTATCCCAAAAGCTGGGATCTTTGGGTTTTCAAATACCAGATTGCTACAATTATTGCCTATTCTGTCCTGTGATCCTAACCTATTCCACTGATCTATTTCATAGACAGTTCCAAATCGTTTTGATGATTACTGCTTTATAATGTAGTTTTAGGTCTGGCACTGCTAGGCCACCTTCATTAGAATTTTTTTCATTAATGCCCTTGAAAGTCTTGACCTTTTATTCTTCCAGATGAATTTTGTTACTACTTTTTCTAATCTTTCAAATAATTTCTTGGTAGTTTGATTGGTACAACATTAAATAGTAGATTAATTTAGGTAGTGTTGAGATTTTTATTATATTTGCTTTACCTGCCCGTGAGCATGTGATATTTTTCCAACTGATTAGGTCTCACTTTATTTGCATGGAAAGGGTTTTGTGGTTGTGTTTGTATAGTTCCTGAGTTTCCCCTGGCAGATAGATTTCCAAATATTTTCTACTATTGACTGTTATTTTGAATTGAATTTCTTTTTGTACCTCTTTCTGCTGGACTTTCTACAATGAATTCTTTTTCAGTGTGAAACAAATCCATATTTTTTTGAGATTTCAAATCTATCTATTTTGCCATTGCTGTTGTCTTCTGAGTTACTGTTCTAATTTTATTTGTAATCATAGAAACTTTCTGTAGTAGGCTTAAAATTTTTGTTTTACTTTCATATGCGTGTATTCATTTGGCAGTCTTTTATATTTTTATATTTATCTTAATATTGAGTTCTGCTTTTGAGGTAGAGAAGAATTGTCTCAAGCTTCTTGAACTGGAGTTCAGGACCTCATTGTTAATGAATCTTAGGGTTTGAGGCCTTCTTCCTACCTTGCCTGGAAACCACTGCAGCTTTTGTATGCTCCTCTTTTACCATGGTACCAAATATGTTTCTTGTTTATTTTTGTTTTAAGTTTTATAATAACAGTTTATTTTTCAAAATACATGCATAGAAATTAAGACAACTCTAAGATACCACTACACACCTGTCAGATTGGCTAAGATGACAGGAAAAAATAATTTGATTGTTGGAGGATGAGGAAAACTGGGCATAATATGCATTGTTTGGTGAGTTGCTGAACTGAATCCAATTCAACTTTTTGGAGGTAGTTGTGTGAACTGATGCTCAAATTATCAATACTAATGCATTTCCCTTTGATCCAGAAGTGTTACTACTGGGATTATATCCAAAGCAGATACTAAATGAACTATGTCGGACAGGGACCTTATTGCACTGATATTTATGACAGTCCAACTTTTGTATGCTTTAAAATTTAGCTGGAAACTGAATGGCACCTTCCTAATTTTTCAGTTGGAATGGCTGAAATCTGACTTTATCTTCAGTATTTTGAATATTTTGGAATATTACAATAGTTTCTGTAGTATGTAATACCAAAAGAGATGATTTCAGATAGGCCTGGAGTTATATTTCTTTACCCCGAGCGATGCTGAGTGAATTTGCAGGACGTTAGGTCATCACTTATACTTCAGACAAGGTTATCTATATGATGACCAGTTCTGATGGATCCAGGTTTCCATCCTCAGCAATGAGATTCAACCAAATATTTCCAATGGAGCATTAATGAACTTTGACCAGCTTCCGGACTTTAAGAATCTTTGGAGATAACTAAAACCATTTACATTGAATTTCAATCCCTATATCTTATGCTTCTATCTGTCATTTTTTATGATTTCCTTCAGAGCTTAATTTGTACAATATTTCAGAGTCTGATTCGTTTTGTCAGCAAAATAAATTTTAGTCATTGTATACTTATTGTGTATCTAATTTATATTTCAAAATATTTCAACTCTACTGGTCAGTCCTCCATTTTACTAGGATTGGGTGTGGGAGTATGAGGCTTGAAAAATTGGAACACGAGTTTGTGCTCCTTTTTACATGTAAAAGTTACCCTGATATTCTGTTTATTTTAAGGCTATTAAATTTAAAATAAATAAATAAAGTTTATTAAAAATGCATAAATAGATTTCAACATTCACTCTTGCAAAACCTCATGTTTCCAATTCTTCCCCATTCCTCCCCACATCCCTCTCCCCTAAAGAGCTAATATTTCAACAATATGGGTTAAACTTGTTCTTGATCACTTTCTAAGTAGTTTTGTACTGGATAATTATTTGACTCCATGGTTTTGTTTGTTTTGCCACTCCTGAATTAACCTTGATTCATTGTTCTATAGTTGTTTTTTAGAGGAATTTGTGAGTCTTCAGGCAAATTCTTACCTTACTTTGCCATCCTCATTCTTTTTTCCAGTTTTGAAAAAGAAAGTATCAAGCATTACCATGATATAGTGTTCATAGTTTTCATTTTGAATGTAAGATAATTTTGCCTCTAATTTGATGCTTTTTATTTGTTATTATTTTATTTCAAAGAGATATTAAGCTTACTTATGATTGAATAGAGTACCAGATGCTACATTGGACCCACTAGAATAATGCTCAAATGATGTTTGACTTATTGCCATATATCAGTTCTTTCTCTGGAGGTCAATAGAATTTTCCTCCATAAGCCCTTCATAGGTAATTTCAAAGTTTATATTTTTCAGAATAGTTAAGTCATTGAGGAATAGTATTTGAATCATGTTTCAGAGTTTGCGTTTGATATTGTCTTGGTTTTGCTCATTTCACTCTAAATAATTTGATCTGAGATTTTCCATGTATTTCACACCATAGCACCGTAGTACTACATCACAATTATATACAACTCCTTTAAGATTTTCCTGTTGATGGCCATTGATAATTCTTTTCCATCCCTAGGAGACTTAATAAAAATATTTTATAAGATGTAGAATTATTTCCTTTTACCCTCATAACCTTGGTATATAAATCTAATAGTGGTATTGCTTTAAAAGTTGTTCAGGCCATTTTATATCTTTTTAGTGCAATTTTAAATTGCTCTTCAAAATCATTGAATCAATTCATAATACACAAATAGTCTATAATAATCTATAAGCATCTCAATTTTCTGCATTTCCTCCAACATTTGTACTTTGCCCCTTCTCTTCTGCTAGTCAATTTGTTAGTTATAAAATGCTATTTCATAGATAAGTTAATTTCAGTTTCTTTACTCAATGAGAAGATACTTAGCATATGGCAAGTAGAACCATGCCTTAATTATTGAAAAATAGATTTGCTTTCTAACTGGGATTAGAAGAGAGAGCCATTTCATAATTACTCTTCTGAAGAAAAAAATTGTCATTATTATGAGTCATATTTTAAATATTTTTAAATCACATGGCCAAGAATAAAGCGATGTTATGTTACATCATCTTCCCATTTTATGGGAGTTAGACGATACTCTTTGACACACATGGCCTTAAGAGTTTCTTCTCACAAGGACATCTGTTTTTGAATCTTGTTTGGGATAGTCTTGCTGATTGGATTACTGGGGACCTGATTAAAATCAGATATCTGTACTAATTACTTTATGTCCTTCTCAGAAAATTGGGGCTTAATGATATAACAAAGAAACTGTACATATGAAAATTTCTCATCTTCTGGACAAATCTGATGATGGAAGGTCTCACACAGGTGCATTATGTTTTGTTGTTAGAGATAAAAATGTGAGTGCTCCTCAGGTATAGAGGAGTGAGCCATTGCTTATGTCAGAGAGTTCTTAGGGATGTGTTTGGGTAAATATTTTAATGACAATCTTGCCAGTAGATTTCAGGAGGAGAAATTCTCCATCTCCCATTTCTCAGTGGGTTTGACATGGAGAACTTTTTCCCCTAGAGCCTGATGTCATAAATATTATCATCAAGGAAATAAAATTATGCTTGGATTCACAAGAGGAGGGAAATGTGTGCTATAGAAAGTCTGGGTAAAGGAAAGATTGATATTAGAGCTGAAAAGGATGTGATATGAGTGAGAGAGGCCATGCAACTATGCTACTTATTTAAGAAACAGCTTCTTTCCAGAGACACTAAAATGTTCCACTTGAATCAACAGTAAAGAAATACAATCAGTAAATCAGTATTCCAAAGAGATTGATTTAGTTACAAAATTAAGAAAAAAAACATTTTTCCCTTTGATCAAATTGCCTAAAAGAGTAATGGACTTTTGGGGGGAACTGAGTTTTTTTCTCCTGGAAATATTTTAAGCAGTGACTTAGGAAATGCTTGGTGGAGCCACTGGAGAACGGATTCATCAGATACAGTTTTAGCATTTTCTTTCAATTATTCCATCATTTAATAGTGTAATTTTTTATTTAATTTTTTATTATATAGCTTTTAATTGACAAGATATATGCATGGGTAATTTTTCAGCATTGACAGTTGCAAATCCTTTTGTTTCAACTTTTCCAGTCTTACTCCCCACCTTCTCCCCCAGATGGCAGGTTGACCAATACATGTTAAACATATTAAAGTATAAGTCAAATACAACATATGTATACATGTCCATAAAGTTATTTGGCTGTACAAAAAGAAGCGGACTTTGAAATGGTGTACAATTAGCCTGTGAAGGAAATCAAAAATGCAGGAGGACAAAAATAGAGGGATGGGGAATTCTATGTAGTGGTTCATAGTCATCTCCAGAGTTCTTTCGCTGGGTGAAGCTGGTTCAATTCGTTACTGCTCTATTGGAACTGATTTGGTTCATTTCATTGTTGAAGAGGGCCAATAGTGTAATTTTGTCACCAAAAACTATAAATTAAAATTTGCAAGCATTTATTCATTATCTACTTTCTGAAAGTAATATACTTGCTTGACATACAAATATGAAGGACAAATTTTTACTCTGAATGAGTTTAAATCATCATTTCTATCTTCTTCTTATTTTATTTAGATTAGCTATGGCCCATTTGATCCTCTCCTGAATGATAAGGTTCAGTATCCATATGTCTATCAGCTGGGCAGCAAGGAAGCTACTCTTCACCTGGCATTCATCCAATTGATGCTGCATTTTGAGTGGACTTGGGTGGGACTGCTCCTTTCGGCTAACACAAAAGGGGAAACGTTCTTCATTGATCTGAAAGAAGAGATGGCCAAGAATGGGCTCTGTGTGGCTATTAAGGAAAGAGTGCCTCAAAATATTAGAGTAAAAGAAAGTTTTTATCTTGTTTCTAGTGTCATTGCATCATCATCAAATGTGATTTTCATCTATGGAGATTCTGATTCCCTTCAAGAACTTTCTATTGTATTGAACACGTATATACCTTATGGAAAGTTGTTGGTTACCACATCTTCTTGGGATTTTTCTATCGATATTAATTTTGAACGGTTTCCCATTTTTCATGGTACAATACTATTTTCTCATGCCCAGAAGGAAATTCCAGGTTTCACAGCTTTTGTAAGAAATATGAATCCAGTCGTGAATCCTGAGGACATTTTCCTAAAAGCCTTCTGGGAAGCTGTCTTCAATTGTAGATTTTCAGATAAAAAAGATGGACAGATGTTCTATCCTTTGTGTCCAGGAGATTTTTCCTTTAGAGATATTTCCTTTATGAAAATTGACATGGTCCTTATGGAACTGATTCCTAATGTTTACAATGCAGTGTATTTAGTTGCCCATGCTCTCCATCAAATGCTCCATTCTGAGGCAAAAGAGGCATCAGACCTGGCAAGAAACTCAAATTTTTTTTGGAAGGTAACATTTTTATTCCAAATTGGGCTCAGCACAGGGTAATCACATTATATTATTAGTGATCTGTTCTAAAGATGAAGAAGTAATCACCTGAACGTTCAATAAAAGACTTCTTCCTCAATATATTTTCCAGGTTTTTTTCCTTTTGGCATTATATTGAAATCTGGCCTAAAATAATGAAATTACTTGCGATAATAGGCATTTATTTTATCTTTGATAGAGCAATCTTTTTGAAAATGTTGGGGTGCTTCCTTTTACACATTCCTCTGTGTCTGAGTCTATGTGGCAGGAGACATTCATTATATCTATTCCAAATTATGACCTTTACAGTCGTCTCTTTCATTGACATTGAAAATTTAAATTTCTAATCAATTTCTAATTGATCACTTTCTTTTAACTTCTATCAACATTGATAACTGAGCAGCATAGCTGATATTTTGACATGAGTATATTTGCTTCAATGATGCATTCATTTTTTTAAATGAAGATGAACCATTATTAGACACTGTATCCTAAGAATAATGTGTTGTGCTTGAAGGTACTGGTTGCTATGTTCAAATTATTGGGAACCTGGTAATCTAGAGAGTGATTATGACTTAGTAGAATGCATAATACAAGTGAGGACATTTGGGTTTAGAATAATAGTTCTTAAGTCACTGCAGGTGCTCTTGCAGTTGTCTTCAATGCTCTTTTTATTTTTGTCCATTCTGATTTAGGCCCCAAGAAGCTGCCACAGACATTTTCTTCCAACCTTATAAGTTGTTCTGAGATGAGAAAATGTCTTATCATGACATTTTATTGACTGTGCTGCTCCAGAATCTGATTTGAGGAATGATTGAAAAAAAACTGAGAAAATTCAGTTGAATTGATTCTTCTAGTCAGCTATCCTAACACTGCCTGATAAACAATTTTTAATGATCTAATTTCAATGATTTTCTTTTATTTAAGCAGGAAGCTTAAATTTACTAATGTACTCTTTTCCCTCCTTTCTTCATTTGCTTATACTCTATTTATGATATTCATGTAGAGATCAAACTAAATTATTCCCAACCATACTTCGTTCTTTTCTCTTAAAGGTTCTTTTAAAAATTTTTATTTTTCCTGTCAGATGTGCAGATTAATTTCCTCATGTTATCTCTTTATATTTCTCTAGTATTTTAAAAGGAAGATGTTAATCTCCTCTCTTATGAATGATTTGACAAAAAGGATTAGGCAGAGAATAAGATGGATAGATACTATCGTGAAACCATGAACATGAATTTGCACAGACTTTAAGAGATAGTAAAGCATAGCAGAAAAAGGAGTGCTATGGTTGGTGGAATCAAGAAAAGTTGGACAGGACTCAATGACTGAACAACAAATGTGTTTTATTATTTCTGGCCAATTAGATTCTTTCTTTTCACACTTTTTAAAAAAAGTCTTAAAGTATTAAAGTCTTACCAAGAAATCTCTCATTGAGAAAAATGCAGATTTATTTTCTGTTTTCCAGCCTTCTCATTCTACATTTTCTAGCTCTCTGGGAAATTTTCTTGAAAATATTTCTCAACCAATGAAAATCATTCTCCTTCAGTGATCATAATTTGAATTGGACTATTTTCCAAAAGGATGACACTCAATTTCTAATGTCTTACACTTTATTCTTAAGTTGACTTTATCAACCATTTCAAGATTATTCATATTGATATTCTCTTATTCTTAAGACTATTTCTACAAGGAACTTAAGATATCCATCTATTAAATTCTTTCAACCATTCATCTTTTATCACATTTTCTAGATAGTTCCAACCACCACTAATTCTCATATATTATGTTATATGTTAAGTTTTAATGTTAAGATTTTTAAAAAAAATATGCCCACTTTGGGGTTGTCAAAATCTAATAATGGAGAACTGGTAAGCTTTTGCTTGTCAGATGTCTTTACAATATGTTGAATATTTATAACACATAATTGTTTACTAGCTTTGCTATTTTTCCATTGAACTTAGCTTGCAAGGAGTAAGAGTTCTGAGCTCTAAGAGGAGCTTAAGAAGGAGAATGACAATTTTTTTGGAGTCTGTTTTCCATTGATAGTCAATCTTGGTACATGGGAATAAATCCTTCTTTCCCCAAAGACTAACAACTACCTGTCCTTGCCTTTAGCTCCACCACTTTCTGAAATATATCAATTGTGCCACTAATTCCAATGATGAGTCATGTTGGAACGGAACCAAGCCATTTGCTGAGGCGTATGATATCCTAAATTATAAATCGTTCCCTGATCAGGTAGAGACGCTGGTCAAAGTGGGTGAAGTGTATCCTCTTGCTCAGAGATTCACCATTAAGGAACAAGACATAGATTGGCCAGAAGATTTCCCTCAGGTAAGGGGCCAATGAATATGAAGTTTATCACTCTGACTCTTTAGCTTCCAGGACACTGGTTGTTTCATCATTGATACCAGAAGGTTCCCCAGAAGACACTGAAAATGTTTATGATATGGTACTAACTATTTCCCACTATGATTACTTTTGCTCTGAACATAGGAGTTGTGTGATTTTCTTTTTTTCAGTCCTCCTTGCACATTCTTTCCAGCTAAGTTACATAAAGTCATATTGTTCATACTGAGAATCTTGGAAATTTACTAAAACAAGTGGATCAAATCTGAGTAAAATATATTTAGGGACAACGAAAATTATTCCCTAAAGGGACCTATTTACAGAAGACTACCCAATATCAAGGTATTTCTTATAGTAGATATATAAATAAATTTAACTCTGAGGTTTGGGGATAAATTAGATAAAGATAAATTACTTTTAGAAATTGTTTAATTCTAAATAATATGTTTTTATATTCTCTTAGACTTAAATCATATTATCTATACAATTTCATCTTCCTATCATTTTAATCAATTTCCATCCTTCTCTGTCACAATAGTCTCAGACAAACTCCAATGGAGTAGGCCCAAGGAATAGAGTTCAAGAAATCTTAAACTATATCATTCTGCCTTGTGTACTCGTATATATTATGATGAATAGTGTCTACAGTGGTTGATTCTCTGAAACTTTCTGAGTACTTCTATGAACCAAAAAACCCATCTACTTTGGTAATTGGAAATAAAAATTCCCCACTTATGTAGGTCAATAATTTAGTTTCAATAGAAGCAATTAATCACAATCATGGTGAATGATTCCTAGAGTTCAAATGGAGCTGTTAAGGGAAAAAATAAGGCAGATCACAGTTATTAATACAGAATTATCAAATCGCTGTGCTAATTGTATTTGCCTTTCGTAGGAATAGTAAGTTCAAACTTTTTTGAATTCTGTGAAGGTTCACTGGGATAAAATATATGGATTGTAAAAGAAAAATTAAAAATTCTACCAGTGATTGGTTTAGATCATTCTTGACTCTGCAGTAATAGAAAATATGTTAATTTCTAACTTACCTGTCCTGAGAGAATCTTAGAAACCTATTTCCTCAATAAATTTGATCTTTGCAGCAGTCCTTCTTTCAAATGATAAATTTTTCTCTTCCATCCGTGAAATACAGACTCCAACTTGATTGCAGTGTGAATATGGCCCTGGATTCAAAAACATTCTTCAAAATACCAACCATCTGCTGTTTGGTGCTTTCTTCGTGTCCTGAAGAGAAGATTTCCAACCAGACTGGTGGGTTCCTGAAGATAAAGTGTCCTCCCAAAGTAATAGACATTCTATTTGGTTAATCTTAAACTGAAATGACATTTCCTTGGCAAAATAATAATTTCTGAGTTGAAATAACACAGCAATTAATCAGTCCCTTTGCATTCTGCTTATTGCATTTGTGGTCATTCCTATAACTATCAAGAAGAAGCCATGTTCCTTTAGATGCAATTAATTATTCTTCTGAGGCCCTTTATGAATCACTAAGGATTTTGATAGTTCCAGGAATTTCCTAATACTTCACTGACCTTGTGCGTATTTCAAGTAATTCTTTCTTTAAACTTTTCCTGTAGGAAAAGTTTAAGTCTAAAACTTATTTCTAAACTTTCTTGCTCCTAAAAGAAATACTAATAGGACAAAACTAAAAATCTATTTAAAAAAATTTATCTAAAACAGATGCATTTTTGGTTTTGAGTTTAGGAGTTTGCCTCTTAAAGTTTAATCCTTCATTGAAAATTTTTAAAATTACAGATTTAATCTAGTCCTGGAAAGGAATTTTTTTTGAATTGGTAGTTTTTACAGATATGGTTAAGAGTCTCTGACATTTCTAGGTTTAAATAAGATCTTCCTTCTAAAATTTTTCAATAAATTTTTATTGAGCATTCTCACCCCAATCCATCATTGAAGGTATTTTCAGGCTTGATTTAATGCTTTGTAAGATGGATGTTGCCTCATAAATAAGGATATGTCAAGAGTTTTTAAAAATTTTGCTGTTTGAGTAAAGCTTATCTTTTTCCTTTTCTCTCATTTGATGATTATCTCTCCTCAAATCTCTGTACTGGCTTGTCTCTCTCTTTCTTTTCTGTCTCTCTATTTCTCTGTCACAATCTGTCTTTGTCCTGTCTCCTCTAAAAGTTTATCTCTCTCTCTCTCTCTCTCTCTCTCTCTCTCTCTCTCTCTCTGCAGTTACTCTTTATGTCTGCCCTTTGGAATTCTTGGACTTTTATTTTCATTTTGCTTATGTCACTATAGTCAATCCAGAAAAATAGACCATTTCTCCTTTTAATTTAATTGTAATTTATTTCTTTGAGGACCTCTTTGTAATTGAAGCAACATAAGGATTTTGAATAGTTCCAAAGATATTTTTATACTGTATGCACTTTTGCAGTTATTTCAAGTAGTATTTCTTTTTCTTTATAACTTTTTTCATTATGTAAAATTTAAGAGGTTCCAAAAGATTTATTTTGTTGTTTGCCTGAATGATTTATTAATTTTCTGTTAGTTCCTTAAATAATTTCCTATTATTTTTTAAATAAAACTTTGTCATTTGAAATAGAAACATTTGGACATCTTTTTTTCTGTCTTTATGTTTTAATTTCTCTCATTTAAATGTTTTTAATTCCCTTTCAGTTCTGTAGTAATTAAGGAGAACATTAGCCATCTGAATTTTATTCCTATATTCACTAGGAAAGATACTCGTATACATTTTTTCATAATTTGGTAGATTTTAAAAGATATTATTGCACTATAAAAATTCTTCTGTACACTTTTTGTAGTGTTTTCAGAATAAGCATTTCTTTTCCTTTCTTAAAATTTTTTTCTTTGTTATAATTTCTGTCTTGAATTGATGTCATTTCCCCCCCTAAATTTGAACTATTTTTGTATCTCTAATTTAAATAGAAATTGCAGAGAATGAATTGTATGGTGGGTGAATCAAGGGAAACTACTTGGCAGAAGTTTATTTAAAAATTTTGAATAGATATTAGTAATTTAAAAAGATATCACCTTTGTTTTATGCTTCTTTAATTTGGATTGTGGACTTTATTTGCCTCATAAAATATATCTTATAACATCTTTTATTATTTTATTTTATTTATCTTTTCTTAATTTTTGAGAAAAATGATGGTGATATTGTACCATTTTTTAAAAAAAGGTTTATATAATTCTCCAGTGAATCAAATATTTCTCCTTCTTTGGGTGGTTCCTTACAATTAATTCAGTGTTTTCTTTTTTTAATTATTATTAAATTATTATTTTGTTTTCAAGATATATGCAAAGTTAGTTTTCAATATTCACCTTTGCAAAACCTTATGTTCTGAATTTTTCTCCCTCCCTTCTTCCCACCCCTCCCCTAGGCAACAAATAATCTAATAAATGTTAACTATGTACAGTTCTATTATACATATTTCCATATTTATCATGCTACACTTGAAAAATCAGATCAAAAAGGAAAAAATGAGAAAAAGGAAAAATCAAGCAAATAACAACAAAATAGTGAAAATATTATATTATGATTTACATCCAGTACCCATAGTTTTCTGTCTGGATGCAGATGGCTCTCTCCATCACAAGTCTAGAATTAGCCTGAATCACCATGTACATCAGAGTTGATCATCACCTTATCTTGGTGTTGTTATGCACACTGTTCTCTTATTCTACTCACTTCATTTAGCATCAGTTCATATACTTTTCTCCTGATCTTTTTGAAGTCATCCTGCTCATCATTTCTTACAGTAATATTCCATAACATTCATTTACTATGACTTCAGCCATTCTCCAATTGCTCGGGATCCACTCAGTTTCCTGTTCCTTGCCAATAGAAAAACAGTTGTTACAAACTTAATTCCATATTATCAATTGATATTGGATTACTTAAAATCTTGGTCTCCTGGTAGTTTGAGTATTTAATATTTTTAAAGAATATTTCAGAATTCATAGGCTGTCTGAATTTCCCAAAAGAGGGGTATCTTTCATTTTTATTTTTGAGGCAATTAGGATTGTATGATTTGTCCAGGGTCACACAAGTTAATAAGTTTCTGAAATTATATGTGAAATCAGGTCTTTCTGACATTCACAGCTCTTACTATATCAACATACTATCTGGCTGCCTTAACAAAGGTATTTTTCCCTTAATATTTCCATAGCAATTACTAAATTTGTCACTTCCCTCTTATTGAAAAATGACTCATCTGGAAGCCAATTTGCCATTGCCTTTTGTCAAATTGCCATTTATCAAATAATTCTGAGAATCAATGTTTTGCATAATTTTTCACCAATTGTCTCTTTGACTTTCTCTCTTTGGCGCAATCTCATAAATGTAAATAAATCTCAAAGTAAATAATGGTACAATTCATTAACAGTTAAGCAAACAATAAAAGAAATATATATGTAAGTACAATATAAAAGAAACAGATGCCGTGAGAGTAATGGTACTAGAAGCTGGAGTAATAATGCACAAATAGCCAATAACAGCATAACATTAAAAACTTGGAGACATGAAGAAGACAAGTTTGAAATCCTCATTTCCTATAGGAGGTAATCTAGGGAAACATATTTTCTCCTTTATAAACTTCAAAATTATTATGGAAAGTACTGTATTTGGGCAAGGTTTGATTTGCATAATCAAAATCATGTTCCACAAGAACCCAGAAGATTTGGAATTATGACTGTACTTTCAAAAAAACACATCAAGTCTTTTTAATCTAATTTTTAAACTTATTCATGGCCTTCATTCATGATAAAATTACAGAAATATTAGTCTGACAACTTCTCATTTCTGTTCTGAAAATATTGGATTATTCATAAAGTGACCATTTAGGTCTCATTATAGGTGATTTCAAATTGAAATGGATTAAAAAAATTGAAATGTATTGTGGAGAGTTTAATTATTTGTTTAGTAAAGCTATATTATGGAACAAATACATTCAGCACATTATTTAATCTATATGTGGAGAAATGATACTGACATGTTTCTTTACTTTATTCAGCCTCTAAAATTCTTGTCCTTCTGACTTAGAAGTCCAAAAATGAGATGGAGCTCAATGTGAAATGAATGACACCGTGCTTTATAGAAGACAAAAAACTGATCAGTCAGGGATATTAGCATGATTTTATTGTTGTTCATAGATGCAGAGGAGTGCCTGCAGTGCCCTGAAGATCAATATCCTAATAAGGGGAGAGATCACTGCCTTCCCAAGACTAGGACGTTCCTGACCTATGAGGAACCTCTGGGAATGACTCTGGCCTGTGCAGCCATCTGCTTCTCCCTTCTCACAGTGCTGGTCCTGGGGATCTTTCTGAAGCACAGGGACACCCCCATAGTCAAAGCCAATAACCGCAGTCTCAGCTACACTCTGCTGGTCTCCCTCAGCCTCTGCTTCCTCTGCTCCTTGCTCTTCATTGGCCATCCTACCACAGCCACCTGCCTGTTGCGCCAAACCACATTTGCAGTTGTCTTCACAGTGGCCATTTCCTCCATTTTGGCGAAAACCATCACTGTGGTTCTGGCCTTCAGGGCCACCAAACCAGGGAGCAGGCTCCGCAGGTGGCTGGGATCCACAGCATCTTACTCTCTCATTTTCACCTGCACCCTCATCCAAATGTGTCTCTGTGGCATCTGGCTTGGGACATCCCCCCCCTTCCTGGAGATGGACATGCACTCTGAGGCTGCCTCCATTATCATCCAGTGCAATGAGGGCTCCCTCCTCATCTTCTACTGTGTCCTGGGCTACATGGCCTTGCTGGCCTTGGCGAGCTTCACCGTGGCTTTCCTGGCCAGGAACCTGCCAGACACTTTCAATGAAGCCAAGTTCCTGACCTTCAGCATGTTTGTGTTCTGCAGCGTCTGGGTCTCCTTCCTGCCCTCGTACCAGAGCTCCAAGGGCAAGGCCATTGTGGCCTTGGAAGTCTTTGCCATCTTGACCTCCAGTGCTGGGATTCTCACTTGCATCTTTGCTCCCAAGTGCTTTGTGATCCTTCTAAGAGCTGAACAAAATATTCTGGGGACATTCAAAAAGAAAGCTTCTCCCCGAGAAGTCGGGTCTTCTCAAGCTCACCAATCACAATCAAGGAACTCTTTTGATCCAATAATCATAATAAAATATTAAATGCATCTGATTCATTTGCCTCTATTTTCTCTAATATTCAATTTTATTTTTTCTTTGAATATAATAGCATTTCAAAAGCATCCCTATTGCCTGTTTTAAGAGTAGAGGTAGAATGAGATTGCTTGCTATTTTGAATTAGTTTACAGATAGCAGACAATATGTGAATGACATTTTTAAATATTGTGGAAAACAATTGTGGAATTTAAGTAAATGATTGTCTGGTTTCCAATTTAATCTTTAATAAGTCCATCCAGCATTCTGCATCATTGATTTGTTACTTGGAATATTAGAACTTTAATTTCCCCCCAGGTTGCTTGAATTATCGTTAACAAATATTTTTGAGTAAATTGAACATACCTCTGAGAGAAGATTTATGGGAGAATGCTAAGTAGTTTGATGAGTGGAATGGTTTCTAACCAGTGAATATGTACTCAAAATTATTTAACCTCTTACTTTTCCATCAATTATGTAATTGTAGAGTGATCATTGGATCGAGAAATCTGTTCCAAAGCCTTATTATTTCTATCAAATACTTGTTGTAACGATACCTTGGACATATAAGTAGTTGATTGTCATGGAATAATAAAAATGTGACAATAATAATGCAGGAGTAACAATATTCTTTTCTTTCCTCAAGGAAACTACTTCAATTAGAATATTTTAGTGGTTATATTATTTATTCATTGCATCATCCATTATTGCAACTTATCTCTTTTTTTTTCTGATATCTTTGAATGTATCTCTGGTTTAGATACTTCAAAGGGAAATTGATGGCTGAAATTCTGTGAAATTCTCTTAAAAAAAAAAAAAAACCACTACAACTACCAACAACAGAGTATAGGATGTGGTATTCTATTAAAATGCACTAATATTTCTTCAATAAAGAAAAGATTTACAAAAATTCCCCTGCCCAGATCTCTGTTCTTTCTTTTCTTTCTTTTTTAAAATGTATATTCCATCCAAAAGCAATAAAAGATTCCCTAGGTTGATAATAGTGATATTTACAGGTCAGCGCTCTTCCAGAAACAATATAAAAGAGAAGAAAAACTTAGAAGTGAGGAAGGAGAAAAATTCAAGGACAGGTTCCTCGGGAATTCTTCTAGAAATCATAATATATTGTCCCCAATCTGACACTCCAGACATTCTCAGAACTCCTGGGTCTCCTCTCCTTTGATTCCAAAGTATGCTATAAACCTACAATTCCTTTGCCTTCTACAAATTTAGAAGTGTTGGAACTCAGTCCTTTATGCTTTTCTTGACAGCAAATGAGTGTTATCTTATTTCCAGACCAAATGGAAGATATGCCTCCTCATAAACTCCTGCTTTCTCCAATTCCAAATTCACTTTTGCAGACCAGAAAATTCTCCTGCCCCTCTAGTTTAAGAAAAACTTAATTGTCTTACTTTCAGAAGTAGGCCCACACCATTTCCCATACCCGTGTCAATGAGTTAAGTATAACAAATCTTCCTGAGGATCAAAAAGAGGACAAAATGTGTCATCACTTTTTGCAGATGATATGATTTTGTACCTAGGAAACTCTAGAAAGTCGTCTTAAAAACAAGTTGACATAATGAGTCATTTCAGCAAAATGGCAGGACAGGAGATAAATTCATACAAGACCCTAGTTTTCAGAATAAAACTCACCATATGAGAAAATTTGTGGGCAAAACTGGAAGGCAGTTTAGCAGAACTAGCTATAAATCAACATAATACACCAAATATTAAGGTAACATTAGAAAAGAGAAATGATTTTGACATAAAGGGTATTAATATACTTAAATTGAAGGAGCATGAAAGAATACATCAGTCAGACCTACGGATAAGGCAAGAATTTGTGACCAAATAGGAGATAAAAAGGATCACAGGAAACCTAAAGAAAAAAATTTACAGGAAATTAAAAATGATTTGCATAAAAATGTAACTAATTGGGAGAAAAGCAACAAAGAATAATATATATATGTGTGAATATGAATATATATCAAATGTCTTTGAAGAACATCTCATTTAATAAATAGGGAACTTAACCAAATGTAGTAATATATACAAAGTATTCCCCAGTTAATAAATTGACAGAAGATATGAACAGGCGATTTTCAGGAAAAATAAATTAAAGTTATTACTAGTTACCTGAAAAAATTCTGTAAATTATTATTAATTAGTGAAAAATTATTAAAATAATTCTGAGGTATCATATTCCACTTCCCCACCCAACATATACAACTATATTTTGGTATGTGTGTGTGTGTGTGTGTGTGTGTCTGTGTGTGTGTATCTGTGTATTTAAAAAATGGTAACTTTTCCCAGCTCCATATAATACTTTTCTTTACTATCTTTAAGAGTCAAATCAATTTTCAAATCCCTGCCTACTTTTCTATTCTTGAGACTTTTCCAGATAAGGAATTTTCTTAAGTATTTGGCTTAATTTCTTATTATAGATATAAACTTTGAAGTACATATAATGTTTAATAAATAATTTGAATCCACACTGGGTTTTCATTAAGTTAGCTTAAAATATGCTAGATTAAGTGTTTTTAAGAAATTAAAATGATTTTAAAAATTGAATGAAAATGATAGTGGAAAAAATGCAGAAATAAATGTGGCCTACAGAACAAAGGATTGGAAGAAGGATCTTTAGCTTTTGAATAATAAATATGAAAAAATTCTTTGAAAATTAAAAGAAAAAAGAAAAAAATTGCTCAATGAGACTAATGTATTTAAAAATAAAACGAATAAGTATAAAATTAGAAAAAATATATTTCAAAGTAACTAACCCTTAAAACATTGATGAAAGAAGGCTTAAGCATTATTAATACACCAGAAAACTGTGACTAAAATGGTTTCTGGACATTATATTTCAAGGAATTCCAATTCAGCCAAAATGGTGAAACAAAGACAGCAATACAGCAAAGTTGTTCTAGTATGTCCCCTCAAATATCATTAGAATAACTCCTCATATTAAATTATGGATTGGCCTGGTCAACAAAAGCTTAAATTTAATGTTTTTTCCCAGACCTAGGCCAGTTAGACCCCTTGAAGACAGACCCAGAAAGAAGCATCAACAAGTATGGGTCCAATATAAACCTGTGATTGAGCCTGTAACAGGCATATGATCTCAGAGCTCAGGTCTGTAAGAAGATCTTGCCTTTTCTCTTTGTAAAATTGAAATCAAATTTCTGCCCAAGTTTATTTTTCATTGAAGTTTTCTTGAAGATGTTTTCAAATCATACTCTGTCTGAAATTGTGTCCTGAATAATCCTTTCAAAATAATTGCTCTTTCTGAAAATATTCTTTTTTATCATTTCTTCTTGCTGTTTAATAATTCACTTTTGATTTTAAGATCTACCCTCATGGAGGGAATTTCTGGGTTGACCTAGCATGAAAAAGATCAGAGAGTCTTTTGGGCATTTCAGATTCCATCAAAACTGGGAAGGCTCCAGAGACAGAAAACAAGCAAGAATGTTCACAAACCTTTTTTTCCTTAAGTTGGGAATTTTTTAAGATGAAGGACACAGGTGCAGAATTGCTGGGCTAGCTGGTCCTTGGAGAAACTCACTTTCAGACTCTGGTCAAAATATTTGTTTGACTTGCACCCAAGAGATGAGAAGGAGCCACTTTTCCTTATTCATCTACAGGGAACTAGATAAATAGTATCCAGAAGGCAAAAATGTGAAATAAATAAGTCCTGCTCATTCAAACTTTTGCCTTTATCCCAAATAGAGGCTCACTTTGTGTCTCACATTCTGCTTTCCCAAGGAGGAGAGAGACTGTACAAAGCTTGAGCATCTATTAAAAAAGACAAATGCTTAGCAACAGAGCATTTGCCTATAGATGCAAGAACTAGTATTTCCTGTCACGTTATACTCCCCCATTTAGTGGCTCATTAGAGATCTGGGATATTGACCATGGGCTTGGGGAAACTGAGACTCTCACCCTCTATATTATTTGTATTTTTGATTTTGCAGATTTTCTTAACTGAGTACCAGATGGTCAAAAATCCTTGTCACATAGAAAGAAGTTTCAATCCTACATATAGAAAAGAAGGGGACCTAATCATTGCTGCATTCCTCTCCCTTTTTGTGAAGGTACAACTTCCAGTGAACAAATTTTTCTTCGAAAGTTATCCCATTTGGAGTTATGCACTACCAAGGTAAGTGGTTACTTTCCAACCCACGCTAATTTATGCAATAGTAATCCATATTTCTTATTGATTGGTTTATTGGTAGAGTTGTATTTTTTTTATTCTCTAAACTTTGGTTAAAGCAAAGATGTGGGTTTAAAAATGACTGGAAATCTAATATTCAAGAAGCTGATAAATTAAAAGTGTTCTTAATGGGCAGTGCAGCAAACATAGAGAGATTATTGATCCCTACTCTATATGGCATTATAAACAATCACAGATTCATCTCCACTGATGACAAAAACTCACCCAGTACAAGGAGGGGTGAAACACATTAGGGAGAACCTATACCCAAAATTGGGTTTTAGGTGTTAAACTATATTCTCTAAGAATGGACATGGAGAAGACCTGATTACTTGTTCTAAATAGGGGAGGAAATATTCACAATTGTGCTCATATATGATGAAATTCTCAAGGTCATTTATGAAAGCTTGGCTTGGATGAGATTTGGGTAAAGATTTGGGTTTCCTGAATCATAACAACATAAAAGGGGTGTGTGTGATAAAACAATAATTATTTTAGGCATCAGAAAACAGAACAGATTCAGAATACTCCATTCAGTTCAGTTTTATCTAATCCAAAGCTTCAAGCCTTATCTTCCCACCAGAGAGCTGCTAAAGAAAAGGAACCAATATGTCTTATCTTTACTTAAAAACTTTGATGAGTGTTAGGACCATTTGATCTAAATGATTTCATATTGGTGTTTTACTAATATCAGAATAATATGACAATACATCAAAAATACCAAACAATATGAACTTTACAATGTCAACAAGTGCCATATATATCAAAGTACTGACAAGATGCAATACTTGCACTGAGATTTTTCATCATTTTATGTCTAGAAAATATAAGGTATAGGGCAATTTTTGACATTAGTTATCCCTTTGTGAGGGATGTAGAAGACCCTTACCCCAAATGACTTCTAAGAGATCATTCAGTAGAAAGCAGAAAAAGTGTTTATTAAAACCTCTGGAGGATGTCCCATCACGAGATAAGAAAAAGAAAGCTTGTGGTAGGAGGGCTAGAGAAGCAGTAAAGATACATAGCTTTTACACAAGAGATTACATCACAGGTAAGAAAGCTTTGAGAAGGGGAGGGGGAGGCATCTAATTGGTTGCTGCTATTTGGAGAGATTGGAATCAAAGGTTTCTGTTTCCCCAAAATTATCTGATTTCTATGAAATAGAAAATTAGGCCTTCAGGCTTAATCAAGCAGACAGTGGTCAAGCTAATTAACTAAATATCGATAAATATCAAATACTGAAAATTGTCATCAGTGCAGGTTAAATAAATATGTTTATAGCTGGCCAAAGATTCAAGTAAATATGGGCCTGCACATATTATACAGATTAGAGGGTGAAAACTCCAGTCCTTGCACTGAGGTCGGTTCAAGCACTTAGGGCGAATTACTGGTTGGACAATGCTCTATGGGCATGTGCTTGGAAAATGGTCCTTCCCACTATACTGTTCTGGCTCAATGATTGATGTATACAGAGGATTGTAGGAAGGACTTGGGGTGGAGTAAGATGAACCAGAGTCACTTTTTGAGGTAGACAAGGAAGATGGCAGTTGCAGAGATTCTGCTTCCATCCTGTTCAATCCTTCTTCTAGAAACGAAGAATAAAGACTAAAGACTTCTGCTTATCCTGACTCTGGCTGTTTCTGGGATGTCTGGGATGCTAGTGTGGTCGTCACAATACACCTCATAGGGGAAACAGAAATAATGAAAATAAAATACAGAAAAAGAATTCAAACATTTCTGTAAGTTCTTCACCTTATCTCTCTATTCCATGCACATTGACATTTTTGTGACAGTTTAAATAAAGCCAAAGATATCACCAAACCACTTTCTATGTTCCACACTCCATCTCTCATTTTTATGCTTTTGTCAATGCTGTCCCCCATTGTAGGAATGAAATCTCTCCTAAGCTCCATGTCTCAGAATTCCTATTTTCACTTAAATTTCAAATCACTTGATTTGAAGATTTTCCTGCTCTCCCTGAGCTATTAATGATTTTCTTCAAGTCATATTTTATCATCTTTGGCCCAAATATCTGCTTCAGATAGGGATACATTTTCTATTCTGGCCCAAAGAAGAGAGCTATTTTTTTCTTCTCTCTTTTATCTTACTATCCTGATTACATGCAAATGCCTGAACTCTAGCAGGGGACCTCATAAATGCTAGTAAGCTCATTGACATCAATTCTTAAACATTTTAACATCGGCTCCTTGGGAACTCTAGTTTCTGTCTTTCCATGTACTACACTGAGTTGGAGATCATTTCTTTCGCTATTCTTCCTTATGATCATTGCCTTTTCTCCTGACAGTGGTAATCGATCTCTTCTCCTTGGTATTCTATTCTCTCTGGATTTTAGGGACTGTTTTTTCTCCTTTTATTCTTCTCCTTTTTTGTTTTTCCTGTTTCTTGTTTTTTGGGTCTTCCTTCTTTTTCTCCTTTGATGGATTCTCTTGAGATCACACTGCAGCTATAAATATCCCTTATCAATGTGTCTAATCCATTCCCTTCATTATCTTATCAGCTCATGATTTACTTAGGATCTCTATGTGGGATGTTTTTCAGATTTATCTATCCTGATCTAAACTCTCTGCTGTCCTTACAACTCATATCATCAATAACCTCTCAGATATCTTGAACTAAATGCCCAGGAGCTATATTAAGTTCAGTATATCCAAAATGTAAAGCATCATCTTTTGTTCCTAACCTCTTCATCCTCCTATATTCCCTATTACTGTAGAAGGCAATAACATCCTCTGATGCCCTTCAGCCCTCATTCTTGGAATGACCCTAAATTCTCCCCTATCCCTCCCCACATGTATCCAAGACTTTCCCAAGGTCTATCTGTTTCAACTTGGCAATGTCTCTTAAATATATAGGTCTCTGGCTGTCTGTATCTTTTTCTGCCTCCCTCAGTTATTGTGCCTCTCTGTTGTTCTTTTTCTTTCTGTGTCTCTATCAATTTTTCTATGTTTCTATCTCTGATTATAAGCTGTCTTTCCCATTAAAATATCATCATTTTGTAGACAGGACTTTTTTCCTGCTTTTTGTATCCTTACTGCTTAGCACAGTACCTAGCCCAGAGCAGTGCTTAATAAAGGTTGATTGATTGATTACCTGGTTTTCCATTATCCATCTTCTAAGAGAGGAACAATATGTCCTTGCCTGAATAAGGGAGAAGGTGGACTACAAGGCCAGTGGATATGCTGTGAAAATCTCAATTGTGAATATCTTCCTTTGACTAAGGTAGCTACTTCAGCTAGAGTAAAATTAGTACTGAACTTTAAATCTTTTGGTATTACCCATTACATGGTCATGACAATCTTTTGAAATATATGTGTTCCATTGACTTTCCAGGGTATAATGTTAAAAATCATTATAAGGCATCTAGAAGTTATTTTACCAAATAAATCATCAATTTTTATCTAATATGCTTTGCATGGTAATCTCCTCATTGCAATTTGAGAAATAGAAGTCCTTTCCATTTTTGTTGAAGATAATCAGTCTGTGTGTTCTGTTCAATTCTTTTTCAAAATGAGCCTTATTCTAATGTCTAAAATATATCATCATGTGTGTGTGAGTGTGTGTGTGTGTTTGTGAATGTGTTTGTGTCTTAATGTGTATTCTTAAAAGAATCTTACAGGATATAGTTCAAGTCTGTCATATTACAATTGTGGACACTGACACTCATGATGGTGAAATGATGTGCTCAGGACCACAATTTTAGTCAATTTTAGAGGCAGGATTTAGGATATGAATTTCTGTCTCCATAGCTGACACTCTTCCCACTAAAAATTTTTGCTGTTTCTTTGAATATCAAGTTTTGCCTTCTTTTTATTTAAATTTTTCCTCTCACTTTAGGTCAATGTTCAAACAATATCACTATTTCCTTGCTCTTCAATATGCTGTTGAGGAGATCAACAAGAACCCCGATTTGCTGCCCAACACAACCTTGGGATATCAGCTACTCAATAACTTCCATCTGGAGAAACTAGCTGTGGAGAGTTCCTTAATATGGCTGTCAGGGAGAGGTCCCATTATCCCCAATTATAGCTGTGATACACAGTCCAATTCTGTGGCTGTCATTGGAGGGATGTCAGCTACACTTTCCATGGCCATGGCCACCATCCTCAAACTGTATAAAGTTCCACAGGTAAGAGAGACCAATACAGTCACTCATTTTCATCTAATATCTTCTTTATATTTAAAGCAGCAAATTTTTATAATCTGTTTTGATATAGCATCAACAAGTCAATAACCAATTATTAAGAAGTCCTCCAAACATGTTCTGACAAAAGGTGATACAAAAAAGGAGAAAATGGTCCTTTCCCTCTGGGAAATCATTCTCTATGCTTGGTGAGGTGATGCTCTGATGATTTAGAACCAAGGAAAAATCTAAAGATGACTATACTTCTAATTCACCTTTTAATACAAGTATAGAACTCTGAACACTTTCGATAGAAGACAGATTTCTTTTTCTCACCTCCAAAAATTCCCATGGAGAGGTCTCTCTTCCTATTCATTTTGAAATTGATTTCTATAATTTCCCTAAAAGCATGAAGCTCCAATTCGTGAGTCTATTAGTATGTACTTACAAAGAGCATCCAATTCTGGGTTTACTAAGACCTTTTAATCAGACAATTCCTTGGGAAATAAACCTAATAGTGATGTTAATGTATCAATTCGTAAGATAGCTTTGTACTATTTTTGGTGTAATTAAAATTGCTCTTCAAACAGGTTGAATCAGTTCATAATTCCACCCAAAGCCTAAGTATCCCAATTTTTCTACATTCCCTCTCTTTTGTTCCTTCTCTCCTTTCAGCCAATTTAATAGCTTTATGAAAGTATTTGATACTTAGTTTAATTTACATTTCTTTAATCAATAAAATGATACTTACCTAGCAGATTGTAGTTAGAACCATAGGTAACTTATTTAAAAATGTATTTGCTTTCTCACCAGGGGTATAAGGGAGAGCCTTTTCATAATTTCTCTACTGAAGTAAAAAATTGCCATGATTGTGGGTTGTATTTTATACATTTCAGTGCACATCCAAGCCTGTTATATTATATGTTAAAGGATGAGAAAGTACTATTGTCCTACCTTCCCACTTTATGGTATGAAGCATGTTGGAATTAGGCAATATTCTGTCTCTCTTTTTGTTAGTTTACTTGTTTTTAACACACATTATTTTTTAATTCTTTTGGTAAAGAAAAGTCAGAGCAAAATGGAAAACATGGGAAAGATTTAAAAATAGAAAAAAGAAGTGAACATAGAATGTGTTGATTTGCATTTACTCTCCTTAGATCTTTTTTTCTGGAGGCAGATGGCATTTTATGTCCAAAATCTATTGGTGTAATGTTGCTGTTTTAATTTTCTGGAGGTCTTTGTGCAACCTTCCTTTCAAGAGAGTAATCTCCCCAAGAATAGCCAGGTGTTAAAAGTCCAAAAGTGTTTACTGCCTCTTTTGAAGTCGTATCTCCATCACTTGGGACTCTGCTAGTTTTCTGGAAGGCCATCAGACGGGACTTGGTCTCAATGGAAGAAATGCAGGAGGCCAGGCCAGCCATCATGAGGCTGATGAAGATGGAATTGAATTGGGTCAATTCCTTGCTGGCTGTTATATACTTCATTATCATAGGTGTGAATCTTGTGGAACTGTATTAAATACTAAGTACATGTACTGAACGAGAGAACTACTAAGCACATTGCTAAACTAGATAACCATTGTTTTTATCAATTCCACTGACTTAGCACCATGTAAGAATCCTTGTTTCAAGTTCAGAGTTCTGGCCCATAATGTATTGGGATTGCTTTGGATCTCTGAACTGCTGAGAACCAAGCCTTTGATAGATGATCTCACATTCTTGCTGTTATTGTGAACAATGCATTCCTTGTTCTGCTTGTTTTGCTCAGCATCAATTCATATAAATCTTTCTAGGCGTTTCTATAATCAGCTTATTCATCATTTTTATGCAATGATATTATTCCATTACCTTCATGTACCAAAGTTTATTCAGCCATCCCCCAGTTGATGGGAATCCACTCTTTTTCCAATTCTTTGTTATCACAAAAAGACCTGCTACAAACATCTTTTTGCAGATGTAGGTCCCTTTCCTTGCTTAATGATTTCTTTCATATAGGCCTAAAAATGGTACTGCTGGGTCAAAGGACATGCACAGTTTGACAGGCCATTGGGCATAGTACAGATTACTCTTAAGAATGGTTGGATAAATTTACAACTCCACAAAGAAAGCATGAATAACCCAGTTTTCCCACAGCCTTCAACATTTATCATTATCTTTTCCTGTCATCTTAGCCAATCTGAGAGGTGTGAAATAGTACAGCAGAAATGTTTTAATTTTCAATTTTCTAATCAAGAGTGATTTAGAGCATTTTTTCATATAATTATAAAAGACTTTAATTTTGTACTCTGAAAATTGTTTGCAAGGTGAGCATTGCCTGCTCTATTCAGGAAAGGGTCTGGTTTCCCAGAATTTGTCTTCTGATCTTGGACTGGAAATTGTTTTCCTGATTTGCTCCTCCACTGTGTCACAACTGAGGTTCTTAATTACTGATTTGCTGTGATTACACTCCTGTCCCTGGGTTTCCCACAGTCTATCCAACCTGGGCTGAATGCCCCTTTCACCCCAGTGAGAGTGACCTTACTTGAAGTTTTTTTAGTCTGTCTTGAATGGGAGAATTCATTCTATCAGATTCTGTTCAGACACTTTTTTTGGTATTTGAGGAAACTGGGAGAGATTGAGCAGCTTCTTTACATCTCCATCTTGGCTCCACCTCCTGGTACAAAAATAAAGACAATATTTTCTGAAACACTTGGCCTTAGGGGTTTCATTTCACAAAGTCAAGAGTTTGAGAGTCTGGATGAGGATATCTGTTATGAGCCAGTACTTGAAACAAGGTGCCAAGTCAGTGGAATTGATAGACACAAAAGTTATCTTATTTAGCATGGTGCTTAACAGTTCTCTAATTCAGTCCATATACTTAGTACTTACGATAGTTCTACAAGATTCACAGCTTTGATAAGAGAGCATATATAAGCTAGGAGCCTCAGCCAGGTTTGAGTTCTGGGAGATTCAGAAGCCAGAGAAGGCAGGCAGGAGCTCAAGCTCTCAGAACCAAGGCCAGATTGAAAGGCTCTCCAGAAAGCTTCCCAGCCCCAGGAAGGAGATAGTAAAAGTCCTGGACCATGAGAAAGCTAACCAGGCCGCAAGAAAGGAGACAAGACTTGGAAAGAGACAATAAAAGATTTGGACGTTAAGTACTAACTGTACTCAGGTGGTGATTACTAAACTGAAACAAGAGCTGCCTCCAGAGACTCCAAGAAAACCCCAAGAAGAGAAGATTACATTTTTGAGAGACTATTTCAGATATCCTTGCTTGCTCAATTACTGGAGAGCTATTTAAATTAATTATTTTTGACCTTCTTAGAAAACTGGGGCTAAATAGTATAACAAAGACATAGAACATATGAAACTTTCTCCTGCCTCCTGGACAAATCTCATGATGGAAGGTCTCATACACGTGCATTTTTTGCTGTTATTGTGTTTAGAGATCAGAGATTATGGTGCTCATTGGATATGAAGTGAACCATTGCTTTTCTCAGTTTTTACTAAGAAGTACTAAGAACTCTTGTAATGTGGAATTCCAGTCTTGGCAGTCGATTTCAGTATGAGGAGTTCAACATTTCCTGTTCCTTCTTAATTTTGCTATAGAGAACTTTTGCTCCTAGAACAAGCTCTCAGGCACAATTCTTATTTTCAGAGAAATAAAATTCCCCTAGAATTATGAGAGGAAGGAAATGTATGCCACAGAAAATCTCAGTCAAATAATTGTTGATATTTGAGCTGAAAGAGAAGTAAGATGAGTTAGAGAAGACATGTAACTATGCTTCACTACTTAATGAACAGCTTCATGCAGAAGACACAAAAATGTTCCACTTGAATACACGGAAAAGAAACAGGAACAAAAAGTCAATGTTCTAAAGAGACTGATTTAGCTACAAAGTTAATCAAAAACATTCTATCTTTTGGTCAATTTATCTAAAAGTGGTAAAGAGTCTTTTTGGAGAATTTTTCCTCCTAGGAATATTTCAAACAGAAACTTAGAAATTACTTGATGGAGACATTGGAAAGAGGATTCTTGGTTGGGTGCAGTTTCAGATTTTCCTTCTAATTCTTCCGTTCCAAAACAATATAATTTTGCGATCTAAAACTATAAATTAAAATTAACAAGCAAATTATCTGCTCTGTGAAACTCATTAATAGTTGGCCACAAATATGAAGGCCAAATTCCTACACTGAACTCATTGTTTTCTTTATGTTTCATTTAGATTAGCTATGGTTCATTTGATCTTCTACTGAATGATAAAGCTCAGTATCCTTATATATACCAGATGGGGAAAGAGCAATCTACTCTTCACCTGGCCTTCATCCAATTGATGCTGCATTTTGACTGGACATGGATAGGACTGCTTCTTTCTGATAATCCAAGAGGGGAAAGCTTCTTCAATGATCTGAAAGAAGAGATGGTCAGGAATGATTTGTGTGTGACTTTTACAGATAGATTGCCCCAAAATTTTAGAGAAAGCAAAGATCTTGACCTATTTTTTAGGATTATTTCATCATCATCAAATGGGATTTTCATCTATGGAGATGCTGATTCCCTTCATGAATTTTCCACTGAATTGTTTAGTTATAAACTTTATGGGAAGTTATTGATTACCACATCTTGGGATTTTTCCATTGATACTAATTTTGAAGTGTTTCCCACTTTTCATGGTACAATAGTATTTTCTCATACCCAGATGGAGATTCCTGGTTTTACAAATTTTGTAAGAAGCCTGAATACAAGTGTGAACCCTGAGGACATTTTCCTAAAATCTTTCTGGGAGTCACTCTTTAACTGTAGATTTTCCAAAAAAAGTGATGTAGAAATCTTCTATCCTTTGTGCTCAAAAGATCTTTCCTTCAGAGATTCCCTTTACATGAATATTGACATGGCCCTTATGGAACTGATAACAAATGTTTACAATGCAGTGTATTTAGTGGCGCATGCTCTCCATCAGATGCTCCATTCTGAGGTAAAGGAGGCATCAAAACTTGCAAAAAACCTAGATCTTCCTTGGAAGGTAACATATCTCTTCAAAAATTGGGGTTAGCATAGCCTACTCACAACATTCGGTTGTTAGTGATTTGTTCTAGAGGGGATGCAGTGATGACTTGAGTTATTCTTTTATATATTTTTTCAATTTTTTCCCCTTTGTGATTACATGTAATTCTGGGTGGAAACAATGAAATTACTTCAGATTTGTTTATTTTAAGTCTTATGTAACAATCTATTAAAATAATTTATTTAATAGTTTCTTCAGTTACATTTATAATAATCTTTGTGTTTTTTTTTAAAACTTTTGAGTTACAGATTCCCTCTATTATTCCCATTCCAGTTCCTTTTAAGAAAACATATGTGAAAGTATGCAAACCATTTCCATAAATGTCATGTTGTGAAGAAAAGAGATCTCTCAACTTAATTAAAAAAATAACTTACAAAAATAAATTGAGAGGGATCAAGAGAGAGACACATACACACACAGATAAAGAGAACATGAAACAGAGCAGAAGTGAGACAGAGAGAGAGAGAGAGAGAGAGAGAGAGAGAGAGAGAGAGAGAGAGAGAGAATACATCAATCCATATTCAGACACATGACACACTCATTTTCTTCTCTGGGTATGGAAAGATTTTTTTTAAATCACACATTCTTTAGAGTAGTCATGGATCATTATACTACTGAGAATAGCTGGTCATCACAGAACATTGGTATTACTTTCTATATAGTAAATTTCACTTTGCTTGAGTCCATGGAAAATTTTCCAACATTTTTTTCTGAACGCATGCAGCTCATTATTTCCCATAGAATAATAATATTCCATCAAAAACATATGTCAAAATTTATTCATCTATTTCCCCCCAATTTCCTTTTTTATATTTTATTTGCATTTCATACATAATGAAATTTATAGACGTTGAGTTTCTTCTATGCAGATCTTCTCCATTTTATAGTAAAAACCCAAATCTGCCTGCTATTCTAATTCTATTTTGCTTAATTACACTGGTCTTTTCATTTCCTTTGACAAATTTGACATGTTTTGTATGTATAGGAGTTATTTGTAGAACACATTACAGGTCTTCAAAAAAGTGACAAACTGTCATTTTTCCCACCAGTGGTTAAAGCATATGTTTGTATGATAATGCTGAACAGTTTTCCTTGGATTCTAACAGAAATCATCCTGTTATTTTTGATTCAATAGCCGAGCACTGCTTTTCTCACCCTTTTATTTATTATAGTGACTACTCCATTTCTCATAAGCGATTCTCTTCCACAGTAATATATGTGATGAATATTAGAATTAAACTTTGCTAACAAAGATTTTTGTACTTAAAACTCTCCTCTCGCTTTTTCTCTCTCTCTCTCTATCTGTCTCTCTCTCTTTCTCTTGCTCTGGCTCTGACTCTCTCCCTCTCTTGTATGTGTGTTTTTAAGTAAAACTTATGTCTGTGAGATTTGGACTTAAAAGAAAGATAGGCGCTGCAGAACTGATTCTATTGAATAATAGTGGAGCTGGACAAGACTTTAGAAAGACTCTTGGTCGACCAGGGGATAAAATCAGTCAATACTTAAATTAATCCCCACTGTTCAGCAGAAGTTCAAATCCTGAAGCAGAAATTCAAACCTCTGGCCACATAATATGAAGATGAGACCCATGGGCAAAGACCCTGTCGTTGGAAACGAGTGAAAGTAAAAGAAACAAAGAATGGTACAATTTGAGATTGATAGATAGTGTCATGCAAACGATTAATATTAACTTGAACAGACTTTGAGATATAGTAGAGTATAGCAAGGCAATGTAGGCTACTGTCCATGTGGTCATGAAGAGTAGGAAAGGACTCAATGACTGAACAACAAATATGTACTACGAATTCTGTCCAATTAGATTAATTTTCTTTTCCCTAAAATAATCAGGTCTTACCATTAAATTTCTCAGTGGCAACAATGTAGATTAAATTTCTGTTTTTCAACCTTCTCATTCTATATTTTGTAATGCTCTGGGAAATTTTCTTGAATATTTTCCATTCACCAATGAAAACCACAACCTGAGTGTGCCAAATAAATTTCTAACTTTTACTGAAAACTCCATTTCAAATCTTCCTCACATTGAAATACTGTTTCATTTTCTTAGACTTTGTCATTTTAAAATTTCATTCATAATGTGTTCCCTTGAAGTTATTCTCCTTACTATTTTTTTCTGGAATGATGTTGCCAAAGGTTTAGTTTCTTTATCATTTCTATTTGCTTTTATTTTAACCTTGAATTCCATCACTGTGAATAGAAAATTCTCCTTTATTCCTAAATTGAGCTTATTATCCACTTCTGAGATTTATATTAGATAATTTTATTTTTTCCCCTTTTTCCTCATTTTGATTAAAGCTATTTATTTCCAATATATATACATGGGTAATTTTTTAATACTGACCCTTGCAAAACCTTCTGTTCCAAATTTTCTCCTTCTTCCACCCATCCCATCTCCTAGATGGCAAGTAGTCCAATACATGTTAAATATGTTAAAATATATGTTAAATCCAAAATATGTATGCATATTGACCAGTTATTTTCCTGCACAAGAAAAATTGGATCAAGAAGAAAAAAGACCTGAGAAAGAAAACAAAATGCAAGCAAACAGTAACAGAAAGAGTGAGAATGCAATATTGTGGTCTACACTCATTTCCCACAGTCTTCTCTCTGGGTGTAGATGGCTCTCTCCATCACTAAACAATTGGTACTTGTAATGTTCTGGTTATCTTTCTGGAGGTCTTGGGGCCAGTCTTGTTTCAGCAGAGTAATCATCATGAGAATAGCCAGGGATAAAGTCCAGAACTCTTTGTTGTCTTCTTCGCAGGATGTCTCCTTCACTTAGGGCCTGACAAGCTTTCTGGAGGGCCTTCAGATGGGACTTGTTTTCAGTGGAGAAATGAAGTAGAGCCACCAGGAGCCTGATCAAAGATGTAATGTTTCTCTCCTGCAGTTCTTGTTGGTTCTTATAGATTCTCTTATAATTATATTATTGTAGGTGTCAATCTTGTAGAGTAGGTGTCAATCTTTTTGAACTATATTAAGTATTAAGTACATGTACTGAACTAGAGAACTATTAAGCACCATGCTAAACTAGATAACCATTGTCTTAGCAATTCCACTGAGTTAATACCTTCTTTCTTTTTTTTTCAGTTTGTTTTTTTTTAATAGCCTTTTATTTACAGGATATATGAATGGGTAACTTTACAGCATTAACAATTGCCAAACCTCTTGTTTCAATTTTTCACCTCTTACCCCCCCACCCCCTCCCTAGATGGCAGGATGACCAGTAGATGTTAAATATATTAAAATATAAATTAGATACACAATAAGTATACATGACCAAAACGTTATTTTGCTGTACAAAAAGAATCAGACTCTGAAATATTATACAATTAGCTTGTGAAGGAAATCAAAAATGCACGTGTGCATAAATATAGGGATTGGGAATTCAATGTAATGGTTTTTAGTCATCTCCCAGAGTTCTTTTTCTGGGCATAGCTGGTTCAGTTCATTACTGCTCCATTAGAAATGATTTGGTTGATCTCGTTGCTGAGGATGGCCTGGTCCATCAGAACTGGTCATCATATAGTATTGTTGTTGAAGTATACAATGATCTCCTGGTCCTGCTCATTTCACTCAGCATCAGTTCGTGTAAGTCTCTCCAGGCCTTTCTGAAATCATCCTGTTGGTCATTTCTTACAGAACAGTAATATTCCATAATTTTCATATGCCACAATTTATTCAGCCATTCTCCAACTGATGGACATCCATTCAGTTTCCAGTTTTTAGCCACTACAAAAAGGGCTGCCACAAATATTCGTGCACATACAGGTCCCTTTCCAATACCTTCTTTCAAGGATAATTCTCCTTAGTTTTACCCTTTACCGGAACTGGTTTGAATCATCTCATTGTTGAAGAGAGCCAAGATCATTAGATTTGATCATTATACAGTCTTGTTTCTGTGTCCTTGTTCTGTTTATTTCGTTTAGCATCAGTTCATGTAAGTGTCTCCAAGCCTCTCTGACACCATCCTGTTGGTGATCTCTTACAGAACAATAATATTCCATAACATTCATATACCATAACTTATTCAGCCGTTATCCAGCTAATGAGCATCTATTCAGTTTCCAGTTCCTTGCCACTACAAAAAGGGCTGCCACAAACATTTTTGTACATGTGGTTCCCTTTAAAATCTCTTTGGGATATAATCCTAGTTAAAATCCTAGTGGGTCAAAGAGTATGCACAGTTTAATTACTTGTTGAGCAGAGTTCCAAATTATTCTCCACCTACAATGTTATATGGGAGATTTTTTAAAAATAAAAGACAGTTTTGTACAAGGAATAAAAATTTCCCTGAATATCAGTTCATAATTACGCATTTCTTAAGCACCCAATATGTATTAGGACATATGGTAAATTTTATCAATAAAAACGTTCAGGGGGTCTCAAAATTTATTAATGAAGAAATAGTAAGCTTTTGCTTATCAGATATACAGAGTTCTTTGTGACGAGCTTTTTTTTTAAACAAAGTTCTTGGAATGTAAGACAATCAGAGATATTTGTAAGGAATTATTGATTTGCTGAATGGAAGATGATATTTTTGCATTAATTTTATTTTTTACATTTTTTGATTTTTAAAGCTTTTTGGTTTCAAAACATATGCATAGATAGTATTAAAGATTCACCCTTCTAAATCCTTGTCTTCCAAATATTTTTTCTTCCGATTCACTCCCCTAGGCAGCAAAAAAGCCCATATATGTTAAACATCTGCAATTCTTCTGTGCATATTTTCACAATTATCATGCTGCACAAGAAAAATCAGATCAAAAAGTGAAAGAATGTAAGTTAAAAAAAATAAGTGGAAAAGATGATCTATATTGTGATCTACACTCAGTCTCACATTCCTCTGGTTGCAGATTGCTCTCTCCATCACAAGATTATTGGAACTGCCCTGATGATTATATATATATTTGAAGTAAGGTGATATACCTTTTGAAGAAACTTTAATATCTGTAGAAAATAATTGGTTACCGGGTTTGTTAGTTTTCATTTGTCCTTAGTTTTCAAGGTGAAAGGAGGAAAAGGCGTTCAGAACTCTAAGAGAAACTCAAGAAGGAGAATGACTATTTTTGGAAGCTCCAAATTCAGAACCTGTTTTCCATTAATAGTCAATCTTGGGACATGGGCATGAATCCTTCTTTCCCTAAATATTAACAACCACCTGTCCTTGCTTTCAGCTCCACCACTTTCTGAAATCCATGAATTCTGTCAATATTGCCAGTGATGAGTCATGTGAGGATGGAACCAAGCCAGCTGCTGAGACATATGATATACTGAATTATAAATTTGTCCCTGGCAAGATAGAGACAATGGTCAAAGTGGGTGAAGTGCAACCTCTTGCCCAGAGATTCACATTCAAGGAAGAAGACATAGATTGGCCAGAAGATTTCAATCAGGTAAGGGGCCAATGAATATGAACGTTATCACTTTGTCTCTTTGGCTTCCTGGACACTGGTTGTTTCTTCATTGGTACCAGGATGTTTCTTACAGATAATAAAAATGTCTGTGATAGGGTACTAATACCAACTTACTCTTCTTTTTTGCTTTGATGAAAAGAGTTCTATGATTGTCTTTTTTCAGTCCCACTTGCGCATTCTTCTTAGATAAGTTAAATAATGATCTGAATTGTTCATACTAAGAGAATCTTGATATGATAAGATTGATAAGATTGCTCACATTAAGTGAGTAAGTTTGAAAAATAATAATAGGGTACAGAGTAGAGAAAAATTATCCCCCAAAGGGATTTATTTAGAGAAGATTACTCAATATCTGGCTTTGTATAGACAAATCATTTAATCTGAGTTTGTGTTTGCCTTGGGTACAATTCTACAAAGCATCCTTTTACTTTATTTATTTATTTATTTTTTATTATAATAACTTTTTTTTGCCAGAACCCATGCCAGGATAATTTTTTACAACATTATCCCTTGCACTCACTTCTGTTCCGATTTTTCCCCTCCCTCCCTCCATCCCCTCCCCTAAATGGCAAGCAGTCCTATACATGTTAAATATGTCGCAGTATATCCTAGATATCATATATGTGTGCAGAACCAGTTCTCTTGTTGCACAGGAAGAATTGGATTCAGAAAGAAAATAACCTGGGAAGAAAGGCAAAAATGCAAACAGTTTATATTCATTTCCCAGTGTTCTTTCTTTGGGTGTAGCTGCTTCTGTCCATCATTGATCAATTGAAACTGAATTAGGTCTCTTTGTCAAAGACATCTACTTCCATCAGAATACATCTTCATACAGTATCGTTGTTAAAGTATATAATGATCTTCTGGTTCTGCTCATTTCACTTAGCTTCAGTTCATGTAAGTGTTTCCAAGCCTCTCTGTATTCATCCTGCTGGTCATGTCTTACAGAACAATAATATTCTATAACATTCATATACCACAGTTTGCCCAACCATTCTCCAAATCAAGGGCATCCATTCATTTTCCAGTTTCTAGCCACTACAAAGAAGGCTGCCACAAACATTTTGGCACATACAGGTCCTTTTCCCTTCTTTAGTATCTCCTTGGCATATCAGCCCAGTAGTAGCACTGCTGGGTCAAAGGATATGCACAGTTTGATAACTTTTTGGGCATAATTCCAGATTGCTCTCCAGAGTGGTTTGATTCGTTCACAACTCCACCAACAATGCATCAGTGTCCCAGTCTTCCCACATCCCCTCTTATACTTTAAAGACACAATGGCATTAGAGATTTTTAATGTAAATATTGCAGCTATAACTTCTGCTCATGTCAAACATGTATTTCTATATAATTGCATCTCTGTATAATTGGCTAAATTCCATCCTACCCTTTACAATAGTTCCAAAAAGAGACTTCAAATATCAGCTTGAGAATAAAATTAGCCTGTAAAATCATCTTATTCTTCGATTCATTCAAGCTGAACTGTGCAATTAGTTTATTTTAGTACATACTCTCTAAAATTATGATTTCCTGAAACATTCTGGGTAGAATGTTTGAATTTATGAAAACACAAAAAAACAAACCTTTCAGGGGTTGGAAATTAATAAAATATATATCCTCTTGTGTGGTCAAAGACTTTTCAGCATTGCCAATTCTAAAATGCAACGAAGTTTGGAGTTAAGATAGTACTTGGAAAAAACTAAACCACCAAGACATTATAATTAAAAACTATCAAAGAGCTTGATTGTAACTACTGGTTAATCTGTGTGGATTCATTGGGGAAAAGATGATCTGAATTGGAAGATGAAGATACAACTTTTCCATTGAGAATTACACCATTCTTGTCCTTCAGAATTGGAAATACTTCATTCTACCTGTCTTCTATAGGAAAACTTTGAAATCATAATTTCCTCAATTCATCTATCTTTCATCAACATTGTTCTTTCAACAACATTTTCTCTCTTTCTCTGGTGATAATATAGACTTCAACTTCTAGGTGCAATCTGAAGTGTGGCCCTGGATTCAAAAAGACAGCTCGTGAAAGACAGCCCAAGTGTTGCTATGCTTGCACCCCATGTCCTGAAGGGACAATTTCCAACCAGACAGGTGGGTTCTTAAAGATTAATGTCCTTCTCCCAAAGTAATAGACATTCTAATTTATTAATCTTAAACTGGTGTGATTTGTATTTGGCAAAATAATAATTTTTGAGTTGAAATAACATTGCATTTATTCAGTCCTTTTCTTTCAATGTGCTTTGTGATCATTCTTATAATTAGCTGCATCCCCTAGTTCGAGATACCAAAAATCTGTTGAAGCAGAACCCATCAGGATTTTACTACCATGGGAATCCCTGATTCTTCCCTGACCTTGTAGCCTAATTGTCACCTTCCCATTCCTGCAGGAAAGCTTAATCTAAAACGTAGTTCTAAACTTCCTCCTTCTAAGGGGAAAAATTAATGGAAAAAATCTTAATTCTAAAAACTTTCTAAGCACAGATGCATTTGGTTTAAGAACAGAAGTCGGGCCTCTGGATTTAGTCTTCATGAAAATATCCCTTGGATAAGATTGATCAGAGTTCTCAAGGGAGATTATTAGAAAGTTTTGTTTTCTGGAGGATGGAGTCTCAAATCAAGGAAACTTGGATCACAAAAAAATTGAATAAAAATTGATCATCCTCAAACCTATCTCAGTGACAAAGCTCATGAGGCTTCTTCCTGATTTGATTTGTACTTGATATTGATCAATAAGATATTATGTTTGAAAGCTTAAGCTTTGGGGGATTTTTTTGGTAATTTATCTTTCTCCATTTATTAACTCTTCTATTTGGTTTAGATAACACTTACTCCTTATGTCAGTCCCTTGGAATTGGATTTTTATGCTCATTTTACTTATATTGTTATGGTCAAGCCCCCAAAATAGACTATTTCTCGCATTATTTCAGTTAGTATTTCTTTTTTTTCTAATTACAGATATTTTTCAGAACATAATGTGTACTATTTATTATGAAAGCTTTGTTTTTTATAATAATAGCTTATCATTTGTCAAAATACATACAAGATAATTTTAAACATTCACCCTTGAGAAAAAATAGCTTGTGTTCTAAATTTTTGTCCCTCCTTCTTCATTCATCTCCCTTCTTCCTTAGACAGCAAGGAATTCAATGCAGGTGAAACATATGCACTTCTTCTCAACATATTTCCATGTTTATTATGCTGTACAAGAAAATCAGACCAACAGGGAAAAATAAGAAAAAAAAATCCAATGACACTAAGCAATGACAATAAAAGGTGGAAATTCTATGTTGTGATCCACATTCAGTCCCCATAATCCTCTCTTTGAATGTAGATGGGTGTCTCTATCACAAGTCTCATTGTTGAAAAGAGCCAAGTCCATCACTGTTGATCATCACATGGTATCTGTTCAGGGTACATTGTTCTCTTGATGCTACCCACTTCACTTTATATCAGATCATGTAAATCTCTCCAGGCCTTTCTGAAATCAGCCTGCAGATCATTTCCTATAGAACAATAATATTCCATTACATTCATTTATCATAATTTATTCAGCTAGTCTCTAACTGACGGGCATCAACTCAGTTTCCAGTTCCCTGCCACTACAAAAAGAACAGTTAAAATATTTTTATACATGTGGATGCTTTTCTCTTTTTTATAATCTCTTTGGGATATAGACTCAGTAGATCCACTGCTGGATGCACAGTTTGATAGCTTTTTCCTCATAGTTCCAAATTGGTCTCCAGAATGGTTGGATCAGTTTACAACTCCACCAAAAATATATTAAGTGTCTGGTTTTCCCACTTCCCCTCCAACATTCATCATTACCTTTTCCTGTCATCTCAGCCAATCTGTGAGGTGGGACCTGGTACTACAGAGTTGTCTTAATTTGGATTTCTCTAATCAATAGTGATTTAGACCATTTTTTCATATGACTAAAAATGGTTTTAATTTCTTCTTCTAAAATTTTTCTGTTCATTTTCTTGGACCATGTGCCAATTGGACAATGGCTTGTAGCTATGACCTTACATTCAGAGAAACACAACAAAAATTCTTTTTAACCTAATTTTAAAAAATCAACTCTTGGCCTTCCTCTATAGTTTCAATGTTTCATTTCTGTTCTTAAAGTCTTGGAATATGTATAAAAGGATCCTTTTGGACTCATTGTAGGTGGTTTCAAGTTAAAATGGATTGCAGGGAGTTTGAATTTTTGTTCTGTAAACCTACAATATGAAATAAATACTTTCAACACATTATTTTATCCATATGTGGAGAAATGAAGAAACTGAAATGTATCTTTATTTTATTCAGTCTTTAGAATATTTTTCCTCCTTAGAAGGAGTCCAAAAATGAGGTGGAGCCCAATGTGAAATGAATAACACTTTACTTTATAGGAGACGAAAAATTGATCAGTCTGGGATATACTATGATTTTATTGCTGTTTACAGATGCAGAGGAGTGCCTGCAGTGCCCTGAAGATCAGTATCCCAATAGGGGAAGAGATCGTTGCCTCCCCAGGACTGTGACCTTCCTGGCCTATGAGGAACCTCTGGGAATGACTCTGGGCTATGCAGCCATCTGCTTCTTTCTCCTTACTGTGCTGGTCCTGGGGATCTTTGTGAAGCACAGGGACACCCCCATAGTCAAAGCCAATAATCGCAGTCTCAGCTACACTCTGCTGGTCTCCCTCAGCCTCTGCTTCCTTTGCTCCTTGCTCTTCATAGGCCATCCTACCACAGGCACCTGCCTGCTGCGCCAAACCACATTCACAGTTGTCTTCACAGTGGCCGTTTCCTCCATTTTGGCTAAAACCATCACAGTGGTTCTGGCCTTCAGGGCCACCAAACCAGGGAGCAGGCTCCGCAGGTGGTTGGGATCCACAGCATCTTACTCTCTCATTTTCACCTGCACCCTCATCCAAATGTATCTTTGTGGCATCTGGCTTGGGACATCCCCCCGCTTCCTGGAGATGGACGTCCATTCTGAGCCTGACTCCATTATCATCCAGTGCAATGAGGGCTCCCTCCTCATCTTCTACTGTGTCCTGGGCTACATGGCCTTGCTGGCCTTGGCAAGTTTCACTGTGGCTTTTCTGGCCAGGAATCTGCCAGACACTTTCAATGAAGCCAAGTTCCTGACCTTCAGCATGCTTGTGTTCTGCAGTGTCTGGATCTCTTTCCTACCCTCGTACCAGAGCTCCAAGGGCAAGGTCATTGTGGCCTTGGAAGTCTTTGCCATCTTGACCTCCAGTGCCGGGATTTTCACTTGCATCTTTGTTCCCAAGTGCTTTGTGATCCTTCTAAGATCAGACCAAAATACTCTGGGGATATTTAAAAAGAAAGCTATTTCTTGAGAAGACAGGTATTCTCAAGCTCACAGGACTCAGTCAAAGAAGTCTTTTGATCAGATAATCATAATAAAATGTTAAATGCATGTGATTCATTTGCCTCTGTTTCCTATAATATTCTTCATTGTTTTTTATTTGAATACAATAGCATATTGAAGGCATCCTGATTTAAGAATAGAAGTAGAATGGAATCATTTGCTGTTTTGAATTAGTTTAGAGAGAGCAGACAATATGTGAATGATATTTTTAAATATTGGTGGAAAATAATTGTAGAATTTAAGTAAATGACTGGATGGTTTCCAATTCTAATCTTTAATAAGTCCATCCAGCATTCTGAATCATTGATTTGTTACTTGGAATATCACAACTTTAATTTTCCCCCAGATTGCTTGAATTATATCATTAATAATAATTATTGAGCTTATTGAAAATAGCCCTGAGAGAAGATTTGTGGGAGAATGCTAATTAATTTGCTGAATAGAATGGTTTCCAACCAGTGAATATGTATTAGAAGTCATTTAGCCTCTCACTTCTCCATCAATTATATAATTGTAGAGTGATCATTGGATGGAGAAATCTGTTCCAAAGCCTTATTATTTCCATCAAATACATCTTGTAACAATACCTTGGGTATGTAAGTCATTGATTGTTGTGGGATAATAAAAATAAGGCAATAATAATGCAGGAGTAACAATATTCTTTTCTTTCTTCAAGGAAACTCTTTCAAATCGAATATTTAAATGGTTATATTATTTATTTATTGCATCTCCATTATTGCAACCTCTCATCTCTTTAGTTTTTTTGAGATCTTTGAATGTATTCTCTGGGTTTAGATATTTCAAAGGGAAATTGATAGCTGAAACTTTGTAACATTCTCTTTTTAAAAAGAAATCACTACAACTACCAACAACAGGCTATAGAATGTGTTTTTTTTTTTTGAGAACAGACTAATATTTCTTTAATAAAGAAAAGATTTCCAAAAATTCCCCTGCCCAGATCTCTGTTCTTTCTTTTCTTTCTTTTTTAAAATGAATATTCCATTCAAAAGCAATAGGAGATTCATAATAGAGAAATTTACAAGTCAGTGCTCTTCCAGAAATAAAATAAAAGACAAGTAAAAATCTGAACAAAGGAAGGACAAAAATTCAAGAACTGATTCCTAGGTAATTTTAGAAACTGTGTCTGAACCTAGTGTCCCCAACCTGGCACTCCAGACATTCTCAGAGTTTCTGGCTCTCCTCTCCTCTCATTCCCAAATATGCCACAAACCTACAATTCCCTTGTCTTCTACACATTTACAAACTTTGGAATTCAGTCCTTTGTGCTTTTCTTGACAGGAAATGAGTGTCATCTTACTCCCATACCAAGTGGAAGATATGCCTTGTCATAATCTCCTGCTTTCTCCAGTTCCAAATCTCTTGTGTAGGCCAGAAATTTCTCCCTCCCCATTAGCCTGGGAAAACCTTAATTGCCCTTCTTTCAGAAGTAGGCCCATACAATTTCCCATCCCTGTGTCAATGAGTTAAGTATAACAAATCAAGGTCTTCCTGAGGCTCAAGAAGAGGACAAAATGTGTCGATCACTTTTTGCAGATGATGTGATTTTGTACCTAGGAAATTCTACAAAGTCAACTTATAAACAAGTTGAAATAATGAGTCATTTCAGCAAAATGGCAGGACAGGAGATAAATCTATTGAAATCATGAACATTTCTGTTTGTTAATCACCAAATGATGTAGGAAGCCAGAAAAAGACAAATTTTTGTTAATAACATTATACACAGTATAAAACATTTGAGAATCTGAGAAATCTCTTCCCGTAAATACAGAAAGAATTAAGTAACTGGATAAATTTTAATTGTTCAAGATTAGACTAACCAATATAATTCAGTGAAGAGAATACTTCAATTAATTTACTTATTCTGTGAAATTACCAGTGGATGAAGTAAACTTTGGTAGCTTGATTGATGTGGTAGCAAATAAGTAAAGGCCACACTAGGAAAGTTAGTGTAGAGATTACCAAATATTGAAATACCTAATACTATTTAAACTCAATTCATCTGAAGAAATGTTTGATCTGGAATATAAAGGGAAATGTAGAAGAAAATATCAAGAGAAAAGGGGAAATATGAAATTCACAAACCTCAAACCATATTATCAACTGCAGCCATTGAAATAATTTGAAATTTGTTAAAATAAATAACAATGTAAATCAATGACATAGGGAAAGGGAGACCCAAATTCAATTAAACTTCGTAAAACTCAGCTTTTGAGGATTGAATGTAAAAAATTCTGAGCCCTCCAGAATTGACACTTTGGAATTATGGGTCAGGAAAGACTTTTGACCATCCCTGGGACAGTAAATGGTAAATATGTCAATTGTTCCAGAAATCAATTGAGATTATTCCCTAGAGGGTCAAATATTGAAGCAGAATCATAAATTACATAAGCACATAGTCTAGTAATGATGTAAAAAATAACATGAATCAACAAGAGGAATTATACATCTTCATAAGTCCTAGAAATAGTCCAAAAGGAATCTATTGTCCATTACTTCATGTGCCAGGAATCCAATAATTTCTGCAAGTTTCAAAGTCCTGCAATAGTCTTATCTTCTCTTAGGGAATCCAATGATTCTTGCATATTTTTTTGTTCTTAAGTCTTTCCTTTGTTTTGGGTTTTTTTTCTTTTGTTGTCTCTGTCCAGGTGCTCATTGGCACCCATCTGATTCCTTCTCCATCTGTATAAATACAAACAAACCCTTTCTTCCAAGCAGTTAACCTATCTAGTCCCTTCTATTTACTACTTTCTAAATCTCTCCTTATCACCTAGCAATTACATTGGAGCTGCTCATTATATTGGACCTGCTCTCACTGAACACTGCCCTTCTTTTTGGTTAAAAAGTTCTGAATTCTCCCTAATTATAATCCCTTTCTGCCATCTGATTGCTGTTTGGCTGATTGATCACATCAGAGCCCTGAACTTCTAAAGGTGTAACTTTGGTTGTCATTATGCCCCACCTGAGTTTTGTATGATATTTTGGAGCTGGACCTGCCTCTCATTTCCCTGGGTCAATCTACATTCTGAGGCCCAGTGGAAGCCTTTGTGGCATTTTGGACATAGGGTTTCAGGTCTTCTCTCACTCTGTCCTCTCACTCAATCTCTTTGCCTACATTGGGCTCTGAGATGTTCTATTTTTCCACACTGAAAACACTGACAACTTTCTCTAGAAGTCCCTTGCCAAGTGGGACCCTGTCTTCCCATTTTTATCATAGTCTGGGTATAATAAGCACTTGTGCCCACTGTGGCACAGCATCTTATATCTCCTCTAAAGAGCATCTTTGTGTAGTCCCCATATAATTCTTCTACAAACCTCATTAGCATTTTCCTTAGCCAGTTGTCTGATCATAATTCTTATAGCTGCATTTTCTCCAATGGTTCTTGTGATAGCTGTTTGCAAATGTCCTACAAAATCTGCAAAGGGTTCATTGGGACATTGCTCTATTTTTGTGAAGGTTTCTTCTTGATCTTTCCCTGGGATGGAACCCAATCTTTTATAGCAGCAGTGGCAATTTGTTCATACACTCCTATGGGGTAATTAATCTGTGCTGAATTCTCTGCATACTGACCTTCACCTGCTAGTTGATCAAAGGTGATTTGGGCATTAATTCCAGTTTGCTTATTGTGTTGGGCTTGAATCCTACATAATTCATGATACTTTGAAAGCCACAACAAGTTTTGTCCAGGTTCTATACATGTCCCTGCTATGGATTTCCAATTACTGGGGGTTAAAATTTCACACGCCAAACTCTCTAGTCACATCTTAACATAAGACAATGTCGCCCCATAAAGAGTGCAACCATTTTTCAAATCCTTAATTTTTTCAGATCAAAAGAAATGTATCTTCTCCTTTGTTGACCTGAAGAGTCAAGCTCTTCAATCACAGGGTATGCATTTATTAAATCAGATACATCCTGTCCTTCATTTTTTGCCTTAACCTTTGCTTTTTGTAATCTTGTCATAGGCTGGTTCATAGGTGATGCTGATTGTGTTACTGCCTCTCCCCCTCCTCCTTCTACCTCCACCCATAAAGAGTTAATTGAGGCAAGTAGGTCAGGGGATGGGGACTGCCCTAATGGCTTCTGCTGTGAAGTACTACACTCAGAATTGTACTTATCCATTCTTATCTGATTCTTCATCCTTTTCAGGTAGTTTATTTGGATCCTCCCACTCCTGCTCTTTCTTCTTTTTCCTTATTCTATAACTTACATAATTTCCTAAAGCCATTTGTATTAAATTATATGTATAAAGTGTTTCTTTGGAAATTGAATCAGGTACATATTCATTGTAGAATTGACATAGTTGCTCTTCTAGTAATTTCCACTCGTCTAGATTCAATTCTTTTTCCTTAGAGAACTAAGGAGATGTGTACTGTACAGTTTCTAAAAGTTCACTGATCTGCTCCCAAGTTACAATTAAACCTTGATTTTTTATCAGTCTTACCAAGCTTTTGACACATTTTCCTTGAAGAGGAAAAGAATGCTGTTTTCTAAACATCTGTCCCGTTTTAGTTGAAATACTACTTTAGCCCTTAACAAAGTTTCCTTGTCTATTTTTGTACTCATTCTAATTTCTGGGTCACAGATGAAAGTTTTTGGTCCCACATTCTGGTGCCAAAATGTAATATTCTCTGTTGAGGTTTTCTTGGGGTCTCTGGAGGCAGCCTTTGTTTCAGTTCAGTAATCACCACATGAGTACAGCCAAGGGCTGAAGTCCAAATCCTTTATTGTCTCTTTCTAAGTCTTGTCTCCTTTCCTGTGGCCTGGTTGGCTTTCTTATAGTCCAGGTCCTTTATTATCCCCTTCCTGGGCTTGGGCACCTTTCTGGAGAGCCTTTCAGTCTGGCCTTGGTTCCAAGAGCTTGAGCTCACACCTGCCTTCTCTGGCTTCTGAATCTCCCTGACTGAATCTTGGCTGAGGCTCCTAGAGTATATAAGCTCTCTTATCGAAGATATGAATCTTGGAGAATTATAGTAAGTACTAAGTACATGTACTGAATTAGAGAACAGTTAAGCACCATTCTAAATTAGATAATTATTTTCTCTATCGATTCCACCGACTTAACACCTTGTTTCAAGTTCTGGCTCATAACAGATATCCTCATTCAGATTTCCAAACACTTGGCTTTTTGAGATGAAACCCCCAAGGGCAAGTGTTTCAGAAAATATTGTGTTTATTTTTGTACCAGATGGAGGAGCCAAGAGGGAGGTGTAAAGAAGCTGTTCAAGCTCTCCCATTTCCTCAAAAACCAAAAAAAAAGTGTCTGAACAGAATCCAATGGAATGAAACAACTCTCCAGTTCAAGATAGACTAAACAAACTTCAAGAAAGGTCAGTCTTACTGGGGTGAAAGGAGCATCCAGTTCAGATTAGAAAGACTCTGGGAGAGCCAATGAGAGGAGGACAATCCCAGCAAATCAGCAATTAAGAAACTGAGTCATGACTCAGTAGAGAAGCAAATCAGTAGAGCAATTTCCAGTCCTAGTTCTGAAGACAAACTCTTGGAAACCAGACCCTTTCCTGAATAGAGCAGGCAATGCTACCCTTGAAAACAATTTTCAGATGACAAAATTAAAGCCATTTATAATTATATGAAAAATTGCTCTAAGTCACTATTGATAAGAGAATTGAAAATTAAAACAGTTCTACAGTACCATCTCACACCTCTCAGATTGGCTAAGGTGATAGGAAAAGATAATGATAAATGTTGGAGGGATGTGGCAAAAGTGGATTATTAATGCTTTATTTGTGGAGTTGCAAACTTATCCAACCATTCTGGAGCGTAATCTGTACTATGCCCAATGGGCTATAAAACTGTCCATGTCCTTTGACCCAGCAGTACCATTACTGGGTCTGTATGAAAGAAATCACAAAGGAGGGAAAAGGACCTACATCTGCAAAAAAATGTTGGCAGCCGGTCTGTTTGTGGTAACAAAGAATTGGAAAAAGAGTGGATTCCCATCAACTGGGAAATGGTTGAATAAACTTTGGTACAGGAAGTTAATGGATTATTATTTTTCTATAAAAAATGATGAACTAGCTGACTATAGAAAGACCTGGAAAGATTTACATGAACTGATGCTGAGCAAAACAAGCAGAACAAGGAATACATTGTTCACAATAACAGCAAGAATGTGAGAAGATCATCTCTGAAAGGCTTGGTTCTCAGCAGTTCAGAGATCTAAAGCAGTCCCAATATGTTATGGGCCAGAACTCTGAACTTGAAACAAGGATTCTTACGAGGTGGTAAGTCAGTGGAATTGATAAAGACAATTGTTATCCAGTTTAACAATGTGCTTAGTAGTTCTCTAGTTCAGTACATGTATTTAGTACTTAATATAGTCCCACAAGATTCACACCTATGATAATGGAGTATATAACAGCCAGCAAGGACTGGACCAAAATTCAATTAGATCTTCATCAGCCTCATGGTGGCTGGCCTGGCCTCCTGCATTTCTTCCACTGAGACCAAGTCCCATCTGCAGGCCCTCCAGAAAACTAGCAGAGCCCCAAGAGACCAAATTAGGACTTTGAAGGAGACAGTAAAGACTTTTGGACTTTAACATCTGGCTATTCTTGTGGTGATTACTCTTCTGAAAGGAAGGTTGCCCAAAGACCTCCAGAAAACCAAAACAACAACAATACACCAATAGACTTGGACATAAAATGCCATCTGCATCCAGAAAAAACATCTAAGGAGATTAATGTAAATCAACACATGCTATGTTCACTTCTTTTTTCTATTGTTAAATCTCTTCCATTTTTTCACCCTTTTCTCTGATTTTTCTCTCCCAACATTATTCAGAAATAATGTGTATTAAAAACAAATAAACTAACAAAAAAAGAGAGACAGAATATTGTCTAATTCCAACATGCTTTATATCATAAAGTGGGAAGGTAGGACAATAGTACTTTATCATCCTATAACATATAATATAACAGGTTTGGTGTGCATTAAAATGTATAAAATATGAACCACAATCATGGCAATTTTTTTCCTTCAGTAGAGAAATTATGAAAATACTCTCTCTTATATCCGCAGTGAGAAAGCAAATACAATTTTAAATAAGTTAGCTATGGTTCTAACTACAATATGCTAGGCAAGTATCCTCGCATTAATTAAAGAAATGTTACCTAAACTATGAAATACAATCATAAAGGTACTAAATTGTCTAAAAGGAGAGAAGGAACAAAGGACAAAAAAAGAGGGGATGAAGAAAAATTGGGATACTAAGACTTTTGGTGGAATTGTGAAATGACCCAAGCAGTTTGAAGAGCAATTTTAATTACACCAAAAAATAGTACAAAGCTATCATTACCATTTGATACATTAACATCACTATTAGGTTTATTTCTCAGGGAATTGTCTGATTAAAAGGTCTTAGTAAACCCAGAATTTGATGCTCTTTGTTAGAGCATCCTGAAGGAGAAAAGTACTAGAGCTTCATGCTTTTAGGGAAATTAAAGAAATCAATTTCAAAATGAAAAGGAAGAGAGACCTCTCCATGGGAATTTTTGGAGGTGAGGAAAAAGAAATCTTTCTTCTATCTAAAGTCTATTTGAAGAGTTCTATACATGTATAAAAAGGTAAATTAGAAGTACAGTCATCTTTAGATTTTTCCTTGGTTCAAAATCATGAGAGCAACACCTTACCTAGCATACAGAATGATTTCCCAGATGGAAAGGGCAATTTTCTCCTTTTTTTTATCACCTTTGTTAGAACATGTTGGAGGACTTCTTAATAATTGGTTATTGACTTATTGATGATACATCACAACATATCATAAAGAATTTGCTTCTTTAAATATAAACAAGATATTGGATGAAAATGAGTGACTTTATTGGACTCTTTTACCTGTGGAACTTTATACAGTTTGAGAATGGTGGTCACGGCCATGGAAAGTGTAGCTGACATCCCTCCAATGATAGCCACAGAATTGGACTGTTTATCATAGCTATAATTGGGGATAATGGGACCTCTCCCTGATAGCCATATTAAGGAGCTCTCCACAGCTAGTTTCTCCAGATAGAAGTTATTGATTAATGATATCCCAAGGTTGTGTTGGGAAGCAAATTGAGGTTATTGTTGATCTCATCAACAGCATATTGAAAACCAAGGAAATGGTGATATTGTTTGAACATTGACCTAAAGTGAAAGGAAAAATTAAATAAAAGAAGCCAAAACTCTATATGCAAAGAAACAGCAAATTTTCATAGTAGTTAGGATGTCAGACATGAAGTTAGATATTCCTATCCTAAATCCCGCCCCTAAAATTGACTAAAATTGTTGTCCTGAGCAATTCACTCATTTCACCCACCATGAGTGTCAATGTCCACAATTGTAATATCAGAGACTTGAACTATATCCTGTAAGATTCTTTCAAGAGCACACACAATAAGACACAAACACATTCACAAACACTAACATGCACAGAAATGATGATATACTTTAGACATTAGAATATGTCTCATTTTGAAAAGGAATTAAACAGATCATGCAGACTGATTATATTCAATAAAAATAAAAAGATAGGCTTCTAGTTCTCAAATTACAATGAGGAGATTACCATGCAAAGCATATTAGCTAGGAATAGATGATTATATTGGTAAAATAGCCTCTAAAGGCCTTATAATGATTTTTAACATTATACACTGGAAATTAAATGGAACAGATATATTTCAAAAGATTGTCATGACATGTAATGGGTAATACCAAAAGATTCAAGGTTCAGTACTAATTTTACTCTAGCTGAAATAGCTACCTTAGTCATCAGGATAGAAAGACAAAAGAGAGAAGACAAAATAGCTCTCTTCTTTTGGCCAGAACAGAAAATGTGTCCCTATCTGAAACAGATATTTGGGACAAAGATGATAAAATCTTGGAGAAAGTCATCAATGGTTCAGGGGGAGCAGTAACATCTTCATATCACATGAGTTGAATTTTCAATGAAAATAGGAATTCTGAGATAAGGAACTTAGGAGAGATTCCATTCCTACAATGGGGAACAGCATTGAAAAGAGCATGAAAATGAGATGGGGTGTGGAACATAGAAAGTGGTTTGAAAGTCTGTTTGGCTTTATTTAAAATGTCACAAAAATGACAAGGGATAACAAATGTCAAAAATTGTCCTATACCTTATATTTCCTAGACATAAAATGATGAAAAACCTCAGTGCAAGTATTGGATCTTGTCAGTAGTTTGATATACATGGCACCTCTTGACATTGTAAAGTCCCTATTGTTTGGTATTTTTGATGTATTGTCATATTATTCTGATATTGGTAAAACACCAATATGGAATCATTTAGCTCAAATGGTCCTAACAACCATCAAAGTTTTTAAGTAAAGATAAGACATGTTGTTCCTTTTCTCTAACAGCTCTCTGGTGGGAAGATAAGGATTGAAACTTTAGATTAGATAAAACTGGACCAAGTGGAGTATTCTGAATTTGTTCTGTTTTCTGATGCCTAAGATAATGAATGTTTGATCACACCCCCACTTTTTATGTTGTTATGATTCAGAAACACTCTTTATTCAAATCTCAGCCAATCCAAGCATTCATAAATGACCTTGAGAATTTCATCATGTATGAGCACAATTGTGAATATTTCCTCCCCCATTTAGAACAAGTAATGAGGTCTTAGCCATGTCCATTCTTAGAAAATATAATTTTGACACCTAATTCCCAATTTTGAGTGTAGGTCCTCCCCTAATGTGTTTCTCCCCTCCTTGTACTAGGTGAATGTTTGTCATCAGTGGAGAAGAATCTGTGATTCTTTATAATACCATATAGAGTAGGGATGAATAGTCTCTCTATGCTTCCTGCACTGTACATTAACATATTTTAACACTTATTTTATCAACTTCTTGAATATTAGATTTCTAGACATTTTTGAACCCACATCCTTGCTTTAACCAAAGTTCAGAGAACAAAGAAAAACAGCCTCACCAACAAACAGTCATTAAAATATGGATTAAATTGCAAAATTAGGAGGGTTGAAAGAACTACTTGCATTGGTAGTGCATAATCCAGAAGGATCTTGAAGGAAATTTCTACTGAAACTGTAACTTCAAAAAGGAAGAGGAATTTGGGAAAATGATTAAAATTTTTTTGATATGTGGGATTTTGAAACTTTTCTATGTGACAAGGACTCTGACTCTGGTAGTGATAAGAAAAATCTGGGCAAAAATCAGAAATACAAATAATAGAGTGGATGAGAAATCAGTTTCCCAAGCTGTCAATATCCCAGATCTCTAAAGAGCCAAGAAATGGGGGAGGATAAGGTGACAGAAGATATTAGTTCTTGCATCTATAGGCACATGCTCTGTTGCTAAGCATTTATCTTTTTTAATAGATGCTCAAGCTTTGTACAGTCTCTTCTCCTTGGAAAAGCAGAATGTGAGACATGAAATGAGCCTCTATTTGGGATAAAGGCAAAAGTTTGAATGAGCAGGATATATTTATTTCACATTTTTGCCTCCTGGATATTATTCATCTAGTTCCCTGCAGATGAAAAAGGTTTTTCCATCCTTGGTACAAGACAAACAAATATTTTGACCAGAGTTTGAGAGTGAGTTTCTCCAAGGACCAGCTAGCCCAGCAATTCTGCACCTGTGTCCTTCATCTTAAAAAATTCCAAACTTAAGGAAAAAAAGTTTGTGAACCTCCTTGCTTTTTTTCTGTCTCTGGAGCCTTCATGGTTTTGATGGGATCTGAAATGCCCAAAAGACTCTCTGATCTTTTACATGCTAGTTCAACCCAGAAATTACCTCCTTGAGACATCTTAAAATCAAAAGTGATTCTTAGACAGTAAGAAGGAATGATAAAAAAGAATAAAAAAATGCAAAAGAAAAAACGAACAATTATTTTGAAAGGATTATTCAAGACAAAATTTCAGACACAGAATATGATTTGAAAACATCTTCAAAAAATCTTCAAAGAAACATAAACCTGGGCAGAAATTTGATTGCACTTCACAAAGAGAAAAGGCAAAATATTCTTACAGACCTGAGTTCTGAGATCCTATACCTGCTACAGGCTCAGTCGCAGGTGCATCATAGACCCACAGTTGGTGATGCCTTTCTGGTCAGTCTCAACCCAGGGTCTTAACTGGTCTAGGTGGAAATTTCAAACTGCTTTTATTGACCAGATTAATCCATAATTTAATTTGAGAAGTTATTCTAATGGTATCTGAAGGGAAATACTAGAAGAACTTTGCCGTACTGCTCTCCTTTTTCCGCAATTTTGGCTTATTTGCAATTCCTTGAAATATAATGTCCAGAACCCATTTTAGTTGCAGTTTTCTGGTATGCTAATAACGCATAAGCCTTATTTCATCAATGTCTTAATGGTTAGTTGTTTTGAAATATATATTTTCAATTTATATTATTAGGCTTTTTTCAATATATTAGTCTCACTTGAGATATTATTTTGTTTTTGCATTTTAATTCACAAAGAATTTTTCCATATTGTTTTCCAGTTCCAACATGGCCCATGGGCCGATGGCACTGAGGACGTTTATCCTCACTAGGGCTATGAAGCTTTATAACCCTAAAACAAAGTTTGTTTGATAGTCCGGCCTCCAATGTCTGAGGACAGAACGCCCTATTTAAAAAGGTTGATGACCTTTGTATCTAAGCTGAAGATTTTCCTTCCATTACTTTGCTCTGTAGGCCACATTTACTTCTGCAGTTTTCCACTATCATTTTCATTCAATTTTTAAAATCATTTTAATTTGTTAAAAAACACTTAATCCGGCCAAGATGGCGGAGAAGGCACATGCGACTTTCTAAGCTCTTCTCTTATCCTCTTTTTCAATATTATATCGAGCCTTAAAAATAGTCTTGACTGCATAATTCATAAAGATAAAAAGTATAACAACTCATCAGCCGAAGAAAATTCAGTCCCCCAAAAAGGTTGTTCCGGATAGGGGAGACAGCATAGACTGAGAAAATAGTTCAAGAAGAGCCTCAAGTAAGTGAGGGACAGATCTCAGCACAAGCTCAGCCCAACCTCACTACTGGCTTTCCTTGGGGCAGTTGCGAACCTGCTTGTCAGGAGGGCACAGCCCAGGTTAGGCTCTAATCTGCACAGTGGGCTCGGCTTGGGGCCATAGAGCTTTTGCAGGGCCGATTTGCATCAGGCAGAGTCATTGGGGCAGAGTTCCAGTGCAATCGGTAGTTTGCTGTCAGCTGCTAATCCCCACAGCCCCAACAAAGAGCTCTGGCCGGGCAGTGACATTAAACCCTTGTCTCAGCCCAGGAACAAAACCCACCAGCCCTACTACAGTTTGATAGCTCGCCAGTGCTGAATCCAACTCCTGGGGGAAGGAAGACCCACCAGAGCACCCTCATACCGAGTGAAACGGTTACATCTCCTGTTCTAAGAGAAGTGAACCCCTGCCTAGGAGGCAACCCAAAGGTTTAAAACATGAATAAAAGATAAAAGAACGCTTGACAGCTTCATGCAGAAAAAGAACAGGTCAGCAAACCAAAGAGACCTAATACAAACAGCACCAGAAAATTCGCCCTTACATGATGCCTATAGAAGAGACCATAAAGTCTCAAAAGAGAAGAAGATAATGGGAAAGGAAAGAGAAGCTAAAGAGAACAACTTGAAATACGAATTGAAAAGATAAAATTCCCAGGAATGCAAGGAAAAATTGAATTGAAAAGTAAAAAAATCTCAGGAAAGTAAGAATGATTGAAAAATAAAGAATTAGAAGTAGGATCTGTGAATTAAAAGAAAAAATAAACTAAAAAAATTAGTAAATGGAAAAATCCACAGAGCAAACAATACATTTAAAACCAATTGACATATAAGAAAGAAGTAAAAGCTAGAAGAAAATAATTTAAAATTGAACTAACAATAGAAATTAATGATTCATTGAGACAGCAAGAATCAGTCAAGCAAAACAAAAATGACAAACTGAAAACCATGAATTATCTATTAAAACGACAGACTTGGAAAATAGATCAGAGAGATAACTGATGATTATTGACCTCCGAAAACCTTGATGAAAAAAAGAGCCTAGATACTATTTACAAGAAAATCAAAGAGAACTGCCCAGATGTAATAGAATCAGAATAAAATAGGTCTGAAAGAATTCATCGAACACCTCTGAAAGAAACCAAAATAAAAACCCCAAGGAATATTGTACAAATTTCAGAACACGATTAGAAAAATTACAAGCAGCCAAAAAACCATTTAAAACTGAGTGCCACAATAGGATCACCAAGATCTGGCCGTTTCTAATAAAGGAAAGAAGGCCTGAACATGATATTCTTGAAAGCCAAGAACTTGGATGCAGCCAAGAATCACCCAGTGTAATTTTCAGGGAAGAAGATAATTTAATGAAACAAATGAATTCCATTTGTTTCTGAAGAAAACCAGAACTAAACAAAAAATTTGATTCCAAAATGGAACCAAGAGATGCAGAAAAGTAAAATAACCTTGAGAATTGTATTTGTTGATATACAAAAGAAATATGTAATTGATTGTACGATATTACAAAAAAGGGAAGTAGATATGGAAAAGGGATGAGCAGAAAAGGTGGAAGGAGGATAAAGAGGAAACCACATTCCACAAAGAGGCAAAGGAAACATCATACTGAGGAGAGAGGGGAGGAACATTGTGTGAATCTTACCTGATCAGAGTTCTAAAGAAAAATAATTGACATTTGTTTTAGAGAAACCTCTGCCTCATTAAAAAGGGGAGAGGAAAAGGAAAAGAAAAAAAGCAGGAAAAGATTCAAAGTGGGAGGAGGATTCAAAGAAAACATTGTAATATAAGGGCAGCATAAGTTCAAAAGGGAAAGGGTTGGGGAGGCAAAAAAAGCATAATCTGAGGTTATTAGGATGGCAGGAAATACAGATTAGATTCTAACGTAAATTGAATGGACAACTCCCTAAAGAGGAGCAGATGCAGACTGATCAGATGAACCCCTGCAATATGTTGTTTAAAGAAACAATATTTAAGAGGGAGATACAATAGAGTAAAGAAAAGGCTGGAGAAATCTATTATGCTTCAGGTGAAGTCAAAAGAGGGAGCCATCCTTATCTCGATCAAGAAAGCAAAATTGATCTAATTAAAAGAGATAAGAAGGAAACTCATCCTCTGCAGAAAAACACGAAGCAATATCAATAAATGGGCACAAGTGGTGGCTCCAACTCAAGGAGAAGTTAGATTTCAAGAAGAATAGACAACAAATTGTTAAGGAGATCTCAACCTTGCAACTCGAATTAGACAAAATCAAACCAAAAACAAATAAGAAAGAAAAAAGAAGTAAATAGAATATTGAAAATTAGTATGTTAGATCTAGGAAATTGAAATGGAGATAGAAAGGAAATATACTTTCTCTCAGCAGTTCATGAACCCTTCAAAATTACCATATATTAGGACATAAAGACCTAAATTAAATGCAAGAAAGCAGAAATAGTAAATGCTTTCTTTTCAGATCATGATGCAATAAAAACTACATTCAACAAAATGTTAGGGTAAAGACCAAAAGTATTGGAACTAAACAACTTCTTAAAGAATATTAGTAAGCAGCAAATAAGATACAATTAATAATTTTCACTCAAGATAATGACAATATGAGACAATTATAAAAATTTGTGGGATGCAGCCAAAGCGGTAAGAGGGAATATATCCTAGAGGCTTACTTGAATAAAAAAGAAAGAAAGATTAATAATTGGGCTTTACAACTAAAAAAAACTAAAAAAACCTTAAAAACACCCAATCAAATACTAAATTTGGAAATTCTAAATTAAAAGGAGAAATTAAAATATTGAAAGTAAAAACTATTGAACAATTAGAAAACTAAGAGGTAGTTCTAATGAAAAGCCAATAAAATAGATAAGCCTTTGGAAATCTGATTAGAAAAAGAGGAGAAAATGAAATTAGTAGTCTTAAAATGAAAAGGAGAACTTTCCACCAATGAAGAGGAAATTAGAGAAATAATAAGAGTTATTTTGTCAACTTATGCCAATAACTTGAAACCTAAGTGAAATGGTGACTACCAAAAATATAGACTTCCCAGACTAACAGAGGAGGAAGTAAATTGTTTGAATAGTCCCATTTCAGAAAAAAATAAAGAGGCAATTAAACAACTCCTAAGAAAAACCCAGACCAGATGGATTTACATGTGAATTTACCAAACATTTAAAAGAACAATTATCCAATGTTATATAAATTATTTGATAAAATAGGAAATGAAGAACCACCAATTCTCTAGACACAGACGTGGTACTGATACCGAACCAGGCAGGTTGAAACAGAGAAAGAAAACAGACCAATATCCCTAATGAATATTGATGCAAATCTTAAATAAGATATTAGTAAAAGACTACAGAAAATCATCCCAGGATAATACACTATGATCAATAGGATTTATACCAGGAATGCAGGCTGGTTCAATATTAGAAAATTATCAAATAATTGGCCATTAATAACCAAATTCACAAACCAGATCATCCTCAATGATGCAGAAAAGAATTGACAAAACCAACATGCATTCCTATTAAAACACTTGAGAGTATGAAAACAAATGACTTTTCCCTTAAAATAATCAGCATCATTTAAAATCATCAGTAAGCATCATATGTAATGGAGACAACCGCAACCATTCCCATAAGATCTGGAGGAAACAATGCCCACTGTCACTGTTACTATTTAATATTGTAATTAGAAACACTAGCTTTGGCAATAAGAGCTGAGAAAGAGATTAAAGGAATAAGAATAGCAATGAGGAAACCAAATTATCACTCTTTGTGACGATATGATGGTATACTTAGAGAACCCAGAGATTCTATAAAAAGTTATTAGAAATAATCCACAACTTTAGAAATTTTGGTTATAAAATAAACCCACATAAGTCATCAGCATTCTTATATATCACCAATAAATCCAACAGTCGAGTTACAAAGAGAAATTCCATTTAAAGTAACTACTGATAATATAAAAATATTTAGGACTCTATCTGCCAAGGAAAATCAGAAACTTTATGAGTAAAATTACAGACCACTTTTCACACAAATTAAGTCTGATCTAACCAATTGGAAAAATATTAAATGCTCTTGGATAGCGAGCAAATTAATAAAGATGACAATGTTACCTAAACTAATCTATTTATTAGCATACAATCAGACCTCAAAAACTATTTTAATGACCTAGAAAATAACAACAAAATTCATATGGAAACAAAAAGGTCAAGAATTTCAAGGAATTAATGAAAAAAAAATCAAATGAAGGTGGCTTAGCTAAAGATCTAAAATTATATTATAGAGCAGCAGTTACCAAAAATATTTGACTAAGGAATAGGATTAGTGATCAGTGGAATAGGTTAGGTCTGGATAAAACAACAAATATAGCAACCTAGTCTTTGACAAACCCAAAGACCCCAGCTTTTGGAAAGAACCACTTTGATAAAATTGCTGGGAAAATTGTAAACTAATATGGCAAAAACTAGGTATTGATCCACACCTTAACACTGTACACCAAGATAAGGACAAAATGGGTTCATGACCTAGGCATAAAGAATTAAATTATTAATAAATTAGAGGAACACAGGATAGTTTACCTCTCAGACCTGTGGAAGGGGAAGGACTTTATGACCAAAGAAGAACTACATAGATCATTACTGATCACAAAATAGAAAATTTTGATTATCCCAAACTGAAAAGTTTTTGTACAAACAAAACTAATGCAGACAAGATTAGAAGGGAAGCAATAAATTGGGAAAATATTTTTACAGTCAAAGGTTCTGATAAAGGCCTCATTTCCAAAATATATAGAGAATTGACTCTAATTTATAAAAAATCAAGCCATTCTCCAATTGAAAAATGGTCAAAGGCTATGGACAGACAATTTCAGATGAAGAAATGACACTATTCAGTCATAAGAAAGATGCTCCAAGTCATTATCAATCAGAGAAATGCAAATTAAGACAACTCTAAGATACCACTACACACCTGTTAGATTGGCTAAGGTGACAGGAAAAAATAATGATGATTGTTGGAGGGGATGCAGGAAAACTGGGACATTGATGCATTGTTGGTGGAGTTGTGAACGAATCCAACCATTCTGGAGAGTAGTTTGGAATTATGCTCAAAAGTTATCAAACTGTGTTCCTTTGATCCAGCAGTGTTACTTACTGGGTTTATATCCCAAAGAGATACTAGAAGAAAGGGACCTGTATGTGCACGAATGTTGGCAGCCCTTTTGTAGTGGCTAGAAACTGGAAACGAGTGATGCCCATCAGTTGGAGAATTAACAAATTGTGGTATAGAAATTATGGAATATTACTGTTCTGAAATGACCAAAGGATGATTTCAGAAAGGCCTGGAGACTTACACGAACTGATGCTAGTGAAATGAGCAGGACCAGGAGATCATTAATACTTCAACAACAATACTATATGATGACCAGTTCTGATGGACCAGGCCATCCTCAAACGAGATCAACCAAACATTTCCAATGGAGAGTAATAACTAACCAGCTAGCCAGAGAAAGAACTCTAGAGATGACTAAAATCATTACATTGAATTCCAATCCCCATATTTGTCACCTGATTTTTGATTTCTTCCAAGCTAATTGACAATATTTCAGAGTCTGACTTTTGTCAAGCAAAATAAGGTTTGTCCAATGTTACTTATTGTTATCTAATTTATATTTAAATATATTTAACATCTACTGGTCATCCTGCCATCTGGGAGAGGGGGTGGGGGATAAGAGGAAAAATTGGAACAAGAGATTTGGCAATTGTTAATGCTGTAAAGTTACCCATATATATAACCTGTAAATACAAGGCTATTAAATAAAATAAAAAAAAAGAAAATTGATCTAATTCTTGAAGATAGTAAAGAAAAATATTATATGGAGGTGGGAAAAATCACCTTTGCTTTTTTTTTGAATACATTTCTACACACATACATACACATACACACGAAAATATAGTTTGTATGTGTTGGGTGGGGATGTGGAATATGATTTCTCTGAGTTATTTTAATATTTATTTCACTAATTAATAATAATTTACAGAATTTTTTCAGGTAAATAGTAGTAACTTTAATTTATTTTTCCTGAAATTTGCCTATTTATATCTTCTGTCAATTTATTAACGGGAGAATACTTTGTATATTCCTACATTTGGTTAAGTTCCCTATTTATTTATGAAATGAAATGTTCATCAAAGACATTTGGTGCAAATATACATACACATAAATATATGTTATATATATTAATTACTCTTTGTTGCTTTTCCTCCTATTATAATTATATTTTTATGCAAATCCTTTCTAATTTCCAGTAAATGTTTTCATTAGTTTTCCTGTGATCATTTTTATCTCTTATTTGGTAACAAATTCTTCCCTTAGCCATAGATCTGATGGGTCTATTGTTCCATGCTCCTTCAATTTAAGTATATGAACACCCTTTATATCTAAATAATTTATCTTTTCTAATGGTATTTTAATATTTGGTATATTATGGTGGTCTGTAGCTACTTCTGCTAAACTGCCTTCCAGTGTTTCCTACAAATTTTCTCAAATGGTGCATTTTATTCTGAAAGCTAGGGTCTTTAAGTTTATCAAAGTCTGGATTACCGAGGTCCTTATTGTGTATTGTGTAATACACACAATATGTCTATTGTGTCTTTAATATATTCCTCTGAGCTAGTACTTCATTTTGTAGTCAAAGAATTATAGGTTTGTGGCATATTTGGCAATGAGAGGAGAGGAAATGCAGGAGCTCTGAGAATGTCTGCAGTGTCAGGTTGGAAACAGTAGGTTCAGACACAGCTTCTAAAATTACCCAGGAATCAGTTCTTGAATTTTTGTGCATCTTCTCTTCAAATTTTTACTTCTCTGTTATATTATTTCTGGAAGAGCGCTGATCTGTAAATATCATTATAAACCTGGGGAATCTCCTATTGCTTTTGAATGGAATATTCATTTTAAAAAAAATAGAAAAGAAAGAACTGAGATCTGGGCAGGGGAATTTTTGGAAATCTTTTCTTTATTGAAGAAATATTAGTGCATTATAATAAAAACCACTTCCTATACTCTGTTGTTGGTAGTCACAGTGTTGTTTTGTTTTTGAGAAAAAGTCACAGAACTTCAGCCATCAATTTTCCTTAGAAGGATCTAAACCCAGAGATATATTAAAAGATCTCAGAAAAACAAAAGAGGTGATACGTTATAATAATAGATGATGCAATGAATAAACAATATGACCATTAAAATATTCTAGTTGAAGTCAATTTCTTGAAGAAAGAAAAGAATATTATTACTCCTGCATTATTATTGTCTCATTTTTATTATTCCATGACAATCAACTATGTATATGCCCAAGCTATTGTTACAAGCTGTATTTGATGGAAATAATAAGGCTTTGGAACAGATTTCTAGATCCAATAAACATTATACAATTTCGTAATTGATGGAAAAGTGATAGGCTAAATAATTTCGAGTACATATTTACTGGTTAGAAACCATTCTACTCAGCAAATTAATTGCCATTCTCCCATAAATCTTCTATCATAGATATGTTCAATTCACTCAAAAATATTTGTTAACGATATAATTCAAGCAAACTGGGAGGAAATTAAAGTTCTAATTTTCCAAGAAACAAATCAAGGATTAAGAATGCTGGGTGGACTTATTAAAGTTTAGGCTTGGAAACCAACAGTCATTTACTTAAATTCCACATTTGTTTTCCACAATATTTAAAAATGTCAATCACATATGGTCTGGATCTATAAACTAATTCAAAATAAGAAGTGATGCCATTTTATCTTTATTCTCAAATCAGGCAATAGAATGCTTGCAAAATACTATTATATTTAAATAAAAAACAAAGATGAATATTAGAGAAAACAGAAGCAAATGAATGAGATACATTTCACATTTTATTATGACTTTGGATCAGAGGAGTTCCTTGACTATGACTGATGCATATGAGAAGACCTGGCTTCTCAGAAAGTAGCTTTCCTTTTAAGTATCTGCAGAGTATTTTGTTCAGCTCTTAGAAGGATCACAAAGCACTTGGGAGCAAATATGCAAGTGAGAATCCCGGCACTGGAGGTCAAGATGGCAAAGACTTCCAAGGCCACAGTGGCCCTGCCCTTGGAACTCTGGTACGAGGGCAGGAAGGAGATCCAGACGCTGCAGAACACAAGCATGCTGAAGGTCAGGAACTTGGCTTCATTGAAAGTGTCCGGCAGGTTCCTGGCCAGGAAAGCCACAGTGAAGCTCGCCAAGGCCAGCAAGGCCATGTAGCCCAGGACACAGTAGAAGATGAGGAGGGAACCCTCATTGCACTGGATGATAATGGAGCCAGGCTCAGAGTGGACGTCCATCTCCAGGAACGGGGGGGATGTCCCAAGCCAGATGCCACAGAGACACATTTGGATGAGGCTGCAGGCAAAAATGAGGGAGTAAGATGCTGTGGATCCCAGCCACCTGCGGAGCCTGCTCCCTGGTTTGGTTGTCCTGAAGGCCAGAACCACTGTGATGGTTTTAGCCAAAATAGAGGAAACGGCCACTGTGAAGACAACTGCGAATGTGGTTTGGCGCAACAGGCAGGTGGCTGTGGTAGGATGGCCAATGAAGAGCAAAGAACAGAGGAAGCAGAGGCTGAGGGAGACCAGCAGAGTGTAGCTGAGACTGTGGTTATTGGCTTTGACTATGGGGGTGTCCCTGTGCTTCACAAAGATACCCAGGACCAGCACAGTGAGAAGGGAGAAGCAGACGGCAACACAGGCCAGAGTCATTCCCAGAGGTTCCTTGTAGGCCAGGAAGGTCACAGTCCTGGGGAGGCAACGATCTCTTTCCTTAGTAGGATACTGATCTTCAGGGCACTGCAGGCACTCCTCTGTATCTATGAACAACAATAAAATCATGGTATATCCCAGACTGATCAGTTTTTCATCTCCTATAAAGCACGGTGTCATTAATTTTACATTGAGCTCCATCTCATTTTTGGACTTCTAAGTCAGAAGGACAAGAATTTTAGAAGCTGAATAAGGTAAAGAAACATGTCAGTATCATTTCTTCACATATAGATTAAATAATATGCTGAATGTATTTGTTCCATAACATAGCTTTACTAAACAACAAATTAAACTCTCGACAATCCATTTCAATTTGAAATCACCTACAATGAGTCCTAAATGGTCCCTTTATGAATAATCCAATATTTTCAGAACAGAAATGAGACACTGTCAGACTAATATTTCCGTCAATTTTGTCAAGAATGAAGGCCATGAATAAGTTTAAAAAATTAGACTAAAAAGACTTGATGTGTTTTTTGAAAGTACAGTCATAATTCCAAATCTTCTGGGTTCTTGTGGAACATGATTTTGATTATGCAAATCAAACCTTGCCCAAATACAGTACTTTCCATAACAATTTTGAAGTTTATAAAGCAGAAAATATAATGTTTCCCTAGATTACCTCCTATAGGAAATGAGGATTTCAAACTTGTCTTCTTCATGTCTCCAAGTTTTCAGTGTTATGCTGTTATTGGCTATATGTGCATTACTACTCCAGCTTCTAGTACCATTACTCTCATGGCGTCTGTTTCTTTTATATTGTACTTACATATATATTTCTTTTATTGTTTGCTTAACTGTTAATGAATTGTACCATTATTTACTTTGAAATTTATTTACATTTATGAGATTGCGCCAAAGAGAGAAAGTCAAAGAGACAATTGGTGAAAAATTATGTAAAACATTGATTCTCAGAATTATTTGATAAATGGCAATTTGACAAAAGGCAATGGCAAATTGGCTTCCAGATGAGTCATTTTTCAATAAGAGGGAAGTGTCAAATTTAGTAATTGCTATGGAAATATTAAGGGAAAAACACCTTTGTTAAGGCAGCGAGATAGCATGTTGATATAGTAAGAGCCGTGAATGTCAGAAAGACCTGATTTCACATATAATTTCAGAAATTTATTAACTTGTGTGACCCTGGACAAATCATACAATCCTAATTGCCTCAAAAAATAAAAATAAAAGATTCCCTTCTTTCGGGAAATTCAGACAGCCTATGAATTCTGAAATATTCTTTAAAAATATTAAATACTCAAACTACCAGGAGACCAAGATTTTAAGTAATCCAATATCAATTGATAATATGGAATTAAGTTTGTAACAACTCTTTTTCTATTGGTACGGAACAGGAAACTGAGTGGATCCTGAGCAACTGGAGAATGGCTGAAGTCATAGTAAATGAATGTTATGGAATATTATTGTAAGAAATGATGAGCAGGATGACTTCAAAAAGATCTGGAGAAAACTATATGAACTGATGCTAAATGAAGTGAGTAGAATAAGAGAACATTGTACATAACAACACCAAGATAATGTGATGATCAACTCTGATGTACATGGTGATTCAGGCTAATTCTAATAGACTTGTGATGGAGAGAGCCATCTGCATCCAGACAGAAAACTATGGGTACTGGATGTAAATCAGAATATAATATTTTCACTATTTTGTTGTTATTTGCTTGATTTTTTCCTTTTTCTCATTTTTTTCCTTTTGATCTGATTTTTCTTGTGTAGCATGATAAATATGGAAATATGTATAATAGAACTAACTGCACATAGTTAACATTTATTAGATTATTTGTTGTCTAGGGGAGGGGTGGGAAGAAGGGAGGGAGAAAAATTCTGAACATAAGGTTTTGCAAAGGTGAATATTGAAAACTAACTTTGCATATATCTTGAAAACAAAAAGCTATTATTAAAAAAAAGAAAACACTGAATTAATTGTAAGGAACCACCCAAGGAGGAGAAATATTTGATTCACTGGAGAATTATATAAACCTTTTTTTTAATGGTACAATATCACCATCATTTTCCTCAAGAATTAAGAAAGGATATTATAAGATATATTTTATGAGGCAAATAAAGTCCACAATCCAAATTAAAGAAGCATAAAACAAAGGTGATATCTTTTTAAATTACTAATATCTATTCAAAATTTTTAAATAAACTCCTGACAAGTGATTTCCCTTGATTCATGTACCATACAATTCATTCTCTGCAATTTCTATTTAAATTAGAGATACAAAAATAGTTCAAATTTAGGGGTGAAAATGACATCAATTCAAGACAAAAATTATAACAAAGAAAAAAATTTTAAGAAAGGAAAAGAAATGCTTATTCTGAAAACACTACAAAAATGTACAGAAGAATTTTTATAGTGCAATAATATCTTTTAAAAACTACCAAATTATGAAAAAATGTATATCAGTATCTTTCCTAGTGAATATAGGAATAAAATTCAGATGGCTAATGTTCTCCTTAATTACTACAGAACTGAAAGGGAATTAAAAACATTTAAATGAGAGAAATTAAAACATAAAGAAAGAAAAAAAGATGTCCAAATGTTTCTATTTCTAATGACAAAGTTTTATTTAAAAAATAATAGGAAATTATTTAAGGAACTAACAGAAAATTAATAAATCATTCAGGCAAACAATAAAATAAATCTTTTGGAACCTCTAAAATTTTACATAATGAAAAGAAAAAGAAATACTACTTGAAATAACTGGAAAAGTGCATACAGTATAAAAATATCTTTGGAACTATTCAAAATCCTTATGTTGCTTCAATTACAAAGAGGTCCTTAAAGAAATAAATTACAATTAAATTAAAAGAAGAAATGGTCTATTTTTCTGGATTGACTATAGTGACATAAGCAAAATGAAAATAAAAGTCCAAGAATTCCAAAGGGCAGACATAAATAGTAACTGCAGAGAGAGAGAGAGAGAGAGAGAGAGAGAGAGAGAGAGAGAGATACAGAGGAGACAGAGACAAAGACAGATTGAGACAGAGAAAGAGAGAGACAGAGACAGAGACAGAGAGAGACAGCCAGACAGAGAGGGAGAGAGATTTAAATGGAGAGAAAAGGAAAAGATAAGCTACCAAAAAAGCAAAATTTTAAACTTTTGAACATACCATTTTATGAGGCAACACCAATTACAAAGCAAATCAAGCCTGAAAAATGACCTTCACATGCAGTGGATTGGGATGAGGTATGGCCAATTTTTATTGATTTTGCAGGGGATCTGATTTCCTAGAGTCAGGACTCCAACCTGAAATTCTAAAAATACTCCGCAAATCTCCAGGACTTAGTTACCAGGTGATAATTTTTAAAATTTTTCATGAAGATTAACTCCAGAGTCAAAACTCCTACTCTCAAACCAAATGCATCTGTGCTTAGATATTTTTTTTAGATTTTAAGTTTTGTCCTATTAGTATTTCTTTTAGGAGCAAGAAAGTTTAGAAATAAGTTTTAGATTAAGCTTTCCTACAGGAACAAGGAAGATTACAATTAGGCCACAAGGTCAGGGAAGTATTAGGAATTCCCATGGTAGTAAAATCCTGGTGGATTCTGCTCAGATAGATTTTTGGCATCTTGAACCAGGGCTTGCTCTTGATAGTTATAGGAATGACCACAAAGCACATGGAATGCAAGGGACTGATTAATTGCTGTGTTATTTCAACTCAGAAATTATTATTTTGCCAAGGAAATGTCATTTCAGTTTAAGATTAACCAAATAGAATGTCTAGTACTTTGGGAGGACACTTTATCTTCAGGAACCCACCAGTCTGGTTGGAAATCTTCTCTTCAGGACACGGGGTGCAATCAAAGCAGCAGATGGGTTGGTTTTTAAGAGATGTTTTCTTGAATCCAGGGCCACATTTCACACTGCACATGGAAGTTGGAGTCTGTATTTCCACCGGAGAAAGAGAAAAAATATCATTGAAAGAAGGACTGCTGAAAGATAAATTTATTGAGGAAATGATGGTTTCTAAGCTCTCTTATAGAAGGCAGTTAGAAAAACATATTTTCTATTCTGCAGGACAAGAATGATCTAATTTCACTGAAGAATTTATATTTTCTTCTTACAATCCATATCATTTTATCCCCAGTGAACCTTCACAGATTCAAAAGTTTGAACTTCTATTCTACTAGGCACAATCAAGCACCTTGATAATTTTTAATTCTAATAACTTGCTGCCTTATTTTTTCCCCAAAAGTACCATTTGAACTCTAAACTTCATTCCATTTTTATTTGCTTCTATTGAAACAATTCATTGACCACATAAGTGGGGACATTTTGTTAATTCTCCCCACCAAAGTAGTGGGTTTTTTTGTGTTTTCATAAAGTACTCAGAATGTTTCAGAGAATCAACACTGTAGACACTATTCATCATAATATATTAATTACACAGGTCAGAATATAAGTAAGATTTGCTGAACTTATTCTTGGGCCTACCCTTGGAGTTTCTTCTTGAGACTATTGTGAAGAGTGGGATGGAATTGATTCAAATGCATAGACAGATGAAATTGTATAGATACATATATTTGACATCAGCAGAGAATATATAACCATAGTATTTAAATTAAAAATCTCTAAAAAGTAATTTATCTTTATTAATACAAACTCAGATTAAACTATTTATATACTTATAAGAATCCAGATATTGGGTAGTCTTCTGTAAATAGGTCCCTTTAGGGAATAATTTTCCTCTGCTCTGTACCCTATTATTATTTTCCAGATTTGACCACTTGTTTTAGTAAATTTCAAGATTCTCTCAGTATGAACAATTCAGATCTTTATGTAACTTAGCTGGAAAGAATGTGCAAGGAGGACTGAAAAAAAGAAAATCACACAACTCCTATGTTCAGAGCAAAAAAGAAGCATATGGGGATGTTAGTACCATATCATAAACATTTTCAGTGTCTCTGGGGAACCTTCTGGTATCAATGATGAAACAACCAGTGTCCTGGAAGCTAAAGAGTCAGAGTGATAAACTTCATATTCATTGGCCCCTTACCTGAGGGAAATCTTCTGGCCAATCTATGTCTTCTTCCTTAATGGTGAATCTCTGAGCAAGAGGATACACTTCACCCACTTTGACTAGCGTCTCTACCTGATCAGGGAAGGATTTATAATTTAGGATATCATAAGCCTCAGCAACTGGCTTTGTTCCGTTCCAACATGACTCATCACTGTCATTAGTGGCACAATTGATATATTTCAGAAAGTGGTGGAGCTGAAGGCAAAGACAGGTATTTGTTAGTCTTTGGGGAAAGAAGAATTTATTCCCATGTCCCAAGATTGACTATCAATGGAAAACAGACTCAAAAAAATTGTCATTCTACTTCTTAAGCTTCTCTTAGAGCTCGGAACTCTTACTCCTTGTAAGCTAAGTTCAACGGAAAAATAGCAAAACCAGTAAACAATTATGTGTTATAAATATTCAACATATTGTAAAGACATCTGACAAGCAAAAGCTTACCACTTCTTCATTATTAGATTTTTGACAACCCCAAACTGGGCATATTTTTTTTAAAAATCTTAACATTAAAACTTAACATATAACATAATATATGTTAATGGGTGGTGCTAAAGAAATGTGTGATGATGGACTGGATTTTAGGGGATATCTTATTCCTTGTAGAAAAGAGTCTTGAATAAAAATACAATATGAATCTCTGAAATGGTTGATAAAATCAACTTAAGAATAAAGGAGAATTTGACATTCAGAGTGTCATCCTTTGGAAAATTCAGTCCTTCAAAAGACATAGGAAGGAGAATGATTTTCATTGGTTGAGAAATATTTTCAAGAAAATTTCCCAGAGAGCTAGAAAATGTAGAATGAGAAGGCTGGAAAACAGAAAATAAATCTGCATTCTTCTCAATGAGAGATTTCTTGGTAAGACTTTAATACTTTTTTTTAAAAAGTGTGAAAAGAAAGAATCTAATTGGCCAGAAATAATAAAACACATTTGTTGTTCAGTCATTGAGTCCTGTCCAACTTTTCTTGACTCCACCAACCATAGCACTCCTTTTTCTGCTATGCTTTACTATCTCTTAAAGTCTATGCAAATACATGTTCATGGTTTCATGATAGTATCTATCTATCTTATTCTCTGCCTAATCCTTTTTGTCAAATCATTCATAAGAGGAGGAGATTAACATCTTCCTTTTAAAGTACTAGAGAAATATAAAGAGATAACATCAGGGAATTAATCTGCACAGGAAAAATAAAAATTTTAAAAAGAACCTTGAAGAGAAAAGAAGGAAGTATGGTTGGGAATATTTAGTTTGATCTCTGCATGAATAGCATAAATAGAGTATAAGCTAATGAAGAAAAGAGCGAAAAGAGTACATTAGTATATTTAAGCTTCCTGCTTAAATAAAAGAAAATCATTGAAATTAGATCATTAAAATTGTTTATCAGGCAGTGTTAGGATAGCTGACTAGAAGAATCAATTTAACTGAATTTTCTCAATTTTTTTTCAATCATTCCTCAAATCAAATTCTGGAGCAGCACAATCAATAAAATGTCATGATAAGACATTTTCTCATCTCAGAACAACTTATAAGTTTGGAAGAAAATGTCTGTGGCAGCTTCTCGGGGCCTAAATCAAAGTGGACAAAAATAAAGAGCATTGAAGACAACTGCAAGAGCACCTGCAGTGACTTAAGAACTATTATTCTAAACCCAAATGTCCTCACTTGTATTATGAATTCTACTAGGTCATAATCACTCTCTAGATTACCAGGTTCCCAATAATTTGAACATAGCAACCAGTACCTTCAAGCACAACACATTATTCTTAGGATACAGTGTCTAATAATGGTTCATCTTCATTTAAAAAAATGAATGCATCATTGAAGCAAATATACTCATGTCAAAATATCAGCTATGCTGCTCAGCTATCAATGTTGATAGAAGTTAAAAGAAAGTGATCAATTAGAAATTGATTAGAAATTTGAATTTTCAATGTCAATGAAAGAGACCACTGTAAAGGTCAAAATTTGGAATAGATATAATGAATGTCTCCTGCCACATAGACTCAGACACAGAGGAATGTGTAAAAGGAAGCACCCCAACATTTTCAAAAAGATTGCTCTATCAAAGATAAAATAAATGCCTATTATCGCAAGTAATTTCATTATTTTTGGCCAGATTTCAATATAATGCCAAAAGGAAAAAATCCTGGAAAATATATTGAGGAAGAAGTCTTTTATTGAACGTTCAGGTGATTACTTCTTCATCTTTAGAACAGATCACTAATAATATAATGTGAATACCCTGTGCTGAGCCCAATTTGGAATAAAAATGTTACCTTCCAAAAAAAATTTGAGTTTCTTGCCAGGTCTGATGCCTCTTTTGCCTCAGAATGGATCATTTGATGGAGAGCATGGGCAACTAAATACACTGCATTGTAAACATTAGGAATCAGTTCCATAAGGACCATGTCAATTTTCATAAAGGAAATATCTCTAAAGGAAAAATCTCCTGGACACAAAGGATAGAACATTTGTCCATCTTTTTTATCTGAAAATCTACAATTGAAGACAGATTCCCAGAAGGCTTTTAGGAAAATGTCCTCAGGATTCATGACAGGATTCATGTTTCTTACAAAATCTGTGAAACCTGGAATTTCCTTCTGGGCATGAGAAAATAGTATTGTACCATGAAAAATGGGAAACCGTTCAAAATTAATATCGATAGAAAAATCCCAAGAAGATGTGGTAACCAACAGCTTTCCATAAGGTATATACGTGTTCAATACAATAGAAAGTTCTTGAAGGGAATCAGAATCTCCATAGATGAAAATCACATTTGATGATGATGCAATGACCCTAGAAAGGAGATAAAAACTATCTTTTATTCCAATATTTTGAGGAACTCTTTCCTTAATAGCCACACAGAGCCCATTCTTGGCCATCTCTTCTTTCAGATCAATGAAGAACGTTTCCCCTTTTGTGTTAGCCGAAAGGAGCAGTCCCACCCAAGTCCACTCAAAATGCAGCATCAATTGGATGAATGCCAGGTGAAGAGTAGATTCCTTGCTGCCCAGCTGATAGACATATGGATACTGAACCTTATCATTCAGGAGAGGATCAAATGGGCCATAGCTAATCTAAATAAAATAAGAAGAAGATAGAAATGATGATTTAAACTCATTCACAGTAAAAATTTGTCCTTTATATTTGTATGTCAAGCAAGTATACTACTTTCAGAAAGTAGATAATGAATAAATGCTTGCAAATTTTAATTTATAGTTTTTGGTGACAAAATTACACTATTGGCCCTTCTTCAACAATGAGATGAACCAAATCAGTTCCAATAGAACAGTAATGATTTGAACCAGCTTCACCCAGCAAAAGAACTCTGGAGATGACTATGAACCACTACATAGAATTCCCGATCCCTCTATTTTTGTCCTCCTGCATTTTTGATTTCCTTCACAGGCTAATTGTACACCATTTCAAAGTCCGCTTCTTTTTGTACAGCCAAATAACTGTATGGACATGTATACATATGTTGTATTTGACTTATACTTTAATATATTTAACATGTATTGGTCAACCTGCCATCTGGGGGGGAGTAAGAGCAGAAAAGTTAAAACAAAAGGTTTTGCAACTGGCAATGCTGAAAAATTACCCATGCATATATCTTGTCAATTAAAAGCTATATAATAAAAAAATAAAATAAAATAAAAAATTACACTATTAAATGATGGAATAATTGAAAGAAAATGCTAAAACTGTATCTGATGAATCCGTTCTCCAGTGTGTCCACCAAGCAATTCCTAAGTCACTGCTTAAAATATTTCCAGGAAAAAAAAAAACTCAGTTCCCCCCAAAAGTCCATTCCTCTTTTAGGCAATTTGATCAAAGGGAAGAATGTTTTTTTTCTTAATTTTGTAACTAAATCAAACTCTTTGGAATATTGATTTATTGCTTGTATTTCTTTACTGTTGAATCAAGTGGAACATTTTAGTGTCTCTGGCAAGAACCTGTTTCTTAAATAAGTAGCATAGTTGCATGGCCTCTCTCACTCATATCACATCCTTTTCAGCTCTAATATCAATCTTTCCTTTACCCAGACTTTCTATAGCACACATTTCCCTCCTCTTGTGAATCCAAGCATAATTTTATTTCCTTGATGATAATATTTATGACATCAGGCTCTAGGGGAAAAAGTTCTCCATGTCAAACCCACTGAGAAATGGGAGATGGAGAATTTCTCCTCCTGAAATCTACTGGCAAGATTGTCATTAAAATATTTACCCAAACACATCCCTAAGAACTCTCTGACATAAGCAATGGCTCACTCCTCCATACCTGAGGAGCACCCACATTTTTATCTCTAACAACAAAAAATAACGCACCTGTGTGAGACCTTCCATCATCAGATTTGTCCAGAAGATGAGAAATTTTCATATGTACAGTTTCTTTGTTATATCATTAAGCCCCAATTTTCTGAGAAGGACATAAAGTAATTAGTACAGATATCTGATTTTAATCAGGTCCCCAGTAATCCAATCAGTAAGACTATCCCAAACAAGATTCAAAAACAGATGGCCTTGTGAGAAGAAACTCCTAAGGCCAAGTATTTCAAAGAGTATCGTCTAATTCTCATAAAATGGGAAGATGATGTAACATAACATCGCTTTATTCTTGGCCATGTGATTTAAAAATATTTAAAATATGACTCATAATAATGACAATTTTTTTCTTCAGGAGAGTAATTATGAAATGGCTCTCTCTTCTAATCCCAGTTAGAAAGCAAATCTATTTTTCAATAATTAAGGCATGGTTCTACTTTCCATATGCTAAGTATCTTCTTATTGAGTAAAGAAATTGAAATTAACTTATCTATTAAATAGCATTTTATAATTAACAAATTGACCAGCAGAAGAGAAGGGGCAAAGTACAAATATTGGAGGGAATGCAGAAAATTGGGATGCTTATAGACTATTATAGACTATTTGTGTATTATGAATTGATTCAATGATTTTGAAGAGCAATTTAAAATTCACTAAAAAGATATAAAATGAACTGAACAACTTGTACAGCAATACCACTATTAGATTTATATACCAAGATTATCAGGGTAAAAGGAAATATTTCTATATTTTATAAAGTATATTTATTAAGTCTCCTAGGGATGGAAAAGAATTATCAATGGCCATCAACAGGAAAATCTTAAAGGAGTTGTATATAATTGCGATGTAGTACTACAGTGCTATAGTGTAAAACACATGGAAAATCTCAGATCAAATTATTTAGAGTGAAATGAGCAAAACCAAGACAACATCAAACACAAACTCAGAAACATGATTCAAATACTATTCCTCAATGACTTAACTATTCTGAGAAATATAAACTTTGAAATTACCTATGAAGGGCTTATGGAGGAAAATTCTATTGACCTCCAGAGAAAGAACTGATACATGGCAATAAGTCAAACATCATTTGAGCATTATTCTAGTGGGTCCAATGTAGCATCTGGTACTCTATTCAATCATAAGTAATCTTAATATCTCTTTGAAATAAAATAATAACAAATAAAAAGCATCAAATTAGAGGCAAAATTATCTTACATTCAAAATGAAAACTATGAACACTGTATCATGGTAATGCTTGATACTTTCTTTTTCAAAACTGGAAAAAAGAATGAGGATGGCAAAGTAAGGTAAGAATTTGCCTAAAGTCTCACAAATTCTTCTAAAAAACAACTATAGAATAATGAATCAAGATTAATTCAGGAGTGGCAAAACCAACAAAACCAGGGAGTCAAATAATTTTCCAGTCCAAGACAACTTAGAAAGTTATCAAGAACATGTTTAACCCATATTATTGGAATACTAGCTCTCTATGGGTGAGGGATATGGGGAGGAATGGGGAAGAATTGGAAACATGAGGTTTTGCAAGAGTGAATGTTGAAATCTATCTATGCATGTATTTTTTATTTATTTATTTTTTTAAATTTAATAGCCTTTCATTTACAGGATATATGCATGGGTAACTTTACAGCATTAACAATTGACAAACCTCTTGTTCCAATTTTTCACCTCTTACTCCCACACCCCCTCCCCTAGATGGCAGGATGACCAGTAGATGTTAAATATATTGAAATATAAATTAGATACACAATAAGTATACATGACCAAAACGTTATTTTGCTGTACAAAACGAATCAGACTCTGAAATATTGTACAATTAGCTTGTGAAGGAAATCAAAAATGCAGGTGTGCATAAATATAGGGATTGGGAATTCAATGTAATGGTTTTTAGTCATCTCCCAGAGTTCTTTTTCTGGGCATAGCTAGTTCAGTTCATTACTGCTCCATTAGAAATGATTTGGTTGATCTCGTTGCTGAGGATGGCCTGGTCCATCAGAACTGGTCATCATATAGTATTGTTGTTGAAGTATATAATGATCTCCTGGTCCTGCTCATTTCACTCAGCATCAGTTCGTGTAAGTCTCTCCAGGCCTTTCTGAAATCATCCTGTTGGTCATTTCTTACAGAACAGTAATATTCCATAATATTCATATACCACAATTTATTCAGCCATTCTCCAACTGATGGACATCCATTCAGTTTCCAGTTTTTAGCCACTACAAAAAGGGCTGCCACAAACATTCGTGCACATACAGGTCCCTTTCCCTTCTTTAGTATCTCTTTGGGATATAATCCCAGTAGTAACACTTCTGGATCAAAGGGTATGCACAGTTTGATAACTTTTTGAGCATAGTTCCAAACTACTCTCCAAAATGGTTGGATTCGTTCACAACTCCACCAACAATGCATCAATGTCCCAGTTTTCCTGCATCCTCTCCAACAATCATCATTATTTTTTCCTGTCATCTTAGCCAATCTGACAGGTGTGTAGTGGTATCTTAGAGTTGTCTTAATTTCTATGCATGTATTTTGAAAAATAAACTTATTATAAATCTTAAAGCAAAAATAAGCAAGAAACATATTTGGTACCATGGTAAAAGAGGACCATACAAAAGGTGCAGTGGTTTCCAGGCAAGGTAGCAAGAAGGCCTCAAACTTTAGGATACATTAACAGTGAGGTCTTGAGCTCCAGTTCAAGAAGTTTGAGACAATTCTTCTTTCCTCAAAAGCAGAACTCAATATTAACATAAATATAAAAATATAAAAGAGACTGCAAAATGAATACCCACATATGAAAGTAAAACAAAAATTTGAAGCCTACTATAGAAAGTTTCTATGGTTACACATCAAATTAGAAGAGGACAATAATGGCAAAATATGTAGATTTGAAACCTCAAAGAAGATATAGGTGTATTTCACATCAAAAAAGAATTCATTGTAGAAAGTCCAGCAGAAAGAGATACAAAAAGAAATTCCATTACTGTCAATAGTAGAAAATATTTGGGAATCTGTCTGGAAGGGAAAATCAGGAACTATATGAACACAACTACAAAATACTTTCCACACAAATAAAGTCAGACCTAATCAGATGGAAAAATATCTAGTGCTCATGGGTAGGTTGAGCAAATATAATAAAAATGACAATACTACCTAAATTAATCTACTATTTAGTGTCATACCAAACTCCCAAGAAATTATTTTAGAGATCTAGAAAAAGTAGTAACAAAATTCATCTGGGAGAACAAAAGGTCAAGACTTTCAAGGGAATTAATGGAAAAAATGCTAATGAAGGCGGCCTAGATGTGCCAGATCTAAAACTACATTAAAGCAGCAGAATTAAAAACAATTTGGTACTGGTTAGGAAATAGATCAGTGGAATAGACTAGGATCACAGGACAGAATAGTCAATAACTGTAGCAATCTAGTGTTTGACAAACCCAAAGACCCCAGCATTTGGGATAAGAACTCACTATTTGACAAAAATTTCTGGGAAAATTGGAAACTAATATGGAAGAAATTAGGGCTCAACCCACACGTAACACCATATATCCAGATAAGATCTAAATGGGTTCATGATTTAGACATAAAGAATGATATTATAAGCAAATCAGAGGAACATAGGATAATTTATCTCTCCGATTTGTGGAGGAAGGAATTTGTGTCCATAGAAGAACTGGAACTCATAAATTAGCACCAGATAGATAATTTTGATTATATTAAGTTTAAACGGTTCTGTAAAAACAAAACTAATGCAGACAAGATGAAAAGGGAAGCAATAAATTGGGAAATCATTTTTACATTTAAGGGTTCTAATAAAAGACTCATTTCTAAAATATATAGGAATTTGACACAAATTTATAAGAATCCAAGCCATTCTCCAATTGATAAATGGTCAAAGGATATGAACAGACAATTTTCTGATTAAGAAATTAAAACTATTTCTAATCATATAAGAAGGTCCTCTAAATCATTATTGATCAGAGAAATGCAAATTAAGACAACTCTGAGATACCAATACACACCTCTGAGATTGGCTAAGATGACAGGAAAAAACAAGGAATGTTGGAGGGGATGTGGGAAAACTGGGACACCGATACATTGTTGGTGGAGTTGTGAATGGATCCAGCCATTCTGGAGAGCAATTTAGAACTATATTATTATTATACTGTGCATATTTTTTGACCCATCAGTGTCTCTATTGGGCCTATATCCCAAAGAGATCTTGCAGGACAAAAAGGGAGCGACATGTGAAAAAAATGTTTGTGGCAGCCCTTTTTGTGGTGGCAAAAAACTGTAATCTGAGTGGATTCCCATCAATTGAAGAATGGCTAAGTAATTTATGATATATGAATATGTTGGAATATTTTTGTTCTTTAGGAAATGGTCAGACCGATTATTTTAGAGAGGCCTGCAGAGACTTACATGAACTGGTGCTAAGTGAAATGAGCAGACCCAAGAGATCGTTGTACATGACAACAACAATATTATACAATGATCAATTCTGATGAAGGTGACTCTTTCCAACAATGAGATGATTGAGGCCAGTTCCAAAGATCTTGTGATGATGAGAGTCATCTACACTCAGAGAGAGTATTGTTCAGTTCCTCAGAGAGGAACTGAATGTTTATCATAATATAACATACTCATTTTTTTTTGTTTGCTTGCATTTTGTTTTCTTACTCATTTCCTTTTTTATTTGATCTCTCATGCAGCAAGAGAATTGTATGAATATGTTTATACATATTGGATTTAAACTATATCTTAACATGTTTAATTTATATTGAATTGTTTGCAATCTGGGGAGAGGTGGGGGGAAGGAGAAGAAAATCTGAAACAAGAGGCTATGCAAGGGTCATGTTGTCTAATTATCCATGCATATGTTTTGAAAATAAAAAGCTTATTAAAAATAGAATTCATTGTAGAACTCAAAAATGATATTAAAAATCAAATAAGACTGAAGAAGGGGGGAAGGATCATTAAATGAGAGTAAAAAAATTAAGTAAACCATGAATAAAGAGGAAAGAATTTAGCAAAGTAAATGTAAAAAAAATGGCGTAAAATTTACAAAAATTCACCAAAGAAAACAGCTCTTAAAAAGTAGAATTTGCAAAAATGGAAAATGAGGTACAAAATTTAACTGAAGTAAATACTTTTTTAGTTATTAAAATTGATTAAATGAATGCCAATGACTTCATAAGACATCAAGAAAAAATGAAATGAATGCAAAAACAAATGAAAATTAAAGAAAATTAAAATCAAGGCATTGTAAAAGAACTGGCCTCTAACAGTTTCAAGAGAGATAATTTTAAAATAATTGGATCATCTGACAGTCATAACAAAAAAATTGCATAGTATTTCAAGAAATTATGAAGAAAACTGATCTGAATCATAAAAACAGAAGACAAAATACAACTGGAAAGATTCGAAAAATCACCATCTAAAAAGTATACCAAAGGAAAAAACGCAAAGCATATTATTGCAAGATTCTAAAATCCTTAGGTCAAAAAGAAGATTACTTTAATGTGTGAAAATTCCAGGAGACATATTAAAAAACCTTTTTCTTTTTATTCTTCCAATTTTTTTTAAAATTTTTCCTTTACTAAATTTTCCCACCCTTTAAAATTTTTTGGGCCAAATTTAAATTTAAATTTTAAAAAAAAATTTCAAAATAAAAGAAATTTTTAAAGAACCCCTTTTTGAAAAAAAAAAAGGGGGAGAAATGGGAAAATCTTAAAATTTTTGTCCTTCCCAATTCCCCTTTTTTTGGAAAAAGAAAAAGGAAAAAGGGTTTATTTTTGGGAAAATTTAAACCCTTGAAACAAGTTTTTCCTTATGAACCCTTTTTTTTAAACCTTTAAATTTTTTTATTCAGGGAAAACAAAATTTCCTTAAACATTTTCTTACACCATCTGGTTATACTCAAGTCATAAGAAATATTAATTGGAAAAAGAAATTGCCAAAATTTCAAAATCAGGTTTTTTAAATCAACTTTTATATACCCAGGCAAAGGGATACAGGATGCAATTATATTGTGTTAAACATTAGAATTCTTTTCTAAAGTGATTCTTCATTCCCTATTAAATCAATGTGTCTATTTTAAAAGAATGAATTATTTATTAAAATTTGTTTTTCAATGGGTCGTTTTAACGGTATTAAATACTTTATCAGTTTTTATATCCTTGTTTTCAAGAACAATATTATATACTATAATTTTTTTTAAATTATAACACTATCAAGTCTTCACAGGTAGTTGTTAAATTCACAACCTTTTGTAATTGGGTAAATTCATATCACTATCAATTTCAATATAATATTAATATGTTACTTAAAATTTCACAATTGTTGCTTCATTGTCCTATAATTGGGAAAATAATCCATTTTGGATAGAATCCTTATCCTTGAATATTCAATATGGTCTAGGTGGATTTTAATAAAATTTTTTAAAAATAATTTGAATGACCTTTTATTTGAATTGAATAAATCAAAAAGTTTAAATAAAGAAATTACAAAATATAACCAATTCAAAATTATTAATGTTCTCTATTTTTAATTTTAAAATAAACCTCTTAAATTAATTTTAGTCTTTAAGAAAAATTTTTTATTTAAGAACTTATTTCTTTTTCAAATCTTATTTTCCTGATAATTTCATAATTGAATTAATCAAATAAATGTCAAGCCTTGATAACAAAGAAAGTTTTATTACATAGAATTTTCTTAACATGGTGTAAAAAGTCATTTGGCCTTTAAAACAAATTATAAATTATATTAAAAGCTTGCCATGGTTTTTAAATTCTCAAAATACTCTTTAGGTAATTTCAAATTAATTAATTTTTAACTTCATTAAAATCTTAAATTCCTTAAATTTTCTACTTAGGTATTTTATCCAAAAAAATGAACATCATCAATTATTTTGAACTTTATTCAGAAAAAGTGAATGGAAAGAAAAGCCCCAAAAAAGAGTGTTAAATTTAAAGATTATGCCAAAAAAAACAGTGAAAATCATTAATCAAATGTCCTAACAGTGGATTTTGCTTCGTCTGCTGAGTTCGAATCCTTGGGCTTGATCACCATTAATGGCAAATTCCCAGGAAAATAATTCAATTTTGTCAATAGTTTGTTCCCACCCCGATCATCAAGCATTATTAAAATTAATATTTATTGAAAGAATTGGGCAGACCAAGTTTGTAATTGGAAGAATTGATCAAGTTGGACTTTGTGTAACAATTGTTATTTTCATTTATTTTCTTATTTATTTTAATTTTGGCATCTTTGATCAACAAAAAATAACCCATAAAGAATTAATTTTAAAGATATATAAATTTCCCAATAAGGACAGAAAATAATTAAATTAATTTTAAAATTTTATTATTTTTACATTTTTTTGATTTAAAAAGTTAAAAATAAAGGATCAATGTAATATAAATTGCCCATTAATTTTAAAATTTAATATCTTTAAAGAATATTATCAGTCTTGTTTAAACATGGCAAAGATTTAAGATAGACTATTCATAGATAAAATTTTAAATCAGTTTAAAATTTTAGAATTAAAAACAAGTAAAATAAATAAAAAATGCAAAAAATATTATTTAGCCCAAAAATTTTACAAAATTTTTTAAAATTACCCTATACATTGAAAAACAAATTGATATAGAAATTATTTTGTAAATTTTTTTCCAAAATTTTTTTATTGAAATTCCTTTTATCAACCTTTGGTTAAGGAATGAAAATAAACAATGAAAACAAATCTTAGAAGAAATTATTAATTTTAAATATAATATTGTTTGAAAATTTTGGAATTATGTCGAAACAGGAAATCTTTGAACGAATTTATGAATTAAAGAATCAAAAATGGAATTAAGAATTGAAATTTTGTTTGGGTTTTAAAGAAAAATTCAAATATTAAATTGGAAATAAAAGGATAATAAATTGAATTTATAACTTAATGTGGATAAGCAAGATTATAGGTTATAGGAAAGTGAATTTGACATGAAATCTATATATTAATTAATAAAGATAATTACAAAGTAACCCTTAAAAAATTATTTAAAAATATAAAAGCATAACTTCGAATTGGGCAATTTTCCAGAAAAATTTCTAAAGCTAAAGTTATCACCTAATTAATTGACAGAATAAGAAATCAAGATGGTTTCCGCTTATAAATTGTTAAATAGAAAATAAACTGCAAAGGAAGTTCCAAATGGTATGGCTATTATTCAGAAAATTTTGTTTGTGATTTTTAGTTTCTTGAACCAGAAGAAAAACGAAATTGGATATCCAATTGTTCTTAAATTTACGTAACTCTTATTTCCAAAGAAATTAAGAATTAATAATTTTGAAATAATTTTAAATTGAGTCGTATATTTAAAAGCCATACAATTTGTTGTCTATTTTTTACTTTTAAGTCATTTTAAATTTTTGGAAGTAATGAGGAAAAAATTGAACAAATTAAATTTTTTGGAAAACTTTATTAAAAATTAAATAATTAATTTAACTAGAATTTAATGAAATGGTTAAAAAATAAAAAATTAAACAAGTCATAAAAGTTGGAATTTTTTAATGTATTTAAATTTAGGAAATATAAGAATTATTGGATGAATTAAATAAAAAAAAAAAACAAAGGATATTTAAAAAACCTGGAAAATACCTTGAAATAAAACTTGATGTATTTAATACACAGTTAAGAAGACATAATCTTTTTGACAAAATTCAAGAAAAAATTATTGCATATTGTTAAAACCTATTTGTAACAAGATTTAAAAAGGAGGTTTTTATATAGGAAATTTAACTAGTTAATTTACTGAAATATTAATGGAAGAAATTTGGAAATAAGAAAACTATACTGTTATTAATTAAAGTACCTCCATTTTAAAAGATAAGTACTTAAAATCATACAAATCAAAGGATAAAACTTTGACTAAATAACCTTTCTCAATTATTAAATGTAAAATATGTTTATATAAATGTGAATTCTCAAACATTAACAGGTTTCTTGCCTTAATTTCAGTTGAATTTCAGATTCTTTAACATATCAACGTGAATTAACCGTTGAATTTGGAATTGAAAACTTATTAAAAAATTAAATTAAATACAATTATGCAGAATAGTTTTAAACCCAAAACAGAAAGGTATTAATAAAGGAAGAAGCCTTAAAACCTTCTTTACAATTTCATAATATAAAATGAATACTTTAAAAAAATTTATATTAAAAGGAGGATTTAAGGAAAAAATTTAGGCAATATTTTGGGAAAATTGTTTCTTAAAAAATTTTAAAAAAAGAGGAGGTTAAGAATTTTATTTGTAGTTAATAAAAAAAGAAAAACGGATTGAAAAAAATTAAAAAGGTTTTAATGTTAAAGTCAAAATTTTATGTCTTTGTAAAATTTAATAAATAGAAAAGGGAAATACTTGAGAATTATTGAATGACCTGTTTTTCATAACAATTAATTCCTTAAAAAGATTTAGGAAAGAAAATTTGAATTGTGTTTTTAGGAATTTTTTTAAGTTGCTTAAAAATTTACTTTAAAAGTTGTAGAAGGTTTATTTATTTATAATGTAAATGAAAATTTTAAAAATTAATATTATTAATTATTGAATAGGATTAATAATTTGGAAACAATATTAAATTTAATTATGAATTTCCTGGAATTCAAATTTTATTTAAATTTTTAATTAGCAAAATTTATTTGAATTTGTTTAGAAGTAATTAGGAGAGTTTGGTATGAACTTATATTTGATGGAAGAACGAAATTTATTATCGTTTTTTAATTAACAATTTCTAAATTTGGTTCGTCTTTTAGTTTTAATTTTCTTTAAAATAATTCACGTTATTTGTATAAATTTCTTTAAATATTAATACCATTAAATTTTAATATTAAATTTCATTCAATTAACTAAAATTCAAAAATGACTTATAAAATATATTAAAATATAATATTCCTTGGAAAGGAATTATAATATTTTAAAAAAAAATAAGATTAATATTGATTTTGCTCATTTTTATTTAGAAATTTAAATAATTGATATTTTCTAAAATACAATTAAAGAGGAGATTTATGGAAAAACATTTTTAAATTATCCGTTAAGAAACCACCCTTAAGTAATTAATGCTAAAATTAAACATAAGGCATAAATCAATATAAAATTACTTAACCATTTATATTAATTTTCCTTTAAAAGAATTTAGAAATTTTTACCTATGATTAAATTAAACTAAAAATAAATTATTTAAGTATATTAATTAAATAAATTTGTAAATAATTAAATTACAATTCAAAATAAATCATTATATTTTGAATGAGAAATGAAAATCAAATTTAAACATATAAGGAAAATTGGAAAATATTCATAAATTATTGATTATCATAAATTAAACTAAAGCTTGTTCTTATTCTAAAATAATAATTTTCAAATCTTTTTAAAATAAAGTCATTTGATTAAGGAAAAAGATTAAACACAGATTAGATTGAACCACTATTAGTCATGCCACAATTTTCTCCTATTGGTTAGTGCAGGGTTAAACACTATTAACATCAAGAAATTCCTTTAAATTACTTCAGAGATTTAATTTGTAATTCAATCAAAAACGGATACAAAATGATAAATGATCCCCCTTAACCATTAAATTACCATAGTGTCAAACTTCCTTTAATTGTTTGTACTTGTATGATCAAAAATAGTATGTCGAAACTGTTTTGGGGATTTTGTATATTTCCATTTTTAATCTATTTGGAATTTACATTACCCTTATCAGTCCTTGAATTAACTTTAATTTTATTTTCTTTGGTCAAGCCCCAATAAACTATTTCCATTTTTCAAGCTTCTTTTTTCAAAAGATATTTTCAGAACATAATGTATAGTATTTAATGGAAGGCTTATTTTATAATGCTATCATTTTCACATACAAAGATAATTTTAAACATTCACCCTTGTGAAAAAATAGCTTGTGTTCTAAATTTTTCTCCCTCCTTCTTCATCTCCCTTCTTCCTTAGACAGCAAGGAATTCAATGCAGGTGAAACATATGCACTTCTCAACATATTTCCATGTTTATTATGCTGCACAAGAAAATCAGACCAAGAGGGAAAAATAAGAAAAAAAATCCAATGACAATAAACAATGACAATAAAAGGTGGAAATTCTATGTTGTGATCCACATTCAGTCCCCATAATCCTCTCTTTGAATGTAGATGGCTGTCTCTATCACAAGTCTCATTGTTGAAAAGAGCCAAGTCCATCACAGTTGATCATCACACGGTATCTTTTCAGGGTACATTGTTCTCTTGATTTTACCCACTTCACTTTATATCAGATCATGTAAATCTCTCCAGGCCCTTCTGAAATCAGCCTGCTGATCATTTCTTTAGCTCAAATGGTCCTAACAACCATCAAAGTTTTTAAGTAAAGATAAGACATGTTGTTTCCTTTTCTCTAGCAGCTCTCTTTTTTGGGAAGATAAGGATTGAAACTTTAGATTAGATAAAACTGGATCAACTGGAGTATTCTGAATTTGTTCTGTTTTCTGATGCCTAAGATAATGAATGTTTGCTCACACCCCCACTTTTTATGTTGTTATGATTCAGAAACACTTTATTCAAATCTCAGCCAATCCAAGCATTCATAAATGACCTTGAGAATTTCATCATGTATGAGCACAATTGTGAATATTTCCTCCCCTATTTAGAACAAGTAATGAGGTCTTAGCCATGTCCATTCTTAGAAAATATAATTTTGACCCTTAATTCACAATTTTGAGTGTAGGTCCTCCCTAATGTGTTTCTTCCCTCCTTGTACTAGGTGAATGTTTGTCATCAGTGGAGATGAATCTGTGATTGTTTATAATAGGATATAGAGTAGGGATGAATAGTCTCTCTATGCTTGCTGCACTGTACATTAACATATTTTAACACTTATTTTATCAACTTCTTGAATATTAGATTTCTAGACATTTTTGAACCAACATCCTTGCTTTAACCAAAGTTCAGAGAACAAAGAAAACAGCTCTACCAACAAACCAGTCATTAAGAAATATCGATTTAAATTGCATAAATTAGGGAGGGTTGGAAAGTAACTACTTGCATTGGTAGTGCATAATTCCAGAAGGGATACTTTCGAAGAAAAATTGGTTCACTGAAACTTGTACCTTCAAAAAAAGGAAGAGGAATTTGGCAATGATTAGGTACCATTCTTTTTGATATGTGGGATTGAAACTTCTTTCTATGTGACAAGGACTCTTGAACATCTGGTAGTCAGATAAGAAAATCTGCAAAATCAGAAATACAAATAATATAGAGGATGAGAGTCTCACTTTCCCCAAGCCCACAGTCAATATCCCAGATCTCTAAAGAGCCAAGAAATGGGGGAGGATAAGGTGACAGAAGATATTAGTTCTTGCATCTCTAGGCACATACTCTGTTGCGAAGCATTTGTCTTTTTAATAGATGCTCAAGCTTTGTACAGTCTCTTCTCCTTGGGAAAGCAGAATGTGATACATGAAGTGAGCCTCTGTTTGGGATAAAGGCAAAAGTTTGAATGAGCAGGACATATTTATTTCACATTTTTGCCTCCTGGATATTATTCATCTAGTTCCCTGCAGATGAATAAGGAAAAGTGGTTCCTTCTCATCTCTTGGGGTGCAAGACAAACAAATATTTTGACCAGAGTCTGAAAGTGAGTTTCTCCAAGGACCAGATAACCCAGCAATTCTGCACCTGTATCCTTCATCTTAAAAAATTCCAAACTTAAGGAAAAAAGTTTGTGAACCTCCTTGCTTTTTTTTCTGTCTCTGGAGCCTTCATAGTTTTGATGAGATCTGAAATGACCAAAAGACTCTCTGATCTTTTACATGGCAGTTCAATTCAGAAATTCCTTCCTTGAGAGTAGATCTTAAAATCAAAAGTGATTCTTAGACAGTAATAAGGAATGATAAAAAAAGAATAAAAAAGCAAAAGAAAAAAGGAACAATTATTTTGAAAGCATTAATCAAGACAAAATTTCAGACACAGAATAGATTTGAAAACATCTTCAAAAAAACTTCAAAGAAACATAAACCTGGGCAGAAATTTGATTGCACTTCACAAAGAGAAAATGCAAAATATTCTTACAGACCTGAGTTCTGAGATCCTATACCTGCTACAGGCTCAGTCACAGGTGTATCATAGACCCACAGTTGGTGATGCTTCTTTCTGGGTCAGTCCTCAACCCAGGGTCTAACTGGTCTAGACCTGGGAAAAATTCTCAAAACTAAGCTTTTATTACCCAGATTAATCCACAATTTAATTTGAGAACTTATTCTCATGATATCTGAAGGGACATACTAGAAGAACTTTGGCGTACTGCTCTCCTTTTTCTATAATTTTGGCTGATTTGGAATTCCCTGAAATATAATGTCCAGAACCCATTTTAGTCACAGTTTTCTGGTATACTAATAATGCATAAGCCTTATTTCATCAATGTCTTAATGGTTAATTGTTTTGAAATATATGTTTTTCTAATTTTATATTTATTAGTTTTATTTTTAAATATATTAGTCTCACTGAGACATTATTTTTGTTTTTGCATTTTAATTTTCAAAGAATTTTTTTTCATATTGTTATTCCAGGGGTCCTCCAACTATGGCCCATGGGCCAGATGCGGCAGCTGAGGACGTTTATTCCCCTCACCCAGGGCTATGAAGTTTCTTTATTTAAAGGCCCACAAAACAAAGTTTTTGTTTTTAGTGTAGTCCAGCCCTCCACCAGTCTGAGGGACAGTGAACTGGCCCCCTATTTAAAAAGGTTGAGGACCCCTGTATCTAAGCTGAAGATTTTCCTTCCATTACTTTGCTCTGTAGGCCCCATTTACTTCTGCAGTTTTCCACTATCATTTTCATTCAATTTTTAAAATCATTTTAATTTGTTAAAAATACTTAATCCAGCATGTTTTAAGCTAACTTTATTGCAGCCAATGTGAATTCAAATTAATTATTAAATATTATATGTATTTCTAAGTTTCTATCTATAATGTGAAATTAAGTTAAATACTTAAGCCAATTCCTTATTTGGAAAAGTCTCAAAAATAGATAGAGAAGGCAGGGATTTGAAAATTGATCTAACTCTTGAAGATAGTAAAGAAAAATATTATATGGAGCTGGGAAAAATCACCTTTGCTTTTTTTTTTTAATACACTTCTACACACATACATACACACACACACACACACACAAATATAGTTTGTATGTGTTGGGTGGGGATGTGGAATATGATTTCTCTGCGTTCATTATTTTAATATTTACTTCACTAATTAATAATAATTTAAAGAATTTTTTCAGGTAACTAGTAATAACTTTATTTTTCCTGAAATTTGCCTATTCATATCTTCTGTCAATTTATTAACGGGAGAATACTTTGTATATCCCTACATTTGGTTAAGTTCCCTATTTATGTATGAAATGAAATGTTCATCAAAGACATTTGGTGCAAATATATACATACAAATATATATATATATATATTACTCTTTGTTGCTTTTCTTCCCATTTTAGTTATATTTTTATGCAAATCCCTTCTAATTTCCAGTAAATGTTTTCATTAGTTTTCCTGTGATCCTTTTTATCTCTTGTTTGGTAAGAAATTCTTCCCTTAGCCATAGATCTGATGGGTCTATTCTTCCATGCTCCTTCAATTTAAGTATATGAACACCCTTTATATCTAAATAATTTATCTTTTCTAATGGTAATTTAATATTTGGTATATTATTCTGGTCTGTAGTTACTTTTGCTAAACTGCCTTCCAGTTTTTCCTACAAATTTTTTCAAATGGTGCATTTTATTCTGAAAACTAGGGTCTTTAGGTTTATCAAAGTCTGGATTACCAAATTCCTCATTGTGTATTGTGTAATACACACAATATGTGTATTGTGTCTTTAATCTATTCCTCTACCTAATACTTCATTTCATAGTCAAAGGATTATAGGTTTGTGGCATATTTGGTAATGAGAGGAGAGGAAATGCAGGAGCTCTGAGAATGTCTGGAGTGCCAGGTGGGGAAAAGTAGGTCCAGACACAGCTTCTAAAATTACCCAGGAATCAGTTCTTGAATTTTTGTGCATCTTCTCTTCAGATTTTTACTTCTCTTTTATATTATTTCTGGAAGAGCGCTGATCTGTAAATATCATTATCAACCTGGTGAATCTCCTATTGCTTTTGAATGGAATATTCATTTTAAAAAAGATAGAAAAGAAAGAACCGAGATCTGGGCAGGGGAATTTTTGGAAATCTTTTCTTTATTGAAGAAATATTAATGCATTATAATAAAATACCACTTCCTATACTCTGTTGTTGGTAGTCACAGTGGTGTTTTTTTTTTTTTTTAAGAAAAAGTCACAGAATTTCAGCCATCAATTTTCCTTAGAAGGATCTAAACCCAGAGATATATTGAAAGATCTCAGAAAAACAAAAGAGGTGATACGTTATAATAATAGATGATGCAATGAATAAACAATATGACCATTAAAATATTCTAGTTGAAGTCAATTTCTTGAAGAAAGAAAAGAATATTACTCCTGCATTACTATTGTCTCATTTTTATTATTCCATGACAATCAACTACGTATATGCCCAAGCTATTGTTACAATCTCTATTTGATGGAAATAATAAGGCTTTGGAACAGATTTCTAGATCCAATAAGCATTCTACAATTCCGTAATTGATGGAAAAGTGATAGGCTAAATAATTTTGAGTACATATTCACTGGTTAGAAATCATTCTACTCATCAAATTAATTGCCATTCTCCCATAAATCTTCTATCATAGATATGTTCAATTCACTCAAAAATACTTGTTAATGATATAATTCAAGCAAACTGGGGGGAAATTAAAGTTCTAATTTTCCAAGTAACAAATCAATGATTCAGAATGTTGGGTGGACTTCTTAAAATTTAGGCTTGGAAACCAAACAGTCATTTAATTAAATTCCACAATTGTTTTCCACAATATTTAAAAATATCAATCACATATAGTCTGCTATCTATAAACTAATTAAAATAAGAAGAGATGCCATTCTATCTTTATTTTCAAATCAGGCAATAGAATGCTTGCAAAATACTATTATATTTAAATAAAAAACAAAGATGAATATTAGAGAAAACAGAGGCAAATGAATGAGATACATTTCACATTTTATTATGACTTTGGATCAGAGGAGTTCCTTGACTATGACTGATGCATTTGAGAATACCTGTCTTCTCAAGAAATACCTTTCTTTTTAAATATCCCCAGAGTATTTTGTTCTGATCTTAGAAGGATCACAAAGCATTTGGGAACAAAGATACAAGTAAGAATCCCTGCGCTGGAGGTCAAGATGGCAAAGACTTCCAAGGCCACAATGACTTTGCCCTTGGAGCTCTGGTACGAAGGCAGGAAGGAGATCCAGACGCTGCAGAACACAAGCATGCTGAAGGTCAGGAACTTGGCTTCGTTGAAAGTGTCCGGCAGGTGCCTGGCCAGGAAAGCCACGGTGAAGCTCACCAAGGCCACCAAGGCCATGTAGCCCAGGACACAGTAGAAGATGAGGAGGGAGCCCTCATTGCACTGGATGATAATGGAGCCAGGCTCAGAATGGACGTCCATCTCCAGAAAGGGGGGGGGGGATGTCCCAAACCAGATGCCACAGAGACACATTTGGATGAGGGTGCAGGTGACCATGAGAGAGTAAGATGCTGTGGTCCCAGCCACCTGCGGAGCCTGCTCCCTGGTTTGCTGGCCCTGAAGGCCAGAACCACAGTGATGGTTTTAGCCAAAATGGAGGAAAAGGCCACTGTGAAGACAACTGCGAATGTGGTTTGGCGCAGGAGGCAGGTGGCTGTGGTAGGATGGCCGATGAAAAGCAAAGAAGAGAAGAAGGAGAGGCTGAGGGAGACCAGCAGAGTGTAGCTGAGACTGCGGTTATTGACTTTGACTATGGGAGTGTCCCTGTGCTTCAGGAAGACTCCCAGGACCAGCACAGTGAGGAGGGAGAAGCAGATGGCTGCATAGGCCAGAGTCATTCCCAGAGATTCCTTGTAGGCCAGGAAGGTCACAGTCCTGGGGAGGCAACGATCTCGTTCCTTTTTAGGATACTGATCTTCAGGGCACTGCAGGCATTCCTCTGCATCTATGAACAACAATAGAATCATAGTATATCCCAGACTGATCAGTTTTTTGTCTCCTATAAAGCAGAGTGCTATTAATTTCACACTGGGCTCCATCTCATTTTTGGACTCCTTCTAAGGAAGAAAAATGTTCTAAAGGCTGAATAAAATAAAAATACATTTCACTTTCTTCATTTCTGCACATATGGATAAAATACTCTGTTGAAAGTATTTATTTCATATTGTAGGTTTACAGAAGAAAAATTCAAACTCCCTGCAATCCATTTTAATTTGAAACCACCTAAAATGAATCTGAAAGGGTCATTTTATACATATTCCAAAACTTTAACAACAGAAATGAATCATTGAAACCATAGAGGAAGGCCAAGAGTTGATTTTTAAAAATTAGATTGAAAAGACTTTTTGTTGTGTTTCTCTGAATGTAAGGTTATAGTGACAAGCCATTCTCCAGTTGGCACATGGTCCAAGAAAATGAACAGACAATTTTCAGATGAAATTAAAACTATTTTTGTCATATGAAAAAAATGCTCTAAATCACTATTGATTAGAGAAATCCAAATTAAGACAACTCTGTAGTACCAGCTCCCACCTCACAGATTGGCTGAGATGACAGGAAACGTTAATGATGAATGTTGGAGGGGAAGTGGAAAAACTGGACACTTAATATATTTTTGGTGGACCTGTAAACTGATCCAACCATTCTGGAGAGCAATTTGGAACTATGAGAAAAAAGCTGTCAAACTGTGCATCCAGCAGTGGATCTACTGAGTCTATATCCCAAAGAGATCATAAAAAAAGAAAAGCATCCACATGTATAAAAATATTTTAACAGTTCTTTTTGAAGTGGCAAGGACCTGGAAACTAAGTCGATGCCCATTAGTTAGAGACTGGCTGAAATTATGATATATGAATGGAAAGGAATATTATTGTTCTATAAGAAATGATCAGCAGGTTGATTACAGAAAGGCCTGGAGAAATTTACATGATCTGATATAAAGTGAAGTGGGTAGAGTCAAGAGAACATTGTACCCTGAAACAGATAACATGTGATGATCAACTGTGATGGACTTGGCTGTTTTCAACAATGAGACTTGTGATAGAGACAGCCATCTACATTCAGAGAGAGGATTATGGGGACTTTATGTGGATCATATTAAAATAGAATTTCCACCTTTTATTGTCATTGTTTATTGTCATTGGATTTTTTTTTCTTATTTTTCCCTGATGGTCTGATTTTCTTGTGCAGCGTAATAAACATGGAAATATGTTGAGCAGAAATGCATATGTTTAACCTGCATTGGATTACTTGCTATTTAGGGAAGAAGAGAGATGAAGAAGGAGGGAGAAAAATTTAGAACCCAAGCTAATTTTTGTAGAGGGTAAATGTTTAAAACTATCTTTGTATGTAGTTTGACAAATGACAACCTATTACTATAAAAAAGAAAGCCTTCATAATAAATACTACACATTATGTTCTGAAAAATAATTTAATTGGAAAAAAAAGAAATACTATCTGAAATAATGCAAGAAATAGTGTATTTGGGGGGCTTGACCATAACAATATAAGTAAAATGAGAACAAAAATTCAATTCCAAAGGACTGACATAAGGAGTAAGTGTTATCTACTTAGAAGAGTTAATAAATGGAGAAAGATAAACTACCAAAAAAATCCCCCAAAGCTGAAACTTTCAAACATACTATTTTATTGATCAATATCAAGTACAAAGCAAATCAGGACGGGGCCTCATCAGCTTTGACACTGAGATAGGTTTGAGGATGATCAATTTTTATTCAATTTTTTGTGAGCCAAGTTCCCTTGAGTTGGGACTCCATGCTCCAGAAAACAAATCTTTAAAATAAGCTCTCTTGAGAACCCTGATCAATCTTATCCAAGGGATATTATCATGAAGCCTAAATCCAGAGGCCAGACTTCTGCTCTTCAACCAAATGTATCTGTGCTTATAAAGTTTTTAGAATTAAGTATTTTTTTCTATTAATTTTTCCCTTGAGAGGAAGGAAGTTTAGAACTACGTTTTAGATTAAGCTTTCCTGCAGGAATGGGAAGGTGACAATTAGGCTACAATGTCAGGGAAGTATTAGGGATTCCCATGGTAGTAAAATCCTGATGGGTTCTGCTTTGATAGATTTTTAATACCTTGAACCAGGGGATGCTTCTAATTATAAGAATGATCACAAAGCACATTGAATGCAAAGGACTGAATAAATGCAATGTTATCTCAACTCTGAAATTATTATTTTGCCAAATATAAAGCACATCAGTTTATGAGTAACAAATGAAAATGTCTATTACTTTGGGAGAAGAATAGTTAATCTTTAAGAACCCACCTGTCTGGTTGGAAATTGCCCCTTCAGGACATGGGGTACAAGCATAGCAACAGATGGGCTGGCTTTCAAGAGCTGTCTTTTGGAATCCAGGGCTACACTTCAGATTGCACCTAGAAGTTGGAGTCTATATTTCCTCCAGAAAAAGAGAGAAAATGTTGTTGAAAAAACATCTGGCAAAAGATGGAGGAATTGAGGAAATTATGATTTCAAAGTTTTCCTATAGAAAACAGGTAGAATGAAGTATTTGCAATTCTGCAGGACAAGAATGACATAATTCTCTCTCTTTTTTTTTTAATTTAATAGCCTTTTATTTACAGGATATATGCATGGGTAACTTTACAGCATTAACAATTGCCAAACCTCTTGTTCCAATTTTTCACCTCTTACCCCCCCACCCCCTCCCCTAGATGGCAGGATGACCAGTAGATGTTAAATATATTAAAATATAAATTAGATACACAATAAGTATACATGACCAAAACGTTATTATGCTGTACAAAAAGAATCAGACTCTGAAATATTGTACAATTAGCTTGTGAAGGAAATCAAAAATGCAGGTGTGCATAAATATAGGGATTGGGAATTCAATGTAATGGTTTTTAGTCATCTCCCAGAGTTCTTTTTCTGGGCATAGCTAGTTCAGTTCATTACTGCTCCATTAGAAATGATTTGGTTGATCTCGTTGCTGAGGATGGCCTGATCCATCAGAACTGGTCATCATCTAGTATTGTTGTTGAAGTATATAATGATCTCCTGGTCCTGCTCATTTCACTCAGCATCAGTTCGTGTAAGTCTCTCCAGGCCTTTCTGAAATTATCCTGTTGGTCATTTCTTACAGAACAGTAATATTCCATAATTTTCATATACCACAATTTATTCAGCCATTCTCCAACTGATGGACATCCATTCAGTTTCCAGTTTTTAGCCACTACAAAAAGGGCTGCCACAAACATTCGTGCACATACAGGTCCCTTTCCCTTCTTTATAATCTCTTTGGGATATAAGCCCAGTAGTAACACTTCTGGATCAAAGGGTATGCACAGTTTGATAACTTTTTGAGCATAGTTCTAAACTACTCTCCAAAATGGTTGGATTCGTTCACAACTCCACCAACAATGCATCAATGGAATGACATAATTCTCAATGGAAAACTTGTATCTTCATTTTCCAATTCAGAATATTTTATCCCCAATGGATCCATACAAATTAACCAGTAGGTACAATCAAGCTCTTTGATAGTTTTTTATTATAATATCTTGTTGGTTTAGTTTTTTACAAGTAATATCTTAACTCTTAACTTCGTTTCATTTTAGAATTGACAATACTGAAAAGTCTTTGACCACACAAGAGGAAATATATTTTATTAATTTCCAACCCTTGAAAGTTTTGGGTTTCTTGTTTCCACAAATTCAAATATTCTACTCAAAATGTTTCAGGAAATCATAATTTTAGAGAGTATGTACTAAAATAAACTAATTCCACAGTTCAGTTCAGCTTTATTGATTGAAAATATAAGGTGATTTTACAGGCTAATCTTATTTTCAGGCTGATATTTGAAGTCTCTTCTTGGAACTATTGTGAAGGGTAGGATGGAATTTAATCAATTATATAGAGATGTAATTGTATAGAAATACATGTTTGATATGAGCAGAAGTTATAGCTGCAATATTTACATTAAAAATCTCTAACGCCATTGTGTCTTTAAAATAAAAGACAGCTTTGTACAACTCTATCCAACGCAAACATAAATTCAGATTAAATGATTTGTCTATACAAAGCCAGATATTGAGTAATCTTCTCTAAATAAATCCCTTAGGGGAATAATTTTTCTCTATTCTGTACCTATTATTATTTTTCAAACTTACTCACTTAATGTGACTAATCTTATCAATCTTATCTTGTCAAGATTCTCTTAGTATGAACAATTCAGATCATTATTTAACTTAGCTAGAAAGAATGTGCAAGTGGAACTGAAAAAAGACAATCATAGAACTCTTTTGATCAAAGCAAAAAAGAAGAGTAAGTTGGTATTAGTACCCTATCACAGACATTTTTAGTACCTGTAAGAAACATCCTGGTAGCAATGAAGAAACAACCAGTGTCCAGGAAGCCAAAGAGACAAAGTGATAACGTTCATATTCATTGGTCCCTTACCTGATGGAAATCTTCTGGCCAATCTATGTCTTCTTCCTTGATGGTGAATCTCTGGGCAAGAGGTTGCACTTCACCCACTTTGACTATTGTCTCTATCTCGCCAGGGAAGAATTTATAATTCAGTATATCATATGTCTCAGCAGCTGGCTTGGTTCCATCCTCACATGACTCATCACTGCCATTATTGAGAGAATTGATGGATTTCAGAAAGTGGTGGAGCTGAAAGCAACGACAGGTGGTTGTTAATATTTAGGGAAAGAAGGATTCATGCCCATGTCCCAAGATTGACTATTAGTGGAAAACAGGCTCTGAATTTGGAGCTTCTAAAAGTTGTCATTCTTCTTCTTGAGCTTCTCTTAGAGTTCTGAATGCCTTTTCCTCCTGTCTCCTTGAAAACTAAGGACAAATGAAAAATAACAAACCCGGTAACCAATTATTTTCTACAGATATTAAACTTTCTTCAAAAGGTATATCACCCTTACTTCAAATATCTATATATCTATATATCTATATATATATATATATATATATATATAATCATCAGGGCAGTTCCAATAGTCTTGTGATGGAGAGAGCAATCTGCAACCAGAGAGAGGACTGTGGGACAGAGTGTAGATCACAATATAGACCATCTTTTCCATTTATTTTTTTTAACTTACATTTTTTCACTTTTTGATCTGATTTTTCTTGTGCAGCATGATAATTGTGAAAATATGCATAGAAGAATTGCAGATGTTTAAGATATATTGGCTTATTTGCTGCCTAGGGGAGGGAGTCGAGAGAAAAAATATTTGGAACACTAGGTTTTGAAAGGGTGAATCTTTAATACTATCTATGCATATGTTTTGAAACCAAAAAGCTTTAAAAATGAAAAAATGTAAAAAATAAAATTAATGCAAAAAATATCATCTTCCATTCAGCAAATCAATAATTTCTTACAAATATCTCTGATTGTCTTACATTACCAAGTTCTTTGATTAAAAAAACAGCTGGTCACAAAGAACTCTGTACATCTGATAAGCAAAAGCTTATTATTTCTTCATTAATAAATTATCAGACCCCCCTCAAGAGATTTCTTATTGAACTTTTTTATTGATAGAATTTACCACATGTCCTAATACATACTGGGTACTTAAGAAATGCATAATTATAGACTGATATTTAGGGAAAATTGTATTCCTTGTACAAAACTGTCTTTTATTTTTAAAAAATATCCCATATAACATTGTTGGTGGAAAATAATTTGGAACTATGCTCAATAAGTTATCAAACTGCGCATATCCTTTGACCCAGTGGGATTTCTACTAGGATTATATGCCAAAGAGATTTTAAATGGACCCACATGTGCAAAAATGTTTGTGGCAGCCCTTTTTGTAGTGCCAAGAAACTGGAAACTGAATATATGCCCATCAATTGGAGAATGACTGAATAAGTTATGATATATTAATGTTATGAAATATTATTGTTCTGTAAGAAATGACCAACAGGATGATGTCAGAGAATCTAGGAGAGACTTACACCAACTGATGCTAAATGAAATAAGCAGAACAATAACATGGAAACAAGACTGTATAATGATCAATTCTAATGGTCTTGGGTCTCTTTAACAATGAGATGATTCAAACCAGTTCCTGTAAAGGTTAGAACAATAGAGAAATATACTTGAAAGAAGGCATTAACTCAGTGGAATTGGTAAGACAATGGTTATCTAGTTTGGATTGGTGCTTAATAGTTGTCTAGTTCAGTACATGTACTTAATACTTAATATAGTTCGAAAAGATTGACTTCTATTCTACAAGATTGACACCTATGATCATGTAATTATAATAGAGTATATAAGAACTAATAAGAACTGCAGAAGAGAAACATTCCATCTTTGATCAGGTTCCTGGTGGCTCTACTTCATTTTTCCACTGAAAACAAGTCCCATCTGAAGGCCCTCCAGAAAGCTTGTCAGGCCCTAAGTGAAGGACACATCCTGTGAAGGAGACAATAAAAAGTTTTGGATTTTATCCCTGGCTATTCTCATGGTGGTTACTCTGCTGAAATGAAGACTAGTCCTAAGAGTTCCAGAAAGCTAACCAGAACATTACAAGTACCAATTGTTTAGTGATGGAGAGAGAAATCTACACCCAGAGAGAAGACTGTGGGAAATGAGTGTAGACCACAATATTGCATTCTCACTCTTTCTGTTGTTGTTTGCTTGCATTTTGTTTTCTTTCTTAGGTCTTTTTCCTTCTTGATCCAATTTTTCTTGTGCAGCAAGATAACTGTATAAATATGTATACATATATTGGATTTAACATATATTTTAACATATTTAACATGTATTGGACTACTTGCCCTCTAGAAGATGGAGTGGGTGGAAGGAGGGGAAAATCTGGAACAGAAGGTTTTGCAAGAGTCAATATTAAAGAATTACCCAATTTATATGTATTGTAAATAAAAAGCTTTCATAAAAATGAGTAAAAAGGGAAAAACAAAATTGTCCAATATAAATCTCAGAAGTGGATAATAAGCTCAATTTAGGAATAAAGGAGAATTTGCTATTTGTGATGATGGAATTAAAATAAAAGCAAATACAAATGATAATGAAAGTAAACCCTTGGCAAAATCATTCCTGAAAAAAATAGGAAGGAGAATAACTTCAATGGAACACATTGTGAATGAAATTTTAAAATGACAAAGTATAAGAAAATGAAACAATAATTCAATCTGAGGAAGATTTGAAACAGAGTTTTCAGTAAAAGTTAGAAATTTATTTCGCACACTCAGGTTGTGGTTTTCATTGGTGAATGGAATATATTCAAGAAAATTTCCCAATGAATTAAAATATATAGAATGAGAAGGTTGAAAAACAGAAATTCAATCTACGTTGTCACTGAGAAATATAATGGTAAGACCTCATTATTTTAGGGAAAAGAAAAATAATCTAATTGGACAGAATTCATCGTACACATCTGTTTTTAAGTCATTGAGTCCTGTCCTACTCTTCATGACCCCATGGACCATAGCCTACATTGTCCTGCTATACTCTACTATATCTCAAAGTCTGTTCAAGTTAATATTAATCGTTTGCATGACACTATCTGTCTCAAACTGTACCATTCTTTGTTTCTTTTACTTTCAATCATTTCCAACAACAGGGTCTTTGCCCATGGGTCCCATCTGCATATTATACGGCCAAAGTTTTGAACTTCTGCTTCAGGATTTGAACTTCTTGTGAACAGTGGGGATTAATTGAAGTATTGACTGATTTTATCCCCTGGTCGACCAAGAGCCTTTCTAAAATCTCCTCCAGCACCACTATTATTCAATATAATCAGTTCTGCAGAAGCTATCTTTCTTTTATGTCCAAATCTCACAGACATAAGGATTTCTTGAAAACACACATACAAGAGAGAGCGATTGAGAGAGAAGAGAGTTTTAAGTATGCAAAACTTTGTTAGCAAAGTTTAATTCTAGCATTCATCACATATATTACTGTGGAAGAGAATTGCTTATGAGAAATGGAGTAGTCAGTATAATATAAAAAAGGGTGAGAAAAGCAGTACTCGGTTATTGAATCAAAAATAAAAGGATGATATCTGTTGGAATCCAAGGAAAACTGTTCAGCATTATCATGCAAACATATGCTTTAACCACTGGTGGGAAAAAGGACAGTTTGTCACTTTTTGAAGACCTGTAATGTGTTCTACAAATAATTCCTATACATACAAAACATGTCAAATTTGTCAAAGGAAATGAAATGACTAATGTAATTAAGCAAAATAGAATTAGAATAGCAGGCAGATTTGGGTTTTTACTATGTAACAGAGAAGATCTGCATAGAAGAAAGCTAACGTCTACAAATTTCATTATGTATAAAATGCAAATAAAATATAAAAAAGGAAATTGGGGGGATGTCCATTAATTGGGTAAGAGATGAATATATTTTGGCATACTTTTTCATGGAATATTATAATTCTTTGGGAGAAAGCAGGAGTTTATGACAAGGCATATCTTCCACTTGGTGTGAGAGTAAGATGACAGTCCTTTCCTGTCAAGAAAAGCACAAAGGACTGAATTCCAAAGTTTGTAAATGTGTAGAAGGCAAAGGAATTGTAGGTTTGTGGCATGTTTGGGAATGAGAGGAGAGGAGAGCCAGAAACTCTGAGAATGTCTGGAGTGCCAGGTTGGGGACACTAGATTCAGATACAGTTTCTAAAAGTACCTAGGAATCAGTTCTTGAATTTTTGTTCGTCCTTTCTTCAGATTTTTACTTGTCTTTTATATTTTACTTGTCTATTTATATATATGCTTATCTTTATATTTATATTATATTTTATAATATATTATATTATATATTTACTTGTCTATTATATTACAAGTCAGAACAATGACTTGTAAATTTTTCTATTATCAACCTGGGGAATCTCCTATTGCTTTTGAATGGAATATTCATTTTAAAAAAGAAAGAACAGAAAGAACAGAGATCTGGGCAGGGGAATTTTTTGACATCTTTTCTTTATTAAAGAAATATTAGTCTGTTCTCAAAAAAAATACCACATTCTATAGCTTGTTGTTGGTAGTTGTAGTAGTATCTTTTTAAAAACATAATGTCACAGAATTTCAGTCATCAATTTCCCCTTGAAATATCTAAACCCAGAGAGTTCATTCAAAGATCTCAGAAAAACTGAAGAGATGAGAGGTTGCAATAATGGAGATATAATAAATAAATAATATAACCATTTAAATATTCGATTTGAAATAGTTTCCTTGAAGAAAGAAAAGAATATTATTACTCCTGCATTATTATTGTCTCATTTTTATTATTCCATGACAATCAATTACTTATATGCTCAAGGTATTGTTACAAGATGTATTTGATGGAAATAATAAGGTTTTGGAACAGATTTCTCGATCCAATGATCACTCTACAATTATATAATTGATGGAGAAATGAGAGGCTAAATGACTTTTAATACATATTCACAGGTTAGAAACCATTCTATTCAGTAAATTAATTAGCATTCTCCCACAAATCTTCTCTCAGAGCTATGTTCCATAAACTCAAAAATAAGTGTTAACGATATAATTCAACCAACCTGGGGGAAAATTAAAGTTCTAATATTCCAAGTAACAAATCAATGATTCAGAATGCTGGTTGGACTTATTAAAGATTAGAATTGGAAACCAGCCATTTACTTAAATTCCACAATTATTTTCCAGCAATATTTAAAAATATAATTCACAAATTGTCTACTATCTATAAACTAATTCAAAACAGCAAGTGATCTCATTGTACTTCTATTCTTAAATCAGGATGCTTTCAAAATGCCATTATATTCAAATAAAAAAAACAATGAAGAATATTACAGGAAACAGAGGCAAATGAATCAGATGCATTTAACATTTTATTATGATTATCTGATCAAAAGACTTCTTTAACTGTGTCTGGTGAGCTTAAGAACACCTATCTTCTCAAGAAATAACTTTCTTTTTAAATATCCCCAGAGTATTTTGGTCTGATCTTAGAAGGATCACAAAGCACTTGGGAACAAAGATGCAAGCGAGAATCCCAGCACTGGAGGTCAAGATGGCAAAGACTTCCAAGGCCACAATTGCCTTGCCCTTGGAGCTCTGGTATGAGGGCAGGAAGGAGATCCAGACGCTGCAGAACACAAGCATGCTGAAGGTCAGGAACTTAGCTTCATTGAAAAATTACTAATTCTGTATTTCCTACCATCCTAATATCCCCAGATTATGTTTTTCTTTTCTTGCCCTCCTTCCCCCCTTCCTTAGTATTAAACTTATTGGTCCCACTTGTGTCACCCAGCTCTCCCTCTTTAGTATCTCTCCCTCCTCCCTTTGAATCCCTTCCCCTTTCTTGTACCCTTCCCTTATTACTCTTTTTCCTTTTCCCTTTTCCTCTCTCACTTTTTAATGAGGTGAGAGAAGATTCTCTGTAAAAAAATGTGTCAATTATTTCTTCTTTGAGCCAACTCTGATGAGAGTAAGATTTGCACAATGTTCCTCCCCCTCTCTAAGTTCCCTCAGATATGATGGGTTTCCTTGTCTCATCGACGCATGAAGTTTCCCTCTTTTTATCTCCCCTTTCCCCTTTTTCTGACACTATCCCCTTTCCATTTCTACTTCCCTTTTTTATGCTATATCAGTAAAATCAAATTATACATGTGATTTTTATGTATATCCACAACAGAAATACAGTTCTCAAGAGCTCCTTTTACCTTTTTCTACTTGTCTTGAGTCCTGTTGTTGGAGATCAAATTTTTTGTTTAAGTCTGGTTTTTTCTTTAGAAACAGATGGAATTGCTCTGTTTCATTAAATGTCCATCTTCTTCCATGGAAAAAAAATGCTCAGCTTGGCTGGGTAGTTTATTCTTGGCTGCATTCCAAGTTCTTTTGCCTTTCAGAATATCAAATTCCAGGCCCTTCGATCCTTTAATGCTGAGGTAACCAGATCTTGTGTGACCCTTATTGTGGCACCTTGGTATTTGAACTTTTTTTTTTCCTGGATGCTTGTAGAATTTTTTCTTTAATCTGAAAATTCTGAAGTTTGGCCACAATATTCCTCGGAGTCTTTATTTTAGGGTCTTTTTCAGAAGGTGTTCGATGAATTCTTTCCACACCTATTTTATCTTCTGATTCTATTACTTCTGGGCAGTTCTCTTTAATAATTTCCTGTAAAATAGTATCTAGGCTCTTTTTTCATCATATTTTTCGGGTAGTCCGATGATCCTTAGGTTTTCTCTCCTTGATCTATTTTCCAGGTCTGTTGTTTTTTCAAGTAAATATTTGACATTTTTTCCCAATCTTTCATTTTTTTGGTTTTGCTTGACTGATTCTCCCTGTCTTAATGAGTCAGTCATTTCTATTTGTTCAGTTCTGATTTTTAGCGTGTTATTTTCTTCATTACCTTTTTTACTTCTTTTTGTATGTCTAATTGAGTTTTTACATGAGTCATTTTGCTCTATGGATTTTTTTTCCATTTCACTAATTTTTTTTTAGTGAGTTATTTTCTTTCTCCAATTCACAAATTCTGTTTCCCTGCACTTCTTGGGAGTTTTTTACCTTTTCCAATTCACATTTCAGGAAGTTGTTTTCTTTTTCCACTTTGTCAAATTTTTCTTTTAGTGAGTTATATGTCTTTTCTGTACTCTCTTGCATAGCTTCTCTTTCCTTTCCCATTTTTCTTCTAGTTCTCTTTTAAGATTTTTAATAGTCTCTTCTAGGAGAGCCTTTTGTATTGGGGACCAACAATTGTTTGGAGACTGTCTGCTATTAGTCTCTTCAGGGTTGAAGAGCTGTTCTCTTTCGGAGTAGAAACTATCAATTGTCCTTTTGATTTTCTTACTCATTTTGTTAAAGCCTTTAGGGTCTGCCTTCAGGGCCAGGAGGTTACCAGCTTCCTCTGCAGAGCAATGAGAGATGTATGGACCGGTAGCTGTCCTGCTAGCAGGCTGCAAAAAGCAGTGAGGTACTGGAGTGGTCTGGGAAAGAGTTCTGCACCTGGAAGTAACTCAGGCCTGCAGAGCAGAGCTGGGAAAGTGCCCTGTAAAGAACCCCTGCTGTGTGAGATAATGAGTGCCCTGGAGTTAGACCCTGAGCAGTGAGAGTTTCACTACCCAAGCCAAATCCCGCCCTGGGGCTGTGGGTATTAGCAGTTGAGCAGTGAATGGATTTTCAGGGACCGGAAGTGTCTCTGCTCCTGGAAGCACAGTCCTGTTGGGGAAGTTCTATTGCCCCAGGCTGAGCCCCCCAGTATGCCGATTAGAGGCTGTGCAGGCTGTGCCACCCTGCCGTATGGGTTTGTAACTGCCCCCGCAAAGGCACCGAACTGCAGGATATGGATGCAGGGCTGCCTTTCAGTCTCTTGAGTCACTTCCAGGTTTGAGTAGCTACAGCCAGTGTTTGGTTCTGGTGTTTTTTAGAGTACCCTCTGTTCCAGGCTTTAATTTCTCTGCCAGTTTACTGCTTGTAATCAAGGCAGACCAGTTAGCCTATAGCAGAGTGGTCTCTATAACTTCTCTAGCCACAGAGATCACCCCCGCCCCTGGTCTGCTCAGGATGCTAGTCTCTCACTGCCTGTGCTAGTCTGTTTCTGGCCCCTCAGGACAAACCTTTCCTGGAGATCTTCCAGATTGACTTCAGCTGGTAAATTGTATGCTTCTAATCTTCATGAATTTAAACAGTGAAGAGCTATTTCTGAGGCTGGATAAAATAGCTGGTTATGAGGGGAATAAGAGGAGCTTAGAAAGTCGCCTGTCCCTTCTCCACCATCTTGGCTCCGCTCGGTTTTCTTTTTTATAATAATAGCTTTTCACAATGATAGTTTTAAACATTCAACATTGCCAAAATAACCCTTGTGTTCTAAATTTTTCTCCCTCCTTCTTCATCTCTCTTCTTCCCTGGACAGCAAGTAATTCAATGTAAGGTAAAACCTGCACACTTCTTCTCAACATATTTCTATGTTTATTACGCTTCACAAGAAAATCAGACCAACAGGAAAAAATAAGAAAAAAAAACCAAGGGAAAAAAATGATAATAAAAAGTGGAAATACTATGTTGTGATCCACATTCAATTTGTATAATCCTCTCTCTGAATGTAGATGGCTGTCTCTATCACAAGTCTCATTGTTGAAAAGAGCCAAGTCCATCAAAGTTGATCATCACAGGGTATCTGTTCTGGGTAGTGTTCCCTTGATTCTACCCACTTCAATTTGTATCAGATCATGGAAATCTCTCGAGCCCTTTCTGATATCAGCCTGCTGATCATTTCATATAGAACAATAATATTCCATTACATTCATATACCATAATTTATTCAGCCCTTCTCCAACTGGTAGGCATCTACTCAGTTTCCAATTCCTTGCCACTACAACAAGAACTGTTAAAATATTTTTTATACATGTGGGTATTTTTCTCTTCTGTATGAGCTTTTTGGGATACAGACACAGTAGACCCACTTGGATGCACAGTTTGATAACTTTTTCATCATAGCTCCAAATTGCTTTCCAGAATGGTTGGATCATTTTACAACTCCATCAAAAATGTATTAGTTTCCAGTTTTCCCACTTCCTCTCCAATATTCATCATTACCTATTCCTGTCATCTTAGATAATCTATGAGGTGTGAAGTGGTACTGCAGAGTTGTCTTAATTTATATTTCTCTAATCCATAGTGATTTAGAGCATTTTTTTATATTATTAAAAACGGTTTTAATTTCCTCTTCTGAAAATTGTCGTTTATATTTGTGGACCATGTGCCAATTAAAGAATGGCTTGTAGCTATGACCTTATGTTGAGAGAAACACAAGAAAAGTCTTTTTAACCTAACTTTTAAAAAACAATTCTTGTCCTTCCTCTAAGGATTCAATGTGCCTTTTCTGGTCTTAAAGGATTGGCTTTTGTGTAAAAAGACCCTTTTGTACACATTGTAAGTGGTTTTAAATTAAAATGGATTGGCAGGGAGTTTCAATTTTTGTTTAGTAAACTTATGACACACAAAATAAATACTTTCTACACATTATTTTATCCATATGTGGAGAAATGGAGATACTGAAATCCATGCTTATTTTATTCAGCCTTTAGAACATTTATCCTTCTTACTTAGAAGGAGTCCAAAAATGAAATGGAGCCCAATGTGAAATGAATAACACTATACATTATAGGAGACAAAACATCTGGTCGTTCTGGGATCTAGCATGATTTTACTGTTATCACAGATGCAGAGCAGTGCCTGCAGTGCCCTGAAGATCAATATCCTAACAGGGAAAGAGACCGGTGCCTTCCCAGGACTAGAACCTTTCTGGCATATGAGGAATCTCTGGGAATGACTCTAGCCTGTGTAGCCATCTGCTTCTCCGTCCTCACTGTGCTGGTCCTGGATATCTTTCTGAAGCACAAGGACACCCCCATAGTCAAAGCCAATAACCACAGTCTCAGTTACATTCTGCTGGTCTCTGCTTCCTCTGCTCCTTGCTCTTCATTGGCCATCCTACCACAGCCACCTGCCTGCTGCACCAAACCACATTCGCAGTTGCCTTCACAGTGGCCGTTTCCTCCATTTTGGCTAAAACCATCACTGTGGTTCTGGCCTTCAGGGCCAGGGAGCAGGCTCCGCAGGTGGCTGGGATCCACAGCATCTTACTCTCTCATTTTCACCTGCACCCTCATCCAAATGTGTCTCTGTGGCATCTGGTTTGGGACATCCCCCCCCCTTCCTGGAGATGGACATGCACTCTGAGACTGCCTCCATTATCATCCAGTGCAATGAGGGCTCCCTCCTCATCTTCTACTGTGTCCTGGGCTACATGCCCTTGCTGGCCTTGGCGAGTTTCACCGTGGCTTTCCTGGCCAGGCACCTACCGGACACTTTCAACGAAGCCAAGTTCCTGACCTTCAGCATGTTTGTGTTCTGCAGCGTCTGGGTCTCCTTCCTCCCCTCGTACCAGAGCTCCAAGGGCAAGGCCATTGTGGCCTTGGAAGTCTTTGCCATCTTGACCTCCAGCGCAAGGATTCTCACTTGCATCTTTGCTCCCAAGTGCTTTGTGATCCTTCTAAGATCAGGACAAAATACTCTGGGGATACTTAAAAAGAAAGCTACTCCCTGAGAAGCCAGATATTTTCTAATTCACCATCACAGTCAAGGAACTCCTTTGATCCAAAGTCATAATAAAATGTTAAAGGCATCTCATTCACTTGCCTCTGTCTTCTCTAATATTCATCTTTGTTTTTTATTTGAATATGATAGCATTTTGCAAGCATTTTATTGCCTGATTTAAGAATAGAGGTAGAATGAGGTCACTTCCTATTTTGTATTATTTTACAGATAGCAGGCATTATGTGAATGACATTTATAAATATAAGTGTGGGATTTAATCAATGACTGTCTGCTTTCCAATCCTAATCTTTAATGAAATGAAGAAATCATTGTCATCTTACTCCCAGACCTAGTAGAAGATATGCCTTGCCACGAACTCCTGCTTTCTCCAGTTCCAAATTCTCTTGTCTAGGGCAGAAAATTCTCCATCCCCATTAGCCTGGGAAAAACTTAATTGTCTTGCTTTCAGAAGTAGGCCCATAGGATTTCATATTCCTGTGTCAATGTTAAGTATAACAAGTGCAGGTCTTCCTGAGAATCAAGAAGAAGACAAAATGTGGCTACTACTTTTTTGAAGATGATATGCTTTTGTATAGAGGAAATTCTAGAATGTCAAATAAAAAACAAGTAGAAATAAGGAATCATTTCAGCAAAAATGGCAGGATATGGAGAGACTTACACGAACTGATGCTGAGTGAAATGAACAGGACAAGGAGATCATTATATACTTCAACAACAATACTATATGATGACCAATTCTGATGGACCTGGCCATCCTCAGCAAGGAGATCAACCAAATCATTTCCAATGGAGCAGTAATGAACTGAACCAGCTACGCCCAGAGAAAGAACTCTGGGAGATGACTAAAAAGCATTACATTGAATTCCCAATCCCTATATTTATGCCCACCTGAATTTTTGATTTCCTTCACAAGCTAATTGTACAATATTTCAGAGTCCGATTCTTTTTGCACAGCAAAATAATGGTTTGGTCATGTATACTTATTGTGTATCTAATTTATATTTTAATATATTTAACATCTACTGGTCACCCTGCCATTTGAGGGAGAGAGTGGGGGCAAGGAGGGAAAAAATTGGAACAAGAGGTTTGGCAATTGTCAATGCTGTAAAGTTACCCATACATAAAACCTGCAAATAAAATGATATTAAAATTTTAAAAAATAAAATAAAATAAAAATAAAAATTTAATTAAAAAGTGGCAGGATCGGAGATAAATCCATACAAATCATTAACATTTCTGTTTGTTATTCATGAAATGATGTAGAAAGCCCTAGAAAGACAAATTTCTAGTAATAACATTATAGACAGTACAAAACATTTGAGTCTGAGAAAACTCTTCACACAAATACAGAAAGATCTAAGTAACTGGATAAATGCTAATTGCTCATTATTAGACCAATCAATATAATTCAGTGAAGATAATACTTAAATTTATTTACTTATTCTGTGATATTATCTGTGCATGAAGTAAAACGTTGGCAGTTTGAGTCGTATGGGAGTAAATAAGTAAAGGCCACACTAGGAAAGTCAGGTGGGACATTACCAAATATTCAAGTATCTAGTACTATTTAAACTCAATTCATATGAAGAAATGTCTGATCTGAAATATGAAGGGAAATGTGGAAGAAAATATCAAGAGAAAAGGGGAAAAATGAAATTCACAAACCCCAAACCATATTATCAACTAGAAAAATTGAAATCATTTGACATTTGTTAAAAATATAAATCAATGACAGAAAAAGGGAGACCCAAATTTAGTTGAACTTGGTAAAATTCACCTTTTGAGCGTTGAATATAAAGAATTCTGAGCCCTCCAGAATTGACAATTTGGAATTATGGGTCAGGAAAATACTTTTGAAAGTCCCTGGGACAACAAAAAGCAAATATATCAAGTGCTCCACAAATCAATTGAGATTATTCACTAGAAAGTCAAATATTGAAGCAGAATCTTTAAAAATCAGTGTGCACAATGGAAAGATGGAACTCACTGGAAAAGATGCTGTTATAGAGCAATATTGCAGGCAAAAACACAAATATATAGGAGAGAAGAAGATGGATGGATAGTGTCATGGAGATAAAGAAGAACTTGGGCAATCCTTGAGAGATAATGGAGGAAAGAAGGAGTTGGTGTACTGTGGTCTGAGTCACACAATGAGTCACAACTGTATAACAATAACAATATCCACCACAACAGCAACAGTATCATGGGCAAAGTAATTGAACAAACTTTTAACAAGTTGCTTAAGACAAGATTCCTTCCACTAGTTACATTTACAAGTGGATCCTGCTTTGTGGGTCTTTGTTGTTGCTGGTGGTGGTGGTATCCTTTGGTTGGTGGTGGTTTTTTGGTGTTTGGGCAGGGGTTTTGTTTCAAACCCCTAGTTTGTAGTTTTTGAGAGGCCAATTGAGGTTAAATGACTTTTCCAGGGTCATATGACTAGAAAATGCCTGAGATCATATTTGAATTCAGGCATATGTATCTTGCTGGTTCCAGGATTATGGTGGCCCTTTGCTGTATTTTTATTATTGTATTTTATTAGTGGAAGAAATGACACTTTAAACCTGAGGAGGTAGGGATTCTTAGGGAGCCTACCTCATCAGCTCCTTTTCCTGTTCATTTCAGGTACAATGGAGTTGAAACTGCTGTTGAGTCATGTGTCTATTTATCCTGATTTTGTCCATGGAGTAGTGTAGGGAGCAAGATTGGGAAAGGCAGTTAAGTTGTCATGTTGGAAAGTCTCCTTTTATTGGCAAGCCAATTGGTGTTAAGTGACTTGCCAGAGCCACACAGCTGGGAAGTGGTAAGTGTCTGAAGCAGGTTTGAAAGCAGGTCCTTGTGACTCCAAGAGCAGTGCTCTAGCCACTGTACCATTCAGCTGTGTCCTGTAAGTGAATTCTATTTTAATTCTCCAGAACAATTTACCACAATATTATATAAAAAATTTGAAAAAATAAATTCAAAAGTAGCTATAAAAATGTATGTTATGACCCAAATATCATGTTAATCTCACAACTAGAGAGAGTAAAGAGTGCCAGATGAATGAAATTCCCAAAGTATCATTTTATGGAGATTAAAATAAAATCACAAAGAATTCATTTGGAACAACAAAAGACAAGAGTATCCAAACAATCCAATGGTTAAAAAAAACTAAGAAAGCTAGCTTTGCAACAGCAAATTATAAACTAGATGACAAAGTAGTAATGGCTAAGAAATAAAGTATTACCTCAAAGGAATAGATTAAAGACACAATACACATATAGTGTGTAGTACACAATACATAATAAGGACCTTGGTGATACAAACTTTAATAAACTTAATAACCCTAGCTTTCCAAATACAACAAACTGAGAAAATTTGTAGGACAAACTGTAAGGCAGTTTAGCAGAAGTAGCTATAGACCACCATTATACACCAAATATTAAGGTACCATTACAAAAGATAAATGATTTAGATATAAAGGGTGTTAATATACTTAAATGGAAGGAGCATGGAAGAATAGACGTATCATATCTATGGATAAGAGAAAACTTTATGACCAAACAACAGATAAAAAGGATCACAGGAGACCTAATGAAAAAAATTACAGAAAATTAAAAATGGTTTGCATTAAAATGTAACTAAAAAGAGAAGAAAAGCAACAAAAAGTAACATATATATTTGTGTACATGTACCTATTTGTACCAAATGTCTTTGAAGAACATCTCATTTCATATATAAATAGGGAACTAAATCAAATGTAGGAATATACAAAGTATTCTCCGGGTAATAAATTGACCAAAGATATGAATAGGCGATTTTCAGGAAAAATAAATTAAAGTTATTGTTAGTTGCCTGAAAAAATTCTGTAAATTTTTATCAATTAGTGAAATAAATATTAAAATAATTCTAAGACATCATATTTCACTTCCCCACCCAACATATACAACAATATTTTGGTGTGTATTTATGTCAGTGGGTGTGTGTGTATGTGCAATAGTGTATTTTAAAAAAAATGGTGACTTTTCCCAGCTCCATAAAATATTTTTCTTTACTATTTTCAAGAGTTATATAAATTTTCAAATCCTACCTCTCTATCTATTCTTGAGACTTTTCCAGATAAGGAATTGGCTTAAGGATTTGACTTAATTTCTCATTTTAGATGTCAACTAAAAATACATATAATGTTTAATAAATACTTTGAATTCACATTGGTTTTCATTAGGTTAGCTTAAAATATGCTGGATTAAGTCTTTTTAAGAAATTAAAATGATTTTAAAAATTGAATGAGAATGATAGTGAGAAAATGCAGAAATAAATGTGGCCTACAGAACAAAGGATTGGAAGGAGAATCTTCAGCTTAGAATAATATGAAAAAATTCTTAAAAATTAGAATGCAGAAAAATAATTTCTCAGTGAGACTAATGTATTTAAAAATAAAACTAATAAGTACAGAATTAGAAAAAATATATATATTTCAAAACAACTAACCATTAAGATATTAATCAAAGAAGGCTTAAGCATTATTAGTACACCAGAAAATTGTGACTAAAATAGTTTCTGGACATTGTATTTCAAGGAATTCCAATCAGCCAAAATGGCAGAACAAAGAGAACAGTACATCAAAGTACTTCTATTATCATTAGAATATCCCTCTTCAAAAATCATTAGAATAACCCCTCAAATTAAATTGTTGATTGGCCTGGTCAATAAAAGCTTAGAGTTAGTGATTTTTCCCAGGTATAGACCAGTTAGACCCTGGGTTGGGGACTGAACTAGAAAGAAGCATCACCAACGGTAAGTCCAGGATATACCTGTGACTGAGCTTATAGCATGTATAAGATCTCAGAACTCAGGTCTGTAAGAATATCTTGCCTTTTCTCTTTGTGAAATTGCAATCAAAAATCTGCCCAGGTTTATTTTTCTTTGAAGTTTTCTTGAAGACATTTTCAAATTTACTCTGTCTTTGAAATTTTTCCTGAATGATCCATTCAAAATAATTGCTCTTTCTGAAAATATTCTGTTTTATCATTCCTTCTTGCTGTTTAATAATTCACTTTTGATTTTAAGATGTACTCTCAAGGAGGGAATTTCTGGGTTGACCTAGGATGAAAAAGATAGGAGAGTCTTTGGGGAATTTCAGATCCCATTAAAACTGGGAAGACTCCAGAGACTGAAAACAAGCAAGAATGTTCACAAACTTTTTTTTTCCATAAGTTTCGAATTTTTTAAGATGAAGGACACAGGTGCAGAATTGCTGGGCTAGCTGGTCCTTGGAGAAACTCACTCTCAGACTCTGATCAAAATATTTGTTTGACTTGCACCCAAGAGATGAGAAGAACCACTTTTCCTTATTCATCTGCAGGGAGCTAGATGAATAATATCCAGGAGGCAAAAATGTCAAATAAATATGTCCTGCTCACTCAAACTTTTGCCTTTATCCCAAATAGAGGCCCACTTCATGTCTCACATTCTGCTTTCCCAAGGAGAAGAGACTGTACAAAGTTTGAGCAGCTATTAAAAAAGACAAATGCTTAACAACAGAGCATGTGCCTATAAATGCAAGAACTACGGTCTCCAATCACCATATGCTCCATCACTTTTTGACTCTTTAGAGATCTGGGACATTCACCATGGCCTTGGGGAAACTGAGACTCTCATCCTCTATATTATTTGTATTTCTGATTTTGCAGATTTTCTTATCTGAGTACCAGATGGTCAAGAATCCTTGTCACATAGAAAGAAGCTTCAATCCCACATATAGAAAAGAAGGGGACCTAATCATTGCTGGATTCCTCTCCCTTTTTGTGAAGGTAGAGCTTCAAGTGAACAAATTTTTCTTCAAAATGTGTCCCTTTAGGATTTATGCACTACCAACGTAAGTACTTACTTTCCCACCAGCCCTAATATATGCAATAGTAATCCTTATTTCTTCTTGATTGTTTGTTGGTAGAGTTGTGTTTTCTTTATTCTCAGAACTTTGGTTAAAGCAAAGATGTGGGTTCAAAAATGACTGGAAATCTAATATTCAAGAAGTTGATAAATTATAAGTGTTGTTAATGTGCAGTGCAGCAAACAGAGAGAGACTATTCATTTCTACTCTATATAGCATTATAAACCATCACAGATTCATCTCCACTGATGACAAAAACTCACCCAGTACAAGGAGGGGTGAAAAACATTAGGGAGGACCTACTCTCGAAATGGGAGTTTAGGTGTCAAAACTGTATTCTCTAAGAATGGACATGGGTAAGACCTGATTACTTGTTCTTAATAGGGGAGGAAATATTCACAGTTGTGCTGATATATAAGGAAAATCTCAAGGTCATTTATGTATGCTTGGTTTGGGCAAGATTTGGGTAAAGAGTGTTTCTGAATCATAACATCATAAAATGGGGTGGGGGAGGAAATCTTAGGCCTCTCAGATGCCTGAGATTTGAATAAAGTGTTTCTGAATCATAACAACAGAAAAAGTGGGGGTGTGATCAAACATTCATTATCTTAGGCATCAGAAAACAGAACAAATTCAGAATACTCCACTGGGTCCAGTTTTATCTAATCCAAAGCTTCAAGCCTTATCTTCCCACCAGAGAGCTGCTAGAGAAAAGGAACAACATATCTTATCTTTACTTAAAATTTTTGATGGGTGTTAGGACTATTTGATCTAAATGATTCCACATTGATGTTTAAAAATATCAGAATATTATGACAATACATCAAAAATACCAGACAATATGAACATTATAATGTCAGTAGGTGCTATGTATATCAAACTACTGACAAACCCAATACTTGCACTGAGATTTTTCATCATTTTATGTTTAGTAAATATAAAGTATAGGGAAATATTCAACATTTGTTATCCCTTGTCATTTTTGTGACATTTTAAATAAAGCCAAAGAGACCACCAAACCACTTTCTATGTTCCACACCCCATCTCTCATTTTCATGCTTTTGTCAATGCTGTCCCCAATTGTAGGAATGGAATCTCTTCTAAGTTCCATGTCTCAGAATTCATGTTTTCATTTAAAATTCAACTCACTTGATATGAAGATGTTTCTGCTCCGCCTGAGATATCGATGACTTTCTCTAAGTCATATTTTATCATCTTTGTCCCAAATATCTACTTCAGATAGGGACATATTTTCTGTTCTGGCCAAAAGAAGAGAGCTGTTTTTTCTTCTCTCTTTTGCCTTTCTATCCCGATGACTAAGGTGGCTCTTTCAGCCAGAGTAAAATTAGTACTGAACTTTGAATCTCTCAGTATTACCCATTACATGGTCATGGCAATCTTTTGAAATGTATGTGTTCCATTTACTTTCCAGTATATAATGTTAAAAATCATTATAAGCCATTTAGAAGCTATTTTACCAATATAATCATCTATTCCTAGCTAATATGCTTTGCATGGTAATCTCTTCATTGCAATTTGAGAATTAGAAATCCATTCTTCTATTTTTATTGAGGATAATCAGTCTGCATGAATTGTTTAATTCTTTTTCAAAGTGAGATATATTCTAATGTCTAAAGTATATCATCATCTGTGTGTTTGTGAATGTGTTTTCATCTTACTGTGTGTGGTTTTGAATCTTACAGGATATAGTTCAAGTCTGTCATATTACAATTGAGGACACTGATACTCATGGTGGTGAAATGATGTGCTCAGGACCACAATTTTATTCAATTTTAAGAGCAGGATTTAGGATAGGAATATCTGACTCCATATTTGACACCCTTCCCACTATGAAAATTTGCTGTTTCTTTGCATTTAGAGTTTTGCCTGTTTTTTTTAATTTCTTCTCTCACTTTAGGTCAATGTTCAAACAATATCACCATTTCCTTGCTTTTCAATATGCTGTTGATGAGATCAACAAGAACCCCTATTTGCTGCCCAACATAACCTTGGGATACCAGTTACTCAATAACTTCCATCTGGAGACACTAGCTGTGGAGAGCTCCTTAATATGGCTATCAGGGAGAGGTCCCATTATACCCAATTATAGCTGTGATACACAGTCCTATTCTGTGGCTGTCATTGGAGGGATGTCAGCTACACTTTCCATGGCCATGGCCACCATCCTCAAACTGTATAAAGTTCCACAGGTAAGAGAGACCAGTACACTCATTTTTATCCAATATGTTCTTTATATTTAAAGCAACAAATTCTTTATAATATGTTGTGATGTAGAGTCAATAAGTCAATAACCAAATATTGAGAAGTCCTCCAACATGTTTTGACAAAAGGTGATACAAAAAAGGAGGAGATGATCCTTTCCATCTGGGAAATCATTCTTTATGCTAGGTGAGGTGATACTCTGATGATTTTGAACCAGGGAAAAATCTAAAGATGACTATACTTCTAATTCACCTTTTTATTCTTCTACAGAACTCTGAAGACTTTAGCTAGAAGAAAGATTTCTTTTTCCTCACGTCCAAAATTTTCCATGGAGAGTTCTCTCTTCCTTTTCATTTTGAAATTGATTTCCTTATTTTCCCTAAAAGCATGAAGCTCTAGTACTTATCTCCATCAGTATGTACTAACAAAGAACATCGAATTCTGGGTTAACTGAGATCTTTCAATCAGGCAATTCCTTGGGAAATATACCTAATAATGATGTTAATGTGCCAAATTTTAAAGATGGTTTTGTACTATTTTTGGTGTAATTTAAATGGGTCTTTAAACTGTTTGGATCAGTTCACAATTCCACTAAAAGTCTTAGTATCCCAGTTTTTCTAAATCCCCTCTCTTTTGTTTGTCCTTTTTTCCTTCTCTCCTTTCAGACAATTTAATACCTTTATGATAGTATTTCATAGTTAGTTTAGTTTACATTTCTTTAATCAATGAGAGGATACTTACCTAGTATATTGTAGTTAGAAGCATAGCTAATTTATTTAAAAATGTGTTTGCTTTCTCACTAGGGATATAAAAGAGAGTTTTTTCATAATTTCTCTACTGAAGGAAAAAATATTGCCATGAAATTGGGTCATATTTTATTCATTTTAGTGCACATCTAAGCCTGTTATATTATATGTTAAATGATAAGAAAACACTATTGTCCTACTTTCCCACTTTATGGTATGAAGCATGCTGGAATTAGGCAATATTCTATCTTTTTTATTAGCTTATTTGTTTTAAATACACATTATTTTGAATTATGTTGGGAGAGAAAAACCAGAGCAAAAGGGAAAAGAATGGGAGAGATTTAAAAATAGAAAAAAAAAGGAAACAAAGCATGTGTTGATTTACATTTAGTCTCCTCGACTTTTTTGTCAGGATTCAGATGCCATTTTATGTGCAAAGTCTATTGGTGTAATGTTGTGCTAGTTTTCTGGAGGTTTTTGGGCAGCCTTCCTTTCAGCAGAGTAATCACCACAAGAATAGCCAGATGTTAAAGTCCAAAAGTCTTTACTGTCTCCTTCGAAGTCCTATCTCCTTCACTTGAGGCTCCGCTAGTTTTCTGGAGGGCCTGCAGACGGGACTTGGTCTCAGTGAAAGAATGCAGGAGGCCAGGCCAGCCACCATGAGGCTGATGAAGATCCAATTGAATTTTGGTCCAGTCCTTGCTGGCTGTTATATACTCCATTATCATAGGTGTGAATCTTGTGGAACTATAGTAAGTACTAAGTACATGTACTGAACTAGAGAAGTACTAAGCACATTGCAAAAGTGGATAGCCATTGTCTTTATCAATTCTATGGACTTACCACCTTGTAAGAGTCCTTGTTCAGACTCTGGCCCATAACATTTTGGGATTGCTTTGCATCTCTGAACTGCTTTGAACCACACCAATCATAGATGATTTTCTCACATTCTTGCTGTTATTGTGAACAATGTATTCCTTGTTCTACTTCTTTTGCTCAGAGTCAGTTCGTGTAAATCTTACCAGCCCTTTCTATAATCAGCTTGTTCATTATTTTTTATAGAACAATAATATTCCATTACCTTCCTGTACCAAAGTTTATTCAGCCATTCCCCAGTTGATGGGAATCCACGCTTTTTCCAATTTTTGTTATCACAAAAAGACTTGCTACAAACATTTTTTGCAGATATAGGTCCTTTTCCCTGCTTTATGATTTCTTTCCTACAGACCCAGTAATGGTATTGCTGGGTCAACGAACATGCACAGTTTTATTGCGCATTGAGCATAGAACAGATTACTGTCCAGAATGGTTGGATAAGTTCACAACTCCTCAAATAAAGCATGAATAACCCAGTTTTCCCACAGCCTCCAACATTTATCATTACCTTTTCCTGTCATCTTAGCCAATCTGAGAGGTGTGAGATGGTATTGTAGAACAGTTTTAATTTTCAATTCTCTTATTAATAGTGATTTAGAGCATTTTTTCATGTAATTATGAATTGCTTTAATTTTGTCATCTGAAAATTGTTTGCAAGGTTAGCATTGCCTGCTGTAGTCAGGAAAGTGTCTGGTTCAGAGTTTGTCTCTGAGCTGACTGAAGGTTCCTGATTTGCCTTTCTGTGTATGACTAGGGTATTAATTCCGATTGCTGTGTTAAGCTCCTCTCAGTGGCTTTCCCAAATCTATCTAACCTGGACTGAATGCCCCTTTCACCCTAGTGAGATTGACCTTTCTTGAAGTTTTTTTAGTCTGTCTTGAACAGGAGAGTGATTTCATTCCATCTGATTCCGTTCAGACACTTTTTTTTATTTTTGAGGAAACTTGGAGACCTTGATCAGCTAAGTTACTTTTCCCCTCTATCTTGGCTCTGCCTCTGGGTACAAAAATGAAGACAATATTCTGAAACACTTGGCCTTAGGGGTCTCCTCTCACAAAGCCAAGAGTTTGGGAATCTGAATGAGGATACCTTTGCTGATTGGATCACTGGAGAGCTGATTAAAGTCAGAGTTCAATCCTAGTTACTTTATGATCTTCTTGAAATGGGCTTGGTAACAAAGCACAAGATTAAGGAAATTTTCTCTCTTAAAAATCTCATGGTTGAAGGTCTCATACAAGGGCATTTTTTTGTTGTTATTGTATTTAGAGATCAGAGATTATTGTACACATTGAAAATGGAGTGAACCATTGTTTATCACAGTTCTTACTCAGAATTACTAAACTTCAGAATTTTTTCAGGATCAAGTAATTGGAATTTAATTCAGTAGATTTTAGTATGAGGAGTTCTCCATTTCCTATTCCTTATTGATTTTGATATAGAGAACTTTTGCTCCTAGAACAAGCTCTCAGACACATTTCTTGTTTTCAGAGAAATAAAATTCCCTCTAGAATTATCAGAGGTGGCAAATGTATGCTATAGAAAATCTCAGTAATAGAACTGGTGATATTTGAACTCAAAGAGAAGTAAGATGAATTAGAGAAGACATGTAACCATGCTTAACTATTAAATTAACAACTTCATGCAGGAGACACAAAAATGTTCTATTTGAACATACAGAAAAGAAATAGGAACCAAAAATGTTCCAAAGGACCGATTAGCACAAGTTAGAAAAACATCTTTTATGTATCTAAAAGGAAAGTTTTGGGAGAATTTTTCCTTCTTTAATGCCTAAGCAGAAACTTGAAATTCCATGGAGACATTGGGAAAAGGATTTGGTGGGTGCAGTTTCAGATTTTCCTTCCAACTCTTTCTATTCCAAAACAACATAATTTTCGATCTAAACTATAATTAAATTTACAAAGCAAATTATCTGCCTGGTGCCTAATATTTCCATATTTCAATGTACCTAAACCCCATTTTTCTTCTTTAACACCTTCTTCTTTCCACTTGAATTAAGTCTTGAATTGGGTAACCTTCCTTACCTTTTAAATTAATTTCCTCTTTAGTTAAAATTGGGTTTGAGAACCTAAGATTAAAATTGGTCCTTTTTCTTATCCCCATTTCCTGTAGGTTTACTTTTAAACAAATTTTACCATTAATTCCCATTAACATCCATGAACCTGCTTCTAATTTTCTCCTTCTTCTCTCCTTTTTTTTTGTGTCCTTTAAAATTTTACCTATGTTCTTTCATAATAATTATTATTACAAGGATAAATGAAAATTACCAGTTAACCAGGAAATGATTTAAAATGGCTAAATTTTCCAATTCATTTGTTTAACTTGAATCTAGATCTGTGTTGGATCACAATGTATTGGAAGTTGTTTTTCCTAAACCGATCTTAATTAATTTACAGTTTGGCCCATTCTTCCTTAAAATTTGCTTGTAGATGTTAGTCTTCTGATCTATTCTTCTTTCAGTTAAAATTCGGAACTTGAACCATAATTAAGCTTCAACTTTTTAGTACCATTTAATTTTTTCAAAATGTTTTTAAATTTTTCTTTTTCCTTTAATTTCTTTGGTTTTGACATTTCCCCTTTTATTTTCTTTTTCTCCTCCTGTTTAGTGTTTGGAATTTTCCAATATTTTTTTCTTCTGAATTTCTTACATTTCTCAATTTGCTTTATTTTTTTCATAGTAATTTTTATTTTTTTATTTTCCAATTCCAATTTTTTTAACATTTTTTTTAATAATTTATTTTCCCATTTCGTTTTACTTTTTTTTGCTTTTGATCCAATTTTTTTATGGTTTTAAAGTTTTTTTGCTTCTTAAAATTATTCTTTAGGTTTATTTTCTTCTTAGCTTGGCTTTTTTTTGTGTTAATTGGGTTTTTTCATTAGAACCTTTTTGACCAAATAATTTTTCAATTTTTGCCTTTGGTTTTGGTATGAAACTTTTTTTTCCGCTTGTAATTTTTCCCACTTTGGAGTTTTAATTTTGAGATTTATTAATGTTATGATACATTTTTATTTACAATTATTTAACGTCAGAGCTGCAAAGTTTTTAATATTTCCAAGACGACCTGGTTCCGCCTTTTTTAAGCTTTAAGAATGCTTTGAATTGGCCCTTTTTTGGCCTGATTTGTTTCAGACCCAGCAATTCATGAGTTATTGTTTCCTTTTTTGATTCCTTCTGCCTTTTTGAATTCATTCCTACCCCAATTTTTGATTGCTTCCAAGGCCTCCACTCCTCCTAGGCTTTAATGCCGAGACGGCAGGGGGCGGCTTTCCTTCATTTTCTGATCATTGTTCCTTGATGCTGGGTTTTTTATCTTCTTTTAAGGCCTCTGAGGCTTAACTCCCGTAGGTTTTCAAGACCTGTTGTGCGAGCCAAATAAAGTCGGCCTTTTGATTACCGGGCCTGAGGCAACGGTTCCTCCCCCAAGGCCAAACCGGGCCCTGGTCCTTCTAAGGCTTCGGGAATGAGCATCTAATGGAGTTTGCACTGGAAAACTAGGCTGGAAGCAAGTGTGCCTGTTCCTTTGTCCCTAGCGGACTATAATATCTTAAGAAAATTCAGGGCTTCAACTTGCAAGGACCTTGTGTTTTTTCCCCTTCCACTTCCTTGCCCTCAGTAAATAAGATGAAGGAAACTGACTTTCCCTTACATGGGTTTCACTTCCAAAGAAATCAGATAAGATGGAACTATTAAAAATTTTATTGGTAAATCTTTAGGTTTCCTTCCAATTTTGAAAGCCCTTTGATTAGACAACCTATAATCCTTGCCATGGCCCCTTTCTCTTCAAGATCCTTCACGGTCCCTTCGCCCATTCCTATTCTTCACTTCCAAATTTAGTCTATCTTTGAATTCGACTTTTTAACTGCGATACCCTGGTAAATAAATTCTATGGCTTCAATACATTTAAAATAATTAATAAGGATATTTTAGACTGAAAAAAATTAAAATATTACTTCCATCCCCTTTTGATCAATTTAACCGCCATTCTCAAATCTTTATAATCTTTCAAAGAAATCCCAAAAAATTAGTAAAAAAAATGCATTAGTCCATTTTTCCCAATTTTCTTCATTTTTCCTTAATTCTTCTTTAAGAGTATATGAACAAGGTTTCTGGGAATATTTTAACCTATTTTAAATTTTTCATTCTATATATTTTTCTAAATGGTTTTTATTTAACCAAGTCAATTAAAATGACCAAATAAAAACCAGGAAAAAAAAAATTTTTAAATAATTTTAAAAATCAATTTGGACCACTTAAATAATTCCTTTTCTTTAGATGGGTTCTTTAAAAAAGTCCATTATGGTCAATTGTCCATTTCCCAAATATTATTACAACGGTTTAATATTTCTTTTATTAATTTAAAAAGACATAAATTTCCTTATCCTTTTCGAATATAATGTTAAATTATTTTATTTTGAAAATTTTTAGGTTACAAATCCATTAAATAAAGAATTATATAATTAAAAACTTACATAAAACAAATTTATTTCCTCGGATTAACTTAAACTGGTTAAATTTGAAAGACATTGTCCGAATTTTAATTAATTAGGCAAAATGACTTTTGGAACAAAAAACAAATTCATCAAAATGGAGTTGACTTTGTAATTTTTTACCTTAATCTAAAACCCACCAAAGTCAAACATTACAAGAAATTAATCAAGTTTTTAAAATTGTTTTGGCTTTTTGGCAATTACATCAAAAGCCTGCATTCAAATTCCATAAAGGGTTGGTGTTAAAGTCAATTTATCAATGGATGATTAGCCTTTAGGCTAAACCCGATTTCCACGGTCCTATATCTTCGGAATGTGTCATCTTGACTGGTTTTTGGCCTTCTAACCCAGCTTGGCATTGTATTTCTTCCGTGCAAAACCCCACATGTCCAAGCTGTATCCTGGGCTTTCACATTGGCCTTCCTGGCAGGGAAATTGCTTTCAATTGGACTTAATGACCTTCTTTAAAGTCTCCTTTTGGGCTCTTTCCCTGGTTAAGATCCAATGGGCGCCCCTTCAATGTATGAAGGCTTGCCTCACATTTAAACTTTCCACAATTTGCCATTGGGATTCAACTTGGCAGATACCGGATAAAACAAGAAAGCCCTACTATCATTTTCAGAAATTCCTGTACATCAAACTTAAGGGAAAATTTTTGGAAATTTCATTTTTGTCAAATTTTTTTTTAAAAAATTTTTTTGGAAATTTCCCTAAAGAGAAAATTTTTTCATCCAAATTTTATTTTTAAAATAAAACCCAAAGGGAAGGTTTTTTTAAAGGTTTTAAAAATTTTTTTAATTTTTTTATTTAAAATGAAAATTTCCCCTTTTTAAAAGGCCCCGGGCTTTTTTGTTTAAAAAAATTCCCCCAACCCCTTTTAAACCCAAAAATTAACCCCTGGTTTGGGGCCCCCTTTTTTATTTTCTTTAAAAGAAAATTCCCACCCCAAAAATAGGGAAAAAGTGGCCTTTCTTTTTTTGTTTTTGGGGTTTTGGTTCAAAAAAAAAAACTTTGAAAATGGCGAAGGAAAATTCCAAAATGATAAAAAAAAAGGGTTTTAAAAAAAATTTTTGGGAAAACCCCCTGGAAAGGCCCCCAAAATCCCCAAATTACTTTAGGGTGAAATGAATCCCCCTCCCAAAAGGTTGGGGGAAAAAGCTTTGGGTTTTAAGCTAATTTTTTTCCCAAAAACCCAAATTTTTCCAAACCAAATTTTTCCCTAATTTTTTTTTTTTTTAATTTTTTTTTTCCTCCCCTGAGAGGGAAAAGGGGAAAGGGGAAAAATTGGGGAGGTTTTTGCAATTAAATTCCCAACAAAAAGTTTAAATGATTTTTTTAAAAATAAAATTTAAAATTTAAAAAAATGGGGATCAAAAAAAAAAAATTTCTTTTTTTTTAAAAGAAAGCCCCAAAAAAATTTGAAAACATTAAAAAAAACTTTGGGAAAAAAAAAAAAAAAGGGGAAAAAGGAAAATTTCATTTTAACCTTTCTTTTTCTAAATAAAAATTTTTTTCTTTTTTTTTTTTTTGGGAAAGGGAAAAAAGGGATTTAGATTTTGGGGGAAATAAAAAAATAGAATATAATTTAAAAAAATTGTTATTGAAAAATTGGAAAAAAAAAAAAAAAAAAAAAAAAAAGGAAAATTTGTTTTCAAAAAATAATTAAAAAAAAGAAACAAATTGAAAAACCCCGAAAAGGGAAAAAAATTTACCCTTTAAAAATTTTTTAAAATTAAAATCCACCCCAAAAAATTTATTATGAAGGTTTTCTTTTTTATAATAATATCTTGTCATTTGTCAAAATACATACAAAGATAGTTTTAAATATACACCTTTGCAAAAAAAACCCTTGTGTTCTAAATTGTTCTCCCTCCATCTTCATCTCTCTTCTTCCCTAGACAGCAAGGAATTCAATGCAGGTTAAACATATGCATTTCTTCTCAACATATTTCCATGTTTATTACGCTGCACAAGAAAATCAAACCAACAGGAAAAATAAGAAAAAAAAACAAGGAAATAAAAAATGATAATAAAAGGTGGAAATACTATGTTGTGATCCCCATTCAGTCCCCATAATCCTCTCTCTGAATGTAGATGGCCATCTCTATCACAAGTCAAATTGTTGAAAAGAGCCAAGTTTATCGCAGTTGATCATCACATGGTAACTGTTTCAGGGTACAGTGTTCTCTTGATTGTATCCATTTCACTTTGTATCAGATCATGTAAATCTCTCCAGGCTTTTCTAAAATCAGCCTGCTGATCATTTTCTATAAAACAATAATATTCCATTACATTCATATACCTTAATTTATTCAGGCCCTCTCCAACTGGTGGGCATCTACTCAGTTTCCAGTTCTTTGCCATTACAAAAAGAACTGTTAAAATATTTTTATACATGTGGGTGATTTTCTCTTCTTTATGATCTTTTTGGGATGCAGTAGATCCACTGCTGGATGCACAGTTTGATAATCTTTTCCTCATAGTTCCAAATTGCTCTCCAGAATGGTTGGATCAGTTTACAACTCCACCAAAAATGTATTAAGTGTCCAGGTTTCCCACTTCCCCTCCAACATTCATCATTACCTTTTCCTGTGATCTTAGCCAGTCTGTGAGGTGTGTGGTACTGCAGAGTTGTCTTAATTTGGATTTCTCTAATCAATAGTGATTTAGAGCATTTTTTCTCATATGACTAAAAACGGTATTAATTTCTTGTTCTGAAAATTGTCTGTTCATTTTCTTGGATCATGTGACAATTGAAGAATGGCTTGTAGCTATGACCTCAGATTCAGAGAAACACAACAAAAAGTCCCTTTAATCTATTTTTTAAAAAACCAATATTTGGGCTTCTTCTATGGTTGCAATGTTTCATTTTTGTTCTTAAAGTATTAGATTATGCATAAAAGGACACTTTCAGACTCATTGTAAATGGTTTCTAATTAAAACAGATTTAAGGGAATTTGTATTTTTGTTTAGCAAATCTATGATATGAAATAAATACTTTCAACACAAATTTTATCCATATGTGGAGAAATGACAATACTGAAATGTATCTTTATTTTATTCAGCCTTTAGAACATTTTTTTGTTCTTACTTAGATGGAGTTCAAAAATGAGATGGAGCCCAATGTGAAATGAATAACACTGTACTTTATAGGAGACAAAAATGTGATCAGTCTGGGATATGGCATGATTTTACTGTTATTCATAGATACAGAGGAGTGCCTGCAGTGCCCTGAAGATCAATATCCTAATAGGGAAAGAGATCGTTGCCTTCCCAGGACTAGGACATTCCTGGCCTATGAGGAACCTCTGGGAATGACTCTGGCCTGTGCAGCCATCTGCTTCTCCCTCCTCACTGTGCTGATCCTGGGGGTCTTTGTGAAGCACAGGGACACCCCCATAGTCAAAGCCAATAACCGCAGTCTCAGCTACACTCTACTTGTCTCCCTCAGCCTCTGCTTCCTCTCTTCTTTGCTTTTCATCGGCCATCCTACCACAGCCACCTGCATGCTGCGCCAAACCACATTTGCAGTTGTCTTCACGGTGGCCATTTCCTCCATTTTGGCTAAAACCATCACTGTGGTTCTGGCCTTCAGGGCCACCAAACCAGGGAGCAGGCTCCGCAGGTGGCTGGGATCCACAGCATCTTATTCTCTCATTGTTACCTGCACCCTCATCCAAATGTGTCTCTGTGGCATCTGGCTTGGGACATATCCCGCCTTCCTAGAGATGGACATGCACTCTGAGCCTAGCTCCATTATCATCCAGTGTAATGAGGGCTCCCTTCTCATCTTCTACTGTGTCCTGGGCTACATGGCCTTGCTGGCCTTGGCGAGCTTCACTGTGGCTTTCCTGGCCAGGGACCTGCCAGACACTTTCAACGAAGCCAAGTTCCTGACCTTCAGCATGCTTGTGTTCTGCAGCGTCTGGATCTCCTTCCTGCCCTCGTACCAGAGCTCCAAGGGCAAGGCCACTGTGGCCTTGGAAGTCTTTGCCATCTTGACCTCCAGTGCAGGGATTCTTACTTGCATCTTTGCTCCCAAGTGCTTTGTGATCCTTCTAACACCAGAACAAAATACTCTGGGAATACTTCGAAAAAAAGCTACTTCCTGAGAAGCCAGATATTTTCCAACTCACCAATCACAGTCAAAGAACTCCTTTGATCCAGTCATAATAAAATGTTAAAGGCATCTCATTGATTTGCCTCTTTTTTCTCTAATATTCATCTTTGGTTTTAATTTGAATATAATAGTATTTTGCAAGTATACTATCGCTTGATTTAAGAATAGAGGTAGAACGGGATCACTTGTTATTTTGAATTAGTTTACAGCTAGCAGAAAATATGTGAATGACATTGTTAAATATTGGTGGAAAATAATTGTGGAATTTAAGTAAATGACTGTTTGGTTTCCAAGCCTAAACTTTAATAAGTCCACCCAGCATTCTGAATTGTTGATTTGTTACTTGGAAAATTAGAACTTTAATTTCCCCCCCGTTTGCTACAATTATATCATTAACAAATATTTTTGAGTGAATTGAACATATCATGATAGAAGATTTATGGGAGAATGGCAATTAATTTGCTGAGTAGAATGGTTTCTAACCAGTGAATATATACTCGAAATTATTTAGCCTATCACTTTTCCATCAATTATGGAATTGTAGAATGTTTATTGGATCAAGAAATCTATTCCAAAGCATTATTATTTCCATTAAATACATCTTGTAACAATAGCTCGGGCATATATATAGTTGATTGTCATGGAATAATAAAAATGAGACAATAATAATGCAGGAGCAATAATATTCTTTTCTTTCTTCAAGAAATTGACTTCCACTAGAATATTTTAATAGTCACATTATTTATTCATTGCATCATCTATCATTACAACATATCACCTCTTTTGTTTTTCTGAGATCTTTCAATATATCTCTGGGTTTAGATCCTTCTAAGGAAAATTGATGGTTGAAATTCTGTGACTTGCTCTTAAAAGAAAAACACCACTGTGACTACCAACAAAAGAGTATAGGATGTCGTATTTTATTAAAATCCACTAATATTTCTTCAATAAAGAAAAGATTTCCAAAAATGTCCCTGCCCAGATCTCCATTCTTTCTTTTCTTTTTTTAAAAATAAATATTCCATTCAAAAGCAATAGGAGAATCCCCAGGTTGATAATAATGATATTTACAGGTCAGAGCTCATTCAGAAATAATATAAAAGAGAAGTCAAAAGCTGAAGAGAGGATGCACCAAAATTTTAAGACCTGATTCCTAGGTAATTTTAGAAACTGTGTCTGAACCTACTGTTCCCAACCTGGCACTCCAGACATTCTCAGAGCTCCTGATCTCCTCTCCTCTCATTACCAAACATGCGACAAACCTATAATTCCTTTGCCTAAGAAATGAAGTACTAGTTCAGAGGAATAGATTAAAGACACAATACACAATAAGGACCTTGGTAATCCAGACTTTGATAAACCTAAAGACCCTAGCTTTCTTTTTTTTTATTTATTTAATAGCCTTTTATTTACAGGATATATGCATGGGTAACTTTACAGCATTAACAATTGCCAAACCTCTTGTTCCAATTTTTCACCTCTTACCCCCCATCCCCTCCCCCAGATGGCAGGATGACCAGTAGATGTTAAATATATTAAAATATAAATTAGATACACAATAAGTATATATGACCAAACCGTTATTTTGCTGTACAAAAAGAATCAGACTCTGAAATATTGTACAATTAGCTTGTGAAGGAAATCAAAAATGCATGTGTGCATAAATATAGGGATTGGGAATTCAATGTAATGGTTTTTAGTCATCTCCCAGAGTTCTTTTTCTGGGCATAGCTAGGTCAGTTCATTACTGCTCCATTGGAAATGATTTGGTTGATCTCGTTGCTGAGGATGGCCTGGTCCATCAGAACTGGTCATCATATAGTATTGTTGTTGAAGTATATAATGATCTCCTGGTCCTGCTCATTTCACTCAGCATCAGTTCGTGTAAGTCTCTCCAGGCCTTTCTGAAATTATCCTGTTGGTCATTTCTTACAGAACAGTAATATTCCATAATATTCATATACCACAATTTATTCAGCCATTCTCCAACTGATGGACATCCATTCAGTTTCCAGTTTTTAGCCACTACAAAAAGGGCTGCCCACAAACATTCGTGCACATACAGGTCCCTTTCCCTTCTTTATAATCTCTTTGGGATATAATCCCAGTAGTAACACTGCTGGATCAAAGGGTATGCACAGTTTGATAACTTTCTTTAATGATACTTACCTAGCAGATTGTAGTTAGAACCATAGCTAACTTATTTAAAAATGTATTTGCTTTCTCACCAGGGGTATAAGAGAGAGCATTTTCATAATTTCTCTACTGAAGTAAAAAACTGCCATGACTGGGTCGTATTTTATACATTTCAGTGCACATCCAAGCCTGTTATAGTATATGTTAAAAGGATAAGAAAGTACTATTGTCCTACCTTCCCACTTTATGGTATGAAGCATGTTGGAATTAGGGAATATTCTGTCTCTCTTTTTATTAATTTATTTTTTAATTCTTTTGGGAAAGAAAAGTCAGAGCAAAATGGAAAACATGGGAGAGATTTAAAAATAGAAAAAAGAAGTGAACATAGCATGTGGTGATTTACATTTAGTCTCCTTGGATCTTTTTTTCTGGATGCAGATGGCATTTTATGTCCAAAGTCTATTGCTATAATGTTGCTGTTTTAATTTTTTGGAGGTCTTTCTGCAACCTTCCTTTCAAAAGAGTAATCACTCAAAGAATAGCCAGGTGTTAAAACTCCAAAAGTGTTTACTGTCTCTTTCAAAGTCCTATCTCCATCAGTTTGGGCTCTGCTAGTTTTCTGGAAGGCCATCAGATGGGACTTGGTCTCAGTGGAAGAAATGCAGGAGGCCAGGCCAGCCACCATGAGGCTGATGAAGATGGAATTGAATTGGGTCTATTCCTTGCTGGTTGTTATATACTTCATTATCATAGGTGTGAATCTTGTGGAACGGTATTAAATACTAAGTACATGTACTGTATTAGAGAACTACTAAGCACATTGTTAAATTAGATAAGCATTATTTTTATTAATTTCACTGACTTAGCACCATGTAAGAATCCTTGTTTCAAGTTCAGAGTTCTGGCCCATAACATATTGAGATTGCTTTGTATCTCTGAACTGCTGAGAACCAAGCCATTCATAAATGATCTTCTCACATTGTTGCTGTTATTGTGAACAATATATTCCTTGTTCTGCTTGTTTTGCTCAGCAGCAATTCATATAAACCTTTCCACGCCTTTCTACAATCAGCTCATTCACTTGTTTTATACAATTATATTATTCCATTACCTTCATGTACCAAAGTTTATTCAGACATTCCCCAGTTGATGGGAATCCACTCTTTTTCAATTCTTTGTTACCACAAAAAGATATGCTACAAACATTATTATGCAGATGTAGGTCCCTTTCCTTGCTTTATGATTTTTTTCATATAGGCCCAGTAATGGTACTGCTGGGTCAAAGGACATGCACAGTTTGACAGCCCATTGGGCATAGTACAGATTACTCTTAAGAATGGTTGGATAAATTTACAACTCCATAAATAAAGCATTAATAACCCAGTTTTCCCACATCGCTCCAACATTTATCATTATCTTTTCCTGTCATCTTAGCCAATTTGAGAGGTGTGAGATAGTACAGCAGAAATGTTTTACTTTTTAATTTCCTAATTTCAGAAAAGAAACAGGAACAAAAAGTCAACATTCCAAAGAGACTGATTTAGCTACAAAGTTAATCAAAAATATTCTATCTTTTGGTCAAGTTATCTAAAAAGTGGTAAAAGCTCTTTTTGGAGAATGTTTCCTCTTGAATATTTCAAACAGAAACTTAGAAATTACTTGATGGAGACATTGGAAAGTGGATTCTTGGTTGGGTGCAGTTTCAGATTTTCCTTTTAATTCTTCCAATCCAAAAGAATATAATTTGCCATCTAAAATGATAAATTAAAATTAACAAGCAAATTATCTCCTCTGTGAGACTCATTAATAGTTGGCCACAAATATGAAGGTCAGATTCCTACACTGAACTCATTGTCTTCTTTATGTTTCATTTAGATTAGCTATGGTTCATTTGATCTTCTACTGAATGATAAAGCTCAGTATCCTTATATATATCAGATGGGGAAAGAGCAATCTGCTCTTCACCTGGCCTTCATCCAATTGATGCTGCATTTTGACTGGACATGGATAGGACTGCTTCTTTCTGATAATTTAAGAGGGGAAAGCTTCTTCAATGATCTGAAAGAAGAGATGGTCAGGAATGATTTGTGTGTGACTTTTACGGAAAGAGTGCCCCAAAATTTTAGAGAAAGCAAAGATTTTGACCTATTTTCTAGGATTATTTCATCATCATCAAATGTGATTTTCATCTATGGAGATGCTGATTCCCTTCATGAATTTTCCACTGTATTATTAACTTATAAACTTTATGGGAAGTTGTTGATTACCACATCTTGGGATTTTTCCATTGATACTAATTTTGAAGGGTTTCCCACTTTTCATGGTACAATACTATTTTCTCATACCCAGATGGAGATTCCTGGTTTTACAGATTTTGTAAGAAGCCTGAATACAAGTGTGAACCCTGAGGACATTTTCCTAAAATCTTTCTGGGAGTCACTCTTTAGTTGTAGATTTTCCAAAAAAGTGATGTAGAAATCTTCTATCCTTTGTGCTCAAAAGATCTTTCCTTCAGAGATTTGCTTTACATGAATATTGACATGGCCCTTATGGAACTGATTCCAAATGTTTACAATGCAGTGTATTTAGTGGCCCATGCTCTCCATCAGATGCTCCATTCTGAGGTAAAGGAGGCATCAGAACTTGCAAAAAACCTAGATCTTCCTTGGAAGGTAACATATCTCTTCAAAAATTGGGCTTAGCATAGCCTACTCACAACATTCTGTTGTTAGTGATTTGTTCTAGAGAGGATGCAGTGATGACTTGAGTTATTCTTTTATATATTTTTTCAGTTTTTTCCCCTTTGTGATTACATGTAATTCTGGGTGGAAACAATGAAATTACTTCAGATTTATTTATTTCAAGTCTTATACAGCAATCTATTAAAATAATTTATTTAATAGTTTCCTCAGTTACATTTAAAATAATATTTGTGTTTCTTTTTAAAACTTTTGAGTTACAGATTGTCTCTATTATTCCCACTCCAGTTCCTTTTAAGAAAATATATGTGAAATTATGCAAACCATTTCCATAAATGTCATGTTGCAAAAGAAAAGAGATCTCTCAACCTAATTAAAAAAATAACTTACAAAAATAAATTGAGAGGGAGCAAGAGAGTGACACACATACACACAGAGACCAAGAGAACAAGAAACAGAGCAGAAGTGAGACAGAGAGAGGAGAGAGAGAGAGAGAAAGAGAGAGAGAGAGAGAGAGAGAGAGAGAGAGAGAGAGAGAGAGAGAATACAAGAGAGAATACATCAATATAATATGTATTCAGACACATGACACTGATTTTCTTCTCTGGGTACGGAAAGATTTTTTTTTAAATCATACATTCTTTAGAGTAGTCATGGATCATTGTACTACTGAGAATAGCTGGTCATCACAGAACATTGGTATTACTTTATATATAGTACATTTCACTTTGCTTGAGTCTAAGGAAAATTTTCCAACATTTTTTTCTGAGAGCATCCTGCTCATCATTTCCCATAGAATAACAATATTCCATGAAAAACATATGCCAAATTTTATTCATCTATTTCCCAATTGATGGACATTCCCTCAATATCCTTTTTTATATTTTATTTGCATTTCATACGTAATGAAATTTTTAGATGTTTTGTTTCTTCTAAGCAGATCTTCTCCATTTCATAGTAAAAACCCAAATCTGCCTGCTATTCTAATTCTATTTTGCTTAATTACATTAGTCTTTTCATTTCCTTTGACAAATTTGACATGTTTTGTATGTATAGGAGTTATTTGTAGAACACATTACAGGTCTTCAAAAAAGTGACAAACTGTCCTTTTTCCCACCAGTGGTTAAAGCATATGTTTGTATGATAATGCTGAACAGTTTGCCTTGGATTCCAACAGATATCACCCTGTTATTTTTGATTTAATAGCCGAGTACTGGTTTTCTGACCCTTTTATATATTATAGTGACTACTCTATTTCTCATAAGCGATTCTCTTCCACAGTAATATGTGTGATGAATACTAGAATTAAACTTTGCTAACAAAGATTTTTGTACTTAAAACTCTGCGCTCTCTCTCTCTCTCTCTCTCTCTCTCTCTCTCTCTCTATCTCTCTATTTCTCTCTCTTCCTCCCTCCCTCCCTCTCTTGTATGTGTGTTTTCAAGAAAAACTTATGTCTGTGATATTTGGACTTAAATGAAAGATAGGTGCTGCAGAACTGATTGATTCTATTGAATAATATTGGTCCTGGATAAGACTTTAGATATATATAAAGATTCTTAGTCGATCAGAGGATAAAATTAGTCAATACTTAAATTAATCCCCACTGTTCACAAGAAGTTCAAATCCTGAAGCAGAAGTTCAAACCTTTGGCCACATAATATGAAGATGGGACCCATGGGCAAAGACCCTGTCGTTGGAAACGACTGAAAGTAAAAGAAACAAAGAATGGTACAGTTTGAGATTGATAGATAGTGTCATGCAAATGATTAATATTAACTTGAACAGACTTTGAGATATAGTAGAGTATAGCAAGGCAATGTAGGCTACTGTCCATGTGGTCATGAAGAGTAGGACAGGACTCAATGACTGAACAACAGATATGTACTATGAATTCTGTCCAATTAGATTATTTTTCTTTTCCCTAAAATAATCAGGTCTTACCTTTAAATTTCTCAGTCACAACATAGATTGCATTTCTATTTTTCAACCTTCTCATTCTATATTTTGTAATTCTCTGGGAAATTTTCTTGAAGAAAACCACAACCTGAGAGTGCCAAATAAATTTCTAACATTTACTGAAAACGCCATTTCAAATCATCCTCACATTGAATTATTGTTTCATTTTATTATACTTTGTCATTTTAAAATTTCATTCATAATATGTTCCCTTATAGTTATTCTCCTTTCTATTTTTTTCAGGAATGATTTTGCCAAAGGTTTAGTTTCTTTATCATTTCTATTTGCTTTTATTTTATCTTTGAATTCTATCACTGTGAATAGCAAATTCTCCTTTATTCCTAAATTGAGTTTATTATTCACTGCTGAGATTTATATTGGATAATTTTATTTTTTCCCTTTTCCCTCATTTTTATTAAAGCTTTTTATTTACAATACATATATGTGGGTAATTTTTTAATACTGACTCTTGCAATATCTTCTGTTCCAGATTTTTTCCTCCTTCCACCCATCCCATCTCCTAGATGGCAAGTAGTCCAATACATGTTAAATATGTTAAAATACATGTTAAATCCAATATATGTATATTGACCAGTTATTTTGCTGCACAAGAAAAATTGGATCAAGAATGGAAAAGACCTGAAAAAGAAAACAAAATGCAAGCAAACAGCAACAGAAAGAGTGAGAATGCAATATTGTGGTCTACACTCATTTCTCACAGTCTTCTCTTTGGATGTAGATGGCTCTCTCCATCACTAAACAATTGGTACTGGTAATGTTCTTGTTAGCTTTCTGGAGGTCTTGTTACCAGCCTTCCTTTCAGCAGAGTAATCACCATGAGAATAGCCAGGGATAAATTCCAAAACTCTTTGTTGTCTCCTTCAAAAGATGTCTCCTTCATTTAGGGCCTGGCAAGCTTTCTGGAGGGCCTTCAGATGGGACTTGTTTTCAGTGGAGAAATGAAGGAGAGCCACCAGGAACCTGATCAAAGTTGGAATGTTTCTCTCCTGCAGTTCTTGTTGGTTCTTATAAATTCTCTTATAATTATATTATTGTAGGTGTCAATCTTGTAGAATAGGTGTCAATCTTTTTGAACTATATTAAGTACATTATTGAACTAGAGAACTATTAAGCACCATGTTAAACTAGATAACAATTGTCTTACCAATTCCACTGAGTTAATACCTTCTTTTAAGTATATTTCTCCATAGTTTTACCCTTTACAAGAACTGGTATAAATCATCTCATTGTTGAAGAGAGCCAAGACTATTAGAACTGATCATTATACAGTCTTGTTTCTGTGTTCTTGTTCTGTTTATTTCATGTAGCATCAGTTCATGTAAGTGTCTCCAAGCCTCTCTGACATCATCCTGTTGGTCATCTCTTACAGAACAATAATATTCCATAACATTCATATATCATAACTTACTCAGCCGTTCTCCAGCTAATGAGCATCTATTCAGTTTCCAGTTCCTTGCCACTACAAAAAGGGCTGCCACAAACATTTTTATACATGTGGGTCCCTTTAAATCTCTTTGGGATATAATCCTTGTAGAAACCCTACTGGGTCAAAGGATATGCACAGTTTGATAACTTGTTGAGCATAGTTCCAAATTATTCTCCACCAACAATGTTATATGGGACATTTATTAAAAATAAAAGACAGTTTTGTACAAGGAATAAAATTTTCCCTAAATATCAGTCTATAATTACTCATTTCTTAAGCACCAAATATGTATTAGGACATATGGTAAATTCTATCAATAAAAAAGTTCAATAAGAAATCTCTTGAGGGGGTCTCAAAATTTATTAATGAAGAAATAGTAAGCTTTTGCTTATCAGATGTACAGAGTTCTTTGTGACCAGCTTTTTTTTTAAACAAATAACTTGGAATGTAAGATAATCAGAGATATCTGTAAGGAATTATTGATTTGCTGAATGGAAGATGATATTTTTGCATTAATTTTATTTTTTACATTTTTTCATTTTTGAGGATAAATAGTATTAAAGATTCACCCTTCCAAAACCTTGTATTCCAAATATTTTTCTCCGACCCCCTCCCCTAGGAAGCAAATAAGCCAATATATGTTAAATATCTGCAATTCTTCTATACATATTTTCACAATTATTATGCTGCACAAGAAAAATCAGATCATAAGTGAAAAAATGTAAGTAAAAAAACAAATAAATTGAAAAGATGAACTATGTTGGGATCTACACTCATCCCACAGTCCTCTGGCTGCAGATAGCTGCCCTGATAATTATATATATATTTTTTTGAAGTAATGTGATATACCTTTTGAAGTAAGTTTGATATCTGTAGAAAATAATTGGTTACCGGGTTTGTTATTTTTCATGTGTCCTTAGTTTTCAAAGAGAAAGGAGGAAAAGGCATTCAGAACTGTAAGAGAAGCTCAAGAAGGAGAATGACAACTTTTGGAAGCTCCAAATTCACATCCTGTTTTCCATTAATAGTCATTCTTGGGACATGGGGATGAATCCTTCTTTCCCTAAATATTAACAACCACCTGTCCTTGCTTTCAGATCCACCACTTTCTGAAATCCATCAATTCTGTCAATATTGCCAGTGACGAGTCATGTGAGGATGGAACCAAGCCAGCTGCTGAGACATATGATATACTGAATTATAAATTCTTCCCTGGTGAGATACAGACAATGGTCAAGGTGGGTGAAGTGCAACCTCTTGCCCAGAGATTCATCAAGGAAGAAGACATAGATTGGCCAGAAGATTTCCATCAGGTAAGGGGCCAATGGATATGAACGTTATCACTTTGTCTCTTTGGCTTCCTGGACACTGGTTGTTTCTTCATTGGTACCAGGATGTTTCTTATAGATATTAAAAATATCTGTGATAGGGTACTAATATCCACTTACTCTTCTTTTTTGTTTTGATCAAAACAGTTCTTTGATTGTCTTTTTTCAGTTCCATTTGTTCATTCTTTCTAGCTAAGTTAAATAATAATCTGAATTGTTCATACTAAGAGAATCTTGATAAGATAAGATTGATAAGATTATTCACATTAAGTGAGTAAGTTTGAAAAATAATAATAGGGTAGAGAGTAGAGAAAAATTATCCCCCAAAGGGATTTATTTAGAGAAGATTACTCAATATCTGGCTTTGTATAGACAAATCATTTAATATGAGTTTGTGCTTGTGTTGGGTACAGTTGTACAAAGCTGTCTTTTACTTTAAAGAAACAATGGCTTTAGAGATTTTTAATGTAAATATTGCAGCTATAACTTCTGCTCATATCAAACATGTATTTATATACAATTACATCTGCGTATAATTGGCTAAATTCCATCCCTACCCTTTACAATAGTTCCAAGAAGAGACTTCAAATATCACCTTGAGAATAAGATTAGCCTGTAAAATCACCTTATTCTTCAACTCAATCAAGTTGAACTGTGTAATTAGTTTATTTCAGTACATACTCTCTAAAATTATGATTTCCTGAAACATTCTGGTAGAATGTTTGAATTTATGGAAACACAAAAAAACAAACCTTTCAGGGGTTGGAAATTAATAAAATATATCTCCTCTTGTGTGGTCAAAGACTTTTCAGCATTGCGAATTCTAAAATGGAATGAAGTTTACAGTTTAAATGGTACTTGGGAAAAACTAAGCCAACAAGATATTACAATTAAAAAATATCAAAGAGCTTAAGTGTATCTACTGGTTAATTTGTGTGGACTCATTAGGGATAAGATGATCTGAAATGGAAGATGAAGATACAAGTTTTCCATTGAGAATTAGACCATTCTTGTCCTGCAGAATTGCCTGTCTTCTGTCATCTACAGGGAGAACTTTCAAATCACAATTTCCTCAACTGATCCATCTTTCACCAGTTGTTTTTTCAATAATTTCTCCCTTTCCCTGGTGGAAATATAGACTCCAACTTCTAGGTGCAATCTGAAGTGTCCCCTGGATTAAAAAAGACAGCTCGTGAAAGACAGCCCACATGTTGCTATGCTTGCACTCCATGTCCTGAAGGGACAATTTCCAACCAGACAGGTGAGTTCCTAAAGATAAACTGTCCTTCTTCCAAAATAATAGATATTCTCATTTGTTAATCTTAAATTGGTGTGGTTTGTATTTGGCAAAATAATAATTTTTGAGTTGAAATAACATTGCATTTATGGTCCTTGTCATTCAATGGTCTTTGTGATCATTCTTATAATTAGAAGCATCCCCTGGTTCAAGATACCAAAAATCTGTCTAGGCAGAACCCATCAGGATTTTACTACCATGGGAATCCCTAATACTTCCCTGACCTTGTAGCCTAATTAGAATCTTCCCCATTCCTGCAGGAAAGTTTAATCTAAAACTTAGTTCTAACCTTCCTCCCTCTTAAGGGAAAAATTAATAGAAAAAAATCTTAATTCTAAAAACTTTCTAAGCACAGTTGCATTTCGTTTCAGAGCAGAAGTCGGGCCTCTGGATTTAGTCTTCATGAACATATCCCTTAGATAAGATTGATCAGAGTTCTCAAGGGAGATTATTTGAAAGATTTATTTTCTGGAGGATGGAGTCCCAACTCAAGGAAACTTGGCTTACAAAAAAATGAATCAAAATTGATCATCCTCAAACCTATCTCAAGGTCAAAGCTGATGTGGCCTCATCCTGACTTGCTTTGTTTTCATATTGATCAATAAAATAGTATTTTTCAAAGCTTAAGCTTTGGGGGATTTTTTTGATAGTTTATCTTTCTCCATTTATTAACTCTTCTATTTGGTCTAGATAACACTTACTCCTTATGTCAGTCCTTTGGAATTGGATTTTTATGCTCATTTTACTTATATCATTATGGTCAAGCCCTTAAACAGTCTATTTCTCACATTATTTTAGTTAGTATTTCTTTTTTTACAATTACAATTATTTTTCAGAACACAATGTGTACTATTTATTATGAAGGCTTTCTTTTTTATAATAATAGCTTGTCATTTGTCAAAATACATACATACAAAGATGGTTTTAGACCTTCACCCTTACAAAAAAATAGCTTGTGTTCTAAATTTTTCTCCCTCCTTCTTCATCTCTCTTCTTCCTTAGACAGAAAGTAATTCAATGTAGGTTAAACATGTGCATTTCTTCTCAACATATTTCCATGTGTATTATGCTTCACAAGAAAATCAGACCAACAGGGAAAAATAAGAAAAAAAAATCCAGTGATAATAAACAATGACAATAAAAGGTGGAAATACTATGTTGTGATGCACACTCAGTCTCCATCATCCTCTCTCTGAATGTAAATGGCTGTCTCTATCACAAGTCTCATTGTTGAAAAGAGCCAAGTCCATCACAGTTGATCACCACATGGTATCTGTTTCAGGGTCCAGTGTTCTCTTGGTTCTACCCACTTCACTTTGTATCAGATCAAGGAAATCTCTCCAGGCCTTTCTGAAATCAGCCTGTTGATCATTTCTTATAGAACAATAATATTCCATTACATTCATATATCATAAATTATTCAGCCAGTCTCTAACTGATGGGCATCAACTCAGTTTCCAGTTCCCTGCCTCTACAAAAAGAGCAGTTAAAATGTTTTTATACATGTGGATGCTTTTCTCTTTTTTTATGATCTCTTTGGGATATAGACACAATAGATCCACTGCTGGATGCACAGTTTGATAACTTTTTCCTCATAACTTGTTCCTCTTGGAACAAGAGAGAGTTCCAAATTGCTCTCCAGAATGGTTGGATCAGTTTACAACTCCACCAAAAATATATTAAGTGTCCAGTTTTCCCACTTCCTCTCCAACATTTATCATTACCTTTTCCTGTCATCTTAGCCAATCTGTGAGGTTTGACCTGGTACCGCAGAGTTGTCTTAAATTGGATTTCTCTAATCAATAGTGATTTAGAGCATTTTTTCATAGGACTAAAAATGGTTTTAATTTCTTTTTCTGAAAATTGTCTGTTCATTTTCTTGGACTATGTGCCAATTGGAGAATGGCTTGTAGCTATGACCTTATATTCAGAGAAACACAATAAAAAGAATTTTTAACCTAATTTTCAAAAATCAACACTTGGCCTTCCTCTATGGTTTCAATGTTTCATTTCTGTTATTAAATCTTGGAATATGTATAAAAGGACCCCTTCATACTCATTGTAGATGATTTCAAATTAAAATGGATTGCTGGGAGTTTGTATTTTTGTTCTGTAAATCTACAATATGAAATAAATACTTTCAACACAAATTTTATCCATATGTGGAGAAATGAAAAAAACTGAAATATATCTTTATTTTATTCAGCCCTTAGAATATTTTTCCTTCTTAGAAGGAGTCCAAATATGAGATGGAACTCATTGTGAAATAAATAACACTTTATTTTATAGGAGAAGAAAAACTAATCAGTCTGGGATACACCATGATTTTATTGTTGTTTACAGATGCAGAGCAGTGCCTGCAGTGCCCTGAAGATCAATATCCTAATAGAGAAAGAGATTGTTGCCTCCCCAGGACTGTGACCTTCCTGGCCTATGAGGAACCTCTGGGAATGACTCTGGCCTGTGTTGCCGTCTGCTTCTCCCTCCTCACTGTGCTGGTCCTGGGGGTCTTTCTGAAGCACAGGGAAACCCCCATAGTCAAAGCCAATAACTTCAGTCTCAGCTACATTCTGCTGGTCTTCCTCAGCCTCTGTTTCCTCTGCTGCTTGCTCTTTATCCGCCATCCTACCACAGCCCCCTGCCTGATGCGCCAAACCACATTCTCAGTTGTCTTCACAGTGGCCGTTTCCTCCATTTTGGCTAAAACCATCACTGTGGTTCTGGCCTTCAGGGCCACCAAACCAGGGAGCAGGCTCCGCAGGTGACTGGGATCCACAGCATCTTATTCTCTCATTGTTACCTGCACCCTCATCCAAATGTGTCTCTGTGGCATCTGGCTTGGGACATACCCTCCGTTCCTGGAGATGGATGTCCACTCTGAGCCTGGCTCCATTATCATCCAGTGCAATGAGGGCTCTCTCCTCATCTTCTACTGTGTCCTGGGCTGCATGGCCTTACTGGCCTTGGCGAGCTTCACCGTGGCTTTCCTGGCCAGGAACCTGCCAGACACTTTCAACGAAGCCAAGTTCCTGACCTTCAGCATGCTTGTGTTCTGCAGCGTCTGGATCTCCTTCCTGCCCTCGTACCAGAGCTCCAAGGGCAAGGCCATTGTGGCCTTGGAAATCTTTGCCATCTTGACCTCCAGTGCAGGGATTCTCACTTGCATCTTTGCTCCCAAGTGCTTTGTGATCCTTCTAAGATGAGAACAAAATAGTCTGGGGATCCTTAAAAAGAAAGGTATTCCCAGACATGCCAGGTCTTTTCAAGTTAACCAATTAGAGTCTAGGAACTCCTTTAATTGGAAGCCATAATAAAATGTTAAATGAATGTATCTCATTCATTTGCCTCTGTTTTCTCTAATATTCATCTTTTTTTTTATTTGAATACACCAGTATTTTGCAAGTATCCTATTGCTTGATTTAAGAATGAGGTAGAATGGGATCACTTGTTATTTTGAATTATTTTACAGCTAGCAGACAATATGTGAATGACATTTTTTAATATTGGTAGAAAATAATTGTGGATTTTAAGTAAATGACCCTTTGGTTTCCAAGCTTAAACTTTAATAAGTCCATCCAACATTCTGAATCATTGATTTGTTACTTGGAATATGAGAACTTTAATTTTCCCCCAGGTTGCTTGAATTATATTATTAACAAATATTTTTGAATGAATTGACATATCTATGATAGAAGATTTATAGGAGAATGATAATGGATTTGCTGAATAGAATGGTTTCTAACCAGTGAATATGTACTTGAAATTATTTAGACTATCAATTTTCCATCAATTACGGAATTGTAGAGTGATTATTGAATCTAGAAATCTGTTCCAAAGCCTTATTTTTTCCATCAAATACATCATGTAACAATAGCTTGGGCATATACATAGTTGATTGTCATGGAATAATAAAAATGAGACAATAATAATGCAGGAGTAATAATATTCTTTTCTTTCTTCAAGAAATTGTCTTCGACTAGAATATTTCAATGTTCATATTATTTATTCATTCCATTATCTATTATTATAATATATCACTTCTTTTGTTTTTCTGAGATCTTTGAATATATTTCTGGGTTTAGATACTTCTAAGGAAAATTGATGGCTGAAATTCTGTGACTTTCTCTTAAAAAAAAAAACACAACTATGACTACCAACAACAGAGTATAGGATGTGGTATTTTATCAAAATGTACTAAAATTTCTTTAATAAAGAAAAGATTTCCAAAAATTTCCCTGCCCAGATCTCTGTTCTTTCTTTTCTTTTTTTTAAATGAATATTCCATTCAAAAGCAATAGGAGAATCCCCAGGTTGATAATAATGATATTTACAGGTCAGCGCTCTTTCAGAAATAATATAAAAGGGAAATCAAAATCTGAAGAGAGGATGCATAAAAATTCAAGAACTGATTCCTAGGTAATTTTAGAAACTGTGCCTGAACCTACTGTTCCCAACCTGGCACTCCAGACATTCTCAGAGTTCCTGATCTCCTCTCCTCTCATTACCAAATATGCCACAAACCTATAATTCCTTTGCCTACGAAATGAAATACTAGCTCAGAGGAATAGATTAAAGACACAATATACATTAAGGACCTTGATAATACAGACTTTGATAAACCTGAAGACCTCAGCTTTCAGAATAAAATGCACCATTTGAGAAAATGTGTAGGAAAAACTTGAAGGCAGTTTAACAGAACTAAATATAGACCACCAAATTATACCAAATATTAAAGTAACATTAGAAAATATAAATTAGGGTGTTCATATACTTAAGTTGAAGGAGCATGGAAGAATAGACTCATCATATCTATGGCTTAGGGAAGAATTTGTGACCAAACAAGAGATAAAAAGGATCACAGGAAACCTAGCAAAAAAAATTACAGGAAATTAGAAAACATTTGCATAAAAATATAATTTAAATGGGAAGAAAAGCAATAAAGAGTAATATATAGATATATATTTATGTATATGTATATATTTGCACCAAATGTCTTTGATGAACATTTCATTTCATAAATAAATAGGGAACTTAACCAAATGTAGGAAAATACAAAGTATTCTCCTGTTAATAAATTGACAGAACATATGAATAGGCAAATTTCAGGAAAAATAAATTAAAGTTATTACTAGTTAGCTGAAAAAATTCTGTAAATTATTATTAATTAGTGAAATAAAGATTAAAAGAACTCAGAGACATCATATTCCACATCTCCACCCAACATATACAAAATATATTTTGGTGTGTGTGTGTATGTATGTGTGTAGGAGTGTATTAAAAAAAAAAAAAAACCAAAGGTGAGTTTTCCCAGCTCCATATAATATTTTTCTTTATTATCTTCAAGAGTTAGATCAATTTTCAAATCCCTGCCTTTTCTATCTATTCTTGTGACTTTTCCAGATAAGGAATTGGTTTAAGTATTTGATTTAATTTTACATTATAGATAGAAACTTAAAAATACATATAATATTTAATAAGTAATTTGAATTCACACTGCTTTTCATTGTTAGCTTAAAACATGCTGGATTAAGTGTTTTTAAGAAATTAAAATGATTTTAAAAATTAAATGAGAATGATAGTAGAAAACTGTAGAAGTAAATGTGGCCTACAGAGCAAAGTATTGGAAGGAAAAGCTTTAGCTTAGATACAGGGGTCCTCAAACTTTTTAAATAGGGGGCCAGTTCACTGTCCCTCAGATTGTTGGAGGGCCAGACTATACTAAAAACAAAACCTTTGTTTTGTGGGCCTTTAAATAAAGAAACTTCCTAGCCCTGGGTGAGGGGGATAAATGTCCTCAGCTACCGCATCTGGCCCATGGGCTGTAGTTTGAGGACCCCTGGAATAACAAGTATGGAAAACATTCTTTGAAAATGAAAATGCAAAAACAAAAATAATTTCTTAGTGAGATTAATATATCTAAAAATAAAACTAATAAGTATAAAAGTAGAAAAATATATTTCAAAACATCTAACCATTAAAACATGGATGAAATAAGGCTTATGCATTATTAGTACACCAGAAAATTGTGACTAAAATGGTTTCTGGACATTATATTTCAAGGAATTCCAATGCAGCCAAAATGGGAGGACAAAGAGAGCAGTACGGCAAAGTTCTTCTAATATGTCCCTTCAGATATCATGAGAATAATTTCTCAAATTAAATTGTGGATTAATCTGCTCAATAAAAGTTTAGTTTGGAGGATTTTTCCGAGCCCTAGACCAGTTAGACCCTGGATTTGGACGGACCCAGAAAGAAGCATCACCAACTGTGGGTCTAGGATACGCCTGTGACTGAGCCTGTAGTCAGTATAGACTCTCAGAACTCAGGTCTGTAAGAATATCTTGCCTTTTCTCTTTGTAAAATTGCAATTAAATTTCTGGTCAAGTTTATTTTTCTTTGAAGTTTTCTTGAAGATGTTTTCAAATCATACCCTGTGTTTGAAATTGTGTCCTGAATAATCCTTTCAGAATAATTGCTCTTTCTGAAAATATTCTTTTTTTAATGACTCCTTCTTACTGTCTAATAATTCACTTTTGATTTTAAGATCTACTCTCAAGGAGGGAATTTCTGGGTTGACCTAGCATGAAAAGGATCAAAGAGACGTTTGGGCATTTCAGATCCCATCAAAGCTGGGAAGGCTCCAGATGCAGAAAACAAGCAAGAATGTTCGTAACTTTTTTTTGTTAAGTTTGTAATTTTTAAGATGAAGGACGCAGGTGCAGAATTGCTGGGTTGGCAGGTCCTTGGAGAAACTCACTCTCAGACTCTGGTCAAAATATTTGTTTGATTTGCACCCAAGAGATGAGAAGGAACCACTTTTCCTTATTCATCTGCAGGGAACTAGATGAATAATATCCAGGAGGCAAAAATATCAAATAAATAAGTCCTGCTGATTCAAACTTTTACTTTTATCCCAATAGAGGCCCACTTCATGTCTCACATTCTGCTTTCCCAAGGAGAGGAGAATGTACAAAGCTTGAGCATCTATTAAAAAAGACAAATGCTTAGCAACAGAACATGTGCCTATAGATGCAAGAACTACTATTTCCTGCCATGTTATAATCCCCCATTTCTTGGCTCTTTAGAGATCTGGGATATTGACCATGGGCTTGGGGAAACTGAGACTCTCACCCTCTATATTATTTATATTTCTAATTTTGCAGATTTTCTTATCTGAGTACCAGATGGTCAGGAATCCTTGTCACATAGAAAGAAGTTTCAATCCTACATATAGAAAAGAAGGAGACCTAATCATTGCTGGATTCCTCTCCCTTTTTTTGAAGGCACAAGTTTCAGGGAACAAATTTTTCTTCGAAAAGAGTCCATTCTGGAGTTATGCACTACCAACGTAAGTAGTTACTTTCCAACCCTCCCCAATTTATGTAATAGTAATCCATATTTCTTTTTGATTGGTTTGTTGGTAGTGTTGTGTTTTTTTTATTCTCTGAACTTTGGTTAAAGCAAAGATATGGGTTTAAAAATGACTGGAAATCTAATATTCAAGAAGTTGATAAATTAAAAGTGTTGTTCATGTGCAGTGCAGAAAAAAGAGAGAGACTATTCATCCCAACTCTATATGGCATTATAAACCATCAAAGATTAATCTCCACTGATGACAAAAACTCCCACAGTATAAGGAGGGGTGAAACACATTAGGGAGAACCTACACCCAAAATTGAGGTTTAGGTGTTAAAACTATATTCTCTCAGAATGCACATGGGTAATACCTGATTACTTGTTCTAAATAGGGGAGGAAATATTCACAATTGTGTTCATACATGATGAAATTCTCAAGGTCATTTATGAAAGCTTGGCTTGGATGAGATTTGGGTAAAGATTTGGGTTTCCTGAATCATACCAACATAAAAGGGGTGTGTGTGATGAAACAATAACTATCTTTGGCATCAGAAAACAGAACAAATTCAGAATACTCCATTCGGTTCAGTTTTATCTAATCCAAAGCTTCAAGCTTTATCTTCCCTCCAGAGAGCTGCTAAAGAAAAGGAACCAACATGTCTTATCTTTACTTCAAAACTTTGATGAGTGTTAGGACCATTTGATTTAAATGATTCCATACTGGTGTTTTTACCAATATCAGAATAATATGAAAATACAAAAATACCAAACAATGTGAAGTTTACAATGTGCCATCTATATCAAAGTACTGACAAAATGCAATACTTCCACTGAGGTTTTTCATCATTTTATGTCTAAAAAATATAAGGTATAGGGCAATTTTTGACATTAGTTATCCCTTTGTGAGGGATGTAGAAGACCCTTACCCCAAATGACTTCTCAGAGATCATTCAGTAGAAAGCAGAAAAGCTGTTTATTAAAACCTCTGGAGGATGTCCCATCACAAGATAAGAAAAAGAAAACTTGTGTTGGGGGTGCTAGAGAAGTAGTAAAGACACATAGCTTTTATACAAGAGATTACATCATAGGTAAGAGAGCTTTGAGAAGGGGAGGGAGAGGCATCCAATTGGTTGCTAATATTTGGAGAGATTTGAATTGAAAGTTTCTGTTTCCCCACTAGCTCCTGATTTCTAGGAAACACAATATCAGGCTTTCAAGCTTTCAGGCTTAATCAAGCAGAGAGTGATTAAGCTAATTGACTAAATATCGATAAATATCAAATATTGATAAATGCCATCAGTTCAGGTTAAGTAAATATGTTTCTAGCTGGCCAAGGCTCAAGTAAATGTGAGTTTGCACATATTTGCACACAGGTCAGAGGGAAAACACAGAAATAATGAAAATAAAATAGACAAGAAGAATTATAATTCTTTAGTTTTCACCTTTCTTCTTGATAACTTTTGCCATTTTTGTGACATTTTAAATAAAGCTAAAGAGAATCAAAACCCTTCTAGTTCCCAAAACCTTTTTTCTTTTGTAATCTTTTATTTAGAAATGGAATTTTAATTATGTTCAAATTCTTTTTATTTCAATTTAATCCTTGATATGAAGATTTTCCTTCCCACTGGGATTGTTGATGACTTCCGTCCCGTCAAATATTTTTTATTTCTTTCCCAAAAGGAGAGATTTAAATGCCCAATTTGGGGGGTCATTTAGTAAGTTTACATAATTTTAAAATTTCCAATCTTTTAAATCTGTTTTTTTTCCATTTATACATGAGTTGGAGATTTTTTTACTTTTTTTTATGATATTGTTTTCCTGCCGTGGTGATAATTTTTCTTGGTTTTTTTCTGTTAGAGTTTTTCTTTTTTTCTCCCCTTTTTTTGTTTTTGTTTTTTGTTTTTTGGATCCTATTTTTTCTCCTTGATGGACTTTTGAGAATATGGCTGTAGATATCCTATCAATGTGTTAATATTTTTGGAATTTATGTTTTCATGATTTATTAGGATTCTATGTGGATGTTTTAGATTTAATATCCTGATTAAAGCCTCTGTTCCCCAAAATATGCCATCAATAGTTTCGATATTTGCTAAAGATGGAGAATTTATGAGTATATCCAAATGTAAGATTATTTTTGTCCCCAATTTCTTTGTCCTCCTATTTTTATTGTAGAAGGAATAATCCTCTGGCCCTTTTTAGTCAGCCTTTTAGTAACCTAAATTTCTATAACTACACACCTATCCAAGATTTTCCTAAGGCCTATCTGTTTCAGCTTGGCAATGTCTCTTAAATATAAGCCCCTTTCTGTATCTTTTCCCTCCCTCAGTTATTGGCCTTGTTGTTTTTTTCTTTTTCCATCAATTTTTTCTATTTTTCTGTCTCTGATTATAAGCTGTCTTTCCCATTAAAATATTTTTTGTAGAAGCCTTTTCCATTTTTTACCCGCTTAGCAATACCAGCCCAACCAGTGCTTAAAAAGGGTTGATTGATTGATTGCCTGGTTCTCAATTATCCATCTTCTAAGAGAGGAACAATATGTCCTTGCCTGAATAAGGGAGAAGGTGGACTACAAGGTCAATGGATATGCTGTGAAAATCTCAGTTGTGAATATCTTCCTTCTTTGACTAAGGTAGCTACTTCAGCTAGAGTAAAATTAGTACTGAGCCTTCAATCTTTCGGTATTACCCATTACATGGTCATGACAATTTTTTGAAATATATGTGTTCCATTTACTTTCCAGTATATAACGTTAAAAATCATTGTAAGGTATCTAGAAGTTATTTTACCAAATAAATGATTTTTAACTAATATCTTTGCATGGTAATCTCCTCATTTCAATTTGAGAAATAGAAGTCCTTTCTATTTTTGTTGAAGATACTCAGTCTGCATGTCCTGTTCAACTCTTTTTCAAAATGACACATATTCTAATGTCTAAAGTATATCAACATGTGTGTGTGTGAGTGTGTGTGTTGGAAATGTGTTTGTGTCTTAATGTGTATGTTCTTGAAAGAATCTTACAGGATATAGTTCAAGTCTGTCATATTACAATTGTGGACAATGACATTCATGGTGGCGAAATGATACGCTCAGCAGCACAATTTTAGTCAATTTTAGAGGCAGGATTTAGGATAGGTTTTTCTTACTCTATAGCTGACAATTTTCCCACTATAAAAATTTGCTGTTTCTTTGCATTTAGAGTTTGACATTTTTTATTTAAATTTTTCCTCACACTTTAGGTCAATGTTCAAACAATATCACTATTTCCTTGCTCTTCAATATGCTGTTGATGAAATCAACAAGAACCCCGATTTGCTGCCCAACACAACGTTGGGATATCAGTTACTCAATAACTTCCATCTGGAGACACTAGCTGTGGAGAGTTCCTTAATATGGCTGTCAGGGAGAGGTCCCATTATCCCCAATTATAGCTGTGATACACTGTCCAATGCTGTGGCTGTCATTGGAGGGATGTCAGCTACACTTTCCATGGCCATGGCCACCATTCTCAAACTGTATAAAGTTCCACAGGTAAGAGAGACCAATACAGTCACTCATTTTCATCTAATATCTTCTTTATATTTAAAGCAGTAAATTCTTTATAATCTGTTTTGATATAGTATCAACAAGTCAATAACCAATTATTAAGAAGTCATCCAAATATGTTCTGACAAAAGGTGATACAAAAAGGAGGAGATGGTCCTTTCTATCTGGGGAATCATTCTTTATGCTACGTGAGGTGATGCTCTGATGATTTTGAACCAATGAAAAATCTAAAGATGACTATACTTCTAATTCACCTGTTAATACATTTATAGAACTCTGAAGACTTTAGATAGAAGAAAGATTTCTTTTTTCTCACCTCCAAAAATTCCCATGGAGAGGTCTCTCTTCCATTTCATTTTGAAATTGATTTCTGTAATTTCCCTAAAATCATGAAGATCCAGTACTTGTCTCCATCAATATGTATTAACAAAGAACATCCAATTCTGGGTGTAGGAAGAGCTTTTAATCAGACAATTTCTTGGGAAATAAACCTAATAGTGATGTTAATGTATCAATTGGTAAAGATAGCTTTGTACTATTTTTGATGTAATTTAAATTGCTCTTCAAACAGGTTGGATCAGTTCACAATTCCACCCAAAGCCTTAGTATCCCAACTTTTCTACATTCCCTCTCTTTTGTTCCTTCTCTCCTTTCAGCCAATTTAATAGCTTTATGATAGTATTTCATACTTAGTTTAATTTACATTTCTTTAATCAATTAAATGATACTTACCTAGCAGAAAGTAGTTAGAACTATAGCTAACTTATTTAAAAATGTATTTACTTTCTCACCAGGGGTATAAGGGAGAGCCTTTTCATAATTTTTCTACTGAAGTAAAAAATTGCCATGACTGGGTCATATTTTATACATTTCAGTGCACATCCAAGCCTGTTATATTATACGTTAAAAGATGAGAAAGTACTATTGTCCTACCTTCCCACTTTATGGTATGAAGCATGTTGGAATTAGACAATATTTTGTCTCTCTTTTGTTAGTTTATTTGTTTTTAAATCACATTATTTTTTAATTCTTTTGGTAAAGAAAAGTCAGAACAAAATGGAAAAAATGGGAGAAATTTGAAAATAGAAAAAGAAGTGAACAAAGCATGTGTTGATTTACATTTAGTCTCCTTAGATCTTTTTTTCTGGATGCAGATGGCATTTTATGTCCAAGGTCTATTGGTGTGATGTTGCTGTTTTAGTTTTCTGGAGGTCTTTGCGCAACCTTCCTTTCAGAAGAGTAATTACCCCAATAATAGTCAGGTGTTAAAAGTCCAAAATTGTTTACTGTCTCTTTGGAAGTCCTATGTCCATCATTAGGAGCTCTGCTAGAATTTTGGAAGGCCTTCAGATGGGACATGGTCTCAGTGGAAGAAATGCAGGAGACCAGGCCAGCCACCATGACGCTGATGAAGATGGAATTGAAGTGGGTCAATTCCTTGCTGGCTGTTATATACTTCATTATCATAGGGGTGAATCTTGTGGAACTATATATTAAATACTAGGTACATGTACTGAACTAGAGAAGTACTAAGCATATTGTTAAATTAGATAACCATTGTCTTTATCAATTCCACTGACTTAGCACCTTGTAAGAATCCTTGTTTCAAGTTCAAAGTTCTGGCCCATAACCTATTGGGATTGCTTTGCATCTCTGAACTGCTGAGAACCAAGCCTTTCATAAATGATCTTCTCACATTGTTGCTGTTATTGTGAACAATGTAGTCCTAGTTCTGCTTGTTTTGCTCAGCATCACTTCATGTAAATCTTTCCAGGCCTTTCTATAATCAGCTTATTCATCATTTTTATTCATCATTTTTAATAGAACAATATTATTCCATTACCTTCATGTACCAAAGTTTATTCAGCCATTCCCCAGTTGATGGGAATCCACTATTTTTCTAATTCTTTGTTCTCACAAAAAGACCTGCTACAAATATTTTTTGCAGATATAGGTCCTTTTCCCTTCTTTATGATTTCTTGCATACAGGCCCAGTAATGGTACTGCTGGATCCAAGGACATACACAGTTTGATAGCCCATTGGGCATAGAATAGATTACTCTTAAGAATGGTTGGATAAATTTACAACTCCACAAATAAAGCATTAATAACCCAGTTTCCCACAACCCTCCAACATTTATCATTATCTTTTCCTGTCACCTTAGCCAATCTGAGAGGTATGACATAGTACTGCAGAAATGTTTTAATTTTAAATTCCCTAATCAATAGTGATTTAGAGCAATTTTTCATATAATTATAAAAGACTTTAATTTTGTTCTCTGAAAATTTTTTGCAAGGTGAGCATTGCTTGCTCTATTCAGGAAAGGTTCTGGTTTCCCAGAATTTGTCTTCTGATCTTGGACTGGAAATTGTTCTCCTGATTTGCTCCTCTACTTTGTCCCAACTGAGGTTATTAAATACTGATTTGCTGTGATTATGCTCCTGTCACTGGCTTTCCCACAGTCTATCTAACCTGGACTGAATGACCTTTTCAACCCACTGAGACTGACCTTACTTGAAGTTTTTTAAGTCTATTTTGAAGTGGAGAATTCATTCTATCAGATTCTATTCAGACACTTTTTTTTTTGGTATTTGAGGAAACTGGGATAGCTTGAGCAGCTTCTTTATATCTCCATATTGGCTCCACTTCCTGGAACAAAAATAAAGACAATATTTTCTGAAACACTTGGCCTTAGGGGTTTCATCTCATAAAGCAAAGAGTTTGAGAGTCTGGATGAGGATATCTGTTATGAGCCAGAACTTGAAACAAGGTGCCAAGTCAGTGGATTTGATAGACACAAGAGTTATCTTATTTAGCATGGTGCTTAACAGTTCTCTAATTCAGTCCATATACTTAGTACTTATGATAGTTTTACAAGATTCACAGCTTTGATAAGAGAGCATATATAAGCTAGGAGCCTCAGCCAGGTTTGAGTTCTGGGAGATTCAGAAGCCAGAGAAAGCAGGTGGGAGCTCAAGCTCTCAGAACCAAGGCCAGACTGAAAGGCTCTCCAGAAAGCTGCCCAGCCTGAGGAAGGAGACAATAAAGGGTCTGGAATATAAGAAAGCCAACCAGGTCGCAGGACAGGAGACAAGACTTGGAAAGGGACAATAAAGGATTTGGACTTTAACCACTGGCTGGACTCATGTGATGATTACTGAACTTAAACAAGGTTTGCCTCCACAGACCCCGAAGAAAACCCCAACAAGAGAAGATTACATTTTAGAGAAACTATTACAGATATCCTTGCTGGTTGGATTACTGGACAGCTGAATAAAATCAGAGGTCAACACTAATTATTTTATGACATTCTTAGAAAACTGGGACTAAGTGGCATAACAAAGACATAGTGCATATGAAATTTTCTCCTGCCTCCTGGACAAATCTCATGATTGAAGGTCTCATACAAGTGCATTTTTTGCTGTTACTGTGTTTAGAGATCAGAGATAAGGGTGCTCATTGGATATGGAGTGAACCATTGCATATCTCAGTTTTTACTAAGAAGTACTAAGAACTCTTACAGAATTCTTATTCCTAGAGTATCAGTAATGTGGAATTCCAATCTTGGCAGTTGATTTCAGTATGAGGAATTCAACATTTCCTATTCCTTCTTGATTTGGGTATAGGGAACTTTTGCTCCTAGAACAAGCTCTCAGGCATATTTCTTCTTTTCAGAGAAATAAAATTCCCCTAGAATTATGAGAAAAGGGAAATGTATGCTATAGAAAATCTCAGTCAAAAAATTGTTGATATTTGAGCTGAAAGAAGTAAGATGAATTAGAGAAGACATGTAACTATGCTTCACTATTTAATTAACAGCTTCGTGCAGGAGACACAAAAATGTTCCACTTGAATATACAGAAAAGAAATAGGAATAAAAAGTCAATGTTCCAAAGAGACTGATTTAGCTACAAAGTTAATCAAAAATATTCTATCTTTTGGTCAAGTTATCTAAAAGGGATAAAGACTTTTTTGGAGAATTTTTCCTCCTTGGAATATTTCAAACAGAAACTTAGAAATTACTTGATGGAGACATTGGAAAGACGATTCTTGGTTGGGTGCAGTTTCAGATTTTCCTTCTAATTCTTCCATTCCAAAACAACATAATTTGTAATCTGAAACTATAAATTAAAATTTACAGGCAAATTATTTGCTTTGTGAAACTCATTAATTGTTGGCCACAAATATGAAGGCCAAATTCCTACCCTGAACTCATTGTCTTCTTTATGTTTCCTTTAGATTAGCTATGGTTCATTTGATCTGCTACTGAATGATAAAGTCAAGTATCCTTATGTATATCAGATGGAAAGACAAATGCTCTTCACCGGCCTTCATCCAATTATTGATTTTGACGGACATGGATAGGTCTTGTTTGATAATCCAAAAGGGAAAGCTTCTTGAAGGATCTGAAAGAAGAGATGGCGGGAATATTTGTGTAGCTTTACGGAAAGAGGCCCTAAAATTTTAAAGAAAGGAAAAGATTTTATATTTTCTAGGATTATTTCATCATCATAAATGGGTTCTTTTCTATGGAATGTGATTCCTTCATGAATTTGTTTGATTATTAACTTATAAACTTTATGGGAAATTGTTATAACCATCTTGGGTTTTCATTGATATAATTTTTAAGGGTTTCCCTTTTCGGTTCAATACTATTTTCTCAACCCAGATGGAGATTCCTGGTTTCAGATTTTTAAGAAGTTTGAATAAATGTGGAACCCGAGGACATTTTTCCTAAAATCTTTTTCCCTTTTGGGTAATTTTAAAAATAGAAATGTTCTATCCTTTTGTGCTAAAAGATGTTTCCTTGGAGATTTGCTTTAATAATTTGAATGGCCCTTTGGAACTGATTCAAATGTTTTAAATGCAGTATAAGAACCATGTTCCACAGATGCCCATTTGAGGAAGGGGCATCAAATTTAAAAACTGGATCTTCCTTGGAAAAAATATTCTTCAAAATTTTAAAGATAAACCATTCTGTTGTGAGTGATTTGTTCTAGAGAGGATGCAGTGATGACTTGAGTTATTCTTTTATATATTTTTTCAGTTTTTTCCACCTTTGTGATAACATGTAATTCTGGGTGGAAACAATGAAATTACTTCAGATTTATTTATTTCAAGTCTTATGTAATAATCTATTAAAATAATTTAATAGTTTTCTCAGTTACATTTTAAATAATCTTTGTGTTTGTTTTTAAAACTTTTGAGTTAAAGATTCTCTCCACTATTCCCACTCCAGTTCCTTTTAAGAAAACATATGTGAAATTATGCAAACCATTTCAATAAATGTGATGTTGTGAAAGAAAAGAGATCTCTCAACCTAATTTAAAAAAAACTTACGAAACTAAATTGAGAGGGAGCAAGAGAGACAGAGAGAGAGAGAGAGAGAGAGAGAGAGAGAGAGAGAGAGAGAGAGAGAGAGAAATAGAGAAACAGAGCAGAAGTGAGACAGAGAGAGAGAGAGAGAGAGAGAGAGAGAGAGAGACAGAGAAATATTTATTCAGACACATGACTGACACGCTCATTTTCTTCTCTGGGTATGGAAATATTTTTTTTAATCACACCTTCTTTAGAGTAATCATGGATCATTGTACTACTAAGAACAGCTGGTTATCACAGAACATTGGTATTACTTTATATGTAGCACAATTCACTTTGCTTGAGTCCATGGAAAATCTTCCAACATTTTTTTCTGAGAACATCCTGCTTATTATTTCCCATAGAATAATAATATTCCATGAAAAACATATGTCAAATTTTATTCATCTATTTCCCAATTGATGGACATCCCCCCATTTCCTTTTTTATATTTTATTTGCATTTCATATGTAATGAAATTTATAGACGTTGAGTTTCTTCTATGCAGATCTTCTCTGTTTCATAGTAAAAACCCAAATCTGCCTGCTATTCTAATTCTATTTCGCTTAATTTCATTAGTCTTTTCATTTCCTTTGACAAATTTGACATGTTTTGTATGTATAGGAGTTCTTTGTAGAACACATTACAGGTCTTCAAAAAAGTGACAAACTGTCCTTTTTCCCACCAGTGGTTAAAGCATATGTTTGTATGATAATGCTGAACAGTTTTCCTTGGATTCCAACAGATATTATCCTGTTATTTTTGCTTCAATAGCCGAGTACTGTTTTTCTTACCCTTTTTTGTATTATACTGACTACTCCATTTCTCATAAGCGATTCTCTTCCACAGTAATATGTGTGATGAATACTAGAATTAAACTTTGCTAACAAAGGTTTGTGTAGTTAAAACTCTCCTCTCTCTCTCTCTCTCTCTCTCTCTCTCACTCTCGCTCGCTCTCTCTCTCTCTAGCTCTGACTCTTTCCCTCTCTTGTATGTGTGTTTCCATGAAAAACTTGTCTGTGAGATGTGGACTTAAAAGAAAGATAGGCTCTGCAGAACTGATTCTATTGAATAATAGTGGTGCTGGACAAGACTTTAGAAAGACCAGGGGATAAAATCAGTCAATACTTAAATTAATCCCCACTGTTCAGCAGAAGTTCAAATCCTGAAGCAGAAATTCAAACCTCTGGCCACATAATATGAAGATGGGACCCATTGGCAAAGACCCTGTTGTTGGAAACAATTGAAAGTAAAAGAAACAAAGAATGGTACAGTTTGAGACTGATAGATAGTGTCATGCAAATGATTAATATTAACTTGAACAAACTTTGAGATATAGTAGAGTATAGCAGTAGGCTACTGTCCATGGGGTCATGAAGAATAGGATAGGACTCAATGACTGAACAACAAATGTATACTATGAATTCTGTCCAATTAGGGTTTTATTCTTTTCCCTAAAATAATGAGGTCTTACCTTTATATTTCTCAGTGACAACATAGATTAAATTTCTGTTTTTCAACCTTCTAATTCTATATTTTGTAATTATCTGGGAAATTTTCTTGAATATTTTCCATTCACCAATGAAAACCACAACCTGAGTGTGCCAAATAAATTTCTAACTTTTACTGAAAATTCCGTTTCAAATCTTCCTCAGATTGAATTATTGTTTCATTTTCTTATACTTTGTCATTTTAAAATTTCATTCATATTGTGTTCCATTGAAGCTATTCTCCTTCCTATTTTTTTCAGGAATGATTTTGCCAAAGGTTTAGTTTCTTTATCATTTGTATTTGCTTTTATTTTAACTTTCAATTCCATCACTGTGAATAGCAAATTCTCCTTTATTGCTAAATTGAGCTTATTATCCACTTCAGAGATTTATATTAGACAATTTTATTTTTTCCTTTTTTCCTCGTTTTTATTAAAGCTTTTTATTTATAATATATATATACATGGGTAATTTTTTAATACTGACCCTTGCAAAACCTTCTGTTCCAGATTTTCTCCTCCTTCCACCCACTCCAATTCCTAGATGGAAAGTAGTCCAATACATGTGAAATATGTTAAAATATATGTTAAATCCAATATATGTATAAATATTTATACAGTTATCTTGCTACACAAGAAAAATTGGTTCAAGAAGGAAAAAGACCTGAGAAAGAAAACAAAATGCAAGCAAACAACAACAGAAAGAATGAGAATGCAATATTATTAGTCTACACTCATTTCCCACAGTCTTCTCTCTGGGTGTAGATGGCTCTTTCTATCACTAAACAACTGGTACTTGTAATGTTGTGGTTAGCTTTCTGGAGGTCTTGGGACCAGCATTGCTTTCTGTAGAGTAACCACCATGAGAATAGCCAGGGATAAAGTCCAAAACTCTTTGTTGTCTCCTTCACAGGATGTCTCCTTCACTTAGGGCCTGACAAGCTTTCTGGAGGGCCTTCAGATGGGACTTGTTTTCAGTGGAGAAATGAAGTAGAGCCACCAGGAACCTGATCAAAGATGAAATGTTTCTTTCCTGCAGTTCCTGTTGGTTCTTATATACTCTATTATAATTACTTGATCATAGGTTTCAATCTATAGAATAGGTGTCAATCTTTTGGAACTATATTAAGTACTAAGTACATGTACTGAACTAGAGAAGAACTAAGCACCATGCTAAACTAGATTACCATTGTATTACCAATTCCACTGAGTTAATACCTTCTTTCAAGTATATTTCTACCCTTTACAGTTCTACCCTTTACAGGAACTGGTTTGAATCATTTCATTGTTGAAGAGAGCCAAAATCATTTGAATTGATCATTATACAGTCTTGTTTCCGTGTTATTGTTCTGCTTATTTCATTTAGCATCAGTTCATGTAAGTTTCTCCAAGACTCTCTGAAATCATCCTGTTGGTCATTTCTTACAGAACAATAATATTTCATAACATTAATATACCATAACTTATTCAGCCATCCTCCAACTGATTGGCATCGATTCAGTTTCCAGTTTCTTGCCACTACAAAAAGGGCTGACACAAACATTTTTGCATAGATGAGTCCCTTTAAAATCTCTTTGCCATATAATCCTAGTAGAAACTCTACTAGGTCAAAGGGTATGCATAGTTTGATAACTTGTTGAGCATAGTTCCAAATTATTCTCCACCTACAATGTTATATGGGACATTTATTAAAAATAAAAGACAGTTTTGTACAAGGAATAAAATTTTCCCTAAATATCAGTCTATAATTACTCATTTCTTTAGCACCCACTATGTATTAGGACATGTGGTAAATTCTATCAATAAAAAAGTTCAATAAGAAATCTCTTCAGGGCTTTCAAAATTTATTAATGAAGAAATAATAAGCTTTTGCTTATCAGATGTACGAAGTTCTTTATGACCAGCTTTTTATTTTTTTAAACAAAGAACTTGGAATGAAGACAATCAGAGATATTTGTAAGGAATTATTGATTTGCTGAATGGAAGATGATATTTTTGCATTAATTTTATTTCTTACATTTTTTCATTTTTAAATCTTTTTGGTTTCAAAACATATGTATAAATAGTATTAAAGATTTACACTTCCAAAACCTTGTGTTCCAAATATTTTTTCTCGCGACTCCCTCCCCTAGGCAGCAAATAATGCAATATATGTTAAACATCTGCAATTCTTCTATGCACATTTTCACAAACATCATTCTGCAGAAGAAAAATCAGATCAAAAAGTGAAAAAATGTAAGTAAAAAAGAAATAAATTGAAAAGATGAACTATGTTGTTATCTACACTCAGTCCCACAGTCCTCTGGCTGCAGATGACTCTCTCCATCACAAGACTATTGGAACTGCCCTGATGATTATATATATATATATATATATATATATATATATATATATATATATTTTGAAGTAAGGGTGATATACCTTTTGAAGTAAGTTTAATATCTGTAGAAAATAATTGGATACCGGGTTTGTTATTTTTCATTTGTCCTTAGTTTTCAAGGAGAAAGGAGGAAAAGGTGTTCAGAACTCTAAGAGAAGCTCAAGAAGAATGACAAATTTTGGAAGCTCCAAATTCAGAGCCTGTTTTCCTTTAATAGTCAATCCTGGGACATGGGCACGAATACTTCTTTCCCTAAATATTAACAACCACCTGTCCTTGCTTTCAGCTCCACCACTTTCTGAAATCCATAAATTCTGTCAATAATGCCAGTGATGAGTCATGTGAAAATGGAACCAAGCCAGCTGCTGAGACATATGATATATTGAATTATAAATTATTCCCTGGCAAGATAGAGACGATGGTCAAAGTGGGTGAAGTGCAACCTCTTGCCCAGAGATTCACCATCAAGGAAGAAGACATAGATTGGCCAGAAGATTTCCATCAGGTAAGGGACCAATGAATATGAACGTTATCACTTTGTCTCTTTGGCTTCCTGGACACTGGTGTTTCTTCATTGCTACCAGGATGTTACAGATGCTGGAAATGTCTGTGATAGGGTACTAATATCCACTTACTGTTCTTTTTTGCTTTGATCAAAAGAGTTCTATGATTGCCTTTTTTCAGTCCCACTTGCGCATTCTTTCTAGCTAAGTTAAATAATGATCTGAATTGTTCATACTAAGAGAATCTTGATAAGATAAGATTGATAAGATTGCTCACATTAAGTGAGTAAGTTTGAAAAATAATAATAGGGTAGAGAGTAGTTTCAACAACATTTTTTCCCTTTCTCTGGTGGAAATATAGACTCCAACTTCTAGGTGCAATATGAAGTGTGGCCCTGGATTCAAAAAGACAGCTCGTGAAAGACAGCCCAATTGTTGTTATGCTTGCACCCCATGTCCTGAAGGAACGATTTCCAACCAGACAGGTGGGTTCCTAAAGATAAACTGTCCTTTTTCCAAAGTAACAGACATTCTAATTTATTAATCTTAAACTAGTGTGCTTTGTATTTGGCAAAATAATATTTTTGAATTGAAATAATATTGCATTTATTCAGTCCTTTACATTCAATGTGCTCTGTGTTCATTCTTATTATTAGAAGCATCCACTGGTTCAACATACCAAAAATCTGTCAAAGCAGAACCCATTAGGATTTTACTACCATGGGAATCCCTAATACTTCCCTGACCTTATAGCCTAATTGTAATCTTCCCATTCCTGCAGGAAAGCTTAATCTAAAACTTAGTTCTAAACTTCGTCCCTCTTAAAGGAAAAATTAATAGAAAAAAATCTTAATTCTAAAAACTTCTAAGCATAGATGCATTTGGTTGAAGAGCAGAAGTCTGGCCTCTGGATTTAGTCTTCATGAAAATATCCCTTGGATAAGATTGATCAGAGTTCTCAAGGGAGATTATTTGAAAGATTTGTTTTCTGGAGGATGGAGTCTCAACTCAAGGAAACTTGGCTCACAAAAAAAAAAATTGAATAAAAATTGATCATTCTCAAACCTATCTAAGTGTCAAAGCTAATGAGGCTTCATCCTGATTTGATTTTTACTTGATATTGATCAATAAAATAGTATGTTTGAAAGCTTAAGCTTTGGGGGATTTTTTTGGTACTTTATCTTTCTCTGTATATTAACTCTTATACTTGGTTTAGATAACACTTACTCCTTATGTTAGTCCATTGGAATTGAATTTTTATTTTCATTTTACTTATATCCGTATGGTCAAGCCCACAAAATAGACTATTTCTCACATTATTTCAGTTAGTGTTTCTTTTTTTTTCCAATTACAGTTATCTTTCATAACATAATGTGTAGTATTTATTATGAAGGCTTTCTTTTTTATAATAATAGCTTGTCATTTGTCAAAATACATACACAGATAGTTTTAAACATTCATCCTTGCAAAAAAATAGCTTGTGCTCTAAATTTTTCTCCCTCCTTTTTTATCTCCCTTCTTCCTTAGATAGCAAGTAATTTAATGCAGGTGAACCATATGCATTTCTTCTCAACATATTTCCATGTTTATTATGCTGCACAAGAAAATCAGACCAACAAGGAAAAATAAGAAAAAAAAATCCAATGACAATAAACAATGACAATAAAAGGTGGAAATACTATGTTGTGATCCAAATTCAGTCCCCATAATCCTGTCTCTGAATGTAGATGGCTGTCTCTATCATAAGTCTCCTTGTTGAAAACAGCCAAGTCTTTCACAGTTGATCATCACATGGTATCTATTTCCGAGTACAGTGTTCTCTTGATTCTACCCACTTCACGTTGTATCAGATCATGTAAATCTCTCCAGGCCTTTCTGAAATCAGCCTGCTGATCATTTCTTACACAACAATAATATTCTATTACATTCATTTATCATAATTTATTCAGCCAGTCTCTAACTGTTGGGCATCAACTCCGTTTCAAGTTCTTTGCCACTACAAAAAGAACAGTTAAAATACTTTTATACATGTGGATGGTTTTCTCTTTTTCTTTATCTCTTTGGGATACAGACACAGTAGATCCACTGCTGGATGCACAGTTTGATAGCTTTGTCCTGATACTTCCAAATTGCTCTCCAGAATGGTAGGATCAGTTTACAGGTCCACCAAAAATATTGTGTCCAGTTTTCCCACTTCCCCTCCAACATTCATCATTACCTTTTCCTGTCATCTCAGCCAATCTGTGAGGTGGGACCTGGTGCCGCAGAGTTGTCTTAATTTGGATTTCTCTAATCAACAGTGATTTAGAGCATTTTTTTCATATGACTAAAAATGATTTTAATTTCTTCTTCTGAAAATTGTCTGTTCATTTTCTTGGACCATGTGCCAATTGGACAATGGCTTGTAACTAGGACCTTACATTCAGAGAAATACAACAAAAAGTCTTTTTAACTTAATATTTAAAAATCAACTCTTGGCTTTTCTCTATGGTTCCAAAGCTTCATTTCTGTTCTTAAAGTCTTGGAATATGAAGAAAGGACCCTTTCGGACTCATTGTTGGTGGTTTCAAATTAAAATGGATTGGTGGGAGTTTGAATTTGTGTTCTGTAAACCTACGATATGAAATAAATAATTTCAACACAATATTTTATCCATATGTGGAGAAATGAAGAAACTGAAATGTATCTTTATTTCATTCAGTCTTTAGAATATTTTTCCTCCTTAGAAGGAGTCCAAAAATGAGATGAAGCCCAATGTGAAATGAATACCACTTTACTTTATAGAAGACAAAAAACTGATCAGTCTGGGATATACCATGATTTTATTGCTTTTTACAGATGCAGAGGAATGCCTGCAGTGCCCTGAAGATCAGTATCCTAATAGAGAAAGAGATCGTTGCCTCCCCAGGACTGTGATCTTCCTGGCCTATGAGGAACCTCTGGGAATGATTCTGGCCTGTGCTGCCATCTGCTTCTCCCTCCTCACTGTGCTGGTCCTGGGGATCTTTGTGAAGCACAGGGATACCCCCATAGTCAAAGCCAATAACCGCAGTCTCAGCTGCACTCTGCTGGTCTCCCTTAACCTCTGCTTCCTCTGTTCTTTGCTCTTCATTGGCCACCCTACCGCAGCCACCTGCCTGCTGCGCCAAACCACATTCGCAGTTGTCTTCACAGTGGCCATTTCCTCCATTTTGGCTAAAACTATCACTGTGGTTCTGGCCTTCAGGGCCACCAAACCAGGGAGCAGGCTCCGCAGGTGGCTGGGATCCACAGCATCTTACTCTCTCATTTTCACCTGCACCCTCATCCAAATGTGTCTCTGTGGCATCTGGCTTGGGACATCCCCCCCCTTCCTGGAGATGAACATCCACTCTGAGCCTGGCTTCATTATCATCCAGTGCAATGAGGGCTCCCTCCTCATCTTCTACTGTGTCCTGGGCTACATGGCCTTGCTGGCCTTGGCGAGCTTCACCCTGGCTTTCCTGGCCAGGAACCTGCCGGACACTTTCAATGAAGCCAAGTTCCTGACCTTCAGCATGCTTGTGTTCTGCAGTGTCTGGATCTCCTTCCTGCCCTCGTACCAGAGCTCCAAGGGCAAGGCCATTGTGGCCTTGGAAGTCTTTGCCATCTTGACCTCCAGTGCAGGGATTCTCACTTGCATCTTTGCTCCCAAGTGCTTTGTGATCCTTCTAAGATCAGAACAAAATAATCTGGGGATATTTAAAAAGAAAGCTATTTCTTGAGAAGACAGGTACTCTCAAGCTCCCTGGACACAGTCAAAGAAGTCTTTTGATCAGATAATCATAATAAAATGTTAAATGCATCTGATTCCTTTGCCTCTGTTTCCCATAATATTCTTCATTGTTTTTTATTGAATATAATAGCATTTTGAAAGCATCCTGATTTAAGAATAGAAGTAGAATGGAATCACTTGCTGTTTTGAATCAGTTTAGAGATAGGAGACAATCTATGAATGAGATTTTTAAATATTGGTGGAAAATAATTGTGGAATTTAAGTAAATGACTGGTTTCTAATTCTAATTTTTAGTAAGTCCACCCAGCATTCTGAATCATTGATTTGTTACTTGGAATATCAGAACTTTAATTTTCCCCCAGGTTGCTTGAATTATATCATTAACAATTATTATTGAGCTTATTGAAAATAGCCCTGAGAGAAGATTTGTGCGAGAATGCTAATTAATTTGCTGAACAGAATGGTTTCTAACCAGTGAATATGTATTAGAAGTCATTTAGCCTCTCACTTCTCCATCAATTATATAATTGTAGAGTGGCCATTGGATGGAGAAATCTGTTCCAAAGCTTTATATTTCCATCAAATACATCTTGTAACAATACCTTGGGCATATAAGTAATTGATTGTCATGGAATAATAAAAATGAGGCAAAAATAATGCAGGAGTAACAATATTCTTTTCTTTCTTCAAGAAAACTATTTCAAATCAAATATTAAAATGGTTATATTATTTATTTATTGCATCTCCATTATTGCAACCTCTCATCTCTTTAGTTTTTTTGAGATCTTTGAATGCACTCTCTGGGTTTAGAAATATCTAAATTTCAAAGGGAAATTGATGGCTGAAATTCTGTGAGATTCTTTTTAAAAAGATACTACTACAACTACCAACAACAGGCTATAGAATGTGGTATTCTTTTGAGAATACACTATTTCTTCAATAAAGAAAAGATGTCCAAAAATTCCCTTGCTCAGATCTCTGTTCTTTCTTTTCTAAAATGAATATTCCATTCAAAAGCAATAGGAGATTCCTGAAATTGATAATAGAGAAATTTACAAGTCAGTGCTCTTCCAGAAATAAAATAAAAGACAAGTAAAAATCTGAAGAAAGGAAGGACAAAAATTCAACAACTGATTCCTAGGTAGTTTTACAAACTGTGTCTGAACCTAGTGTCCCCAAACTGGCACTCCAGACATTCTCAGAGTTTCTGGCTCTCCTCTCCTCTCATTCCCAAATATGCCACAAACCTACAATTGCTTTGCCCTCTACACATTATAAACTTTGGAATTCAGTCCTTTGTACTTTTCTTGACAGGAAATGAGTGCCATCTTACTCCCACACCAAGTGGAAGGTATGCTTTGTCATAAACTCCTGCTTTCTCCAGTTCCAAATTCTCTTGTGTAGGCCAGAAATTTCTCCATCCCCATTAGCCTAGGAAAACCTTAATTGTCGTACTTTCAGAAGTAAATCAAGGTCTTCCTGAGGCTCAAGAAGAGGACAAAATGTGTCGCTCACTTTTTGCAGATGATGTGATTTTGTATCTAGGAAAATCTAGAAAGTCAACAACTTGAAATAATGAATCATTTCAGCAAAATGGCAGGATAGGAGATAAATCTATAGAAATCATTAAAACTTCTGTTTGTTAATCACCAAATGATGTAGGAAGCTAGAGAAAGACAAATTTTTGTTAATAACATTAGAGACAGTATTAAACATTTGAGAGTCTGAGAAAACTCTTCCCACAGATACAGAAAGAATTAAGTAACTGGATAAATTTTAATTGTTCCTGATTAGACAAACCAATATAATTCAGTGAAGAGAATACTTAAATTAATCTACTGTTCTGTGAAATTACCAATGGATGAAATAACCTTTGGTACCTTGATTGATGTGGTAGCAAATTAGTAAAGGCCACACTAGGAAAGTTAGTGTAGAGATTACCAAATATTCAAATATCTAATACTATTTAAATTCAATTCATCTGAAGAAATGTTTGATTTGGAATATAAAGGGAAATGTGGAAGAAAATATCAAGAGAAAAGGGAAAAAATGAAATTCACAAACCTTAAACCATTTTATCAACTGCAGCCATTGAAATCATTTGAAATTGGTTTAAAAATGTAAATCAATGACATAGGGAAAGGGAGACCCAAATTCAGTTGAACTTGGTAAAACTCAGCTTTTGAGGTTGACTGTAAAGAATTCTGAGCCCTCCATAATTGACACTTTGGAATTCTGGGTCAGAAAAGACTTTTGATTGTCCCTGAGACAGTAAATGGTAAATATATCAATTATTCCAGAAATCAATTGAGATTATTCCCTAGAGGGTCAAATATTGAAGCACAATCTTTAAAAATCAGTGTACACAATGGAATGATGGAACTCACTGGAACAGATGCTTCTATAGAGCAATATTGCAGGGGAAAAGAAAGTATATAGGAGAAAAGAAGATGGATGGCCAGTATCAGGGAGATAAAGAAGAACTTGGGCAATACTTGAGAGATAATGTAGGAGAGAAGGAGTTGGTGTACTGTGGTCTAAGTCACAGAATGAGACACAACTGTATAACAATAACAATAACCACCACAACAGCAATAGTATGATGGACAAAGTAATTGAACAAACTTTTAACAAATTTCTTAAGAGAAGATCCCCTCAACTAGTTACATTTACAAGTGGATCCTGCTGTGTGGGTTTTTTTTTTTATTGTTGTTGTTGTTGTTGTTGTCCTTTTGTTTGTTGTGGGGGTTTTTCTGTTTGGGAGGGGGGTGTTGTTTCTAGTTTTTGAAGGCCAATTGAGGTTAAATGACTTTTCTAGGGTCATATACCTAGAAAATTTCTGAGGCCACATTTGAATTTAGGGATATGTATCTTGCTGGTTCCAGGATTATGGTGGCCCCTTGTTGTATTTTTATTATTGTATTTTATTAGTGGATGAAATGACACTTTAAACATGAGGAGGTAGGGATTCTTAGGGAGCCTACCTCATCAGCTCCTTTTCCTGTTCATTTCAGGTACAATGGAGTTGAAACTGCTGCTGAGTCATGTGACTATTTATCCTGATGTTGTCCATGGAGTAGTGCAGGGAGCAAGATTGGGAAAGGCAGTTAAGTTGTCATGTTGGAAAGTCTCCTTTTATTGGCAAGCCAGTTAGTTTTAAGTGACTTGCCAGAGCCACATACCTGGGAAGTGGTAAGTGTCTAATCCAGGTTTGAATTCAGGTCCTTGTGACTCCAAGAGTAGTGGAAAGAGCACTGTACCATTCAGCTGTCTCCTATAAGTGAATTCTATTATAATTCTCTAGAACAATTTACCACAATATTATATAAAGCATTTGAAAAATAGATTAAAAAGTAGCTATAAAAATATATTTTATGACCCAAATATAATTTTGATCCCACAACTAGAAAGAGTAAAGAGGTGAAAACCAAATATTAATAAAAAGATGATAATTCTGAAGTTAATTAATTTTTTCAGTGCCAAAGGAATGAAATTTCCAAAGTAACATTTTTTGGGGGATTAAAACAAAATCACATAGAAATCATCTGGAACAACAAAAGCCAAGAGTATCCAGACAGTCCAATGGAAAAAAAAAAAAAAACTACAAAAGCTAGTTTTGCAATAGCAGATTATAAATTAGATGACAAAGTAGTAGTGGCTAAGAAATAAAATACTAGCTCAGAGGAATAGATTACAGACACAATACACATAATGTGTGTATTACACAATACACAATAAGGACCTGGGTAATCCAGACTTTGATAAACCTAAAGACCCTAGCTTTCAGAATACAACACACCATTTGAGAAAATTTGCAGGCAAAACTGTAAAGCAATTTAGCAGAAGTAGCTTTAGACCACCATAATATACCAAATATGAAGGTAACAGAATACCCAGCGAAAGAACTCTAGGAGATGACTATGAACCACTAGATAGAATTCCCAATCCCTCTATTTTTGTCCACCTGCATTTTTGATTTCCTTCACAGGTTAATTGTACACTATTTCAAAATCCAATTCTTTTCGTACAGGAAAATAAATGTATGGACATGTGTGTGTGTATATATATATATGCATGTATGTGTATATATATATATATATATATTGCATATAAGATAATGCAATATGTATGTATATATATACATACATATTGCATTTAACTTATACTTTAACATATTTAACATGTTTTGGTCAACCTGCCATCTGGGGGAGGGAGTGGGGGGAAGGAGGGGGAGAAATTTGAACAAAAGGTTTTGCAATTGTCAATGCTGAAAAAAATATCCATGCATATATTTTGTAAACAAAAAGTTATATATAAAAAAGGAAGTTAAAAAAAGTAACATTACAAAAGATAAATGATTTAGACCTAAAGGGTGTTAATATATTTAAATTGAAGGAGTGTGGAAGAATATACCTGTGAGATCTATGGATAAGGGAAGAATTTGTGACCAAACAAGAGATAAAAAGAATCATAGGAACCTAATGAAAAAAAATTTACAGGAAATTAAAAATGATTTGCACAAAAATGTAACTAATTAGGAGAAAAGCAACAAAGAGTAATATATATAATATATATTTGTGTATATGCATATATTTGCACCAAATGTCTTTCAAGAACATCTCATTTCATAAATAAATAGGGAACTGAACCAAATATAGGAATATAAAAACTATTCCCCAGTTAATAAATTGACAGAAGATATGAGTAGGCAATTTTCAGGAAAAATAGTTACTAGTTATGTGAAAAATTCTGTAAATTATTATCAATTAGTGCAATAAATATTAAAATAATTCTGAGACATCATATTTCACAACCACACACAATATATACAACTATATTTTGGGGTATATGGGTGTATGTGTGTGTTGGAGTATATTAAAAAGACAAACGGTGATTTTTCCTAGCTCCATATAATAGTTTCCTTTACTTTTTTCAAGGGCTAGATCAATTTTCAAATCCCTGCCTATGCGACCTATTCTTGAGACTTTTCCAGATAAGGAATTGGCTTAAGTATTTGACTTCATTTCTTGTTATAGATATAAACTTAGAAATATATATAATGTTTAAAACATAATTTGAATTCACACTGGTTTAATTAGGTTCGCTTAAAATATGCTGGATTAAGTGTTTTTAAGAAATTAAAAATGATTTAAAAAATTGAATGAGAATGATAGTGAAAAAAGTTGCAGAAATAAATGTAACCTATAGAACAAAATATTAGGAGGAATATCTTCAGCTTAGAATACGAAGGATGAAAAAAAATTCATTGAAAATTAGAATGTAAAACCAAAAATAATTTCTCAGTGAGACAAATGTATTTAAAAATAAAACTAACAAGAATAAAGTTAGAAAAAATGTATATTTCAAAACAACTAACCATTAAGCCATTGATGAAAGAAAGCTTAAGCATTATTAGTGCAACAGAAAACTAACTAAAATGGTTTCTGGACATTATATTTGGAGGAATTCCAAACTAGCCAAAGTGGCAGAAAAGAGAGAGCAGTACAGAAAAGTTCTTTGACTATGTCCCTTCAAATATCATTGGAATAACTTCTCAAATTAAATTGTGGATTGATCTGGCCAATAAAAGCTTAGATTTGGGGATTTTTCCCCCAGTCTTAGACCAGTTAGACCGTGGGTTGGGACTAACCCAGAAAAAAGCATCACCAACTGTGGATCCAGGATATACCTGTGATTGAGGCTGTAGTCGGTATAGGATATCAGAGCTCAGGTCTGTAAGAATATCTTGCCTTTTCTATTTGTAAAATTGAAATCAAATTTTTGTCCAAGTTTATTTTTCTTTGAAGTTTTCTTGCAGATGTCTTCAAATCATACTCTGTCTGAAACTGTATCCTGAATAATGCTTTCAAAATAATTGCTTTTTTCTGATAATATTCTTTTTTATTATTTCATTTTACTGTTTAATAATTCACTTTTGATTTTAAGATCTACCCTCATGGAGGGAATTTCTGGGTTAACCTAGCATGAAAAAGATCAGAGAGTCTTTTGGGCATTTCAGATCCCATCAAAGCTGGGAAGGCTCCAGAGACAGAAAACAAGCAAGGAGGTTCCCAAACCTTTTTTTTTCTTTAAGTTTGGAATTTTTTAAGATGAAGGACACAGGTGCAGAATTGCTGGGCTAGCTGGTCCTTGGAGAAACTCACTCTCAGACTCTGGTCAAAATATTTGTTTGACTTGCACTCAAGAGATGAGAAGGAACAACTTTTCCTTATTCATCTTAAGGGAATCAGATGAATAATATCCAGGAGGCAAAAATTTCAAATAAATATATCCTGCTCACAGAAACTTTTGCCTTTATCCCAAATAGAGGCCCACTTCATGTCTCACATTCTGCTTTCCCAAGGAGAGGAGAATGTACAAAGCTTGAGCATCTGTTAAAAAAGGCAAATGCTTAGCAACAGAGCATGTGCCTATAGATGCCAGAACTACTATTTCCTGTCACCTTATACTCCCCCATTTCTTGGCTCTTTAGAGATCTGGGATATTGACCATGGGCTTGGGGAAACTGAGACTCTCACCTTCTATATTATTTATATTTCTGATTTTGCAGATTTTCTTATCTGAGCACCAGATGGTCAAAAATCTTTGTCACATAGAAAGAAGTTTCAATCCTACATATAGAAAAGAAGGGGACCTAGTCATTGCTGGATTCCTCTCCCTTTTTTTGAAGGAACAACATGCAGTGGACCAATTTTTCTTCAAAATTTATCCCTTCAGGAGTTATGCACTACCAATGTAAGTAGTTACTTTCCAGCCTTCCCTAATTTATGCAATAGTAATCCATATTTCTTATTGATTGGTTTGTTGGTAGAGTTGTATTTTTTTTTACTCTCTGAACTTTGATTAAAGTAAATATGTGGGTTTAAATATGACTGGAAATCTAATATTCAAGAAGTTGATAAATTAAAAGTGTTGTTCATGTGCAGTGCAGCAGAGACTATTCATCCCTACTTTATATGGCATTATAAGCAATCACAGATTCATCTCCACTGATGACAAACACTCACCCAGTACAAGGAGGGGTGAAACACATTAGGGAGAACCTACACCCAAAATTGGGGTTTAGGTGTTAAAACTATATTCTCTCAGAATGGACATGGGTAATACCTGATTACTTGTTCTAAATAGGAGAGGAAATATTCACAATTGTGTTCATACATGATGAAATTCTCAAGGTCATTTATGAATGCTTGGCTTGGATGAAATTTGGGTAAAGATTTGGGTTTCCTGAATTATAACAACATAAAAAAGTTGTGTATGATGAAACAATAATTATCTTAGGCATCAGAAAACAGAACAAATTCAGAATACTCCACTCGGTTCATTTTTATCTAATTCAAAGCTTCAAGCCACATCTTCCCAACAGAGAGCTGCTAGAGAAAAGGAACCAACATGTCTTATCTTTACTTAAAAACTTTGATGAGTGTTAGGACCATTTGATCTAAATGATTCCATATTGATGTTTAAAAATATTAGAATATTATGACAATACATCAAAAATACCAAACAATATGAACTTTACAGTGTCAACAAGTGCCATATATATCAAAGTACTCACAAGATCCAATACTTGCACTGAAGATTTTCATCATTTTATGTCTAGAAAGTATAAGGTATAGGGCAATTTTTGACATTAGTTATCCCTTTGGAGGGATGTAGAAGACCCTTACCCAAAATAACTTCTCAGAGATCATTCAGTAGAAAGCAGAAAAATTGTTTATTAAAACATTTGGAGGATGTCCCATCACAAGATAAGAAGAAAAAAACTTGTGGTAGGAGGGCTAGAGAAGTAATAAAGATACATAGCTTTTATACAAGAGGTTACATCACAAGTAAGAAAGCTTTGAGAAGGGGAGGGGGAGGCATCTAATTGGTTGCTGCTATTAGGAGAGATTGGAATTGAAGGTTTCTGTTTCCCCCAAATCTCCTGATTTCTAGGAAACAGAAAATCAGGCCTTCAGGCAATATCAAGGAGATAGTGGTCAAACTAATTGACTAAATATCGATAAATATCAGATATTGATAAATCTCATCAGCTCAGGTTAAATAAATATGTTTCTAGCTGGCCAAGGCTCAGGTAAATGTGAGCTTGCACATATTATACAAGTCATAGGGGAAACACAGAAATAATGAAAATAAAATAGAGAAAAAGAATTCATACATTCCTGTAAGTTCTTCACCTTATATCTCTATGCCATACACTTTGCAATTTTTGTGACATTTTTCATAAAGCCAAAGAGACCATCAAAACACTTTTTATGTTCCACACCCCATCTCTCAATTTCATGTTTTTGTCAATGCAGTCCCCCATTGTCGGAATGGAATCTCTCCTAAGTTCCATGTCTCAGAATTCCTATTTTCATTTAAATTTCAACTCACTTGATATGAAGATTTTCCTGCTCTCCCTGAGCTATTGATGATTATCTCCAAGTCATATTTTATCATCTTTGTCCCAAATATCTGCTTCAGATAAAGATACATTTTCTGTTCTGGCCAAAAGAAGAGCTATTTTTTTCTTCTCTCTTTTGTCTTTCTATCCTGATGACTTGCAAATGCCTGAACTCTAGTAGGAGACCTCATAAATGCTAGTAAGCTCATTGACACAAATTCTTAAATATATCAACATCTGCTGCTTGGGAACTCTACTTCCTGTCTTTCCATTTACTACACTGAGTTGGAGATCATTTCTTTCGCTATTCTTCTTTATGATCATTGCCTTCTCTCCTGACACTGGTGATGAATCTCTTCTTCATGGCATTCTATTCTCTTTAGATTTTAGGGAGTGTTTTTTCTCCTTTTATTCTTTTCTTTTTTGTTTTTCTTGTTTCTTGTTTTCTGGATCCTCTTTTTTTTCTCCTTCGATGGATCCTCTTGAGATCACACAGCAGCTGTAGATGTCCCTCATCAATGTGTCCAATCCATGCCTTTGGTTATTGTATCAGCTCTCATGATTTAATTAGTATCTCTATGTGGATGTTCTTCGGATTTATCTATCCTGATCTAAAGTCTCTGCTGTCCTTACTACTCATATCATCAATAGCCTCTCTGATATCTTGAACTAAATGCCCAGGAGGCATCTTAAGTTCAGTATATCCAAAATGTAAAGCATTATCTTTTGTCCCTAACCTCTCCATCCTCCTATTTTCCCTATTACTGTAGAATGCAATACCATCCTCTGATGCCCTTTAGCCTTCAGCCTTGGAGTGACCCTAAATTCTCCCCTATCCTTCACCACATCTATCCAAGATTTTCCCAAGGCCTATCTGTTTCAGCTGGTCAATGTCTCTTAAATAAATAGCTCCCTGCCTGTCCGTATCTTTTTCTGCTTCCCTCAGTTATTGTGCCTCTCTGTTGTTGTTTTTCCTTCTGTGTGTCTCTATCAATTTTGCTATATTTCTGTCTCTGCTTATAAGCTGTCTTTCCCATTAAAATAAAATCATTTTGTAGACAGAACTTTTCCCCTTCATTTTGTATCCTTACTGCTTAGCACAGTACCTAGCCCAGAGCAGTGATTAATAAGGATTGATTGATTGATTACCTGTTCTCAATTATCCATCTTCTAAGACAGGAATAATATTTCCTTGCCTGAATGAGAGAGAAGGGTGGATTACAAGGCCAATGGATATGCTGTGAAAATCTCAGTTTTGAATATCTTCCTTCTTTGACTAAGGTAGCTATTTCAGCTAGAGTAAAATTAGTACCGAACCCTCAATCTTTCTGTATTACCCATTACATGGTCATGACAATCTTTTGAAATATGTGTGTTCCATTGACTTTCCAGTGTATAATGTTAGAAATCATTATAAGGAATCTAGACATTATTTTACCAAATAAATCATCGATTTTTAGCTAATATGCTTTGCATGGTAATCTCATTGCAATTTGAGAAATAGAAGTCCTTTCTAGTTTTGTTGAAAATAATCAGTCTGCATGATCTGTTCAATTCTTTTTCAAATTGAGACGTATTCTAATGTCTAAAATATATCATCATATGTGTGTGTGTGTTTGTGAATGTGTTTGTGCCTTAATGTGTATGGTCTCGAAAGAATCTTACAGGACATAGTTGAAGTCTGCCATATTACAATTGTGGACACTGAAGTCATGGTGGTAAAATGATGTGCTCAAGACCACAATTTTAGTCAATTTTAGAGGCAGGATTTAGGATATGAATTTCTGTCTCCATCGCTGACACCCTTTCCACTATAAAAATTTGCTGTTTCTTTGCATATCAAGTTTTGCCTTCTTTTTATTTAAATTTTTCCTCTCACTTAGATCAAAGTTTAAACAATATCAGAATTTCCTTGCTCTTCAATTTGCTGTTGATGAGATCAACAAGAACCGCTATTTGCTGCCCAACACAACCTTGGGATATCAGTTACTCAATAACTTCCATCTGGAGAAACTAGCTGGGGAGAGTTCCTTAATATGGCTGTCAGGGAGAGGTCCCATTATCCCCAATTATAGCTGTGATACACAGTCCAATTCTGTGGCTGTCATTGGAGGGATGTCAGCTACACTTTCCATGGCCATGGCCACCATCCTCAAACTATATAAAGTTCCACAGGTAAGAGAGACCAAAACTCATTTTCATCCAATATGTTCTTTATATTTAAAGCCACAAATTCTTTATAATTTGTTGTGATGTAGAGTCAATAAATCAATAACCAATTATTAAGAAGTCCTCCAACATGTTCTGACAAAAGGTGATATCAAAAAGGAAAAAATGGTCCTTTCCATCTGAGAAATCATTCTGTACAGTAGGTGAGGTGATGCTCTGATGATTTTGAAGCAGGGAAAAATCTAAAGATGACTATACTTCTAATTCACCTTTTTGTACTTGTATAGAACCCTGAAGACTTTAGATAGAAGAAAGATTTCTTTTTCCTCACCTCCAAAAATTCCCATGGAGAGGTCTCTCTTCCTATTCATTTTGAAATTGATTTCTGTATTTTCCCTAAAAGCATGAAGCTTTGGTACTTATCTTCATCAGTATGTACTAATAAAGAGCATCCAATTGTGGATTTACTGAGATCTTTCAATCAGACAAATCCTTGGGAAATATACCTAATAGTGATGTTAATGTATCAAATGGTAAAGATAGATTTTTACTATGTTTGGTATAATTTAAATGGCTCTTTCAATTGCTTGAATCAGTTCACAATTCCACCAAAAGTCTTAGTATCCCAGTTTTTCTAAATGCCCTCTCTTTTTTTGTCCTTTGTTCCTTTTCTCCTTTAAGCCAATTTAATACCTTTATGATAGTATTTTATAGTTAGTTTAGTTTACATTTCTTTAACCACTGAGAGGATACTTACCTAGCATATTGTAGTTACAACCATAGCTAATTTATTTAAAAATATATTTACTTTCTCTTTAGGGGTATAAAAGTGAGTCTTTTCATAATTTCTCTACTGAAGGAAAAAATATTGCCATTATTGTGGGTCATATTTTATACATTTTAGTGCACATCTAAGCCTGTTATATTATCTGTTAAATGATGAGAAAACACTATTGTCCTACCTTTCCACTTTATGGTATGAAGCATGCTGGAATTAGGCAATATTCTATCTCTCTTTTTTGTTAGTTTATTTGTTTTTAATACACATTATTTTTGACTTATGTTGGGAAAGAAAAATCAGAGCAAAAGGGAAAAATGGGAGAGATTTAAAAATAGAAAAAAGAAGGAAACAAAGGATATATTGATTTACATTTAGGCTCTTTGACCTTTTTTCTGGATGCAGATGGCATTTTATGTCCAAATGCTATTGGTGTAATGTTGTTCTGGTTTTCCGGAGGTCTTTGGGCAGCTTTCCTTTCAGTAGAGTAATCACCACAAGAATGGCCAGGTGGTAAAGTCCAGAAATCTTTACTGTCTCCTTTGAAGTCCTATCTCCTTCACTTGGGGCTCCACTAGTTTTCTGGAGGGCCTGTAGACGTTACTTGGTCTCAGTGAAAGAATGCAGGAGGCCAGGCCAGCCACCATGAGGCTGATGAAGATACAATTCTGGCTGTTATATACTCCATTATCATAGGTGTCAATCTTGTGGAACTGTATTAAGTATTAAGTACATGTACTGAACTAGAGAACTACTAAGCACATTGCTAACCTGCATAACCATTGTTTTTATCAATTCCACTGACTTACCACCTCTTAAGAATCCTTGTTTCAAGTTCAAAGTTCTGGCCCATAACATATTGGGACTGCTTTAGATCTCTGAACTGCTGAGAACCAAGCCTTTCAGAGATGATCTTCTCATATTCCTGACATTATTGTGAACAATGTATTTCTTGTTCTGCGTGTTTTGCTCAGCATCAGCTCAAGTAAATCTTTCCAGGACTTTATATAATCAGCTTTTTCATCATTTTTATAGAAGATTATATTCCATTACCTTCTTGTACCAAAGTATATTCAACCATTCCCCAGTTGATGGGAATCCACTCTTTTTCCAATTCTTTGTTACCACAAAAAGACCTGCTGCAATCTTTTTTTGTAGATGTAGGTTCTTTTCCCTCCTTTCTGATTTTTTTCCTATAGACCCATTAATGATACTGCTGGGTCAAAGGGCATGCACACTTTTATTACCCATTGGGCATAGTGCAGATTACTATTTAGAATGCTTGCATAAATTAACACCTCCACAAATAAAGCATGAATAACCCAGTTCTCCCACATCCTTCCAACATTTATCATTACCTTTTCCTATTACCTTAGCCAATCTGAGAGGTGTGAGATGGTACTGTAGAACTGTTTTAATTTTCAATTCTCTAATCATTACTGATTTAGAGCATTTTTTCATATGATTATAAATGGCTTTAATTTTGTCATCTGAAAATTGTTTGCAAGGTTAGCATTGCCTGCTGTATTCAGGAAAGTGTCTGGTTTCCCAGAGTTTGTCTTCTGAGCTGGGACTGCATGTTGCTCTACTGATTTGCTCCTCTACTGAGTCATGACTGAGTCATTAACGCCCCTTTCACCTTAGTGAGACTGACCTTTCTTGAAGTTTTTTTTTTCTATCTTGAACAGGAAAGTGGTTTCATTGCATCAGATTCTGTTCAGACACTTTTTTTTTTTTTTTTGAGGAAATTGGGAGAGCTTGAGCAGCATTGTTACTTTATTCCTCCATGATGGCTCCACCTCCGGGGACAAAAATGAAGACAATATTTTCTGAAACACTTGGCCTTAGGGGTCTCCTCTCACAAAGCCAAGAGTTTGGGAATCTGGATGAGGATATCTTTGCTGATTGGATCACTGGATCGCTGATTAAAGTCAGAGTTCAGTGCTGGTTATTTTATGACCTTCTTAGAAAACTGGGGCTGATTGGTAACAAAGACAGTGCATATGAAATTTTCTCTTGCCTCCTGGACAAATCTCATGGTTGAAGGTCTCATACAAGACCATTTTTTGTTGTTATTGTGTTTAGAGATCAGGGATTATGGTGCTCATTGAATATGGAATGAACCATTCCTTATCACAATTCTTACTAAGCATTACTATGAACTCTTATAGAATTCTTATCCATAAGGTATCAGTAATGTGGAATTCCAATCTTGGCAGTAGATTTTAGTATGAGGAGTTCTCCATTTCCTATTCCTTCTTGATTTTGATATAGAGAACTTTTGCTCCTAAAACAAGCTCTCGGCACATTTCTTGTTTTCAGAAAAATAAAAATCCCTCTATAATTATGGGAGGAGGGAAATGTATGCTATAGAAAATCTCAGTAATATAATTGTTGATATTTGATCTGAAAGAGAAGTAAGATGAGTTAGAGAAAATAAGTAACCATGCTTAACTATTTAATTAACAATGTCATGCAGGAGACACAAAAATGTTCCTCTTGAATATACAGAAATGATATAGGGACATAATCAGGGAAATGCAAACTAAGACAACTCTGAGATACCACCACACATCTGTTATATTGGCTAGAATGAGAGGGAAAGATAATGTGGATTGCAGGAGAGGATGTGGGAAAACTGCGACACTGATACATTGTTAGTGCAATTGTCAATACATTCAGCCATTCTGGAGAGCAATTTGGAACTATGTTCAAAAAGTTATCAAACTGTATATACCCTTTGAACCAGCAGTACTACTACTGGGATTATACCCCTAAAGAGATACTAAAGAATAGAACCGGACCTGCATGTGCCAAAATATTTGTGGCAGCCCTGTTTGTAGTGGTTAGACACTGAAAAATGAATGGATGTCCATCCATTGGAGAATGGTTGGGTAAATTGTGGCATATGAATGTTATGGAATATTATTGTTCTGTGAGAAATGACCAACAGGATGAATACAGAGAGGCCTGGAGAGACTTACAGGAACTGATGCTGAGTTAAATGAGTAGAACCAGGAGATCATTATATACTTCAACAATGATAGTGTATGAGGATGTATTCTTATGGAAGTGGATTTCTTTGAGAAAGAGAAGATCTAACTCATGTTCAATTGATCAATGATGGACAGAAGCAACTACACCCAGAGAAGGAACACTGGGAAATGAGTATAAACTGTTCTCATTTCTGTTTTTCTGCCTGGGTTATTTTTTACATTCTGAATCCAAATCTTCCTGTGCAACAAGAGAACTGATTGGTTCTGCACATATATATTGTATGTAGGATATACTGTGACATATTTAATATGTATAGGACTGCTTGCCATCTGGGGATAGGGTGGAGGGATGGAGGGGAAAAGTTGGAACAGAAGTGAGTAAAAGGGATAATGTTGTAAAAAGTTACCCAGGCATGGGTTTTGTCAATAAAAAAGGCATAAGAACAAGTCAATGTTCCAATGAGAATGATTTAGCTACAAAGTTAAGAAAAAAATATTCTATCTTTTAGTGAAGTTATCTAAAAGGGGTAAAGACATTTTGGGGAGAATTTTTTCCTCCGTGGAATGCTAACAGCAGAAATTTAGAAATTACTTGATGGAGACATTGGAAAAGAGATTCTTGGTTGGATGCAGTTTCAGATTTTCCTTCCAATTCTTCCACTCCAAAAAAATGATTTTGTGATCTAAAAGTATAAATTAAAATTTACAAGCAAATTATCTGCTCTGTGAAACTGATTAATACTTGTTTGATAAGCACATAGAAAGGCCAAATTCCTACAGGGAAGGAACTCATTGTCTTCTTTATGTTTCACTTAGATCAGCTATGGTTCATTTGATCTTCTACTGGATGATAAAGTCCAGTATCCTTATGTATATCAGATGGGGAAAGAGCAATCTGCTCTTCATCTGGCCTTCATCCAATTGATGCTGCATTTTGACTGGACATAGATAGGACTGCTTCTTTCTGATACTCCAACAGGGGAAAGATTCTTCAATGATCTGAAAGAAGAGATGGTCAGGAATGATTTATACGTGACTTTTAAGAAAAGAGTGCCCCAAAATTTTAGAGAAAGAGAAGAATTTGACCTATTTTCTAGGATTATTTCATCATCATCAAATGTGATTTTTTTCTATGGAGATGCTGATTCCCTTAATGAACTTTCCCGTGTATTGATAATTTATAAACCTTATGGAAAGTTGTTTATTACCACATCTTCCTGGGATTTTTCTATTGATGCTAGTTTTGAACAGTTCCCCACTTTTCATGGTTCATTACTATTTTCTCATACCCAGATGGAGATTCCTGGTTTTACAGATTTTGTAAGAAGCCTGAATATAAGCGTAAAACTTGAGGACATTTTCCAAAAATCTTTCTGGGAGAGTGTCTTTCATTGTAGATTTTCCAAAAGAAATGAGGAAGAATTGTTCCATCCTTTGTGCTCAAAAGATCTTTCCTTCAGAGATTTGTCTTCTATGAATATTGACATGAATCTTATGGAAACGATTGCTAATGTTTACAATGCAGTGTATTTAGTGACCCATGCTCTCCATCAAATGCTCCATTCTGAGGTAAAGGAGGCATCAGAGCTTGCAACAAATTTAGATCTTCCTTGGAAGGTAACATATCTCTTCAAAAATTGGGCTTAGCACAGGATACTCACAACATTCTGTTATTAGTGATTTGTTCTAGAGAGTGATGACTTGAATTTTTCCTTTTTATATTTTTTCAGTTTTTTCCCCTTTGTGATTAAATGTAATTCTGGGTAGAAACAATGAAATTACTTCAGATTTATTTATATCAAGTCTTATATAACAATCTTTTAAAAATAATTTGTTTAATAGTTTCCTCAGTTATATTTTAAAAAATTTTTGTGTTTGTTTTTAAAACTTTTGAGTTCCAGATTCTCATTGTGCCCACTCCAGTTCCTTTTAAGAAAACATGTGAAATTCTGCAAATCATTTCCATAAAAGTCATGTTGTGAAAGAAATGAGATCTCCCAACCTAATTAAAAAAACTTACAAAAATAGAAAGAGAGACACACACAGAGAGAGAGAGAGAGAGAGAGAGAGAGAGAGAGAGAGAGAGAGACAGACAAAGAGAACAAGAAACAGAACAGGAAATAGAGAGACAGAGACAGAGAGAGAAACAGAGAGAGACAGAAAGAGAATACATGAATCTGTATTCAGACACATGACATACTCATTTCCTTCTGTGGTTATGGAAAGATTTTTTTTAAATCACACAATTCTTCAGAGTAGTCATGGATCATTGTACTACTGAGAACAGCTGGTCATCACAGAACAGTGGTATTACTTTGTATATAATACATTTCACTTTGCTTGAGTTCATGGAGAATTTTCCAAAATTTTATTCTTAGTGCATCCTGCTCATCATTTCCCATAGAACAATAATTTTCCAGGAAAAACATATACCAAAATTTATTCATCCATTTCCCAATTGTTGGACATCCCTTCAATTTTCTTTTTTTATACTGTATTTGCTTTTTGTACTTAATGTACTTAACTTGAAAATTTGAAGAAGTTGTCTTTCTTCTATGAAGCTCTTCTTCATTTTGTAGTATTTTGTATTTTGCTTAATTGTATTAGTCTTTTAATTTCCTTTGACAAATTTGACATGGTTTGTATGTATAGGAGTTATTTGTAGAACACATTGCAGGTCTTCAATAAAGTGACAAACTTTGGCCCTTTTCACACTAGTGGTTAAAGCATATGTTTGCATGATAATGCTGAACAGTTTTCCTTGGCTTCCAACAGATATCATTCTGTTATTTTTCATTCCAGAGCTGAGTACTGCTTTTTGCACATTTTTGTGTATTATACTGATTACTCAGTTTCTGCTAAGTGATTCTTTTCCACAGTAATAAATGTGATGAATACTAGAATTAAACTTTGCTAACAAAGGTTGCTGTAGTTAAATCTCTCCCCCGCCCCACTCCACACCCCTCCCTTTCTCTCTCTGTCTCTCTTTTTCTCTTTCTCTCCATCTCTCTCCCTCTCTTTCTCTCTCTCTCTCTCTCTCTCTCTCTCTCTCTCTCTCTCTCTCTGTCACTCGCTCTCACCCTCTCACTCGTATGTGTGTTTTCAAGAAAAATTTTTGTCTGTGAGATTTGGATTTAAAGAAAAGAGAAGTGCTGCAATTTCTATCGAATAATAGTGGTTCTGGACAAGACTTTAGAAACCATTCTTGGTCAACAAGGGGATAAAATCAGTCAATACTTAAATTAATCCCCACTATTCACTGGAAGTTCAAATCCTGAAGGGAGAAGTTCAAACCTTTGGCCACATAGTATGAAGATGGGACCCATTGGTAAAGACCCTGTTGTTGGAAATGATTGAAAGTAAAAGGAACAAAGAATGGTACAGTTTAAGATAGATAGTGTCATGCAAATGATTAATATTAATTTGACAGACTTTGAGATATAGTAGAGCCTAGCAGAGCAATGTAGGCTCTGATCCATGGGGTCATGAAGAGTAGGACAGGACTCAATGACTGAACAACAAATGTGTACTATTAATTCTGTGAAATTAGATTTTTTTCTTTTCCCAAAAATAATCACGTCTTAACGTTAAATTTCTCAGTGACAACAATGTAAATTAAATTTCTGTTTTTCAACCTTCTCCTTCTATATTTTGTAATTCTCTGAGAATTTTTCTTGAATATTTTCCATTGATCAGTGAAAATCACAACCTGAGTGTCCTAAATAAATTGTTAGCTTTTATTGAAAATTATGTTTGAAATCTTTTTCAGATAGAATTATTGTTTCATTTTCTTATATTTTGTCATTTTAAATTTTCATTGACAATTTGTTCCATTGTAGTTATTCTCCTTCCTAATTTTTTTAGGAATGATTTTGCCAGAGGCTTAATTTCATCATCATTTGTATTTGCTTTTATTTTAACCTTAATTTGCATTACTGTGAATAGCAAATTCTCCTTTATTACTAAATTGAGATTATTATCCACTTCTGAGATTTATATTGGACAATTTTATTTTTTCTCTATTTCCTCCTTTTTATTAAAGCTCTTTTATTTACAATACATATACATGAGTAACTTTTTAAATACATACCCTTGAAAAAACCTTCTGTTCCAGATTTTCTCCTCCTTCCACCCACGCCATCTCCTAGATGACAGGTATTCCAATACATGTTAAATATGTTAAAATATGTGTTAAATCCAATATATGTATACATATTTAAGCAGTTATCTTGCTGCACAAGAAAAATTGGATCAAGAAGAAAAAAAAACCTGAGAAAGAAAGCAAAATGCAAGCAAACAACAATAGAAAGAGTGAGAATGCAATATTGTGGTCTACACTCATCTCTCTAGGTATAGATAACTCTCTCCATCACTAACCAATTGGTACTTGTAATGTTCTGGGTATCTTTCTGGAAGTCTTGGGACCAGCCTTCGTTTCAGCAGAGTAATCACCATGAGAATAACCAGGGATAAAGTCCAAAAATCTTTGTTGTCTCCTTCACATTTTTTCTGCTTTACTTAGAGCCTGGCAATCTTTCTGGAGGGCCTTCATATGGAACTTGTTTTCTGTGGAGAAATGAAGGAGAGCCACCAAGAGCCTGACCAAAGATGGAATGTTTCTCTCTTCCAGTCCTTATTGGCTCTTATATACTCTATTATAATTACATTATCGTAGGTGTTAATCTTGTAGTTCAGTAGTCAAACTGAACTAGAGAACTATTAAGTACCATGCTAAACTAGATAACCATTGTCTTACCAATTCTACTGAGTTAATAGCTTCTTTCAAGTATACTTCTCCAGAGTTCTACCCTATACATTTTGAACCACCTCATTGTTGAAGAGAGCCAAGACCATTAGAATTGATCATTATACAGTCTTCTTGTTGCCGTGTTCTTGTTCTGCTCATTTCATTTAGCATCAGTTCATGTAAGTCTCTCCAAGCCTCTGAAATTATCCTGTTGGTCATTTGTTACAGAACAATGATATTCCATAACATTCATATGCCACAATTTTCCCAACCATTCTCCAACTGATGGACATCTATTCAGTTTCCAATTTTTTGCCAATACAAAAGAGGCTGCCACAAACATTTGAGAATATATGGACACTTTTAAAATCTCTTTGGGATATAAGCACAGTAGAAACACTACTGGGCCAAATGGTATGCACAGTTTGATAACTTGTTGAGCATAGTTGCAAATTACTCTCCATGAACTATGTTATGCTGGACATTTTTAAAAATAAAAAACGCAAACAACAAATAAAAATTTCCCTAAATATCAGTCTAGAATAACAGATTTCTTAAGCACCCACTATCTATTAGGACATATGTTAAATTCTATCAATAAAAATGTTCAATGAGAAATCTCAGTTTATGAAGGGGTCTCAAAATTGATTAATGAAGAAATAGTAAGCTTCTGCTTATCAGATGTACTGAGTTCTCTGTGACCAGCTTTTTTTTAAGCAAAGAACTTGGTATGTAGGACAATCAGAGATATTTGTAAGGAATACCTGATTTGCTGAATGGAAGATGATGTTTTTGCATTAATTTTATTTTTTACATTTTTTTATTTTTTAAAGTTTTTTGTTTCTTTTTTTTTATTATAATAACTTTTTTATTGACAGAACCCAATCCCAGATAATTTTTTACAACATTATCCCTTGCATACACTTATGTTCAGATTTTTCCCCTCTCTTCCTCCACCTCCTCCCCTAGATGGCAAGCAGTCCTATCTATGTTGAATATGTCGCAGTATATCCTAGATACAATATATGTGTGCAGAACCAAACAGTTCTCTTGTTGAACAGGAAGAATTGGATTCAGAAGGTAAAAATAACCTGGGTAAAAATAACTAAGCCAACAAGATATTGCAATTAAAAAATATCAAAGAGCTTGATTGTATCTACTGGTTAATTTGTGTGGATTCATTGTGGATAAGATGATCTGAAGTGGAAGATGAAGATACAAGTTTTCCATCGAGTATTAGATCATTCTTGTTCTGCCGATTTGCAAATACTTCATTCTACCTGTCTTCTATAGGAGAACTTTGAAATTACAATTTCCTCAATTGATCCATCTTTCACCAGTTGTTTTTTCAACATTTTCTCCCTTTCTCTGGTGGAAATATAGACTCCAACTTCTAGGTGCAATCAGAAGTGTCACCCTGGATTCAAAAAGACAGCTCTGGAAAGACAGCCCAAGTGTTGCTATGCTTGCACCCCATGTCCTGAAGGGACAATTTCCAACCAGACAGGTAGGTTCCTAAAGATAAACTGTCCTTCTCCCAAAGTAATAGACATTCTCTTTTGTTAATCTTAAACTGGTGTGCTTTGTATTTGGAAAAATAATAATTTCTGAATTGAAATAACATTGCATTTTTCAGTCATTTTCATTTAATGTGCTTTGTGATCATTCTTATAATTAGAAGCATCCCCTGGTTCAACATACCAACAACCTTTTCAAGTAGAACCCATCAGGATTTTACTACCATTGGAATCCCTAATACTTCCCTGACCTTGTAGCCTAATTGAATCTTTCCCATTCCTGCAGGAAAGCTTAACCTGAAACTTAGTTCTAAACGTCCTTCCTTTTAAGGGAAATTTTAATAGAAAAAAAAACGTAATTCTAAAAACTTTCTAAGCACAGATGCATTTGGTTGAAGAGCAGAAGTCTGGCCTCTGGATTTAGTCTTCATGAAAATATCACTTGGATAAGATTGATCAGAGTTCTCAAGGGAGATTATTTGAAAGACTTATTTTCTGGAGGATGGAATCCCAACGCAAGGAAACTTGGCTCACAAAAAATTGAATTAAAATTGATAATCCTCAAACCTCTCTCTCAGTATTGGGCTTCAGTGTAAAAGCTGATGAGGCCTACTCCTGACTTCCTTTGTACTTGATATTAATCAATAAAATAGTATGTTTGAAAGTTGAAGCTTTGTGGGATTTTTTTCCCATTTATTAACTCTTCTATTTTATTTACATAACACTCTTTATATCTGTCCTTTGGAATTGGATTTTTATTCTCATTTTTCTTATATCATTATAATCAATCCCAAAAAATAACTTATTTCTTCTAAAGGCTAAAACTCTGAATAGGTGCACTAGAATCAGACAACTGAGCACTTAAGGTGAATTATCGATTGGACATTACTATATTACTATAGGCTTGGAATATGGCCCTTCACCCCTTGCTTGTCCTGGCTTCAGCTGATTCTCAGACATCCAGGGTACTAACCTAGACTTCACAATTTCTCCCCTTTTTTCAGTTAGTATTTCTTTTTTTTCCAATTACAATTATTTTTCTGAACATAATGTGTAGTATTTATTATGAAAGTTTTCCTTTGTGTAATAATAGCTTTTCACAAAGATAGTTTTAAACATTCAACATTGACAAAAAAAAAAAACCCTCGTGTTCTAAATTTTTCTCCCTCCTTCTTCATCTCTCTTCTTCCCTAGACAACAAATAATTCAAAGTAAGGTAAAACTTGCACACTTCTTCTCAACATATTTCCAGCTTTATTATGCTGTACAAGAAAATCAGACCAATAGAAAAAAATAAGAAAAAAAAAAAAACAAGGAAATAAGCAATGACAATAAAAGGTGGAAATACTATGTTGTGATCCATATTCAGTCCCCATAATCCTCTCTCTGAGTGTAGATGGCTGTCTCTATCATGTCTCATTGTTGAAAAGAGCCAAGTCCATCATAGTTGATCACCACATGTTAGCTGTTCAGGGTACAGTGTTCTCTTGATTCTACCCATTTCAATTTTTATCAGATCATGGAAATCTCTCGAGCCCTTTCTGAAATCAGCCTGCTGATCATTTCATATAGAACAATAATATTCCATTACATTCATATACCATAATTTATTCAGCCCCTCTCCAACTGGTGGGCATCTACTCAGTTTCCAGTTCTTTGGCATAACAAAAAGAACTGTTAAAATATTTTTTATACATGTGGGTGTTTTTCTCTTCTGTACGAGCTTTTTAGGATACAGACACAGTAGATCCACTGCTGGATGCACAGTTTGACAACCTTTTCCTCATAGTTCCAAATTGCTCTCCAGAATGGTTGGATCAGTTTACAACTCCACCAAAAAGGTATTAGTTTCCGGTTTTCCAACTTCCTCTCCAACATTCATCATTACCTTTCCCTGTCATCTTAGGCAATCTTTGAGGTGTGAAGTGGTACTGCAGAGTTGTCTTAATTTATATTTCTCTAATCCATAATGATTTAGAGCATTTTTTTCATATGACTAAAAATGGTTTTAATTACTTTTTCTGAAAATTATCTGTTTATATTCATGGACCATGTGCCAATTGAAGAATGGCTTGTAGCTATTACTTTATGTTGAGAGAAACACAACAAAAAGTCTTTTTAATCTAATTTTTAAAAACCAATTCTTGACCTTCCTCTAAGGTTTTAGTGTTTCATTTCTGGACTTAAAGTATTGGATTATGTATAAAAGGACCCTTTTGGACTCATTGTAAGTGGTTTCAAATTAAAATGGATTGCAGGGAGTTTGAATTTTTGTTCTGTAAACATATGACATGCAAAAAAATACTTTTAACACATTATTTTACCCATATGGGGAGAAAGGAAGATACTGAAATCCATGTTTATTTTATTCAGTCTTTAGAACATTTATGCTTCTTATTTAGAAGGAGTCCAAAAATGAGATGGAGCCCAATGAAATGAATAACACTGTGCTTTATAGGAGACAAAAAATCAGGTCAGTATGGGACCTACCATGATTTTACTGTTGTTCACAGATGCAGAGCAGTGCCTGCAGTGCCCTGAAGATCAATATCCTAATAGGGAAAGAGATCGGTGCCTTCCCAGGACTAGGACCTTCCTGGCCTATGAGGAACCTCTGGGAATGACTCTGGCCTGTGTAGCCATCTGCTTTTCCCTCCTCGCTGTGCTGGTCCTGGGAGTCTTTCTGAAGCACAGGGACACCCCCACAGTCAAAGCCAATAATCGCAGTCTCAGCTACACTCTGCTGGTCTCCCTCAGCCTCTGCTTCCTCTGCTCCTTGCTCTTCATTGGCCATCCTACCACAGCCACCTGCTTGATGCACCAAAGCACATTCGCAGTTGTCTTCACAGTGGCCTTTTCCTCCATTTTGGCTAAAACCATCACTGTGGTTCTGGCCTTCAGGGCCACCAAACCAGGGAGCAGGCTCTGCAGGTGGCTGGGATCCACAGCATCTTACTCTCTCATTTTCACCTGCACCCTCATCCAAATGTGTCTCTGTGGCATCTGGCTTGGGACATTCCCCCCCCCTTCCTGGAGATGGACATCCACTCTGAGCCAGGCTCCATTATCATCCAGGGCAATGAAGGCTCCCTCCTCATCTTCTACTGTGTCCTGGGCTACATGGCCTTGCTGGCCTTGCTGGCCTTGGCGAGCTTCACCCTGGCTTTCCTGGCCAGGAACCTGCCAGACACTTTCAACGAAGCCAAGTTCCTGACCTTCAGCATGCTTGTGTTCTGCAGCGTCTGGATCTCCTTCCTTCCCTCTACAGCAGAGCTCCAAGGGCAAGGCCATTGTGGCCTTGGAAGTTTTTGCCATCTTGACCTCCAGCACCGGGATTCTCACTTGCATCTTTGCTCCCAAGTGCTTTGTGATCCTTCTAAGAGCAGAACAAAATACTCTGCGGATACTTAAAAAGAAAGCTACTCCCTAAGAAGCCAGATATTTTCAAGCTCACCAATCACAGTCAAGGAACTCCTTTGATCCAATGTCATAATAAAATGTTAAAGGCATCTTATTCATTTCCCTCTGTTTTCTCTAATATTCATCTTTGGTTTTTATTTGAATATAACAGGATTATGCAAGCATTCTATTGCCTTATTTAAGAATAGAGGTAGAATGAGATCACTTCCTATTTTGTATTAGTTTACGGATAGCAGACAATAAGTGAATGACATTTTTAAATATAATTGTGGGATTTAATAAATGACTGTCTGGTTTCCAATCCTAACCTTTAATGAAATGAAGAAATCATTGTCATCTTACTCCCAGACCTAGTAGAAGATATGCTTTGCCATGAACTCCTGCTTTCTCCAGTTCCAAATTCTCTTGTCTAGGGCAGAAAATTCTCCATCCCCATTAGCCTGGGAAAAACTTAATTGTCGCTTTCAGAAGTAGGCCCATAGGATTTCCCATCCCTGTGTCAATGTTAAGTATAACAAGTGCAGGTCTTCCTGAGGATTAAGAAAAGGACACAATATGTCTACTACTTTTTTGCAGATGATATGATTTTGTGTAGAAGAAATTCTAGAAAGTCAACTTAAAAACAAGTAGAAATAAGGAATCATTTCAGCAAAAATGGCAGGATATGGAGAGAGTGATGCTGAGTGAAATGAACAGGACCAGGAGATCATTATATACTTCAACAACAATACTAGATGATGACCAATTCTGATGGACCTGGCCATTCTCGACAATGAGATGAACCTAATCAGTTCCAATGGAGCAGGAATGAACTGAACCAGCAAAAGAACTCTGGGAGATGACTAAGAACCATTACATTGAATTCCCAATCCCTCTATTTTTGCCCACCTGCATTTTTGATTTCCTTCACAGGCTCTTTGTACAATATTTCAGATTCTGATTCTTTTTGTACAGGAAAATAACGGTTTGGTCATGTATACTTATTGTGTATCTAATTTATATTTTAATATATTTGACATCTGCTGGTCACCCTGCCATCTGGGGGAGGGAGCGGGGGGAAGGAGGGGAAAAATTGGAACAAGAGGTTTGGCAATTATCATTGCTGTAAAGTTACCCATACATAAAACCTGTAAATAAAAGGCTATTAAAAATAGAAGAAATAAAATAAAAATAAAAATTTAATTTAAAAATGGCAGGAGGAGATAAATCCATGCAAATCATTAACATTTCTGTTTGTTAATCACCAAATGATGTAGAAAGCCCTAGAAAGACAAGTTTCTAGTAATAACATTATAGACAGTACAAAACATTTGAGCGTCTGAGAAAACTATTCACACAAATACAGAAAGATCTAATTAACTGGATAAATGCTAATTGCTCATGATTAGACCAATCAATATAATTCAGTGAAGATAATACTTAAATTTATTTACTTATTCTGTGATACTATCTGTGTATGAAGTAAACTTTGGCAGTTTGAGTCATATGGGAGTAAATAAGTAAAGGCCACACTAGGAAAGTCAGGTGGGCAATTACCAAATACTCAAGTATCTAATAACATTTAAACTCAATTCATCTGAAGAAATGTCTGATCTGGAATATGAAGGGAAATGCGGAAGAAAATATCAAGAGAAAAGGGGAAAAATGAAATTCACAAAGCTCAAACCATATTATCAACTACAAAAATTGAAATCATTGGACATTTGTTAAAAATAAAAATGTAAATCAATGACAGAAAAAGGGAGACCCAAATTTAGTTGAACTTGGTAAAATTCACCTTTTGAGCGTTGAATATAAAGAATTCTGAGCCCTCCAGAATTGACACTTTGGAATTATGGGTCAGGAAAAGACTTTTGAGATTCCCTGGGACAATAAATAGCAAATTAATCAAGTGTTCCACAAATCAATTGAGATTATTCACTAGAAGGGCAAATATTGAAGCAGAATCTTTAAAAATCAATGTGCACAATGGAAAGATGGAACTCACTGGAAAAGATGCTGCTATAGAGCAATATTGAAGGGAAAAAGACAAATACATAGGAGAGAAGAAGATGGATGGATAGTGTCATGGAGATAAAGAAGAACTTGGGCAATCCTTGAGAGATAATGGAGGAGAGAAGGAGTTGGTGTACTATGGTCTGAGTCACAGAATGAGACACAGCTGTATAACAATAACAATATCCACCACAACAGCAACAGTATCATGGGCAAAGTAATTGAACAAACTTTTAACAAATTTCTTAAGACAAGATGTCCTCCACTAGTTACATTTACCAGTGGATCCTGCTTTGTGGGGTTTTGTTGTTGTTGTTGTTGTCCTTTTGTTTGTGGTGGGTTTTTTTTCTGTTTGGGTGGGTTTGGGGGAGTTGTTTGTAGTTTTTGAGAGGCCAATTGAATTTAAATGACTTTTCCTCAGTCATATGGCTAGAAAATAGCTGAGGCCACATTTGAACTCAGGGATATGAATTTTGCTGGTTCCAGGCATATGGTGACCCCTTGCTATATTTTTATTATTGTATTTTATTAGTGGAAGAAATAAAACTTTAAACCTGAGGAGGTAGGGATTCTTAGGGAGCCTACCTCATCAGCTCCTTTTCCTGTTCATTTCAGGTACAATGGAGTTGAACCTGCTGCTGACTCATGTGTCTATTTATCCTGATTTTGTCCATGGAGTAATGTAGGGAGCAAGATTGGGAAAGGCAGTTAAGTTGTCATGTTGGAAATTTTCCTTTTATTTGGAAGCCAATTGGTGTTAAGTGACTTGCCAGAGCCACACAGCTGGGAAGTGGTAAGTGTCTGAAGCAGGTTTGAAAGCAGGTCCTTGTGACTCCAAGAGCAGTGCTCTAGCCACTGTACCATTCAGCTGTCTTCTATAAGTGAATTCTATTATAATTCTCTAGAACAATTTACCACAATATTATATAAAACATTTGAAAAAATAGATTAAAAAGTAGCTATAAAAATGTATGTTATGACCCAAATATCATGTTAATCTCACAACTAGAGAGAGTAAAGAGTGCCAGATGAATGAAATTCCCAAGGTATCATTTTATGGAGATTAAAACAAAATCACAAAGAATTCATTTGGAACAACAAAAGACAAGAGTATCCAAACAATCCAATGGTTAAAAAAAAAAAAAACTATGAAAGTAGTTTTGCAATAGCAGATTATAAACTATATGACAAAGTAGTAGTGGCTAAGAAATAAAGTATTAAGTCAAAGGAATAGATTAAAGACACAAAACACATATTGTGTGTAGTACACAATACATAATAAGGACCATAATAAGGACTTGTAGTCCAGACTTTAATAAACTTAAAAACCCTAGTCTTCCAGATACAACAAAATGTTTGAGAAAGTTTATAGGCCAAACTAGAAGGCAGTTTAGCAGAAGTAGCTATAGACCACCATAATACACCAAATATTAGGTTACCATCACAAAAGATAAATGATTTATACAGGGTGTTAATATACTTAAATGGAAGGAGCATGGAAGAATAGACCTGTCAGATCTGTGGATAAGGGAAAACTTTATGACCAAACAAGAGATAAAAAGGATCACAGGAAACCTAATGAAAAAAATTACAAGAAATTAAAAACGATTTGAGTTAAAATGTAACTAAAAAGAGAAGAAAAGCAACAAAAAGTAAAATACATATTTGTGTACATGTACCTATTTGCACCAAATGTCTTTGAAGAACATCTCATATACAAATTATTCTCCAGTTAATAAATTGACTGAAGATATGAATAGGTGATTTTCAGGAAAAAATCAATTAAAATTATTACTAGTTGCCTGAAAAAATTCTGTAAATTTTTATTAATTAGTGAAATAAATATTAAAATAATTCTAAGACATTATATTCTACTTTCCCACCCAACATATACAACAATATTTTGGTAGGTATGTATTTCAATGTGTGTGTCTGTGTATGTGCAGTAGTGTATTTAAAAAAAAAACAAATGGTGACTTTTCCCAGCTCCATATAATATTTCTCTTTACATCTTCAAGAGTTAAATTAATTTTCAAATCACTGCCTACTTCATCTGTTCTTGAGACTTTTCCAGATAAGGAATTGGCTTAAATCTTTGACTTAATTTCTCATTATAGATGTAAACTAAAAATACATATAATGTTTAATAAATACTTTGAATTCAGACTGTTTTTCATTAGATTAGCTTAAAATATGCTGGATTAAGTCTTTTTAAGAAATTAAAATGATTTTAAAAATTGAATGCGAATGATAGTGGAAAAATGCAGAAATAAATGTGGCCTACAGAACAAAGGATTGGAAGCAGAATCTTCAGCTTAGAATAATATGAAAAAATTCTTAAAAATTAGAATGCAGAAAATTTTCAGTGAGACTAATGTATTTTAAAATAAAATTAATAAGTATAAAATTAAAAAATATATATATTTCAAAAGTAATCATTAAGATATTAATCAAAGAAGGCTTAGGCATTATTAGTACACCAGAAAATTGTGACTAAAATGGTTTCTGGACATTGTATTTCAAGGAATTCCAATTAGCCAAAATGGCAGAACAAAGAGAACAGTACAGCAAAGTTCTTCTACTATGACCCTTCAAATAGCATTAGAATAACCCCTCAAATTAAATTGTCGATTAGCCTGGTCAATAAAAGCTTAGAGTTAGGGATTTTTTCCCAGATATAGACCAGTTAGACCCTGGGTTGGGGACTGACCCAGAAAGAAGCATCACCAACGGTGAATCAAGGATATACCCATGACTAAGCTTGTAGCATGTATAGGATCTCAGAACTCAGGTCTGTAAGAATATCATGCCTTTTCTCTTTGTAAAATTGAAATCAAATTTCTGCCCAGGTTTATTTTTCTTTGAAGTTTTCTTGAAGATATTTTCAAATCATACTCTGACTCTGAATTTTTTTCCTGAAGAGTCCATTCAAAATAATTGCTCTTTCTGAAAATATTCTTTTTTATCATTCCTTCTTAGTGTTTAATAATTCGCTTTTGATTTTAAGATGTACTCTCAAGGAGGGAATTTCTGGGTTGACCTAGGATGAAAAAGATAGGAGAGTCTTTGGGGAATTTCAGATCCCATTAAAACTGGGAAGGCTCCAGAGACTGAAAACAAGCAAGAATGTTCACAAACTTTTTTTTCCATAAGTTTAGAATTTTTTAAGATGAAGGACACAGGTGCAGAATTGCTGGGCTAGCTGGTCCTTGGAGAAACTCACTCTCAGACTCTGATCAAAATATTTGTTTGACTTGCACCCAAGAGATGAGAACCACTTTTCCTTATTCATCTGCAGGGAGCTAGATGAATAATATCCAGGAGGCAAAAATGTCAAATAAATATGTCCTGCTCACTCAAACTTTTGCCTTTATCCCAAATAGAGGCCCACTTCATGTCTCACATTCTGCTTTCCCAAGGAGAAGAGACTGTACAAAGTTTGAGCAGCTATTAAAAAAGACAAATGTTTAACAACAGAGCATGTGCTTATAAATGCAAGAACTCCGGTCTCCAATCACCATATACTCCATCACTCCTTGGCTCTTTAGAGATCTGGGACATTCACCATGGCCTTGGGGAAACTGAGACTCTCATCCTCTATATTATTTGGATTTCTGATTTTGCAGATTTTCTTATCTGAGTACCAGATGGTCAGGAATCCTTGTCACATAGAAAGAAGCTTCAATCCCACATATAGAAAAGAAGGGGACTTAATCATTGCTGGATTCCTCTCCCTTTTTGTGAAGGTAGAAATTCAAGTGAACAAATTTTTCTTCACAATGAGTCCCTTCAGGATTTATGCATTACCAATGTAAGTAGTTACTTTCCCACCCGCCCTAATATATGCAATAGTAATCCATATTTCTTATTGATTGTTTGTTGGTAGAGTTGTGTTTTCTTTATTCTCAGAACTTTGGATAAAGCAAAGATGTGGGTTCAAAAATGACTGGGAATCTAATATTCAAGAAGTTGATAAATTAAAAGTGTTGTTCATGTGCAGTGCAGAAAACATAGAGAGACTATTCATCCCAACTCTATATGGCATTATAAACCATCACAGATTCATCTCCACTGGTGAGAAAAACTCACCCAGTACAAGGAGGGGTGAAACACATTAGGGAGGACCTACTCTCGAAATTGGAGTTTAGGTATCAAAACTGTATTCTCTAAGAATGGACATGGGTAAGACCTGATTACTTGTTCTTAATAGGGGAGGAAATACTCACAGTTGTGATGATATGTGATGAAAATCTCAAGGTCATTTATGTATGCTTGGCTTCAGTAAGATTTGGGTAAAGAGTGTTTCTAAATCATAACAACATAAAATGGGGTGGGGGAAAATCTAATATTCATTATCTTAAGCATCAGAAAACAGAACAAGTTCAGAATACTCCACTAAGTCCAGTTTTATCTAATCCAAAGCTTCAAGCCTTAGCTTGCTACCAGAGAGCTGCTAGACAAAAGGAACGACATATCTTATCTTTACTTAACTTTGTAGTACTTACTTTACTTAACTTAACTTTAAAACTTTGATGGGTGTTAGGACCATTTGATGTAAATGATTCCATATTGATGTTTTACCAATATCAGAATAATATCACAATACATCAAAAATACCCAAAAATATGAACATTACAATGTCAACGGGTGCCATGTATATCAAACTACTGACAAATCCAATACTTGCACTGAGATTTTTCATCATTTTATGTCTAGTAAATATAAAGTATAGGGAAATTTTCGACATTTATTATCCCTTGTCATTTTTGTGACATTTTAAATAAAACCAAAAGGACCACCAAACCACTTTCTATGTTCCACACTCCATCTCTCATTTTTATGCTTTTGTCAATGCTGTCCCCCATTGTAGGAATGGAATCTCTTCTAAGTTCCATGTCTCAGAATTCCTATTTTCATTTAAAATTCAACTCACTTGATATGAAGATGTTTCTGCTCTGCCTGAACTATTGATGACTTTCTCCAAGTCATATTTCATCAACTTTGTCCCAAATATCTACTTCAGATAGGGATACATTTTCTTTTCTGGCCAAAAGAAGAGAGGTATTTTTTCTTCTTTCTTTTGTCTTTCTATCCCGATGAGTATGGTAGCTATTTCATCTAGAGTCAAATTAGTACTGAACCTTGAATCTTTCAGTATTACCCATTACATGCTCATGAAAATCTTTTGAAATATATGTGTTCCATTTACTTTCCAGTGTATAATGTTAAAAATCATTATAAGGCCTTCAGAAGCTATTTCACCAATATAATCGTATATTCCTACCTAACATGCTTTGCATAGTAATCTCCTCATTGCAATTTGAGAATTAGAAATCCATTCTTCTATTTTTGTTAAGGATAATCAGAATGCATGAATTGTTTAATTCTTTTTCAAAGTGAGATATATTCTAATGTCTAAAGTATATCATCATCTGTGTATTTGTGTGTTTGTGAATGTGTTTGCATTTTATTCTGTGTGGTTTTGAATCTTACAGGATATAGGTCAAGTCTGTCATATTACAATTGTGGACACTGACACTCATGGTGGTGAAATAATGTGCTCAGGACCACAACTTTAGTCAATTATAGGGACAGGATTTAGGATAAGACTATCTGATTCCATATTTGACACCCTTCCCACTATGAAAATTTGCTGTTTCTTTGCATATAGAGTTTTGCCTGTTTTTTTTTTATTTCTTCTCTCACTTTAGGTCAATGTTCAAACAATATCACCATTTCCTTGCTTTTCAATATGCTGTTGATGAGATCAACAAGAACCCCGATTTGTTGCCCAACACAACCTTGGGATATCAGTTGCTCAATAATTTCCATCTGGAGACACTAGCTGTGGAGAGTTCCTTAATATGGCTGTCAGGGAGAGGTCCCATTATCCCAAATTATAGCTGTGATAAACAGTCCAATTCTGTGGCTGTCATTGGAGGGATGTCAGCTACACTTTCCATGGCTATGGCCACCATCCTCAAACTGTATAAAGTTCCACAGGTAAGAGAGACCAGTACAGTCACTCATTTTCATCCAATATGTTCTTTATATTTAAAGCCACAAATTCTTTATAATCTGTTGTGATATAGAGTCAATAAGTCAATAACCAAATATTGAGAAGTCTTCCAACATGTTCTGACAAAAGGAGATATAAAAAAGGAGGAAATGGTTCTTTCCATCGGAGAAATCATTCTGTATGCTAGGTGAGGTGATGCTCTGATGATTTTGAACCAGGGAAAAATCTAAAGATTACTATACTTCTAATTCACATTTAGTACTTGTATAGAACTCTGAAGACTTTAACTAGAAGAAAGATTTCTTTATCCTCACCTCCAAAAATTCCCATGGAGAGGTCTCTCTTCCTATTCATTTTGAAATTGATTTCAGTATTTTCCCTAAAAGCATGAAGCTCTAGTATTTGTCTCCATCAGAATGTACTAACAAAGAGCATCGAATTCTGGGTTTACTGAGATCTTTCAATCAGTCAATTCCTTGGGAAATATACCTAATAATGATGCTAATGTATCAAATGGTAAAGATAGTTGTATACTATTTTTGGTGTAATTTAAATGGGTCTTTAAACTGGTTGAATCAGTTCACAATTCCAACAAAAGTCTTAGTATCCCAGTTTTTCTAAATCCCCTCTCTTTTGTTTGTCCTTTGTTCCTTCTCCCCTTTCAAACAATTTAATACCTTTATGATAGTATTTCATAGTTAGTTTAGTTTACATTTCTTTAATGAATGAGAGGATACTCATGTAGAAACTAACCTAGTTAGAACCATAGCTAATTTATTTTAAAATGTTTTTGCTTTCTCACTGGGGGTATAAGAGAGTGTCTTTTTATAATTTCTCTACTAAAGGAAAAAAGTGACATGATTGTGGGTCATATTTTATACATTTTAGTGCACATTTAAGCCTGTTATACTATATGTTAAAGGATGAGAAAGTACTATTGTCCTACCTTCCCACTTTATGGCATGAGGCATGTTGGAATTAGGCAATACTTTCTCTCTTTTTTGTTAGTTTTTTTGTTTTTAATACACAATATTTTTGAATTACGTTGGGCGAGAAAAATTAGACCAAAAGGGAAAAGAATGGGAGAGATTTAAAAATAGAAAAAACAAGGAAACAAAGCATGTGTTGATTTACATTTAGTCTTCTCGACCTTTTTTCTGGATGCAGATGGCATTTTATGTGCAAAGTCTATTGGTGTAATGTTGTGCTGGTTTTCTGGAGGTTTTTGGGCAGCCTTCCTTTCAGCAGAGTAATCACCACAAGAATAGCCAGGTGTTAAAGTCCAAAAGTCTTTACTGTCTCCTTTGAAGTCCTATCTCCTTCACTTAGGGCTCCACTAGTTTTCTGGAGGGCCTGCAGACAGGACTTGGTCTCAGTGAAAGAATGCAAGAGGCCAGGCCAGCCACCATGAGGCTGATGAAGATACAATTGAATTTGGTCCAGTCCTTCCAGGTTGTTATATCCTCCATTATCATAGGTGTGAATCTTTTGGAAGTATATCAAGTACTAAGTACATGTACTGAACTAGAGAACTACTAAGCACCATGCTAACCTAGATAACCATTGTCTTTATCAATCTACGGACTTAGCACCTTGTAAGAATCCTTGTTTCAAGTTCAGAGTTCTGGCCCATAACATATTGGGATTTGCATCTCTGAACTGCTCTGAACCACGACTATCATAGATTATTTTCTCACATTCTTGCTGTTGTTGTGAACAATTTATTCCTTGTTCTGCTTCTTTTGCTCAGAATCAATTCATGTAAATCTTTCCAGGCCTTTCTATGATCGGCTTGTTCATCATTTTTATAGAACAATAATATTCCATTACCTTCCTGTACCAAAGTTTATTCAGCCATTCACCAGTTGAAGGGAATCCACCCTTTTTCCAATTCTTTGTTATCACAAAAAGACCTGCTACAAACATTTTTTGCAGATATACTTCCTTTTCCCTGCTTTATGATTCCTTTCCTACAAACTCAGTAATGGTACTGCTGGGTTAAAGAACATGCACAGTTTTATTGCCCATTGAGCATAGGACAGATTACTCTCCAGAATGGTTGGATAAGTTCACAACTCCTCAAATAAAGCATGAATAACCCAGTTTTCCCACATCCCTCCAAAATTTATCATTATCTTTTCCTGTCACCTTAGCCAATCTGAAAGGTATGAGATAGTACTGCAGAAATGTTTTAATTTTCAATTTTCTAATCAATAGTGATTTAGAGCATTTTTTCATATCATTATAAATGGCTTTAATTTTGTCATCTGAAAATTGTTTGCAAGGTTAGCATTGCCTGCTCTAGTCAGGAAAGGGTCTGGTTTCCCAGAGTTTGTCTTCTGAGCTGGGACTGGAAGTTGCTCTACTGATTTGCTCCTCTAATTTGTCATGACTAAGGGTATTAATTGCTGGTTTGCTGTTTTAAGCTCCTCTCACTGCCTTTCCCAAGTCTATCTAACCTGGACTGAATGCCCCTTTCACCCTAGTGAGATTGACCTTTCTTGAATTTTTTAGTCTATTTTGAACAGGAGAGTGATTTCATTCCATCAGATTCTGTTCAGAGAAATAAAATTCCCCCTATGTATACTATAGAAAATCTCAGTAATACAATTGTTGATATTTGAACTGAAAGAGAAGTAAGATGAGTTAGAGAAGACATGTAACTATGCTTAACTATTTAATTAACAACTTCATGCAGGAGACACAAAAATGTTCTACTTGAATATACAGAAAAGAAATAGGAACAAGTCAATGTTCCAAAGAGACTGATTTAGCTACAAAGTTAAGAAAAAAAATTCTATCTTTTAGTCAAGTTATCTAAAAGGGGTAAAGACATTTTGGGGAGAATTTTTTCCTTCTTTAAATGCTACAAGCAGAAACTTAGAAATTACTTCATGGAGACATTGGAAAAAGGATTCTTGGTTGGGTGCAGTTTCAGATTTTCCTTCCAACTCTTCCATTCCAAAACAACATAATTTTCTGATCTAAAACTATAAAATTTACAAGCAAATTATCTGCTCTGTGACACTCATTAATAGTTGTTTAATATACAAATATAAAAGTCAAATTCCTGCAGTGAAGGAACTCATTGTCTTCTTTATGTTTCATTTAGATTAGCTATGGTTCATTTGATCTTCTACTGAATGATAAAGTCCAGTATCCTTATGTATATCAGATGGGGAAAGAGCAATCTGCTCTTCACCTGGCCTTCATCCAATTGATGCTGCATTTTGATTGGACTTGGATAGGACTGCTTCTTTCTGATAATCTAAGAGGGGAAAGGTTCTTCCAGGATCTGAAAGAAGAAATGGTCAGGAATAATTTGTGTGTGACTTTCAAGGAAAGAGTGCCCCAAAATTTTAGAGATAGAGAAGATTTTGACCTATTTTCTAGGATTATTTCATCATCATCAAATGTGATTTTCATCTATGGAGATGCTGATTCTCTTCATGAACTTCCCACAGTATTCATAACTTTTAAACCTTACGGGAAATTGTTTATTACCGAATCTTCCTGGGATTTTTTTATTGATTCTAATTCTGAAGTGTTCCCCATTTTTCATGGTACAATATTATTTTCTTATACCAAGATGGAGATTCCTGGTTTTACAGATTTTGTAAGAAGCCTGAATACAAGTGTGGACCCTAAGGACATTTTCCGCAAATCTTTCTGGGAGAGTGCCTTTCATTGTAGATTGTCCAAAAAAAGTGATATAGAAATATTCTATCCTTTGTGCTTAAAAGATCTTTCGATCAAAGATTTGCCTTCTATGGATAATGGCATGGCCCTTATGGAACCGATTCCAAATGTTTACAATGCAGTGTATTTAGTGGCCCATGCTCTCCATCAAATGCTCCATTCTGAGGTAAAGGAGGCATCAGACTTTGCAAGAAACCTAGATCTTCCTTGGAAGGTAACATATCGCTTCAAAAATTGGCCTTAGCACAGGCTACTCACAACATTCTGTTGATAATGATTTGTTCTAGAGACCCAGAATTACATGTAATCACAAAGGGGAAAAACTGAAAAAATATATAAAGGAATAACTCAAGTCATCATTCTGGGTGGAAAAAATGAAATTACTTCATATTTATTTATTTCAAATCTTATATAACAATTTTTTTAAAAATAATTTATTTAATAGTTTCCTCAGTTACATTTAAAATAATTTTTGTGTTTGTTTTTAAAACTTTTGAGTTACAGATTCTCTCCATTGTTCCCACTCCAGTTCCTTTTAAGAAAACATATGTGAAATTATGCAAACCATTTCCATAAAAGCATGTTGTTAAAGAAAAGAGACCTCTCAACCTAATTTTAAAAACTTACAAAAATAAATTGAGAGAGAGTAAAAGAGAGAGAGAGAGAGAGAGAGATAAAGAGAACAAGAAACAGAGCAGGAGTGAGAGACAGACAGACAAAGCCAGAGAGAGAAAGAGAGAGAGAGAGAGAGAGAGAGAGAGAGAGAGAGAGAGAGAATACATCAATGTGACACATTCATTTTCTTCCCTGGGTATGGAAAGATTTTTTTAAAATCACACAATTCTTCAGAGTATTCATGGATCATTTATACTACTGAGAACAGCTGGTAATCACAGAACATTGGTATTACTATGTATATAGTACATTTCACTTTGCTTGAGTCCATGGAAGATTTTCCAAAATATTTTTCTGAGAGCATTCTGCTCATCATTTCCCATAGAACAATAATATTCCAGAAAAAAAACATATACCAAAATTTATTTATCCATTTCCCAATTGATGGACATCCCCTCAATTTTCTATTTTTATATTATATGTACTTTTCTTACTTAATGTACTCAATTTGAAAATTTGTAGAAAGTGGCTTTCTTCTATGAAGCTCTTCTTCACTTTGTAGTAAAAATCCAAATCTTTCTGCTATTCTAATTGTATCTTGCTTAATTACATTATTCTTTTCATTTCCTTTGAAAAATTTGACATGATTTGTATGTATAGGAGTTATTTGTAGAACACATTACAGGTCTTCAAAAAAGTGACAAACTTTGGGCTTTTTCCCACCAATGGGAAAAGCATATGTTTGTATTATAATGCCGAACGATTTTCCTTGGATTCCGACAGAAATCATCCTGTTATTTTTGATTCCATAGCCGAGTACTGCTTTTTGCACATTTTTATAGATTATAGCGTTTACTTTATTTCTCCTAAGTGATTCTTTTCCACAGTTATATATGTGATGATTACTAGAATTAAACTTTATTAACAAAGGTTTCTGTAGTTAAAACTCTCCTCTCTTGCTCTCGCTCTTGCTCTCTCATTCGTATCTGTGTTTTCAAGAAACAATATTGCCTGTGAAATTTGGACTAAAAGGAAAAATAAGTGCTTTACAACTGATTATGTTGAATAATAGTGCTGCTAGACAAGCCTGTAGAAAGACTCTTGGTCAACCAGGGGATAAAATTAGTCAATACTTAAATTAATCCCCACTTTTCACAGGAAGTTCAAATCCTGAAGCAGAAGTTCAAACTTTTGGCCACATAATATGACGATGGGACCCTTTGGCAAAGACCCTGTTGTTGGAAACAATTGAAAATAAAAGGAACAAAGAATGGTACAGTTTAATATAGATAGTGTCATGGAAACGATTAATATAACTTGAACAGACTTTGAGATACAGTAGAGCATAGCAGGCCAATGCAGGCTATGGTCCATAGGGTCATGAAGAGTAGGACAGAACTCAATGACTGAACAACAAATGTGTTCTATTTAATCTGTCCGATTAGATTTTTTTTCTTTTCTCTAAAATAATAAGGTCTTACCATTAAATTTCTCAGTGACAACAATGTAGATTAAATTTCTGTTTTTCAATGTTCTCATTCTATATTTTGTAATTCTCTGGGAAATTTTCTTGAATATTTTCCATTGACCAATGAAAAACACAACCTGAGTGACCCAAATGAATTTCTAGCTTTTAATGAAAACTCTGTTTCAAATCTTTCTCAGATTGAATTATTGTTTCATTTTCTTACACTTTGTCATTTTAAAATTTTATTTATATGACCAGCAGGATGATTTCAGAAAGGCCTGGAGAGACTTACATGAACTAATGCTGAGTGAAATGAGCAGGACCAGGAGATCATTATATACTTCAACAACAATACTATATGATGATCAATTCTGATGGACGTGGTCATCTCCAGCAATGAGATGAACCAAATCAGTTCCACTAGAGTAGTAATGAACTGAACCAGCTACACCCAGCGAAAGAAGTCTGGGAGATGACTATGAACATAGTATGAACATCGAAATCCTTCTATCTTTGTCCACCTGAATTTTTGATTTCCTTCACAGGTTAATTGTACACTATTTCAAAGTTTTGTACAACAAAATAACTGTTTGGACATGTATACATATATTTTATTTAACTTATACTTTAACATATTTAACATGTATTGGTCAATCTGCCATCTGAGGAAGGGGATGAGGGAAGGAAGAGAGAAGTTGGAACAAATGGTTTGGCAATTGTCAGTGCTGTAAAATTACACATGTGTATGGGTAATTTTAAAATTTTCATTTATAATTTGTTCCATTGTAGTTATTCTCCTTCCTATATTTTTCAGGAATGATTTTGCTGAAGGTTTAATTTCATTATCATTTGTTTTTGCTTTTACTTTAACCTGGAATTGCATTACAGTGAATAGCAAATTCTCCTTTATTCCTAAATTGACCTTATTATCCACTTCTGAGTTTTATATTAGACAATTTTATTTTTCCCTTTTCCCCTTTTTTTATTAAAAAATTTATTTACAATACTTATATATGAGTAATGTTTTAATATTTACCCTTGCAAAACCTTCTGTTCCAGATTTTCCATCAGCCCTATCTCCTAGATGACAGGTATTCCATGTTAAATGTGTTAAAATATATGTTAAATTCAATTTATATATATATATATATATATTTATACAATTATCTTGCTGCACAAGAAAAATCGGATCAAGAAGGAATAAAAAACCTGAGAAAGAAAACAAAATGCAAGCAAACAACAACAGAAAGAGTGAGAATGCAATATTGTGGTCTACACTCATTTCCCACAGTCCTCTCTCTGGGAGTAGATGGCTCTCTTCATCACTAAACAACTGGAACTTGTAATGTTCTGGTTATCTTCCTGGAGGTCTTGGGACCAGCCTTCATTTTAGCAGAGTAATCACCATGAAAATAGGAATTATTGATTTGCTGAATGGAAGATGATATTTTTGCATTAATTTTATTTTTTACATTTTTTATTTTTTAAAGCTTTTTGGTTTCAAAACATATGCATAGATAGTATTAAAGATTCACCCTTCCAAATCCTTGCATTCCAAATATTTTTTCTTCTGATCCCCTCCCTTAGACAGCAAGTAATCCAATATATGTTAAACATCTGCAATTCTTCTGTGCATATTTTCACAATTACCATGCCGCACAAGAAAAATCAGATCAAAAAGCGAAAAAAAAATGTAATCAAAAAACAAATAAATTGAAAATACAAAATATGTTGTGATCTACACTCAGTCCCCACAGTCCTCTCTCTGGCTACAGATGGTTTTTTCCATCACAAGACCATTGGAATTGGCCTGATGATTATACATCTTTTGAAGTAAGTTTAATATCTGTAGAAAATAATTGGTTATCAGCTTTGTTAGTTTTTATTTGTCCTTAGTTTTCAAGGAGAAAGGAGAAAAAGAGTGTGGAACTCTAAAAGTAGCTCAAGAAGAAGAATGACAACTTTTGGAAGCTCCAAATCCAGAGCCTGGTTTCCATTAATTGACTAATTAATAGTCAATTCTGGGACATGGGCATGAATCCTTCTTTCCCCAAAGACTAACTTACCACCTGTCCTTGCTTTCAGCTCCATCACATTCTGAAATCCATCAATTCTGTGAATAATGCTATTAACGAGTCACATGAGGATGGAGCCCAGTCAGATGCTGAGATATATGATATACTGAATTATAAATCCTTTCCTGACCAGATAGAGACACTGGTCAAAGTTGGAGAAGTATATCCTCTTGCTCAGAGATTCACCATCAAGGAAGAAGACATAGATTGGCCAGAATATTTCGATCAGGTAAGGGGCCAATGAATATGAACTTTATCACTTTGTTTCTTTAGCTTCCTGGACACTGGTTGTTTTTTCATTGCTACCAGGATGTTTCTTACAGATACTGGAAATGTGTGTGATAGGCTACTTATATCCACTTACTCTTCTGTTTTGCTCTGATCAAGAGTTCTATGATTTTCTTTTTTCAGTCCCACTTGCACATTCTTTCCAGCTAAGTTAAATAATGATCTGAATTGTTCATACTAAGAGAATCTTGATATATCCCAGATTAAGTGAGTAAGTTTGAAAAATAACAATAGGGCACAGCGTAAAGAAAAATCATCCCCCAAAGTGATTTATTTATAGATTGCACAATATCGGGATTTGTATAGACAAATAAATTAATCCGAGTTTGTATTTGAGTTGGGTACAATTGTACAAGCTGTGTTTTATTTTAAAGACACAATGGCTTTAGAGATCTTTAATGTAAATGTTGCAGCCATAGCCTCTGCTGATATTAAACATGCATTTCTATACAATTTCATCTGTGTATAATTGGATAAATTCCATGCTACCCTTTACAATAGTCCTAAGAAGAGATTTCATATGTCAGCCTGAGAATAAGATTAGCCTGTAAAATCACCTTATTCTTCGATTCAATCAAGCTGAACAGAGCAATTAGTTTATTTTAGTACATACTCTCTAAAATTATGATTCCCTGAAACATTCTGGGTAGAATGTTTAAAATTACAAATTTATAAAAACATAAAAAACCAAAACTTTTGTGGGTTGGAAATTAATGCAATATATTTCCTCTTGTCTGGTCAACAATTTTTCAGCGTTATCAATCCTAAAATGGAATGAAGTTTAGAGTTAAATTGGTACTTGGGAAAAACTAAGCCAACAAGATATTATAATTAAAAAAAATATCAAGGAGCTTGATTGTACCTACTGATCAATTTGTGTGGATTCATTGGGGATAAGATGATCTGAAGTGGAAGATTTAGATAAAAGTTTTCCATTGAGAATTAGATCATTCTTGTCCTGCAGAATTGCAAATACTTTATTCTACCTGTCTTCTATAGGAGAACTTTGAAATCACAATTTCCTCAATTCATCCATCTTTCACCAGTTGTTTTTTCAACAACATTTTCTCCCTTTCTCTGGTGGAAATATAGACTCCAACTTCTAGGTGCAATCTGAAGTGTGGCCCTGGATTCCAAAAGACAGCTCTTGAAAGCCAGCCCAACTGTTGCTATGCTTGCACCCCATGTCCTGAAGGGACAATTTCCAACCAGACAGGTGGGTTCTTAAAGATAAACTGTCCTTCTCCCAAAGTAATAGACATTCTCATTTATTAATCTTAAACTGATGTGCTTTGTATTTGGCAAAATAATAATTTCTGAGTTGAAATAACATTGCATTTATTCAGTCCTTTTCATTCAATGTGCTTTGTGATCATTCTTATAATTAGAAGCATCCCCTGGTTCAAGATACCAAAAATCTTTCCAAGCAGAACCCATCAGGATTTTACTACCATGGGAATCCCTAATACTTCCCTGACCTTGTAGCCTAATTGGAATCTTCCCCATTCCTGCAGGAAAGCTTAATCTAAAACAGTTCTAAACTTCCTCCCTCTTAAGGGAAAAATTAATAGGAAAAAACTTAATTCTAAAAACTTTCTAAGCACAGATGCATTTGGTTGAAGAGCAGAAGTCTGGCCTCTGGATTCAGTTTTCATGAAAATGTCCCTTGGATAAGATTGATCAGAGTTCTCAAGGGAGATTATTTGAAAGATTTGTTTTCTGGAGGATGGAGTCCCAACTCAAGGAAACTTGGCTCACAAAAAAATTGAATAAAAATTGATCATCCTCAAACCTATTTCAGTGTCAAAGCTGATGAGGCCTCATCTTGATTTGCTTTGTACTTGATATTGATCAGTAAAAATAGTATGTTTGAAAGCTTAAGCTTTGGGGGATTTTTTTGGTAGTTTATCTTTCTCCTTTTATTAACTCTTTTATTTTGTTTACATAACACTGACTCTTTATGTTGTCCTTTGGAATTGGATTTTTATTCTCATTTTACTTATATTGGTATGGATAAGCCCCCAAAATAGACTATTCCTTGCCTTATTTCAGTTAGTTTTTTTTTCCAATTACAATTATTTTTCAGAACATAATGTGTAGTATTTATTATGAAGGCTTTCTTTTTTATAATAATAACTTGTCATTTGTCAAAATACATACAAAGATAGTTTTAAACATTCATCTTTGCAAAAAAAAAAACCCTGGTGTTCTAAATTTTTCTCCCTCCCTCTTCATCTCTCTTCTTCCCTAGACAGCAAGTAATTCAATGCAAGTTAAACATATGCATTTCTTCTCAATATATTTCCATGTTTATTATGCTGAACAAGAAAATCAGACCAACAGGGAAAAATAAAAGAAAATTTCAATGACAATAAATAATGACAATAAAAGGTGGAAATACTATGTGATCCACATTCGGTCCCCATAATCCTCTCTCTGAATGTAAATGGCTGTCTCTATCATGTCTCATTGTTGAAAAGAGCCAAGTCCATCACAATTGATCATCACATGGAACCTGGTTCAGGGTACAGTGTTCTCTTGATTCTACCCACTTCACTTTGTATCAGATCATGTAAATCTCTCCAGGCCTTTCTGAAATCAGCCTACTGATCATTTCTTATAAAACAATAATATTCCATTACATTCATATACCATAATTTATTCAGCCACTCTCTAACTGGTAGGCATCTACTTAGTTTCCAGTTCTTTGCCACTACAAAAAGAAATGTTAAAATATTTTTTATACATGTGGGTGTTTTTCTCTTCTTTATGATCTCTTTGGGATATAGTAGATCCATTGCTGCATGTACAGTTTGATAACCTTTTCATCATAGTTCCAAATTGCTCTCCAGAATGGCTAGATCAGTTTACAACTCCATCAAATATGTATTATTTTCCAGTTTTCCCACTTCTCCCCCAATATTCTTCATTATCTTTTCCTGTCATCTTAGCCAATCTGTGAAGTGTGAAGCAGAGTTGTCTTAATTTGGATTTCTCTAATCTATATTATTTAGAGCATTTTTTTCATATGACTAAAAATGATTTTAATTTCTTCTTCTGAAAATTGTCTGTTCATATTCTTGGACCATGTGTCAATTAGAGAATGGCTTGTAACTATGACCTTACATTCAGAGAAACACAACAAAAAGTCTCTTTAACCTAATTTTTAAAAACTAATTCTTGGCCTTTCTCTATGGTGGAAATGTTTCATTTTTGTTCTTAAAGTATTAGATTATGCATAAAAGGATCCTTCCAGACTCATTGTAAGTGGTTTTCAATTAAAACAGATTGCAGGGAGTTTGAATTTTTGTTTAGCAAATCTATGATATGAAATAAATACTTTCAACACATTATTTTATCCATATGTGGAGAAGTGAACATACTGAAATGTATCTTTATTTTATTCAGCCTTTAGAATATTTTTCCTTTTTACTTAGAGGAGTCCAAAAATGAGACGGAGCTCAATGTGAAATGAATGATACTGTGCTTTATAGGAGACAAAAATGTGATCAGTCTGAGATATAGCATGATTTTACTGTTGTTCACAGATGCAGAGCAGTGCCTGCAGTGTTCTGAAGATCAATATCCTAATATGGAAAGAGATCATTGCCTTCCCAGGACTAGGATGTTCCTGGCCTATGAGGAACCTCTGGGAATGACTCTGGCCTGTATAGCCATCTGCTTCTCCCTCCTCACTGTGCTGGTCCTGGGGGTCTTTCTGAAGCACAGGGACACCCCCATAGTCAAAGCCAATAACCGCAGTCTCAGCTACACTCTGCTGGTCTCCCTCAGCCTCTGCTTTCTCTGCTCCTTGCTCTTCATTGGCCATCCTACCACAGCCACCTGCCTGTTGCGCCAAACCACATTCGCGGTTGTCTTCACAGTGGCCGTTTCCTCCATTTTGGCTAAAACCATCACTGTGGTTCTGGCCTTCAGGGCCACCAAACCAGGGAGCAGGCTCCACAGGTGGCTGGGATCCACAGCATCTTACTCTCTCATTGTCACCTGCACCCTCATCCAAATGTGTCTCTGTGGCATCTGGCTTGGGACATCCCCCCCCTTCCTGGAGATGGACATCCACTCTGAGCCTGGCTCCATTATCATCCAGTGCAATGAGGGCTCCCTCCTCACCTTCTACTGTGTCCTGGGCTACATGGCCTTGCTGGCCTTGGCGAGCTTCACCGTGGCTTTCCTGGCCAGGAACCTGCCGGACACTTTCAATGAAGCCAAGTTCCTGACCTTCAGCATGCTTGTGTTCTGCAGCGTCTGGATCTCCTTCCTGCCCTCGTACCAGAGCTCCAAGGGCAAGGCCATTGTGGCCTTGGAAGCCTTTGCCATCTTGACCTCCAGTGCCGGGATTCTCACTTGCATCTTTGCTCCCAAGTGCTATGTGATCCTTCTGAGGTCAGACAGAAATACCCTGGAGATCCTGAAAAGGAAAGGTGCTTCCTGAGAAGCCAGGATGTACCAGGTTCTTCCTCACCCTTCATAGTGACGTAGCTCCTTAGCTGCTGTAGTCTTAATAAAATAATCTATATGTATAACTTTGCCTTCTATTTTCTGTACCATCATCTCTTTTTCTTTTGAATCAAATAGCATTTTGAAGGTTATCATATTGCTGATTTCTGAACAGAGGTAATGGATTATTGGCAGCTACTTCAAAATAAACAGGTGACAAATTCCCAATGGTCATTCTCTTTGGCAAAAGATAGATTATTTAGAGGAAGAGATTACAGACAAAGTGAAGGAATACAATAGTCACAAGGAATAGTAAGTATGATGAAACAGAGTTGGGAAAGCATATAGTTAGACTAACCACAATTAGTCAGAGAATGAGAAAGATGCTATTAGAGGGAAGACATTATTATCAGGGAGAAAGAGTGATGTCATGGTAAGTTTAGTCCTGAAAAAGACTTAGCAAAGATCTTCATCATAACTAGATATTTTTAGGGGAAATATAGCCTTGGGGTTTCTCAGGCATAAGGCTTCAAAAATCAAGGAGGGTCAAAGAACTAAATAGAATGCACCAGGTGAACCAGGTCCCAGACCAGTCTAAAGATATGCCAGTCACAAGAGCCTGGGAAACCTAGCTTTCTTTTTGTGTGCAATTATGGTGGATGGAGTTATGGCTGTCTTAATTTATGGTAATAAGACAGTCTGGGAAAACTAAGTTCCATCAGTGTTGACTAGATTGGAGACCCAATCAATGAATTAACAACAGACTCTGACTTCATATTTTTCTATATGAGCAGTATTTGGGCTTTTTACTGATGGAGGAAGATAGTTCACTTCAAAAGTAGACTTAAGTTCTTTGTTGTTTTGAACTATCCTATATGTGATATACACTTAATATATGAATTAGGATTTAAAATAATAGTGAATTTAAAAATCCAAGTGCCCAATTTCTGATTCTAAGTTTTGTTAAGTCCATTCAGTACTCTGAGTCACTGATTTATTAATTCCAGAACCTAATATTTTTCAAATCAATTAAATTTATTTGAAGGAATGATAGATAAGGAATATATAGGTGCGTGGTAAGGGTCACTGCCCCCTTTCAATTAATCAATTAGAGACTTGTCTTAGGAGAGGCAAAAAGGAATTTATTATTTTCTCATGAGAAAGGACATATCCAGGGTTGACCAAAATGGCATCAGCAAAGGAGTACAAAGATGAGCAGTTCTCAGCAAGTTTATATAGACCATAAAGTGGAAGCCGCCCCCCTCCACCCCCTGGCTCTTCTTCACATTAGCAGGGCTTTAGAGATTATTGAGAATTTTCCCCAGCAAAAAAGTGTAATACAAAGGTATTTGCTCAGCAGGGAGGGGGTCCAGGAAGCAAACAAGGTAGAAGAAACTGGGTTTTGGGGGTTTGGTTTTGTTTTGTTTGTGGGAAACTTGAGGCCTCACCCTTCCCTTATCTTGACTCACAAGGGAAAATGTGATGCAAGAATGTGAATGTACTGAGGAGGCTTCAATAATAAAAAGTTAGGGACAAAGAACAAAAAACCTCTTTTCAAATCTCAGCCCACCACTCCGATCATAAAACCCAGTCCTTGCTTCTAAAGAGCTTACATTTCTACACTCTTTGGGGGGAGATAACCTTCACTCTGACCCTCACTAATTTCCCTGTGGGTTTTAACCCTCCAATTTATGTCCATTTCTCCAATTCAAACTTTACAATTATGGATACCAAACATATAGCCATCCATTTCTCACAGAAGGCAATGTCAAGATGAAAGGGAAAGAATGCGATTCACAGATCTCAAACTATATTTTAAAAAGCAGATACCTAATTAGTTAAACATTTGTTGAAAATAGAAATGTGAATCAGTGGAATAAGGAAAGGAAAAAATTAGAAACCAGTGAAGTCAGTAATACTTAGGTATTGAAAGTTAAATGGAAGGAAAGCTGACTCTCCATATTTGACTTTTGCACTGTGATGCTGGAGAAGATTTTTCAGAGTCCCTTGGAAAGCAAAGATTTCAAATATGCCAATTTTTCATGAAATTAATTCATACTATTCACTAGAAGGTCAATATATCAATTAATGAAACACATTTGAAACCTAGAGAAACACAGAGATAAAGACAAGAAGGTGGAAAACATCTATTATGCTTCAGCTGAAGTTTTAAAAAAGAAGAAGCAGGGGTAACGATCATGATCTCAAAGCAAAAGCAAAACTATATCTGATGCTAAAGGATACGTAAATAAATTATATCTTGTTAAAAGACAATAAATAATATCAATATTAAATGTATGGGTTTGGGGGGTATAGAATTTAAATTTTTAAAGGAGAAGATGAATGAGTTAATGGGACATTCCATTTTTGACCATTCTCCTGGTGGCTCTCCTGACTTCATCACTTCACCGAAAGACCAAGGCCCGGCCAAAGGTCCTCCAGAAGGCTAGCCCAAACATTACAATTTTGGAGAGCAATTTCATAACCTAAAAGCCTAGGACACTGTACAAATCTTTTAATCTAGCAATAACACTCCACAAAAGAGGGTGAGGAGAAGGACATATTTGTTTTAAAATAATAATATAGAGGCACCTTTTGCAGCGACAAAGAATTGGAAACTTTCATAATTTGAGGAATAGCTGAACAAGTTGTGTCATCTACTTGTAAAAAAAATAATGAGCATATAGGATATTGCCAAAGGAATGTTTAGAGAAAGATTTTCTAAATTCTTATTGCAATTAATTGGAAAAAGAATCTATGAATTGGGTATATGACTAAAAAAAAACTTGAAAAAGAAAAATTAAAAATCCCTATTTGATCACCAAATTGAAATTCTGAAAATCAAAGGTGAAATTAATAAGATTAAATGTAAAATAAACAAACAACCAAACAAACAATGATTGAGCTAAGAAATGAATAGGCAGAACCAGAAAATCATTTCTCATAGCACAGCAGTTCTCCACCACAATTACAACCAGAATTTGTTTCGTCTTTCCTCAATAAATGGTTATCCTCCAATTTCTAATTCTTTGCTACCAAAAAAGAGCTTCTATAATATTGTGGTACACATACATTCATTTCCTTTTTCTTTGATCTCTTTGGGGTACAGATTGAAAAAAAAGGAATGTTAAATAACAAAATTTTAAATGAATTATGAATTATGAATAAATGATTAAACATTTAAAAAGTCTATTTGTTGTGACATCAAATTATCCTGTGAGATTGAGTCCATCATACTATCATATCTTATTATTTGCCTCTATTCCTCTGATTGGACTTTCTGACTAGAAAGCAGAGTCATAACCCCTAAAACTTCAATTTAATGGGGGCATCCAACACAGTCTTTTTTCCATTTTCTACCAGTTTCACTGCTTTTGCACTTTTCTTTTATCTCCTTGTGCTAAGTGCTATTTCCTTTTCATCTTGTCCCATTCATTTTCTTACACTTAACAAAATGCCTACCACATCATAGGCATTCAGTATTGACTATTACCTAAGACCTTTTTGGATTGAGAGAATCCCCAAAGTCTATACTTTTGTGGCTGATATTTTAATGAGACTAAAGGGAGAATTTTTTTCATTGGATTGTTTATAAAATAGATTCTGCCCTAATTATTCTCAAGGGATGGGACAAAGAATCCATAGCAACTCAGAGCATGATGATGTTGATCTTGAATACTCTGGTGATTTCACAACACCTTCTACAAAATACATTGGGCAATATATTTCACCAAGTTCTGTAACATAAAAATCACCAAAATCTCCATAGTGATAGCAGGTTCAGAGGTTTAGACTTGAGCATCTTTACATATTTTTGAGTCTGCCCATCAGAATGGAATAAATTGATGAGGAACGAGATAATGTCCAGATTATGTTAAGAAAAGTAGATAGATGGAGAATCCAGTGCCAATGACAACATATCCTGGAAAGTATGCACATCAGAACAAATAACTCAGGTATTTTCATTGCGATTATGATTATTTTTCTTTGTGACCCAGATGCTCAAGTGCTTACTGTGTGAACTAACAATCACAGAGATGATCACTCTCTGATACTTTTTCTGTGACACAGTTTTCTATCGTACTATGGATAGTGTGGTGGGTTAGAAATAAGTAAAACCTTAATCTGAATTTTACTTCTGACTTTTCTGAGTTGTATAATCTTTTCATCTTCCCTCTGAGATTATGTCCAATTCTTGCTGTATCAGTTGAACATGCTTATTTACTTGCTTCCTCCTTCCAATTGACTCTAAGTTCATAAAAGTTAGGGCTCTCTTTGTCTTCTTGGAGGGCAACCCCATACTTACCATACTGTGATGTAGGACATAGTAGACACAATAAATACTTGTAAAGTTACTGTGATTTGATCCTGCATAAGTCTCAGCCTCTGAGCCCTTTAAACATACCTGTTTTATGTGCATAGCATTATCTTTGCAACTCACCATATTGATGTTCATCAAGATGACCTATAAACATACTATCAAAAGTTCTATGGAAACATGTTTCATAATTATTGTTCTGATTTCTGGTTATAGAACCCTGTTCTACATCCAGTTAACTGAAATTTGTTCTACTGATCACAAGGACAGCTGGGTAAGAGGGACAATTCATTGCTGCATTTTATTTGGCTGTAGCATAGTCTTTATGATAGAGTACTCACAAGAAACCTGGAAGATGTAGGAACATCATGTCAGTTCTAACTTTATATCTTGCTTTCCTCCACCCTTTTATCTATAAATTATTTTGCTACCAAAAAAAAAAAAAAACATAAGTTGGACTTTTGAATAAATTCACTGGAGCAGGGCTAAATTTGGAAGCAAAAGACAATTAATTGGTTTAACACTAGATTTGTCATTAACAAACTGGGGAATTTAGAGTCAATCACTGAATGTCTCTGTTCTTCTTTTAAATAAAGCACTTGGAAAATTGAGCTCTGCACTTCCTTCAAGTTTTGAGTTTCTGCTCCTATGATCATATTTGAAGGAGACATTCAGACAGAGGCCCTCAGCAATTCCCCAGCTATTTTCAAATAAGGTGAATGACCTTCTGTGGTTCTTATCAGTAGAGTCCACTTTTGAATGCCTTGAAGTAGATGCTAGCTAGTAGATTTCCTAGCTTCTTCTGAGTGAAATATGGTTATTTATATGTGCAGGAAATAAAGCAAATATTGCTCATTTCTCAGTGAAAATCAAAATTAGGAGACCGATGATATGACCTGGAATCCTCTATATATGTATTTTATAATATTGTCTTCTGAGAATTCTAGGTCTCTGACATCTTTCTCACTTTTTGCTGTAGAGGGATAAAGAGAAACCTGGATCACAATAATACATATTTTGTTTATATGTCTGTGAGCATTTTAATGTGTATAGGTTTATGCTTATTAAAAGTGAATGTACATGGATCTGTCTATAGGATAAGAGGTGAGATTATGCTAGATCCTTGAATTCAAGGTCACTGAATATTAGTAATGCTGTTTAAATGGTTGGATTGTGAGACTGGTGGGATATTTGGAAGACTGGAGAATTAATTCTAATGTTGTCAGATTTGGGGAGAAGTTGGGAAAGAGGCTGAGGTCTAGAAGAGTGGAAGTATATAGATCTATCATCTATCTGTCTCTCTGTATATCTATCATCTGTCTATCTATTGATCACTTCTATATATGCATATATTCATAAATATAAGTATATAAACATTATGTCATCTCTAGAAAAATACAATTTATATTTACTTATATATGTAAAATACACATGTGTATATAGACAGATAGAGACATATATGTACATCAATATATCACTCCCACAATATCTCTATGGTTGATTGTAGAATCCATCTATTTCTATATTCATTTATTTCTCTTTCATCTCTCTCTCAGCATGTATATGCTGTAGTATTCTTATTGGTTTTCTGGAAGTCTCTAGGGCAGCCTTCATTTCAGTAGAGTAATTACCACAAGAATAGCCAGGTGTTAAAGTCCAGATTCTTTACTGTTTCCTTGCCTGGGGCTGGGCAGCTTTCTGGAAAGCCTTTCAGACCAGCCTTGATCTCAGTGGGGGAAGTACAGGAGGCCAGCCACCACAGTGGTGTGAGATGAAGTGAATCTGTCTCTGGGTCCCTGCTGGTTGTTATATACTCTAAAAGAAATCATCGTAGGTGTGAATCTTTCTACATGTACTAAGTACATGTACTGAACTAGAGAACTATCATTCACCTTGCTAAACTAGGTAACCATTGTCTTATTAATTCCATTGACTTAGCACCTTGTAAAAATCCTTGTTTCAAGTTCAGAGTTCTGGCCCATAACATATATCCATATATCTATCTCTATCTTTACTTCCATCTCTACTCATATCTCTCTATTTGTACCTGTATCTCTATCTCTGTCTTGCTCATCTATATTAGTAGACATACTTTTCTCTTCAAGACATCTCTCTAGAAATAAAAATCACTGCACCATTCCAAATCATTTTTCAAAGTTATTTAGCCAACCTGGAGAAATAGATTACTTTCTAGAAATAATATATAGAGATTATAACAATCATAAATATTGATTCTGGTAAGGGGAGTACAGATTATATTTTCAAAATATAATCTGGATAATTTTATAGATGCTCAGCCTGATGCCAAGAGGGAGAGATGAAAGGGTGACACTAAGGGTGAAATGCCTAGGAAGGAATAAAATCAACTCTAAAAATCAGATCTCTTGAATTCCTACTTCCATCTTCTGATCATTGAACTCATTAAAGCAGATGGAGGATCCAGGTAAGTCTGGTATTCTGTGACTTGGGGAAAGATGCTCTCCCAGAGAAAGGAGAACCTTATCCAGCTTATTTCCAGAAAAGATGCTCAGTGAGTGAGGATAAAAAGAGAATTTATTCAAGGAAGAATTTTTCACCCTGAAGAACAAAAAAGGCTTCTGCCAGCCATTCAAGTTTGGGGACAGAAATGGGGCATCTGTTGCTTTTCTAAAAGCAAAGTTACAATGGGGGACAGTCTTACAAGAATAAGGAATACCATTGGAATAGTAAAATGTTGACCAATTCCTTACTTTTAAACTCAGAATCAGAGATTTCAAAATGCCTGGAAAGGACATAGAGGAGTCCATCCCAGAAATGAGTTTAGCAAAGAAAACAAATAAAAATGTGATGAATATTTTGAAAGTGATGACATTTCCACTCTTTCACATTATTTTTAAGTTTAAGCCTATGACATAAACCTTAAACAACATATATTGATTATTTGAATATGGGATAGAGAAATTGAGCAGCGAGGTAGCACTGTAAAGAGTGCTGAACCTGAAGTCAGGAAAACTTAATTTCCTGAGTTCAAATCTGACCTTAAACATTTAATTGGCAATGTCATCCTGGGCAAATCACTTAATGTTGTGTGCCTCAATTCCTTTTTAGTAACATGAACTGGAGAAGGAAATGGCAAACCAACCCATTGTCTTTGTTCAGAAAACCTACAATGGGGCCACAGAGAATCAGGAGTAAAAAATGATTTAAAATCAATAATCACCGTTACTAGTGTTATAGACATCTTCATTTTTAAAATAATAAGAAAACTAAATTTAGAGTAAGAATAATCTATTCCAAGTTCTAACTTTACTACTAATGGACTTTGTTAGTTCAGACATTACACTGACTCAGTCCAGGCTCTTCTTTACCAACCTATGAAATAATATCATCAATACAATTAGCTTAATTTACACAATGTTTGAATGTGTCCAAACTACTTTCTTGAATACAACTCTATGAAATATGCAATAAAAGTATGAAACTTTGCCTCACTCTGATTTTCCATTTTCTCTGTATATAACTACATTTATAGATATAGACATTAATATATGTTGTATTTAGTTACATATATACTAATGTGTATATACAAATATATGTATTTATACATACACATATATGTGTATAAATATATACATATATGATCATACACATGTGTGCACACATGTATGAAGATGTTTTCCCACTCTTGGTGGTAATAACTTTCTTCATTATCTTTGTAGTGGTACCATTCACTTTCCTAATGTTCATGATATATTATTTCTTCTGGTCATTGTACCGAACTAAATATTAAAACCTCTGTTCCAGAACTATTAGATATAGCTCTGTCTTCAGCTGAGCTTGGTTTTAAAATACATTGATTATAATTTTGCTTTGGTTCAGGCTTAAAGGGACACAATCATTTTCAAGGTCTAAGTAAATATTTTAATTCTTTCTCCATTTCAACACCCACCCTGCTACTCATTGAGTTATTTATTTTTAGTCAAATTACAGAACAGCAGGAGGATGGGCAACTTCTCAGTCATCACAGAATTCCTCCTCATGGAGTTTTCCAGCACACGGGAGCTGCAGGTCTTACACGCTGCGCTGTTCCTGCTGATTTACCTGGCAGCTCTCCTGGGGAATCTTCTCACCTGTGCTGCAATTATCACTGACCCACACCTTCACTGTCCTATGTATTTTTTCCTGAGTAACTTATCCCTACTGGACATCGGGACCATCTCTGTCACGCTTCCTAAATTCATTGTGAATACCCTGTGTGGCAGTCAGTCCCTGTCCCTCCTGGGATGTGCTGCCCAGATCTTCTTCTTCCTTTATTTTGCAGCTACAGAGTTTGCTTTACTTGTGGCCATGTCTTATGACCGCTTTGTGGCCATCTGCCAGCCCCTCCACTATGGGATCATCATGACTCCAGCACGTTGTCTCTGGGCAGCAGCTGGCTCATGGCTCAGTGGGCTTCTTTATTCAGCTGTACACACAGGGAACATGTTCCGCCTGCCCTTCTCAGGATCCAATGTGATCCACCAGTTTTTCTGTGACATCCCTCATGTCTTGAAAGTCTCAACCTCTGATGTGTTTAATACTGAGTTTGCATTAATTGTAGCAAGTTCGTGTCTTTTGTTATTTTGCTTTGCCTTTTTAATCGCATCCTATGCTCGCATCTTCTCCAGTGTGCTCAAGATTCCTTCTGTGGAAGGACGCTACAAGGCCATTTCCACCTGCTCCCCTCAATTGATGATCCTCATGCTATTTCTCATTTCTGTAATGACTGCAGTCTTCAGGAACATATCAGACACATCACCTATCCAAAACCTTTTAATTGCAATGGCCTATACAACCCTGCCTCCCCTGCTGAACCCTCTCATCTATAGCCTGAGGAACCAGAAGGTCACAGCGGCCATGGGCAAGATGATCAAGAGGATAGTTTTTCCCTTCACTTCCTTGAAAATAGTAAAATGATGAAGAGTAAAATATGCAAGCTAACAAGAAAAAAAAATGAAACCAAAAACTGCATCATCCAGGAAAATGCCCCTTTAGATAAAATATTACATTGGGTAGAAGGAATCAGTCAATTATTTTAGTGTAATTTTGAACAATCCTGTAAGTGGTTATTGTTTATAGTGGAATAATCCTGACACCAGCCCATGTCTTTGAGCAACTGTGCCCTCAGAGGAATGAATAGAACACTCATTGATTCCCCTGAGGCAATAGTAGAATAACTTAACCAAAAACAGCCATCAAGATGGTTGTGTTGTTTCTACTCTCAACATGTATCTTGTCTTGTCACTTCCATTTCATGTTTTTGCTTCCCTTTATCTTTATAATGGTAATGATCTTCTCTTTCTTGGCATGTTGAAGACATATTCCTGATTCCAAATATATATAGATAGGCACACAAACACACATTCTCATTCATGCAACAATACATGTTTACATACATACACATGTGCACACACATGTTTGTGTATGCTTTTTTTATTTTCTGGGTGGGATTTAAACTCTTTGTTCTTCAGTTTGCTCATTTGTAAAATGATGGGGTGACTTTATGATCTATTTGCTTCAAAAAATTTTTTTCATGCTTTAAACCAGAATTAATATTCATTACACATTTATACATTATTTTTTTTATTTACATGCTTATTACATTTAATTTTCTATTACACCTAAGTGAATAAATGCCTTATCTCTCCTGGTGAATTCTCTGTGCACTTTCCACAAGCATACAGTTAGGTCAAATGGTACAAATATTAATTCTCTTGCAGTACTCATGTGAATTTCAGTTGGCACAGATTTAACATTATAGATATCTACCACTCCCAGCTAACATGACATCTCTTTCATGGGAGACCACTTATGAAAACTTGACTAATTGTAGAAGAGTGAGAGATTGAGAGCAGGAGAGAGATTGGATTATGAATACTTAGATTAATAGATGGGCCTTTATTAAATGGTAAAGTAAAGGTAGGCACTGCCTTTAGTTCTTGCAAATTCCCCTCCAAAAACTTTAAAGTGGAGTTTTGCAGGAAAGATCTGTCTCACAAAAGTGATGGTCAGGCCTGTAGTGCAGTGTAGACTGCACTCTGGAAACCAAACAATGGGCTATTGGATTGATTATTTTCTTTCTAGGTTTTGAACTCACTATTTAGCAAAAAGTTCTGGGAAAATTGAAAAGCCTTTTTTTGTCAAAAACTAATTATAGAACATCATCTCACATCATATGCCAAGAAAAAGGGACAATGGGTAAATTGTAAAGGGTAATTCCATAAGCAAATTATAGAAGTATGGTATATTTTACTTGTCAAATCTTTGGAGAAGTGAAGACTTTATGATCAAACAAGTGATAGATAACTTTATGAAATTCAAAATAGACAATTTATATTAAATTAAAACTATTTTGCACAAACAAAACCAGTGCAAACATGGTTATGAGGAAAGAAGAAAGATAGGAAATAATTTTTATGTCTGTTAAGGTCCTCATTTCTAAAATATAGAGAGAGGTGAATCAAATTAACAATACACATCCTTCCCCCATTAACAAGTGGTCAAAGATATAAATAGGTAGTTTTCTCATGAAGAAAGTAAAACTATTTATAGTTTTATGAAAAATGTTCTAAATCGCTATTACATAGAGAAATGCAAATTAAAATAACTTTGAAATACCACTTAACATTTCATAGATTGACTTGTGACAGAAAAGGAAAATGTAGATGTAGGGAGAAAAAGAAGACATTATTAATTTACTGTTAGCTGAAATTTGAACTGATATGACTATTTTGGAGAACAATTTGGCAGTATTTCCAAAGGACTATAAAAGTGTACATGCATTTTTCCTCTACTATTACCATTACTTGATCTATATCCAAAAAAAGATTTTTAAAAGGAGGAAGGGAAGGACTTATTTGTACAAAAATATTTATGATGACTCTGTTTGTGTTGACAAAGAAGTGGAAATGCCCATCAAGGGGAATGATTTAACAACTTGTGGTGTACGATTGTAAAAAGAAATAGTGAGTCAGGATGATCTCAGAAAAATCTGGAAATACTTACATGAACTAATACAAAGTAAAGTGAACAGAACCATGAGAACATTGGACACACTAAGAGGACTAATATAAGATGATCATCATCTCAACAATACAAAGATCCATGCCAATTTCCCAAGGACATGTGATAAAAATTCAATATACATCGAAAGAAAGAAATTAATGCAGATCAAAGTAGACAATTGTTCACTTTATTTCTTTTGTCCTTTTTTTTGGTTTTAATTTTCTTTCACAACATTATAAACAATAAAATATTTTTTTCATTATCACAAATATATAAACTATATGAAATTGCTTACCATCTCAGAGAGTGAGGAAAGAAGGGAAGGAGGAAAAGAATTGATAATCAATTTTTTTTTCAAACCAGTGTTAAAAAATTGTTTTTACATGTAATTGGGAAAATGAAATATTAGAGAAAAAACAAAAATCTGAAGTCTGGTGTATATGTATCCAGGATCATGTGAATTTTGGGGCAATGATATTGTGGTATAATATGGTGACTCTGGTCTAAAATACAAACAACTTGCGGAGCCAAGATGGTGGAGAGGACACATGAATCTTTCTGAGCTCTCATCTACCCTCAAACTATTTACAAAACCTAGCCTCTGAATTAATGCTTAACTGTCAGAACCCACAAATATTGGGAGTACAACACATTACCAACAGAACATAATCTTGAAATTCACCAGAAAAGTTCGGGTTTTGCTCATGGGGAGGAAATGGGTCTAGACAAGATGCAGACTCAAGCAGTTGGCAGTAAGAGCATGGAAAACAACTCACACTGAGTAGACTGGAGGGGGGGCAGTATGTGGTCTTCCCCAGAAGAAAATTTGCAGGGAGAACTCTACCACAGTGTTGGCTACTCTGCCCTGGCAGCAAGCCAGTAAATCAGGAGAGAAGCTATAAATGCAGAGGGTAAAGACTATAACCCCAAAACACTAGAGTCTCTTAGGACCTGGCCACATCCATCCAGCACCAGGAGGAACTCAACACAATATCAGCATGCAACCACTAATCCTAGAGAAGATGCTGATCCCAGCACAGCTGCTGCTTCGCTGCCACTTGATATTGTCTGTTTAAGCTCAGTAACCCCTCATTACCCCAAAAGCAGACTGTAGCTTTCTGTTGTTGTTGTTAGAATGAGTTAAAAGGTAAAGAGGACTCTAACTTAAGATAGCTTCTATACTGAAAGAGAGCATATTTCAAATCCTGAGGAGAAATAAACCCCAGTTTGTCTCTGGATGAAAACTCAAAAGTGGATATGAGCTGCTCCCCACAATATAGGGCTCTCATAGAAGAAATTAAAAAGGCTCTTAAAAGAGGTCTAGAAGAAAACTGGGGAAAGGAAAGGGAATCTTTGCAAGAGGATCTGGATAAGGCATATAAATCATTAAAAGATAGAGTGGAAAAAGAAAACAATTCCCTGAAAAACAGAATTTGTGAATTGGAAAAAAAAATAACTGCTTAAAAAATAAAATTGGTGAAATGGAAAAAAAAATCCATAGAACAAAACAACTCATTTAAAAACTCAATTGGACAATTACAAAAACAAATAAAAAGTAAATAAAGAAAATAATTCATTAAAAATCATAATTGAACAAGTGGAAATGATTTGAGGTGACAGCAAGAATCAGTCAAGCAAAACCAAAAAAAAAAGACATGAAAAAATAGGAAAAAATGTTAAATACCTACTTGGGAAAACAACAGACCTGAAAAATAGATCTAAGAGAGGTAATCTAAGGATTACTGGACTCTCTGAAAATCATGATGAAAAAAAGAACCTAGACACTATTTTTCAGGAAATCATCAAAGAGAAAAGGCCAGATGTTATGGAATCATAAAGTAAAATGCATATTGAAAGAATTCATCAATCGCCTACTGAAAGATATCCTAAAATTAAAATTGCAAGACATACTGTGGCTAAATTCCAGAAACATCACATCAAGGAAAAAATACTACAAGCAGCCAAAGGGGGGGGGGGGAACAATTCAAATTCAAGGAGCCACAATAAGGATTACTCAGGATCTAGCAGCATCTACATTAAAGGATTAAAGGGCCTGGAATCTGATATTCTGAAAGGCAAAGGCAAAGGAACTAAATATGCAGCCAAAAATAACTTACCCAGTCAAACTTAGCATTTTCTTCCAGGAAAGAAGATGGACAGTCAATGAAATAGGTGAATTCCATTTATTTCTGAAGAAAAAAAACAGAGTTAAACAAAAAGTTTGACCTCCAAATATAGGACTTTAAAAAAGCATAAAAAGGTAAAAACACCTCTTGAAAAGGATATAGATAAAAAATACTATAATTTGGTTTTACTGTTATTATCTAAAAGAAAGATCTAGAGGGAAAAAGGGAATTGTACCAGAAAAAGAGAAAAGCACCTCTCACGAAGAGGTAAGGGAAAGCTATTATATATGAGGGAAAGAAGGGAAAGGGGTGAACATAGTGTGAATCTTATTCTCATCAGAATTGGCTCAAAGATAAAATATTAGACATATTTGGTTTTTAGAGAAACTTCTCTCACCTTATTGAAAAGTGATATGGGAAAAGCAAAAAGGGAAGGGGTAGGCTAAATACAAAGGAATATAAAAATTGTAAGGGAAAGGTTTAAGAAAAAGGGAGGGAGTCTCAGGGGGAGGGAGGGATCCTAAAGAGGGAAGGCTTCGTGAGGCAAGTGGTGCTCATAAATTTAATACTAGGGAGGGGGGTAAGGAGGAAAGGAAAGGAAAAAGAAAAGCTTAATCTGGGGTTAACAAGATAGCAGAAAATACAGAGTTAGTAATTTTAACCATAAGTGTGAATGGGCTAACTCCCCCATAAAGCAGAGGTAGGTAGCCAGCTGGATGAAAAGCCAGAATTCTACAATATGTTGTTTACAGGAAACACACTTGAAGCAGAGCAATACATACAGAGTAAAGGTAAAAGGCTGGAGCAGAATCTACTATGCTTCAGGTGAAGTCAAAAAACAGGAGTAGCCATCCTGATCTCAGACCAAACAAAAGCAAAAATTGATCTAATTAAAAGAGATAAGGAAGAGCACTATACCTTGCTAAAGAGTAGCATAGATGATGAAGCAATATCAATACTAAACATACATGCACCAACTGGTATACCATCTAAAGTCCCAAAGGAGAATTTAAGAGAGCTGCAAGAAGAAATAGATAGCAAAATTATTATAGTGAGAGATCTTAACCTTGCAGTCTCAGAACTAAATAAATAAAAGCACAAAATAAATAAGAAAGAAGTTAAAGAGGTAAATAAAACACTAGAAAAGTTAGACATGATAGATCTTTGGAGAAAACTAAATGGAGACAAAAAGGAATACACTTTTTTCTTGGCAGTTCATGGAACCTATACAAAAACTGATCATATTTAGAATATTGCTATTACTCTGTACGTTCTTCTCTTGGTTCTGCTCATTTCAATCTTAATTAGTTCAGAATTAGTGACAGAATTAGTAATTTTAACTATAAGTGTGAATGGGGTAAACTCCCCCATAAAGCAGAGGTAGATAGCCGGCTGGATTACAAGCCAGAATCCTACAATATATTGTTTACAGGAAACACACTTCCTGTGTGTTGGAACTGAAAGACCTCAAAATTAAGTGCAAAAAGGCAGAAATAGTAAATGCATCCTTTTCAGATCATAATTCAATAAAAATTACATTCAATAAAAAACCAGGGGAAAATAGACCAAAAGTAATTGGAAATTAAATAATCTCATCCTAAAGAATGAATAGGTGAAACAACAAATCATAGACACAATAATTTCACCCAAGAGAATGACAATAATGAGACAACCTACCAAAATGTGTGGGATGCAGCCAAAATGGTAATAAGGAGAAATTTTATATCTCTAGATGCTTACTTGAATAAAATAGAAAAAGAGAAAATCAATGAATTAGGCTTGCAACTAAAAAAGCTAGAAAAAGAGCAAATTAAAACCCCCCAATCAAACACTAAACTTGAAATTCTAAAACCAAAAGGAAAGATGAATAAAATTTAGAGTAAAAAAAAAACTGTTGAATTAATAAATAAAACTAAGAGTTGGTTCTATGAAAAACCCAACAAAATAGATAAACCTTGGGTAAATTTGATTAGAAAAAGGAAAGAGGAAAATTAAATTGTTAGTCTTAAAAATGAAAAGGGAGAACTTTCCACTAATGAAGAGGAAATTAGAGAAATAATTAGGAGTTACTTTGCCCAACTTATGCCAATAAATTTGATAACTTAAATGAAATGGATGAATAACTTCAAGAATATAGCTTGTCCAGATTAACAGAGAAAGAAATAAATTGGTTAAAAAGTCCCACTTTAGAAAAAGAATTAGAACAAGCTATTATTAATCAACTCCCTAAGAAAAAATCCCCAGAACCAGATGGATTTACACATGAATTCTAGCAAACATTTAAAGAACAATTAATTTCAATGCTATATAAATTATTTGAAAAAATAGGAATGGAATGAGTCCTACCAAATTCCTTTTATGACACAGACATGGCACTGATACCAAAACCAGGTAGGACGGAAACAGAGAAAGAAAATTATAGAGCAATCTCCCTAATGAACATAGATGCAAAAATCTTAAATAAAATATTAGAAAAAAGATTACAGAAAATCATCCCCAGGAAAATACATTATGACCAAGTAGGATTTATACCAGGAATGCAAGGCTGATTCAATATTAGGAAAACTATATCAATAACCAAATAAACAAAAACCATATGATCATCTCAATAGATGCAGAAAAAGCATTTGATAAAATCCAACATCCATTCCTATTAAAAAAGAGCATAATCAAAGTTCTCTATAGTCAGATTAAACATGATCTAAATCACTATTGATTAGAGAAATAAAAATTAAAACAACTCTGAGGTACTGCTTCACATCTGTCAGATTGGCAAATATGACAGAAAATGGAAATGGCAATTGTTAGAGGGAATGTGGGAAAATTGGAACACTATTGTACTATTGGCAAAGCAGTGGACTGACTCGAGCATTTTATAAAGCTATAAAATTGTGCATGTCCTTTGATCCAGCCATAACTCTGTAAGTCAAAGAAATGAGGTAGAGGAGAAGAGGAAAAGGGGGAAAGAAGAAACAATGAGCATCCAAATTTCAGAAAAAAAAACTTGGAAAGGCTTATGTGAACTAATTAAGATAGAAATGAGCAGAACCAAGAGAAGAATGTACAGAGTAATAGCAATATTCTAAAGATGATTAACTGTGAAAGTTTTAGTTCCTCTGATTAAGACAATCATCCAATACAATTCCAAAGGACCTATAATAAAAAATGAGAGAGAACTGATGAAATCTGAATGCAGATTGAAGCAAACATTAAATTTTTTATTATTATTTAAAAAAAGAAAATTATTTCCATTAATGAAAAAAATGCAAATAAAGACACCCTTGCTGTATCAGACCTAAAACTATATTAAAAAGTAGTGTTCATCAAAACCATTGGTATTGGCTAAGAAATAGAGTAGTCATGCTCAAAAAGTTATCAAACTGTGCATATCCTTTGATCCAGCAGTGTTACTACTGGGCTTATATTCCAAAGAGATTTTAAAGAAGGGAAAGAGGACCTGTATGTGCAAGAATGTTTGTGGCAGCCCTCTTTGTAGTGGCCAGAAACTGGAAACTGAGTGGATGCCCATCAATTGGAGAATGGCTGAATAAATTGTGGTATATGAATATTATGGAATATTATTGTTCTGTAAGAAATGACCAGAGGGATGATTTCAGATAGGCCTGGAGAGACTTACATGAATTGATGTTGAGTGAAATGAGCAGGACCAGGAGATCATTATATACTTCAACAACAATACTATATGATGATCAATTCTGATGGATGTGGCCCTCTTCAACAATGAGATGAACCAAATCAGTTGCAATGGAGCAGTAATGAACTGAACCAGCTTCACCCAGCGAAAGAACCCTGGGAGATGACTATGAACCACTACATAGAATTCCCAATCCCTCTATTTTTGTCCACCTGCATTTTTTATTTCCTTCACAGGCTATTTCAAAGTCCAATTCTTTTTGTACAGCAAAATAACAGTTTGGACATGTATACATATATTGTATTTAACTTATACGCTAACATATTTAACATGTATTGGTCAACCTGCCATCTGGGGGAAGGGATGGAGGGAAGAAAGTGAAAAGTTGGAACAAAAGGTTTGGCAACTGTCAATGCTGAAAAATTACATATATATATATATCTTGCAAATAAAAAGCTATAATAGAAAGAAAGAAAGAAAGAAAGAAAGAAAGAAAGAAAGAAAGAAAGAAAGAAAGAAAGAAAGAAAGAAAGAAAGAAAGAAAGAAAGAGAGTAGATGATTAGTGGAGTAGATTAGGTTCACAAGACACAATAGTCAATGACTATGGTAATCTAATGTTTGATAAACCCAAAGTCCCCAGCTTCTGCCATAAGAATTCATTTTGCCAACAAAATTGGAAAATACTATGGCAGAAACTAGACATTAATCTACACCCAAAATCCTATACCAGCATGAAGTCAAAATGGGTTCATGATTTAGACATAAATAGTGATGGTATAAGCAAATTAGAAAAACACAGGATAGTTTACTTCTCAGATCTGTGGAGAAGATACTTGCCCAGAGAAGAATTAGAGTAAATTTTGATTATATTAAATTGAAAAGTTTTTGTATAAGCAAAACCAATGCAGACAAGATAAGAAGAGAAATAATAAATTTGGGGGGGGGAGGAAATTTACATCCAGGGATTCTTATAAAGGCACCATTTCTAAAATATATAGAGAACTGACTCAAATTTAAAAGAATACAAGCCATTCTCTGATTAATAAATAGTCAAAAGATATGAACAGACAGTTTTTAGATGAAGATGAAACCATTTCTAGATATATGAAAAATGCTCTAAAGCACTATTGATCAGAGAAATACAAATTAAGACAATTCTGAGGTACTATTATATACCTCTCAGACTGGCTAAGATGACAGAAAAAGATAACAATAAATGTTGGAGAGGATGTGGGAAAACTGGGACACTAACACATTATTGGTGGAGTAGTGAACTGATCCAAGCATTCCGGAAAGCAATATGGAACTGTGCAGAGGGCCACAGATAGTGGGGGAACTTTGGGTGAGGTATAAGACCCTTCAGTTCAGAGGGAACCTGCTGAAAACATCTGAGTTGGCTTTCCTTATCCTCTAAGGGCAATCGGCTTTCCTGAGAAGTCAGGGGGTGGTGACAAGCTGTGCTGTAATTGAAGCAGAGGGATACCACGTGATGAAGAGACATCTATACACAACAGCAAGTTGTTTATGTGGTCCCGCATGTGCAAGGCAAAGGAGAAAAGACATTTTACTGCAGTTAGGATTACTATAGAGTACTTTGGCTTTTTAGGCAGAGCTGCTGATGAAAGCCTGGCAGCCCTTACACCTATCTTCATCTAATGGGAAACTAATACACCAGTGTGAATGGAAGAGTGGCCCTTAATCAGTGAAAAAAATTCAGGCCTTATTAGATATAGTACAACTTGACCAAGGATATCTACACCCTTCTCTAAGTCCTTGGGCCTTCTCTGTATTTGCTGTTAAAAAAAATATATGGAAAATGGAGGATGTTGACTTATTTGAGAAAAGTAAATGAACAGATGGAAGCAATAGGAACTCTTCAGCCTGGACTTCCAACTCCTATTCAATTGCCTAGGGCAGAGGTCCTCAAACTTTTTAAATAGGGGGCCAGGTCACTGTCCCTCAGACTGTTGGAGGGCCAGACTATAGTAAAAACAAAAATTTTTGTTTTGTGGGCCTTTAAAGCCCTGGGTGAGGGGGATAATCGTCCTCAGCTGCCGCATCTGGCCCATGGGTCACAGTTTGAGGACCCCTGGCTAGGGAATGGCCTCTTTGGATTATAGACATTAAGGATTGTTTCTATTCTATCCCTCTGGATGAGGAGGATATGAAAAGATTTGCTTTTCCAGTGTCCAAAGTTAATTTAGCTGAGCCTTATAAAAGATATGAATAGACAGTTTTGCCACAGGGGATAAAAAATAGCCCATACATGTGTCAAATGTATGTAGCTGCTGCTCTTACTCCAATAAGAAAAACATTTCCAAAAGTAATGTTATTACATTACATGGATGATATATTGGGATGTGCACCTGAGGAACAAATGTTAGAAGCATGTTTACAAAAGACCATAGAAACACTAAGGAACTACAAATTGCACACATAGCTCCAGAAAAAATTCAAAGGCATGTTCCTTTTCAATATTTAGGATATGAAGTACATCCCAAGGTACTTATGGCACAAAAACATTCATTAAAAACAGAGAAGTTGAACACCTTTTAAATGACTTTCAGAAATTGATAAGAGATACCTAATGGATGCATCCAGTGTTAGGCTTAACTACTTATCAATTATAACCATTATATGACATTTTAAGGGAGTCACTGCTTTAAACTCACCATACTCAGCTTACAAAAGAAGCCCAAGAGGCTCTGAGAGAAGTTGAACTGACTTTATCTGATGTAATTGAAAGAGTCACTCAAAAACCCTTGGAAATATCAGTTTTTGCTACACAAGAGGCACCCACAGCAGTCCTTCACCAATGAGACAGTGTGATAGAGTGGGTGAACCTCCCAGAACAACCAGAACAAAGCCTTCCTCCTTACCCAGTGCTTGTGGCTAGAATCTTATTAAAGGCCATTAAGCAAGCAGTATAATTATCCAGAACAGGACCTGACAAGATATACACCTTTTATACTAATGCACAAATTAAAGTATGTTGTGAAACTATCCAGGGTAGCAAATTTTACTGGCCACAGTTCCAAATTTTACACATAGGTCTCCTTTAAAGATAACCTGGCTATTGCATAATTGACCATGGATTTTTGAAGAAAAAGGTTCTAAGGTTCCTCTTAAAGGGCCAACCATCTTTACAGATGCATTCAAACATAACATTTGTGCTATGTATTCTCCTGACTTAACTATAAAAAGAATAGTCAGAACTTCCTTTCAGTCTACTCAGCAGAATGAATTGTATGCAATTATGGTAGCTCTTACTTTTTACCCAGGAGATGTAAATATAATATCTGATTCAGCCTATTCAGTAGGTGTAGTTCAAATAATTCCAGGGCCAAATAAAATTTGTATCCTCTAACATATATCAGCTTTTTAAGGAACTTCAGCAGCAAGTGAGACACTGCCCAAGTAAGTATTACTTCTTGCATATCCCCTCTTATACTGGTCTTCCAGGACCTACTTTTTATGGGAACTCAAAGACAGATGGCCTTCTAACCCATATTGGCTTATACTCCCCTATTTCAGGCAGCCCAAGAATCTCATTCTAAATATCATCAGGCTGTATGAGCTTTACATTTTCAATTTGGGATAACAAAAGAGGAAGCTAGGAGAATAGTAAAAGCCTGTATAGCTTACCTTCTTTTTCACACTCCCATGCTCCCTCCAGGGAAGAAGCTTTGTAGTTGGAGATCCAATGAAATTTGGCAGATGGATATAACCCATTATAAATCTTTTGGTCATCTGTCTTTTATCCATGTCATAGAGGACACTTTTTCAGGATTTACTTTTGCAGTACCAGCAACAAAAGAGATGGCCCAAGTGATCACTTGTGATATGGGAGCCACCTGCCAGTGGCTGCTGGAGGTCTAACGCAGACCCGTAGAATGGATCTCTTCATGTGAGAGGATAAGGAGGAAGAGGAGACTGAGAGGCAGTTGTGTTCTCTGATCTTCCTCCTCTTCCCTCTTGCCTCCAATTTATTTCATTCCCAGTCCACAAAGAGGAACATCTGTGAAGGCTGTTTTGCAACTTCTCCAAGTGTTATGATTCACAGCTGTGGAGGCTCTAGGAGAATTGACCTACCCCTTCACCTAGGCACGGTCCTTAACAGTCACTAAATTCCTTATACAAGCTTTTGCAGTTATGGGTGTGCCATAAGCAAAAAAAAAAAAAAAAAAAAACACAGATAATTGACCTGCATATACTTCTAAACATTTCACTCACTTTTGTTCCCAGTATCATATTTCACACACCATGGGAATATCCTTCAATCGTAAAGAACGGCAGTTGTAGAGAGGAGGAACAGAAACATCAAGGCACTCCTCCAGAAATAAAAGAGGGGGAGCCACAGGTAACCTTGGAGACCTTCTAAACTTAACCCTTTATACTGCTACAGGTAACCCTGGAGAACTTCTAAACTTAACCCTTTATACTGCCACAGGTAACCCTGGAGAATTTCTAAACTTAACCCTTTATACTGCCACAGGTAATCCTGGAGAATTTCTAAACTTAACCCTTTATACTGCCCCAGGTAATCCTAGAGAATTTCTAAACTTAACCCTTTATACTGCTACAGGTAACCCTGGAGAACTTCTAAACTTAACCCTTTATACTGCCACAGGTAATCCTGGAGAATTTCTAAACTTAACCCTTTATACTGCTACAGGTAACCCTGGAGAACTTCTAAACTTAACCCTTTATACTGCCACAGGTAACCCTGGAGAATTTCTAAACTTAACCCTTTATACTGCCCCAGGTAATCCTGGAGAATTTCTAAACTTAACCCTTTATACTGCCCCAGGTAACCCTGGAGAACTTCTAAACTTAACCCTTTATACTGCCACAGGTAACCCTGGAGAATTTCTAAACTTAACCCTTTATACTGCCACAGGTAATCCTGGAGAACTTCTAAACTTAACCCTTTATACTGCCCCAGGTAATCCTAGAGAATTTCTAAACTTAACCCTTTATACTGCTACAGGTAACCCTGGAGAACTTCTAAACTTAACCCTTTATACTGCCACAGGTAATCCTGGAGAATTTCTAAACTTAACCCTTTATACTGCCACAGGTAACCCTGGAGAATTTCTAAACTTAACCCTTTATACTGCCACAGGTAACCCTGGAGAATTTCTAAACTTAACCCTTTATACTGCCCCAGGTAACCTGGAGAATTTCTAAACTTAACCCTTTATACTGCCCCAGGTAATCCTGGAGAATTTCTAAACTTAACCCTTTATACTGCCACAGGTAATCCTGGAGAACTTCTAAACTTAACCCTTTATACTGCTGCAGGTAATCCTGGAGAATTTCTAAACTTAACCCTTTATACTGCTACAGGTAACCCTGGAGAACTTCTAAACTTAACCCTTTATATTGCCACAGGTAATCCTGGAGAACTTCTAAACTTAACCCTTTATACTGCCACAGGTAATCCTGGAGAATTTCTAAATGTAACCCTTTATACTGCCACCAGCAACCCTAGAAAACTTCCAAACTTAACTTTTTATACTATTAATTTTTTTTATTTTTGATGAGGACACATGAGGACACACTGACTCCAGCAGATAGGTTTTATAACCTGCTGGAAGAGCAGTGACCAGTGAGAGCAGCTCCAGTATCTTTAGATAATTGCCAGGTGATATGGAGAGATCCAAAAAGTGGTGAATGGAAGGGACCAGATAGACTAACTGCTTGGGGCAGAGGGTTTGCTTGTGTTTCTGTGGATGGGGAAGGAATCTGATGGATGCTAATGAGCCAAATCCATGTTGTCCATTGGAGAGAGATAGAAAAAGAGAAGACCCTTGAAATGAAGGAGAAGACCCAAGAAACATCAGATGGTTCCATATCTGACTGTGCCTACCACTGAAGAACATGACAGGTAACCCTATGTGTATGGCAATTAACTCATGAACATTACCATAAAAATAATTATTAGTGAGACTGATGCAGGACTTCAAAACCTGCAGGAAGCATTGGATTCCTTGACACATGAAGTGATGAGACAATAAATTGGCTTTGGACTATTTCTTGGCTTTTGAAGGAGGTGTATGTGTGGTTGTGAATTGATAGTTACTTTCTATGCCTTCCTTCTGGAACTCATGGAAGTCTTTCACCGTACCTTGGTTATTCATATTGTTTGTTATTTTACTACTTGTTTGTGGGATTCCTCCCATGCTGATGGACTTAACCACTGATGTATACCTGCTTCTATTAAAACAAAAGAAAGGGAGAGATGTAGAGGATCACAGATAGTAGGGGAACTCTGGGTGAGGTATACGCCCATTCAGCCCAAAGGAAACCTGCTGACAATGTCTGGTTTGGCTCTCATCTCTCCTAAGGGTTCTCAGCCTTCCTGAGAAATCAAAAGGCAGTGACAACCTGTGTTGTAGTTGAAACAGAGTGATACTAAGTGGCAAAGAGTCATCTACACACAATAGCAAATTGTTTGTGTGATCCTGCATGCACAGTATATAATTAATACATGCACAGTTTTGCTTTCGTTATATAAGGGTCTTAGGGTACATAAGGGTGAGAGAATTTAAAATACATGGACTCCATGTTTGACCATCCACGTGAGTCTCACCTTATCACTCTTCTTCTAAGACCAAGGACTTGGGCTTGTTCCGAGATCCTCCAAAGAGCTAGTCTGAAAACAACAAAACTGTGCCCAAATTATCAAGTGGTGCATCCTGTTTGATCCAGCAATGTCTCTACTGAGCCTGTATCCCAAAGAGATCATAAAAAAGGGAGAAGCACCTACATGTACAAAAATGTATGTAGCAGCCCTTTTTGTAGTGGCTAGGAACTAGAAAGTGAATGAACATCCATCAGTTGAAGAATGGCTGAATAAGTTATGGTATATGAATGTTATAGAATATTATTGTTCTAAAAGAAACGATCAGCATGATGATTTTCAGAAAGGCCTGGAGAGACTTACATGAACTGATGAGTAGTGAAGTGAGTAGAACCAAAAGAACATTGTACACAGCAACAGTAAGATTATATGATGATCAATTCTGATGGATGTGGCTCTTTTCAACAGCAAATTGATTCAGACCAGTTTCAATGGTCTTGTGAAGGAGAGAGCTATCTGTATCCAGAGAGAGAACTGTGGGGACTGAATGTGGATCACAACATAGCATTTTCATGTTTTGTTATTACTTTCTTGCATTTTGTTTTCTTTCACCTTTTTTATCTGATTTTTTCTTGTACAGAATGATAATTGTAGAAATATGAATAGAAGAATAGCCCATATTTAACATATATCAGATTACTTGCCATTAAGGGAAGGGGATGGGAAGAAATAAAAGAAAAAAAAATTTTGGAACACAATGTTTTGTCAGGGTGAGTATTGAAAACTATGCATACTTTTTTAAAATAAAAAGCTTTAAAAATAAAAAATCATATTTTATTGCATTCATATACCCTAAGGTATTCAGCCATTCTCCAATGATGGACACACACTAAATTTCCTGTTCCTTGTCACTATAAAAAGAGCTGTTAAAAACATTGTTGTGGCTGATATTTAATGAGATTAAGAGAGAAAAGTTTTCACTTTGTTGTTTATGAAAAAGACTGTGTCCTGTCTAATTATTCTCAAGGGAAGGTTCAGAGAATTCATAGAAACCAAGGGCATGACGATGTTTACCTTGAATACTCTGGTAATTTCACAACACCTTCTCCCTAAGACACTGGCCAATATATTTCACATTGTTGTTCTATAATATAAAAATCACCAAAAATCTTCACAATGCCTGCAGGTTCAGAGGGTTAGATTTTGAGGACATAGTTTTGAGTCTGCAGGTAAGAATGCAATGAATTGGTGAGGAAAGAGATAGTCTCCAGATTATTTTTAGAAATGTTTAGAGGGTTGAGAATCCAATGGACAATGACAAGATATACTGAAAATGATGCACATCAGAAAAAATAACTCAGATATTGTCGTTTTTATGTTGGTTATGATTGTTTTTCTGTTGTTCAGGCACTTCATGTTTGAAGTCAAAATCATGGGAATGATTTCTCAGTAATTCTTTTTTTTCTGAGAGACAGTTTCTGAGAGATAATCCACTCATCATGGTGTGGACAGCATGGTAGGTTGGAATTAAGTAAGACTTTAGTTCTTAGTTCTGCTTCTGGCTCTTTTGTAATTTTGATTTCCTTCTGAGAGTAAGTCCAATTGTTTCTGTCTATATCATTAGGGCATTCTTACTTGCTTTTCTCTCCCAATTGACAGTAAGTTTATGGAGGTCAGGGCTCTTGGCCTTTCTTGGAAACTTCAGTGCTAACCACATTGTCTGGCACAGAATAGGCACTTAATAAGTGCTTGTTAACTTACTGTAACTTGACTATTCACAAGCCTGAGCCTCTGTGAGCCCCCTTATATAGCTGGAACATGTGCATAATAATATCTTTGTAGCTCACAGAATCATGTTGAGGCTCATCAAAGATAATATATATAACATACATTGTGAATATCAAAAATTTATGGAAACATGAGTCAAAAGTATGTTTTTGCTTTATGATGACAGAGCTCAGTTCTATCTTTAATTAACTGCAACATTTTAATGCTAACACAAGGAGTGCAGAGCAAGTAGGATAATTCCTTGCTGTGTTTTGTTTATTTGTAGCTTATCCTTTATGATGGAACGCTTCAAAAATTACTGAAGGACATGGAAACTCTGTGTCAGTTCTAACTTCCTCTCTGTTTCCTCTATCCCCTCATCTTTAATTTAATCTTTGTTGAAGAAAAGATAGGTTGGACTTTTGAATAAATTAATTGGAGGGAGTGCTGAATTTGGAAGCAGAAAACAATTATTTAACCCTGGCTTTATGATTTATAAACTGGGGAACTTAAGAGTCTATCACTGAATGTCTTTATTATTAAATAATTGAACTCTAAGCTTCCTTCCAGATTTGAGTTTCCGGCCCTATGATCATATTTGAAAGAAATAGTCAAATAGAGAGGATGGACTTCACTGATGATCTCGTGAATTCCCAGCTCTTTTCCAAGATATATGATCTTCAGTAACTCCTTTAAAAAACATTTTTGAATGGCTTATCGTAGATGCTAAATTTTCTAATTTCTTATAACTGGAAAATCAACAGTTAAATATGCAGGAAATAAAATAAATGTCAATCATCTCTCAATGAAAATTAAAATTAATCAACTGCTGGTACTACCTGAAACCCTCAACACTTGTGCTTTATCAAGCTATCCTTTGAAAATTTTAGGACTGGGGCTTTTGTTATAGTGAGAGAAAGAGATGCTTGGAGCACAACACTATATAATTTGTTTATGTATGGATGAATGTGCATGCATGTGTACGTATGTGTGTATGTGTGTGAAAGAATATATTTACACCAATAGGGCAGGATGTTAGATTATACTTGGCAGTTGAGGGGCATTGAATTGAGGGGCAGTGAAGTTTGCAATGCTGTCTAAATGGTGGAATTTTGAGAATAAATGATGGGATAATTGAAAGGTTGGAGAATGCATTCTAATGTTGACTTGGGAATAAAGTTTTGTGGAAAATGGTGGGAAAGTGACTGAGATCTAGAAGTATGTAATAATACAGGTTGCTCTATCTATTTATTTAGCTAGCTAGCTAATCTATCAATCACCTCTCAGTTACTACATCCATACACATAAACACACAATATGAGTATATAAACACTATTTCATTTATCTAAATTTATACATGATTTATATATATAAATATATGTCACACATATATGTTTATATAGATACATTCTTCAACATATTTATATTTCTATGTCATTTGATCAATAGCTCTAATGCAGTCTGTTGCAACCATCTATATATCTATTCATTTATTTCTCTATCATTCATATATATATACATATATATATATATGTCTTTTCTATATCCATATATCTAGTTCTATGTCTATTTCTCTTAATCTCTAGCCTCTCCATCAGACTTTCATGTGTTATCTATCTGTATTAGTAAACATAGATTCTCTTCATCAGGTGCCTATAGAAATAAAATCAAGAAGTCATTACTGATACCTTTTCAAAGTAAATTAGTTCATCTTCATAGCTGCTGACCTGGGGAAATTGATTCCTTTTACACAATAAGAAATATCATGCAGAGATTATAGTAATCATAAATTTTGGCTCTGGTAGGGACAGTGCAGATTATATTGTCAATTATTTTCTAGAAGCTTGGCTTGAAGCTAAGAGTGAAAGACATAATTACAACACTCAAATTCTTAGGAGGAAGTCAAATTAACTCTAAAAAGTAGATCTCTTGAATTTCCAGTTCCACATTCTGATCATTGAACTAACTAGAGAGGAGACATGTGCTAGCCTCTGCCTAGGTTTACTCTAAGTAGGGAAAAGATGCCCTAAGGTATGTTAAATCTTACCTACCTTATTGCAGAAAAGATTCAAAGTGAGGATAAAAGAGAAATTTAATCAGCTGGGCATTTTTCACCTGATGAACAAAACGCCTGCTGAAGATGGCCATTCAAGTTTGGGAGCAGAAAGGGGACATCTTTTTGTTGTTGTTGTTTTTATTTTTCCCAGAAAGCCCAGTCCTTAATGTGGACTGTCTTAGCAAGAAAGAAGACATACATCTGAGCCGTAAAGTGGTGACTAATACTTACTTGTAAACTCAGAATCAGAGCTCTTGAAATGCCAGTCAAGTGCATAAAAGGTTGGACTACAGAGATAACATTAGCAAAGGAAAGAAACCAATAAATATATAAGGGTCATTTTGAAAGAGATGACATTTCTTTTCTGTGAAATTCTCTTTAGTTTAAGTCTATGATACAAATCTCAAACAATATATGTTAACTATTTCAATTAGGGGACTGAGTGAGCAGCTGGAGAGCACTATAGAATGCTTAGACTGAAATCAGGAAGACTCAATGTCACGGGTTCAAATCTGACCTCACGTACTTACTAGTGGTGTGATCCTGACCAATTCATTTAACTCTGTTTGCCTTATTTCCTTATCTGTTAACTGAGTTACAGGAGATAATGACAAACCACTCCAGTATTTTTGCCTCCAAAAATCCAAATGAGAAACAATTGAAAAATGACTTAATATATCAACATAGCTATTTGTATTTAGATTTTTCTTTATGAGGGAAACTGCATTTATAGTCATAATAATTGTTTTAAATTCTGACTTTACTATTAATTGTCTTAGTTACTTTGTACAAAATGAAGCAATTTGGGCCTCGCTTTACCATTCTGTGAAACAATATTACCAATAATATTAACTTAATTGTATAGAAAGTTTGAGTGCTTTGAAACCAATTTTGTGAACACAACTCTATGGTGAATTAAAATTACAATCTTTCCCTGATCTTCATCTCCCCCTCTCTCTTTGTTCCCTCTCCCTCTCCCTGTGCTTCCCCCCCCCATCTCTTTCTCTTTGTCTCTTTCAAATTAAGATTTATAGATAGATATAAATACATAGATAAATGTATAAAGAAATATATATGTATATATATATGGAAAAAGCTATACAGATAGATTTATGTACACAAATAGATCTATTTATATATGTATGTGTTCAGCACACATTTGTGTAGGCACATTTGCACAAAATTCATTTCTAGGTTTGATGGTAATGTTCTCTCTATTATCTTTGTTGGGATTTATTTTCCTAATTTTATCACTTTCGACTTCTTCCGATCATTCTGCAGGGCCAAATATTTAAAACTCTGTTCCAGAGCTATTGGAATTAGCTTCATTGTTTGTACTGTAAGTTTTGTCTTCAGCTGTTTTTGATTTTAAAATTAAGTTTGTTCAGGTTCAGACAGACTAGCTTCCAAGTTCTATCTAAGTAAGTATTTTAATTCTTTCTTTTTTAAAACACTTTGTCCATTTCTGACAAAATTTTGATTTATTTTCAGTTAAATTACAGCACAGCAGCAGGATGGGCAACTTCTCAATCATCACAGAATTCCTCCTCATGGAATTTTCCAGCTCTCGGGAGCTGCAGGTCTTACACGCTGTGCTGTTCCTGCTGATTTACCTGGCAGCCGTCCTGGGGAATTTTCTCACCTGTGCTGCAATTATCACTGACCCACACCTTCACTGTCCTATGTATTTTTTCCTGAGTAACTTATCCCTGCTGGATATTGGAACTATCTCCGTCACGCTTCCTAAATTCATTGTGAATTCCTTGCGTGGCGTTCAGTCCCTGTCCCTCCTGGGATGTGCTGCACAAATTTTCTTCTTTCTCTTTTTTGGAACAACAGAGTTTGCTTTGCTTGTGGCCATGTCCTATGACCGCTTTGTGGCCATCTGCCAGCCCCTCCATTACAGCATCATCATGACTCCAGCACGTTGTCTCTGGGTAGCAGCTGGCTCATGGCTCAGTGGGCTTCTTTATTCAGCTGTACACACAGGGAACATGTTCCGCCTGCCCTTCTCAGGATCCAATGTGATCCACCAGTTTTTCTGTGATATTCCTCATGTCTTAAAAGTCTCAGCCTATGATGTGTTTAATACTGAGTTTCTATTAATTGTGGCAAGTTCATCCTTATTGTTATTCTGCTTTGTTTTTTTAATTGCATCCTATGCCCGCATCTTCTCCAGTGTGCTCAAGATTCCTTCTGTGGCAGGGCGCTACAAGGCCATTTCCACATGCTCCCCTCAGTTGATGATTCTCATGTTATTTCTCATTTCTGCAATGATTGCAGTCCTCAGGAACATATCAGACACATCACCTATCCAAAATCTTTTAGTTGCAATGGCTTATACAACAATACCTCCCCTGCTGAATCCTCTCATCTATAGCCTGAGGAACCAGAAGGTCTCAGCTGCCATGGGCAAGATGATCAAGAGGGTGTTTTTTCTAGAGAAAGGTATCTTATTCCATGAAAACATAAAAACACTGAAGAATATGTATTTGGCATGTAAAATGTGTAAGGTAACACATAAAGTAGCCTGAAACAGGGAGAAATGGCCCCAAAAATAATAGGACCCAGGAAAAAAGCTTTCTAAATGAAATGTTACATGGGATGGAGTGAATCCATTACTAACTTTTCTATAAAATAGACCCCCATCTCTCCAAGTGGTTGCTGTCTATAGTGGAATTATCATGACACCAGTCCATTGCCTTGGGCAACTGTGCCATTAAAAGAGTAGATGGAACATCTACTATAGGTGAGCATTGGTAGATAAGCTTAATCAAAAGCAGCTATCTGTTGTGCTGTTCCCTCCCTTCTCTTCAACACATTTCTTGCCTTCTCATTGTCATACTTATGATGGTCATGTCTTCCTCCTTCTTTGCGTGTTGAAAATCTATTCATCCTTTCAATATATATCTAATAGTTACAAATATATACATATACACAGATATACATACATTTATACACACATTCAAATATGTACATGGTAATTCCATGGGAAGTTAAAATCTTTGTTTTTCAGTTGACTCAATTGCAAATTGGGGGGAGAGGGACTACTACAATCCTTCCACCTGTATTTTGATGTTATGATTTTCCACAAAATCTTTTCTCATCCCTCAAGCTGTAAGTCATCTTTCATTACCTCAAATTTTCTACATTATTTATCTTTTTTTTTACTTTAGCATTTTTTTTTACACCTAGAAGCACAAATGCCTTTCCTCTCCCAGTGGATGCTCTGTTACCTGATCAGTAGCATACAGTTAAGTCAATTGATACAAATAATGGCTCTCTTGAAGTGATCATGTATTTTTCATCTGGCATAATTTGATCTTGCAATTGTAAAAATATACAAATTGGTTCCAGTTCAAGGGAAATATCTAGTTTGAATTTAAATTATCAATAACTTAGAATGGTTTTCCATTTCTTTCTCCAGCTTATGAGGTAACTGAGGTAAGCAGGGTTAAATGACTTGTTTTTTGTTCATACAGTTGCTAAGTGTCTGAGGCCAGATTTGAATGTAAAAAGATGAAGTGTTTCTACTTGAAAGTCACACATCCTATACACTGAACCACCCCAAAGCTCCAAATTTACTGAAATTGAATTCTGGATCACTGTAAGGATTGCATTTTCTTTAAAAAGAGAAAAGTGGGAAAATGCAATGTTTTGCCTTTTATTTTAAGAAGTAGAGGATTATGAATATAGAATATATTTTCAGATACAACTGGTTTGCTCCTTAGTTTGGTTAAACTATGTTTTTCCCCCAAGCTCTTTCATTTTTAATCATTCTTTGTAACACAAAGGCAATGTGGTGAAGTATAAAAGAACTGCTATGGAAGCTAGAAAGACCTGAAATGAAGTTTTGCCTCTGACTCTTATTGGCCATATGACCTTGATTACATTAGAAAACACCTTAAATATACAAGTTGCAAAGAAGCTGTGGCCTTGCATTAGCAGAAGGACTTTCTTCAGCTTAAAGTTCTCTGTCTCAAATAAAATTGGAGATTCCTTCCTTATCCCTATTACTACAAGGGAATTGTTGTTGTTTAATTGTCATACTTTTGTGGCCTTATTTAGGGATGTCTTGGCAAAAATACTAGAGTGATATGCCATTTCTTTAAGCATTCATTCTTCAGATGAGGAAACTGAGGCAAATACAGTTAAGTGATTTTTTTCAGATTCACAGAGAGAGTAAATGTCTGGGCCAGATTTTAACTGAGAAATATGGAGACTCCTTGACTCCAGGCCCAGCACTATATCTCCCATGCCACCTAGCTTCCCTGACACATAGCTCTCAGGAAAATACAAGGCAAGATGATATATTTGTAACTATAAATAATGGAAAATTCATATTTGTCAAGTATTTTTTTAAATGGTGAATTGTGTATTTGTAAAAATGACAAATTAAGCTTTGTTTTTATTCAGTCATTTGTAGTATTGTCTTACAAAAATTTTATAAATAACTATTGATTAGAAAAAAATGATTTAAAACCCAATTCCCTTCATGTTTATCAGGCTAACTAATGTAACAGAAAAGCAAAATAACAAGGGAAGGGAACTGGAAAAATAGGGACACTAATGTACCACTGGTTGAATTGTAAACTGCTCCACGAATAGTAGAAAACAATTTAGAATTATGTTTAAGGGTCTATACAATAGCAAGACCACTTCTAGAGCTATATGACAAAAAAAAAGGAAATGTAAAGAACTGAATTGTACAAAAATATTCATAGCAGCTTTCTTTCAATGGTGAAGAATTAGAAATTGATGGAATGCCCATTATTGGGGAATGGCTGAACGTGAACAAGTTGTATTGAATTGCAATGGAATACTATTGTGCTCAAAGAAGTTATTAAGATAATTTCAGGAAGATGGAAGTGAATTTCTTTGACAAAGAGAAGATCTAACTCAGTTTCAGTTGATCAACGATGGACAGAAGCAGCTACACCCAAAGAAAGAACACTGGGAAATGAATGTAAACTGTTTTCATTTTGGTTTTTCTTCCCGGGTTATTTTTACTTTCTGAATCCAATTATTCCTGTGCAACAAGAGAACTGTTCGATTCTGCACACATATATTGTATCTAGGATATACTGTGACATATCTAACATATATAAGACTGCTTGACATCTGGGGGAGGGGGTGGAGGGAGGGAGGGGAAAAGTGAGAACAGAAGTGAGTGCAAGGGATAATGTTGTAAAAAAATAACCCAGGCATGGGCTCTGTCAATAAAAAAGCTATAATTATTTTTTTAAAAAGAAAAAAAAAGAAAATTTCAGGAAAAAAGAAAAGAGACACACAAAATAATTCAAAGGGAATGGAAGGTAATCAGGAAAACAGGTATTTAAAATATTTTACATTATGTTATTTATTTTTAACATTTAAAAATTGAGTTCTAAATTCTCTTCTTCCCACTTCTTCAGTGGTAATTTAGAAAGCAAGCAACATGATCTCAGTTATACATGTGAAATCATGTAAAATGTGTATATAGCTTGGCTTTCAAAATTTATCACTTCTTTCTTTGAAAGTAGATAACATCCTTCATCAGGAATCCTTTGAAATTTTCTTGAATCATTGTATAGATGAGAATAACTAAGTCTATCATAGTTATAATGGCATTATTGCTGATACTATGTAAAATCACATCCTGGTTCTGCTCACTTCACTTTTCAGTTCATATATGTCTTTCATTGTTTTTCTGAAAGAATTCCCTTCATCATTTATCATAACACAATAGTTCTCCATCACAATTATATACCACAGTATGTTCAGTCATTATTCAATTAATGAGAATTCCCCAAGTTTCCAATTGTTTGCCATGACATAAAGACCTTCTATAAATATTTTATATGCATAAATTCTTTACCTTTTCTTCGATCAGTTTGAGATAGAGATCCAAAAATATGTAATGTAAAATAATAAAATTTTTAAAAGTGAATTATGAATAATGAATAGATTAATTTTTTAAAAAAGCAACTCAGCCTAACCATAGAAAGAACTGATCATGTCTGAATAGAGACTGAAACACACATTATTTTCAACTTTTTTTTTTCTGGAGAGTTTTTTTTTTTTTGCAAAATGACTTTTATGATAATGTTTTACAGAACTTCACATGGATCTTCTCAATGGAGTGAATGTGGGGAGGAAAGGGAGAATCTGGACCCAAAATTTTAAAATCAATTTTAAAAAAATGTTTTACATGTAACTGGGGAAAATAAAAATATTAAAAAACAACTATTGTGAAATCACACTATCCTGTAAAATTGAATAAATCATAAAACTCATATGTTAATTATTAGTCTCTGTTCTTCTAATTGGACCTCCTAACTGGAAGACAAAGCCATAATCTCCAAGTCCTTCATCTAATGTGGGAGAACAACACAGTCTTCTCTTCATTTTCTACCTGATCTGTTTTTGTATTTCCCCCTCATACTTTTGTGCTAGGGCCTGTATACCTTCTTCCTCCCCTCTTTTTCTTTACAATTAATAGAATGTCTAGCATATAGTAGACATTCGATTTATTGACTATTGACTAAGATCTGAGAGACTTCCAATAGACTCAGTTCATGGACTGAGAAATATATTTTTTCAAAAATATTTTATTTTTGCAAATACATGCAAATCTAGTTTTCAACATTCTTTTTCTAAGATTTTGTGTTCCAGTTTTTTCTTCCTTTCTTATCTTCCTTTTCCCTAAGACAGCAAGCAATCTGATAGAAATTAAACATATACAATCCTTTTAAACATATTTCAACATTTGTCATGTTGTGAAAGAAAAATCAGACCAAAAGGGAAAAAGCCATGAGAAATAAAAAGCAAATAGAAAGATGAAACATTTTTATTTTTATTCAGTCTCCATAGTTTTCTCTCTAGATATGGATGACATTTTCCATCCCAAATCAATTGTAATTATCTTGGAGAAGAGTTGATCTTCACACAATGTTGCCATTAATGATGTACAATGTTCTCCTGGCTCTGATAATTCCACTAAGTATTAGTACATATAAGTCTTTCCAACTTTTTCTGAAATCAACCTGATTTTCATTTCTTATAGAAAAATAATATTCCATTGCATTCATATATCATAACTTATTCAACCATTACCCAATGAGGCTTTCCCACTCAATTTCCAGTTCCTTGTAACTACAAAAAGAGCTGCTGCAAACATTTTGCTGACTGATAGTTAATGAGATTAAGGGAGAAAAGTTTTCACTGTGTTGTTTATGAAAAAGACTGTGCCATATCTAATTATTCTCAAAGGATGGGTCAGAGAATCCATAGAAACCAAAGGCATAATGATATTTACCTTGAATACTCTAGTGATTTCTTAACACCATCACCAAAAATATTGGACAATATATTTCACATAATTCTATGACATAAGAATCACCAAAAAGCTTTACAATGCTTGCAGATTAACAGATTTAGAGTTTGATTGTCTTGACATACTTTTTGAGTCTTCTGGTTAGAATGGAATGAATTGGTGAGGAAAGAGATAGTCTTCAGATTATTTTTAGAAACATTTAGAGGTTTGAGAACCCAATGGACAATGACAACATATACTGAAAATGATGCACATCAGAAAAAATAACTCAGGTATTGTCATTTTTATGTTGGTTATGATTATTTTTCTTTGTGACTGGTAGGTTGTTCAGATACTTCATGTTTGAAATCAAAATCATGGGAATAATTTTTCAGTAATTCTTTTTTTTTTCTGAGAGAGAGTTTCTAAGAGATAGTCTACACATCATGGTGTGGACAGCATGGTAGATTGGAATTAAGCAAGACTTTAATCTGAGTTCTGCTTCTGGATCTTTTGTGATTTTGATTTCCTTCCGAGAGTACGTCCAATTGTTTCTGTCTATATCATTAGGACATTCTTACTTACTTGCTTTTCTCTCCCAATTGACAGTAAGTTTGTGGAGGTCAGGACTCTTTGCCTCTCTTTGAGAGGCCAGTGCTAACCACATTGTCTGGCACAAAATAAGGACTTAAGAAGTGTTTCTTAACTTACTGTAACATGACTATTTATAAGCCTCAGCCTCTCTGAGCCTCCTTAACATAGTTGTAACATGTAGATAGTATTATCTTTGTAGCTCACGAAGTCATGCTGAGACTTATCAGAGATGATATATGTAACATATCTTGAGAATATAAAAAAATCTTATAAAAATGTCAAAATTATGTTTTTGCTCTATAATAATAGACCCCAGTTCTACCTTTAATTAACTGCAAAGTTTTGAAGCTGATCACAAGGAATGCTAGGTAAGAGGGACAATTCCTTGCTATACTTTGTTTATCTGTAGCTTAATCTTTATGATGGAGCACTTCAAAAATTACTGAAGGACATGGGAAGTAAGTGTTAGTTCTAACTTGACATCTATTTCATCCCCTCATCTTTAACTTAATTTTTGTTGCAGAAAAGATGGGTTGGACTTTTGAATAAATTTACTGGAGGGAGTGCTGAATATGGAAGCAGAAGACAATTATTTAAACGTGGCTTTGTGATTTACAAACTGGAGAATTTAGAGTCAATCACTGAATGTTTCTGTTATTCCTTTGTAAATAAAATACTTGGATATGTGAGTTCTAAGCTTCCTTCCAACTTTGGGTTTCTGTTCCTATGGTCATATTTGAAAGAGATATTTAAATAAAGAGGATGGACTTAACTGAGGATTTCAGGAATTCCCCAGATCTTTTCAAAGATATAAGACCTTCAATAATTGCTTCAAATAAAAACCATATTTCATTGCCTTGATGGACATGCTAGAATTCCTAATTTTTGAATGGAAAATAGACAATTAAATGTGAATGAAATAAAATAAATATTACTCATTTCTCAATGAAAATTAAAATTTATAGACTGTTCATATGACCTGAAACATTGTACATTTGTGCTTTAGCATGTTATTTTTAAGAATTCTGGGGCTGTGGGTTTTGTTACACTTTTAGTTATAATGAGGAAAAGAAAAGCCTGACGCACAACAGTATGTATTTTGGTTATGTATTGATGAGAGTGTGTTTGAGTGTTTGTGTGTGTGTGTGTGTGTGTGTGTATGTGTGTGTGTGCGTGTGTGTGTGTGTGTGTGTGTGTGTGTATGTGTGTGTGTGTGTGTGTATGATTGTGCATAGCTGTATGTCTGCTACAGGTCAATGACTATAGTTATACCTATAGGACAGGAGGTGAGATAGTCACTGAATTCAGGGGTACTGAATTTTGGCAGTACTGTCTAAATGGTGGAATTCTGAGAGTAAATGATGGGGTATTTGAAGTTTGGAGAATGAATTCTAATGTTGACTTAGGAACAAAGATTTGGGAAAGGGGCTGAGATCTAGAAGTATGTTTGTGAAGTAGAAGGTTAATACGGATTGATCAATTTATTATCCATCTTTCATCCTGCCTATCTAATCATCTATATAATTTATCAATCACCACTTAGTTACAATATTCATATATATAAACATACATATATGAGTATGTAAATACTATTTCATATATCTAACTTTATACAGTAATATATATATTTCTATATATGTATCCATTTATTTCTCTGTTATCTATCTCTCTCTATATTTTTCTCCATAGTGTTTTTCTATATCCACATGTCTAGTCCTATATCTATTTCTCTTAATCTCTATCCTATCATCCTCTCATGTCTTGTCCATCTGCATTGATAAACATAGATTCTCTCCATCACTGTCCTTAATCCTAATATAGACATAAAATCACAAAGTAAATTAGTTCATCTTCATAGAACTGACCTGGGGAAATAGATTCCTTTTACACATTGAGAAATATCACACAGACATAATGACAGTCATAAATGTTGGCTTTGGTAGGGGCAGTGCAGATTATATTGTCAAGACTGTTAATTTTCTAGATGCTTAATTTGGTGCTGAGAGAAACATGAAAGAGTAGCAGTGAAATTCTTAGGAAGGGGTAAAATTAACTGTGAAAATCATATTTCTTGAATTCCCTTTTCTATCTTCTCATCATTGATCCAGACAGAAACACATGGTAGCCTTTCCCTAGGTTTTCTCTAACTAGGGGAAAGATGCTCTCATAAGAACAAGGAGAAATTTTACCCACTTCAGTCACAGAAAAGATTCGAAGTGAGGATAAAAGGGGAATTTATTCAGCTGGGCATTTTTCACCTGATGAACAAAATACCTGCTGAAGATGACACTTCAAGTTTGGGAGCAGAAATGAGACATCTGTTTGCTTGATTTTTCAGAAAGTCATGTCCCTAATGTGGACTGTCTTAGCAAGAATGAAGAGACACAACCGAGCAGTAAAATGGTTTATGTGTAAACTCAGAATCAGAACCTTTGAAATGCCCATCAAGTGCATAAAAGGCGGAACTAGAGAAATGAGTTAACAAAAGAAACAAATATATGAGACTCATTTTGGAAGAAATGACATTTCTACTGTGTGAATTTCTCTTTAATTTAAGCCTATGACACAAATCTTAAACAATATATATTAAATGTTTGAATTGGGAGACAAAGTAATTGAGCAGATGGAGAGTACTGTAAAGAGTGCTTGGCCTGAAATGAGGAAGACTCAGTTTCATGGATTCAAATATGACCTCAGATATTTACTAGTTGTGTGATCCTGAGCAAATCACTTAAATATGTTTACCTTATTTCCTTATCTTTTATATTTACAGGAGATAATGACAAACCACTCCAATATTTTTGCCTCCAAAAACCCAAATGGGAACATAGAGAGTTGGAGACAATTGAAAAATGACTTAACATCAATATAACTGTTAGTATTTTTTTACTTTTTGAGGGAAAATGCATTTAGAGATATAACTGGCTTCAAGTTCTGAGTTTACAAATAATGGTTTCAGATACTTTGTACAAAATAACTGAATCAATTTGGGCCTTGCTTTATTATCCTGTGAACAATACTACCAATAATATGAACTTAATTGTATATAAAGTCTGAGTGCTTTGAAAACAATTTTGTGAAAACAAGTTTATGGAATATTAATTAAAAAGATAATCTTCCCCTCGTCTTTCTCTCTCTTGTTTTCTCTCTATATTACTCTTTCAAACTCTCATTCAAATTAAGATTTATATATAGATAAATGTATAGGTATAGAAGTATATATTATATATATATAGAAAGCTATATAGAGATTTATGTAAACAACTGCATGTATTTATATATATACATGTATATATATATATGCTCACATATATCTGTGTGTATGTACATTGTACAAAATCTATTTCTCCTTTTGGGGTGATGTTCTCTCTATTATCTTTGTAGGAATTCACATTCCTAATGTTTACCATGTTTAATTTCCTCTGGTCATTCTGCAATGTAATGGGCTGAGGCTTGAGTTGATGCACTGAGATCCCAAGCACATGAGGCTAAATAGTAATTGGTCTATACTCTATTAATATACATGATTGGATAAAGAATGCCCCCCCCCACTCTCTGTACAAGTCCTGATGTATTGTATAAGAAATGACAATTTTGGTGGGTGGAGGCAGAGAGAGAGACAGGAAGAGAAGCTGGGAGAGATGGACCCTGGGTTCCATACTCCTAGCTGCTGGTCATGTGGCTGCTGGTCTAGCTAGCTTCTTGACTCAGCTACATACATTGTTATTGCCCATTCTCTTCCGCCTCTGATCTTTCTTCACTGAAAATAAAGACTGACAATTTTCCCCTAACCTGAATTCCTGACTCCGGCTGATTTTAAAATACTCAGTCTTCACACTGCAAGGTTAAATATTTAAAACTCTGCTTGGGGACTATTGGAATTAACCTCATTGTTTCTGCTGTAAGCTCTACTTTCAGTTAATTTTGACCTTACAATGTAATTTTGCTTTTGTTCAGGTTTAATGGGACAAAATAGTTTCCAATTCTATCTGAACAAGTATGTTAATTGTTTCTTCTTTTCAACACTTTGGGCCTCCCTGATACTTAAATTTTCATTTATTTTCAGTTAAATTACAGCACAGCAGCAGGATGAGCAACTTCTCAATCATCACTGAATTTCTCCTCATGGAATTTTCTAGCACACGGGAGCTGCAGATCTTACACGCTGTGCTGTTCCTGCTGATTTACCTGGCAGCCCTTCTGGGGAATTTTCTCACCTGTGCTGCAATTATCACTGATCCACACCTTCACTGTCCTATGTATTTTTTCCTGAGTAACTTATCCCTGCTGGATATCGGCAACATCTCCGTCACGCTTCCTAAATTCATCGTGAATTCCTTATGTGGTGTTCAGTCCCTGTCCCTCCTGGGTTGTGCTGCCCAGATGTTCTTCTTTATCCTTTTTGCAGCCACAGAGTTTGCTTTGCTGGTGGCCATGTCCTATGACCGCTTTGTGGCCATCTGCCAGCCCCTCCATTACAGCATCATCATGACTCCAGCACGTTGTCTCTGGGCAGCAGCTGGCTCATGGCTCAGTGGGCTTCTTTATTCAGCTGTACACACAGGGAACATGTTCCGCCTGCCCTTCTCAGGATCCAATGTGATCCACCAGTTTTTCTGTGATATTCCTCATGTCTTAAAAGTCTCAGCCTCTGATGTGTTTAATACGGAGTTTGTATTAATTGTAGCAAGTTCATGTTTTTTGTTATTTTGCTTTGCCTTTTTAATCGCATCCTATGTTCGCATCTTCTCCAGTGTGCTCAAGATTCCTTCTGTGGAAGGACGCTACAAGGCCATTTCCACATGCTCCCCTCAGTTGATGATCATCATGTTATTTCTCTCTTCTTCAATGATGGCAGTTTTCAGGGACACATCAGACACATCACCTATCCAAAACCTTTTAACTGCAATGGCCTACACAACACTGCCTTCACTGTTGAACCCGCTTATTTATAGTCTGAGGAACAAGAAGGTCACAGCTGCCATGGGCAAAATGATTAAGAAAATATTTTATCTCAAGAAATATTCATCCTTGAAAACTTAAAAATGCTGAAGAATAAATATTTGACATGTCAGATATGTAAGATTTATTATTTCTAAGTAATATCTTTTGATTTTACTTGCTGAATTCTGGTTTTCAAGGAGTTGTTTTCTTCCTTAATATTTTGTATTTCTTGAGCAGGACCAGGAGATCATTATATACTTCAACAACAATACCATATGATGACCAGTTCGGATGGACCAGGCCATCCTCAGCAACGAGATCAACCAAATCATTTCCAAAGGAGCAGTAATGAACTGAACCAGCTATGCCCAGAAAAAGAACTCTGGGAGATGACTAAGAACCATTACATTGAATTCCCAATCCCTATATTTATGCACACCTGCATTTTTGATTTCCTTCACAAGCTAATTGTACAATATTTCAGAGTCTGATTCTTTTTGTACAGCAAAATAACGTTTTGGTCATGTATACTTATTGTGTATCTAAGTTATATTTTAATATATTTAACATCTACTGGTCATCCTGCCATCTAGGGGAGGGGGTGGGGGGGTAAGAGGTGAAAAATTGGAACAAGAGGTTTGGCAATTGTTGGTGCTGTAAAGTTACCCATGCATATAACCTGTAAATAAAAGGCTATTAAAAATATATATTTTGTATTGCTTTTTCCAATTAATTAGCTTTCTTTTCATAAGAAATTCAATTTCTTGAATTGCTTTTGTTTTTCTTCCTAACTTTTCTTCATTGTCGTTTACTTGACTATAGTTGAGCAAATTGAGGAACAAAGAGTTTAATTTCCCAGGGAACGATTATATACATATATGACTGTGAATCTATGTATGTATATGTATATGTATGTATATGTATATGTATAAACAAATGTGTACATCTGTTAGATATATATTTTTCCCTTCATGTTTCCTGCATTTACTTTTGCATCTAGAAGTATAAATGCCTTTTCTCTCCTGGTGGATTCCCTTTCTAATAGCATACAGTTAAGTCAATTATTACAACTAATAGCTCTTTTGAAGTGATCATGTGTGTTTCAACTTGCACAATTTGAAGTTTTAATTATAAAAATATAGACATTGTTTCTAATACAAGGGATTACATAAAGTAAAATGAAGAATTTTGATTAAATTAAAATCTATCTAGAGTGAGAGAGAGATGAGTCAAATTTATAAGAATATAAGTCATCTCCTAAGTGATAAATAATCACTTTTGATTAGAAAAAGTTTCCTCTGAGATACCAACTCTTATCTATAAGATTGCTAATATGACAGGAAAGGAAAATGATACCAAAATGTGACATCAGAATCAATGTGAAAGACATTAATTTAAAACTATTCTATGTTTTTCTCACATTATTTGCTCACATTTTTCAAAAATTTGTCAGTTATTCCATTAAATTCATCTATTTATAAAACTTTATTTTTCAACAGGCATTTAAAGTGTGAACTCTTCAAAGATTTCCATGAACATTAAACTTTAAAATCATTTTTTCCTACACCTTGAAAAAAAAATTTTGTGCCTCTTATCAGGGTCTTTTCCATTATAACACCTCATACTCATGCTGGGTTTTTCTTGATCAAACAGGAGCTATTTAAAAGCAGATAAATTCTCTAATTTTATCCTATGCACATTATAGAACATTAATCAATTTAGTGAACTGAATAGAAATCCCTGTGATTCTCACACTCTGTTTCTCTTATCATATTTAACAATTTTATATATCTTTAATGTGTATATTCTATGTTGTTGGGTATTCTGATTATCTATATACACTATATTAATCCACTATTTGACTTTATGAGTCAAATAAGCACTGCAAATATTGGTTGGTCTTATGCAAACATATTACTTAATATCATCCTGAGAATTTTTGCTGAATTATAAATGACCATCAGTTATTATATTAAATGTTAGGGGTGTTTCTTTCTCAATTTTTATCTTATAATTTAAAACATTTCTACTTTTCCTTTGTTTACTTCTCAAATTATCGTCTATCTTCTTTCCTGTAAATAAGTTGAATCTTTCACATAAAGGGCAGTTTTATTGAACGAATGGACTGCTTTTCATTTTGAATTTTCTTCTCCCAGAATAAAGAGCAGTGTCTTTCATGTAGTAAATTATTAATAAATATTTGCTTAATCTGTTGTATTTGATATACACTTTTACATTAATATTTTTGGATAGAATGTGAAACATTTGGCATTGGATTCATATATGCACATTCAGTCCAATAGTTCAGTAATTCAGCACTGAATTGTTTTTAATACCAATTTAGCTACTAAATATTTATAGACCTTTGAGGAAATATTTTGAGTTATATCATCCCCAAAATTTGGAAGGAAGGAAGATTAATATGACTCTCTTGATATACACAATTTTTTCCCAATGAAAACCAGTATCCTTTAGAAATACACTTAAAAAGAACCAAATAAAATGAACTTGCATTTTGGACTATATTGAATGGAAGATCCTCATGGACTACAGAAGTCCTAATGGACCAAATAATATGAAAGGGTGAAGTCCTTTCTTCATGTTGCTAATAAAAAGACCTTTACCTCAACTAATTACACTCAAGGGAAAGGCCAGAGAATCTGTGGTTAATAAGGATGAGATTATAGCTGTGGCTCTGCACTGACTTCAGGAACCATTTCTCCAAAGGACATTGGGCAGTATATTTTCATTCTCATAAGGTTCATCAAATATTTCAGCAAATCTAATAACCTCACATCGGATAGTATCAGCTCCCTTTGCCTCTGAAGATCCAAATGAAAAGTGAACCAATACAGTGAAGACAGAGGTAATCTTTGGATACTGTCAATCACCTTTTATTTAGTAAAGAAAAATAATCAATACAAACTTTGGCGAGGAGAAATGCCACAACTCTTCACTCAGGTATTTATTTTTCTTTGCTATTTTATTTCTGAATGGCCAATTGGTTTAATTAATAAAATGGGTCTTAGAATTCTTGAGCTTGACATCTGCATATGGAATTACTCTTTACAGAGTCGTTATGGAATGACAGACTTAATTTAAGGAAAATGCAGTTTAAATCCTTCCTCTATTGGTTCTCAAAGTATGTTCCAACGAATCCTGTAATTCACTTTGAAAGTTCCCTCCAAATGATTTCTTCCAGGACTCTAGCAGTTCTTAGTTATGGAGTTTTAAGGAACTTGTGCAACTTCAAAATGTTTTTATTTTTAATATGGCAAATATCCACAAACATAATCCACATAAAACCCTTTGGACATATTTTCAACAAATTTTAAAATTATAATGGAATATTGAGAACAAAAAAAAAAAAAAGTTTGAGAACCACTGCATAGCAGCTGTGTAACAGGATATCATTTAACTGCTCTGCACTTTAATTTCTCATGCATAACATGGATATGATATTGAAACATCGCACAGAGTTTAAGCTAAGAATATGATATTTGTAGAAATATTTTGCAAAAGACTATCATTAATAAATACAATTAATAATTAATTAATTATTGGTTATTATTTTTGTTGTATCCCATATAAACAGACACCACCTATAGCTCAGGTCACTTCAGGTGTACAGAGTATGTTAAAAGTTATGAATTTTTGTTGAAGTGGGATAAGATCTGTTTTTACCCTATGGGTAAGTACACTGTGAATGAGTTCCTTTGGATAAAGTGTTTTAAAAAGTCTAACTTTTTATGAATGTATTTTATGCAAATAAAATAACTTCTATTATATTATCATTATAATCATTATTATCACTATCATTCAGGAACCATAAAATTAGCTAGAGAAATAACCCTGTCTGAATGATTGGATTCAAACCCAGACTGTGAGGGAAACTGTTTGTTGTGCTACTCCCAAAATCACTTTACTTTGCAAAGTTTGAGGTAATTAAGACTATTATTAGTTGATACTACTGAAGTTGAAGAAGAGATTTTCTTTCCTAGTATTTTCCAAATTTGACAAAATCACAAATGATATTAAATATTATTATAAAGAAATACATATAGCATATCAAGTTTCTATCCATCTATCTATCTATCTATCTATCTACTGAACAATAAGACAATGATTTCCATCCTCAGTCATAAGGGACAGTCAAAAGTTCTCCTTTTTAATGCATTGGACTTTTGACTCTCTGATTGGAACATGTATATCTCCTGTCAGCAAAAATCACATGCTCCAAAAATAGGGGGAAATAAATGAAATAATCCAAGCTGTTAAGGTAAGATAGGAAAAAGTGTATTATAGCAATAATGTGGTAATTTGTGTTACTTAGAAGAGTTAATATGATCAAATTGATTAATTAAATTAATGTCAGGATAATGAATGTTGTAGCTTTGTGATAGCAATATTGTAAATCTATTGGAAACAAAAGTCTTTACAGCAAATCTTTAGAGGATACTAGTAGATCACAGAGGGCAGTGGATTTATATATATTTATATATATAATTTTTTATTTATTTATATAGATATAATTTTTATTTATTTATTTATATAAAAACATATATAAGATAATGTAATGTAATATAATAAATATATTAATAAACTCCTTAAAGTTTGCAAAGGTTTTTTTGCACACTTTTCCTAGTCCCCTCTCCTAATAATTCTCAAGAGAAAAGTTAAAAGATTTAAGTCAACTCATTAGGGGTATACTTTTGAGCAGCTCAAAGGGAAAGTTTACTACATTTGCTTTCTGAAGATCTGACATTACAAAGTGGTTTTGCAACATATTATCTGTACCAACCCAAGATAACTTGGTACCTCTTTAAGCTGCCTTTTAATTTAAGGAGTTGGACCCATGACCTCTGAAATCCCATGTAACTCTGAGTCAATAATCCTGTGATTCAATTTGAAAGTTCCCTCCAAATGATGTCTTCCAGGACTCCAGCAGTTCTTCAGTTATGGAGCTTTAAGGAACTTCTGCCCATTCAATAGACATATTAAGTAGGTCCCATCTTTCTAAGAGGCTGAAATAGACAACAGAGCTTTGACACCCTAAAGAATGGAAATGCAGATGTGCATGGAATAGTGTCAAGTCCCTGGAATATCAACGAAAACTAAAGTTGTAGTCAGCACAGTGTGTCTGATAATACACATGTCTGTCATCTAGCTAGCCAGTCATCTATGATCTACCTGTATCTATGTATATAGATACATGTTTTATATCAGGTTATGCTAGTATCTTGCAGAAAAGTATCAGTCTTGGGATTGTAGGATGTATGTATCTGTGTGCGTGTGTCTGTGTGTGTGTGTCTGTGTGTGTATGTGTCTGTATGGCAGGTCAGGAGCAGAGGTCTTATTAAGTCAATTCAAGAAGGCCCAATTTGCACAGTGAAATGTATATTTTCATTTTATGAATTGAATGAGATTGCAGGAGAATGGTCACATTATGAGCTTTTTATAATGGTCTATCCATTGCCTCTCTAACATGATGAGTAAGAATAGATTGAAATTCATGATTTTCTATGTAATAAAGTGCTTCTATTCTCTCTTTCTAGAATTTGGTAACCTCTACCCATATTGTTACAGGATGAATTACAGGAGCCCAGAAGACATGAGCAATTGTACCATCATCATAGAATTCTTCCTTATGGAGTATTCCAGCATCCGAGAGCTGCAGGTCTTGCACGCTATTCTTTTCTTGTTCATATACATTGCAGCCCTGATGGGGAATCTCCTCACTGTCACTGCCATTGTCACTGACCCACACCTTCACTCTCCAATGTATTTTTTTCTGAGCAATCTTTCCCTGTTGGATCTTGGCTGCATCTCAGTCACTCTTCCCAAATTCATTGTGAATTCCCTGACAAGAAATCAAGCCATTTCTCTCCTGGGTTGTGCTGCTCAGGTTTTCTTCTTTATCTTCTTTGGGGCAACAGAAATTGCTTTGCTTGTGGCGATGTCCTATGACCGATTTGTGGCCATTTGCCACCCTTTACACTATGGAGTCACCATGACACCATTCAACTGTCGTTGGGCAGCAATTGGTTCATGGCTCAGTGGGCTCATCTATTCAATTGTACACACGGGGAACATGTTCCGTCTGCCTTTCTCAGGATCCAATGTGATCCATCAGTTTTTTTGTGACATCCCTAATGTCTTGAAGGTCTCATCTCCTGAGGTTCGTAATACTGAGTATATACTCCTTGCCATCAGTTCCATTTTAATTTTATTCTGCTTTCTTTTTTTAATCATATCCTATACTTATATCTTCTCCACGGTATTTAAAATGCCCTCTGTGGAAGGGCGTTACAAAGCTTTGTCTACATGTTCACCTCAACTGATGATCTTTCTCTTATTCCTTCTTACTGGCTTGGTCAGTATTTTTGGTCATCCTTCAGACACTTCCTCAGTCCAGAATCTTCTGATTTCAATGGCTTACACAATTTTGCCTCCATTTATGAATCCTATTATTTATAGTCTGAGAAATATGCAAATCAAGGTTGCACTGGCCAGGATCATCAAAACCTCCTTTTTTCCCAAGAAGGAAATGTCTGTCTTTGAAACAATTAAAAAGTAAGAGACCTGAATCAGGTCTTGCATGCCCAAGTAATGATACAACTACCTAAAAATGACATCAGTAGTTTAATGTGTTGTTTTAATGTATTATCTACAAATGAAAAGAAAAACACCTATATATATATATATATATATATATATACAGAGAGAGAGAGAGAGAGAGAGAGAGAGAGAGAGAGAGAGGACAGTTTTTTTCCATTTAATATCTACTGAGCCATATTCTCTTGGTGATATCTTAGCACTTACCCTTGGCCTCTCTATCTGACCAATCAGGTTTGGGTGAATATGTTTCAGTGACTCACAGTGTATGCTGAAGGGCTAAAGGAGAGAAAATAGGAAATTTTCTGGGCACTAATCACTAAAATTCAGCAGTGAAGAATTTAACCTGTGAAAGGAGTGATCAAGAAATCTGGAATTTCCTGATCTTAGCAGTAACATGAAATGTTCTACTGGTGTAGGTTTGAGATAAACATGGACAAATGTTTTCCAATGTCTTTGCCTTTAAGAGCAGGGAGAGGGAGAGGGAGAAGGACATGAGAAGTGATGAGTCTGTCATACTATGATTTGCTATTTGAACAATATTTGCTTCTGTATTTCTTTGGCTCACCTGAGTCTTTTGTATCATATGCATTTTCTGTGATGGTGGAGGTAAAGGCCTCTCTATAACCTATATCTGGAGTTTTTCTTGAATGTTTAAGTGAGAATTGTGGACATGAACCAATCTAAAGTTCTGTTTTGGATATTGCTCCATAACACAATTCTGGTTGTGAGCATGATCCAAGTAAAGATATTGACCCTTTGAGTTCCTCAAATAAATTTATTTGGTCTGTGTGAATACATTATTTTGGGGGACTTTGTGCAATGGGTGAAGGACATGTTTTATTATATACTTGTATACATTGTGACCTCCTTTAAAACTTTAGGACACTTTGATTTTTTGTTTCCTTTTTGTAAATTTGTCACACAGGTAATATCCTAGAGAAGGAAGGAGAAGTATACTTTAATCCCATCTAACAATAATGCAAAATATCAGTCCATTCAAAATCTTTCAACAAATTTCTAAAAAACAACAACAAAACACGCACACATACACACACATATATACACACACAAAGGGTTATTCATGAGGCATTGGACCAAGAATCTATAGATATAAGATGAAAAATAATATTACTAGTGTTCTTATTACAGGACAGGAACAGAGAGGACCAAATTCAATCAATCTATTAATCAATAAAGACTAAATAGATAACTACTTTATAGCAATTATACAAACCACTGAATTCCTTATGCAATCAACAAGAAAAAAGAAGTCAATGGGTAAATTATAGCCCAGAGAAGCAATGCAAATGCAATTTTTTGTCTAAGAGAAAAGCACCTCATTGTAGAATGGATTGACCTCAGGACTAGGATTAACCAAGAAATAAGAAATGTGTCTAGGTTTGTTATGTTTATAAGAATAACTTAAGGAAAATGTTTGATATTTTTTAATTTATCATCATTATTTATCACATATGTAACTAAAATTCTCTCAGTGTAGAAATATGGATCTCCAAATAAATTTCCTATAAATGAGGAACCATTAAGAAATTCAAGGAGAATTTCTTCAGTGTTCCAGAGTACCTTCTGAAAGATAAAGTGAAGCAAAAGATGTCAGAGCTCTCAGAAAGTCAGTCAATCATAAAACTTTTTTATGGAATGCCTCCTTTGTGTTGTTTGGGATGGAGAAATTATGTACCCATACTTTTTTGACATTGATTGATGAAGGGATCTCCAGGAATTAATTATAGACACAGAGTATGATGATTCAAAGACCAGATTTCACTGAGGCAAGGGTTTTAGAGAAGAAGTAATTTTAGAAATAAACAAATGATTTCAGAGCTAATTCTGGGCATTTAGAAGATTTTGAGGCTTCCAACATCCTATGGTCTTAGAAGAGGTGTGGTCACTGCTCTCCTGGGCTACACTCTGGTCTGTATCCAGGAATCTGATCTCTTGGACTTGAACTGATACTGCTCCTTAGGGCTTCCATTTCCTATTGACAGAAACTGCTCCTCCTTATCCTTGAACTTTGTCTCAGAAGTGGTTATATGCAATGGAGTTGTCAAAACAGTTTTTGGTCCTGCATCCAGGGCTAGCACTGAAGACCCCTTTAGTTTCTTTCAATTGTCAGGTTCCCTTACCAATTCTGTTCTGGGAATTCCCAAACTTAATTTCCCTTCTGTCATCACCACCGAGTCCTACCACTGATATTTTATACATGTGGCCTCTGGGCCAGCATCCAACCTTAGGTGACAAGTGTCTTTTTCCAAACTCACAGTTGTTTTGGCCTGAAAGACTGTCTCATTCTGACCTATTGTTGGCTCTGCCTTTGATTTGATTGGAGACATTATTTTAATTCGTTTCCTGGGAAATGTTGGAAGGGCTCAGCTGAATACTTTGTCTGTTCCACCATCTTGGTTCTGCTCTTGTAAGTTTCTGGGCTTCCTTTTCAGGAATAAAAATCTCTTTCAAATTATTTTGTCCAGGAGTTTAATTTGACTTGTCAGTAGGATAAGGTGGTAATAGTCAACAGGCTGTTAGGAAAGAAAAGGATTCACCATGTTTCACTCATGTCATCTCCTTTATATTTATGTATTTATTGTGTATATTATGCATTTATATATGTGTAAATATGCATAAATAATTCTCTATGTGTACATACATAATATATTTACTTTGCAAGATAAAAATGTGTGGTATTTTTTTGGGGGGGGGGTAAATGCCCAATAACATGTCATTCATATCTGTGTATGTGTATGATGTGTGTTTGCATATACATACAAACACACAAATACAACAAGAAATGATAGTAGGTAGGATTCTGGTCAAAGTATAGGTATGAATATATACAAATATGTATAAGTATGAATATATGTAGAATATATATATATAGAAACACATACAAGTATTAGTAGAATGAAATAGAATAGTAGAATGAAATTAGGAATTTAGGAGCTGGGAAGGGAAAATCCTATACATTTTTGGCCTTATAAAGAGGTATATGCGAGGGATTATTTTGTAAAGTTTATTAAATAGTACATAACAGTCAGATCTGTGCTTTGGCAAGACCACGATGATAACTGAATGAAGGATAGACTGGAATGAAGAGAGACAAAGAAGAGATAAGAGCAGGAAGTTTATTTCAATAGGATCTTTTAAAGTCAGAAAGATGGATACTGCTCTCATGCAGCAGACATTCTATTAAATTTGGGAAAGAATATGAAAAGAATATGAAAAAAGCACATTTAAAGTATATACACACCCAATGCATATGCAAATATATGTATATGCAAATATATGCACAAATATGCTATATATATGTATATACTTATATATATATATATATATCTGTACATAGGTTATATAGGGGAAGGAAGGAAGGAAGGAAGGAAGGAAAAATAAATATGACTGTCTTGATATACACAATTTTTTTCCATGAAAACCAGTATCCTTTAGAAATACACTTAAAAAGAACCAAATAAAATGAACTTGCATTTTGGACTATATTGAATGGAAGATCCTCATGGACTACAGAAGTCCTAATGGACCAAATAACGTAAAAGGGTGAAGTCCTTTCTTCATGTTGCTAATAAAAAGACCTTTACCTCAACTAATTACACTCAAGGGAAAGGCCAGAGAATTTGTGGTTAATAAGGATGAGATTATAGCTATGACTCTGCGCTGACTTCAGGAACCATTTCTCCAAAGGACATTGGGCAGTATATTTTCATTCTCATAAGGTTCATCAAATATTTCAGCAAATCTAATAGCCTCACATCGGACAGTATCAGCTCTCTTTGCCTCTGAAGATCCAAATGAAAAGTGAACCAATACAGTGAAGACAGAGGTTATCTGTGGATACTGTTGATCACCTTTTATTTGGTGAAGAAAAATAATCAATACAAACTTTGGCGAGGAGAAATGCCACAACTCTTCACTCAGGTATTTATTTTTCTTTGCTATTTCATTTCTGAATGGCCAATTTGTTTAATTAATAGAATGGGTCTTAGAAGTCTTGGGCTTGAAATCTGCCTATGGAATTACTCTTTACAGAGTCGTTATGGAATGACAGACTTAATTTAAGAAAAACTACGGTTTAAATCCTTCCTCTATTGGTTCTCAAAGTATGGTCCAATGAATCCTGTAATTCATTTTGAAAATTCCCTCCAAATGATTTCTTCCAGGACTCCAGCAGTTCTTCAGTTATGGAGCTTTAAGGAACTTCTGCCTATTCAATAGACATATTAGGTAGGTCCCACATTTCTAAGAAGCTGAAACAGATATTGATTGATAGCCTTTCAGAGGGTCTACAATTTCAAAATAAGTTTTTGTTTTTAATATGGCAAATATCCACAAACACAATCCACATAAAACCCTATGGACATATTTTCAACAAATTTTAATATAATACAGGGATATTGAGAACAAAAAAAAGTTTGAGAATAATTGCATAGAACCTGTGTTACAGGATATCATTTAACTGCGCTGCACTTTAATTTCTCATGCATAACATGGATATGATACTTGAAACATCTCATAGAGTTTAAGCTAAGAATATGATATTTGTAGAAATATTTTGCAAAAGACTACCATTAATAAATACAATTAATAATTAATTAATTATTGGTTATTACTTTTGTTGTATCCCATATAAACAGAAACCAACTATAGCTCAGGTCATTTCAGGTGTACAGAGTGGGTTAAAAGATATGAAGCAATCAAGCTATTTCTCTCCTGGGCTGTGCTGCTCAGGTTTTCTTCTTTATCTTCTTTGGGGCAACAGAAATTGCTTTGCTTGTGGCGATGTCCTATGACCGATTTGTGGCCATTTGCCACCGTTTACACTATGGAGTCACCATGACACCATTCTGCTGTCTTTGGGCAGCAATTGGTTCATGGCTCAGTGGGCTCATCTATTCAATTGTACACACGGGGAACATGTTCTGTCTGCCTTTCTCGTGATCCAATATGATCCATCAGTTTTTTTGTGACATTCCTCATGTCTTGAAGGTCTCATCTCCTGAGGTTTGTAATACTGAGTATATATTCACAGAATATCATTTAACTGCATGGAAAATGTGCGTGGAATAATGTCAAGATGCCTGAAATATCATCACATTATGAGCTTTTTAAAATGGTCTATCTATCCATTGCCTCTCTAACATGATGAGTAAGAATAGATTGAAATTCATGACTTTTCTATGTAATAAAGTGTTTCTATTCTCTCTTTCTAGAATTTGGTAACCTCTACCCATATTGTTACAGGATGAATTACAGGAGCCCAGAAGACATGAGCAATTGTACCATCATCATGGAATTCTTCCTTATGGAGTATTCCAGCATCCGAGAGCTGCAGGTCTTGCACGCTATTCTTTTCTTGTTCATATACATTGCAGCCCTGATGGGGAATCTCCTCACTGTCACTGCCATTGTCACTGACCCACATCTTCACTCTCCAATGTACTTTTTTCTGAGCAATCTTTCCCTGTTGGATCTTGGCTGCATCTCAGTCACTCTTCCCAAATTCATTGTGAATTCTCTGACAGGCATTCAATCCATTTCTCTCCTGGGCTGTGCTGCTCAGGTTTTCTTCCTTATCTTCTTTGTTGCAACAGAAATTTTTTTGCTTGTGGCTATGTCCTATGACCGCTTTGTGGCCATTTGCCACCCTTTACACTATGGAGTAATCATGACACCAATCCGCTGTCTTTGGGCAGCAACTGGTTCATGGCTCAGTGGGTTCATCTATTCAGCTGCACACACAGGGAACATGTTCCGTCTGCCTTTCTCAGGATCCAATGTGATCCATCAGTTTTTTTGTGACATCCCTCATGTCTTGAAGGTCTCATCTCCTGAGGTTCGTAATACTGAGTATGTACTCCTTGCCACCAGTTCCATTTTAATTTTATTCTGCTTTGTTTTTTTAATCATATCCTATACTTACATCTTCTCCACGGTATTTAAAATGCCCTCTGTGGAAGGGCGTTACAAAGCTTTGTCTACATGTTCACCTCAACTGACTATCTTTCTCTTATTCCTTCTTGCTGGCTTGGTCAGTGTTTTTGGTCATCCTTCAGACACTTCCTCAATCCAGAATCTTCTGATTTCAATGACTTACACAATTTTGCCTCCATTTATGAATCCTATTATTTATAGTCTGAGAAATACGCAAATCAAGGTTGCACTGGCCAGGATCATCAAAATTACCTTTTTTCCCAAGAAGGAAATGTCTGTCTTTGAAATAATTAAAAATTAAGAGAATGTATGAATCAGGTCTTGCATGCCCAAGTAATGATAGAACTACCCTAAAAATGACATCAATAGTATAATGTATTGTTTTAATGTGTTGTCTACAAATAAAAACTAAAACACCAATATATATATTGGACAATTTTTCCATTTAATATCTACTGAGCCAGATTCTCTTGGTGATATCTTTTTTTTCTCTTGGTGATATCTTAGCACTTATCCTTGGCCTCTCTATCTGACCAATCAGGTTTGGGTGAATATGTTTCAGTGACTCACAGTGTATGCTGAAGGGCTAAAGGAAAGAAAATAGGAAATCTTCTGGGCACTAAGCACTAAAACTCAGCAGTGGAGAATTTAACCTGTGAAAAGAGTGATCAAGAAATCTGGAATTTGCTGATCTTAGCAGTAACGTGAAATGTTCTACTGGTGTTGGTTTGAGATAAACATGGATAAATGTTTTCCAATGTCTTTGCCATTAAGAGCAAGAGGGAGAAAGACATGAAAAGTGGTAAGTTTATTTGCAAAATAAGTTTGATAAACAGGTCACTCAAACTATCTAGTCAGTCTAAAGGTATTGAATATAGAGTGAAACAGATTTTTGTATATTAAGAGCAATTAATCAACTTAGACCAAATAATTTAAAGAAAACAATAAGGTACAGCCATGATACAAATTAAGTAATCTGATCTCTAATTGTAGAAAGTTTATGACCAAGTAAACTTGCGAGAAAGTTGGACTAAGTTCCAACTTAGTGGAGTTAGAGAACAAACAGATGCAGTTCCTTAGAATCAGAAAAGGATATGTCCCGCTGCCCCCATGAAACTATATTCAATCAAAGGAATTGATTGATCAGTAAGGGGCCAGTTTTCAGTTAAGATCTAGAGGTTCTTGAGATGCATAATTGTGAGAAAACTCCTTGCCTCAGTCTTCAGGTCTGGTAGGCTTTCTGGTCAATATAATCCAGTTCTATAGTTAAGGGTTTCTAAGGGTCAGAGAAAAGTGGTCCACCTTCTCAACCATGGGGCTAGGTTCTAACAATACAATCAAGTTTTCTCAGGATTCCCATAATTTAAAAAAGTTTGTCACAAGATAGAAATTTGATTAGAACCATAATTGAGTAGAACTGGGTTCTACTCCAGAACTGGGTTAACTCCAAAAATTATCACAAGATGGCGTCTATATTGTTTATTCAATTCCCACACTAATCGTGTGACCATTGAACATTGTTTTGACTTTGCAAGGGAAAATTATAGGTTAGAGTTTGAGCATCTGATTAGGAAGGAGAAATTTTAGCTACAGATATCTCTCTATATCTCTATCTATTCACACACACAAACACACACACACACACACACACACACATATATATTTATGTTTACATGAATGTGAAATCCAACATCAAAATATCTATTTATTCAAAAACAAATATGTTTATATGATTACATATATAATTTATATATCTACATATTATTTATAAATATACAATTATATATATATAAATTTACATGCACCCATATCTATATCTATATCTATATCTATAGTATAACTGTTTAGATCTCTGTGTATATACATACATAGATGTGTTTATATAGCTTCTACCATATGCTAAGTACTGTGCTAAGTAATTTTAACAAATATTATCTTATTTCAAACTTACACTAATCCTAGAAGGTAGATGCTATCATTATTTACATTTTATAGTTGAAGAAACTGAGAAAATAGAAATAAAATTATATATCCAGGGTTATCCATCTAGTAAGTGTAACTTGAACTCCAGTGCTCCTGACGCTAGGCCCGGCAATCTATCCACAATACTACCAAATGCCTCATATAAATCAATGCCCCAAAACCTGTCTATATATAGTCATAATGATATGGGTATATATATATTCATATATATGTATTTATACATATATATGTATATATATGCAGAGGTAGAAATAGTAATAGATATGCATATATATAAAACCCTATCTCTATATAGAAATGTGTACATGAATATAATCTCATATATTAGATACATAATCATATATTGTTTTAAATACTTATATTGAAATAGCATTTTATGTCCCTTTTCATTTACTTCAGTACAATTAAAATATTTTATTTATGCTTTAAAAATTCTTATTTATATCTGACAACTTATCTTACCAGTCTCCTCCAATATGCAAATAGAAGCCTTTCTTGGAACAAATGTGTATAGCCAAGCAAAAGTGTAAACCATGGGCCCTGTCCTAAATTCTTATCTCACTTTCTTGCTCTCTAACCCCCTCACTTATTTCTGATCTTTTCTCCATCCTCAGTCTTCTGAAGTTACTACTGATTACTGTCTTGATCAGAGTTGCAAAGCCTTTGAAACCTGCTTTCCCAATGTTATCATAGAATAGTTTTGTGATTTTTTAATGTCCCACTTCAGAAGTTTATACTTCTCAGTATATGTCACGAAATCTGTCATACTCTTCATTTCATATGGCACAAAATATTCCATCCTAAGCCCCAACTGCTGGACCCCTATTTTGTTTCTTGCTCATTTCTGTAAACAAAAAGGAAAGCCTCATTCCACTATAGAGCACATCCATATAAATAAAATTGGATAATAGTCAAAATAAATAGAGAGCAGAATAAAAGACAAACACTAAAAATAGACAGACTCTAATTACACTCCTGTCGCACTGATCTCTGGTCGGCAGAGATAGTGAGGTCTAGCAAGAGGAAGAGGCCTGAAGTCATGATTTCTCGGGAATTGATTGAGGAAGAGATTTCAGGGCTACCACAAAATCAATCTGTTCTTTCTTTAATCATAATTTGGTAACTTAGAGGATGATTTCCTAGTCAGCAGTGATGCAGTCAGGTTGACTGTGTCCTCCCTGATAGGCTGCTTTTCCTGCTTAAATCCAACCTCATAACTGCTCTTGTAATATTTTGCCCTTACATGGACCTTGTAAATTTTTTTTTCTAAAGAATAATCATAGTAATCCTACCCTAGCCAAAATATGGTTAGTCATTCCCTATTAAATATTAAATATTGGTTTCTCTGTTGTAAAGATTAAACTGTTTTCTCTGTCATCAAAAATGTTCATTCAGTTCTACTCCAAGTTAAACTGGTATCTCATTGAATCTTAGTTATTACAAATCCAATTATGTGATCTTTTCCCCAATCTTTGCTCTCACTATTATTGATTCTTGTAATGGCTTTTCTTTATAATTTTTACCACTTATTCTTCAAGGCCAAGTTTTAAAAAACATCTATTTTCCAACGCCAAATTCAAATGATCATCTTCTATCAGACTTTCATACTATTGCCCCTCTTAATCAGATAGTAGCTCTTTCTTCTCTGACACAGGCCATATTTTCAGAGGCAATGTGATATTAGGTTTGGAGCCTGAAATCATGAGTTCAAATTGCATTTCTGTTATTTATGTGGTCATGAATGAAAAAGTCATTTTGAGTCAAAGAATCAGCTTTCAACTCTGTAAAATGAGACTAATAGTAATTAAACTTCTGTCTCCTGGTCCTGGAGGGAGGGAAAAGTTCTACAAATATGAAGTCAAAGTAAAAGGTTAGTTATTATCCTTCTTACACTTTTTATTTTAGGCAATAGGCCTATTATTATTATTATTATTATAAGCCCTACTATGTGCCAGGAACAGTGCTAAGTGCTAGGGATTAAAAAAAAGAGGCTCACCATAGTCCCTGTCCCCAAAGAGATTACAATCTAAACAGGGAGACAGGAAGCAAATATATATGTATATGTGTACAAATTTATAAATAAGAAGTCATTTACATGAGTAAAATTATCTATACAACTCATATACATGGCAAACTGAATGAGGAAGGCATCATATCTGGTTTATTCTTGTGCTTTCAGGGGCCAAAATTAGTTGAATAATTTAATGGAAATAAGTGACCCTTCTTTCAAGTGCTCCTTGTTCTGGAACCACCTCTCATATGTATTTCCCACTAACTATATATCAATATATTCATGCTTACACACACATTGTGGGCAGGGAGATAATTTGAAGAGACACTTTCAAAAGAAGCAATTGTGGTATTATAACTCAACCCTTCCTTGATTTACTTAATTCATCCCATGAATCTATCTGCTGGTATGTTCTGCTCTGAAATCATGGATTTTTGTGAAAGAAGTGATTTATTAAAATATTATATTAATTTAAGTTCCTATTTAATTAGGCAAATTGGGAGCATATTGGGTAGAGCTCTGGATTAGGGATTAGGAAATTGTGGACTGGCTGAGATACTAGCTAGAAAGCCCTGGGCAAGGCATTTAATGCTTTTCATCCTCATTTTCAATGATTTTCATTCTCATTTTCTTTATGTTCAAAATAGTAGTAATAATGCTATCTGCTTCACAGAATTGTTTTAAGAATGAGGTGAGTTGTCATATATGTAAATAAATATGTAAATGTTAACTTTTATTATTAATATTAGTACTGTTCATTCTCTCAATAACTATTATTTACTGTAGGCAAAGGACTGAGGTAGAATAGATGAGGGATAGAAAGTTTTAAAAGCCATCTGGTTTGGGAGCCTGAGGGGCCAGACTCTGTCACGGATGATCACACTTTCTGACCTTGTTACCTTGCCCAGGCCCTGAGCTGATGCAATTTCTGGCAATCCATAATCACCAGAGAAGCCTGCTTGTTGACAAGAGTACAATCCTAGGAACTCCCTCCTCCCTGCACCCCCAGTCTCATTCTCAGGAGGGGTCAATGGGTGTTATGGTCTTCTTACAACTTGTGAAGTTAGCCAAATCTCAGGAGATAAGAAGTATATTTGGAAGCATATTTCCAAGCAAGCAAATGTTCTACTTATTGCTAGAGACCCAGGTGCAGAGCCCCGGGGCAAGGCAGGTTTTCCGAGCAAATTATTCTCTGACTGAGGTCCCTGTATCTGGCCAGAGCCTAAGGGACAGGGAATCTGGCCTCCTGCCTATCCCCACTGACAGTGACAGTGAGAATGAACTTTTTGAGTTCTAAGTTTTGAGCCTTGGAAAAATAACATATTTCTTCCACCAATCTAAATCTTTGGACCAAAGAAATTATTTTGAAATTTAAGAGGGATAAATATAAAAGATCACATTTTAAGTTTTATAAACAGTCATTTTCTCAAGGACATGAGAGAAAAATCATGGTTAAACAGATATATCTCAAGAAAAAAAAATCAGGAGAGTTTATTGGACCACGAGTTGAATATGAGTCAGGGGTGTGATATAGCAATGAAAAAACTAATACAGCATTGGATTAGGCTGATGTATGTCTTGCAAGAATAAGGATATTAGTCCTATTGCAAACTACCCTCTTAAGAAAACCTTTATAATTCAAAGTTAATTTTCATTTTAAGAAGGACTTTGTCAATATGGAAAGTTTTTAGAAATAGGGTAACCACCTTGAAGAAGGGCTTAAGGCCCCAGGAATAGCACATGAGAACTTACTGAAAAAACTGGAGCCTTTTAACCTCAAAAAGAGATTTATGGGTTTCCAAGGGACCTCAAAATGTTAGGGATTCAGATGATGTTGTGAGGAATCAGGCATAGAACCATCTCTAAGTCAATTAAATTAAATGATGTCAGCAAAAAACCAGGAGCAAGGAGATAAATTTGTAGGGAATAATTAGAGAAACCAAGTACTTCATGTTACTGAAATACCATTTTATGGCCATTGAAGAGTGATCTGGTTCTGCCTTTGTGCATAAATGCAGGGCCCATAATTCTCTGGGTAGGGCTGGGAGAATCTTCCAGATGTGTTTTTAGGCCAGAAATATCTCTAAGTCAAATGGTGGGCATCCAATTTTGTCTGTGCCCATCTTAAGTACCTCATTATTGTTGCTCATTTGTCTCAGAAACCCTGTTCACTGACCAATAGACTGTATCTGACAGCCAGCAACCATTTGGGCTCAGTATACTGGCCATATAAAGTAAATTGACGTAAGATAGCCTAAGGGAAGCCCAGTGCCATAGAAAAGATCACCAAGGATCTCCATTTGTTGCCCAACATCAGCCTGGGGTGTTACCTCTTCAGTAACTCCCTAGATGGTGGCTCTAGCTGTGGAGAACTCCTTGAGGTAACTATCTGAACTGATCAGACCTTGTGTAATTGTAGCTGTGACAGGCAGCCAAGTCAGTGATTGTCCTCAAGGAACACTTTCCAAGCTCCACTTTCCATGGTGCTGACCAGCATCCTAGGCTCTCTAATTTCACACAGGCAATTTCTGCAAGTAAACCTCATCCAAATCCTCCTAATTACTTAAAGTTCAGTGGATAGAATGCTAGGCTTAAAGAACTGAGTTCAAATATTGTCTTGGACATTTACCAGCTGAGTGATCCTGACTTGGTCTGCCTCAGTTTCCTAAACTGTAAAATAGAGATTATTATAAAGAATAAATGAGATAATAGTTGTAAAAGCCTTAGTACAATGGCTGATATATAGTAGATGTTTAATGCTTTATAAATAAAATGATAAATAATGTGGCAGCTCCCCAGGTCAGTTAATTATTTAGTTAACTGTTTTTTTCTAGATCACGAATGTCAAACTCTTTTAAAAAAGTAACATAATTTCCCATAAGGATCTCTGCTGTCTTGTTAATCCTGATCAAGTTAATCCTCACATTGACATAGGAAACCACATATTAACAATATTGATGTCCTACTCTCATTTTATTGATTTCACTTTATTTTTTCTCATTTAATTTAAGCTTCCCAAACAGGTCAGTTAAACCATCTGAGGTCTGTAGGGACACAGTAGATAAATCACTGGACTTGGACTCTGGTAAGAACAAAGCTCAAATCCTTCCACCTTGCTGTGGGACTTGGTACGAATCATTCAATTTGTTTCAGCCTTTATTTTCTCTATTGTAAATTGTTGGAATCTTTACAAACTGTTAAACCATTAGAGTTGATAGAGACAATAATTATCTAATTTAGCATGGTTCAATATGATTGGTTTGATCTTAGAAGGAGATATTTTGGGCCAGAACTTGAAACAAGGTACTAAGTACAACTGATAGAAACGATGCTTGTGTTCACACCTTTAGGGAGCTCATAAGTATCTAAGTACTCAATGGAGTTCACACGTTTGGGAGACTTCAGGGCTTAGAAAGAGATATCGGAATTCACACCTCCCTTAGGTCCAGAGAGCACTCTGGGAGATAATCCAGAATCCCTCTCTCTCCAGAAGGAGGAGTTAACCTTTGGGAGATCATATATATACAGGAAGCTCTAAGAGCTTCCTGTATAGTAAATGGGAATAATTACAAGACCTACTTCACAGAGCTACTGTGAGGATCAGCTGAGATAACATATATAAAGTGCTTTGTAAAACTTAAAATACCATATAAATATTGTCTAGTATTGCCATTTACATGAATATTTAGTGTATTTGAAATCCTTGGAGGAAGTTGCCCCTTGTCAATGGGTCAGTGTATATTCCAGGGAAGCCTCCCTGCACATTCTTGCCTGAATCCTCTCTTGCATCTTAATTGTCACTGTGACTCTCAAAGCTCTCCACTGTATCTTCAAAATGCCTTATATCTATATATAGAAAAGTTCTTAGAGCTGGTGAAGCACAAACTCCCCTAAGATCTACCCAAGAATAAGGACTTTGAGCAGAATACTATCAATAGATTAAACTTGCTATGTCTGGCATAGCCCTAGCCAAATTCTGAGAGGTTTATTCCTGTCAGATTCATCTTTAGGTGATGAATTATTTGATGATGAAGACTTCAGTAATTCAGTAAAATTCAGTAATTTTAATGGCTTTGTTATCTGCCTCAGTTTCTTCATCTATAAAATGGTAAAAAATAATAGCATGATGTCATAGTTATTATGAAAATGAATTGAAATCATGTTTGTAAAGGATTTTTACAAATCATAGAGTCATATAAATATTACCTATCTTTACACTGTAAGAATGAGGGACTTTCCCACAGACACAGAGTTACAATATTAGAAGGGGGACTTTATGTAAATCTTCTTGGATCTGACACAATTTCTCTTTTTGTTACTTCATGGATATATCATTCTACATTAAGATTAATGGGGACTAAAACAGCAGAAAGATTAATATAGATAACACATAATAATAATAATAATGCTATACTCATTTTGCAGAAGAGTGACCTGAGGGAGACAAAGTTTAAGTATCACAAAGAGGCCAGGGCCACCAGGTAAGGTATACACCTTTACCGAAGGAAAAGGTGTATACCTTACCTGGTTGCCCTAGTTATGAGGAAAAAGAAGCATGGCCTCCACCACCATCAAAGGCTCCTACAAGTCAACAGCTGGAATAATTATGTCCTTATTAGAAAGGGAACTCATGAAAGCAAGAAAAAAGAATGAAATGTTTTACAACTTAGGGATTGTCATTAGTCTGGTCATAGAAAAACCTGATTCCAATAATCTGGGACAACAAAGACAGATTTTTGAATTTTTTGATATGGGTGCTTTTTTGGAGTCAGGTAATTATATGATGTGGTCCATAGAATATACTGACAAATGTAGAGACGAATTGAAAAATACTAGAATAATTAATACTAGAAACCTACAAGGGTACCAGCCCACATTTGAGGCATTGGCAGGGACAGGGAGGCACTATTCTAATGTTGAGCAGATAAGATACTATTGAGGTTTATCAGCAGGTAACTTCTTGCACCATAAGCACTTGAATGAAAATTCCCAGAAAGAAAAATAGAGGAGTTTCTTTTAAGCAGTGGTTAGAGCACCAGCCCTGAAGTCAGGAGGACCTGAGTTCAAATTTGACCTCAGACACTTAACACTTCTTAACTGTGTGACTCTGGGAAGTCACATAACCCCAATTGCCTCAGCAAATAAATAAATAAAGTTATAAAAATTAACATGTTGAGTATAGGAAACATAACCTTGTTTTATAGATATATGTCTGAAGGTCATAACACAGAATTATCTAAAACAGATGTTGCTTGCAAAAATAATGTATGCTTTTTCTTTAACCAATAACAACCTTGCTGTGCTTTGAAAACACATATATACTGCATGGGGCAGAATTTTATATATATATATATATATATATATATATATATATATAGGAATAAACCAGAGATTTGCTGATAAACTGTTGCCTTTCATCTTATGTCATTCACTTTATCTCATATGATACGATCTATTCTGCTGACCAGAATTAGATCCCAGTTGTCCATAACAGTGCTACTACTTCTACTACTGCTGCTGCTACTACTAATTTTGCTGATGAGTTGTTTTTTAGTCATGTCCAATTCTTCATGACTCCATGCGGGGTTTTCCTGGTAAAGATATTGAAGTGGCTTGCTATTTCCTTCTCGTTTTACAGATGAGGAAACTGAAACAAATTGGATCAAGTGATTTGCCCAGAGTCACAAGCTACTCGGTGTTCAAGGCCAGATTTGAATTCAGGAAGATGAGTCTTCCTGACTCTTTACCTGGCATTTTATTCACTGAGTCCCCTAGGGGTCCTATCCTACCACACTACTATTATAACTACTACTGTCACTACTACCATTGTTCTATTACTGTGATTACTATTACTATTATTATTACTACTACTGCCACTACTACCATTACTACTACTACAACTACTACTACCATAACATTAGTACTACTGTCACTACTAGCATTATTACCACTACAATTCTATCAAACACTGAAAGAGCAATTAATTCTAAGACTATGTAACCTATTTGGAAAAATAGATAAAGAAGAGGTCCTCCCAAATTCTTTCTGTGACACAAATATGGTACTGATACCTAAACCAGGAAGGGCCAAAACAGAGGAGGAAAATTACAAACCAATTTTCCTAATGAATATTAATTTAAATAAAACATTAGCAAAGAGATTACATAAACTTATTAGCAGCATAATATACTATGACTAAGTGTGATTTATACCAGGAATGCAGGGCTGGTTTAATATGAGGAAAATTGTTATCATAATTGACTATATTAGTAACAAAACCAACAGCAATTATAAGATAATCTCAAAAGATGCAGAAAAAAACTTTTAACAAAATATAGCACCTATTACTATTTTTTTAAATAGAGAGCAAAGGGATAAAGGAAGCTTTCCTTAAAATAATAAGCAGTATCTATCTAAAACTAACAGCAAGCATTGTTTGTAATGGAGAGAAGCTCTATGCATTCCCAATAAGACCAGGGGTGAACTAAGAATGCCCCTTATCATCAATGTTATTCAGCATTGTACTAGAAATGTTGGTTTTAAGAATAAGAAAAGAAAAAGAAAGGAATTAGAATAGACAATGAGGAAATAGAACTATTTCTCTTTGCAGATGATATGATGATATACTTAGAGATTCCTAGAAAATCATTCAAAAACCCACTGGAAACAATTCACAGCTTTATCCAAGTTGTACAATATAAAATAAACTCATACAAATCATCAGGATTTCTGTTGATTATTGGCAAAGCTCATCAGCAAAAGATAGAAAGAAAAATTCCATTTAAAATAACTGTACACAAAATAAAATATTGGGGGGGTCTATCTGCCAAGACAAATCCAAAACACAATTCTTCTCACACAAATAAAGTCAGATCTAAGCAACTGGAAAAGTATCAACTGTTCATGGCTAGGCCAAATTAATATAATAAAAATGACAATTCTGCTAAATTGATCTACTTGTTCAATGCCATACCAATGAAACTGCCAAAGAATCATTTCATAGAACTAGAAAAAATAATAAAAATCATTTAGAAGAACAAAAGGCTAAGAATATCAAAGGAATTAATGAAAAAAATACAAAAGATGGTGGGTCAGCAGTACCAAAGCTAAAACTATATTATGAAGTGACAGTCATCAAAACCATTTAATACCCACTAAGAAATAGAGTAGTGGATTAATGGAATAGAACAGATACCCACAATAATCAATAATTAAAGCCTATAGCAATATAATATTTGATAATCTCCCAAATTCCAAATTCTGGAATAAGAAGTCACTATTTGACAAAAATTGTTGGAAAACTGGAAAATAATATGTCATTTTACTTATTCATCTACTTTTATTCCTGTGTGATCAAATAGACAAAAAGGAAAAAATCAAATCATTCTAAGGTTGTAAGGGAAAGAGAAGAATTAGAACTGTACAATTCCTGGAGAGTAGGAAACAAAGCCATCAGGGAACTGGACAGTGTGAGTTCTGGGAAGAAGTTTTTGAGCATTCTCTTCAAGCCTCTCATTTTTTAGTTTTTAGTTTAGTTGAAGACAATTAGCAAGAGAAATAACGTGTTAGAAGGCATAAAGATCATTTGTGGTTGTACTAGACTCAGGAATATACTTACTATTCTGAGCATATTAACAAGTAGGGTGGACCTAAATAGAACTAGTCTCTGGTTCATGTAACAGATTTCATTGACTCAAAGTAAAAAAATATGGGAGCCAAGATGGCAGGGAGAAACCAGGAGGTTGTCAGCTCTTCCCTCAAAAACAACATTAAATCAAGCCTTAAAATGGATTCAGAAGTAAGAGAAATAAAATAATTTTTCAATTTAAGACAATGTTTAGAAGGACTTCAGGAAAGTTTTGTCTCACTTGAGTAAAGGGAAAGTACAACCTAGTGCTGACAGTGTCTGGACAAGCTGGGGGAGGCTCTTAACCATAGTACACATCAGTACTTATGGCTTCTCAGTCCTGCCTTAACTAGCTAGTGGTAGAGCAGCTAAGCTATGAGGCCTCTAGCCCTAGTTCAGAAGCAACTTTCCAGACCAAAAACCTTACACAACAGGCATAAATAGGCTGGGTCACCCCAACACATCCAGCAAGTCAAAAATACTTGAAGTTCTACTGTGGAAAGCCAGTGACCAGATGTCTGGTCCCCTGCATAAGGCATTTGGGAGAGTGTTATGTGTACTCTAGGTATAGAGCTCAATATTTTTAAATAAGCAAAAAACACCACCACCAACAACAACAACACCAACCCCATCAACAAGATATGACCATGAAAAGCTAATATGGTGTTATGGAGGATCAAAATACAAACTCAGAAGAGGCCAAGACTATTAAAATGGTCACATGGGAATTCTGAAAAGGGAATATGAATTGGTCTCAATCCTAAAAAGTCCTTTGGAAGAGCTCAAAAGAAAAAAAGGTTTTAAAAATCAAATAAGAAAAGTAGAAGAAAAATTGGAGATAAAAATGAGAATTATTCAGAAGAATTATGAAAAAGAGTCAATAGCTTGGAAAAGGAAACAAAAATTAATTGAAGAAAAAAGTGGGGAAAAAATAATTTCTGAAAAACTCAACTCCTTGAAAAGTAGAATTAGCCAAATGGAAAAGGAAGTACAAAAGCTAAATGAGAAAAATAATTCCTTAAAAATTAAAATTTGGAAAATGGAAGCTAATGACTCTATGAGAGATCAAGAATCAGTCAAACAAAATGAAAAAAAAAAACAGAAGAAAATGAACAATATATCAACTGAAATGGAAAATAGTTTCAGGAAAGAGAATTTAAGAATTATTTGGATACCTGAAAGTCATAATCAAAAATATAGCCTGTATTGTATCTTTCAAGAAATTACCAAAAGAAAAAAAAACTGCCCTGATATTCAGAACCAGAAAGTAAAATAGTCATTGAAAGAATAACCAACTAATCTCTTGAATGAAATCCCAAAAGGAAAATTTCAAGTAATATTGTACCCAAATTCCATAATTATCAGGTCCAAGAGAAAATACTGCAAAATGTCAGAAACAATTCGAATACTACATTAAAGAATTTGACAGCTTAGGATATGATATTCCAAGAGACATAAGAGCTTGATTTACAAGATCAACTATACCCAGCGAAGTTGAGCATAATATTTCAGAGGAAAAGATGGATATTCAATGAAAGAGAGATCAACAAAACCAAGTTTAAAAAAGAAAGAAAAAATTATCCCACAAATTAATATTTCATTCTTGCCTGAAATAAATTTTCCAATCTAACAAGCACTTATAAAGCTTGATGTGTACACTCTGTTGGATACTAGGAAAGATGTAATGTTTAGTTATATTTAAATTGTTCTAAAGTAATTTACAATTTCATAAGTGAATAAGATACAGATAAGGGTAACATTATGATCCAAAAAAGTCAGTTTAGCTGTGTTAGAGAATGCAAATGTGTCATCTGAGAGAAAAGATCATGAAAGAAATTTATGTTGAGGAAGGACTTTTGAATGGGGAAGAAGATTAAGGCTGGTAATTAGCTTAAGTTTTGGAGTTCTAAACCACAATAGGTCTCAAGTCAATTGAGCACCTAAATTAAAATTGGTACTAACACAAGTTTTAGAAAGAACTTCTAAGATAGGGATGGGGAGACTAGTTTTCCCTGAAGAAGCAAACTGACCCAAATTAGAAATAAAGCAGATTAACCAAAGCTTTTTTATTAATCATCACTGCCAGCCTAGGTAAGATAGGAAAATCCAAACTAAAAATAAATAAAGTAATGGTACTATTTGAAAAGCTTATACAAATAAAGAGGAATGTGGTTATAATCAAGAGTCGGGAGTCGGGAGGCTTTTAACAATCTTGCATACAATTATAGCACTTCTGTTTGTTATTTCCCAAACTCAGAAAATGAATCTCCCAAATGATGAGTATTCAAGGATTAAGATGTTTCATTTGACCAAATTTTTCAAATTATACATCAAGAACACATTTTGGTGTGCTTACTTTGAATAGGCAAAGAGTAGACATAATTAGCTCAAAGCAAAGGGACTTACTGAGATGTCATCATACAAACATTAGCAACAAGGTATCTCCCTTGCATAAATCTGAGATTCACTCTTCAACAGATGCACAGCATCATTAGGAAAAATGGGCACACAAAATATACTAATATAAGCATGACTGTTTGGTAACACATTTAGTCTTGGTGACCCACATCTCAATCACAGCATATCCTTTTGACCCTTACTTTCTGAGTATATACTCCTTTTGTTCCCTCTGGATGCATGATATTTTTTGGGAAGTTCAGTCATCAGGGTTTCCTAAGCCTGATTCTATCCTTAATTCATCTCCCAACAGAAAAGGTTGATTTCTTCCTCATTCACAGAATTTTAATGACAGTTAATCTGTTTTTGTTATATATTATGTTTCACCTTTGGCAAGTTGTTCTCCTAGAAAAGAATACTAGAGAAATAAAAGGAAATGATAAACTGAGAAATTCTCTTGTACCTCGTTTTTTGTCCCCAGAATCTAAGACCATATTCTCCCTCAAGAATGGAGTTTATCTTTCATTACTAGATATCTTTTAAAATGCTAGAATTCACTGACATTCCTCAAGGTTGTCTCCTGAAAACAATGATTTTTTTTTTCAATACTGTTTTATTTTTCCAAATTCTTGTAAAGGTAGTTTTTAGTATTTACTTTCGCAAAATTTTGTGTTCCAATCCAATGATTTTTAAAGAGAATTTTATCTCACTTTTTATAAAGCCACAAAAGGATAATAGTTGAGTGCTTTCTAATCCCATTAAGTTTATCTGAAGGACTCACCTTTACCTAGATCAAAACAGTAAGAAAGTAACTTTGCATTTTATATAAGACTTAAAGAAATCATTGCCTTTGTTAATTGCTCCCTCTGGATCTTTAATGTTATCAGTTTATTTAGGCGAAATAGATTCATTAGGGGTTCCTTGAAAATTTTCCATCCTTTCTTGAGAAGTTCTAAACTGAAATGCAATAAAGAGTTTAGTAAATGCACTAATAAAGAATGTTTTCAATGGGGGATCATGGAAGGCTCCATGAAGGTGGGTGGTGACAATTGAACTGAATTTTGAAATAGAAGTATAGTTTAAAAAGCTAAGGTTGGTAACTGTCATTTCTGGTACAAAAAAAAAAAAAAGAGTAACCTTAAAGATATCTAGCTGAGAAGTCAAAGGTTATTCTTGGAAGAGAATTCTTCTATTATAATTCAGAATTATGTAATGAAATTTTGTTGCCCATGAGAAAACTCAATCTTCCTTTAACTTGTTTATTGATTTCAATTTTTTGTATCACATCCATGGCAAAATAATTTATTAAATGCACATAGATTTATAGGGTCCCCCAAGATGTAAATAATTAAAAATATTTTAAGTAAACAATTCCTTTGTTGAAATAAAACAATTGTCCAAGCTGAATGTTTTGGTGATTTTTTTTTTTATTTGTAGACAAAACAAGAAATTAATTTCATTTTAGACTAATTATCTTGTTATCTTCGACATGAAATCTTACTCACATATTTCCTTACTTTTTAATTGTTTCAAAGATGGACATTTCCTTCTTGGGGAAAAAAAAAGTTTTGATAATCCTACCCAGTGCAATCTTGATTTTCATGTTCCTCAGACTATAAATGATAGGATTCATAAATGGAGGCAATATTGTGTAAGTCATTGAAATCAAAAGATTCTGCACTGGGGAAGTGTCTGATAAGGGACCTAAGACTGTGACCATGCCAGCCAGAACAAATAAAAGAAAGATAATCAGTTGAGGTGAACAGGTAGACAAAGCTTTGAGGCGCCCTTCCACAGAGGGCATTTTAAATACAGCAGAGAAGATATAAGTATAGGATATAACTAAAAAAACAAAGCAGAATAAAACTACAGTGGAACTGGTGGCAAGGAGTATATACTCGGTATCACGAACCTCAGAAGATGAGACCTTCAAGACATGAGGGATGTCACAAAAAAACTGATGGATCATATTGGATCCTGAGAAAGGCAAACGGAACATGTTTCCTGTGTGTAGAGCTGAATAGATGAACGAACAAACCCATGAACCAATTGCCACCCAAAGACAGCGGAATGGTGTCATGGTGACCCCATAGTGTAAGGGGTGGCAAATAGCCACAAAGCGGTCATAGGACATTGCCACAAGCAAAGTAAGTTCTGTTGCAGCAAAGAATATATAGAAGAAAACCTGAGCAGCACAGCCCAGGAGAGAAATGGCTTGATTGCCTGTCAGGGAATTCACAATGAATTTGGGAAGAGTGACTGAGATGCAGCCAAGATCCGACAGGGAAAGATTGCTTAGGAAAAAATACATTGGAGAATGAAGGTGTGGGTCAGTGACAATGGCAGTAATAGTGAGGAGATTCCCCATCATGGCTGCAATATATATAAGCAAGAAAAAAATGGCGTGCAAGACCTGCAGCTCTCGAATGCTGGAAAACTCCATTAGGAAGAATTCCATGATGATGGTACAATTGCTTATGTCTTCTGGGCTTCTGTAATTCATCTTGTAATAACATGAGTAGGGAATACCAAATTCTAGAAGGAAAGAATATAAACACTTTATTACATAGAAAAGCCATGATTCTTACTTACCATGTTAGAGAGGCAATCAGGGTATTTTTAAAAGCCCTTAATATGACCATTCTCCTGCAATCCCATTCAATCCATCAAGTGAAAATATATTCCTCACTGAACAAACTGGGCCTTCTTGAGTTAATTTATTTAATTGGACCTCTACTGACTTGTCCTATGTATACACATATCCACCTTACTACATTTCCTAGATTAATTCCATTTTGCAAGATGACCAACATATCTCAATGCAAAATATGTATACGCATGCATACATACAGATAGATTATAGATGCTAAACAGGCCCTTTATTAAAAAACTTTCATTGCTAGATACTGTGAATTGACTAAAACTTAAGTTTTCAGTAAGGCTTTCAGAATCTAGATACTATTTCACACACAAATCCATTTCCATTCTCTAGGTTGTCAATGCTCTGAATGTGCTTTAAAGACTTTGATTTCCAATAGATACAGTCTAGCTACCTTAAATCTATGTTCCTCCACCTGACTTCATTAATTTAATTATTCAATTTTGATATATTTCCTCTACTTAACACTAATTGCTACGTTACTCAGCACTCAGATATATGGCTAAGTAGTCTTTTTCTTATTTTACTTTAAAAACTTGGATTATTTAGTTTATTTTTCCCTCTATTTTTGGAGTATGTAAATTTTGATAACAGGTTATATAAACACAGTGACCAAAAAGCAAAAAGTCAAGGAATTGGAATGAGAATATCCAACTTTCCCTTGTTATTTATATTGGAAATCATTATTTGCTCATAACATATATTTCATATCATATATGCATTCTCTAATACTAATGATGAGGTCTATGATTTTATCAAAGTAGGACGATACTAGGAGAGAAAGAAAGTCTTTCCTGAAACGTCAGTGTTATCCACAAATAATAGTCTTAATGGTTTTAGGCACTGTGAAGTTAAGTGATTTAGGAAAGGTGCAGCAGTTTCTGTCACAATCTGCTTTTGAATTTCTTTCTACAAAGACATTTCTCTAACTAGCTTCCTCTTACCTAACAATGATAATGACTATATTAATTATAATATTAATTATATATATAATTATTAATAATAATATTAATCATAATAATAACTTATAGTCATTATTTTATTGGCACAAAACCTGTTCATAGAAAGACTTCTCAAAACACTTTTTCCAAAGGAATTCATTAGAAAGGGAAAGGGTCTTATCCACTTTGATGAAATTTTGCAAATTTCTCACAATCTATATATCTAACCTGAGCTAGAGTTAGTGTCTGTTTATGTATGATAGACAATAATAGCTAATATTAACCTGATACTATTTTGCAAAATATTTTACAAAGATCATGTTCACAGTTCAAACAAATTCTCTGAGATCCTGTGGATATTATACCTATATTATGGATCAGAAATTGAAGCTCAGAGAGAATAAATTAAATATACTCAGTTACACAGGTGCTATATCCTAAAGGAAGAATTCAAGTTGCAGTTTTTCTAAATTCAAATCTACCACAACATAATGACTGGCTAATAGGTAATTCAAAATGCAGGGAATAATCCATCCATACTTCTAACATCCACTTAATTAACTAAACAAATTGGCAATTCAGATATGGAATATCAACTAAAATAACATTTGTGTGAAGAGTCACGGCATTTCTCCTTTCCAAAGTTTGTTTTAATTACTTTTTTTACCCCTAAATCAAGGATAAAGATTCCATCTGTCCTCACTGTTTTGGTTCTGTTCTCATTTGAAGCTTCAGAGAGCAAAAGGAGCTGAAACTGTCCCATGTGAGGCTACTAGATTTACTGAAATATTTGATCAACCTTATGTGAGTGGAACTATAATGTCCAATATCCTTTAGAGAAATATTTTCTGAAGTCCCCAGGGGATCCAAAGTTATATTCTCATCCTTTTAAATCACAGATTCTCTGGTCTTTCCCTTGAGTATAATTAGTTGAGATAGAGGTCCTTTTACTAATAACATGGAGAAAGCAGTTCTCCCTTTAATGTTATATGGTCCATTAGGACTTCTATAATCAATGAAGATTTTCCATTCTATCTGGTCCAAAATGCAAGTCTACTTAAATTGGTTTCTTTTAAATGTACTTCAAAGGAGACTGATTTTCATGGGAAAAAATGTTATGTATGTTGACACTCACATCTATCTGTCTATCTATAATCTATATATGCATGTTTTTATATGCCAATATACATACTACATGTATATATAATATGTATTTATATATAAGGCATATACATGCATGCATATACATAAAAATGCATGTATATTTATGTATACACACATATATCAGCATACATTCGTGTGTATATACTTTGAATGGCCTTTTTTTTTCATATTCTTTCCCAAACTTAATAGAATAATTACTGCATGAGAGCAGTAACCATGTTTCTGACTTAAAGAGAACCCACTGAAATAAACTTCCAGTTCTTATCCCTTCCTTGTTCTCATTCCAATCTGTCCTTCACTCAGCTATCATCTTGTTCTTACTGAGGCACAGATTGGATCATGTTAAATATTCCTGTTTAATAAACTTAAGTAAATGATGCCTCAAATATGCCCTCTTCATATAGCCAAAAAAGTATGGTAGATTCCCTTCATTGCTCCCAAACTACTAATTTCATTTTGCTAGTACTTGCATGCATTTATATATACACGCACATGCAAAGGTGTGCATATATATATGTATATGTGTATATGATATGCCACAGTTCCCTTTTAATGTCCTGACCCAGTTTCTCCATTGTCCTATTTAGTTACTCTGCCTCAGGTTATGACCTTTCCCCGTTAATGTTTGATGAGATAAAGGCTTTATATCTTTAGGTTATAATCGTTCCTTCTTAATGTTTGACAGGATAAAGGTTTATCCATTTTAGATATTACTAGAATATCAGTAACTTCTCCAATACCTCCCTCCATTGTGTCATCCTAGGTGCCTCCCCCCATCAGGTTATCCCTATCTAGGTACCTCCCCCATTATGTCATTGTTCTTGTTATCCTATACAAATCTTGCTGTCCCAATATTCAGGGCTGGATTCTTTGAATGATAGTCTCATCCAGCCCTGGGACCAAGATCCATTTGGTCCCAGTATCTCTTCATTTAATAAACTATTAAATTGGTCTCTAATCTCTGTCTTGCTCAGTTTCTCCAGCATTACATTTTGGAGGTCCCAGCGAGATACTGGGAACTGAGAACAGGACTAGGGGTTAGAGATATTTCAAGTCTCCACTTTGGGCCTGGAAACAGTTAGGGTTTTCTCTTTCTTGGAAAAGGCTAACCCTCTGGATTCCTTCAGAGGCTCCAGGTGGGGCCACACCTGACAGTGGACACTTTCACTTCTGCCAGGAGAGAGAAAGTCCAATCTGATTTATTTTTGTCTGTCTGTGTTAGCACCTGGATTCTCAGAATATTAGAATGCTGACGGAATGGTGGGCATTGAATTCTGAGAAGGTTATTATTCGGGACGCTGGTTAATACCTTCTGGTTTTGTGTCTCCTAGATACCTGGTCTGATATTTGCTTGTGCTAACACTTGGGTTCCCAGAATAACAGGACACCTGACAGGTGTTAATATTCTGAGAGGTAATGTCGAACTGGATGCAATTGGCACTACCTGACTGTCTCCTAAGACACATCTGGTTCTGTGTGCCAGTTGGCACAACTCTGGGCATTCCAGAGTATAAATCTGGGTGTCTTTTTAAAACACCATTTGGCTCTGGTTTTGATGTCAGTGTCTTACTGAATGTTGTAATTGTGCAGTCTAGGTATGTTCTGTGTTCTGTGTGATTTGTTTGTCTGTTTTGTTAATTTTAAGAGTGCTGTTAAATTTAAGAACAATGATCAAATTTGGGAATTGGTTATTTCAATACTGAACTCCAGCTGGAGAAAACATTTGATTAGGAATTTTAAGATGATTCTAAATTTGGGAAATAAATTTTACTGTTGCCTATGCAGGCTAGAATTAGTTATCTTTAAGTATAAGATCTTAAAAGAACAATAGCTTAAACTTATAAGCATTGCAAATTTAGACAATTTAGTAATGTATTATATGATCATCTATTCTTTTACCTCTGTTTATTGCACTCCTGAGGCCAATCCATTTTAGGAAATTTCATTCTGTTTCTACTTATGCAAGAAAATTCATAAGCATTGCTTCTAGCCTATATTGTAATCATTCTTGAAAACAAGACCTTAATTAGATACTTAGTCTCTTTAGTGTAGGGAACATTTCCTGTGTCTATTGATCATTCTAATCAAAATGGCCTTCAGCAGTTTTTCTTAGTTTTCTGCACAAATTGAACATTCCTTCCTATTTTTTTAATTCCAATTTATCTAACAAGTTCTCTTTCAGCATATTTAGAATGGTACCCCTGTTCTAGAATAAGCTAGGTGGTGGAGTAGAGTGCTAAACCTACAATCAGGAAGATTAAATTCAAATTAAGTTTTGGACTCTTACTTAAGCTTTTACTTTGGGTTAGTTATTACATCTCTGTCTACCTTACTTTCTACATTCATAAATCAGGATAATAACTGTACCTACATGCTACACTAGATGCTACACTAGGTACTGTTCCTACATGTACCTACATACCTTTCTTTCTTTCTTTTTAACCTTTCTTTTTTCTTTTCTTCTTTTCTCTCTCTCTCTCTTTCTTTTTTCTTTTTATCATGAACATTTATATAGTATCTATATTAGATACATAATTAATATTGGTTGGCTTGATTTGGCTAGATGTGTATACTTGCTTGAAAAACTGCTTTCCCAAACTAATTTACATCCTCTCTCTCCTTCCCACTGACAGCCTTCTATGGCTTCCTTGACACTTCTTGGAGACCATTTGAGCACACACCCAATCTGTACTCAGAAAGGAGAAGTTGGGCTCCTATTATGTTCTCACCTTCTCAATGATGAGGCTCATGTTGATGGTGAATGGATGCCCATCAATTGGAGAATGGCTGAGTAAATTGTGGTATATGAATGTTATGGAATATTATTGTTCTGTAAGAAGTGATCAGCAGGATGAATACAGAGAGGCCTGAGGAGACTTACATGAATTGATGTTAAGTGAAATGAGCAGAACCAGGAGATCATTATACACTTCAACAACAATACTGTATGAGGATGTATTCTGATGGAAGTGGATACTTTCGATAAAGAGAAGATCTAATTCAGTTCTAATTGATCAGTTATGGACAGAATCGGCTACACTCAGAGAAGGAACATTGGGAAACGAATGTGGACTACTTGCATTTTTGTTTTTCATCCAAGGTTATTTTTACCTTCTGAATCCAATTCTTCTTGTGCAGAGAACTGTATGGATCTGCACACAAATATTGTATCTAGGATATACTTTAACATATTTAATATGTATAAGACTGCCTGCCATTTAGGGGAGAGTGTGGAGGGAAGGAAGGAAAAAAGTTGGAACAAAAGTGAGTGCAAGGGACAATGTTGTAAAAAATTACCCATGCATCTGTTCTGTCAATAAAAAGATATAATTTAAAAAATAAAATTCAACTTAAACCCCACTTTCTACAATAAACCTTTGCCAATTTTCTCCCCCTATATCTTGGTCAATTGTCAGTATATGTATATACTGTCGCTTTGTTTCTTACACAGAATATATCTTATACCAACCAGTTTTATTCTCATATTGTCTTCATTAGAATATTAGCTCATTGAGTTCTCTGCTTTGTATTTCTTTCTAGTTTCAGAACTTTTTACAATATTTGGCAGAAAGGAAAAACTTAATAAATGTGATTAAACCAATTTAAGCTATGTTGTCATATTTATTATGGAAATTGATATAAAATCCAAGGAAATGCAATGGAAGGAAGGAGCTAATTTATGGTGGCCTATTAATGCTGGAAATATGACTTCACATTTTATTCTAAAAACAAGAGGAAAACATTAAAGATTTTTAACAGGGGCATGAAAACATCTTATCTGTGTTTTAGATGTACAAATTTAGTAGCCATGTGGTAGGTGGATTGGAGAATGCAGATATTGGAGATAAGCAAAAACTAGAAGGTTAGTGATTGCAAGGAAAGGGTGGTGGATATTATTTACAATGCATAGAACAAAGTCCCTAGAGTCACTTACTAATGTGACACTAGGCAAATCATTTAACCTATATTTGACTCAACTATAAAATGCTCATAAGAGCATCTACACTGCCCAAGGTTGTTAAGAAGATCAAATGAGATAATATTTATATTTAGCCAGTACCTGGCACATAGTAGGTGCTATAGATGATCCTATGATGATGATGTTCAATGTGAAATTGATTTTGAAAGGAGACAAAAGTGATAAAATGATACATGTTTCTTGAAAATAATATTAGCAAGAATTTTCCAGTTGATTACATAGTGGGGATTGAGGGCAATAGAAGAGTCAAGTTTATAAATTAGAGTGACTTCAAAGATGGTGGTGATAGCCAAAAAAATGGAAGCTTTAGAAGGAGAGATGGGTTAGGAAGAGAATATAATCTGCGGATATGACAACACTGCCAAAGAAGGTGGTCCAGAAGAACTAACTCTTAATGATCATATGAATAATCTCAACTCCCTCTCCTGGAGAGTTCCTTTTAATTTATTATGTTTACATCTCTGACTCTATTTACATTGTAGCATATTTATCTTGTGGCCAGTTACAATTGTTATTTCATATCAAACAAAATAATGTCAAGAATTGCATTATCTGACAGATGTTTAAGAAAAGCTGAGAATCAGCTTCAAATTGATGATAGGTAAAACATGGACATGGACGAAATCACCAAAAAAGAAGAATAAGAAAATAGTGCTGAGGACAGATTTCAGCACATCTTATACCCTGCCCTTTTTTGGATAGTACCATTCATTTCATTTAGGAAGAAGGAAAGGAAGCTAATAAATAGTACATATAAATAGAATTTAAAGAATTAGGAGACTTGAGATAATAAATTATGACTGAAACCAAGTGAGATTATTTTTTTTTCTTTTCTGTGCATCTTAGTTCTTCCTCTTCTTTTTGGTACACTATTTGTATTTCTTTTTTGTTGCTGATTATGTAAGAAATTCATTGCTTAGTATAGTTCCTGACATAGAGTAGGTACTTAATCAGCATTTATTGATTAATAGATTGATTGAATTTTTTCCTCTCTGTTCCTGTTTTAAAAGATGAATCCCACTTTTTAGGGATTTTTTCTTTTCTTTCAACTTCTTCTCAATAGATATCTGGTCCAGTGCCTTATGAAAAGTCCCATATGTGTATGTGTATGTGTTGTTGTTGTTGTTGTTTTTAGAAATTTGTTGAAAGATCCTTGAATGGAATGACACTATACCTTATTGTTAGATGAGATTAAAATATATCCTTCTCCTCCTTCCTCGAATGTATTACCTGTGTGATTAAATTAAAAGGGGAAATACATGAAAACATCCTAAGATTCTAAAGTGAGTCTCAATGTATGTAAGTATATAATAAAATATGTCCTTAACCCATGTCACAAGGTGCCCAAAGATTATGGGGTTACAGAGAACAAATCCATTTCCTTGGGAACTCAAAGGGTCAGTATCTTTTCTTGGATCTTGCTCATACACCAGAATATTTCTATGGGAATATCCAAAATAAGGTTTCACATTAGTTCATGTCAATAGCACTTACTCAAACATTGAAGAGAAACTCCAGATACAGGAAATTAGAGGCCTTTAATTCCACCATCACAGAAAATGCATACATTGCAAAAGACTTGGGTGAGGCCCAAAAATACAGAAGCAAATATTGTCCAAATAACAAATAATATTATGCTGGGTTCATCATTTTTCACTTCTTTCACCCTCTTTCTCTCAAAAGCAAAGACATTGGGGAAAAATTCAATATTCTTCCAGGTTTAGCTCAAACCTACACCAATATAGCAATTCAAAATGCTATTAAGATTGGGAAATTCCAGATTTGTTGATCATTCTTTCAATTAGCAAAGATTCAGTTCTTCACTGCTGAGTTTTAGTGATTACTGCCCAGCAGATTTCCTATTTTCCCTATTCTTTTAACCATTCAAAGTACACTCTGAGGCACATCTTCAGCCAAACCTGATTGGTCTGAATAGAGAGGCCAAGAATGAGTGCTAAGCCATCATTCAGAGAAGCTGGGTCAGTAGTTATTAAATGGAAAGATCATCCCTGGTTTACATTAATTATATCATGAAGTGTTATTTATTTGTAGACAAAATATTAAACTATTAAGGTTACTTTTAAGCTACTTATTTTGTTATATTGAGCATGCAATACCTATTCATACATTCTCTTACTTAACAATTGCTTCAAACTTACACATTTCCTTCTTGGGAAAAATGGTAGTTTTGATTATCTTACTCAATGCAATCTTGATTTTCATGTTCCTCAGACTATAAATAATAGGATTCATAAATGGAGGCAATATTGTGTAAGTCACTGAAATCAAAAGATTCTGCACTGGGGAAGTGTCTGTTATAGGTCCAAAAATAGTGACCATGCCAGCAAGAAGGAATAAGAGCAGTATAATCAGTTGAGGTGAACAGGTAGACAAAGCTTTGTAGCGCCCTTCCTCAGAGGGCATTTTAAATACAGTGGAGAAGATATAAGTGTAGGATACAATTAAAAAGCCAAAGCAGATTAAAACTAAACCTGAACTGGCGACAAGTAGTACATACTCAGTATCACGAACCTCAGGAGATGAGACCTTCAAGACATGAGGGATGTCACAAAAAAACTGATGGATCATATTGGATCCCGAGAAAGGCAAACGGAACATGTTTCCTGCGTGTAGAGCTGAATAGATGAACGAACAAACCCATGAACCAGCTGCGGCCCAAAGACAGCGTAATGGTGTCATGGTGACCCCATAGTGCAAGGGATGGCAAATGGCCACAAAGCGGTCATAGGACATCGCCACAAGTAAAGCAAATTCTATAGCTGCAAAGAAGAGAAAGAAGAAAACCTGAGCAGCACAGCCCAGGACAGAAATGGCTTGATTGCCTGTCAATGAATTTACAATGAATTTGGGAAGAGTGACTGAGATGCAGCCAAGATCTGACAGGGAAAGGTTGCTCAGAAAAAAATACATTGGTGAGTGAAGTTGTGGGTCAGTGACAATGGCAGTGATAGTGAGGAGATTTCCCATTACAGCTGCAATGTATATGAGCAAGAAAAGAATAGCATGCAAGACCTGCAGCTCTCGGATACTGGAAAACTCCATAAGGAAGAATTCCATGATGATGGTACAATTGCTCTTGTCGTCCAGGATCATATAACTCATCTTGTAACAATATCAATAGAGGATGCCAAATTCTAGAAAGAGAGCATAGAAGCACTTTATTACACAGAAAATCCAGGAACTTCAATCTATTCCTACTCATCATGTTAGAAAGACAATTAGACCATTTAAAAAATACTGTATGTGACAATTCTCCTATAATCACATTTAATCCAAAAAGTGAAAATATTTTCCTCACTGTGCCAACTGGATCTTTTTTGATTGATTTGCTCAATAGAATCTCTATTCCTGACCTGTCGTATGCATGTGCACGCACAGACACACATACACACCACTACAATACCTAAATTTATTCTCCTTGCAAGATACTAGCATAATCTGATACAAAACTTGGGTTCGTATACAGAGATCCACATAAAAATAGATGATAGATAGACAGATGGATGGATGACAGACAATTTAGTGTTTACTTTTTATCACTAGACACATTGTGTTGGCTGTAACTTTAGTTTTCAATCAGATTTCAGTCTCCTTGACACTATTACTGCACATATGCATTTCCATTATATATGTCAAAGCTCTAGTGTCTGTTTCAGCCTCTTAGAAGAGATTTCAGCAAAATCTCTACTGAAAGAGCAGAAGATTCTTAACACATGACTTAAAAATTGCTGAAGCCCTGACAGAAGTGAGTTAGAGGGAACTTTTAAATTGAATCCAGAATTATATACTCAGAGTTGCATGGGAAATTAGAGGTCCTGGGCACAACTCTCTTGATTAAAAGACAGCATAGAGAGGTACAGAAACATCTTGGGTTGGTACAAGTAACGTGTTGCAAAACCAGCTTGTAATCTCAGATCTTCAGAAAGCAAATGTAGACCTCTTTCCTTTTGAACTACTCAAGGGTGTTGCCATAACTAATTACTTTAAATCCTTTTGCTTTTCTCTTGAGAATAATTAGAATAGGGGACAATGTCCCCAGGAAAAGCAAGCAAAAATCTTTGCAGTCTTTAAGAAGTTGTATTCTTCTGAATTATTTTAGTTATTTATTATTGTAGCAAGAAAAAAATCATCACTGTTTAAATGTGGTTTTAATAGCATATTCCATTGTCCTCTATGTAATCTCTAAAGATATGTTGTAAAGACATTTGTTTCCAATTGATTTACAATATTGCTATCTCAAATCTACATTCATCACCTTCATCTTATAATTGAATTAATCAATTTTAGTGTATTAATTCTTCAAAGTATCACTGATTAGCACATGATTACTAGGATAGAATTTTTCCTATCTTACTTTAACAATTTGGATTATTTAGTTTATTTCCCCCTATTTTTGGAACATGTGATTTTTGGTGACAAGGAATATATAAATATATATTCAAATCAAAAAGTCAAAAGTGCAATGTATTATAAAAAGAGAGATAATGTTTGATTGTCCCTTATCACTTATAATGGAAATCATTGTCTGCTTCTTTGGATATATAGATAAGTAGATAGATAGATAGATAGATAGATAGATGGATGGATGCATGGATAGATGGATGAACGGATAGATACTTAATATATTATATGTATTCTCTAATAATTTAATGAAATCTGTGTTTTTATCAAAGTAAGAACATATCAGGAAAGAAAGTCTCTCCTGCAACTTCAGGTCTTAATGACCTCAAACTCTGGAAAGTAAAGTAATTTGGGGAGAGGCACAATAAAACAGTTTCTCACACTTTGAAGTTGAATCCAAATTTTTCAGACAAGGTCATTCCTGTAACTAATTTCATGTTTCCTGTTAAATGTCAGTGATAGTGATAATATTTATACTACAAAAATACCACTTACTATATTTGCACAAAATACAATCATAAAAATTTATACTTTTCAAAATATGTTCTCCAAAGAAATTCATTCACTGCATACTTACCAAAAGGGTGAAAATGGATTTTATCCCACTTGTATAAAAATGTGTACAGTTTATCCCAACCTACACATCTGAAGTCACCTGAATTATAGGTGATGTCTGTTCATGTGGGATAGAACAATGATAATAAGCAATAATTACCTGGTACTCTTTTGCAAAATATATCCACGAAGATCATATTCTCCATTTAAACTCTGTGAGATGTTCCAAGTATTATACTCATGTTACAGGTGAGAAATTAAAGTGCAGAATAGTTAAATTATATCTTTAGTTACACAGTTACTCTGCAGTGGTTTTCAAACTTTTGTTGTCAATATCCCTTTATACAAAAATTCTTGAGAATCTGTCTGAAAAATTATTTATTTGGATTATGTTTGTGGACATTTACCATATTAAAAATAAAAAGTAATTTTGAAGTTGTAGACCTTCTGAAAGACTTTCTAAGACCCCAAAATTCTTTGGATAATACTTTGAATATCTTTAGAGGAAGGATTTAAGCTACAGTCTTTCTTAAATCAAGTCTGCCATAACATAATGACTCTCTCTAAAAGGTAATTCCTTGGGCAGAGTTCAAGCCTTATCCTTCTAAGATCCACTTGATTAATTAAACAAATTGGCCATTCTGAAATGAAATATCAAGCAAAACAATACCTGAATGAAGAGTTGTAGCATTTCTCATTGATAAAGTTCATGTTGATTGCTTTTCTTTATCAAATAATAGATGCTTGGCAGTATCCAAAGGGTATCTCCATCTTCACTGAATTGATTTTGTTCTCATTTGTAGTTTCAGAGGGCAAAAGGACCCAAGTCCTTGCCATGTGGGGTTATAGGATTTGCTAAAAATACTTGATGAATATAATGTGAGTGGAAATACACTGCACAATGTCTTTTGCAGAAATGCTTCCTGAAGCCACCAGCAGAGCCAAGGTTATAATCTCATTTTATTAGTCACAGATTCTCTGGACTTTCCCTTGAGTATAATTAGTTGAGATAGAAGTCCTTTTATTAATAACATGGAGAAAGGTGTTCACTCTTATTAGGACTTCTGTAATCCATGAGGATCTTCCATGTAGCCTTCAATCTGGTCCAAAATGAAAGGGCATTTAACTTGGTTTCTTTTAAATGTATTTTTAGAGGAATAACTGATCATCCTGAGGAAAGAAATATTGAGTCTACAGATATATGCATGTCTGTCTCTCTACTTTTCAAATATGCATCTATCTATATATTTATATGCATTAATATATATCAACATATAATATATTCTACATATAATTAATATTGCATATAATAATTATTATAAATATTATAATAATATACATATTTCTTTTATGTACAGAAAAATTATGGCCTTTCAGGAAAAAACTTAGATTAGGATTGTTTTAAGAAGATACTAGATACTGAAGTCATTTCTCAAACTAAACTACCAAGCATTCCAAATCTACTGCAGAGATCACATTTTTTTGGAATGAGGACAGTATCAAATGACCAAATGTATGCTTTCCAAAAAAAAAAAATATATATTATTTTATGGAGAACTCATACAACACAAGTGCTCACAAGGCGGTCAATAAAAGCCATAGAAGGACACTTTCAAGTTCTCTCTTAAAACCTTTAGAATTGATTTTATGACATGGGAGACCCTGGCCCAGGACCACCCAGTTTGGTGCCCTCATCATAGTTGCTGCACTCTATGAGCAAAGCATAATTAAATTAGCTCAGAAGAAACTCAAAATATGCAAAGTTAGTCAATTCAATCATTCAACATCTTTAATGGATTGGAGATCCCTTGATTAGTCATATTCCAAACTAGATTTCTTTATCGCAACAGCTCTTGATACATAGTCATAGATAGAGGAGATATTCCATAAAAGTTTTATTGATTGACATTCTGAGAGCTTTTCCATATTTTGCCTTTTACCATTCATAAGCTACCATGGAAAAATGAAGATACTTCTCCATGATTTTCTAAGTGGTTCATCATTGAAAGAAAATTTATTTTGAGACCCAGTCTTTAGCACTGAGAAAATTCAGCACTGGGTTAATGTATATAAAATGGTATAGTTGTTAGAATGAATAAAAAGCAAAGCAAAACAAACAAAACAAATCAAGCCAATAAAGATAATGATATAGTATTCATGTGGTAACCAGAGATACTATAAATACTCTCAAATAAATTCTCCATTAAAGATTCAAAATCTCTAACAAAAAATGGAATGAAAATGTGGCAAAGTAAAAAATGATGGTGTCCACAGTCATAACAGCTGGAAATTGAAATATATATATAAAAAATAGATTGATGATGGTGGTGATTTTCCTCTTTTTCTTAATGTCAATAGCTTATTAAAGCTAAAGCATGAGAAAAATTAAATTGTTTACCTAGAAAGCACCTTGACAATCTCACAATTGAATTGAGAAGAGGAATATTTCAGAGAATATATACAATGCAAACTCTGGGAAATCATGCTGTTTGCTGAAAAGGGCAGGAAAAGCTACCTGCTGGATACACAAGGGACCCTGGACTCAAAGACAAGGGTTAGAATTGCACAGGAAGCTTGCAACAGCATCACCATTACCTGAGAAGCAGAGCTCAATCATAAAAGTAAAAAAATAGGAAATACCAAAAGGAAAGGAAAAAATTAGCAAGAAACAGAACAGAATCTTGATCATAGAAAACTACTATTGTAACAGGGAAGACCAAAATACCAGCTCAGCTGAGGACAAAAGATCCATGGAGGAAATGTCAAAGGGAATTATAAATTGGTCTCAAACCCAAAGAGACATCTTAGAATTGCTCATAAAAGAATTTAAAAGGCAAATAAGTGAGGTAGAAAAAAATAAGAAAATAAATGAGAACTATGCAAGAGAAAGCCAATAGCTTGGGAAAAGAAGGGGGGGAATTGACAGAAGAAAATACCTCCTTAAAAATACAATTGGCCAAAAGCAAACACACACACACACACACACACACACACGAAAACAAGGCCTTCAAAATTAGAATTAACCAAATGGAAAAAGAGATGTAAAAGCTAACTGAAGAAACTCATATATGAAAAACTTTAACAGAGCAAATGGCATCAAATGACTCTATGACACAGCAAAAATCAGCTAAACAAAGTTAAAAGAATGAAAAAATGGAAGAAAAGGTGAAATTTCTCATTGGAGAAATAGCCAACCTGGAAAATATATCTAGAAGAGATATTTTTAAATTTTATTTTAAAATTTTAAAATTATTGATCTACTGAAGGCACTAACCCAAAAAAGAGCCTAAATAGCATTCTTCAAGAGATCATCAAGGAAAACTGTATCAATATTCTAGGAACAGAGGTGGAAATAATCATTGAAAGAATCCATTGATCACCTTTAGGAAGGCATCCCACAGGGAATACCCTGAGGAAAGTTGTGAAATTCCAGAACTACAATGTCAAGGAAAAATTTCTGCAAGCTGCCAGGAAGAAAAAAATTAATATCAAGGAGCAAATCTGAGGGTTATCCAGCATATGGAAGCTTCTAAAATAAAGGATAAGAGGACCTGGAATACCATATTCCAGAAGACAAATGACCTAGGTTTACAATCAAAGAATTAACCATGCAGCAAGACTCAACATCATCTTTCAGGGGAAACAATGGATCTTCAATAAAATAAGGAATGTTCAGTCATTTCTATTTAAAAAAAAAACAGAACCAAAGAGAAAATTTAATATACAAGCAGAGGGCTCAAGAGAAGCATAGAGAGGCAAGCAGTAAATATATATTTAATAAGGTTAAACTGTTTACCTTCCTAGATGGGAAAATGATATCTGTAACTCTTGAGACCTGTATCTGTTAATTGGGCAGGAAGAAGCAGCCATCACATAGACAAAGTATGTAGCTGTGAATTGACTCTGATGTGATAATATCAAATGAAAAGACAATAAGGGGTGGAAAAAGGTATGTACTGGGAGAAGAGGAATGGGGAGGTATAATTTAGCAAATTAGGTCATATCAAGAGGCACAAAATACCTATTGTAATTTAAGGAAAAACAGAGAGGGATGAGCATTGTCTGAAGTTTGTTCTTATCAATTTTAGCTTTAAGAAGAAATACCTTCATCATTCTGTTGGGTATAGAAATTTATCTAACCCTATAAAGAACTAGAAGGATAGAGGAAAGAAAAGGAAGGGGCAGAAAAGAAAGGAGAATAGAAACACTAGGAAAAAAAGGTAAGAGAAGGGAAGGAGGGATGATAGAAGATAAGGTAATGGGTGGTGAGAGTTTAAAAATGCTACTTAGGATAGAGTGAAAAAAGAACAAAAGTATATAGAGGGGAGAAAATAGGATGGAGGGAAATACAGACTTAGTAATCATAATTGTGAATGAGAATGGATTGAATTCTCCCATGAAACAGAAATAGATAGCAGAGTGAATTAAAAAATAGAATCCTCCAATAAGTTTTTTACAAGAAACACATTTGACATAGATAGATATGTACAAAGCAAAGGTAAAAGGCTGGAAAATAATTTATGTTGCTTCAGCTGAAGTAAAATAAAAAAAACAGGGCTATCAATTCTGATCTCAGATAAAGCAAAAGTAAAAATGGATCTAATTAAAAGAGATAAGGAAGCAAGTATATCTTTTAAGGGTACCATAAACAATGAAGTAGTAACAATACTAAATGTATATGCACCAAGTGATAGAGCAGTAAAATCCCGAGAGAAGGTTTTAAGGAAGAAATAGAAAGCAAAAATATATTGGTGGGAGACCTCAACCTTCCCTTCTCACAGTCAGACAAATGTAACCACAAAATAAACAAGAAAGAAACTAGAGAGGTTAAGAGTATCCTAGAAAACCTAGACATGATAAACCTCTGGCGAAAACTGAATAAAGACAGAAAGGAATAAAACTTTTTCTTGCCACTACATAGCATCTACACAAAAATTGAACATGTATTCAGGCATAAAAACCTCATAATCAAATGCAGAAAGGCACAAATAGTAAATTCTTGCTTTTCAGATCACAATCCAATAAAAAATTATATTCGATATATTCAAAAATTATATTCAAAAGTAGAGTAAAAACCAATTGGCAATAAATAATCTAATTCTAAAAAAAGAGTGGATAAAAAAAAACAAATCACAGAAACAATCCATAATTTCATTACAATAAAGAAACAACATAACAAAACCTATAGGATGCAAGCAAAGCAGTTCTTAGGGGAGATTTTGAGTCTTTAGTGGAAAATTTAATTAAAAGGATTTATAACATTTCTGGTTATCATATGAATACTATATTATCATTGTTAGCTTTTTTGCTTGTTTGTTTTGCTTTTTATTCATTTTAGTAACATTTTTTATCTACATTAACCCCAATTTTCTGTGTTCTGAAGACTGGGTCTCAAAATAAATTTCCTGTAAATGACGAACCAACTCATGAGTCAAGGAGAAGTATCTTCAGTGTTCCACACTGGCTTCTGAATAGTACAATGAGGCAAAAGATGGAAAAATTCTCAAAAGGTTAGTCAATAATATCATGGATTATCTCCTCTATCTACAAGCATGGATCAAGACCTGTTAGCATAGAGCAATCTAGGCTTGACATTGACTAAAAACAAGAGGTTTAATGCATTAAAGATGTTGAATGGTTGGTTGTTTTCCTTCATTCTCAAAGAGGACCAAAATAACCTCACTATGTTAGATTCAAATTACAGTGTGTCTGATGACCAATATGAGATTGAAATGCTCATCCCCAGCTCAGATAGAAATAGATCCTATGAACATTTGGAGGAAATTGTCTAACTTTGCACATCTTGAGTTTCTTCTGAGCTAATTCAATTCTGCTTTGCTCATAGAGCAAAACACCAAGATGGGCAATCCTGTGCCAGTGTCTTCTATGTCATACAATAAATAACTTCAAAATTTCTGAAAAGACACCTTGAGAGCGTAGCTATATTGATTTTTTGACCACCTTGTGAGTGTTTGCCCTGTATGAGTTCTCCATATATTACTCTTTGTAGAAAGCATACATTTAGTTAATCAAACAATGTGCCCAGTGCAATAGTTATATTCTCTACAATAGGGTTAGAGTGTTAGGCAGTTTCATTTGAAAAATAACCTCAATGTCTGGTGTCTTATCCTGTCAGGTGATCTTCAAAATTTTCTTGAAACAATCCAAATGGAAGTGATTCGGATTGCCCCTAAAAGCCCATACATTTTATGGACATAAAATAAATTTATGGAATATATTACATATTGACATATATTTGTGCATATACATAAATAAAAGATTAATCTATGATAAGTAGATGGACAGACTTGCATGTTTTAGTGTACTCGATATTTTTTGCTCAAGATGATCAAAATTGTTCCTCATAAGTAACATAATAGAAACCAAGTTAAATGGACTTAAATTTTGGACCATATTGAATGAAAGATCCTCATGGACTACAGAGATCTTAATGGACTCTATAAAATTAAAGGATAAACTCTTTTCTCCATATTATTACTAGAAGGACTTCTACCTCAACTAATTACACTCAAGGGAAAGGCTAAAGTAGCTGTGGCTAATAAGGATGAGATTATAACCTTGGCTCTGCTGGCATCTTCAGGAAGTATTTCTCAAAAGACATTGGGCAGTATATTTTCACTCACATTATGTTCATCAAAATTTCAGCAAATCTGGTAAGCTCAAATGGGGAAGTATCAGCTTCCTTTACCCTTTGAACCTCCAAATGAGAACACCAGTTCAGTGAAGATGGAGGTAATCTTTACCAAACACTTGTTATTTGTTAAAGAAAAGAAATAAATATAAACTACAGCAAGGAGAAATGCCACAACTCTTTGCTCAGGTATTGTTTTGTTTAATATTTCTTTTCTGAATGATCAATCTGTTTAATTAAGTGGGTTTTAGAAGTCTTGGGATTGAAGTCTGCTTAAGAAATTACCATGTAGAGAGTCATTTTGGAATAACAGACTTGATTTAAGGAAAATTGTAGCTTAAATCCTTCCTCTAGTGGTTCTCAAAGTGTGATGCAAAGAATCCTGGGGTCTTAGAAAGTCTTTCAGAGGGACTACAACTTCAAAATTACTTTTTATTTTTAATATGATAAATGACCATAAACATAATCCACATAAACCAAACTTTTTGGACAGATTCTCAACAATTTTTAATAGTAGAATGGAATATTGAGAAGAAAAGTTTGAGAACTACTGCATAGTAGATATTGACGATATCATTTAACTGCTCTGCATTCTAATTTCTCATCTATAATAAGAGTGTAATATTTGCATCATCTCACAGAGATTGAGGTGAAAATACCATTTTTCAAAAAATATTTTTCAAATGAGTACCAGGTAAATTATTAGTTATTATTTTTGTTCTATCCCACATAAACAAACCACCTCAGATAACTTCAGATGTACAGGTTGGAATAAGCTATACAAATTTTTATTAAAGTGGGATAAGATCTGTTCTCAGCCTTTGGTTAAGCACACAGTGAGTGAATTTCTTTGGAGAAAATATTTTTAAAAACATAAATTTTTTATGATTGCATTTTGTATATATAGTAAATATTTTTATATTATAATTAATACTATCACTATTGTTTTTATTTAACAGGAATTATGAAATTAGCTTTAAAAATGACTATCTGAAGAAAGACTTTGATTCAAATTTAGACTTTGACAGAAACTAATTTTTATGTCTCGTTCCAAATCTTTTTTTTTAGCAGAACTTGAGGAAATTAAGATTATTATTAGTTGATATCATTGAAGTTACAATTCAATCAATCAATACAATACAATCACAAAGAGTGATTTTCTTTCCTAGTGTCTTCCTACCTTGATAAAATCACAGATCTCATTGAATATTATTATTATTATAGAATTTATGTACCATATCAACTATCTATCTATCTATCTATCTATTATCTATCTATCAAAGGAATAAGACAATGACTTCCAATATAAGTGATAAGAGACAAACAAATATTCTCTCCCTTTTTTAATGCATTAACTTTTGAATCTTTAATTTGAACATATATGTCTCCTGTGACCAAAAAGTGACATATTCTAAAAATAGGGGAAAACAAACTAAATATGACAAGTTGTTAAGGTAACATAGGAAAAAGTCTATCCCAGTAATGATGCAATAATTAATGTTACTTAGAGGAGTTAATACACTAAAATTGATTAATTAAATGAATATGGTCAGGGTGATGAATGTAGAATTGAGATAGCAATACAGTAAATCAATTGGAAATAAAACTCTTTACAACAAATCTTTGGAGATTACTAGTGGATCACAAAAAAAAAATGGAATATACTATCAAAACTCTATTTAATCAGTGATGATTTTTTTTTACTACAATAACACATACTTACAAGAATTCACAAGAATATAACTCCTTAAGGTTTGCAAAGATTTTAATTTCTTTTCCTGGAGGCCGTGTCCCCTACCCTAATTATTTCAACAGAAAAGTTAAAGGATTTAAAGCAAATAACTCTGGCTGTATCTTTGAGTAGTTCAAAAGGAAAAAGAACTTTTAATTCTGAACATCTGAGACTATAAACTGGCTTTGCAACACATTATCTGTGCCAGCCCAAGTTAATTCTGTACCTTTCTATGCTACCTTTAAATTAAGAGAGTTGGGCCCATGACCTCTAAAATCCAATGCAATTCTGAGTCTATAACCCTGTGATTCAATTTAAAAGTTCTCTCTGAATCACTTCTTCCAGGACTTCAGCAATTCTTCAGAAGCTTCTTTCCAACCACTAGAGCCCACTTTTATAAGAGGCTGAAACATATCAGAGCTTTCACATCCTAGAGAATGGAAATGCATATTGCAAGGAATAGTGTCAAGACTACCTGAAATCTCATTTAAAGCTAAAATATTAGCACAGTATGTTTGGCAATACAAAATAATAAATAAATTGTCTGCCATCTATCTAATCATCTATGGTCTATCTATATTTATGTATGCTGAGATATGTTTTGTATCAGGTTGTGCTAGTTATCTTGTAAAAACAAATAAATCTGTGAATTGTAGTAGTGTGTGTGTGTGTGTGTGTGCGCACATACACATGCATGGGGTAGGTCAGAAGAAGAGGTCCTATTGAGAAAGTCAATTCAAGATAGCCGAGTTTGCAAAGTGAAGTATATATTTTCACTTTATGGATTGAATGAGATGGAAGGAGAATAATCAAATTATCGTCTTTTTAAAATGATCTGTTTGCCTCACTAACATGGTAAATAAGAATGTAATAAAGTGTTTCTATGCTCTCCTTCTAGAATTTAATATCCTCTACCAATATTGTTACATTATGAATTATGGGACCCCAGAAGACATGAGCAATTGTACCATCATCATGGAATTCTTCCTTATGGAGTATTCCAGCATCCGAGAGCTGCAGGTCTTGCACGCCATTCTTTTCTTGCTGATATACATTGCAGCCCTGATGGGAAATCTCCTCACTGTCACTGCCATTGTCACTGACCCACACCTTCACTCTCCTATGTATTTTTTCCTAAGCAATCTTTCCATGTTGGATATTGGCTACATCTCAGTCACTCTTCCCAAATTCATTGTGAATTCCCTGACAGGCAATCAATCCATTTCTCTCCTGGGCTGTGCTGCTCAGATTTTCTTTGCTATCTTCTTTGCTGCAACAGAAATTGCCTTGCTTGTGGCAATGTCCTATGACCGCTTTGTGGCCATTTGCCATCCCTTGCACTATGGGGTCATCATGACACCATTCCGTTGCCTTTGGGTGGCAATTAGTTCATGGCTCAGTGGGCTCATCTATTCAGCTCTACACACAGGAAATATGTTCCGTTTGCCTTTCTCAGGATCCAATTTGATCCACCAGTTTTTTTGTGATATCCCTCATGTGTTGAAGGTCTCATCTTCTGAGGTTCGTGATACTGAGTATATACTCCTTGCCACCAGTTCCACTTTAGTTTTATTCTGCTTTGGCTTTTTAGTTATATCCTATACTTATATCTTCTCCACTGTATTTAAAATGCCCTCTGAGGAAGGGCGCTACAAAGCTTTGTCTACCTGTTCACCTCAACTTATTATCTTCCTGTTATTCATTCTGTCCGGCATGGTCACATTCTTGAGTCCTTTATCAGACACTACCCCAATCCGGAATCTTTTGACTTCAATGACTTATGCAATATTGCCTCCATTTATGAATCCTATTATTTATAGTCTGAGGAACATGAAAATCAAAGTTGCACTGGCCAGAATAATCAAAACTATCTTTTTCCCCAAGAAGTACATGTCCATCTTTGAAACAATTAAAAAATAAGGAGATGTATGCATGAGATATTGCATGCTCAAGATAACAAAACAACTAGCTTAAAGGGAAATTAATATTTTGTTTTGCCTACAAATAAAAAATACACCAAAATATAATTAATATAAAGCATGGATGATTTTTCTATTTAATATCTACTGACCCAGATTCTCTCAGTGAGAACTTAGCATATACCTTTGGCCTCTCTATACAGACAAATCAGTTTGGGGTAAGGATGTTTGAGTTCTTCAGGGTGTACTTTGAAGGGTTAAAAGAGAGAAAATAGGAAGTCTGATGATCACTAATCATTAAAACTCAGCAGTAAAAAACAATCTGTGCTAGTGGAAAAAGTGATCAAGAAATCTAGATTTTGCCAATCTTAGTAGCAACATGAATTGTTCTATCCATGTAGGTTTGATATAAACATAGAAGAATCTTGAATTGTTTTCCAATGTCTTTACCTTTGAGAGCAAGTGAGAGAAGCACATGATTCGTGATGAGCCCAGCATAATATGATTTACCATTTGGATAATATTTGCTTTTGCATTTCATTGGCCCACCTGAGTCTTTTGAAACATAAATTTTCTGTGATGATGAAAATGAAGTACTCTCTATATCCTGTATCTGGGGTTCTCCTGGAATGTTTGAGTGAGAGTTATGGATATGAACTAATATGAAGTATTGTTTTAGATATTGCTCTATAGAAAAACTCTGGAGTGTAAGCATGATCCAAGAAAAGATATTGAACTTTTGAGTTCTCTTAATAAATTGATTTGGTAATCTTAGGGGACCATGTGCCATGAGTTAAGCACATATTTAATTATATACTTGTATAGACTTTAGAACCTTAGTATGCTTTAATTTATTTCCTTTTTGTAATTTAATTATACTGGTAATATTCCAGAGAGGAAGGAGAAGTATATTTTATTCCTATCTAACAATAAGGCATATTGTCATTCCATTCAAAAATCTTTCAACAGATTTCTAAAAAACAAAACAACAACAACAACAACAACAAAAAACTATTCATCTGCAAACACACAGAAAGAGGTTATTCATGAGGTGCTGGACCAAATATCTATTGACATAAAAAAAAATATTATTGCAAGAAATATGGGATCCATATTAAAGGACATGAACAGAGAGAACCCAAATTCAACCAATCTATTAATCAATAGATACTAATTAGGTACTTACTTTGTGTCAGGAACTATACTAAGCATTGAATTCCTTACACAACAACAACAACAAAAAGAAGCACAAATACTGTATTAAAAAGAAGAGAAACAAAGTTCACAAAAAAAGGAAAAAAAATCTCACCTGATTTTAGTCACAATTTATTATCTCAAACCTCCTAACTCTTTAAATTCTCCTTATATGTATCATTTACTAGCATCCCTTCCTTCTTCCTAAATGTAAGGGAGAATGCTATTCAAAAAAAGAGAAGGGTATAGCAGACGTGTTGAAATCTGTCCTCAGCATCATGTTCCCTTTACCTTTTTTTTCCCTTAGTGATTCCATCCATGTCCATAGTTCTACCTATCATCAATTTGGGCTGACTCAATTTTGCATAAATATCTATCAGATAATGCAATTTTTGACATTATTTTGTTGGATATTATGAAATAACAATTGAAGTTGGTCATAAGAGAAATATGCTACAATGTAAATGAGAATCAAAGATAGAGACACATGAAATTAAAAGGGACTCTTCAGGAGACAGGGTTGAGGCTATTCTTAGGATCATTAGGACTTATCTTTTCTAGACAGTCTTCTTTTGTAATGCTGTTCTCATCATCAGAATCTATTCCCTTTCTAATCCATATCTCCTTTTCATGCTTCCATTTCTGTGAAGTCTCTCTGACTTATAAACTTGACTCTTCTATTGCCTTCAGCTCCCACTATCTAATGAACTGGGTAATTCTAACTAAAATTATTTTCAAAAAATATGTAACCTCTTATTAGTTTTGTCTGCTTTGAAAATCAATTTCACATTGAACATAATTATCATCATCATTATTATAGCTAGGATTTTTTATAAAACATACTATGTGCCAGGCACTGTGTTAAATACAAATATTATGTCATTTGACCCTCACACCAAGTTTGAAAGGGTGGTAGATGCTGTTATTATCCCCATTTTACAATTGAGGCAAACAGGTTAAATGATTTGTTCAGGGTCATACAGCTAATAACTGTCTGAACTCAAGTCCTTCTGACTTCAGGACCTTTGTTGTATTCATTTTAAGTTATAGAGGGCCAGTATTGACTAAGTCCATGTACAGGAAGAGTCCAGTTCAATTATTACTTGAGACCTGTGTTCTATAAGGGCGAATAATTCAAACATTGGCTCACCATTTCCCTTAACAATGAATGAAAGGCAGGCTCGAGATAAATTTAGGATAATCTTGATGAAGAATGTATGTGATAGGAACAAGGTAGCACAACTGTCCTATTTACAACTCTGTTTTGACAGATACTGCTATTTATGACCCTGTTATGATAGATAACTTGTTAAGTTCAAACTGAAATGTCAAAGTATGGGGTATACATTAACCTTGGGATTTATATAGCATCCGCTGGAGATAGTAGGTGTAAATGCAACACTAGCTTAAAGAGCATATAAACTCTGGCCCTCAGATAAATAAGTGAAAATTGCAAAGCAAATCTTTCCACCTGTCCTCATGGATATTCAATTCAGATTCACTCTCAGTTTTCACTGGAGTTGGACTTCAACAGTTGGACCCAGAGCAGGGATTTGAATGAACCAGCAGAAGAATGATCTTTGGTGAGCTCACTGGTTAAAGGGAAAAAAAGGTAAGCAAGAGTTGAAAGTAGTTTTTATTACCAAACTAACATGAGGATTAAGATATCAGACATAAAATATAAGAAAATATAAAATATAATATATGCTTGATTCTTGTCCAGTTGATATCAAGATAGTATACATATTGAATTGGAATAGGGCAAGATCAATCAGGTGGGAGGGAAAGAGGGTCATCCTATAAAAAAAATCATGCAAGGACCCATAGAGGATGATGGCAATTCAGCCTTCAATCAGCATGAGGGGGCAGCTTAAATTTTATTGAAACAACTTGCTTTTGAAAATAAAGTGCTAATGCCAATTCTAAGAAAGCATTAGTTGGGGGGAAACCAAAAATGTCTTTATTAGAAATGATTCAAAGATATCAGAATGTTGGGACTTCTACTTTTCAAGCTGAAGTAATGGTTGATAAGCTAAATCAGGACAAATCTCAATCTCAGAATGTTTCAAATTCTCGGAGATGTTATGATTGTGGACAATTGGATCATCTGAGGAAAAATTGTACTATCTAAAAGGTTGCCTTTCATTGCAACTCAGCAGATAAACCTTTATCTTGAAGTCCAAAATGCAGGAAGAGCAGACATGGGACTTCTGAATGTTGCTCTCAGAATGATAGGGAAGGTACTCTGACATTGGGAATCCATTTCCAAGGCCGGCTCCTGTCTAGTCAAACAATGGGAGCTGCACTTTTCCTTATTCCTTCTCAAGAGGTGCCTACAAACAATACCTTAAATCAGACTACTTGACAGTACAAGATTTAATGCATGCTATCCTGGGAAGTCCTGCTCTTGATTTGATCCCTTGGAGTTACACTAAATTACTGACAATGTGGGAATATGTTCTCTCCCCACTGGAGTCTTGGGTCCTCTTCCTTCTGGTAGGCTAGGTCTCATTTTAGGACATAGTTCACAGTTATTGCTAGGGTTTACGGTTGTGCCTGGAGTAGTAGATTCTGATTCTTTGTGTGTATATATATATATATATATATATACATATAGTGGTAAGGAATGACATAGCAAACAATATATATATATATATATATATATATATATATATATATATATATGAAGAGGAAACACAGTTACTAGTAATAGCTTACAAAAAAAGTAGGGAAAGAATATTAAAAATTTGGGGTGGTGAAGGTTGGGGAATATAGGGCAAAAGGCATTCTAAATGCAACCTATCACTGATTCTAGACCAATTTTAAAATAGAAATTATAAGGGATAATTTAGTTACTCTAAATGATTACCAAAAATTGTTGGGGGATATTAATTGGATAAAATTGGATAAAAAGTTGAATTTGGGAGCATATGAATTGACAAAATTATTCAAAATTTTAAGAGAAGATTCTAATTCAAAAATTCTAGAATCAAAAAGATTCTAATTCAAAAATTAAAGTCTGAGGATCAGCTTTAAGGAGGAGATGGTATAATAAACAACTAGCCTCTTTATATATTCCACCTACTACTAAATGTGTTTTTAACACCCCATTTGAATCTGCACAGCAGAATGAGTTACATGCAATTATTATTGCACTGTATACTGTTCAAAAACCTCTTAATATTTTTTTCAGATAGCAAATATGCTGTCTATGTGCTTAACTTATAACATAGAAACAACCCCAGGCCTGGACCCCCTTAAATGAAATTCCTTTAACATTAATTGTTTCCCAGCAAAAGAACTCTGGGAGATGAGTATGAACCACTACATAGAATTCCCAATCCCTCTATTTTTGTCCGCCTGCATTTTTTATTTCCTTCACAGGCTAATGGAACACTATTTCAAAGCCCAATTCTTTTTGTACAGCAAAATAACTGTATGGACATGTATACATATATTATATTTAACTTATACTTTAACATATTTAACATGTATTGGTCAACCTGCCATCTGGGGGAGGGGGTGGGGAGGAGGAGGGGAAAAATTGGAACAAAAGGTTTTGCAATTGTCAATGCTGAAAAATTACCCATGCATATATCTTGTAAATAAAAAGCTATAATAAAAAAAAAGAAATAAAGGCAAAGATTAAAAAAAAACATTAATTGTTCCTATTGTTTAAAAAAATCCTTTATGTTTGCACAATTTTAATAACTGAGTAGTTGTTTTTATTTTTCAAGTTTATGGCTTTTGTCAAAGCTGGAACAGTCTTTTTCTGTGTCATTTTTGTCTGTGTCATTTGTGTTCTGTGAGCTAGATTTTGTCACCTGGAAAGATTTCTTAACATCCTGGATTTCCACTTTAAAAAGGGAAAAAGCCTGATATTTTATTCAGGTGGTCTCAGGGTCAGCCTCTACCCCTATATCACAGGTATCTTTACCCAAACTACACAGATGTTTTGTCTTGGAAGGAAGGTTTGTCACTCTAACCTCTTGTTGACTCTGCCATGCTAGAATTTGATTAGAGAAATTATTTTTAAATTGATTGCAGGGGAATGTTGGGAGGGCTTAGCTGAATACTTTGTCTATTCCACAATCTTGGCTCTGCCCTTGTAAATCTCTGGGCTTTCTTTTCAAGAATAAAAATCTCCTTCAATTTTTTTTGGTCCAATGGTTTGATTTAACTTAAGTCAGTAGTAAGAGGTGGTAAAAATCAACTGGATGTAAGGGAAGAAAAGGATTAACCATGCTTCACTTAATGATCATCTCTTTTATATTTATATATTGATCATGAATATTATGTATTTATATAAGTATACATAACTGTATACACACTATACATTTATTTTGTACAAATAAAAATTTGCAATTTTTGGGAAATAGCTTAGTTGATCTTGATAGTAAATAGCTATAGTTGATAGCTTTGGGGGGGCAAATACTTAATATTTCATTCATATCTGTATATGTGTATGTATGTGTGTATTCACTTACATATGTACACATAAACACACTAAAAAAAGGATAGTATGTATGAACCACTACATAGAATTCCCAATCCCTCTATTTTTGTCCACCTGCATTTTTGATTTCCTTCACAGGCTAATTGTACAATATTTCAAAGCCCGATTCTTTTTGTACAGAAAAATAATTGTTTAGATATGTATACCTATATTGTATCTAATTTATACTTTAGCATATTTAAGATGTATTGGTCTACCTGCCATCTGGGGGAAGGAATGGGGGGAAGGAGAGGAAAAGTTGGAACAAAAGGTTTTGCAATTGTCAATGCTGAAAAATTACCCATCATATATTTTGTAAATAAAAAGCTATTTAAAAAAAAAAAGAAAGAAAGAAATGATAGTATGTAGGATTTTGGACAAAGTATATATAGGTGTATATATTTATATAAATGCAAGTATTAGTGGAATGAAATTAGGAATTTGGAATCAGGGAAGGGAAAGTACCATAATTTTTTGGCCATATGAAGAGTACATATGAAGGATCCTTTTGTCAAATTTATTAAATAGGAAATAACATGGTGAGATTTGTGCTTTGGTAAGAATAAAATGATAGATAAGTGAAGGATAAACTGGAATAGGATAAGATATCTTACAAACAGAAGTCCTAATGGGCTATATATATATATATATATATATATATATATATATAACCATTAAAAGGTGTTATTAATAAAAGGACCCTACCCTCAACTAATTATACTTGAGGGAAAGGCTGGAAAATCTATGGTTAATAAGAATGAGAGTGTAACTTTGGATCCCTTGGGGACTTCAGAAAGTATTTCTTTAAAGGATACTGAACAGTATATTTCTGCTCACATTATGTTGGAATATTGGAAGAAAGAACTGGATTCAAATTCAGATTGTGGTAGAAATTGCTTGTTGGGCCTCTTCCCAAATCACTTAACTTTGCAGTGCCTGAGGCCATAAAGACTATTATTTGTTGATAACATTGAAGATGCAGGAAATAGTTTCTCTCTTGCTACATTTATACTTCGATAAAATCATTATTATTACATTATTACATATAAGAGAATGCAGGTAATATACCAAATGTAGATTATGAGCAAATAATGATTTCCAACAGAAATGACAAGACAGTCAGATGTTGTGATTCCTTTTAATGCTTTGGACTTTAGGCTTTCAATTTGTGTGTTTGTGTATCCTGTCACCAAAATTTACATACTGTAAAAATAAAGAAAAAATAAACTATATAACCCAATTTGTTAAGGTTAGATAGGAAAAAGACTACTTAGCAGTATATCTGAGTGTGTTTGTGCATGTGTATAGGGATTAGTGTTAAGTAGAGGAATGAATACATCAAAATTGAATAATTAAATTAATGAAGTCAGGTGGAAGAACATAGATTTGAGGTAGCAAGATTGTATATCTACTGAAAACAGAAGTTTACTTCAAAGGCAGAGCTTTGACAACCTACAGATTGGAAATATATACACGTATGGAATAGACCAAACGAGTCTTAAAGTCTCACCAAAAAGCAGTTTTAGTAAATGCACAGTATCTACTAATGCAAAGTATTCAATAAATGGCATATCTGGTAACTATGTTCTCTCTGAATATATTCACATATATACATATTTTGCATTGGCATATGCTGATCATCTTTCAAAAGGGACTCAATGTAAGGACTGCAGTGGAGTTGTGGGGATGTGTGCATAAGGAAGGTCAGAAGTAGAGGTCCTATTGAGTGAGTAAAAGCAAGAAGGTTTAGTTGGTATAGTGAGATATATATATATATTTTCACTTTATGGATTAAATGTAGTTCCAGTAGAATGGTCATATTGTGGGCTTTTAAAATGATCTAAATTGCCTCTAATAGGTAAGACTAGATTGAAGTTCATGTTTTTTTCTATGTAAGAAAGTGCTTCTATGTTCTCTTTCTAGAATTTAATACACTCTACCCATGTTACAAGATGAATTACAGGACCCAGGAAGACATGTACCATTATCATGGAATTTTTCCTTATGGAGGTTTCCAGCATTTGAGAGCTGCAGGTCTTGCTATCTTCTCACTATCACTACCATTGTCACTGAACCACAACTTCATTCTCCAATGTTTTTTGTTTTTTTTTTTTGAGTAATCTCTCCCTGTCAGATCTTGGCTATATCTCAGTCACTCTTCCCAAATTCATTGTGAATTCCCTGACAGGTAATCAATCCTTCTCTCCTAGGCTGTTGTGCTCAGGTTTTCTTTTTTATCTTATTTGTTGCAATAGAAGTTGCTTTGCTAATGGCAATGTCCTATGACCATTTTGTGGCCATTTGCCACCCCTTGCACTATGGGGTCATCATGACACCATTACGCTGTCTGGGGGCCGAACTGGTTCATTAGTTAGTTCGTTCATCTATTTGGCTCTACACACACAAGAAACATGTTCCGTTTGCCTTTCTCAGGATCCAATATGATCCATCAGGTTTTTGTTTTGTTTTGTTTTGTTTTTGTGATATCCCTCATGTCTTGAAGGTCTCATCACATGAGGTTCGTGTTACTGAGTATGTGTACTCCTTGCCACCAGTTCCATTTTAGTTTTGTTCTACTATGTTTTTTTAAATTATATCCTATACTTATATCTTCTCCAATGTATTTAAAATGCCCTCTGTGGAAAGACACTACACAGCTTTGTCTGCCTGTTCACCTGGACTGATTATCTTCCTTTTATTCATTCTGGCTGGCATCATCACAGTCTTGGGTCCTTTATTAGATACTCCATCATTCCAGAATCTTTTGACTTCAATGACTTCTGCAAATTTGCCTCCATTTATGAATCCTATAATTTATAGTCTGAGGAACATGAAAATCAAGGTTATTCTGAGGAGGATAATCAAAACTTCCTTTTTTTTCCAAGAAGGGAATGTCCATCTTTGACACAATTAAAAAGTAAGGGAATGTATGAATGAGATTGCATGTCCAAGATCAGAAGACAATTAACCTAAAAGTGAAACTAATAATTTAATGTTTTGTCTAAAAATAAAAAATACATCACCAAAATATTCAATTTGGACAATTGTTTCATTTCAACAAAGGAGTCATTTCAGAAATTATTAATTATATATGTCTTGGAGGACCCTATATTAAATAGACCTTATGTCTATTTAATAAATCATTTCACTATGGACTTGATACAAGGGATTGAAATCAGTAAACAAGTTAAAGGATGATTGATTTTTCACATGGGTAACAAAATTTCATTACATAATCCTAAATTATAATAAAAGGATTCTCTTCCAACAATAACCTTTAACTTCTTGCCTAGATGTCTTTATAGCTATTCTTCTGTGTGCTAGCTGTTGAAAATGTACTTTGATTTCAAAATTGAGTTCAATTGTCACTATCTTCACTCTAAAACAATCTCCCATTGAAAATAATCTTTATTAGTGCATTTACTAATACTTTATTTGCTTTTCAGTTTTATGCTTTTCAATAAAGGATGGAGGTTGTTCAAGGAATCCCTAATGAATTGATTTCCCCTAAATAAGTTGATACTGTTTAAGAACCAGAGAGTAGCAATTAGCATTCTTCAAATCCTACACAAAATATAAAGTTGGTTACTTACTGTACTGAGCTTGATAAAGATGAGTGCTTCAGATAAGTTTGATGGGATTGGAAAACACTCAACTATTATCCTTTGGTGCTCTTATAAAAAGTGGTCTTCCCACTCCTTTTGGTACTGGCTAAGATACAGAGTAGTCCATCAGTGGAATAGCTTAGGTTCACAATACACAATAATTAATGACTATAATAATCTAGTTTTTGGTAAACCCAAAGACACCAGCTTCTGGGATAAGAATTCACAATTTTACAAAAACTGCTGGCAAGTTTTTAACATAGTATGGCAGAAACTAAGTATTGTCCCATAGCTAACACCCTATAGGAAGATAAGGTTCATGATTTAGACATAAAGCGTGATACTATAAGCAAATTAGAAGAACAAAAGATAGTACATTTCTCAGATCTGTAAAGAAGGAAGGAATTTGTGGCAAAAAAGTAAAAACCAGAGTACATCATGGAATGCAAAATGAAAATGTTGATTACATTAAGTGAAAAAGTTTTTGTCCAAAAAAACCCAATGCAGACAAGTTTAGAAGAGAAGCAGTGAACTGGGGGAAAAATTTTGAATCTAAGGGGTCTTATAAAGGCCCCATTTTTAAAGTATATAGAGAATTGATTCAATTTTATAAGATAAGCCATTCTCCAATTGATAAATGGTCAAAGGATATGAATTTTTAAATGAAGAAATTAAAACCATTTTTAATAATATGAAAAAATACTCTAAATCACTATTGATCAGAGAAATGCAAATTAACACAGCTCTAAGGTATAACTACACAACTCTCAGACTGGCTAAAATGACAGGAGGGAATGTGGGAAAACTGGAGCACTAATCCACTGTGAATTGATCCAAGCATTCTAGAGAGCAATATGGAACTGTGCCCAAAAGACTAGCGAACTCTGCATACCCTTTGATCTAGCAGTGTCTCTATGGGGCCTGTATCCTAAAGATATCATAAAAGAAGGAAAAGGACCAATATGTGCAAAAATGATTGAAGCAGCCCTTTTTGTAGTGGCAAAGAACTGGAAATAGTGGATGCCCATCAGTTGGAAAATGACTGAATAAGTTAAGGAAGGTGAATGTATTATAGAATATTATTGTTATATAAGAAATGATCAGCAGGATGATTTCAAAAAGGCCTGGAGAGACTTATACAAATTGATACTAAATGAAATGAGCAGAACCAAGACATCATTATACACAGTAACAATAAGATTATACAGTGATTGATTCCATTGAACATGGCTCTTTTCAACAGTGAGTTGATTCAAGCCAGTTCCAATGGCCTTATGATGGAGAGAGCCATCAGTACCCAGAGAGAAAACTGGGGGGGGGGGGGGGGAGGGGGTCTGAGTGTGGATTATAACATAATATTTTCGCTTTTTGTTGTGACTTGCTTACATTTTGTTTTTGTTCTCATTTTTTCCCTTTTTAATCTGATTTTTCTTGTACATCATGATAATTGTGGAAATATGTATAGAAGAATTGCCCATGTTTATCATTTGCTATCTAGAGAAAAGAGTAGGGAAAAGGAGGGAGGAAAAAAATTGGAACACAAGGTTTTATAAAGATGAATGTTGAAAACTATGCATATGTTTTGAAAATATAAAGCTTTAAAATTAAAAAAAAAATTCCATTACATTCATATACTTATTCAGCCATTCCCCAATGATGGACACCCACTCACTTTCCATTTCCTTGTCAACACAAAAAGAACTGCTAAAAAAAATTATTATTGCCTGATATTTAATGAGATTAAGGGAGAACAGTTTTCACTTTGTTATTTATGAAAAAAGATTATGCCACATCTAATTGTGCTCAAGGGATGGGTCAGAGAATCCATAGAAACCAAGGGCATGATGATGTTTACTTTAAACATCTGGTGATTTCACAACACTTTCTTCCAAAGACACTGGGCAATATATTTGATAGTTCTACGAGAATCACCAAAAATCTTCACAGTGCCTGTAAATTCGGAGATTTAGATTTTGAGTACCTTGACATACTTTTGAGTCTGCCAGGAAAAATGAAATCAATTGGTGAGGAAAAAGATAGTCTCCAGATTATGTTTAGAAATGTTTAGTGTGTAGAGAATGCAATGGATAATGACATCATATGCAAAAATGTATTCATATCATAACAAACAACTTGATATTGTGTTTTTATGATGGTTATGATTATTTTTCTTTTTGGCTAGTCAGTTTGTTCAAATACTTAATGTGTGAAGTCAAAATCATGGGAATGATTTCTCAGTAATTCTTTTTATTCTGAGAGGTAATTTGACATCATCATGTGGATAGTATGGTAAATTGGGATTAAATAAGACCTTAGTCTGAGTTTTGCTTCTGGCATTTTTGCAAGTTTGGCTTTCTTCTGCGATTATGTCTAATTGTTCCTGTCTATATCATCTGTCTGTATATTCTTTTTTCCACTCCCAATTGACTGTAAGTTTTAGAGGTCAGAACTGTTTTTGCTTTTCTTTGTAATCCCAGTGTTAACCACATGGTCTGGGATAGAGTAGGCACTTAATAAGTGTTTATTAATTTACTGTAACTTGACTATGCACAAGCTTCAGCCTCTCTGAGCCCCCTTAACATAGCTGTGCAAACATGTGCAACTTTGCAGCTCATACAGTCATGTTGAGGCTCAGAGATGACATATGTAACATACCTTGTGAATGTCAAAAAATGCTATGGAAACGTGTCATAACTGTTTTTTCCCTATGATGATAGATCCCAGTTCTACCTTTCATTGTAAGATTTTAATGCTGATCACAAGGAGTGTTGGGCAAGAGAGACAATTCCTTGCTGCACTTTGTTTATCTGTGGCTTAACCTTTATGAAGGAGCACTTCAAAAATTACTGAAAGGCATAGGAGGTATGTGTCAGTTCTGACTTCCCCTGTATTTCCTTCCTCCCCTCACCTTTAACTTAATTTTTGTTGCAGAAAAGATAGGTTGTACTTTTGAATAAATTCACTAGAAGAGTGCTGAATTTGGAAGCAGAATACAATTTTTAACCCTGGCTTTGGGATTTACAAACTGGGGAACAGAGTCAATCACTCAATGTCTCTTTGTAAATAAATCACTTGGATAATTAAGCTCTAAGTTTTCTTCCAGTTTTGAGTTTCTGCTTCTATGATTATATTTAAAGGAGATATTCAAATAGAGATGATGGACTTCACTGAATTCCCCAAGTATTTTCAAAATATATGACCTTCAGTAACTTCTTCAGGTAAAAGCCAGTTTTAAATGGCTTGATGTAGACACTAGATTTCCTAACTATTTCTGACTGGAAAATGGACAATTAAATGTGCAGGAAATAAAGCAAATATCACTCATTTTCTCAATGAAAATTAAAATCTGTAGAGTGCTGATATGATCTGGAACCCTCTCTACTTGTGCTTTATCATGTTGTCCTTTGAGAATTCTAGGGCCATTTCTTTTGTCTCAATTTTAGTTATAGTGAGGAAAAGATGCCTGCAGCACAACAATATGTATTTTGTTTATGTAGTGATGAGTGTGTATGTGTGTATTTACGCACGTGCAAGTGTATGTCTGCTATATGTGACTGCATATAATTATACTTATAGGGCAGGAGGTGAGATTATGTCTGGTCATTGAATTCAGGGGCACTGAAATTTGGCAATGCTGTTTAAATGTTTGAACTGTGAGAGTAAATGAAGAAATATTTGGAAGGTTGGAGAAATGATTTTAATGTTGACTTGGGAGTTAAGATTTGGGGAAAACATTAGGAAAGTTGATGAGGTCTAGAAGTATGTTTGATAACTGGAATGGTAATACAGGTTGATCTATCTACTTATCTATGTATCTATCTATGTTTCTATCAATTATCATCTGCCTCTCATCTGTCTATCCATCCATCTCTCTCTCTCTAATATATTTATCCATCTATCTAATATACTGATCACCTCTGTCTCACTTCTATACATATAAACACATATATATGAATATATAAACACTATTTTCTGTATCTTAATTTATATATATCATATGTATTTATGTCTGTAAAAAACAGTTGTGTTTATATAAATACACTCATACACATATGTTTCTATATCCTTCCAGCAATACCTCTGTTGCTGTCTATAGGAACTATATATATATATATATATATATATATATATATACACACACATATATATATACATATATATATATATATCCATTTATTTCTCTGTCAACTATCTCTCTCTATGGTTTTTTTTTTCCTATATCCATATATCTAGTCCTATGTCTATTTCTCTCAATCTCTGTCCTCTCCATTGTCCTCTCATGTCTTATCCATCTGCATTGGTAAACATAGATTCTCTCTATCAGGTGCCTATAGAAATAAAATCACAAATGCACTACTGATTCCTTTTCAAAGTAAATTAGTTCATCTTCATAGTGCTGATTTGGGGAAATAGATTCCTTTTACGCAACAAGAACTATCATGCAGAGATTATAGTAATCATAAAATGTTGGCTCTTGGTAGGGCAGTGCAGATTATATTGTCAAGACTGCTAATTTTCTAGATGCTTGGTTTGGTGCTAAGAGGGAAAAATGAAAGAATAACAATGAAATTCTTAGAAAAGGATAAAATTAACTGTGAAAATCATATTTCTTGTATTCCCAGATCCATCTTCTGATCATCGAACCAGACAAGAGACATGTGCTAGCTTCTGCCTAGGTTTTCTCTAACTAGGGGAGAGATGTCCTTGGAAGAAAAAGGAGAAACCTTATCCATCTTATTTACAGAAAATACTTGAAGTGAGAATAAAAGGGGAATTTATTCAGGTGGGTATTTTTCATCTGATGAACAAAAAGCCTGGTGAAGATGGTCATTCAAGTTTGGGAGCAGAAAGGGGACATCTGTGGGGGGGGGGGGTTGTTTGTTTGTTTTTTCTGAAAACTAAGTCCATAACGTGGACAATCTTAACAAGTATGAAGAAGAACATCTGAGCAATAATAGGGTGACAAGTTGCTTACCTGTAAACTCAGAATTAGAGCTCTTGAAATGCTTGTCAAGTACATGAAAGGCTGGACTAGAGAGATGAGATTAGCAAAGGAAAGAAACAAACAAATATGAGGCACATTTTGGAAGAGATGACATTTCTACAGTGTGAAGTTCTCTTTAGTTTAAGCCTATGACATAACTCTTAAACAATATATGTTGACCATTTGAATTAGGGGACATAGTAACTGAGCAGCTAGAGAGCAGTATAAAGAGTGCTGGGTCTGAAATCAGGAAGACTCAATTTCATGAGTTTAAATTAGACCTCAAATACTTACCAGTTGTGTGATCCTGGGCAAATCACTTAATCATTTGCCTTATTTTCTTATCTATTAAATGAGTTAGAGAAGGAAATGACAAACCACTCCAGTATTTTTGCCCACAAAAACCTAAATGGGATCATGGAGAATTGGACACAACTGAAAAATGGCAATATCAACAGAGTTATTTGTATATATGTGTGTGTGTGTATTTTATGAAGGACTCTGCATTTAGAATCATAATAATTGGTTTCAGGTTCTGACTTTACAATGAATGGTTCTCAGTTATTTTGTAGAAAAAACAGAATCAATTTGGGGCTTGTTTCACCATCCTATGAGACAATGTTGCCAATAAAATTATCTTAAGTCTGAGTGCTTTGAAACAAATTTTGTGATCACAACTTTATGGAATATGAAGTTAAAATGATAATCATTCCCTCAACTTTAACTTTCTCTCTCCCTCCCTCTCCTTTTTTCTCCCTCCCCCTCCTCCTCCCTCTCTCTTCTTCATTCTCTTTCTTGCTCACTCTTTTCTTTCTCTCTTACTTTTGTCTCTATCTTTCTCTCTCAAATTTATAGATACACATAGTTATCTATGTATATATATCTAAGAGAATCTATGTGTATATATAGAGAAAGCCATATACATAAATGTATATACACAATTGCATGTATTTATATATGTATAAATGTATATACGTATGTGCTCCTCCATAAATGTGTGTATGTGTACAAGTACAAAATCCATTTCTATCGTTGGGGGTCATGTTCTCTCTATTGTCTTTGTAGGAGTTCACTTTCCTAATGTTTATCATGTATAACTTCTTCTGGTAATTCTGCAGGGCTAATTGTTTAAAACTCCATTCCAGAACTATTAGTATTAGTCTCATTGTTGGTACTGTAAGTTCTGCCTTCAATTGACCTTAAAATTTGATGTAATTTTGCTTTTGTTCAGGTTTAATGGGATGAATTAGTTTCCAAGTTCTATCAGAATAAGTATATTAATTCTTTCTTCTTTTCAACATTTTGGGCTTCCCTGATACTTAAATTTGCATTTATTTTCAGTTAAATTACATCACAGCAGCAGGATGGGCAACTTCTCAATCATCACTGATTTCCTCCTCATGGAGTTTTCCAGCACAAGGGAGCTGCAGGTCTTACACGCTGCGCTGTTCCTGCTGATTTACCTGGCAGCCGTCCTGGGGAATCTTCTCACCTGTGCTGCAATTATCACCGACCCACACCTTCACTGTCCAATGTATTTTTTCCTGAGTAACTTATCCCTACTGGATATCGGTAACATCTCCGTCACGCTTCCTAAATTCATTGTGAATTCCTTATGTGGTGTTCAGTCCCTGTCCCTCCTGGGCTGTGCTGCCCAGGTCTTTTTCTTTCTCTTTTTTGCAGCCACAGAGTTTGCTTTGCTGGTGGCCATGTCCTATGACCGCTTCGTGGCCATCTGCCAGCCCCTCCACTATGGGATCATCATGACTCCAGCACGTTGTCTCTGGGCAACAGCTGGCTCGTGGCTCAGTGGCCTTTTTTATTCGGCTGTACACACAGGGAACATGTTCCGCCTGCCCTTCTCAGGATCCAATGTGATCCACCAGTTTTTCTGTGATGTTCCTCATGTCTTGAAAGTCTCAGCCTCTGATGTGTTTAACACTGAGTTTATATTAATTGCAGCTAGTTCATGCTTATTGTTATTCTGCTTTGTCTTTTTAATCGCATCCTATGCCCGCATCTTCTCCAGTGTGCTCAAGATTCCTTCTGTGGCAGGGCGCTACAAGGCCATTTCTACCTGCTCCCCTCAGTTAATGATTCTCATGTTATTTCTCTCTTCTTCAATGATTGCTGTCTTCAGGAACACATCAGACACATCTCCTATCCAAAACCTTTTAATTGCAATGTCCTACACAACACTGCCTTCACTGTTGAACCCCCTCATCTATAGCCTGAGGAACCAGAAGGTCACAGCTGCCATGGGCAAGATGATCAAGAGGATGTTTTTTCTCAAGAAAGAAACATTCATCCTTGAAAACATAAAAACACTGAAAAATATGTATCTGGCATGTCAAATGTGTAAGGTAATACATGAGGTAGCTTAAAAGAGAGACAGATGGCAACAAAAATAATAGCACCCAGGAAAACAGCCCCTTAGCTGAAATGTTACATGGGATGGTGTGAAGATATCATTTTCATATAACATAAACCCAACCTGAAAGTGGTTATTGTCTGTAGTGGGATTATCATGACACCAGCCTATTGTCTTTGGGCAACTGTCCTCAGAGGAATAGATGGTCCTGGCTAGTAGTAGATAAACTTAACCAAAAGCAGCCATAGGAATGGTTTCTGCCCCCTCCCTTTAGCATATTACTTGTTTTCTCACTGTCATTATTTTTCTTCCACCCATTTTTATGATGGTCATAACTTTCTCCTATTCATCTATTCATCATTCAAATATATATATGATATGTAAATATATGCACGCATATTTACACACAAATATTTATACACATACTTACACACTCATGTGTATATAGTAGCTCTCTAGAAAATTAAATTCTTTGTTCTTCAGTTTGCTCAAGAGTAAAGTGAGGAGATTAGGTTTGATGACCCTTATAGTCACTCCACATCTGTTTGGAAGTTATGATTTTCTACAAAATCTCTCCTCATCTCTCAAGCTGTAAGTCATTTTTATTATATCCTAATTACCTATATTATTTTTCTACTTCATGCTTATTGTACTTAATTTAAATTAACATATCATATATATATTTGATATATCAGTTTCTCCTGATTTCAAGGCTAGTGCTCTATCTACTGTTCCATCTAGTTGCCCCAAGAAAAAAAATTCTTAAAATTGGCGTGGATTTCTGCTTCGCTTCAGTTCCTATAATGTAAGCTTTCGTTTTCTTGGTGAATTCTTTTTATATCAGCGCATGGAATGAGAAGCTTTGAAAACAGAAATCTGAGCAATTACTTGCATGGGCAAAAGATAACAGACTGTTTAATGGGATCAGCCTTATTCAGGGAGTCATAACCAATGACTGAAGTAGTAAGACCGGACTGAAATAAATGGGAGGGAAGATTCTCAGGAGAAGCAGCTCAGGAAAAGTTGGAAAATCTAGGTCAGCCCAAGATAATTCAGGAGCAGGAGGAGGAGGAGTATTTTGATTTATTTTGATATTATTTTGATATTATGATATTTATTTTGATAGTATATTATTTTTTCAATTACATGAAATGATGTATTTTTATTTTCATTTTTGTAAGATTTTAGCACATATACAGGGCTAGCACATATACAGTTTATATCAGATTGCCCATCATTTAAACAAGAGGGAAGGAGAAGAAAGGAGAAAGGAAGACAATTTTGGACCTCAATATTTTGTAAAAATAAATGCTAAAAGTTTTCTTGATGTAATTGAAAAAAATAAAATCCTATTTAAAATAATAAATGCAACTCAGCAAGTGTTCAGTAAGTATCTCTAATATACCTGGAACTGTCCTAGATGTTGCAGATACAAAAGAAAAAAAAAAAAAACAGGACCTCTCTTTGAAGTACTTATATTCTACCAGTAGGAAACAAAATGTCTGTAGACAAGTACAAATCATAGTCAGTAGATTCAAGGGGGATAACATAAGATCTGCCCATAGATGTTTCAAAGGTCACAAAGAAGAGGAATGAGACTTGTTTGACTTGGCAAAAAGGCAGAATAAAATGCCAGTAGTTGAAGGTACATAGTACCTAAATTGGGATTGGGGTTAAGTACCTTTGTAACAAAAATCGAGAAGATGCCTTGGGATAGATCCGTGTTTTAGAATATCAAGACAATCTTGAAGAGTACTTAGAGACCTTTCAGTACCATGTAATTTTTAAAGATGATGAAATAGATCCAGAGATGTTAGTGAATTTGAGGAAAGCAAAGGGAAAATTCAAAGAACATTGGATTTGAATCCAGTTCTTCTGACATCAAGATCAGTGTTCATCCTACTTTACTATACTGTCTTACATTAAAATGTAAATTTCAAGTCAGATTCTAAGCTGAACGATTAAGATAACATTGTATAAACATATTAGTCATCTCCCAATTGATAAATGGCTGAAAATATGAAGTCAGTTTTTTATGAAAAAAGTAGGAATCATCTATAGTCATGTTAAAAATGTAATAAATGATAACTGATTAGAAAATTTCAGATAAAAAGAAAACTTTAATGTAGTCCTCAAAACTACCAGATTGGCTAAATAATAGAAGGTAGAAAGGAAAATATTGAAGGAGATGTGGAAAAATTAAGATCCTAATGGATCTTTTGTGGATGTCTGAAGTGATTCAACTATTTGGGGAGCAATCTGAAATTATGCACAAAGTGTTATAAAAGTGTGTATAACCTTTTATCCAGCAATACCATAATTATGTTTGTTTTCTAATGTGGTCAAGGGAAAAAGAAAAGGAACCCTATGCTCCAAAATATTTAGAGCAACTCTCTTTGTTGTGGCTAAGAACTGGAAAGTAAGTGGATGCCCATTAATTCGGGAATATCTCAACAAATTGTGGTATATGATTCTGATGTAAGTGTAGTGGTTGTGTGACCATGGGAAAACCATGAGAGAGTGAAAATTACAGGGTTTTTCCTATTTACGCAGATCAAGAACTCTAAGTAATATCTCTAGGCAACACATTGGGTTATGAATAGCAGATTAGGCCTGTTGGTAGCAGTAGAATCCATTAAGGCTTCATCAGTAGGGCCCTTATTGTTAGGTGGTTGTTGTTGACTAATTCTGGGGAGCTGATGACTGTAAAGGATGCTTTACATAGATTTTTTATATCTATAGCTAATGTTTATGTAGAGAATGTTAGTTTTTAAAAACCAGACTATTGTTGAATGAATGATCATCTATTTTTACTTTCATTATTTAGCTGAAGAACAAACATGGTGTAATGGACAGAAAACATCTGGAATTAAATGTTTGAAATATCTCCTTTTTATATTTCTTGCCCGAATCAGATACACTTTCTATGACTCAAAGACAACCTCTTTGTTGAGTCTGCTGAGATGAGTGACTTCCATCTTTAGCATGCTGATCGAACAGGTCAACTCACTCAATATTTAACAATAAGTGATTTTGATTAATTTTCTTCTTGAGTATTCAAAAGTCCAAGTCGCCGCTTTGTAAACAAAGGTGCCTAGGTATTCTCCACTTGGATATCCAGTAGCTTTTACTTAATCTTCTAATTTCTTCATTCCATAACGACTAAGATTTCTTAATCGAATTTCATCTCCTGGTCAAAAGTCCCGATGATGAACATGAATTTCATATCGCCATTTTTTCTTTCAGCATTCTTCCTGATTGATGCTATATCTAGATAGTAAGCTTCTTTCAATATCTCAAAGTTTTCATATATGAGATATGAATTACGATGAGTATCTTCTGTTTCTTTTCATAGATGTCAAACCATAGATTTGGGAGTGATAGGAGTTTTTCAGATGCAAACAGCAGATGGGTAAAATCATTAAGATAATGTTGATGGAGTTGTACAATTGTTATCACTAGAAAAGCTAATTCCATTCAGAGGTTTGCTCTGTTCTCCGAGTTTCCAACATGTTCATCAGAATGCAGTTGAAATATTCAGATTATGGGTCCTCATGAGAATGTTAACATAGAATTCTTCAAGCCAATTAGCAACCAAATATCTTTGGTCTTCAGCCCTACCTTGCTTTAAAGAGATCTAGCAGAAAGTAGCTACAATTAAAAGATTTCTTTTAAAATTATTTTGCCACAAAGCAGAATTTTAAGGGGGGTTTTTTGTGAGGCAATTGGGGTTAAGTGACTTGCACACAATTAAGTGTCTGAGGCCAGATTTGAACTCTGGTCCTTTTGACTTCAGGGCCAGTGCTCTATCCACTATACCAATTAACTGCCCCTAGTTCCTTTTTTTAAGGTATGACTGACCATACTTAGTCAAGTGGTCCATCAATACCAATATATAGTTATTTTTTTCTATCTTATCTGAGATAGGGTTTCACTGAAGGTAGGTTTCAAAGTTTAGTTAGTATCTATATTTTCCAAGGAAGTAACATGACTTCTTGGTAGTTGGCAGTTGGTAGTTAATATTCTTAAGATAAGACAAGGGTTTTTCTTACCGAACAATAACATTCATATACCATAATTTATTCAGCCATTCCCCACTGATGGGCATTCATTAAATTTCCAGTTTCTAGCCACTACAAAAAGGGCTGGCACAAACATTTTGCACACGTGGGTCCCTTGCTCTCCTTTAAGATCTCTTTGGGATATAAGCCAGTAGTAACACTGCTGGATCAGAGGATATGCACAGTTTGAAAACTTTTTGACCATAGTTCAAATTGCTCTACGGAATGGCTGGATGTATTCACAATTCTACCAACAATGTATCAGTGCCCCAGTTTTCCCACATCCCCTCCAACATTCAGTAGATAAACATATTTTAACAGAAGTAAAACACATATAATTAAGTAGAAACAATGAAATGCCAGAGAAAAGACTGCCCATTCTCTCTGGGCTTTGCTACAGGCACAAATCTTGACTTCTCCTTTAAAGTATCATAGTTGTGATCTTGAAGTCACAAACTGCAGATGTCACAGGTACTGGTTTCCACTGCTACCAACTTTGTATAAAATGGCTTCTACCTCTCTTTTTTCTCTTTTTTTTCTGGAGAGTTTCAAAAACTTCTATTGTCTTTGATAGAATGAGAAAGATTTCGGCCTTTCCAACAACAACAAAAGCAAAAACACCAACAACAGTATCTCAGGTAATCATCAGCAGCTAATTTTATAAAAGAAAAAATGACACTCATGTTAATTGCTTCAGTCAGAATCATGAAGCTATTAAATCTTAAAGCTGGAATTTGAATACAATGCTTCCAATGTCATGAATCTTTCCACTGAAGATAGCTCCATTAAAAAAAAAAAAGATTGCTACTGTCTGACTGAATTTTTTCCCCCTTTCTCCTTCTATATCTGTAATCCAAGCTTTTATCTTATTTCTTTTATTTTTGTGTGTGTGTCAGTATATAGAGCAGGAAGCTTTGAAAACTGAGAAATTTGTATGAGCACATGAGGATATATAGTATTTTTAGTGATATGGGCCCTAAGTAGGATTTCGTAACCAGTGAGTGAAATGGCAGAATAAGAACTGAGATGAATGGGTGGGAAAATTCTCAGCAATAAAAGCTATAAAATGCTTGAAAATCCAGGGAACCCCAAGAAAAATCCAAAAGTTGCCCTCACCTGGGCTTCAGAATTCTCTATATCTCCCACCCTCAGTGATCTTGTTCAATTCTCACATCCTTCTCTCCTTGGGAATCTGTAAAAGTTTTTCAAGCTCTTCCCAGTTGTTTTTTTTAATTGACTATATTCATTATCATTACCATCTCTGATTATACTAAATCTGTAACATTTATAGAATTTTCCATAAGTTCACCTTCCCCTGACTTGGAAATAGGTTCAATCCTGCAAATTCTTTTGAGATGCCTCATGACACTGGTCTGTAACCCCAAGCTTTTGGGGTTCCTTTTGAATCTTAACATTTTATGGCCCTATATGGGGAGAGTCTGACCTCTACTGGCTTCATCCCCCAACTTGTCAAGCTAAGCTCCCCATTTTTTTTCCCAGGATGCTATAACTGGATCACCCCAAGCAACTGGGAAAAGGCTTGGATGAGTTGCTTTGAGCCTAATAGTCAGCAGATAGTCAGCAGATTTGCCTTGACTGGGGACATCCAGACTTGGAAATTCTTGCAATTTTCAGCAAAAGTTTCCTTCTAGCTAGTGAACCATTCTCCCTGGGATGCCAGATGAGTAGATGCTATAGGATGGCTTTTGGCAAAGATGGATCAGTCCTCTTCCATATGATTTTTGTTTATATCTGCATGTCAGTACAGAATGTCTCTGGTATGTTTGTTCTGTAAGCTAGATTTTGTTACTTGGAAAGATTTGAAATGCAGCCAGAAAGAAAAAAAACAAACAAATAAAACTTCTATACTGCAGTTAGAACACTGGGGAAGATTTTTAAGGGGAAAAAAACCTGGATTTTTTCCTGTAGACCCCAGTTCTGGCCAAGCTGGGGGCTATAGAGATAAAATTGGCTAATTAAAATGATAGAACTGCTAAAATAACATCTTAACAGATTCTCAAGGTTTTGAAAGCAATTACTAAGGTGTTAGGCAATTAGTAATTTTAAGATTGCAAGAAAAAAAAATCCTAAAACATTAGGGATAATTCTAGGCATTTAACCCATTCTGAAAGAAGGGAGTGAAAGAGAAAATCAAAAATTAAGTAAATTGCAACTTTTTGATAAACATTCCTTGACTCCTGTTTTATCTGAATCCCCCCCCTTCTGCCCCATTGGGAAAGCACCACAGAAGGTATTAAGGGACCCTCTTCACAACCCTGATCACTCAGTTTGCTCCGGTCCCCATAGTCCTAAGTGCTTTTCAGTTGCTAACAAGATCCAAATAGTCCAAGTCTTTCTGTTTGCTAACACCTCTCATCTCAGATCATATTAAGAAAAGAGAATGCCAAAGAATTGTAGAAAAATTCAAATTCTGCCTCTAGCTATAGAAATGAGAAAAACAGCAACAATCATAGGGATTGCACCAAACCTTGCCCAAACACTTTCCCAATGCAGCTTGGAGGATTGAGATTGGAGTGGGGATCAGGCTTCATAATCAGTATTCCCTGAGCCCTGGCACTAAAACTACCACTAAAGGTAAATCCTGGCACCAGTCACCCCGGCCTTCAGCAGGTGCTGTCCAGAAACTGCCTGGGAAAAATCCAGGTGACTCTAGCAGCACCCACCATGACAGTGTGACATGAGAAAGCCAATCAACCTCTGCATTTGGTAAGTACATCATTTTCTGTTTCAGTTGCAGAAATATATTAGCTAAGTAATTTATAGCCAATTTGCCCCATTTTCTTATTTGTAAAGAGAAATAACAATGATTCATTTTGTGAAGATCACATGATTGCAAAACTGCTTAGCATAAAATAAATGTTATATAACTGCTTTATTGGATATAATTGATTTATAATTGATAACTTTATATGGGTTTATATGGAATATGATGTCAATATTAAAATCTATTGTATCTCAATTTTAAGAATTGTATGTTCTCCCAAAAACAAAAGGAAAACTTATGTAAGGGAATAGAAATCCTCCCTGAGAATGTCCAAAGATGCAACAGCCTAAGGACAGAATAATTTGAACAACCAAAAGAAGGGGGGAAATTTATTTAGCCTTGCTAATCCTGTTTTATAATATTTTGTGAATGTAATTCAGGGAACTAGGTATTTTCACCTTTGCTAGAAATTACAACTAAGACTATTTGGCTATTTCTTATGAAAATACTAAAAGGGTTAACTAAGTTATATGGAGTTATCATCATCAAGTTAAACATAAAATTGGTAATTACTGTACATGGAACAAGAGGGATAAACTGAAAGCCTTATCGGTTCACTTTCAGATATATGGGTATGCAGCATCTTTTTCCCCCTTTACAGAGTGGAGGGAGGTATCAAACAGCACAAGAAAACACTAAGATTACCTGGAGTGGACAACAGCTAGCTCAGTCCCTTCCCTGGGATTTCTGTCAACTTCCCTTAATTTATAAGCTTGCCAGTTTTCTTGAAACCAATAGCAAGTCATCAATCCTGAGAAATGAGCCTGTTTTGGATGTATAATTACTAAAGGAATGTGTTTACTCATAATCTATAAGCTTGTTTAATGATTGGCCCTTACATCAAGATGAGTTTAAATATATAAAAGATATTAAACAAAATTCCCTATGTATGTAATTCCTAGTAACCTTTTAAAAATAATGTAACTATCCCTAAGGTGCAATTAGAAGTATTTGCTATTAGAGATAAAATTTCTTGGGACCGTAACTGATACTCTTTTGAGTTTTGAATTTGGATATGATTACCTGATGGATTATTAAGTCAGAAATCCCCCACTGGAAAAAAAAATTGATAAATTACACATAAGGATGACTTCCTGAATTGTCACAGGTGGATGTCTATCTGGGCAAGAGCTGGGAGGACAACTTTGGTCTCTATTCATTGTCGGATCTTTCAAACTCAATTTCCCAGGTCTATTTCTTTGTTTCCTATATTATTATTCCTGAGTCCTGGCTATGAAGTGGAATTGTTACCACATGATTGGTTGTTAATAATATTATAATCATGTCCCTGCTTTTTCCTCTTATAGCAAATTTCTATGATCAGAGCAAGTGGTCAGTAATAGCTGTAAGCTCAATACAAACATGCCCAAAGACACACAATAGTTTTCCACTCCAGATCATAAAGATGCTTCTTTTGTTAACACTGCATAAAGACTCACAATCTTTTTTTTGCTCTTTGAATGGACAAATCCAGGAGAACATAACCCCCCACCAATTCCCATAGACAGTGCTACCTCAGGATTTTTGTGACTGCCCCTACTTATTTGAATAGGCATTAGCTATCCAATATGTAGACAATATCTTTAACTAGAGCCTAATCCGAGAGGCTTCTCTGACCACTGCCATAAAAATACTTAACTTTGTGCCCTCCTAGGGTGATAGTTTCTTTGTCTATGACCCACATTGCCTGTCATTCTGTTAAGTTTTTGACCCATGGATTAGCTCCTACCACCCTTCCCTCACCATGGGGAAGCAGCACTTCACTCTTAGCATCTCTCAGCATCTTATCACTCCCTGAGCTTGCCTCAAAAAAAGCAACTGTATAATTTCCTGGGTCTGGCTGGATTTTGTAGAATCTGGAAATCTAACTTTGTGATTATTGCCAAGCCCTTCTATGATTCTATTCAAGACCCTGACACAACTCTCCCCAAATGGGGCACTGATCAGGCCAATGATTTCAAGACCCTGAAAACTAAATTGGCTTCTTCTCTGGCCTTAGCCCTATCCAAAGTCTTTTATGACAGGTAAGGCTAGGTGCCAGAGGTCTAATTTTGTGTGAAAAGGGTTTTGTAATTGTGTTCATATAATTTTTTCAGCTCCTCTTGGCAGATAATCCTAGGTATTTTATATATTGCCTATAGTTGTTTTAAATGGCATTTCTTTTTCGGTCTCTTGCTGCTGGGCTTTGTTGGTAACCTGTAGAAAAGTTGATGAATTATGTGGGTTTATTTTATATCCTGGTATTTTGTTAAAGTTATTATTTCTAGCATTTTAATTGATTCTCTATATATACTAGAATTATACCAAATTATACCAAATAGTGGTGATAATGGGCATTCTTGATTTATCCCTGATTGTTTTAGATAGATGTTAATTATCCTTTTAAGGAAAACTTCTCATTTCTGTATTCTCTAATGTATCTTCTATTAGCAATAGGTGAAATTTTTCTTCATCTATTGAGATAATCATATGATTTCTGTTAGTTTTAATATTGTTATAGTATATTATGCTCATAGTTTTATTTATATTAAAACACCCTATATTTCTGTCATGCATATTATTCTGGTGATGAGTTGCTATAATGTCTTTGATAATATTTTCTTTAAAAGTTTTTTCATCAATATTCATTAGGGAAATTGGTCTATAATTTTCTTTCTCTGTTTTGACTCTTCCTGGTTTAGATATCAGCAACATATCTGTTTCATAAAAGGAATTTGGTACAACTCTTTGTTCCACTACTTTTACCAGATAGTTGATGTAATATTAGAATTAGTTATTCTTTAAATATTAACGATTTCTAAAAAATCTTAAATAAATAAAAATTCAAAAAAGTTCACTTTTGAATCCATTTATTGTGAAGATTTTTTTCCTTAGGGGTTTCACTGATATTTTGTTCATTTTTTAAAATAAGGAGCTATTTTACTTTTTTGTTTTCTTTTGGTCTTAATCAAGGCAATATGTGTGGGTTTATAAATGCCAATTTCAATTAGATTGTCAGATTTATTGGCATATCTTTGGAGATATTAATCATTGTTTAATTACCATTACATTAAAGGTCACTCTTTTCATTTTTGATACATGTAATCTGGTTTTCTTCTTTTCTTTTTCTAATCAAATTAATCTAAGAAGATTATAACTATCAGGGAATTATAGACTGTCTCCAAGAGGATCTCTTACTTCATTTACCCCCTTGTAGGTCTCTAAGCATTGACCTGAGAACCGGTTTACCTATTGATCTCTCCCAGACAACTCTCTTTACCCCAGTATTATCTCATGGGACAGTTTTAAATGAACTGGAGGAAGGGGCATTTGGGGGAAAGGATTTACCCTCTTGTGCCTTGATCTCCTAGTACAGATAGTCCTATAATGGAGAGAGAAAGCTTCTCTTTCCATAAACTACGTCAGTCTCCACTGCACCAGTGATTTCATCCATACTCATACAGAAAGAGAGCCAGCTTCTTTGAGCTGATTGCCCCATTCAGACTGTGCAACACTAATTGTCTCCTAAGATTTCTAGACTACCCAGTTCATGTGCTTTTTCCAAATCCCTCTCCTCCCCTTCAAGCCTGCCCCCAAGCCTTACCAAGATAGAGAAGGGATATACTGGTGGAGTTCATGGTGGACCATCAGTTCCGATATGAGCTATGAGAAGGTCAGGTGGGACCTGAGTCAGGGGCCAAGTTCAAGATATGGTGGCCAGAGCTTCTATCTCCTCCCCCTGAAAATTAGATTGCCCTAGTTCCTTCTAATCGAAATTAGAGTCTAGGAATGATTTAATATCAATAGGAATTATTCTGACTGTCTCAGGGATGTCTTTTCCATCTACATCCCCTTAGTCTTAGCTTGCTAGACAGTATTTCTCTCAGACATCTCTTAGAGAGATATCTGGGCAGTTTAAAGTTGGGGATGGGGCTTTGGAAGTTCACACTGGCTGCTTACTCTTAGTAGCAGATATCTATAATGGGCCAACTCTTTTCACTACTACAAATCTCTGACAGTTTCACAACTCATAAGAGAGCATTTTTGACTATGCCCATTTGACACACGTTGGCTCTAGACTTTTAGATTCCTATCTGTACTTTTTCTAACCCTCTCTCCCTCAACCTGGTCATAGACCTCCATAAGAAGCTTACTTGGTTCATGTTGGACATATTCGATGGATAGAGAGTAGTGACATGAGTCAGGAAAGCCAAGATTCAGATTGCTCCGGCTATATTTCTTCCTATATAATTATTTCCTAGTTTCATGAATAGAGTTATGGATTAATGATTTACATTATATAAAGTTATTATGACTTATCATGTGACAGAATTATATGATATATCATATCATAATATTATATTAGTTTCTATATTTAGAATGAATGATTCTATTATATAGTTAGTATAGATTGAATCTCATGCATTCTATCTGAAATTCTATGCTACCTTGTACTATTTTATATTATTACATATGATAGGTTCCATTATTAATTGTGATAGTTGGATCAATTCTATAAGGACTATTATCTGCCTTTATTATTCTCCCATACTGTCATAGCTCTATATTCATTACTATTGAATTATTGATAATGATACATTCTATATATATATATTATGATTCTATCTGCTGATTCTATGATATGTTAATTTATATTTATATTTAGTTATGAATAGTATTAATATATTATATTATTATAGATATGGTTATTTATTATCATGCAATTATTATGATATTATTTTATGTGATATATTCTATTATTTTATATTATATGTCATGATTCTATAAGGAATTCTGATATATTATATTATTTCATATTATAATATGATATATTCTATTCTGTTTATATATGATAGGTTCATATTTATAAAATATTATCATATTATAAAACAATATAATATATTATATGTTATATTATATATTATGTTTATTTTATTAATTACATTATACTATTTTTTTATTTTATATTGCTTATTATATAATATATTATGTTCTATATGGCATTCTATGATATGTTATATTATATTATATTATAGTATATGAAAATTATAATATAATATATTATTATATACTATAGTATAGTATTTAATATTCCATTATTTGATATTATTGTATGTGATATATTCTATTACTATAGTATAATATAATATATTATGATTCTATATGAAATTATATGTTATATTATTTTATTTGATACGATATATGATATATTCTATTATTCTATGTTATATTATCATTCTATAAGAAATTCTATAATATATGTTATATTATTATATATATTATGTTTATATTATTATTACATTATATTTTATTTATATATTATTTTTGATATATATATATATTATATTATATATTTATGTTATATTTATATATATGATTATATATTATATATATTATTATATATTTATATTTAATATCCATTATTTAATTATTTATGAATAAATTCTATTACTATATATAAGTATATATTATATTATATAAATTATTATATATTCTATTATACTATATGATATATTATTATTCTATGTCTATATTATCATTTAGTAATATTATATTATATGTTATGTAATATATTATCTTATATATACATATATTTTATTAAATTATTTTGATTATATTAATTATTGTATTATATTATATTATTATATATAGTATATTATATTATTTTATATAATAATATACCATATTATTAACATTCTATGATTAATATATTTATATTATATATTATATCATTATATATATTAAATTATATTATTTTAGTAATTATATTATTTATTAATATTTTATATTATATGAATATATATCTATTTATTATGTATTTATTATATATATAGTATATATTTATTTTTACTAATAATTAAATTATATTCTATGATTATTATATATATTATTATATTTTTATATTATATATATTTATATTATATGATATATTCATATTATCTATATAGAATTATTTACTATACATTACTATGATTATAATTATTTTATGTTATATTATATTATATAATATTATATTACTATATGTTACTATACATTACTATGTTATATTATTATATATAATATATACTAGTATATATATCATTATTAATATTATATATCATATATATATATTTCTATTATTATATTTTATACTGTTATATTATTATTCTATTAGAAATTATATGATATATTATATCATATTATATTATTTTATATTATTATATATGTCATATTATATGTTATATTAAAATTATATCAGAAATTCTATGATATATTATATCATATATTATTTGATATTATATATATGTCATATTATATGTTATATTATCATTATATCAGAAATTCTATGATATATTATATCATATTATATTATTTTATATTATTATATATGTCATATTATATGTTATATTAAAATTATATCAGAAATTCTATGATATGTTATATCATATATTATTTGATATTATATATATGTCATATTATATGTTATATTATTATTATATCAGAAATTCTATGATATTATATCATATTATATTATTTTTTATTTTATATATATGTCATGTTATATTATCTATGATATATTATATCATGATATATTATTTTATATCATTATATCTATATGTCATATTATATAAGAAAATCTATGATATATTAGACATATATTATATCATATTATATTATTTTATATCATTATATATATGTCATAATACATGTTATATTATCATTATGTCAGAAATTCTGAAATATTATATCATTTTATATTATTTTATATTATATATGTCATATTATATGTTATATTGTCATTATATCAGAAATTCTATGATATATTATATCATATTATATTATTTTATATTATATATATGTCATATTATATGTTATATTATCATTATATCAGAAATTCTATGATATATTATATCATATTATATTATTTGATATTATATATATGTCATATTATATGTTATATTATCATTATATAAGAAATTCTATGATATATTATATTATTTTATATTTTATATATATATCATATTATATGTTATATTATCATTATATCAGAAATTCTATAATATATTATAATCATATTATATTATTTTTTATTATTATATATATGTCATATATTTTATATTATCATTTTATAAGAAATTCTATGATATATTATATCATAATATAATATTATATGTCATATAATATTAATTATATATATATAATATAATAATAATTATTGCATATTATTTAATATTAATTGTATCATATTGTATGATATTACATTTTATATTATATATGATATATTCTATTATAGTCTGTTATATTATCATTCTATAAAAATTGTATGACATATATCAGATTATATATTATAAAATTATGTTATATATTATATATTATGTATTATATTATTACATTTTATGCTATATTATACATATTATGTAATATAATTATCATATATAATAATTATCATGTTATATTAGAATTCTATGAGAAATTCTGATATATTATATATTACATATACATATATTTTATATTATTATATAGCGTTATATATTATTTATATTATTATATATGTTATGTTCTATCATCATATATGTTATTTTATCATTCTATAAGAAATTCTATAATATATTGTATTATATATTCTTATATTACATTATATAATAGTATATTATCAGATATTGTTACATATATCATTCATTATATTATATTATACTTATATCATATCATATATGATATTATTATAATATGATATATTATCCTTCTATAAGAAACTATTATGGATCACAGTATAGCTTTTTCATTCTTTTTTGGTAATTTTCTTTCTCAGTTTTGTTGGTTTTGATTTGATTTTTCTTGGGCAGCGAGATGATTTAATCTAAATGTTTGCATATCTTAGATTTGACATCTATTTAAAAATATATTTAACATATTTTGCTTAACTTGCCATCTATGGAGGGAGATGGGAAGAAATTATAACACAAGGTGTTGCAAGAGTTCATGTGGGAAAATTGTGCATAGAGTTTGAAAATTAAAAATTAAAAAACTTTTCAAAAAAACAGAAAAGAAAGCTCTGTCCTAGAGAATCACCAAGTAAAGGCTTCCTGTCCACCAGACCACGCCATTGCATTGACAGGCAGGACCATCAAGAGAAAAGAGATTATTTTTTTCCCCAAGATGGTCCTCTCCTCTGGGCAGAAAATCATTAGGCAAGGTGGACTGAGCCAGAATTTGCCCATCAGCATGGGGTCAGCACTCCTCACTCTCTCTCATCCCCTGCACTGTGATTCCAAAGGAATGCTTCTTTGCTGGCTTCCAGTTGACATCAGTGTGTGTCTCCTTGCCTCTGAGTGGGTGCGTGTGAGTGGATGTGTCTCTGAGCATGGGTGCATGGCTGCATGTGCTTGTGTGTGCTTGTGTGTGTTTCTAGATGTCCTAGATATCCAAGGGGCTGCTCTTTCTTAGAAGAGGGAATCCCAGGAAAAGTCTGGGAAGGTGAAAGGGGATCCCTGGCCGCTGGAATCATTGTGAGAGAAAGGTGTTGTCTCCGAAGTTCTTGGAGCCTGGGGTGAATCTTCTGAGACTGTCTCGGTGGTAGAGGTCCAGATTTCCTGTTGCAGACTTTGGCCTTCTTGGGCTTCAGAGATAGGATTCATTGGCTTAGAAGGCACAGAGGAGAGACAGTCACTACTGGTCCCCTCGGAGGTTTCTAAGAGGCAGTCCAGGGACTCTAGTAGGGAAAACAGATCCTCCTCATCATGGGGCTCAGAAGGCATGGCAAGTGCAGAAGGGGAGGGCTGCCTGGCCGGCCCCATGGCCACATCTTCCAAGCTTGGCAGGCTCCTGCTATTGCTGCTGCTGGGGGTGCAGTCAAAGAGAGAATGCAAGGATGGCTGGGACTGCTCAGGGGCACTCCAGAGGTCAGGGATCCTGCTCTTGTCCGGGGCAGGAGCCTCTTGGATACCCAGCAAGTGGGCAGAGTCTTCAGAAGCTGCTTCTGTGTAGGGGCTGGATACCGCAGTTGTAAGAAGCTGGCCCTGGGCTTCTCCATCATCCCTCCCTGAACACCTTGCCTGCCAATCTGAAGCAGGAGATAAACGTCTCTTCTTGGGGGCTCCTTCACCCTGTGCTGAATCTTCTAGCTCTGTCTGGGTCAGATGGGGCCAGATTTGTTCTTGAACCCTTGGCTCTTCTTGGGCTCCAGGGACAGTGTGCGAAGGTAGAGATGGGCGGCAGTCCCCACTGGTACCCTGGAAGCTTTCTGACGGAAATGTGGGTGCCTCCAGTAGGGCTAGCAGACTCTCTTGACCGGAGCAATAAGACACGGGAAGTGAAGCAATGGAGGTCTGCAGGCCGGGGTTCACAACTTGCAAGGCTGCCAGGCCGTTGCTGTTGCTGTTGCTGGGAGTGGAGTCAAAGTCATAGTTCAAGGGCTGCTGGGGCTGCTGGGGCTGCTGGGGCTGCTGGGGCTGCTGGGGCTTCTGGAACTGCTGGGGCTGCTGGAACTGCTGGGGCTGCTGGAACTGCTGGGGCTGCTGGAACTGCTGGGGCTGCTGGGGCTGCTGGAGCTGCTGGAACTGCTGCTGCTGCTGGGGTTGCTGCGGCTGCTGTGGCTGCTGGAACTGCTGGGGCTGCTGCTGCTGCTGGGGCTGCTGGGGCTGCTGGGGCTGCTGGAGTTGCTGGGGTTGCTGGAACTGCTGGGGCTGCTGGAACTGCTGGGGCTGCTGGGGCTGCTGGAGCTGCTGGAACTGCTGCTGCTGCTGGGGTTGCTGCTGCTGCTGGAACTGCTGGAACTGCTGGGGCTGCTGCTGCTGCTGGAACTGCTGGGGCTGCTGCTGCTGCTGGAGTTGCTGGGGTTGCTGGAACTGCTGGGGCTGCTGGAACTGCTGGAACTGCTGGGGCTGCTGGAACTGCTGGAACTGCTGGAACTGCTGGGGCTGCTGGAACTGCTGGAACTGCTGGGGCTTCTGGAACTGCTGGGACTTCTGGAACTGCTGGAACTGCTGGGGCTGCTGGGGTTGCTGGGGTTGCTGGAACTGCTGGAACTGCTGGGGGTGCTGGAGCTGCTGGGGGTGCTGGGGTTGCTGGGGGTGCTGGAACTGCTGGGGCTGCTGGGGTTGCTGGAACTGCTGGAACTGCTGGGGCTGCTGGGGTTGCTGGAACTGCTGGAACTGCTGGGGCTGCTGGGGGTGCTGGAGCTGCTGGGGGTGCTGGAACTGCTGGGGTTGCTGGAACTGCTGGGGTTGCTGGAACTGCTGGGGCTGCTGAGGCTGCTGGAGCTGCTGAGGGGCACTCCAGAGAACAGGGGTCCCATTCCTGCTTTCTGGGGCATAAGCCTCCTGGACACCCAGCAGGTGGCCAAGGACCTCTGAAGCTGCTTCTGACAAGGTGTAGAGGCTGCCTGCTACAGCTGTAGAAAGCTGGTCCTGGGCTTCAACATCCCTCCCTGGACACGTTGCCTGCCAATCTGAAGCAGGAGGAGATAAACGTCTCTTCTTCAAGCCTCTCTCAGCCTGTGCTGAATCTTCTAGCTCTGTCTGGGTCAGATGGGGCTGGATTTGTTCTTGAACCCTTGGCTCTTCTTGGGCTCCAGGGACAGGGTGTGGAGGTAGAGATGGGTAGCAATCCCCACGGGAGCCCTGGAAGCTTTCTGACGGAAATGTGGGCTCCTCCAGTAGGGCGAGCAGACTCTCTTGACCGGAGCCATAAAACATGTCAAGTAGAGCAGTGGAGGTCTGCAGGCCGGGGTTCAGAGCCACACCTTGCAAGGCTGACAGGCCGTTGCTGTTGCTGCTCCCAAAGGCATAGCACAAGGGCTGCTGGGGCTGCTGCATGGGCCAGCAGGCAGCCGGCATCACACCGGCGTCTTCCGTTACCAGCAGTTGGCCAGGGTCCTCAGAAGCTGCTTCTAGTGAAGCTTTGGCGCTGGCTTCTGTAGCTGGAAACCGCTGGGCCCGGGCTTCTCGATGGGCCCCTGCTGGGGACATGGCGCTGCTGCCTGAAGGACCAGGAGACAGATGCCTCTTCTTTGGAGCCCTTTCCCCCCGGGCTGCAGCTTGGGAATCTGTCTGAGTCCCTTGAGAGCAGATTTCCCTGTGAAGCCTTGGCTGTTGCCAGGCTCCGGGCGCGGGCTCCAGGGGCGTTGAGAGCCCGAACTGGAGACAGTCCATGCTGTGCCCCCGGGAGGTTTGGAGCAGGGACACGGGCTCCCCCGTTCCGGACCCCGGAGGCTCCCGTCTGTCTTGGTAAGGCGCTGCGGCTGCAGAAGTGGAGGGCAGCAGGCTGGGGGGAAGGGCGCCGGCCTGGGCCGAGAGTGGCTGGGGGCCCTGGAGCCCATGGCCGGGAGGAGAGCTTCCCGAGTCCCGGTCTTGAGCCTCTGGGAGCAATGGCCATTGGCCGGCGGGGACCGAAGCCGCTTCAGCACAGGGGGCGTCGGCGGCTGGTCCGGGCGGCGGCCCCGCGCTCAAGGCTTCTGCCGCGGAGGTGCGTCTCCGAAAGGCCGTAGCATAGGGGTTGTGGTCGATTTTGAGGCGTATGATCTTAGAATTGCGATAAGCGGTCACGGCGATGAACTCGGTCTCGGGGAAGGAGAAGACGTGGGTCCGGGAGGGAGCCGCCGGCGCCGCCTGGACTCCGCAGCCGAGTTCTTCCACGTGGAGCCGGGGCCGGTACCTGTGCTGAGACTGGAGCCAGATGGTGCGGCCGGCGCTCCGGGAGGGGGGCTCGGTGTTCGTGAGCCTGAGGGTTTTAAAGGAGACCTCTCGCTGCATCCAGTGGGCGCCCGTGTTGGGGGAGTGCGGGTGGAGAGAGATCTGGTTGTCGGGAACGTAGCTCTCTTCGGGCGCATAGGGAGCCCACTGGGAGTTCTCATAGCGCCAGTGATGCTCATCGATGCGCACCATGTCCACAAAGACGCGGTAGCGGGCGTGGGGGTCCAGGCCCCGGATCTGGTAAACCAGGAAGGGGAACATGGCCCGGCCCGGCCTGCTGAGGTTCATTTCGTTCCGCTGCTGATGGAACGTGAGCCACAGGGAATGGTTGCAGAGTTCGACTTGGAGCGTCCCGGAGCAAGCGACGCCGGAGCTCGGGAGCAGAGGCTGGTCTTGCCCGGCTGCGGAGGAGCCGTTCGGCTCGGAGGGAGGAGCCGTGACAGGAGGAGGGCCGGGATCCGCGCCCTGCGGGGCGTCAGCCAAACTGTCGCGGGGGAGCTCGATCTCAGCTCTGCCGCTTTCTTTACGGGACCGCAAAGAGTAGCGGACCTGCACGGTGCCACTGCGGGCTCGGGTTTTCTTGGCCACGGGCATGGCAGCCTGAGGACCTAGCGGGGCTGTCAGAGTGAGTGGCGCTTCTGGACTGGCCAAGTCCTCCTCAGGGCTGGCCCAGCGGCGAGGTCTCTGGGCCTCCGGGAGCACTCAACACTGTCTGAGGGCACGGGGAGCCACTGACTCTAGATGGTCCTCTGACTCGGGGAAAGTGGCGGGAGTCTCTGTGTCCGCTGCAGGACAAGAGCAGGCCCAAGGGACAAAAGCCTGACAAGGTAGTTCTTCTAAGGCAGGGAGGCCAGGAGCAGTTTGCTTCCACAATGCTCTGTGACCAGCTGCCAAATGAACGTCTTCCCTGGGAGCCTCTCCTTTTATACAGGAGCTGGCTGTCTCCGCCCACGTCATCAAGTGCATCTCCCCCGCCTTAGCCAAGTCCCCTTTCATTCCCCTTCCTGTTATGGGCCAGAACCTGAAACAAGGTGCTAACTCCTGAAACAAGGTGCTAACTCACAGGAATTGCCATAAACAATGCTTGAGTGCTTGAGTTGCCACCTTTAAGAGTTCACACATTAGCGTTTGAGATTCATAAGTCAAAAAGCCATAATCCCACACTCTGGAGAGGAGTCAACCTTTGAGTTCATGTCTCAAAAAGAACTTATCAAAAGACAAGCTCACTGGAAGCTCTAAGAGCCTCAGCCAGGAGTCAGATAGGGAGATTGAGCCGCCAGAAGTCAGAATTGAGCTAGAGGCAGAAACTGAAAGAGCTAAAGGACTAGCAACAAGAGCTCTCAGAACCAAGGAGAGAGAGAGGCCTCTAAGAAAACTCACTGGGCTACTTTGGAAGAGACAATAAAGGACTGAATTTTTAAGTTGACTGCATTTGAGGTGATTGTTACTTTGAACTGAAAGGGGGGCCTTCAGAAGCCCCCTCCCCCAGAAATCTACTCCCAGAGCACAATATACTTTAGAAAAGAGAACACTACAATAATCTATTTGTACTGACAGTGTTAATAGAAGAGTTTGGGGACTACTTTAAAAACTCTTATCTCCAGTCAGATTTCTGAGGACCCTCTGTCAGTAAAAACTGGCACCTTAACCCTTTTCCTGGCTCACAAATGAAAAATGATTTCTGTGAATTGGAAAATAACCAGATTGTATTTCAGTTTGCCTAGAATATTTAATCACAATCTAGGGAATCTCATTAATTAATGTTGTCAATTTTAAATTTTAAAAATTATTCTATCTTTCTTATTCAATCTGTCTTTTATTTTCTCCCAAAACAAAAGGGAAATTTATTTAAAGGAATAGAATCTATAGCTAAAAGTATTTGGCTATTACTTAGGAAAATTAAAAATTGTTAACTAAATCATGTGGAATTATTGTCATCATGTTAAGCCTTATCAGTTCACTTCCAAGTATGAGGGGTGTAACACTTTTCCCTCTTCATAGAGTCGGGGGAAGTATCAAACAGCACAGACCAAGAAAGCACTAAGAATAGTTGGGGTAGGCAAGAGCAAGCTCAGCCCCTTCCCTGGGATCTCTGTGAACTCTCCTTAATTTGTAAGCTTTCCAGTTTTCTTGAATCCATCAGGGTAAGCAAGGTCATCAGCCTGAGAAATGAGCCTGTTTAGGATTTATAGTTTCTAAACAAGGAATGCCTCCACTCAGAACTTATAAGCTTGTTTAATAATTGATCCTTTGCCCCAAGATAAATTTAAACATATAAAACCTGCTTAAAAAATTCTCATGTATATAAGTCTTGGTAAACTTTTAATATAAGATATCTAGCCCTAAAGATAGATTAGGAGAATTTGCTATTAGAGATAAAGTCTCTTGGGACTGTAACTGATATTCTTTTGAGTTCCAAATTTGATAGATCATTGAGTAAAGAAGTAATTGAGATTAATTGAGAGAAATGTCATAGATTACTCAGAGAATTCCTTCCTGAAATATCTAGGTGGATGATTAATCTGGGCAAGAGTTGGCAGGAAAATCTGAGCCTCTACTTAAGGTGGAAGTGTTCTGATTCAGTTTCCCAGTTCTGTTTCTTTATTTCCCACCTGATTATTCCTGAGTTTGGCTATGAGGTGGAATGGCTACTGCATGGTCAGACTTTGTTTTGCTGATATTATATTCATGCCCCTGCTTTTTCCTCTTATAGCAAATTTCCATAATCAGAGCAAATAGTCAGTAGAAGGCATGAGCCCAATATAAGTATCCTAGGCGACACAATGGTTTTCTGTAGAGGGCTGAAACTCTGAAAAGGTATATTTGAATCTACGCCAGCAGAGTACTTAAGGCTAATTATCTACTCAATGTGAGATCATGGTTCTATAGGATATGATGATGTGATGGCTCTCCCCACGACTGGAGTTTGCTGATTGTGGTATGGAAATTAGTGGGAGAGCAACTAAGTGACTATTACAATGATAAGGGTCCTGATTCAATTTCTAAGGAAACATTCTATATATCTAACATAATACAATTGTCCTTAATCCCAGGATTTCTTAAAAAAAAAAAAAAAAGAAAAGAAAAGAAAAGGAAAGGAAAGGAAAGAAGGAAAGGAAAGGAAAAAAAGAAAAGAAAAGAAAAAAGAAAAGAAATGAAAAGAAAAAAGAAAAGAAATGAAAAGAAAAAAGAAAAGAAATGAAAAGAAAAAAGAAAAGAAAAGAAAAGTTTGAAGGAGGACAGCCAGACAAGGAAGCATGAGGAGAAAGAGAAGAAGGGGGATGGTACTGACAAAATAGCCAGAAGGCATGGAGAGTTGAGTAAACTTAAAGGGTGTGGTGATTCTCACTCTCACAACTCAGCTTCACCTCCCCCTATAACCCTGCAGTCTCTTGACCCTCCCCCATCAATTTCATCTTCCTGAGTGGAGGGAGGAGGAGGAAGGGGAAGGGCAGTGATACCAGCAGAACCCACCCACCCCAGCAACTACTGCCCCCCCATGACTTCATTGCAAAAGGTACTACTTAAAGCCCAAGAACAAGGGCAAGACAGGTGATCTGAGAATAAAAACTTATCTTCTGGTTGAAGAGCTTAACAACTTCAGGACAATACAAAAGAAGATACACTACTTTTCATCTAGAAATTATCAAAGATCTGAAAAAGGCTTGCACTTTTTATGGGTCTACATTATCTTATGGTAAAGATGTTACTAGAGAATTTGGCTTTTGAAGTTTTAACCCCTAATGAAAGAAAATTTATAGCAAGGACATGTTTAGAACCTGGACAAAACTTGTTGTGGCTTTCTGAGTATAGTGAATTTTGAAGGATACGAGCCCGATGAAATAGGCAACCTGGAGTTAATATGCCCATCACCTGTGACCAATTAACAGGTGTAGTTCCTTATGCAGACACTTTAGCACAGATCAGTTACCCTCTGATAGCATATGAGCAAATTGCCCAGGAAGGCAAGATAGAGGGGAAGTCTTCACGAAAAATAGAGCCAGGTGCAAATGAACCTTTTGCTGATTTCTTGGGACATCTGCAAGCAGCTGTCATACGAGCTGTTGGTGAAAATGCAGCAACAGAAATTATAATAAGACAACTTGCTAAAGAAAATGCTAATGAGGTTTGTAGAAGAATTATACTAGTACTACGCAAGGATGCTCCTTTATATGAGATCATAAAGACACTGTGCCACAGTGAGCACAAATACCTTTTATACCCAGGTTATGATGGAGACTGTCCAAGATCTGAACATGGGATGACAGGATCCCTTTTGGCAAGGGACTTCCAGAGAGACTCCTCAATGCTTTCAATGTGCTAAAGTAGGGCATCTGAAAACTCAATATTTGCATAAACGACCAGACCCAAAAGGCTTTGTCCAAAATGCAACAGAGGCTTCCACTGGGCATCAGAATGTTAAGTGACTCAGGGAAAGGGTAAGCTGGGCCCAGCTTCAGGGCACCAGGCAAAAATACTTGGGGTATGATGGCAGCAAATGCTACACGCAGAGAGTCTTTAACAGGGGTCCTCAAACTACGGCCCTCAGGCCAGATGCAGCAGCTAAGGATGTCTATCCCCCTCACCTAGGGCTATGAAGTTTCTTTATTTAAAGGCCCACAAACCAAAGTTTCTGTTTTTACTATAGTCCGGCCCTCCAACAGTCTGCGGGACAGTGAACTGGTCTTCTATTTTAAAAGTTTGAGGACCCCTGCTTTAGAAGTTCAGTCTGACATGACCAACCAGCCAGAAAGCCATCTGATGGGAGAACGGGATTACAATTAGAGAGAATAGAGTTGTATGCAGCTGGGACTATTGAGATAACCCTGGAGAGCTGAAATCTGTTCCTCTCCAGCCTATGGATCCCTTGCCTCCAGGCACTGTAGGCTTGACCATTTCACCTCCTTTCTGTATGTACAAAACAGTGTCCACCCGTACACTGATGTGGGAAACTGGGGAATGTGTAGGTAATATCCCAGTCACTAATACATTTAGACAATGTATGACAATGTATCAACCAAAAGAAGTAGTAGCATCAGGTTTACTGATACAGACTCCTAATAAGCAATCTGGTGATAGTTGCCCAGATTCTGACTCCAAGCAACAAAATCCAGGAATATACTGGATAGCAGCTGTGACAGCTGATCGACCTGTGCTCACTGTCTATGTGAATGGCCTACCATTAGAAGGGTTGGTAGACACAGGTGCAGATCGTACAGTCATTAGAGGTGCCAACTGACCCAGTCACTGACCAAAGATTAAAGCAGACACCTACATGTCTGGCCTAGGGGGAATCAATAGCAGCTGAAGTGACTGCTGCCCCTATGAGATGGACATTTGAAGGTAAGACAGGAGTTTTACTCCTTTTGTAGTTGAAAAAATCCTCATCAATCTGCGGGGAAGAGACATTTTACAACAATTAGGGTTACAAATGAGTACTTCGGTTTTTTAGGCAGGGCTGCTGTTGAAGGCCTGTCAACACTCTCACCTGTTCCTATCCAATGGAAAACCTTGGATACACCAGTGTGGGTAGAACAGTGGCCCTTAGCTTAGCTTTTCCATGTAGCCTGAAGGAGAAGCATCCTGAGAATGGGCTCTTCCAGACTCAGAGCAGCACAGCCAGGGCCACAATGGAGTGTCTGCAGAAGCTCATAGTAGAGCCTGACATGCTTACCAGTGAAGATCAGAAATGAAGTCCCTGAGAGTGGTTCTCCCCAAGTCAAGGCATGGGATTTGATAAAAAGAATATTCATGGAAGGAGAGGAGAATACTGACTTGGAGAAACAAGGGATTACACGGCTCTAGAAAGCTGCTGCTATCACTTGAAAAAAAAATCTTTCTCATCTGGATGTGAGATCCAGATATTGTTCAGTTGTATCTGAAAGCCAAGACCTGCACTCAAGCTACATGGGACATGTATGCAAAACTTATTTTAAGCTTCATCTTAAGGCAACACTAGCTATTCCCAGGTATAGGAAAAAAATCAACATTTCCTTCTTTATAATATGTGCTTCTTCCCCCTCCTCCCACTGAACTCCCAGAGAAAGGCAGAAAAGAAACAGGAACAAAAAAAGTAGAGACGCTTATAAAATTATGATGTGGTCATGTGCAAATTGTGTCAGCAGTGGAAAATGCAGCCTCAGGTCACATTGGTTTGAAGCAAAAGCAACAGCACCAATAAAGCCAAATCATCTCAAAACTTGAACTAAATGGCAAAACAAGTTCTTTTCTTCAGTGGAAGAGAAGCCTCCCCATCACTCTTTCGAAGGAAGGTATCTGCCACCCCCCCCCCACTACTTAGGGAGTGCTTCTGCCTCTCACCTTAGCAACCCAGCTGGCACTGCTGATGGGAAGACTGCAGATGAGGAGTACTGTAGAGGGCTGGAACCCTGAAAGGCTGTATTTGAATGTAAGACAGCAGAGCACTTAAGGCTAATTATTTACTCAATGTGAAATCATGGTTCTACAGGTTATGGTGATGTGATGGCTCTCCCCACGACTGGAGCTTGCTGAATGTGGTGTGGAAATTAGTGGGAGAGCAACTAAGTGACTATTACAATGATAAGGTCCTGATTCAATTTTTTTTTTTATTTAATAGCCTTTTATTTACAGGTTATATGCATGGATAACTTTACAGCGGTAACAATTGCCAAACCTCTTGTTCCAATTTTTCACCTCTTACCCCCCACCCCCTCCCCTAGATGGCAGGATGACCAGTAGATGTTAAATACATTAAAATATAAATTAGATACACAGTAAGTATACATGACCAAAACATTATTTTGCTGTATAAAAAGAACCTGATTCAATTTCTAAGGAAACATTCTATAAATCTAACATAATACCATTGGCCTTAAAGAATCACAGGATTTCTAAAATAAAAAAAAAAGAAGAAGAAGAAAAAAGAGGACTGCTAAACAAGGAAGCATGAGGAGAAAGAGGAGAAGGGGGATGGTACAGACAAAATAGCCAGAAGGCATGGAGAGTTGAGTGAACTTAAAGAGTGTCTGATGTAAAAACAGAAGCATACCCTGTGATTGAAGAGCTTAACTCTTCAGGTCAATACAAAACAAGATATACTCCTTTGAATCTACAAATCAAAGATCTGAAAAAGACTTTTTATGGGTCTACATCATCTTATGTTAAGATGGCATTAGAGAATTAGGCTTTTGAAGTTTTAACCCCTAATGGTGGGAAATCTATAGCAAGAATATGTTTAGAACCTGGACAATACTTGTGGCATTGGGTATAGTGAACTCAATAGGATAAAAGCCCAAAGAAATAGGCAACCTGGTAAATATACCAGTCACCTGTGACCAACTAACAGGTGTAAGTCCTTGTGCAGACACTTTTGCAGAGAATAATTACCCTACAGCAGCATATGAGCAAATTGCTGCTGCTATCAAAGCATGGGGCCCAGCAAGGCAAGATAGAGGGGAAGTGTTATGGGCTAGAACTTGAACAAGGTGCTAACTCACTGGAATTGATAGAAACAATGCTTATGTACTTAAGTTTACACCTTTAAGAGTTCCCACATTAGCATCTGAGATGTACAAGTCCAAGAGATTCACAAAGCAGGAACTCCTCCTCAGAGGGAGGGATTAAGGGAGGTGTGAATTCACAAAGGGAGGTGTCAATTCACACAGTTACAAAGTTAACTTTGTGAATCTCCCATACTTGTGAACTCCAATGAGTACTTAAATACATCAGTGAGTTAGAGAATTTGCTAAGTACCAGGCTAAATTAGGCAACTGACTTATCACTTTGTAAGGATTTGCTTGTGAACCAATAAGCACTGTATCAATTCCATTGAGTTAACACTAGGATTCTAACATCTCCCTTGAGTTATCACCTTGTTTCAAGTTCTGGCTCTTAACAGATGATGACTCTCTCAAGCATATCAGTTTTATGGCACGAGTTAATGGTATCCTCTTGCTGACCACCAGGGCAGGCAGGTATGAACCTTGCTAAGCCAGCCTGGCTGACCTACAGCCACATTGGCAACTCCGGTTGATATTGGTTCAGATGAAATTCAGAAACCTCTTATCTGGAAGAAAAAGAAGCTCCCGGTAGCCAGCAGAGAGCTCCAGAGCCAATCACATTAGTCTGAGCTCTAAAGGAGTCTTGTATGGACAATTCTAAACTTTCATTGATTTGGTCAGGATTTGAGTTTCTGTTCTTAGACAGAAACCTCTATCAGTGCTTTCTAAAAATTGCTGCATCCTTAGGGACACGGAAAAGTCACTGGAACAAATGATACCATATAATCTTCTCCACATCCATTACAAGAGAAGAGAATCAGGAGAAATTATATCCTCAACATAAACACAAGTTGGGAGCTGTCCTGAGTACTTCTCCAACTCTCCATCCCACAAGCAAGTCCCACAGTCACTTCTCCAAGTCTCTCTTGCTCCAACTTCTTTTTTTTTTCTTTTTTCTTTCTTTCTTTTTTTTATTTAATAGCCTTTTATTTACAGGTAATATGTATGGGTAACTTTACAGCATTGACAATTGCCAAACCTCTTGTTCCAATTTTTCCCCTCCTTCCTCCCACCCCCTCCCCCAAGATGGCAGGATGATCAGTAGATGTTAAATATATTAAAGTATAAATTAGATACACAATAAGTATACATGACCAAATCATTATTTTTGCTCCAACTTCTTGAAGGAACTTTCTCGACTTAAATGGTAATTCGTCAATAATACTTCAAAGAGCTTTTCCTACTTAATTCAAAATCTTTGATTGAATTTGATTCTTATTCAGGATATCAGTTATCCTTTCTTACACTACTTCTGGAGAATCTAAATATTTAAAGTAGAAATGAACCAGATTGGAGGGAAAAATATATGGTAGAATTGTAACTATTAGGGACTTCAATCTAACCTTTTAGATCTAGACAAATCTAACAAAATTATTAATATGTATTTGAATAAAATTTTAGGAAAATTAGAGATACTAGCTCTTTGGAAATAAATGAATGGGAATATAAAGATATCTATACACTTCTTAACTGTTATTTATAACAGTTAACATTTATAACAGCAGATTTATAACAAATAATCTTGTATGGGGGTATGAAAAATCCACTCCTCACACGAATGACAAGAAAGCAGAAATATCAAACATATCACAGTTATCAAAATAACATTGAACAAAGATTCCAGAAGACAGAATTAAAAAGCAATTGAAGAATAAGTAACATGATTCTAAAGAACTGGAGCATAGAGGAAGGGCAGAAAAATTCATTAAGGAAAATGATTATGAGCCAAAATATTAACACTTATATGAGGCTCTGAAAACAATTTTCAGGAATATAAGTATTATGATTTTAAGAATTATATATTTTCTCTGTTTATCTCTTTTTATCATGACTTTTTACTGAAGCATTATATAAAGTCATGATATCTATCTTTCTTCTTTTGAGTTTAAATGAATAATAGCTATTCTCTATTACTTTATTTTAAATTTTATGTGATAATTTTGATTTCATGAAATTAAAAAAGGATAATATAAAGAATAAGTGATTGAGAAAATATCGATGAGATCTTCTGAGATTCATTAACCAATGCATTCCAATTGTGAATTCCAAAGTGAAATCAGATCTGCTTAGCTTAGGCCTTCACCATGAATACAGGGGGAGAAAGACTTTTTCAAATATTAAATTTGATTAATTAAAAAGAAATTTCTGATTTCTAGTAGGATGAAAGGTTTTGAGTTTCCAAGTTGAGAGGGGTAGAATAAACAGATACAGTTCCTTGAAATCAGAAAATGAGATGTGGCCTTCCCCAAAATATCTGAAAACAATCAAAGGAACATGGAAATGAAACATGAAAACTGATTGATCAGTCCAGGACCAGTTTTCAAATAAAACAGATGGATAACTTGAGGTGCACAATTGTGAGAAAATTTCCTGCATCAGTCTTTGAATCTGACTGAATTTCAGGTCAGTGTAACCTAGGTTCTTGGTTAAGAGTCTCTAAGTAGAATGAAGAGGTGTTCTAGTTTCCTAGCCATGCAGGGCTAGATTCAAACAATGCAAAGATTTTCTCCCATTTCCTGCAATTGGATAAATTTTTTTCTCTTGATAGAAATTGGATTCATAAGTGAATAGAGACCAAGCCAGCCACAGAATTGAATCATAAGATAGTCAGTGTGATTTACTCAATTTCTGCAGATCCCTTGGGACTTGAAATGACACTTTCTCTAAGATCTTCTATTCCCTATTGATAGAAACTGCTCTTCCCTATTCCTAAACTTTGACTCAGAAGTGGTTTTATGCAATGGGATTGCAAGTGTATGGTCCTGCATCCAGAGCTAGCTCAGAAGTCCCCTGAAGTCTCTTTCAGTTGTCAGGTCCCTTTACCATCTCTAGTCTGAGAACTCCCATAGTTACTTTTTTTTTTTTTTTTTTTTTTTTATCCATGTGCTCCCTTTAGTTACCTTCCACCCTTACATCACAGTTGTCTTTTTCTAAACTTCAAAATCATTTTGGCCTATAAGACTGTTTCAGTCTGACCTCTTGTGGGCTTTGGCATTCTAGAATTAGATTGGAGACATTATTTTAAAATTTTTTGCAGGGAATGTTGGGAAGGTTCAGCTGAATGCTTTATCCCACTATTTTGGCTCTGCCCTTGTAATTCCCTAGGCTTCCTTTTCAGGAATAAAAATCTCCTTCAGATTCTTTTGTCCAAAGGTTTGATTTGACAGAAGTCAGTAGGGAGAGATGGTAAAATTCGACCAACTGTAACAGAAGAAAAGGACTAATATGTTTCACTCATTTGTCATCATCTTTGTAATTATGCATTTATTGTATAAATTATGTATTTATATACAAACAAATATGTATAAATAACTCTCTGTGTATACACACATAATATATTTATTTTGTATAAATAAAAAATGTGTGGATTTGGGGGGCAAATAGTTAATATTTCATTCATATCTGTATATATGTTTGCATCCACATACATTTATAAAAACAAGCATACTAAAAATGTTAGTAGATAGGATTTTGATTCAAGGTATGTGTATGCATATATACAAACACACGCAAATACTAGCAGAATGAAATTAGGAATTTGGGAGCAAGGTAGGGCAACTACCATACATTTTTTGGACATATGAAAGGGATCTTTTTGTTAGGTTTATTAAATAGGAAATAACACAATTACATCTGTGATTTGGTAAAACCAAGATGAGAGCTGAGTGAAGGATGGACTGGAAAAGAGAAGAAAAAAGGAAGGGATAACTGGAAGTTTATTTCAATTGGATCTTTTAAAATGATAAACAAGGTTACTACTCTAAGGCAGCAGGTATTCTATTAAATTTGAGAAAGAATATGAAAAAAGCACATTCAAAGCATATACACACAATAAATATGGTTGTATATGTATGTATAAATATATACACACATATATGCTATATATGTATATACATATATCTATACATACAGGTGTGTATATAGTCATATAAATACATACATATAAAGGTTATAGATAGATGTATTAACTTAATATACACAATATTTTTTTCAATGAAAATCTTTCTACTTTGAAGTATACTTAAAAAGAAATCAAGTTAAATGGAATTGCATTTTGGACCAGATTGAAAGGAAGATCCTCATGGGAATCCCACAGAAGTCCTAATGGACCATATAAAATGAAAGGGTGAACTTCTTTCTCCATCTTATTAATAAAAGGACCTCTATCGCAACTAATTATACTCAAGGGAAAGGCCAGAGAATCTGTAGTTAAGAAAGATAAGAGTATAACTTTGGCTCTACTGGGGATTTCAGCAAATATTTCACTAAAGGATACTAGATACTATATTTCCACTTATATAATAAAGTTCATCAAATATTTCAGCAAATGTAATAGCCTCTTGGTACAGTTCAGCTTCCTTTGCTCTCTGAAGCCGCAAATGGGAACAGAACCAAGACAATGAGGACAGAAATAATCTTTATACATGTAATGTGGTAAAGAAAAGCAATCAATAGGAACTTTGGAAAGGAGAAATGCCACAGCTCTTCATTCAGGTATTATCTTATTTGCTATTCTATTTCTGAATGGCCAATTTGTTTAGTACATGAGTATAAGTATGGATTGCTCTGGAGTCATTATGTTATGGTAGACTTGAAGCTAGAAAAACTGCAACTTGAATCCTTCCCCTAGGTTATAAAAAGCTGTGTATTGAGAACAAGACATTTAATCTCTCTGAGCTTCAATTTTTTGTCCATAATATAAGTACAATACCCACAACATGGGTTTGTTGGAGCTTTGAACATGATTTTTGTAAAATATTTTGCAAAGTAGGATCAGGTAAATATTAGCTACGATTATGGATTGAATGGAACATCTTCACAAAAAACAAAAGTCCCAATGGACATTAAAGAGTGAACTACTTTCTCCCTGCTATTAATAAAAGGACCTCTAACTCAATTAATTATACTAGAGTGAAAAGCCAAAGAATTTATGGCTAATAAGTATGAGATTATAACATTGGTTCTCCTGGGGACTTCAGGAAGTATTTCTCCTAAGGACATGGGTGGGGGGGCAGTATGTTTTCACTCATATTATGTTCAGCAAATATTTCAGCAAATCTAGCAAGCTCACATGGGACAGTATTAGCTCCCTTTGTTCTCTGAAACTCCAAATGAGAAGAAAACCAATTCAGGGAAGATGGAAGGTAATTTTTGGGTACTGTTGAGCACCTGTCATTTGGTAAAGAAAAGGAATCAATATGAACTTTGGCAAGGAGAAATGACACAACTCTTCACTCAGGTATTGGTTTGTTTGATATTTCATTTCTGAATGGACAATTTGTTTAGTTAATAAAGTGGTTCATAGAAGTCTTGGGCTTGGACTCTGCCTATGGAATTATGCTTTAAAGAGACATCATGGTATGGCAGACTTGATTTAAGGAAAACTGCACCTTAAATCCTTCCTCTAGAGCTTCCCAAAGGGTGGTCCAGAAAGTCTTGGGTATCTTTGAAAGCCTTTCAGAGGGTCTACCACATCAAAATTAGTTTTTTTTTAATTTTAATATGGTAAATATCCATAAACATAACCTTTTGGACATATTATCAATAGTTTTAAATAGCATAAAGGAATATATAGTGCAAAAATTTGAAAACCACTGCATTGTAGTTGTGTAACTGAGGACATCATTTAATTGCTATGTACTTTAATTTCTCATCCATAATAAGAGTTCATACTTGAAGCATTTAACAGTTTCAGCTGAGAATATGATCTTTGTAGAAATATTTTGCAAAGAGTCTCAGGTAATTATTAGATACTATTGTTGTTCTATCACACATAAACATATTCTATCTATAGCTCAGGTGACTTCAGATGTGCAGAATGGAATAAAATGTACAATTTTTTATTCAAGTGGAATAAGATCTGTTCTCATCCTATGCATAAGCACCCAATGGATGAGTTCCTTTGGATAAAGTGTTTTCAAAAGTCTTTTGTTAAAAACATATTTAGTACCAGTACAATAATTGTTGTTATATTATCATTATAACTAATATTATAACCATCATTGATATTTAACAGGAAGCCTGAAATTAGCCAGAGAAATGTCTGAAAGACCTTGGATTCAAATTCAGACTGTGAAGAAACTATTTTGTTTGCATCTCCCAAAATCATTTTACTTTGCAGAGCTTGAGGTAATGAAGATTATTATTGGTTGATATCACTGAAATTTCAGGAGAGATTTTCTTTCCCGATATCTTCCTACTCTGATAAAATCACAGATCTCATTAAACATTATTAATAGATAATACATATAACATATCAAGTATGTAGCAATCCATCCATTTAACTATCCATCCATCTATCCATCTATCTGGAGAACAAGAGAACGATTTCAAATACGTGATAAGAAATAGATTATTTAAATTGATAAGGTCAGAGTGATGAATGTAGATTTGGATCCAAGTACAGTAAAATCTATTGGAAACAAGAGTCTTCTCAGTAAATCTTTAGAGATTTACTGTAAGCACAGTACATGTAAGCTTACATGTAAGCACAGAGGGCAATGGAATATACTTAGGATAAACAGGTAAACATATAAAACGTCTCTTCCTGAGGGCTCTCTCAGCCTGTGCTGAATCTTCCAGTTCTGTCTAGGTCAGATGGGGCCAGATTTGTTCTCGAACACTTGGTTCTTCTTGGGTTCCAGGAACAGGGTGTGGAGGTAGAGATGGGCGGCAATCCCTGCTGGTGCCCCGGGAGCTTTTGGACGGAAATGTGGGTGCCTCCAGTAGGGTGAGCTGATCCTCTTGATTGGAGCCATAAGACACTGCAAATGGAGCAGTGGAGGTCTGCAGGCCAGGGTTCACAACTTGCAAGGCTGTCAGGCTGTTGCTGTTGTTGCTGCTGGGAGTGGAGTCAAAGCGCAAGGGCTGCTGGGGCTGCTTCATGGGCCAGCAGGCAGCCGGCATCTCTCTGTTGCCCGCCCGCACACCGTCTTCTTCTGTTATCAGCAGGTCGCCAGGGTCCTCGGAAGTTATTTCTGGGGAAGCTTTAGCGCTGGCTTCTGTAGCTGGAAACCGCTGGGCCCGGGCTTCTCGATGGGCCCCTGCTGGGGACATGGCGCAGCTGCCTGCAGGACCAGGAGACAGACGCCTCTTCTTTGGAGCCCTTTCCCCCCGGGCTTCAGCTTCCGAATCCATCTGGGTGTCCTGAGCCCAGATTTCCTCGTGAAGCCTTGGCTGTTCCCAGGCTCCGGGGGCGGGCTCCAGGGGCTTTGAGAGCCCGGACTGGAGACAGTCCGTCCTGTGCCCCCGAGAGGTTTGGAGCAGGGACACGGGCTCCCCCGTTCCGGACCCCGTAGCCTCTGGCCTGTCATCATAAGGCGCTGCGGCTGCAGAAGTGGAGGGCAGCAGGCTGGGGGAAAGGGCGCCGGCCTGGGCCGAGAGTGGCTGGGGGCCCTGGAGCCCATGGCCGGGAGGAGAGCTTCCCGAGTCCCGGTCTTGAGCCTCTGGGAGCAATGGCCATTGGTCCGCGGGGTCCGAAGCCGCTTCAGCACAGAGGGCGTCGGCGGCTGGTCCGGGCGGCGGCCCCGCGCTCAAGGCTCCTGCCTCGAGGGATTCTCTCCGAAAGGCCGTAGCATAGGGGTTGTGGTCGATTTTGAGGCGTATGATCTTAGAATTGCGATAAGCGGTCACGGCGATGAACTCGGTCTCGGGGAAGGAGAAGACGTGGGTCCGGGAGGGAGCCGCCGGCGCCGCCTGGTCTCCGCAGCCGAGTTCTTCCACATGGAGCCGGGGCCGGTACTTGTGCTGAGACTGGAGCCAGATGGCGCGGCTGGCGCTCCGGGAGGCGGGCTCGGTGTTCGTGAGCTTGAGTTTGTTAAAGGTGATGTATCGCCCCGTCATCCAGTGGGCGCCCGTGTCGGGAGAGTCCGGGTGCACATAGATCTGGTAGCCGGGAACTTTGCTCTCTTTGGACGCATAGGGAGCCCACTGGGCCTTCTCATAGCGCCAGTGATGCTGATCAGCGCGCACCATGTCCACAAAGACGCGGTACCGGGCCCGGGGGTCCATGCCCCGGATCTGGTAAATCAGGAAGGGGAACATGGCCCGGCCCACCCGGTTGAGCTTCATTTCGTTCTGCTGCCGATGGAACGTGAGCCACAGGGAATGGTTGCAGAGTTCGACTTGGAGCGTCCCGGAGCAAGCGACGCGGGAGCTCGGGAGCAGAGGCTGGTGGTGCCGGGCTGCGGAGGAGCCGTTCGGCTCGGAGGGAGGAGCCGTGACAGGAGGAGGGCCGGGATCCGCGCCCTGCGGGGCGTCAGCAAAACAGTGGCGCGGGGGCTTGATCTCAGCTTCGCCTCCTTCCCGCTGGGCCCGCAAGGAGGGGCGGTCCTGCATGGTGGCCCTGCCGCCGTGGGCTTTCTCGGCCACGGGCATGGCAGCCCGAGAACCTAGCGGGGCTGTGGGAGTGAACGGAGCTTCGGGACTGGCCAAGTCCTCCTCAGGGCTGGCCCAGCGGCAGAGCTTCTGAGGCCCGTGAGGTCTCTCGGTCTCCGGGAGCATCGTAACACTGCCTGAGGGCACGGGGAGCCACTGACTCTCTGGATGGTCCTCGGACTCGGGGAAAGTGGGCGGGAGTCTCTGGATCCGCTGCAGGACACAAAGTCTCTGGGGCCAGCTGCCAAATGAACGCCTTCCCTGGGAGCCTGTCCTTTTATACAGGAGCTGGCTGTCTCCGCCCACGTCATCAAGGGCACCTCCCCCACCTTAGCCAAGTCCCCTTTCATTCCCCTTCCTCTTAGGGGCCAGAACCTGAAACAAGGGGCTAACTCACTGGAATTGATAGAAGCAATGCTTAGGTACTTGAGTTCACACATTTAAGAGTTCACACATTAGAGTCGGAGATTCACAAATCAGGAAGCCACAATCCCACACTCTCGGAGGTGTCAACTTTTGAGTTCACACCTCGAAAAGAGCTTATCAAAGGACAAGCTCTCTAGAAGCTCTTCCTTAGAGCCTCAGCCAGGAGTCAGTTGGGGAGATTGTGAAGCCAGAAGTCAGAATTAAGCTAGAGGCAGAAGCTGGAAGAGCTAAAGGACTAGCAATAAGAGCGCTTGAAACCAAGGAGAGAGATAGGCCTCTAAGAAAACTAACTGGGCTATTTTTTTTTTTTATTTAATAGCCTTTTATTTACAGGATATATGCATGGGTAACTTTACAGCATTAACAATTGCCAAACCTCTTGTTCCAATTTTTCACCTCTTACCCCCCCACCCCCTCCCCTAAATGCCAGGATGACCAGTAGATGTTAAATATATTAAAATATAAATTAGATACACAATAAGTATACATGACCAAAACATTATTTTGCTGTACAAAAAGAATCAGACTCTGAAATATTGTACAATTAGCTTGTGAAGGAAATCAAAAATGCAGGTGGGCATAAATATAGGGATTGGGAATTCAATGTAATGGTTTTTAGTCATCTCCCAAAGTTCTTTCTCTGGGCGTAGTTGGTTCAGTTCATTCCTGCTCCATTGGAAATGATTTGGTTGATCTCGTTGCTGAGGATGGCCAGGTCCATCAGAACTGGTCTTCATATAGTACTGTTGTTGAAGTATATAATGATCTCCTGGTCCTGCTCATTTCACTCAGCATCACTAACTGGGCTATTTTGGAAGAGACAATAAAGGACTGAACTTTTAACAACTGGTTGTATTTGAGGTGATTATTACTCTGAACCGAAACGAAGACTGCCTCCAGAAAACCTCCCCAAGAAACCTGCTCCCAGAGAGAACACTACAATATAAGTGGTAGAATGAGGAAAAGAAGAAAGAGCAGGAGGGGGAGGTGCCAACTAAACTAGGTGAAAAGGATTCACAACTGGAGGATTGAGATCATTCCCAGTCCTCTGACCTACTTCCCTCAATTAACCCTTCATGCCTGAAGGGAAAAGGAGGAGAAGGAGGAGGGGGAGAGGCAGTAAGGCAATCAGAACCATCTATTAAGGAGCCTGTGAAAAGATTAGAAAAGGTATTAGTTAAGGCAAAAAATGAAGGACAGGATGTAACTGATTTTATAAATGCATACACCGAGATTGCAGAGATTGATCCTTCAGGTTAAAAAAGGAGAAGATACACTCCTTTTGATTTGGAAAAAATTAAGAAATTGAAAAAGGGTTGCACTCTTTATGGGGCTACATCATCTTATGTTAGATGTTACTAGATAGTTTGGCTTATGAAATCTTAAACCCCTCCCCCACCCCCGCAGTGATTGGAAATCCATAGCAAGGACATGTTTAGAACCTGGACAAAATTTGTTATGGCTTTTGGAGAATCATGAATTATGTAGGATTCAAGCCTACTAGAGTCAGTTGGTCTGGATTCAGGAAGATCTGAGCTCTAATGTTGTCTTAATTATTCCTAGCTTTGGGACCTGGGTGAATCTCCTAGCCTCAGCCTGCCTCAGTTTCCTTATCTGTGAAATGGGGGGCCTGAGATAATGAAAGATCCAACACAGTGCCTGCAAACAGGAAGTACCACAGAATTGCACACTCTTCACTCTTATCCATTCCAACCTGAAACCAAGGTATCCCAAATGATTTCTCCCAAGGATCCCTCCAGGTACCTTCCAGAGGGGGGAATTGAACCCAGGTCCCCCAACCCAGAGGTCCTGTGCTGACTGCCCACTGTTGTCTCCAGCCCTCCTCTATCAGCTGGCTCTCAGGCACTCCAGGGCTCTGGCACCTGCTAGTGACATAGTGTGGGGTGGGGTGCTAGGCACCCAGAGACCAGCTTGGGCCTTGGGCCAATATCACTGCTTCACATTGCTCTAGGATGCGAGGGTTCAGAGTAGCCTGGCATACTTGAAAGTCTGCTCATGTAGTACAGCCAGGAGGTATCAAAGACAGGGTTTGAACTGAATCTTGCTGGCCCAAAACACACTACCCTATCCAGTATGCAGCACTGCCTTCTGGTCCAGCATTCTTACTCATCAGGGTTTATATTTCCTGCTAAAGGAGACAGATAGACAGATGGATGGATAGATAGAAAGAGAGAGAGAGAGAGAAAGAAAGAAAGATAGATAGATGGATGGAAAGACAAATTGAAAGACAGATGGATGGATAGGTAGGTAGATGAATATATAGATGAATGATGGATAGATGGATCATTAGGTGGATAAATGGATGGACAGACATACAAATGGATGGATGGATAGGTAGATAGGAAGGTAGATATATAGATAGATAGCTTAGCCTGAGCCCTGAGCACAGTGCCTGGTAAATGTAATAAACACTGAACAGATGCTTATTGTTTGATTGATATCTGCCTGGATAGATAAATGAGTGGATAGCTAGTTGAGTAAATGAACAAATAGACAATTGAGCTGGGCAGGCCCAGCCATAAGGATGGTTAGCACTAAGACTCTTCTCTCCAACCTGATGGCAGCCTGCTTTTGCCCACATGTGACATAACTCCTGCTCAGTCCGTGGTCCCTGTTCCTGACTCCTTCTCCCTCTCCCCATCAGTCTCTTCAATTAGGTCCTCATTTGGGTCATTCTTTTCCTGATTCCACAGAAAACTGAGTACCACCCAGTATGGCAATGTGAGTTGAGAAATCCAGTCAGCTTCTGCATTTGGTAAAACCATCATTCTCTGTTTCAATTATGGCTATATATTAACTATGTCATTTATAGTGAATTATTTATTTCTGCTCGGTTTTCTGATTTGTAAAGAGAAATAATAATTGTTGTGAAGATTGCATGATTGCAAAAGAGCTTAGCATGAAACTTGTGTTATATGCTATATGAATGTTAACTGCTTTGTTTGCTTCATATTTGAAAACTTCATGTTTGTTTTTTTTTTAATTTGTGACAAACAGATAAATGATTTCTATGTGTATATGTAGTAATTTGGAAATTTGTTTGAGATATGATAGGAAAAGCAATTTTAAAGGAGTTCTAATTAAAGCCCAGTAAAGAGATATGTAAATTGTAATCTGTTAGAATTCTTACTAGGTGCTGTCAGTTATTTAATTTGGCATGGTACTTAATAGTTCTCTAGCTCCCTAATGTATTTAATACTCATTGGAGTTCTACAAGATTCACAAGTCAGAGAGGAGTCCAGGAGATTCACAAGTCAGAAGCCCACAATCCTACTCTCGGAGGAGTCAACCTTTGAGTTCACTCCTCTAAAAGAGCATATAAAAGGACAAGCCCACTGGGAGTGCTCGGGGAGATTGAGAAGTCAGGATTCAGTTGGACAGAAGAAGAAAGACAGAGAAGAGGTGGCAGACTGTCCTGTGGAAAACACTGAAACTAAGATCTGGAAGGCCTCAGAAAGCTAGCCGAGCTCCAAATGAAGGAAAGAGAAAATAAAGGATCTAGATATTAACAGCTGGATGCATTTGAGGTGATTGTTACTCTGAACTGAAAGGGGGGCCTCCAGAAGCCCTCCAAGAAATTTGATCCCAAAGAATAATATACTTTAGAAAAGAGAACACTACAATAATCTATTTGTACTGATAGTGTTAACAGAAGAGTTTGGGAACAACTTTAAAAACTTTTATCTACAGTCAGATTTCTGAGGACCCTGTCAGTAAAAACTGGCACCTTAAATTAAACCTTTTCCTGACTCACAAATGAAAAATGATTTCTGTGAATTGGAAAATAACCAGATTGCATTTCAGTTTGCCTAGAACATTTAATCACAATCTAGGGAATGTCATTAATTAATGTTAAATCAATTTCAAAAACTGGTCTATCTCAATTTTAAGAATTGTCTTATTTTCTCCCAAAAACAAAAGGGAAACTTGCTTAAAAAGGAATAGAATCTATATCTAAAAGTATTTGGCTATTACTTAGGAAAATTAAAAATTGTTAACTAAGTCATATGGAATTATTGTCATCATGTTAATTCTTATCAGTTCACTTCCAAGTATGAGGGGCACAACACTTTTCCCTCTTCATAGAGTGGGGGATGGTATCAAACAGCACAGATGAAGAAAGCACTAAGAATAGTTGGGGTAGGCAACAACAAGCTCAGCCCCTTCTCTGGGGTCTCTGTCAACTCTCCTTAATTTGTAAGCTTGCCAGTTTTCTTGAATCCATCAGGGTAAGCAAGGTCATCAGCCCTGAGAAATGAGCCTGTTCAGGATTTATAGTTTCTAAACAAGGAATGCCTCCACTCAGAATCTATAAGCTTGTTTAATGATTGATCCATTGCCCCAAGATAAGTTTAAATGTATAAAGCCTGATTAAAAATTCTCGTGTGTGTAAGTCTTGGTAAACTTTTAATATAAGATATCTAGCCCTAAGGTTAGATTAGGAGAATTTGCTATTAGAGATAAAGTCTCTTAGGACTGTAACTGATATTCTTTTGAGTTCCAAATTGGATAGATCATTAAATGAGTAAAGAAGTAATTAAGTGAGATTAATTGAGAGAAATGCCATAGATTACCCAGAGAATTCCTTCCTGAACTATCTAGGTGAATGATTTATCTGGGTAAGAGTTGGCAGGACAATCTGAACCTCTACTTGAGGTGGAAGTCTTCTAATTCAGTTTCCCAGTTCTGTTTATTTTCCACTGAGTTTGGCTATGAGGTGGAATGGCTACTGCATGTTCAGACTTTGTTTTGCTGCTATTACTATTTAAGTTGAGAAGAGTTCATTCAAGAAGTTGGAGCAAGAGAGACCTGGAGAAGTGACTGGGACTTGCTTGTGGGATGGAGAGTTGGAGAAGTACTCAGGACAGCTCCCAACTTGTGCTTATGGTGAGGATACAATTTCTCCTGATTCTCTTCTTTTGTAATGGATGAGGAAAAGAAGGGAAGTAGGTCAGAGGATTGGGAACGATCTAATTCCTCCAGTTGTGAATGCTTATCTGATTCTTCATTCTTTTCACCTAGTTTAGTTGGCACCTCCCCCTTCTGCTCTTTCTTCTTTTTCCTCATTCTAACACCTATATAATTTCTTAAAGCCAGTTGTATTAAATTGTATGCATAAAGTGTATTTTTGGAATTTGAGTTTGGATTAGAATTGCAGTATTCACCTAGTTGCTCTCCTACTAATTTCCACTCATTTGGATCCAATTCTTTTTCCGTAGAGAACCAAGGAGATGTCTACTGTACAGTTTCTAAAAGATCAATGATATACTCTCAAGTTATAATTAAACCTTGATTTTTTATAAGCCTGGCAATGGTCTCTAAACATTTTCCTTGAAGAGGAAAAGCAGGCTGTTTTCTAACATCTGCCCCATTTAGCTTAAATTCTACTTTAGCTCTTTAACAAAGTTTCCTTATTGTATTCACCCTAATTTCTGGATCGAGGAGACTTTTCCACTGGATCAGGAGCAGAGGCTTTTCCACTGAGATCAGGATTGTGTCTGCCCCACGTTGGGCAAAATGTAAGTGTTCTTCTTTTCTAAAATATATATTTGTTCTCTGGGAGCAGGTTTCTTGGGGGCTTCTAGAGGCAGCCTTTTTTTTTCAGTTCAGATCAATAATCACCTCAAATGCAGCCAGTTGTTAAAAGTTCAGTCCTTTATTGTCTCTTCCAAAATAGCCCAGTTAGTTTTCTTAGAGGCCTATCTCTCTCCGTGGTTTCAAGAGCTCTTATTGCTAGTCCTTTAGCTATTCCAGCTTCTGCCTCCAGCTTACCTCTGACTTCTGGCTTCTCAATCTCCCCAACTGACTCCTGACTGAGGCTCTAAGGAAGAGCTTCTAGAGAGTTTGTCCTTTTATATGGTCTTTTAGAGATATGAACTCAAAGTTTGACTCCTCCTCCAAGAGTGTGGGATTGTGGCTTCCTGACTTGTGAATCTCCAGACTGAATCCTGACTTTTGAATCTCCAATGCTAATGCAAAGATTTTCTCCCATTTCCTGCAATTGGATAAAATTTTTTCTCTTGATACAAATTGGATTTATAATTGAATAGAAACCAAGCTAGCCACAGAATTGAGTCATAAGATGGAGTCAGTGTGATTTACTCAATTTCCACAGATCCCTTGGGACTTGAAATGACACTTCCTCTAAGGTCTTCTACTCCCTGTTGATAGAAACTGCTCTTCCCTATTCCTAAACTTTGACTCAGAAGTGATTTTATGCAATGGGATTGTCAGTGTATGGTCCTACATCCAGAGCTAGCACAGAAGTCCCCTGAAGTCTCTTTCAGTTGTCAGGTCCCTTTACCATCTCTGGTTCTGAGAGCTCCCATAGTTACTTTTTTTTTTTTTTTTTTTTTTTTTTTTTTTTAATCCATGTGCTCCCTTTAGTTACCTTCCACCCTTACATCACAGTTGTCTTTTTCCAAATTTCAAAGTCGTTTTGGCCTGTAATACTGTTTCACTCTGACCTCTTGTGGGCTTTTGTAATGGGCTGAAGCTCGAGTTGATGCACTGAGGTCCCAAGCACGTGAGGCTAAATAGTAATTGGACCATACTCTATGAATATATATGCTTGGAGAAAGAATGGCCCCACCCACTCTTTGTGCAAGTCCTGATGTGTTGTGTAGGAAATGAAGATTTTGGTGGGTGGAGGTGGAGGGGTAGAGAGAGAGAAGAGGAAAGAGACTGCTGGCTGGCATCTTGTTGCAGCTGCACACATGGCTATCATGATCCCCCCTTCACCTCCAATCCCCCTTCACCTCTACTGAGAATAAAGATTGAAGATTTTCCCTTAACCTGAATTCCTGACTCTAGCTGATTTTAAAATACACAGTCATCATAGGTTTTGGCATTCTAGAATTAGATTGGAGACATTATTTTAAAATTGTTTGCAGGGAATGTTGGGAAGGTTCAGCTGAGTTCTTTCTCTATCCCATTATTTTGGCTTTGCCCTTGTAATTCTCTAGGCTTCCTTTTCAGGAATAAAAATGTCCTTCAAATTCTTTTGTCCAAAGATTTGATTTGACTGACGTCAGTAGAGAGAGATGGTAAAATTCAACCAGCTCTAATAGAAGAAAAGGACTAACATGCTTCACTCATTTGTCATCACTTTTGTAATTATGCATTTATTGTATATATTATGTATTTATATACATACAAATATGTATAAATAACAATGTATACACACATAATATATTTATTTTATATAAATAAAAAATGTGTGGATTTGGGGGGCAAATAGTTAATATTTCATTCATATCTATATATATGTTTGCATCCACATACATTTGTAAAAACAAGCATATTAAAATGTTAGTAGGTAGAATTTTGATTCAAGGTATGTGTATGCATATATACAAATACATGCAAATACTAGTGGAATGAAATTAGGAATTTGAGAGTAGGAAAGGGCAACTACCATACATTTTTTGGACATATGAAAGGGATCTTTTTTGTCAAGTTTATTAAATAGGGAATAACATAATTACACCTGTGCTTTGGTAAGACGAAGATGAGAGCTGAGTAAAGGATAGACTAGAAAAGGAGAGAAAAAAGGAAGGGATAACAGTTTATTTCAATTGGATCTTTTAAAATAATAAACAAGGTTACTACTCTACGGCAGCAGATATTCTATTAACTTTGAGAAAGAATATGAAAAAAGTACATTCAAAGCATATACACACAATACATGTGGTTATGTATGTGTGTATCTATAAACATATGCACACATATATGCTATATATAGTATATACATATATGTATACATGCAGGTGTGTATATAGTCATATAAATACATACATATATAGGTTATAGGTAAACAGATGTATTATCTTAATATACACAATATTTTTTTCAATGAAAATCATTCTCCTTTGAAGTATACTTAAAAAGAAATCAAGTTAAATGGAATTACATTTTGGACCAGATTGAAAGGAAGATCCTTGTGGACTACAGAAGTCCTAATGAACCATATAAAATTAAAAGGTGAACTTTTTTCCCCATGTTATTAATAAAAGGACCTCTACACCTCAACTAATTATACTCAAGGGAAAGGCCAGAGAATCTGTGGTTAAGAAGGATGAGAGTATAACTTTGGCTCTGCTGGGAACTTCAGAAAATATTTCTCTAAAGGATACTAGACACTATATTTCCACTCATATAAAGTTCATCAAATATTTCAGCAAATCTAATAGACTCTTGGTACAGTTCAGCTTCCTTTGCTCTCTTTAGCCACAAATGGGAACAGAACCAAGACAATGAGGACAGAAATAATCTTTATACATGTGATGTGGTAAAGAAAAGCAATCAATAGGAACTTTGGAAAGAAGAAATGCCACATCTCTTCGCTCAGGTATTATTTTATTTGATATTCTATTTCTGAATGGCCAATTTGTTTAGTATGTGAGTATAAGAAGTATGGATTGCTCTTGAGTCATTATATTATGGTAGACTTGAAGCTAGAAAAACTGCAACTTGAATCCTTCCCCTAGGTTATAAAAAGCTGTGTAATGAGGACAAGACATTTAATCTGTCTAAGCTTCAATTTTTTGGCCATAATATAAGTGCAATACCCACAACATGGGTTTGTTGGAGCTATGAACATGATCTTTGTAAAATATTTTGCAAAGTAGTATCAGGTAAATATTAGCAACTATTAGCTACTACTACGGATTCAATGGAACATCTTCACAAAAAACAAAAGTCCCAATGGACATTAAAGAGTGAACTACTTTCTCCCTGCTATTAATAAAAGGAACTCTAACTCATTTAATTATACTTGAGTGAAAAGCCAAAGAATTTATGGCTAATGAGTATGAGTATGGTTTACTGGGGACTTCAGGAAGTATTTCTCCTAAGGACATGGGGCAGTATATTTTCACTCATATTATGTTCATCAAATATTTCAGCAAATCTAAATCTAGCAAGCTCACATGAGACTTTGTTCTCTGAAGCTCCAAATGAGAAGAAAACCAATTCAATGAAGATGGAGGTAATTTTTGGATACTGTTGAGCACCTGTCATTTGGTAAAGAAAAGGAATCAATATGAACTTTGGCAGGGAGAAATGACACCACTCTTCATTCAGGTATTGGTTTGTTTGATATTTCATTTCTGAATGGACAATTTGTTTAGTTAATAAAGTGGTTCATAGAAGTCTTGGGCTTGGACTCTGCCTATGGAATTACCCTTTAAAGAGTCATCATGGTATGGCAGACTTGATTTAAGGAAAACTGCCCCTTAAATCCTTCCTCTAGTGCTTCCCAAAGGGTGGTCCAGAAAGTCTTGGGTATTTTTGAAAGCCTTTCAAAGGGTCTACAACTTCAAAATTAGTTTTTTTTTTATTTTCAATATGGTAAATATCCATAAACATAACCCACATGAACATAATTCTTTGGACATATTATCAAAAGTTTTTAAGAGCATAAAGGAATATATAGTGCAAAAATTTAAAAACCACTGCATTGTAGTTGTATAACTGAGGACATCATTTAACTGCTATGTACTTTAATTTCTCATCCATAATAAGAGTGTCATATTTGAAGCATTCAACAGTTTCAGCTGAGAATATGATCTTTGTAGAAATATTTTGTAAAGATTCTCAGGTAATTATTAGATACTATTGTTGTTCTATCACACATAAACATATTCCATCTATAGCTCAGGTGACTTCAGATGTGCAGAATGGGATAAAATGTACAATTTTTAATTCAAGTGGAATAAGATCTGTTCCCATCCTATACATAAGTACCCAGTGGATGAGTTCCTTTGAATAAAGTGTTTTTGAAAGTAGTTTTTTTTTTAATATATTTAGTGCAAGTACAATAACTGTTGTTATATTATCATTAAAACTAATATTATAACCATCATTGATATTTAACAGGAAGCCTGAAATTAGCCAGAGAAATGTCTGAAAGACCTTGGATTCAAATTCAGACTATGAAGAAACTATTTTGTTTGCATCTCCCAAAATCATTTTACTTTGCAGAGCTTGAGGCAATAAAGATTATTATCGGTTGATATCACTGAAGTTTTGGAGAAATTTTCTTTCTTGATATCTTCCTACTTTGATAAAATTACAGATTTCATTAAACATTATTAATAGATAATACATATAACATATCAAGTATGTGGCAATCCATCCGTTTAACTATCCATCCATCCATCCATCTGTCTATCTATCTGAAGAACAAGAGAATGATCTCAAATATATGATAAGAAATGGATTATTTAAATTGATAAGGTCAAAGTGATGAATGTAGATTTGGATCAAAATACAGTAAATCTATTGGAAAGAAAAGTCTTCTCAGTAAATCTTTAGAGATTAGTAGTAAGCACAGAGGGCAATGGAATATACTATCAAAATCATATTTAACCAGTGATGAATTTGTTTTTGTTATTACACTAACAAATAACTACAAGAATACACAATAATATAACTCCTTAATGCTTGCAAAGATTTTTGTTTGCTTTTCCTGGAGACAGTGACCCTTAACCTAATAATTCTCAAGATAAAAATTAAAGGACTTAAAGCAACTAATGATGGCTATACCATCGAGTAATTCAGAAGGAAAGTGCCACATTTGCTTTCCAAAGATCTGACATTACAAATTAGTTTTGCAACACATTACCTGTACCAACTCAAAATAACTCCATACTTTTCTATACTGCCTTTTAATTAAGGCCCATGACCTCTAAAATCCCATAAAACTCTGAATCTATAACCTTGTGATTCACTTTAAAAGTTCCCTCCAAAAGACTTCCTCCAGGATTTCAAAAGTTCTTCAGTTGTATTTTCAGGAACTTCTAGCCCATCCAGTAGAGATTTTAGGTAAGTTCCTCCTTCCTAAGAGGCTGAAACAGACACTGGAGAGCTTTGACATCCTAGAGAATTGACATGTATATATTTATACAAATAGTGTCAAAGATGCCTGGATTCTCACTGAAAACTAAAGTTTTAGCCAACATAATGTGTTTGGCAATACAAAGTAATTACTAAATTGTCTATCTAATCATCTATGATCTCTCTGTATCTATGTATGCACGTACGTGTTTTGTATCAGGTCATGCAAGTACCTTACAAAAAATCAATATAGGTATTGTAGTGATGCATGTGTTTGTATGTGTGTGTTTGTGTGTACACATGCATAGGACAGGTTAGGAGTAGAGGTCCTATTGAGTAAGTCAATTCAAGAAGGCCCTTTTTGTACAGTGAAGATTATATTTTTACTTGATGAATTAAATGTGAGTGCAGGAGGATGGTCATATTATTGGCTTTATAAAATGTTCTGGTTGCCTCTCTATCATGGTGAGCAAGAATAGATTGAAGTTGATGGCTTTTCTGTGTATTAAAGTGTTCGATTCTCTCCTAGAATTTAGCATCCTCTACTCATATTGTTTCAAGATGAATTTCAAGACCCCGGAAGTTGAGAGCAATGATACCATCATCATGGAATTCTTCCTTATGGAGTTTTCCAGCATCCGAGAGCTTCAGGTCTTGCACGCTATTCTTTTCTTGCTGATATACATTGCAGCCCTGATGGGGAATCTCCTCACTGTCATTGCCATTGTCACTGACCCACACCTTCACTCTCCAATGTATTTTTTTCTGAGCAACCTTTCCCTGTTGGATCTTGGCTGCATCTCAGTCACTCTTCCCAAATTCATTGTGAATTCCCTAACAGGCAATCAAGCCATTTCTCTCCTAGGCTGTTGTGCTCAAGTTTTCTTCTCTATCTTCTTTGCTGCAACAGAAATTGCTTTGCTAATGACAATGTCCTATGACCGCTTTGTGGCCATTTGCCACCCCTTGCACTATGGGGTTACTATGACACTATTCCGTTGTCTTTGGGCGGCAACTGGTTCATGGGTCAGTGGGCTCATTTATTCAGCTCTACACACAGGGAACATGTTCCGTCTGCCTTTCTCAGGATCTAATGTGATCCATCAGTTTTTTTGTGACATCCCTCATATCTTGAAGGTCTCATCACCTGAGGTTCATGATACTGAGGATGTACTACTTGTTGCTAGTTCAGGTTTAGTTTTAATCTGCTTTGGCTTTTTAATTGTATCCTACACTTATATCTTCTCTGCTGTATTTAAAATGCCCTCTGTGGAAGGGCGTTACAAGGCTTTATCTACCTGTTCACCTCAACTGATTATCTTCCTTTTATTCATTCTTGCTCTCATGGTCACAGTCTTGTGTCCCTCATCAGACACTTCACCAGTACAGAATCTTCTGATTTCAATGATTTACACAATTTTACCTCCGTTTATGAATCCTATTATTTATAGTCTGAGGAACACAAAAATCAAGGTTGCATTGGGCAAGATAATCAAAACTATGTTTTTTCCAAAGAAAGAAATGTCTGTATTTGAAACAATTAAAAAGTAAGAGAGTGTATGAATGAGTTATTGCATGCCTAAGATAACAAAGCAACTAAGCAAAAAGTAAAAATAATAGCTTAAGATTTTTTATTTATAAATTATACACCAAAATATAATATAAATCATGAACAATTTTTCCACTTGATAGTTATTGACTCAGATTTTCACAGTGATTGTTTAGCCCTTCCCCTTGGCCTATCTATTCAAACCAATCAGGTTGGATGAAGATGTTTCAGTGCCTCAGAGTGTACTTTGAAGGGTTAAAATAGAGAGAAAATAAGAAATCTGCTGGGAACTAATCACTAAAACTCAGCAGTGAAGAATTGAACCTGTGCTAGTAGGAAGAATGCTCAAGAAATCTAGACTTTATCAATCTTAGTAGCACTGTGAATTACTCTACTGGTGTAGCTTTGAGATAAACATTGAAGAATGTTTGTTTTTCATTGTCTTTGCCTTTGAGAGCAAGAGGGGGAAGGACATGAGAAGTGATGAGTCTGACATATTATGATTTGCTATTTGGACAATATTTGCTTCTGTATGTCTGGCTCACCTGAGTCTTTTGCATCATATGCATTTTCTGTGATGGTGGATGTTAATATCTCTCTCCGTGCACTAAATCTGGAATTTCTCTAGAATGCTTGAATGAGAGTTATGAACATGAACCAATCTGAAGTGTTGTTTTGGGTATTGCTCCTTAGAAAAGCTCTGGTGTGTAAACATAATCCAAGGAAAGATAGTGACCCTTTGATTCCCTCAAATAAATTGATTTAATCTATGTAATCCATAATCTTTGGACACTTTGTGTCATGGATTAAGGACATATTTTATTATATACTTGCATATATTGAACCCCTCCCATTAGAACCTTAGTATGCTTTGATTTATTTCATTTTTGTAATTTAGTCACACAAATAATACATTAGAGGAAGGAGGAGAAGTAAACTTTATTCCTCTCTAACAATAAGGCATACTGTCATTCCATTCAAAAATCTTTCAACAAATTTCTAAAAAAAAATACATCAACAAGAAGGCACGTACACACAAACACATACAAAAGATAATCCTCATGAGGCACAAGACTAGTTAACTGTTGAGTTCTATGTAGAGGACCACAGATAGTGGAAAACTCTGAGAAAAGTATTCTTGAAGGGAAGATACTTAGAGCAGGGTATTAACTCAGTGTGATTGATGAGGTGATAGTTCTCTAGTTCACATATGCTTAGTACTTAGTATGGTGATGTAATGATTCTACAGTTGGCACATGCTCAGTATGCTGTAGTGATGTAATTGTACTAAGGTATATAAGGACTGGGAGGACTTGAAATAAGCAGACTTGAGAGATTTTCCAGTGAGAGTGTGTTCGAGCTCGAGCTCAGACTCCAGACTCTAGAGATATCCTTGAGAAAGCTAGCCTGCACATTATAGTCCTGCTTTCTAGAGCCCCCAAGTTTGGAGTGACAAAACATACTGTGCTTTCTAGAGCCCCACTTTGGGCGCCAAATATTGTGTCCTCCTTTCTAGAGCCCCCAACTTAGGGTGACAAAACATAAAATACTTTCTAGAGCCCCCATGCCAGGATGATTAAAATATATTGTCTTAGTGGAGGAGTGATGAGATGAGACTCCCAAGGATGGTGGAAATATGGACTCTGTTTATTCCAAGTTCTTTTGCCCTTACATACCCTGATACCCTTATATAACACCAAGGAACACTGCACATGGGCTAAGTATATACTGTCCACATGGAATGACATAAACAACTTGCTATTGTATGTAGATTGCCACCTGGTATCAGTCTTTGCCACCTGGTATCACCCTGCTTCAATCACAACACAGGTTGTCACCGCCCCCTGATTTCTCAGGAAGGCCAAGAACCCTTAGGGGAGATGGCAACCGAACCAGACATTGTTAGCAGGTTTGCTCTGAGCTGAAGGATCTTATACCTCACCCAGAGTACCCCCACTATCTGTGGCCCTCTACAAATACATACATAGATATAGGAATTCACAGTAATGTAATTTAATTTACTGAAATTAAATAAAATGATCTATATGTCTCCTTTAAGCTGTATATCTGTCTTCATATGTCACATTACTGTAATCTGTTTATCAAAGCTGATTTTTATAGGAGTTTCTCCTTCTTAGTTTGTATCCATAAATACATATGTACATATTTGTCATACATATGAATATATATATATTTATACATACAGGTGTGTATTTAGGTATATAAATACATATATACATAGATTATAGGTAGACAGATAAATAGATGTGATTATCTTGATATATACAATATTTTTCAATGAAAATCAGTCTTCTTTGAAGTACACTTAAAAAGAAACCAAGTCAAATTGACTTGCATTTTGGAACAGATTGAATGGAAGATCCTCATGAATTACAAAAGTCTAATGGACCATATAACATTAAAGGGTAAACTCCTCTTTCCATGTTATTAATAAAAGGACCTCTACCCTCTATTAATTATACTCAAGGGAAAGGCCAAAGAATCTGTGGTTAAGGAGGAGAGTATAACTTTGGCTCCACTGGGGACACTTCAGAAAATATTTCTCTAAAGGATACTGGACACTATATTTCCACTTACATAAAGTACAACAAATATTTCAGCAAATCTAGTAGCCTCTCATGATACATTTTAGGCTTCCTTTGCTCTCTGAAGCTGCAAATGGGGACAGAACCAATACAATAATCATTATACATGTGATGTGGTAAAAGAAAGCAATAAATAGGAACTTTGGAAAGGAGAAATGTCACAACTCTTGACTCAAGTATTATTTTACATGATATTCCATTTCCAAATGGCCAATTTCTTTAGTTCATGGAGGTAAGAAGTATGAATTGATCTCAAGTCATTATGGTGTGATTTGAATTTACGAAAATTGGAACTTGAATCCTTCCTCTAGGATATAAAAAGCTGTGAAACTGAAGACAAGGCATTTAATCTCTCTGAGCTTCAATTTCTCATCCATACTATAGGTATGATACCTGCAACATCTCAGATAGTTTGTTTGAGCTATGAACATGATCTTTGTAAAATATTTTTGCAAAGTAGTGTCAGGTAAATATTAGCAACTACTATGGTCTACAAAAGTCCTAATGAACCATATAATATTAAAGGGTGAGCTCCTTTCTCTTTGCTATTAATAAAAGGACCTCTACCCTCAATTGATTATACCTGAATGAAAGGTCAGAGAATTTGTGGCTAATAAGAATGAGATTATAACCTTGACTTTGCTGGGGACTTCAGGTAGCATTTCTTCAAAGGACATTGGGCTATATATTTTCATTCATATTCATTCACCAAATATTTTAGCAAATATAGTAATATCACATAAGATAGTATCAGCTCCCTTTGCCCACTGAAGCTCCAAATGAGAATTGATGAGATTTAGAAGTTTCACTCGAGGATCATCTCCTTTGAATTAATGTATTTATTGGGTATATTATGTATTTATATATGTATAAATAACTCTCTGTATATACATACATAATACATTTATTTTGTACAAATAAACAAGTTTGGACATTTGGGGGGGTGGCGATATCTAATATCACTTCATTTACATCTACATATGTGTATGTATATGTATATGCATATACTTCCGTGCAGACAAATATACTAAAGAAATTATAGTAGGATTTTGATTATAGTATATAAAAATACATGCAAGTACGAGTGGAAGAAAATTAGGAATTTGGGAGTAGGGAAGGGAAACAACCATACTTTTTTGACCATATGAAATGAGTATATGTGAGGGATCCTTTTGTGAAGTTTATTAAATAGGGAATAACATGGTCAAATCTGTGTTTAGTCTTTTAAAGACCAAGATGATAGCTGAGTGAAGGATAGGTTGGAATAGGGAGAAACAAGGAAGGGATAAGAAATGAAAATTTATTTCAGTAGGATCTTTTTAAAAAAGAAACATGGTTGCTGCTTTCATGCAGCAGACATTCTATTACATTTGAGAAAGAATATGGAAAAAAAACACATTCAAAGTATATACATACCCAATGCATATGTTGATATATGTATACATATATAAATACACATACTCATATATGTAATATTTGCATATGTATAAACATATATACATATAAACATATATAGAGGCATGTGTGGAAGTATATAAGTATTATATTATAGGTTATAGGTAGGCATATATATAGATAGATATGATTATATTAACATACATGAAATTTTTTTCAATGAAAATTAGAGTCCTTTGAAATACACTTAACAAGTTAAATGGATTTGCACTTTGGACCAGATTGAATGGAAAATCTTCATGGACTACAGAAATACTAATGGACCACACACATTAAAGGGTGAAGTCCTTTCTCCATGTTACTAATAAAAAGATCTCTCTTCAACTAATTATACTCAAGAGAAAGGCCAGAGAATCTGTAATGAATAAAGAAGAGAGTATGACTTTGTCTCCACTGGGAACTTCAGAAAATATTTCTCTAAAGGATATTGAGCAGTATATTTCCACTCGCATTATGTTCATCAAATATTTCAGTAAATTTAGTAGTTTCAGATGATACGGTTTCAGCTCCCTTTGTCCTCTGAAGCTCCAACTGAAAACCACCAACACAGTGAGGTCAGAGATAATCTTTGTATCTGTGATTTGGTAAAGAAAAGTGTTCAATACAAACTTTGGAAAGACAAAATGCCATAACTTTTTATTCAGGTATTGTTTTATCTAATTATATTTCTGAATGGACAATTTGTTTAGTTAATTAAGTGGGTGTTAAAAGTATGGAATGATTTCTACATATGGAATTACCCATTAGTGAGTCATTATAGGGTTGTAGACTTGTATTTAGGAAAACTGCAACTTAAATTCTACAGGGGTCCTCAAACTAGATGCCGCAGCTGAGGACGATTATCCCCCTCATCCAGGGCTATTAAGTTTCTTTATTTAAAGGCCCATAAAACAAAGTTTTTGTTTTTACTATAGTCCAGCCTTCCAACAGTCTGACGGACAGTGAACTCACCCCTATTTAAAAAGTTTGAGGACCCCTGACACTGAGTGAGTCTAGCATATGGAAGCTGTGTAATTGAAGGCAAGGCATTTAATCTCTCTGAATTTCAATTTCTCATCTATAATATAGTTATAGTACTCTCAGCATCTCAGAGATTTTGTTTGAGCTGTGAACATGATTTTTGTAAAAGGTAAATATTAGCTATCATCGTTCTATCCTACATAAACAGACACTATCCTCTAGGTCAGATCAGGGTGCAGATTAGAAGAAATTTACAAAATTTCTCAAAAGTGGGATAAAATCTGCTCTTCTCCTCTCTCAAGGTTATGGATAAGTATCCAGTGAAATGAATTCCTTTAGAGAAAGTGTTTTGAAAAGTCTAACTTTTTATAAAAGGTGTTTTGTGCCTATAGAATAATTATAAATATCATTACAATTAATATTATCACTATCATTGTTATGTAGCAGGCAGCAGGGCAGTAGTTAGAGAAATGAAATCATAGGAAGATCTATAAGAAAATGCTTGTAATATATCAAATATAAATTAGGAGCAAATTATGACTTCCAATCTAAATAACGAGACAATCAAATATTCTGGGTCCATTTATTGCCTTGGACTTTTGGCTTTTGGTTTGTGTGTGTGTGTGTGTGTGTGTGTGTGTATGTGTGTATCCTGTAATCAAAATTTACATACTCTAAAAATAGAGGGATAAACTAAATAACCCAAGTTGTTAAGGAAAGATAGGGAAAAAACTACTTTAGCAGTATATCTGAGGGTGTTTGTGTGTATATGTGTGTATGTAGTGTTAAGTAGAGGAATGAATGTCACAACTGATTAATTAAATTTATGAAGTCAGGTAGAAAAACAGATCCTAGGTAGCAAGACTGTACTGGAAATAAAAGTCTTTATATCAAATGCAGAGCTTTGACAACCTAGAGAATGGAAATAAATATGTGTATGGAATAGACAATATCAAGATGTTTAAAGTCTCACTGAAAAATAAAGTTTTAGTAAATATACAGTGTCTTGCAATGCAAAGTATTCAATAAATGGCCTATCTAACATCTATGATCTATCTATATATATTCATACATATATATATTTTGCATTGGTTTTTGCTGGTATCTTGCAAAAAGGATTCAATCTAGGGATTGTAGTGAAGTATGTGGGTGTGTGTGCATAGGCAGGTCAGGAGCAGAAGTCCTATTAAGTAAGTCAAATCAAGAAAGCTGAGCTGGTACAGTGAATATATATTTTCATTTTATGGATTAAGTGCATTACTGTAGAATGGTCATATTATGGACTTTTAAAATGGTCTACTTGCTTCTAAAATGGTGTCAGAATTGATTGAAGTCGATGGTTTTTCTATGTAATAAAGTGCTTCTATTATTTCCTTCTAGAATTTGGTAACCTCTACCCATATTGTTACAGGATGAATTACAGGAGCCCAGAAGACATGAGCAATTGTACCATCATCATGGAATTCTTCCTTATGGAGTATTCCAGCAGCCGAGAGCTGCAAATCTTGCATGCTATTCTTTTCTTGCTCATATACATTGCAACCCTGATGGGGAATCTCCTCACTATCACTGCCATTGTCACTGACCCACAACTTCACTATCCAATGTATTTTTTTCTGAGTAATCTTTCCCTGTTGGATCTTGGCTGCATCTCAGTCACTCTTCCCAAATTCATTGTGAATTCTCTGACAGGCATTCAATCCATTTCTCTCCTGGGCTGTGCTGCTCAGGTTTTCTTCTCTATCTTCTTTGCTGCAACAGAAATTGCTTTGCTTTTGGCGATGTCCTATGACCGCTTTGTGGCCATTTGCCACCCCTTGCACTATGGGGTCACCATGACACCATTCCGTTGTCTTTGGACGGCAACTGGTTCATGGATCAGTGGGCTCATCTATTCAGCTGCACACACAGGGAACATGTTCCGTCTGCCTTTCTCAGGATCCAATGTGATCCATCAGTTTTTTTGTGACGTCCCTCATGTCTTGAAGGTCTCATCACCTGAGGTTCATGATACTGAGTATGTACTACTCGTTGCCAGTTCAGGTTTAGTTTTAATCTGCTTTGGCTTTTTAATTGTATCCTACATTTATATCTTCTCCACTGTATTTAAAATGCCCTCTGAGGAAGGGCGCTACAAAGCTTTGTCTACCTGTTCACCTCAACTCATTATCTTCCTTTTATTCATTCTTGCTGGTATGGTCACAGTCTTGAGTCCTTTATCAGACACTTCACCAATCCAGAATCTTTTGATTTCAATGACTTATGCAATATTGCCTCCATTTATGAATCCTATTATTTATAGCCTGAGGAACATGAAAATCAAGGTTGCTCTGAGTAGGATAATCAAAACTTCCTTTTTTCCAAAAAAAGAAATGTCCATCTTTACAACAATTAAAAAGTAAGGGGATGTATGAATGACATTGCATGTCCAAGGTAAGAAAACATCACATTAAAAGTGAAATTAATAGTTTAATGTTTTTTCTAAAAATTAAAGATAAAGCACCGAAATATTTAACTTGGACAATTGTTTTATTTCAACAAAAGAATCATTCATTTCAAAAATTAATTATATATGTCCCAAGGAACCCCATAATCTTTGTCTATTTAATAAATCATTTTGCCATTGACCTGATACAAAGGATTGAAATCAGTAAACAAAAGAAGATTGATTTTTCCCATGGGCAACAAAATTTCATTGCTTAATCCTGAATTATTATAATTCTCTTCCAAGAAGAGAACTGATTTCTTGGCTAGATGTTTTTATAGCAACTCTTCTATGTGCCAGAAATGGCAATCACCACCCTTAGCTATTTAAAATGTACTTCTATTTCAAAATTGAGTTCAATTGTCTCCAACTTCACCCTTCCATGTTCCTCCATTGAAAATATTCTTTATTAGTCCATTTACTAACACTTTATATTTCAGTTTTGTGCTTCTCAATAAAGGATGGAGATTGTTCAAAGAATCCCTAATGAATTTATTTCCCGTAGATGAGTTGATACCATTAAAGTACCAGAGGGAGCAATTACCAGAAGTAATGGTTTCTTCAAATCTTACACAAAATACAAAGTTGGTTTCTTACTATTTTGATCTAGATAAAAGTGAGTCCTTCAGATAAACTTGATGGGATTAGAAAGAACTCATCTATTATCCTTTGGTGGCCTTATAAAAAGTGAGATAAAATTCTCTTTAAAAATCATTGGATTGGAACACAAAGTTTCGCAAATGTGAATGCTGAAAACTACCTTTGCATTTGGAAAAATAAAATATTATTGAAAAAAATCATTGAAGCCAGTAGACCACCTTGAGTAATGTCAGTGAACTCTAGCATTTTTAAAAGGACCTAATAATGAAAGAAAAACCCCATTCTTGAGGGAGAATATATGGTTTTAGATGCTGGGGAGAAAAAATGGGGTACAAGTGGATTTCTCAATTTTCCATTGTTTCTAATTAACTGGTATTCTACAGTGGAGCAACTTGCCAAAAGTGAAACACCATATATGACAAGAATACGTTCAGTGAGTGCTGGCAGAGGAAAAATTCTGTCATTAGAATCCTGTGTATGAGGAAGAAATCAGCCTTCCCTGTTGGGAGATGAATTAAGAATAGGATCAGACTCAGGAAGCCTTGAAGACTGAACTTCCCAGAAGATACCTTGTATCCAGGAGAAACAGCAGGATTTATCCTTAGGAAGTAAGGGTCAAAAAGATATGCTGGGCCTGAGATGTGTATCACCAAGACCAAATGTGTGACCCAATAATCATGCCTGTTTATGTGTGTGTCCATTTTCCCCACTGATGCTATGCACATTTGTTGAATAGTGAATCTCAGACTTATAGAAGAGATATATTTTGTTACTAGTGTGTCTTTGATGACATCTCAGTAAGTACTTTGTTTTGAGCCAAGTGTGTCTGCTATTTGACTAATTAAAGTAAATCCACCAAAATGTGTTGTTGTATGTATAATTTGAAAAATTTGGTCACCTGGAACTTCTTGATCCTTGAGCAGTCATTATTTGGGAGACATCTTCTGAGTCTGGGGAATAACAAAGAGAAGTGCTATAATTAAATGCAAGATTGTTAAAGGGAGAAGACCTTAATTATTCTGAGAATCACATTCTTTATCTTTGTGTAACCTTTTCAAAAATTATTATTACTATTATTATTTATTTTAAGTTTGGTTCTTACTATCTTACCAAAGCTGGAAGTGATGATTAGCAGAGAAGCTTTGCTTGAAATTTGGGCCAGTTTGCTTCTTCAAGGAAGGCTGGAATCCCCACTCTTATCCTATTTGTATTGTACCAAATTTAGTTCAGATGGCCATTTGGCTTGAGACTTACTGTGGCTCAGAACTCCAAAGCTCAAACTAGCTACCAGTTTCCTTATTATCAAGTCAAAAGTCTTTGCTCCAACATACCCTTTCTGCATGATCTTTGCCCTCAGATTACAGAGAACATTTCATTTGTAGAAGTTGTAGTAGTAAATATAGTAATAGTCAGAGTAGTAGTTGTAGTAGTAGTGATACTAGTAATAATAATAGTTGTAATAGTAGTAGTAATAGTAGTTATGGTAGTTATAGTAGTAGTAGTAGTAGTAGTAGTAGTAGTAGTAGTCTTAGTCATAGTAGTAGTATTGGTAGCACTGGTGGTAATAGGACAACTAGGTGATGCAGTGAATAAAGTGCCAGGTCAGGAATCAGAAGGACTCATCACCCCGAGTTAAAATCTGGCCTTCAACAGTGACTAATTTATGAACCTGGGTAAGTCACTTAAGCCAATTTGCCTCAGTTTCCTCATATGTAAAATGAGAAGAAAATAGCAAACTAATATCTTTACCAAGAAAACCCTTTAAGGGGTCATGATGAATTAAACACAATTAAAAAAGCAATAGTAGTAGTAGTGGGAGTAGTTCTCATAGTAGTAATTGTAATAATAGTAGTGGTAGTTATACTAGCAGCAGCAGCAATAGTAATAATAGTAGCAGTTATACTAGTAGTAGTAGTTATAATAGTAGTAGTAGTTGTACTAGTTGTGGTATTGATGGTAGTAGTGGCAGTAATAGTGGTTGTAGTAGTTGTAGTAGCAATAATTGTTTGGTAGCAATAGTTGTTGTAGTTGTAGTTATAGTAATAGTAGTAGTGGCAGTAGTAGTAGTAGTAGCCATAGTAGTCATTGTTACAGATCAATGGCTTGTGCCTGCACAGGTCTTAGGCCAGACTTGGGGAGAGCTCAGGAAGAAGGAGAGGTTGCAGTTATTTTGGACTCTTTGGGCTTTCAAATTTGAGAAAGAAAATGGATGATGTCAATTCCACTTCAGGTTACTAAAAAGAGAATAAGGATAAAGCCAACATGAAAAGGTCTGATAGTCTCTATCTTATTCTTATATCCAACTTACTACACTAGAAATTTTAAGAAATTTCCACTGGGCTGAGATTCTCTCTCTCTCTCTACCTTTTTCTGTCCCCCACTCCAACTCTTTCTGTCCCCCACTCCAATTCACTCTCTCTCTCTCTCTCTCTCTCTCTCTCTCTCTCTCTTGATTTGATTGATCTCATTCCCAATGCTTTATCACTCTGTATTGTCTGGTATGTATACTTTGGGTTGTTGTGAATTTGGATTAATGCAATTCTTTGCTACTTCCAACGTGTTCATCATGGAATGTGTATCCAAATTTCAGGGAGTCAAGACAGATATAAAACTTGAGGTCCTCTCCTCTTATTATTAAACAGTGATCAGGAATTCACCTTGAACCTGAAAATGATAGCCTCTAGATTAATAAGATTTAAGGGAACAGATAGAAACAATTTTATCCTACTATCTTGTTTCTGTGAGGAAAGCAGCATGGTCAAATTTCTGGCATCAATCTTTTTCTTTACTTCCTGGAAGGACTTAAAGGCTCCCTTGGAGAAAGACAGAGAAGAAGAGTGCAAGATGTCTATTCCATCTGCTTTGAGCCAAATAATGTCACTCCCCCATTCTACATGGAGGGTGGTCCTCATTACAAACATACATACATATGTATGTATGCGTTTTTATATATGTGTGTATGTATGTCTATATTTTCAAATTACAACACTTCCTTACCTTCCAGTACTCAGAGAAAACTTCAGAATTAAGAATAGAAACTCTTTAGAGAATATGAGACCAAATTTGCCCATGCTCATGACCCACACCCTGAATCCTCAAAGAAGTAAGCACAAAGAAGGGCAATTAGCGCAATATTTTTATTTTTAATTCAATGAATGTATTTTTTCCCCTTGAAGATAGTTTCTTTCCTCAGATCAATCTCTGATCATCTTTCCCATTATGGGAGACATCAAGTGAGACACACTTCAGTTCATAGCAAAGGTAAAAAGTGGGAAAATATTTTGCCTTTTAGATGACATATTCAGTGACCATGGGACCAAGAGTGAAAAAGAGGATAGTCTTTCTTGTAAGTTCAAGACAAACGTGATGACCTCACTTAAGGAGAAAGCAGCTCTGGGGAAGATCCTGCAAAAGCTCTGCACCTCATCCTGAAAAAGTACCCCAAGTAGAAAACAGGTTTCCTAATCTATTTCCCTCTCTTGTGTCTTTGGAACTTCCTAAGGAATTCAAAGAGGACCACAAGGCTCTTTGACTCTCTACAGAACCAAGAAGACCTCTCAAAAGTTTTCCTGCTGTCACCAAGCCAAATACTTACAAAGATTCTGCTTTACCAGAAGTTCCATTACATAGGGTCTTTTATCATGTTTGCTCAGTGGATACTCCAGTTTTCACTCCTATGGAGCTTGGATCTCCTCCTTGTGAATATTCCTACCAGGTTTCTACTAGAACCTACCAGGTTCTCCCATCCTGAGTGATGCGTCCCATTTTTCTTCTTGAGTTCAATATAGTAGAACCATTCCATTGCTAAATACCCTTCCCATTTCCCCTCAACTTAACCAAGATACCAAGAGATAATACAATCTGTTTATCAGTTGTTATTGCTCTTACCACTTTATCAATCATACTTTTTTGGATGACATTATTGCATTTCTCCTTTATAAGTCTTTGTTCATCCCATGCTCCCTTCCTGTCCATACCAAACCTATGTAAGTTTCCTTATTCTTGTTTTCAAAGAACTGATCTTTAGACTGTTAAATAGATTTCAATGAAATGTCACTGCATATGGAAAACTAGTTAGCACATGTATAATAAAAGCCCTGCATGAACAGGGAAGAAATTTCCATTACTATATCCCTATTGCCTGTCACAGTTCCCAACAGTACTTAATAAATGCTCCCTAGTTTGATAGATGTCCTTCTGGAGCTGAGTTGAAGGTAAACCTAATGACTAGTATAATCACAGATCAAGAGGGTAGTTGTTGAAATAAAGTTCAGCAAAATACATGGAAAACACGTGTGTAATAATGATATAGCAGAGCATGGAATACTAAGCTACTTCTCTTTTTACATTCAACTCTCTTAATTAAATATTATTATTATTATTATGTGTTATCTATATTAATCTTTCTGCTGTTTTAGTCCCCATTAATCTGAATGTAGAATGATATATGAGACATCATGAAGTAACAAAAAGAGAAATGGTGTCAGAACCAAGAAGACTTACATTCAAGTCCCACTTCAATATTTGCTAACTGTGTGTCTGTGGGAAAGTCCCTCATTCTTACAGTGTAAAGATAGGTAATATTTATATGACTCTATGATTTGTAAAAATCCTTTACAAATATGATTTCAATTCATTTTCATAATAACTATGACACATCATGCTATTATTTTTTACCATTTTATAGATGAAGAAACTGAGGCAGATAACAAAGCCATTAAAATTACTGAATTTTACTGAATTACTGAAGTCTTCATCATCAAATAATTCATCCCCTAAAGATGAATCTGACAGGAATAAACCTCTCAGAATTTAGCTAGGGCTATTCCAGACACAGCAAGTTTAATCTATTGATAGTATTCTGCTCAAAGTCCTTATTTTTGGGTAGATCTTAGGGGAGTTTGTGCTTCACCAGCTCCAAGAACTTTTCTTTATAGAAATATAAGGCATTTTGAAGATACAGTGGAGAGCTTTGAGAGTCACGGTGACAATTAAGACACAAGGGAGGATTCAGGTAAGAATGTACAGGGAGGCCTCCTTGGAATATACACTGACCCATTGACAAAGGGCAACTTCCTCCAAGGATTTCAAATATACAAAATATTCATGTAAATGGCAATACTAGACAGCATTTTTATAGTCTTTTAAGTTTTACAAAGCACTTTATATATGTTATCTCAGCTGATCCTCACAGTAGCTCTGTGAAGTAGATCTTGTAATTACTCCCATTTACAACAGAGAAAATCAAGGCTGAAAAAAATTTAATGATTTGTACCAAGTCCCACAGCAAGGTGGAAGGATTTGACCTTTTTTCTTACCAGAGTCCAAGTCCAGTGATTTACCTACTGTGTCCCTACAGACCTCAGATGGTTTAACTAACCTGTTTGGGAAGCTTAAATTAAATGAGAAAAAATAAAATGAAATCAATAAAATTACAATAAAATATCCATACTATTAATATGTCAGTTCTATGTGAATGTGGAGATCAACTTGGCCAAGACTAACAGGACAGCAGAGATCCTTATGGGAGATTATGTTCCTTTTTTAATATGTTCCTTTAACTAATTAATAATATATTCCTTTTAATTATGTTCCTTTTAATCACATTTATGATCTAGAGAAAAAAAAGTTAACCAAATAATTACCTGGCCTGAAGAGCTGCCACATTATTTATCATTTAATTTACAAAGCATTAAACATCTACTGTGTATCAGCCATTGTGTTAAGGGTTTTATAACTATTGTCTCATTTGATCATTTTTTTCATTTAATCTTTATAACAATTCCCATTTTACAATTTAGGAAACTGAGGCAGACCACGTCAGCTAGTAAATGTCCAAGACCAGGATTTGAACTCAGCTCTTCAAGCCTGGTACTCTCCATTGAACCACTCAAGTAATTAGGAGGATCTGAATGAGGTTTCCTTGAAGAAATTGCCTGTGTAAAATTAGAGAGCCTGGGGTGCTGGTCAGCACCATGGAAAGTGAAGCATGGAAAGTGTCCCTTGAGGGTAATCACTGACTTGGCTGCCTGTCACAGCTATAATTACACAAGGTCTGATCAGTCCAGATAGTTACCTCAAGGAGTCCTCCGCAGCTAGAGCCGCCATCTAGGGAGTTTCTAAAGAGGTAACACCCCAGGCTGATGTTGGGCAACAAATGGAGATCCTTGGTGATCTTTTCTAGGGCAACTGCAAGGCCCAGAAGTGCTGGTAGGGTTTACACAGAGTACTACAATGGGAAGAAGATGAATTTGACTCTATGCCTCAAAATTCTATATTCTAATCCATCTTTTACTTAATAACCCAATTCAATAAACCCTTCTATTTCCGTTACCGGCAGGATAAAACTTTCTTTGCTAAGTAGCATTCTTCACAATCTGGATCCTTCTTCCCTAATTTGATTCTTTTCTATTTTACTCTCTTTCACACTCAATGATTCAAATATACTGATCTACCCACTGTTCATCAAACAAGATGCTTCATCTCCTGTCAATAGGTCTTTGCAATGGATGCACCCCATAGTTAGAAAGCACTGCCTCTTCTCTGCCTCTTAATTAAGTTTAAATCTTTGGATCAAAGGATTTATTTTGAAATTAAAGAGGGATAAATCTAAAAGATCATATTTTAGGTCTGAAATCTTCCCAAATCATCTTCCCAAGAACAATAAAAATTATGGTTAGATAGATGATATATCAAGAAAAAAATCAGGAGATTTTAATGGACCACAAATTGAATATGAATATGAATTAGCTAAAATGCCACTTTCTACAAAAGACCCTTCTTAATAACTTCTGCTGATAGTTTCTTCTCTTTGAGATTTCCTTCCACTTACATGTGAGTTCCTTGAGAACAAGACCATGCTTTGGCTTTTGTTTCTATTCCCAATGCTCACATAAATAAATCCTAATAAATATTTTATTGATTGATTGACCTTACTCTCACTAGTCCTCAGTACTCTCCAGAATTCACCTTGATATGGTGCAGCTCTCAGAAAGGATGTAGCTACAACCCTGAGGCCCCCTAACCTTGGCAATGAGGTAGTTCTCATGATGTATTCCTTCCTTTAGGCTGTCTTACCTCAATTTACTGTATATGGCCAGGACGCTGAGCCCCAAAGGATGCCTGTTGTTCGGTAATAACAGGGTTTCTGAGACAAATGAGCAGCAATAATGAAGTACTTAAAGTGGGCACAGACAAAATTGGATGCCCACCACTTGATCTAGAGACATTTCAGGCCTAAAAACACATGTCTGGAAGGTTCTCCTCACTCCCAGACCTACCCAGAGAATTATGGGCCCTGCACTTGTGCACAAAGTTAGAACCAAAGCACTTTTCAACTGCCCCTCTAATCTATAAAATTAGCATATTAGTGATATGAAACACCTGGCTTCTCTAATTATTCCCTATAAAATATTGACCTTCTTGCTCCTAGTTCTTTGCTGACATCATTTAATTTAATTGACTTGGAGATGGGTCTGAGCCTGCAAGTTCTTTTGAGATAACTCACAACACCCATCTGGAACCCTAATATTTTGGGGTCCCCTTGAACCCCAATAATTTCTTTTTAAGATTAAAAGGATCCTGTTTTTTCAATAAGTTCTCATGTTTTATGCCTGACACCCAAGGCCCTTCTTCATGATCATTCTTACAATGAAAACTAAGAGTTTTTCTTAAAAGGGTAGTTTTCAATAGACTAATATCCTTATTCTTGCCAGACATGCATTGGCCTAATCCAATGATGCATTAGTTTTTTCATTGCTATATCACACCACACAACTTGTCCATTAAAATCTCCTGATTTTTTTCTGGATATATATTTATCTAACCATATTTTTTCTTGTCCTTGGGAAAATGACTATAAAATCTAAAATGTGACCTTTTATATTCATCCCTTTTAAATTACAAAATAAATTCTTTTGTCCAAAGATTTAGATTGGTGGAAGAAACAGATTATTTTTCTAAGGCTCAAAACTTAGAACTTAAAAGTTCATTCTTATTGTCATTATCAGTGGGGATGGGCAGGAGGCCAATTTCCTTGTCCCTTAGGCTTAGCCAGACACAGAGACCTCAGTCCTTTATTGCTAGGAATAGCTAGGAATGAATTGCTGGGAAAGCCTGCCTTGCCCTGGGGCTCTGCACCTGGGTCTCTAGTAATAAGTAGAACATTTGCTTGCTTGGAAATATGCTTCCAAATATACTTCTGGTCTCTTGAGATTTGGCTAATTTCACAAGTTGTGAGAAGACCATAACATCCATTGACCCCTCCTGAGAATGAGGCTGGGGTTGCAGGGAGGAGGGAGCTCCCAGGATTGTACTCTTGTCAACAAGCAGGCTCCTCTGGTGATTATGGATTGCCAGAAATTGCATCAGATCAGGGTCTGTGCAAGGTAACAAGGTCAGAAAGTGTGATCATCTGTGACATCCTGGCCCCTCAGGCTCCCAAACCAGGTGGCTTTTAAAACTTTCTATCCCTCATGTACTCTACCTCAATCCTTTGCCTACAGTAAATAATAGTTATTGAGAGAATGAACAGTACTAATATTAATGATAAAAGTTAACATTTACATATTTATTTACATATATGCAACTCATTTCATTTTTAAGACAACCCGGTGAAGTAGAAAGCATTATTACTCTGTTGTGAAGATGAAAAAAATGAGGATGAAAAACATTAAATGCCTTACCAGGGCCTCTTAGTTAGGAAGTATTTCACTCAGCCCACAACTTTATAATCCCAAATCCAGAGCCCTACCTACTATATCCTCCAGATGTCTAATTAAATAAGAACTTAAATTGATCTATTTTAACATGTCACTTCCTTCACCAAAACCCATGGTCTCAGAGCAGAACATCCCAGCAGAGAGATTCATGGGATAAATTAAGTTAAGGAAGCGTTGGGTTATTCCACAACTGATATTCTTGAAAGTGTACCCTCAAATTATCTTCCTTCCCACAGTTTGTGTATATGCACGAATATATTGACATATTTAAGCTATGATATGGGAAATACATGTGAAAGGTGGTTCCAGATCAAGAAGTACTTGAAAAAAGGGCCACTCATCTCCAGAAATTGGTTTGAATAAATTTTGACCCCCAAATAGAAGGATGGCCCAGATATAATCCCTTTATGCATGTATGTGAGTTATATAATTTTACTCATGAAAATGATGTCATTTATATATAATTTTTGCCATATATGTCTATATATACATATGTATAGATACATATACATGCATATAAATGTGTGTACATATATATATGTAGCTTGTTTATATATATATATCTGTTTGCTTCCTGTCTCCCCCTTTAGATTGTGATCTCTTTGAGGGAAGGAACTATGGTGAGCCTCTTTTTTTATCCCTAGCACTTAACACCCTTAACACACAGTAGGGCTTAATAAATGCTTATTGCCTAAGACAAAAAAGTGCAAGATAATAACTAACCTTTCACTTTGACTTCATATTTGTAGGATATTTCTCTCCCCCCAATACCGGGAGTCAGAAGTGTAATTATTATTCATTTCATTTTACATAATAGAAAGCTGACTCTGACTCAAAATTACTTTACTCATGATCACATAATTAAGCAACAGAATTTTGATTTGAACTTATGAGGTTCCAAACCCTCATATGACATTTCTGCTCAAAATACGGCCTGTTAAAGAAGAGATATTATCTGACTGAGGCGGGGAGGCAAGATTACAGAAGTCTGATAGAAGGTCATTTGAATTTGGCCTTGAAGAATAAGTAGTAAAAACTATAAAGGAAAGCCATTATAAGAATTGATAATAGTGAGGGCAAAGATTGGGGAAAAGATCACATAATTGGGTTTGCCTAGTAACAAAGGTTCAAAGAGAGACAAATTTAAATTGGAGTGGAACTGAATGAGCATTTTTGATGATAAGGGAAACAATTTGATCTTTCCAACAGGGAAACCAATATTTAATATTTAATAGGGAGTCATTAGACAAATTTCTGATAAGGATGGATTACTAAGATAGTACTTTAGAAAAAAAGTTTACGAGGTCTATATGACACATGGGAAAAAGGAAGCCACTCTGCCACACGTGATCTGAAGAAAGAATCAGAATTGGTCCATAGAAATCATCCCGTGAACTGTGGTTCAGAGATGCAGGTAGGGGCAAAATATTACAGATCTGAGTCATTTAGATTTAACCAATATCTCTAATGACTCAGATCTGTAATATTTTTTATTACTAAGGCTAGGCTAAGATATCTTTTATATCTTAATATCTCAAAAGCAGCCCATCAGGGAGGACACAATCAATTTGACTGCATCATTGCTGACTAGAAATCATCCTCTAAGTCACCAATTTTATGATTAAAGACAGAACAGATTTATTTTTGTGGTAGCCCTAAAATCTCTTCCTTAGTCAATTGCTGAGAAATCTTAATTTCAGGCCTCTTCCTCTCACTGGGCCTCTGAATGTGTCTGCAGACCAAAGGTCAGTGCAATCCACAGTCCATATTGTATTTTGAGATAGATTGAAGAAACAGAAGATTTTTACTCTAGAGATAACTTGAAATCATGAATTTCATGAAATCACGATTTCATGAAATGAAATCTGTCATAGCTCAAATTCTAAGTATATGACAAGAGTGGGTCCAATAGAGTTTCTTTACTCATATTTCTATGAATATATATAATATATTCACACAGAGAGACATATTTATATATCCATATCTACATACACACATATGTAAGTATATAAATAGAGATGTAGAACTAAAGTTTCTCCTTACTAATCAAATGCTGAAACTCTAACCTGTAATTTTCCCTTGCAAAGTCAGAACAATGTTCAATGGTCTTGTGTGTAATGTGGGAATTGCGTAAACGACATGGACTTCATCTTGTGACTCAATTCTGGAGTTAACTCAGTTCCCTTTCTACTCAATAATGGATCTAATTAAATTTCTGTTTTGTGAGAAAATTTTTTTTCAATTATAGGAATCATGAGAAAACTTTATTGCATTATTTGAACCTAGTCCTGTGTGGGAAGCTGGACCATCTCCCTCTGATACATAGAGACCCTTAACTATAGAACTGGATTATGAAATCCTGTCATTCCTGAAGACTGAGGCAAGGAGTTTTCTCATAATTATATCTCTAGGTCTCACAAGCAACCTTTAGGTCTTAACTGAAAACTGACTCCTTCCTGGTCAATCAGTAATTGATTCCATGTTCCTTTGATTGGATATAGTTTCATGGGAAGAGTGGGACACATCCTTTTCTGATTCTAAGGAACTCTCACCCTACTAGCTTGGTAGTCTCTAATTTTTTCTACAATTAGAGACCAGATTACTTTATTTCGTATCATGGTTGTACCTTATTAATTGTTTTCTTTTAATTAATTGGTCTAATTTGTTTAATTTGTTTTAATCTACAAAAATCTGTCTCACTCTGTATTCAGTATCTTTGGACTGACTGGGAAGTTGAGTGACCTATTTATCATGCCTATTTTGCAAATAAGCCTTTAAGCTCCCATTATTTCCTAGGTTATTATTATCCACAACCATAGAATAAAACACAGATGAAGAGGTCAGAGGATAGTTATAAAACTTTATCAGTTGTTACTAGTCATTCTATGTCTCCCAGGACTAAGCCAAACACTATGAACTCTGGTGGGGAGTGAGGAATGTTGGAGATCATACTACCCAGAAGGTCTGCAGCTGAGTCCCTTCTTTGGCAAGAAACACTATACTTTGTGATGTACTTCCCTCTTTTCAATCATTAAGGTCTTGATACTTGAGAGAACTTCAAAGCTCACTGACTTCACCTGAGTGAGGGGGCCTCCAAAAACTGTTTTTCCTCTGTCAACAAATATCTTAATAATGGGCAAAGGACAAAGGTAGAAAGTATGGTGTCAATGACAGGGACTAGGCTAAGATATCTTTTATATCTTAATATCTCAAAGAACATTTGTTCTTGCATTTTGCACATATTTATAATAAATATGATGTAATAAAAAATATATACTTTATATATACATATGTGTATACTTACTACATATATGAATATCTAGTCTACATATAAGCACATTTAATATAATAATATATTTATACTTGTATGGATTCATATTTGGTAAATAATACTAATTTAAGAATTCATGGCAATAGAATTCTTTCTGGTTACCCAACGAACTTTCTCATAATAAGCCAAGTTATAATGCAGAGAATTCAATGAACTCAATAGAGAAACTCTCTCCAGAAAATACAAGCATTTGGAGGTCAGAGATATATATCATATCCAATCACTTTTTTTGGATTCTGGATTCAAGTTGCCCCCACTATTTCTATAGTCATTTTCCTGAATGGAAATATAATCCAAATTAATCAAGCATTTATTAATCACTTACTATTTGCAAGGTCAAGTGTGGGCACTGAAGATAAAAAGATTATAAAAGCTATGCAGTCCTGATTCAAATCATATTTTAGTTTGTGCTATCACATGGACACAATGGCATGGAGCCCGACCATTAGTCAAAATTCTAAAGGAACGCGTTGTAACAGCAAGAATAATGAGATCCAGGAATGGAGAGAAGAGGGAGATCTTGAATTTTCCTGGAAATTGGGGTTCATAAGGATAAGAAATCCTTGGAAAGGTAGATTATAACAAAATGTGTGACAGCCTTCAGTGAAAGGGAAGAAAATGTGTTCTTATTCTATAATCTACTTTCCGTGAAGGTACAATGATCTTGAAATTTAATGTTTAGAGTATAATTAGTATGATAGAATTATACAAGAAGGATGGAAAGAAAGAAACCAGATACAGAGGGAAAGTTCATGAAGGAATGTCAATTTTTTATTTAGGAACTGTCCTTTGTTTTAATGGTCAAAATGGAAGAAAAAATAGAAAGTCTGATATTTGGGGGAAGCAGAATTGGCATTCTCTACTTGGTATACCCTTAAGTGCTTGAAAACCTGAATGAGAACTATTTACAAGTCATTGGAAAGTAGAGGGAATCCTGGATAATAAATCTAGAGGAAAAGATACAATCAGAAGTTACCCAGAAATAGTTCTTTAATGGACTGTGTCATAGTTCATCCTTCATTCTCAATTTTGACCAAGCCATAGGGGATGTGATGCCATGACATACAAGTGAATACAAATTGAGAGGGGGGGGGGTCTATGCAAGGTCACCAGCCTCATTTTCTTCTCTAGAACCTTCTGGATCCAGTGGCCAGAGCATTGATCAGGATGGTTATAGGTAACCATGGATGTAGTGGAAGACCTTCAGTGGGAGAGCTTGACTTTTTTAAGGTAAGGTCTTTAACAGGTCTCAGTTTGAATGAATCAACTGCCCATTCAATGATGAAGAAGAAGAATGCAAAGAATAGTATTTTTACCTAGTTATTCAGAAATGAATCCTGGTAAATAAGTAAAGAAATCAACCTGGGAGGGGAAGAACTCAGGTTTGTGGCCAAACTAGCAACAATTGTTGTTTCCATTTGGTAGGTATGATCTGAGATCTTTTGTTGGTCAATCAGGCAGAGCCAGAGTGTTTTGGGAAGGAAAGGAAGGAAGGAAAGAAGGAAGGAAGGAAGGAAAGAAGGAAAGAAGGAAGGAAGGAAGGAAGGAAGAAAGGAAGGAAGGAAGGAAGGAAGGAAGGAAGGAAGGAAGGAAGGAAGGAAGGAAGGAAGGAGAAATGGAAGGAAAGAAGGAAGGAAGGAAGGAAGGGAGGGAAGGAGGGAAAAAGAAAATTAACTCTTCTATTCATGTGATCAAATATATAAAAAGGGAAAAATGAAATTATTCTAATGACATAAGGGACAAAAAAGAAATTAGAACTATGCAATTTCTAGAGAGTAGGAAACAAAATGGGGAACTGGACAGTGTGAGCTCTAAAATGGACTTTTTGATCATTTTCTTCAAGCCTCTCATTTTAAAGTTAAAGGCAATTGGCAAGAAAAATAATTTGTTTGAAGGCATAAAGATCACTTGTGGTCGAACTGGAGTCCAGAATATACTTACTATTCTGAGCATGTTAACAAGTAGGTTGGAGCTAGCCACTGGGTCACGTAACAGATTTCATTGAATGAGTCTGCTAACAGACTCATTGATTCAAAGTAAAGAAACATGGGAGCCAAGATGGCAGAGAGAGACCAGGAGTTTGTCTGAGCTCTTGTCCGTTTCCCACAGAAACAATATTAAATCAAGCTTCTAAATGGATTCTGGAGTGAGAGAAGTGAAACAATTTTTTAGATTAAGGTAACATAGAAGGACTTCAGGAAATATCAGTCTCACTTGGGTAAAAAAAAAAAAGGAATGCAACCGGGTGCTGGGCAAGCCAGAGGGAGGCTCTTAGCCACGGCACTCATCAATAAGGTCTCTCAGTCCTAGCTCAGCTGGCTGGTGGCAGAGCAGGTAAGCTAAGAGGCCTCTAGCTCTAGTGAAGAAGGCCATTTGTCAGCCCAGGAACCTTGCACAACGGGCATAAATGGACTGAACCATCCCAACACATTCAGCAAGTCACAGACCTTGAAGCCCTGCTGTGGAAAGCCAGTGGCCATATACCTGGTTCCTAGCATAAGAAGTTTGGAACAGTGTCATCTGTACTGTAAGAGGAGAGTACAGCATTTAAAAATGAGGGGAAAAAATGGAAACTTCACCATAAAAAAAGCTTCTCTAGTAACAGGAAGGATCAAAATACAAACTCAGAAAAGGACAAGCCTTTCAAAATGATGACATGGGAAGTCCGAAAGGGGAATTTGAATTGGTCTCCAGCCCAAAAAGTCCTCTTGGAAGAGCTCAAAAAAGATTTAAAAGGTCAAATAAGAAAAGTAGAAGAAAAATTGGGGCAAGAAATGAGAATTATGCAGAAAAATTAAGAAAAAGGGTCAATAGTTTGGAAAAGGAAACATAAAAATTTCCTGAAGAAAACAAGTGGAGAAAAAATAATCCTCTGAACAAAATAACTTCTTAAAAAGTAGAATTAGCCAAATAGAATAGGAAATACAAAAGCTAATTGAAGAAAATAATTCCTTAAAAATTACAACCTACATAAAGTAGGTATTCCATAAAAGTTTTATGACTGACTGACCTTCTGAGAGCTCTTCCATCTTTTATCTCATTGTGTCTTTCAGAAGTCACTTTGGAACACTGAAGATACTTCTCCTTGGTTTTAACGGTTCATCATTTAAAGAAAATTTATTTGGAGATCCATATTTCAGCACCAAGAAAATTTGGGTTAGAGAACATGATAAATAATAATGACAAATAAAAAATTACAAAAATTTCGTCTAAGATATACTTATAAGCATCACAAACCTAGATACTTTAGTAATGTGCTATCTGATCATCTATTCTTTTTCTTGATTAATTCTACTCCTAAGGTCAATCCATTCTAGAATGAACTGGTTTTATTTAGGCAAGAATTTCATGAGCATTGCTTCTCCAGCCTATAATTTACCCATTCTTGTAGACAGGGCCTTAATCAGACATTTAGTCTCTCTGGCACAGGGAACATCTCTCTGAATTTTGCTGATCATTCTGATCAAAACGGCCTTCAGCAATTTCTCTTGACTTTCTGCACATCTTGGATACTCCTTCCTATCCTTTTGATCCCAATTCATCTAACCAGTACTCTTAGCATATTTGGACTGGTAACCCCATTCTAGAATAACATAGGTGGTAGAACAGAATGCTAGAACTAAAAGCAGGAATTTTTGAATCTGAATCTTCTTGTAGTCAACTGTTGTTTGTTTTTATATGCTACGACACAATATGATATAACAAAAAGCAATATAATGTTAAGAAGCCTCCACATATAACAAAGTTATAATAGAGAGGGATAGATTTGTGGCCCAGAGGAAGAGAAAATAGACATTTCATTCTCTTCTACCAGTTTTCTTCCAGGGAGCTTTTATTCCTGATAGATGTGGAAGCAGATGTGGGGCCACAGTCTACCACTCTACTTTCCTTAGAGAGATGGAATATTAGAATAATATTATATCTGTCTGATCCCTTAAATGTAATCACTCTAGGATGTATGATTGGGCTTAATCTAATTTCTAATAAATTGCCAATATTATTGAGGAGAAAGTGACAAATCCAGAGCTTTCCTACATAATGGCAGCTCCAAAATGAACACACAAAGTGAACTGAGGGAAGCAATTATCCAAATCATTGCAAAATATATCAGAAGGGCCATACATAAAAAAATACCTACTAGACAAAGCAGAGTGAAGGAGCTCTCCTATTGGGTATGAGGAAACTAAGTTAAATCAAGAAGGAACCTTCGAAATCTCATCCAAGAAAAATTACTCAGTGTCTATTGTACCTAGGTGAAGATAAAAAGATGGAGATTTTCTGCTCCTTTCATGTCTTCCCAAAATCTTTCCATCAGCAATATGATATACAGTTGGCCTCTTCCATCCTTCTTTTAAAAATTTTTATAAAATTTTATTTATAGAATAAAACAAGGAATAAAATACACAAGTAAAATAAGGGTATAGACAATTTAATATCTCTCTGGCATAATTCCAAAGTGTTCTCCTCTCTCATTTTTCTTCTTGAAACTAGATGCCACTTTTCAACAATCAGGTGATTCAAGACAATTCCAGTGTCATCTGCTTTCAGAAAGAGAAGTATGGAAACTGAATGTAGGTAAAAACAGTATTTTTAACCTTTATTATTGTTTCTTTCTTTGTTTGTTTGTTCCTTTGGGTTTTCTCCCATCAGATCTTATTTTTCTTGCATAGCATGACCAATATGGAAATACATTTAGAAGAATTGCACATGTTTAACCTGTTTAGGAAAGCATGGGAAGAAAGGGAGAGAAGAGAGGGAGAGAAGAAAAATTTGGAACACAAGCTTTTGCAAAGGTAAATATTGAAAACTATTATTGCATGTATTGAGAAAAATAAAGTACTATTAAAAATTTAAATTAAATTTTAAAAAGAAGAAAAAAAGATTGTTGTGAGGATCAAATGGGATGATATTTGTATTTAGCACAGTACCTGGCCTATAGTAGGTGTTATAAAAAATTCTATCTATGATGATGATGATGATGATAACAATGATGATGGGGCTGATGATGTTCAAGGTGAGTTTGATTTTGGAAGTGGACAAAAGTAATAAGATGTTGCATATACCATGAAAATGATATATACCAATATATAGTAATATATATTGATATATATATATAGCAATAATTTTCCAGTTTATTAAATAATGGGGGCTAAGGCCAAGAGAGTCAAGTTTCTAAAGTAGAGTGACTCCAAAGATAGTGGTGACATTCACAGAAGTGGGAGCATTAGAAGGATAGAAGGTCTGGGAGGAGAATATAATCTGATGACATATGGACAACATTGCCAAAGAAAGATGTTCAGAATAGGTAAGTCCTAATCATCCTAAAAATAACCTCAACTCCCTCTCTTGGAGAATCCTTTTTAATTGCAAGACTCTATTTACATTGCAGCATATTTATTTTGTGGCCAACTACAATTATTATTTCATAATATTGAGCAAAATAATATCAAGAATTGCATTATTTGATAGAGGTTTATGCAAAACTGAGAGTCAGCTTCAAATTGATGATAGGTACAATAATGGTTAGGGATAAAAACACTAAGGAAGAAAAGGTAAAGGGAAAATAGTGCTGAGGATGGATTTCAGCACATCTGTTACATTTTGGAGAGGATTCTTCCTTTCATTTAGGAAAAAGGAAGGGATGTCAGTACATATAAGGAGAATTTAGTAGATTTAGGAGGCTTGGGATAATAAAACCAGATGCAATTAATTTTTTTTCTGTTTTGTGAATCTTCTCTCTTTCTCTACTTTTTGGTACAGTATTTGTGCTTCATTTTCTTGTTGTGGATTGTGTAAGGAATTCAGTGCTTAGTATAGTTCCTGCCACAAAGGAAGCAGGAATTATTATACAATTACATAATGATATATATTATATGAAAATATAATAATATTATATATATATATATCATATACAGTGTATCATATAATATGTATTTTATGTATACTATAATAATATACAATTATAATAATTAGTAGTAATTGATAAATAGATTGATTGAATTTGGTCCTCTCTATTCCTGCCCTATAATATGGATCACACATTTCTGGGATCATTTTTTCATCGTCACGAATACAGATATCTAGTCCAGTGCCTCATGAATAAACCTCCTGTGTGTACGTGTTTGTGCATGTGTTAGTTGTTGTTGTTGTTGTTGTTGTTTAGAAATTTGTTGAAAGATTTTTCAATGAAATGACAATATTCCTTATTGTAAGATGGGAGTAAAATTTGCTCCTCCTTCCTGCTCTAATGTATTATCGTGTGACTAAATTACAAAAAGGAAATTAATCAAAGTATAGTAAGATACTAAAAGAGGGGCTCAGCATATACAAGTATTTAATAAATTATGTCCTTAACCTATAGCACAATGTCCCCAAAGATTATGGATTCGCAGAGACCAAATCAATTTATTTGGGAAATTCAAAGGGTCAATATCTTTCCTTGGAATATGCTCACAAAACAATTTTTCAAAAGAGTAATATTCAAAACAACGCTTCAGATGGCTTCGTGTCCACAACTCTCACTCAAACATTCAAGAAAAACTTCAGATATAGAGTATAGAGAGGCCTTTATTTCTACCATCACAGAAAATGCATATGATGCAAAAGACTCAGATGAGCCAGAGAAATACAGAAGCAATTATTGTCCAAATAGCAAATCATAAATTGCTGGGCTCAACACCTCTCATAGTCTTCTCCCTGTTGTTCTCAAAGGCAAAGACAGCAGAATACAACTCAACATTATCCCATGTGTTTCTCAAATCTACATCAGTAGAAGAATTCACAGTGCTACTACGACTGACAGAGTCCAGATTTCTTGATCATTCTTTTCACTACCACAGTTTCAGCTCAGTAAAACTACTGAGTTTTAGTGATTAATGTTCAGGCGATTTCCTATTTTCTCTCTGTTTTAACCCTTCAAAGTACACTGTAAGGAACTGAAACATCTTCACCCAAACCTGATTGGGCTGAAGAGAGAAGCCAAGGAGAAATGCTAAGCCATCACTGAGAGAATCTGGCTCAGTAGCTATTAAATAAAATAATAGTCTGTGATTTTTATTAATTATATTTTGGTGTATAATTTTTATTTGTAGAAAAAAATTAAAATATTAATTTCCTTTAGGCTAGTTGTTTTGTTATATTGGGCATGCAATATCTCCTTCATAATTCTCTTATGTTTTAATTGTTTTAGAAATAGGCATATTCTTGGGGAAAAAGATCATTTTGATAATCCTACCCAGTGCACCCTTGATTTTCATATTCCTCAGACTATAAATGATAGGATTCATAAATGGAGGCAATATTATGTAAATCATTGACATCAGAAGATTCTGCACTGGGGAATTGTCTGATAAAGGACTGAAGACTGTGATCATGCCAGCAAGAATAAATAAAAGGAAGATAATGAGTTGAGGTGAACAGGTAGACAAAGCTTTGTAGCGCCCTTCCTCAGAGGGTATTTTAAATACAGTGGAGAAGATATAAGTATAGGATATAACTAAAAAGCCAAAGCAGAATAAAATTAAAGTGAAACTGGTGGCAAGGAGTATATACTCAGTATCACGAACCTCAGAAGATGAGACTTTCAAGACATGAGGGATGTCACAAAAAAACTGATGGATCACATTGGATCCTGAGAAAGGCAGACGGAACATGTTCCCTGTGTGTGCAGCTGAATAGATGAGCCCACTGACCCATGAACCAGTTGCTGCCCAAAGACAATGGAATGGTGTCATGGTGACCCCATAGTGCAAGGGGTGGCAAATGGCCACAAAGCGGTCATAGGACATCACCACAAGCAAAGCAATTTCTGTTGCCCCAAAGAAGATAAAGAAGAAAACCTGAGCAGCACAGCCCAGGAGAGAAATGGATTGATTACCTGTCAGAGAACTCACAATGAATTTAGGAAGAGTGACTGAGATGAAGCCAAGATCCAACAGGGAAAGATTGCTCAGAAAAAAAATACATTGGTGAGTGAAGTTGTGGATCAGTGACAATGGCAGTGAAAGTGAGGAGATTCCCCATCAGGGTTGCAATGTAAATCAGCAAGAAAAGAATGGCGTGCAAGACCTGCAGCTCTCGGATGCTGGAAAACTCCATAAGGAAGAATTCCATGATGATGGTACAATTGCTCATGTTGTCCAGGGTCCTGAAATTCATCTTGTAACAACATGAATAAGGATTATCAAATTCTAGAAGGAAATAATAGAGGCACTTTATTACCCAGACAAGTCATGAACTTCAATTTATTCTTACTTACCATCTTAGAGAGGTAATCAGAACATTTTGAAAAGCTGGTAATACGACCATCATCCGGCAATCACATTCAATCCATGAACTGAAAACATATGCATCATTGTGCAGACTGGGCCTTTGTCAACTGATTTACTCAATAGGACCTTTACTCCTGACCCATCCTATATACACTTCTGCACACACACACACACACACACACACACACACACACACTGCACTACAATCCTGAGATTATTCTTTTTTGTAAGATACTAGCATGACCTGATACAAAATGTATCTGTATACATACAGAGATCCTAGATGATTAGAGAGATAGATAGATAGATGATAGACAATTTGTCAATTGCTTTGTATTTCCAGAAACATTGTCCTGACTAAATTTTAAGTTTTAGGTGAGATTTCAGGCACCTTGACACTATTACATACACATATGCATGTCAATTCTCTAATGTGTCAAAGTCCTAGTTTCTGTTTCAGCCTTTTAGGAAGGAGGAACGTACCTCAAATCTCTACAAAATGGGCAGAAGCTCTTTAATATATAACTAAAGGATTGCTGAAGTCCTCGAGGAAGTCATTTGGAGGGAGCTTTTAAAGTGAATCACAGGGTTACAGACTCAGTTGCATGGGATATTAGAAATCTTGGGCCCAACTCCTTTAAAAGACAGCCTTGAAAGATACAGAACTATTTTGGGTTGGTACAGATAATGTGTTGCAAAGCCAATTTGTAATCTCAAATCTTCATAAAGCAAATGTAGCATTCTTTCTTTTTGACTACTCAAAGGTTAGCCCTAATTGGTTGTTTTAAGTCTTTTAATTTTATCTTGAGAATAATTAGGGTAGGGAACACTGTCTCCAGGAAAAGCAAACAAAAGTCTTTCTTAACATTAAGGTATTGTATTCTTGTTTATTCTTGTAGTTATTTGTTATTGTAGTAAAAAAAATCATCACTGATTAAAAATGGTTTTGATAGTATAGTATATTCCATTTTCCTCTTTGCCCCACTAGTAATCTCTAAAGATTTGCTGTGAAGATTTTTGTTTCCGATAGATTTACTGTATTGCTATCTGAAATCTACATTCATCACCCTGACTTTATTAATTTAAATAATCAATTTTAGTGTATTAATTCTTCTAAATAACACTAATAACCACATCACTGCTAGAATACACTTTTTCCTATCTCACCTTAACAACTTGGATTATTTCATTTATTTTCCCCCATTTTGGAGCATGTGATTTTTGGTAACAGGAGATTTGTGTTTCAATCAAAGATTCAAAAGTCCAAGACATTAAAAAAGAGAACATTTGCTTATCTGTTATTTTTTATATGTGAAATCATTGTCTTGTTCTTTAGATAGATGGTTAGATAGATAGATAGATAGATAGATAGATGGATTGATGGATGGATATATACTTGATATGTAATATGGATTTTCTAATAATAATATTTAAAGAGATCTTTGATTTTATCAAAGTAGGAGGTTATACCAGGAAAGAAAATCTCTCCTTCAACTTCAGTGATATCAACCTATAATAGTTATAATTGCCTCAAGTTTTGAAAATATAAAGGGATTTGGAGAGATGCACAAAAAAGAGTTTCTTTCACAATCTGAATTTGAATCCAAGTCTTTCCAGCAGAATCATTTCTCTAGCTAATTTCATGCCTCCTGTTAAACATCAATGATAGTGATAATATTAATTATAATGATAATAGAAGTTATTGTGTATTTTCACAAAATATGTTCATAAAAAGTTAGATTTTTCAAAACACTTTATCCAAAGGAACTCATTCATTGGATACTTATCTTATCCCACTAGAATAAAAATTTGTACAGTTTATCCTAACCTGCACTATAGGTAGTATCTATTTATGTGGGATAGATAATAGATATTATATTATATATGGAATATATAATATAATATATAAGAACTAATGATTAACTAGTATTCTTTGCAAAATATTTCTAAGAGCATATTCTCAGCCTAAACTCTGCGAGATCCTGCAAGTATTATACTCATGTTATGGATGAGAAATTTAAGTGCAGAACATTTAAATGATATCCTCAGTTACACAGTTACTATGCATATGTGCAATATGCAATACGACCATCATCCGGCAATCACATTCAATCCATGAACTGAAAACATATGCCTGAAAACAGATTAAATGCCTTGTCATCAGTTACATAGCGTCTTTATCCTAGAAGAATGATTTAAGCTGCAGTTTTCCTAAATTCAAGACTACTGTACCATAATGGCTAGAGTTCAATGTACATTTCTTATACCCATTAACTAAACAAATTGGGCATTCAGAAATTCAATATCAAATAAAATTATACCTGAATGAAGAGGTGTAGCATTTCTCCTTTCCAGACTTTGTATTGATTGCTTTTCTTTACCACATCACATATGCAATGATTACTTCTTTCCTCACTGTCTTGGTTCTGTTCTCATTCGGAGCTTCAGAGAACAAAGGAAGTTGAAATTGTAATATGAAAGACTGTGCCTGATTTGCTGAAATAGTTGATAAACCTTATATGAGCAGAAACATATTGTGCAATATCCTTTAGAGAAATACTTTCTGAAGTCCCCAACGGAGCCAAAGTTATACTCTCAGCCTTCTAAACCACAGATTCTCTGGCATTTCCCTTGAGTACAATTAGTTGAGGTAGAGGTCTTTTAATAATAATAATAATAATAATAATAATAATAATAATTTTATTAATTTCTAGTCCATGAGGATCTTCCATTCAATCTGGTCCAAAATGGAAGTCTACTTAAGTTGATTTCTTTTTAAGTGTACTTCAAAGGAAACATTTTCATTGGAAAAATATTGAGTCTATTAAGATAGTCAAATCTATCTTTCTACCTATACCCTATATATGTATATATTTATGTGCCCATATAGACACCTGTATATATAGATATATGTATAATATATATAGCATATGTGTGTCTCTGTATATTTATACATACACACACATATATAAGCATATGCATTGCATGTATATACTTTGAATGTGCTTTTTTATATTCTGTCTAAAATTTAATAGAATGCGTGCTGCATTCGAGCAGTTATCATGTTTCCTATTTAAAAGATCCTATTCAAATAAACTTCCAGTTCTTAGCCCTCCTTGTTCCTACCCTTTCCAGTCTATCCTTTACTCAGCTATGATATGGGTCTTCCCAAAGCACAGATCTGAACATGGGATTCTCTATTTTATAAGCTTGACAAAAAGGATCCCTTTGATATGGCCAAAAGAAGTATGGTAGTTGCCCTTCCCTGCTCCCAAATTTCTAATTTCATTGTGCTAGTATTTGCATGTATTTGCATACACACACACACACACACACACACACACATTTTGAACCAAAATCCTACCTACTATAATTTCTTTATATGTTTGTCTATATGGATGCATATGCATATAAATATACACTCACACATACAGACATGAATGAAATATTAATTATTTGCCCCCCCCAAAAGCCCACACATTTTTATCTATACAAAATATATTATGTGTTTATAGAGTTCTTTATACATTTTATACACATATAAATACATAATATGCACAACAAATATATAAATACAAAGGAGATGACAAATTAATGAAGTAGGGTCAATCCTTTTCTTCATTTACAACTTGTTGACTTTTACCACCTCTTCTCATAAGTTAAGTCATATCAAACCCATGAACAAAACAATTTGAAGGAGATTTTTACTCCTTAAAAGGAATCCCAGATACTTACAAGGGCAGAGCCAAGATAGTGGATGGTAAAAGCACTCAACTGAGCCCTCCCAATATTTTCCAGCAAACAATTTAAAAATAACGCTTTCAATCAAACTCTAGAGTGGCAGAGTCAACAAGAGGTCAGAGTGAGACAGTCTTCCAGGATAAAACAACTTTGGAGTTTGGAAAAAGACACCTGTGGTATTGGGATAGAGGCTGACCCAAAGACCACAGGGATAAAATATCAGTGGCAGGACTTGATGGGGAGCTAAATTTGGGAACTACCAGAACAGAGATGGCAAGGGGATCTGACAACGAAAGAGACTACAGGGGACTTCTGTGCTCACTCTCCATGCAGGACAAAACACTGTTTGGCTACTCCAGTGCATAGAACCACTTCTGAGTCATAGTTCAAGAATAGGGAGAAGCAGTTTCTATCAATAGAGAATGGGAGCCCTGAGGGGCATTAGCTTTCAAGTCCCAAGGGAGCAGTGACACTTCCTGGGTAAAGACAATGGGGTAGCCCAAAAGAGTTGGGATTGCATCTCTCTAGAAATCACAGGACTTGGAAGCCCCAAAATCTTATACACTCAGAATTTGCTTTGAAAACATTTGTATGTTTGTCAAATTATTCCTTCTCTAAGTGCCTCACCTAGGAGGAATCTGGTCTTTGAAATCTTCTTAGTCAATGTCTATAATGCCTGGAGATCTCTTCATCAGTCAATATCAAACATGTCCAAGTTCCTAGATTGCTCTATCCCAACCCTAAACAAAGGAAGTATTCCATAAAAGTTTTGTGATTGGCCTTCTGAGAGCATTTCCAGCTTTGACCTCTTTGTGCCTTTCAGAAGCCACTTTGGAACACAAAAGATACTTCTTGATTTTCTTAATGGTTCACCATTTTTAAAAAAACTTATTTGGAGAACCACATTTCAGGACAGAGAGAATTTGGATTGAAGATATGAGAAATAACGATGATAAATAATAACAAATATTTCCTCTCAGATATTATTATAAGTATCATAAACCTAGATGCTTTAATAATGTGGTTTCTGATCATTTATTCTTTTTTCTTGGTTAATTCTACTCCTGACACCAATCCATTCTAGAAAGAATTGTCTTTATTTAGGCAAGTAATCTCAAGATTTCTCTGCCCTATAATTTACTCATTCTTACAAAGAAGGCCTTAATCATACATTTAGTCTCCATAGAAATTGATACTTGTTTTTATATGACATGACACACAGTGTGTTATAAAGCAATACAATGGTAAGGGGGCCTCCACAGGTACCAAAGTCCTAGTGTTGAGGAATGGTCTTATGTGGCCCAAAGAAAGGAAGAATAGACATCTCTGTCTTTTTCTCCTCATATTCTTCTTCCAGGGAGCTGATAGGTGTGGACACAGGAAGTTGGAGCCCCTATCACTCTACTTTGCTTAGATGGGGTACTAAAATAAAGTTATATCTGTGTGTTTCCTTAAATATTATCAGTCTAGGAGGTATGATTGGGTTCAATCTAACTTCTAATCCATTGTCAGTATTATTGAGAGAAAGGTGACTAATCCGAGATTTGACCCTTTTCTACATGACATGCCCATAATGAACACACAAAGTAAATTGAGGAAGAAATTATCCAAATCATAGCAAAATTAGAAATCCGAAGAACCATATAAAAGCATACGTACTAGACAATGTAAAGAGAAGGTATTCTTCTGGTGGGAGAGAGGTAACTCAGATCAATCAAGATAAAACCTTCTAAATCTCACCCTAGAAAAATTATTCATTGTGTCTGTTATATCTGGGTGGAGATAGGAGACAATGGAGATTACCTGCTCTTTTCATGTTTTCCCAAGACCTTTCCATTAGCAATATGATGCAGGCATGGCCTCTCCCATCTTTTTCTTTTTTAATTTTTATTTAAGTTTAAATTTATGAAATAAACAATCAAAAACATATGTAAAACAAGGATACAGGCCTCTTGTATACCTCTTTAGCATAATTTCAGATATTCTACTCTCTCATCTTTCTTCTTCAAACTAGAAGTCACTTTTCAAAAATAAAATGATTCAAGACAATTCCAGTAGACTTTTGAGGTAAAGTGCTATCCTTGTCCAGAGAGAAAACTATGGAGACTGAACGTTAATCAAAACTTAATACTTTTTCCTTTCTTGCTGTTGTTGCTTCTTTGTTCTTTGTGGTTTTTTCTCCTTTTGATCTTATTTGTGATCTTATGTTCCTTCAGTGAAGGTACCTTTGACTTGGATATTCAATTTATTTACAGGAAAAAAAGATAGATGACAATATGAGAAGTAAAAAAATAAAAAGTAAATTTTTTAATTACAAGATAAAAATAAAGAAGGAGAATGCCATAACATATTTAATCATAACTGGTTGTCATTTACAATTTAGCAAAATTTTCTCATGGTAATATTATTTTGGAACTTGCAAAGGAAAGAAATCAACTCTTACTGAGCTTATTTTACTAGACAATTAGCTCAGGAAACTTTTTTTCCTTTCTTTTTTCCTTCCAAAATAAAAACAGACATGTAAAAAAAAAGATAATTTAAGAGAAAAATGAGAATTTACAGTTTTTAAAAAAATCAACTAAAAACAACAAAAATGAAGTCACCATTAGATTTTCTTGGACTAGGGTGAAAGATGTTCTCAATTGCTACCGAGTTTTAATTACGGAATGGGTGCAGCCTCAGTCAAACTGAAACCCGTTGAGGACCTTTGCTTAAATAGACCAAGGTCTTCCATTTCATCCAGGGATGTCTCTAGTCATCTTGATCTATATCTGGCTGCTGAACCCAGAAAGCTCTGGAGGGGAAAGTGAGGCAGGCGCATGGCCCTCACTCTCTTCAATCCAAATCACTTGAGTGTCATGGCATCATCTCCCTGATGTCATGGTCCTCTGACTTAATATCGTCATCTATCTCAAGCTCTTGAGCAGAAAATGAGCCCTTAATCAATGCTTTTTCTCTATCTGTCCATCCATCGATCCATAAATCCATCATTCAAACCATTCATACTGCAATTTTTCTGTACCTCGGTCTCTCTCTGTGTTCCCCCCATTAATAATGAAATAAATTTTAATAAAATGCCTTCTGAATAAAAGATGCTTTGCTAGGTAGTAGGTAAATATAAAGTTAAGGAAAAGAAGATTTCCATTCTCAAAAAGTTTGAAATTAAAATGCATTAATTTAAGAAGCAACTACTTTAAGCGAAAATAATTTGCTAAGTTCTAGGGATATATATGAAGGCCAAAATGAAACAGTCTTTGCCATCAAGAAGGTCCTAAGTCCTATTGACTAAATGTAATGAATCCCCTGAGGTGGATGCATGTTTTAAGTTAACACTAGATAATTCCCTTTCACAAGAAATGATTTCCATATTTTTATAATTGAAACTTCAAATTTTGCCAGAATACACAAGATGACTTCAAGGGAGCCATTATTTGTTCCAATTGACTGAACCGTATGCTATTGGAAAAAGAACACAGAATTAACTAGGAAAGAAAGGACATTTATACTTCTAGTTGTGATAGAAAATTAAATGCACTAAGTCTAAAGGAAGAAATAATATAGCAAATTAAATGTGATGAAAGATCACTTGCGGCTTGAAAGATGAGTAAAGACTTTGTGAAAAATCACAATTTTAAAGCAGAGGTAGAGGGACTATGGTGCTCATCAAGCCCAATCTTCTCACTTTACAATTGAGCAAACTGAGGAACAAAGCATTTGATTTTCCAGGGAACTACTATATGCACATGAGTGTGTATGTATATGTACAAATATTTGTGTGTATTTGCATCTGTATATAGTTATATATCTGAATGATACGTAGATCTTCAACATGCAAAGACATAGAAGGACATGATAGGTGGAAGCAAAAGAATGACAATGAGAAGGCAAGTAATAGACTAAGGCACTGAGAGAGGCAGAAACCATCCTGATGGCTTTTTGGTTAAGTTCATCTAACTGCCCAGGGCTGTGTTCCATCCATTTCTTTGAGGACATTGTTACACAAAGAAAATAGGTGGAAATGAAGATAATCCCGCTATAGACAATAGCACTTGCAGGCCAGATCTATGTTATAGGAAAATAATGATGCTTTCACACCGTCCCATGAAACATTTCAGCTAAGGGGTTGTTTTTTTGGGTACTATTATTTTTGTTGACATCTCTCCCTGTTTTAGGCTACCTCATGGGTTACCTTATACATTTGATATGCCAAATATATATTCTTCAGTGTTTTTAAGTTTTCTTTTGTTTCTTTTTTAAATTTTTGTTGTTTTGCTGAAGCATTTGGGGTTAAGTGACTTGCCCAGAGCCACAGTAAGAAGCTAGGAAGTGTTAAGTGTCTGAGACCAGATTTGAACTCAGGTCCTCCTGACTTCAGGGCTAGTGCTCTATCCCTTGGCCACCCAGCTGCCCCGGCTTTTACGTTTTCAAGGATGAATGTTTCTTGAGAAAAAACATCCTCCTGATCATCTTACCCATGGCAGCTTTGACCTTCTGGTTCCTCAGACTATAGATGAGAGGGTTCAGCAGGGGAGGCAGTGTTGTGTAGGCCATTGCAGTTAAAAGGTTTTGGATAGGGGATGTGTCTGATGAGTCCTTGAGGACTGCAATCATTCCAGACGCAAGAAATAATATGAGGATTATCAACTGAGGGGAACAGGTTGAAATGGCCTTGTAGCGTCCTTCTACAGAAGGAATCTTTAACACCCTGGAGAAGATGCGAGCATAAGTGGCAATTAAAAAGGCAAAGCAGCCTGACAAACAGCACAAGCTTGCTATAAGTAATACAAATTCAGTATTAAACACATCAGAGGTCAAGACTTTCAAGACATGAGTGATGTCACAGAAAAACTGGTGGATCACATTGGATCCTGAGAAGGGCAGGCGGAACATGTTCCCTGTGTGTACAGCTGAATAAAGAAGCCCACTGAGCCACGAGCCAGCTGCTGCTCGGAGACAACGTGCTGGAGTCATGATGATCCCATAGTGGAGGGGCTGGCAGATGGCCACGAAGCGGTCATAGGACATGGCCAGCAGCAAAGCATACTCTGTGGCTGCAAAAAAAAAAAAGAAGAACATCTGGGCAGCACAACCCAGGATAGACAGGGACTGAACGCCACACAAGGTATTCACAATGAATTTAGGAAGTGTGACAGAGATGTTGCCAATATCTACAAGGGATAAGTTACTCAGGAAAAAATACATAGGACAGTGAAGGTGTGGGTCAGTGATAATTGCAGCACATGTGAGAAGATTCCCCAGGACGGCTGCCAGGTAAATCAGCAGGAACAATACAGCGTGTAAGATCTGCAGCTCCCGCAAGCTGGAAAACTCCATGAGGAGGAATTCTGTGATGATTGAGAAGTTGCCCATCCCTGCTGCTGTGCTGTAACTTAACTGAAAATAAATGAATGTTTAAGTATCAGGGGGGCTCAAAATTGTTGAAGAGAAGAAAGAATTTTAAAAAACTTATTCAGCTAGAAGTTGGAAATTATTCTGTCCCATTAAACTTGAACTAAAGCAAAATTACATGATATTTTAAAGTCAAAACCAGTGGAAGGCAGAACTTATAGGAAAAAACAACAAGGCTAATTCTAATAGCTCTGGAACCAAATTTTAAATAATTAGTCCTATAGAATGACCAGAGGAGGTTATACGTGATAAACATTAGGAAAGTGAACCCCCCCCAAAGATAAAAGAGAGAACATCACCTCCAAAGGTAGAAATGGATTTTGTATTGGTGCACATACAAACACATATGTGAGCACATGCACATATACATTTATACATATATAAATTCTTGTATTTTTGTACCTACATCTATATATATATATATATATATATATATGTATATTACTTTCTCTATAGATATATACTATTATATCTATACATTTATATATATATGTATATATATATATTTCTATCTATAAATCTTAAATTGAGAAAGAGAAAGACATAGACAGTGACAGAGAGAGAACAGGACGGGGGGAAGTTGAGGGAAAGATTATCATTTCTACTCCATATTCCAAATCACAAAATTGGCTTCAAAGCACTCTGACTTTATATACAATTGAGATAATTTCATTGACAATATTGTTTCACAAGATGGTCAAACAAGCCCCAAACTGATTCAATTTTTTCATACAAAGTAACTAAGACCATTGGTACTAAGGTTGGAACCTGAAACCAATTATTATGACTCTAAATGCAGATGCCCTCAGAAAGAAAAATAAAAATAAAAATAGTGATATTAATGTCAATTTTCATTTCTGTCCAACTCTCCATGATCCCATATTGGAGTGGTTTGTCATTTCCTCGTCTAATTCATTTAACAGATAAGAAAATAAGACAAAGAGGATTAAGAAACCTGCCCAGGATCACAAACAAGTAAGTATCTGAGGTCAAATTTAAACTCATGAAATTGAATCTTCATGTTTTCAGATTCAGCACTCCTTATAGTGCTCTTCAGCTGCTCAGTTACTATGTCCCCTAATTCAAATGGTCAATAGATATTGTTTAAGATTTATGTCATAGTCTTAAACAAAAGAGAATCTCACACAATGAAACGCCATCTCTTCCAAAATGAGTCTCATATTTGTTCGTTTCTTCCCTTTGCTAATCTCATCTCTCTAGTCCATCTTTCATGTGCTTGACAGGCATTTCAAGAGCTCTGATTCTGAGTTTACACATAAGAACTGGTCACCCTATTACTGCTCAGATGTTGTTTTTCCTTCTTGCTAAGACTGTCCACATTAGAAACATGGCTGTCTGAAAAAACAAACAAATAGACGTCCCCTTTCTGCTCCCAAACTGAATGGCCATCTTCAGCAGGCTTTTGGTTCATCAGGTGAAAAATTCCCACCTAAATAAATTCCCATTATCCTTACTTGGAATCTTTTCTATAACTAAGGTGAAGGTTTTTCCTTATCCTTCCAAGGGAATCTCTCCTCTAGTTAGAGAAAATCTAGGCAGAAGCTAGCACAAGAGACATCTGGTTCAAAAAATAGAAGATGGAACTGGGAATAAAAGAAATATAATTTTCACAGTTAATTTTACCCCTTTCTAAGAATTTCACTGTCACTTTTTCATGTTTCCCTTTTAGCACCAAGTCAAGCATTGAGAAAATTAGCAGTTTTGACAAAATAGTCTACACTTCCCCTTCCAGAGCCAACATTTATGATTGCTATAATTTCTGCATAATATTTCTTATTGTGTAAAAGGAATCTATTTCCCTAGGTCAGCTGTTCTGAGGATGAACTAATTTACTTTGAAAAGGAGTTACTAATGCATTTTATTAATGATTTTATTTCCATAGGCACCTAATGGAGAAAATCTGTGTTTACCAATGCAGATGGACAAGACATGAGAGGAATGATGGAGAAGATAGAGATAGAGAGACAACTGATAGAGAAATAAATGGATTAGAGCAGCTAAGTAGTGCAGTGGATAGAGTACCAGTCCTGAAGTCAGGAGGACCTCAAATCTGGACTCAAACACTTAATGCCTTCCTAGCTGTGTGATCCTTGGCAAATCACTTAACCCCAAATGCCTCAGCAAAAAAAAAAATAATAATAATAATGGATATCTATCCATTATATATATCCTATCTGTCCATATATAGATGGTTGCTACCTTTACAGCAGCAGAAGTATTGATAGAAGGACACAGAATATACATATGTGTATGAATCTATGTAAACACAAATGTGTTTTACAGATATAAATGCATATGACTTCTGTATTCATCAAATAGTGTGTATATAATCTTATGTGTGTTTATATGTATGGATATGTATCTAATCAATAAATTAGATAGAAGACAGAAAGGCGATTGAAACATTAGCTAGATAGATAGACAGATGAGAGATAGATAGATAGATCAACATGTATTATCATTCCATTTCATAAACATATGTCTAGACCTTGTCTACTTTCCCAACATTTTCCTCAAATATTAACTCCCAAATCAACACTAGAATTCTTTCCCTATTCTTCTAAATATCCCTTCATTTAATTTCACAGTTGAATCATTTAAACAGCATTGCTAAAATTCACTGCCCCCAATTTAATGACCAACCATAATCTCACCTCCTGCCCTATAGGTATAACTATATGCATTCACTTGCAGCAGAGGTACCCGTATGCGCGCGCGCGCGCGCGCACACATACACACACACACACACACACACATTCATCCTTACAAAAACAAAATAGATATTGTGCCTCATGCATCTCTTTCCCTCACTTAATTAAAAGTGAGACCAAAATCACAGCCCTAGAATTCTTAAAGGATAACATGATAAAGCACAATTGTTTCAGGTCATGTCAACACTCTACAAATTTTAATTTTCATTGAGAAATGAGTGATATTTACTTTATTTCCTGCACATTTAATTGTCCATTTTCCAGTCAGAAAAAATTAGGAAATCTAGCATCTACATCAAGCAATTCAAATGTGGTTTTTACCTGAAAAAGTTACTATAGGTCATATATTTTGAAACTACTTGGGGTTAGGGTTAATTCCTGAGAACCTCAGTGATGTCCATCATCTCTATCTGAATATCTCTTTCAGATATGATGATAGGAATGGAAACAAAACTGGAAAGAAGCTTAGAGCTCAATTATCTAAGGGCTTAATTTGCAAAGAAATGACAGAGACATTGAGTGATTGACTCGAAATTCTCCAGTTTGTAAATCACAAAGTCAGATTTAAATAATTGTCTTGGGCTTCCAAATTCAGCACTCCATCCAGTGAATGTATTCACAAGTCCAATCCATCTTTTCTTCAACAAAAATTAAGTTAAAGATGAGGGAATGGAGGAAACACAAAGGAAGTTAGAACTGACACATACCTACCATACCCTTTAGTAATTTTTGAAGTGTTCCATCATAAAGGTTAAGCTACAAATAAACAAAGTGTAGCAAAAGGTCCTTGTGATCAGCATTTCAGTTTTGCAATTAATGAAAGATAAAACTAGGGTCTATCACGATAGAACAAAACCACAATTATGGCTCACGTTTCCCTAGTATTTTGAATACTCACAAGATATGTACAAAATCTCTGATGAGCCTCAACTTGATTCTGTGAACTACAAAGATATTATGCACATGTTACAAGTTTTATTAAGGAAACACTGAGACTTATGCATAGTCAAGTTACAGTAAGTTAACATGTGCTTTTGTTAAGTGATTACTCTGTTCCAGACTATGTGGTTAGCATTGGTGTTACAAAGAAAGGTAAAGCTACACCCAGAGAGAGAACTATGGGAAACGAGGATGGACCACAAAGCATTTCCACTCTTTCTGTTATTGTTTGCTTTCATTTTTCTTTTCCTTCTCAGGTTTTTTTTTTTACTTTCTTTCTAGATCCGATCTTCCTTGTGCAACAAGATAACTGTATAAATCTGTATACATATATTGATTTTAACATATTTAATATGTATTGGACTACCTGCCATCTAGGGAAGGAGGTGGGGGGAGGAGGGGAAAAGTTGAACAGAAGGTGCTTTGCAAGGGGCAATGTTGAGAAATTACCCATGCCTAGGTTTTGTAAATAAAAAGCTATAATAAAAAAAAACAAAGAAAGGTAAAGACACCCTGACTGCAAAAAACTTGTCAAAAAGGAAAAGAAAACAAATAAATAAGGACATACAGATGATATAGACAGGCACAATTAGATATCATCTCTGAAAAAAGCCAAACTTGCGAAAGAGCCAGAGGCAGAACTCAGACTAAGGTCTTATTTAATTCCAACCTACCATACTACCCACACCAAGATACAAACTACAAAATAGAATTACTGAGAAATCATTCCCATGATTGTGACTTCACACATTAAGTACTTGAACAAACTGACCAGTGACGAAGGAAAATTATCATAGCCATCATGAAAAAGACAAAACCTGAGTTATTTGTTGTGAGGTGCATACTTCTTGGTACATGATGTCATTGTCCATTGCACTCTCTTCGCATTAAACATTTCTACACATAATCTGGAGACTCTTTCTTTCCTCACCAATTCATTCCATTCTTACCAGCAGATTCAAAGGTACTCAAAATCTAAATCTCTGAACCTGCAGGCATTATGAAGATTTTGAGTGATTTTTATAGAACTATGAAATACATTGCCCAGTGTCTTTGGGAGAAAGTGTTGCAAAATCACCAGAGTATTCAAGGTAAACATCACCATGCCCTTGGTTTCTATGGATTCTCTGACCCATCCCTTGAGTATAATTAGATAGGGCACAATCTTTTTCATAAACAACAAAGTGAAAACCATTCTCCCTTAATCTCATTAAATATCAGCCACAACAATGTGTGTAGCAGCTCTTTTTGTGTTGCAAGGAAGTGGAAAGTGAGTGTGTATCCATCATTGGGGAATGGCTGAATAAGTTATGGTATATGAATGGAATGGATTTTTTTTTAATTTTAAAGCTTTTTATTTTCAAAACATATGTGTAGTTTTCAACATTCATCATTGCAAAACCTTCTATTCCAATTTTTTCCTTCTCTCCTATTCTCCATTCTCTCCCCTAAATGGCAAGTAATCCAATATATATTAAATATGTGCAGTCTTTCTACATGTATATTTCCACAATTTGCTGCATAAGAAAAATCAGATTGAAAAGGGGAAATGAGAACAAAAACAAATGCAAGCAAATAACAACAAAAAAGTGGAAAGAATATGTTGTGATTCACACTCAGCCCCCACAATCCTTTCTCTGGGTGCAGATGACTCTCTTCATCCCAAGGCCATTGCCACTGGCCTGAATCACCTCACCATTGAAAAGAGCCACGTCCATCAGAATTGCTGTGTACAATGTGTTCTTGGTTCTGCTCACTTTTTAGCATTGGTTCATGCATGTCTCTCCAGGCCTTTCTGAAACCATCCTGCTGATCATTTCTTATAAAGCAATAATATTTCATAACATGCATATATCACAACTTATTTAGCCATTTTCCAACTGATAGGCATCCACTCAGTTTCCAGTTCCTTGCCCTACAAGAAGGGATCCTACAATATCTACAGATCCAGTAGAGGCACTGCTGAAGCAAAGGATATGCACAGTTTAATAGCCTTTTGGACATAGTTCCATATTGCTACTGGATCAGGTCAGAACTCTACCAACAATGGATTGGTATTCCTGTTTTCCCACATCCTCCCCAACATTTATCATTATCCTTTTCTGTCATCTTACCCAATCTGACAGGTGTCTAGGAGTACCTCAGAATTGTCGCAATTTGCATTTCTCTGACCAATAGTGATTTGGAGCATTTTTGGATATGATCACAAAGGGTTTTAATTTCTTCTTCTGAAAATTATCTATTCATATCCTTTGATGATTTATCTATCACAGAATGGCTTGTCTTCCTATAAATTTGAGTCAGTTACTTATATATTTTGGAAATGAGTTTTTCTCAGTTTACTGCTTCCCTTCTAAACTTGTCTTCATTAGTTTTATTTGTACAAAAACTTTTTAACTTGATATAATCAAAATTATCCATTTTAAATTCCATAATGTAGTCTAGTTCTTTGGCCACAAATTCCTTCCTTCTCTATATATCTGAGAGGTAGGCCATCCTTTGTTTTTCTAATTTGCTTAGAGTATGACTCTTTAGTGTCTAAATTATGAATTGAGTTTGATCTTATCTTGGTGTAGGGTGTTATATGTGAGTCAATGCCTAGTTCCTGCCATACTATTTTAAAATTTTGCCAGCAATTTTTGTTAAATAGCGAGTTTTTATCCCAGAAGTTGGTTTCTGGGTATATCAAACACTAGATTATTATAGTCACTAACTATTGTGTTTTGTGAACCTAAGCTCTTCCATTGATCGACTACTCTATTTCTTAGCCAGTACCAAATAGTTTTAATGACCACTGCTTTATAATATAGGTTTAGGGCTGGTACAGTTTCCTTTGCATTTTTCATTAATGGAATATTATTTTTCTATAAGAAATGAAAAGCAGGCCAATTTCAGAAAAACCTGGAAAGACTTATTTATATGTAGTGATGCTGAGTGAAGTGAGAAGAACATTGTACACAATTATTAGCGAAATTGTGTGATGAGATGTTAGATTTAGCTCTTCTCCAAGACAATTCCAATAGACTTGGTGTAATGTTCAGGCAAGTTTTCTAGAGTTCTGGAAGGGCCTTATTCTCAGCAGGATAGTCAGCATGAGATTGGAGAAGAATAGAGTCCAAAGTCTTTATTGTCTCCTTCACAGTCTGTGTCTGTCATAATCTGACCCGGTCTCACTCCGACCCAGTCTCCTCCTGCAGTCTGACAGTCTGCTGGTCTCAACCAGTCTCAATCTGAGTCTGACTTTATCCCCAGTTCTCTAGGCCCTTAAATCCCCTATTACAATTACATCATTACAGTATACTGAGTATAAGCTAATCTAGAGTGATTATATTATTATATCAAACTAGAGTGATCATATCATTATATCAAACTAAAGTCATTATATCATTATAAAATATTAGATATATGTGAACTAGAAAACCAATATCTCATCAATTCCACAGAGTTAACACATTGTTTCAAGTATACTTCTCCAAAGTTCTGACCTTCTACAACTTGGAATGGAAAATGCCATCTACATCCAGTGGAAAAGCTATGAATACTGAATGTGGATTGATACATAGAATTTTCTCCTTTGTTTGCTTTTTCTTTCTTGTGTTTTTTCCCTTTTAATCTGATTTTTCTTTCACAACATGATAAATATGGAAATATATATAAAAGGATTGTATATGATTAAATATAAGATTGCTTGCCATCTTGGGGGAAACAAAGATAAGAGAAAAAGGAAAAGTATTGGGGGGACAAAATAACATAAATATTGAAAACTTTCTTTATGTGTATTTGGAAAAATAAAATATTCTTAAAGAAATATGTATCAACCATAAACTATAGATTATTAGGAGTCTCTCAATCCATGAGGATCTTATCAGGATTCAATAAATATTTAATGAATGCCTACTATATGCCAGGAATTCTGTTAAGTGCAAAGAAAATGAGGGCAGGAAGAAAGATAGACAGTACCTAGAAGAAAAGTATGAGTCAGAAATACAAAAACAGCATCTCATTGTAAATGAGAATACTGTGTTGGTCTCCCCCATTGAATGAAGGTTTTCAATGTCATGGCTCTGCCTTCCAGTCAGGGGGTTTAATCAGAGAAACAAGTGCTAATAATAAAATGTAAATTTTATACTTTATTCGATTTCACAGGATAATATGATTTCACAATGAATTGTTTTTTAATATTTTTCTTTTCCCCAGTTACAAGTAAAACAACTTTTTTTACATTTGATTTTAAAATTTTGGGTTCCAGATTCTCCCTTATCTCCCTACACCCACCCCATTGAGAAGACCCACATGAAATTTGTGTAAAACATTTCCAAAAAACTCATGTTTCAAAACAATAACAATAACAATAACATAGATTTCTCCTCTGGAAAAAAATAAACTTTCAAGAAAAAAAAAGGTAAAAATAAAGTATGCTTCTCTCTGTATTCAGACACAATCAATTCTTTATTTAGGTACAATAAGTTGCTTTTTAAATGTTTAATATACAATTCACTTTAAAATTTTTATTATTTAACATTCCTCATTTTGGGGTCTTTACTCCAAACAGATCAGAGAAAAGGAAAAAGACTTAAATATAAAAATATTTACAGAAAGCTTTATGTCATGGCAAACAATTGGAAATATGGGGGATTCCCATCAATTGAGAAATGACTGTATAAACTGTGGTATATAGTTGTGATGAAGAACTATTGTGTTATGATAAATGATGAAGGGAATGCTTATTTATGGATTCACAAAGACAAAATAAATTTATTTGGGAAATTCAAAGGGTCAATATCATTCCTTGTGGAATATGCTCACAAAGCATTTTTTCAAAAGAGTAATATTCAAAACAACGCTTCAGATGGCTTCGTGTCCACAACTCTCACTCAAACATTCAAGAAAAACTTCAGATATAGAGTATAGAGAGGCCTTTACTTCCACCATCACAGAAAATGCATATGATGCAAAAGAATCTGGTGAGCCATAGAAATACAGAAGCAAATAATGTCCAAATAGCAAATCATATTATGCTGGGCTCATCACCTCTCATAGTCTTCTCCCTGTTGCTCTCAAAGGCAAAGACAGTGGAATACAACTCAACATTATCCCATGTGTTTCTCAAACCTACACCAGTAGAAGAATTCACAGTACTACTATGACTGACAAAGTCCAGATTTCTTGATCACTCTTTTCACTAGAACAGATTCAGTTCAATAAAACTACTGAGTTTAAGTGATTAGGGTTCAGGCGATTTCCTATTTTCTCTCTATTTTAACCCTTCAAAGTATACTGTGAGGCACTGAAACATCTTCACCCAAACCTGACTGTGCTGAAGAGAAAGGGCAAGGAGAAGTCTTAAGACATCACTGAGAGAATCTGGCTCAGTAGCTATTAAATAGAATAATACTCTGTGATTTTTATTAATTATATTTTGGTGTATAATTTTTATTTATAGAAAAAATTAAACTAGTAATTTCCTTTAGGCTAGTTGTTTTGTTATCTTGGGCATGCAATCTCTCATTCATAATTCTCTTACTTTTTAATTATTTTAGAGATGGGCATATTCTTGGGGAAAAAGATCATTTTGATAATCCTACCCAGTGCAACCTTGATTTTCATGTTCCTCAGACTATAAATAATAGGATTCATAAATGGAGGCAATATTGCGTAAGTCATTGAAATCAGAAGATTCTGAACTGGGGAATTGTCTGATAAAGGACTCAAGACTGTGACCAACGCACCAAGAATGAATAAAAGGAAGATAATGAGTTGAGGTGAACAGGTAGACAAAGCTTTGTAGCGCCCTTCCTCAGAGGGCATTTTAAATACAGTGGAGAAGATATAAGTATAGGATATAACTAAAAAGCCAAAGCAGGATAAAATTAAAATGGAACTGGTGGCAAGGAGTATATACTCAGTATCACGAACCTCAGAAGATGAGACCTTCAAGACATGAGGGATGTCACAAAAAAACTGATGGATCACATTGGATCCTGAGAAAGGCAGACGAAACATATTCCCTGTGTGTGCAGCTGAATAGATGAGCCCACTGACCCATGAACCAGTTGCCGCCCAAAGACAACGGAATGGTGTCATGGTGACCCCATAGTGCAAGGGGTGGCAAATGGCCACAAAGCGGTCATAGGACATCGTCACAAGCAAAGCAATTTCTGTTGCAGCAAAGAAGATACAGAAGAAAACTTGAGCACAACATCCCAGGAGAGAAATGGATTGATTGCCTGTCAGAGAATTCACAATGAATTTGGGAAGAGTGACTGAGATGAAGCCAAGATCCAACAGGGAAAGATTGCTCAGAAAAAAATACATTGGTGAGTGAAGTTGTGGGTCAGTGACAATGGCAGTGATAGTGAGGAGATTCCCCATCAGGGTTGCAATGTATATCAGCAAGAAAAGAATGGCGTGCAAGACCTGCAGCTCTCGAATGCTGGAAAACTCCATAAAGAAGAATTCCATGATGATGGTACAATTGCTCATGTTGTCCAGGGTCCTGAAATTCATTTTGTGACAACAGGAATAAGGATTATCAAATTCTAGAAGGAAATAATAGAGGCACTTTATTACCCAGACAAGTCATGAACTTCAATTTATTCTTACTTACTATCTTAGAGAGGCAATCAGAACATTTTGAAAAGCTGGTAATATGACCATCATCCTGCAGTCACATTCAAACCATCAACTGAAAATATATACATCATTGTACAGACTGGGCCTTTGTCAATTGATTTAATCAATAGGACCTTTACTCCTGACCCATCCTATATGCACTTCTGTACACACACGCACACACACACACACACACACACACACACACACTGCACTATAATCCTGAGATTGATTCTTTTTTGTAAGATACTAGCATAACCTGATACAAAATGTATCTGTATATGTAGAGAGATCCTAGATGATAGATAGATAGATAGATAGATAGATGATAGACAATTTGTCAATTGCTTTGTATTGTCAAAAACATTGTCCTGACTAAAATTTAAGTTTTCAGTGAGATTTCAGGCACCTTGACACTATTGCATACACAAATGCATGGCAATTCTCTAGGATTTCAAAGCCCTAGTGTCTTGTTTCAGCCTCTTAGGAAGGAGGAACCTACCTCAAATTTCTATGAAATGGGCAGAAGCTCTTTAATATATAACTGAAGAATTGCTGAAGTCCTCGAGGAAGTCATTTGGAGGGAAATTTTAAAGTGAATCGCAGGGTTACAGACTCATTTGCATGGGATTTTAGAAATCTTGGGCCCAATTCCCTTAATTAAAAGGCAGCATTGAAAGATGCAGAACTATTGGGGTTGGTACAGATAATGGGTTGCAAAGCCAATTTGTAATCTCAAATCTTCATAAAGCAAATGTAGCATTCTTTCTTTTTGACTACTCAAAGGTTAGCCCTAATTGGTTGTTTTAAGTCCTTTAATTTTTATCTTGAGAATAATTAGGGTACAGAACATTGTCTCCAGGAAAAGCAAACAAAAGTTTTTCTTAACATTAAGGTATTGTATTCTTGTAGTTATTTGTTATTGTAGTAAAAAAAATCATCACTGATTAAAAATGGTTTTGATAGTATAGTATATTCCATTTTCCTCTTTACCCACTAGTAATCTCTAAAGATTTGCTGCGAAGATGTTTGTTTCTGATAGATTTACTGTATTGCTATCTCAAATCTACATTCATCACCCTGACTTTATTAATTTTAATAATCAATTTTAGTGTATTAATTCTTCTAAGTAACACTAATAACCACATCACTGTTAGAATACACTTTTTCCTATCTTACCTTAATAACTTGGATTATTTCATTTATTTTCCCCTATTTTGGAGCATGTGATTTTTGGTAACAGGAGATTTATATGTTCCAATCAAAGATTCAAAAGTCCAAGACATTAAAAAAGAGAGCATTTGCTTATCTGTTATTTTTTATATGTGAAATCATTGTCTTGTTCTTTAGATAGATAGATAGATAGATGGATAGATAGATGGATGGATGTATCCATCCTTGATATGTAATATGGATTTTCTAATAATAATATTTAATGAGATCTTTGATTTTATCAAAGTAGGAAGTCATACCAGGTAAGAAAATCTCTTCTGCAACTTCAGTGATATCAACCTATAATAGTTATAATTGCCTCAAGTTTTGGAAAGTAAAGGGATTTGGAGAGATGCACAAAGAAGAGTTTCTTTCACAATCTGAATTTGAATCCAAGTCTTTCCAGCATAATCATTTCTCTAGTTAATTTCATGCCTCCTGTTAAACATCAATGATAGCGATAATAATAATTCTAATGATAATAGAACAGTTATTGTGTATTTTCACAAAATATGTTCATAAAAAGTTAGATTTTTCAAATCACTTTACCCAAAAGAACTCATTCATTGGATACTTCTCTTATCTCACTTGAATAAAAATTTGTGCTGTTTATCCTAATCTGCACTATAGGTAGCGTCTACTTATGTGGGATACATAATAGATAATATATATTATATTATATGTGCAATATATAATATAATAAATAAGAACTAATAATTAAATAGTATTCTTTTGCAAAATATTTCTAAGAGCATATTCTCAGCTTGAAGTCTGTGAAATCCTGCAAATATTATACTCATGTTATGGATGAGAAATTTAAGTACAGAACATTTAAATGATATCCTCAGTTACACAATTACTATGCATGGTTCTCAAGGTTTTGTTTTCAATATCACTTTATACCATTAAAGTTAATTGATAATTATCCAAAGAATTTTGTTTATGTCTACTATGTTTATGGGTATTTAACATATTAAAAATAAAAACGAATTTTAAAGTTGTGACCCTCTGAAAGTCTTTCAATTATCCCAGGATTCTTTGGACCGCACTTTGAGAACCACTAGAAGGATTTAAGTTGCATGTTTTTTAAATCATTTGTCATAGCATAATGACTCTCTAATGGATCATACCATAGGCATAGTCCAAGCCCAAGACTTCTAAGACCCAGTTAATTAATTAAACAAATTGACCTTGCAGAAATGAAACATCAAACAGAACAATACCTGAGTGAAGAGCTGTGGCGTTTCTCTTTGCCAAAATTCATATTGATTGCTTTTCTTTATCAAATGACAGGTACTCTACAGTATCCAAACAGTAACTCCTTCTTCACTGAATTGGTTTTGTTCCCATTTGGAACTTCAGAAGTCAAAGGGAGCGGAAATTATCCTATGTACGATTTACTGAAATATTTGATCAACATAATATGAGTGAAAATATACTGTCCCATGTCATTGGAGAAATGCTTCCTACCAGACCTAGGGTTATAATTTTATCATTTAGTATCCACAGATTCTCTTACTTTTCACTTAAGTATAATTGATTGAAGTAGAGGTCCTTTTATTAATAACATGGAGAAAGGAGTTCTTCATTTAATGTTATAGGGTCCATTAGGACTTCTATAGTCTGTGATCATCTTCCATTCAATGTACAATAGTAACTAGTAGTAGCTAATATTTACCTGACACTATCTTGCACAATATTTTACAAAGATCATACTGACATCTCAAACAAACTCTCTGAGATGTTGTAGGTACTATGCCTATATTATGGATGAGAAATTGAAGCTCAGAGAGATTAAATGCCTTGTCATCAGTTACATAGCTTCTATATCCTAGAGGAATGATTTAAGCTGCAGTTTTCCTAAATTCAAGTCTACTGTACCATAATGACTGGAAATCAATCTATACTTCTTATACCCATTAACTAAACAAATTGGTCATTCAGAAATTGAATATCGAATAAAATTATACCTGAGTGAAGAGTTGTAGCATTTCTCCTTTCCAGACTTTGTATTGATTGCTTTTCTTTACCACATCTCATGTACAATGATTACTTCTATCCTCGCGGTCTTGATTCTATTCCCATTCAGGGATTCGGAGAACAAAGGAAGCTGAAACTGTACTAGGAGGGGCTGTACCCGATTTGCTGTAATATTTGATAAACCTTTTATGAGCAGAAAAATATTGTGCAATATTCTTTAGAGAAATACTTTCTGAAGTCCCCAGCGGAGCCAAAGTTACACTTTCAGCCTTCTAAACCACAGATTCTCTGGCCTTTCCCTTGAGTACAATTAGTTGAGGTAGAGGCCTTCTTATTAATAATAATAATAATTTTATTAACAAAGGAGTTCAGCCTTTAATGTTATATAATCCATTAGGATTTTTCTAGTCCATGTGGATCTTCCATTCAATCTGGTCCAAAATGGAAGTCTACTTAAGTTAATTTCTTTTAAAGTGTATTTAAAGGAAACATTTTCATTGGGAAAATTCTGAGTATATCAAGATAGTCAAATCTATCTTTCTACCTATAAACTATATATGTTTGTATTTATATGCCTATATAGATACCTGTATGTATAGATATATGTATAATATATATAGCATATGTGTGTCTCTGTACATTTATACATACACACACATATATAAGCATATGCATTGCATGTATATACTTTTAATGTGCTTTTTTATATTGTCTAAAATTTAATAGAATGTGTGCTGCATTCGAGCAGTTATCATGTTTCCTATTTAAAATATGCTATTCAAATAAACTTCCAGTTCTTAGCCCTCCTTGTTCCTACCCTTTCCAGTCTATCCTTTACTCAGTTATGATATGGGTCTTCCCAACGCACAGATCTGAACATGTGATTCTCTATTTTATAAGCTTGACAAAAAGGATCCCTTTCATATGGCCAAAAAAAGTATGGTAGTTGCCCTTCCCTGCTCCCAAATTTCTAATTTCATTCTGCTAGTATTTGCATGTATTTGCATCACACACACACACACACACACACACACACACATACACACACACATACTTTGAACCAAAATCCTACCTACTATAATTTCTTTATATGTTTGTGTGTATGGATGTATATGCATACAAATATATATTCACACGTACAGACATGAATGAAATATTAATTATTTGCCCCCCCAAAAAGCTCACACATTTTTATCTATACAAAATAAATATATTCTGTGTTTATACAGTTCTTTATACATTTTATACACATAGAAATACATAATATGCACAACAAATATATAAATATAAAAGAGATGACAAATTAATGAAGTAGGGTCAATCCTTTTCTTCATTTACAACTTGTTGACTTTTCCCAACTCTCCCCATAAGTTAAGTCAAATCAAACCCATGAACAAAACAATTTGAAGGAGAATTTTACTCCTTGAAAGGAATCCCAGATACTTACAAGGGCAGAGCCAAGATAGTGGATAGTAAAAGCACTCAACTGAGCCCTCCCAATATTCCACAGCGAACAATTTAAAAATAACACCTTCAATCAAACTCGAAAGTGGAAGAGTCAACAGTAGGTCAGAGTGAGACAGTCTTCCAGGTTATAACAACTTTGAAGTTTAGAAAAAGACATATGTGGTACTGGGGTAGAGGCTGACCCAGGGATCACATGGATAAAATATCAATGGCAGGACTTGATGAAGAACTAAATTTGGTAACTACCAAAACAGAGATGGTAAGGGGATCGGACAATGAAAAAGACTACATGTCCTCCATGTAGGACAAAACACTGTTTGGCAACTCCATTGCATATAACCACTTCTTACTCATAGTTCAAGAATAGGAAGGAGCATTTTCTATCAATAGGGAATGATAACGCTGAGAGGCATTAGCTTTCAAGTCCCAAGGGAGCAGTGACCTTTCCTGGGTAAAGACAATGCAGTAGCCCAGAAGAGCTGGGATTGCATCTCTCTAGAGATCACAAGACCTTGAAAGACCCCAAATCTTCTACACTCAGAATTTGCTCTAAAAACGCTTGTATGTTTGTAAAATTACTCCTTCTCTAAGTCCCTCATCTAGCTGGAATCTGGTCTTTGAAAACTTCTTAGTCAATGTCTATAATGCCTGGAGATCTCTTCATCAGTCATCAATCTCCATGCATTATAGATCTTTTCATCAGTCAATGTCAAACATATCCAGGTTCCTAGATGGCTGCATCCCAGCCCTACACAAAGGAAGTATTCCATAAAAGTTTTATGATTGGCCTTCTGAGAGCACTTCCATCTTTGGCCTCTTTGTACCTTGTAGAAGCCACTTTGGAACCCAGAAGATACTTCTTGATTTTCTTAATGGTTCATCATTAAAAAAAAAAAAACTTATTTGGAGATCCACATTTCAGGACAGAGAGAATTTGGATTGGAGATATGAGAAATAACAATGATAAATAATAACAAATATTTCCTCTCAGATATTATTATAAGTATCATAAACCTGGATGCTTTAATAATGTGGTTTCTGATCATCTATTTTTTTTTCTTGGTTAATTCCCCTCCTGACACCAATCCATTCTGGAAAGAATTGTCTTTATTTAGGCAAGTAATCTCAAGAGCATTGTTTCTCTCCTCTATAATTTACTCATTCTTGCAAAGAAGGCCTTAATCATACATTTAGTCTCCCTAGAAATTGATACTTGTTTTTATATGACATGACGCAGTGTGTTATAAAGGAATACAATGGTAAGGGGGCTTCCATAGGCACCAAAGTCCTAGTAGTGAGGGATGGTCTTATGTGGCCCAAAGAAAGGAAGAATAGACATCTTTATCTTCTTCTCCTCATATTCTTCTTCCAGGGAGCTAATAATTGTGGAAGCAGGAAGTTGGAGCCCCTATCACTCTACTTTGCTTAGATGGTGTCCTAAAATAAAGTTATATCTGTGTGTTTCCTTAAATATTATCAGTCTAGGGGGTATGATTGGATTCAATCTAACTTCCAAACCATTGTCAGTATTATTGAGAGAAAGGTGACTAATCTAAGATTTGACACTTTTCTACATATAATGACATGCCCATAATGAACACACAAAGTAAATTGAGGAAGAAATTATCCAAATCATAGCAAAATTAGAAATCAGAAGAGCCATATATAAAAGCATACATACTAGACAATGTAAAGAGAAGGTATTCTTCTGTGGGGAGACAGGTAACTCAGATCAATCAAGACAGAACCTTCTAAATCTCACCCAAGAAAAATTATTCATTGTGTCTGTTATATCTAGGTGGAGATAGGGAGACCATAGGGATTCCCTCCTTTCATGTTTTCCAAGACCTTCCCGTTAGCAATATGATGCAGGCTTGGCCTCTTCCATCTTTTTCTTTTTAAATTTTTATTTAAGTTTAAATTTATAGAATAAAACAATCAAAAACATATGTAAAACAAGGATACAGACACTTGAATACCTCTTTAGCATAATTCCAGATTGCTCTCCTCTTTCATCTTTCTTCTTCAAACTAGAAGTCACTTTTCAAAAATAAAATGATTCAAGAAAATTCCAGTAAACTTGTGAGGTAAAGTGCCATCCTTGCCCTGAGAGAAAACTATGGAGACTGAATGTGGATCAAAACTTAATATTTTTTCCTTTGTTGCTGTTGTTGCTTTGTTCCTTGTGGTTTTTTTCCCCTTTAGATCTTCTGTTCCTTCAGTGAAAGTACCTTATACTTGGAGATTCAACTTATTTACAGGAGAAAAAAAAAGATAAATGATAATATGAGAAGTAAAAAAATGAAAAGTAATAATTTTTAAAATTACAAGTAAAAATAAAGAAGGAAAAATACTAACATAACATATTTAATCATAACTGGTTGTTATTTCCAGTTTAGCAAAATTTCTCAGGGTGATATTAAGTAATATGTTAATATATGACCAACCATATTTTCTGTTCTTATGTGACTCAGAAGATCAAGTAATGGATTAATTTATTGCTTACAGATTAAGTAGAATACCTAATAATATAGGACATATACATTAGAGAAATATAAAATATAAACATAATTAGAGAAAGAGACAATGGGCACCACAGGGATTTCTATTCAGTTCAATAAATTGATTGATGTTCTATGATGCATACAGAATCAAATTAGAGATTTTGTCTGTTTTATCAAGAAAAACTCAACATGAATATGAGGTGCTTTAATGGAGAAAACCATGATAAGAGGCACAAAACATTATTTTCAAGGTGTAGGGAAAGACTATTTTAAAGTTCAGTGTTTAGGGCAGACTTTGTGGAGTTCATACATTAGCTGATTGTTGAAAGATGAAAAGTTTTATAACCAGATGAATTTAATGGAATAACATAGACAAATTTTTGAAAGATGTAAGCAAATAATGTGAGAAAAGCAGAGAATAGTTGTAAATTAATGTTTTTTACATTCAGTTCTAGTTCAAGTTCTGTTTAGCTCTGGTGCTCAGCTCATCCATTGTTAACATGGCTGGGCATTGTGTCTTCATCTTTAAGAAGTCATAGGATGCTATTTGCCAGCTTTGGCTTGCTCTTAGCTCTTGCACTTGTAACATTATTTTTACAAGATAATTTCATTCTCATATTCTTCCTTTTTTCTTGCCTTCTTTCCATCTTTTGTACGTTTTCTCTTAAAATCTAAATTAACTTACAAATTCTCTATATGGCAATATTGTTTTCTTGCAATAAATTCCATTTTTTCTCTCCTTACTGGAACAGTTTCTGTTTATGTGTTTAGAATGTCATTCTTGAGCATCTTCCATCCTATGCTAACTTCTCCTATACCATTTTATTCTTTGGAATAAGTCATATGTATTTATTCTGTAACCTTTGGAAATCAAATTTCTCACAGACTAGCTTAGGTTAGACCTCCATCAATTTTATATTCCTTATTGTGTCAAAAACTCTTTCTTCCCTAGATTTCCCAAAATTTCCACCACACTGCTCAGTTCTTCATGGTTTGTGACAATCAAAAGCAGATTGGAATTTACTCTTGTTGAGTCTTCAATATTTTGAAGAATAAAATTAACATTAATTCAAATCAGGAAGTTTTCATTTGTCCCAATTTTGACAAAAAGGAATTGACCCAGGAATTCTGGATACTGAGTCTCCCATAAGTACTGAAAGATTAAAGTGCCTATGAGCCAAGCTTGTGATCTAGTTCCTAAACAAGTCATTTAGGTTTTTTCTCTCCAAATGATTTGTGGTAAACTTTCAAAGCAAAATCACTTCTCTATCTCCCACTAATATCCTTCAAGTAGTTGATCTCCATTGTGCTTTCCACCAATGATTGCTTGACTTTCTCAAATGACTCTCTCCTTAACATATAATACTCCCCCCAAACATTCTTTTAATTTATTCTATTTCTGTTGAATAAGGAATATTCAACAAGAGCCTCATTCCAGCTATAGGTTTCATCTGGTTCTGAAGGGAAAAGAAAGGCAGGTGATCTTGCACAGACCTTCCTCATTTAAATCCAATTCACTTACATGTCATGACATCACTTCCCTGATGTCATGGTATTCTTTGAGAACAAGTAATGAACAACAACAACAATTATTTCTCAGAGAAACCTGTGAGATAAAATTAGGGTAGGCTCCCATATTCCACTAGGTTGTTGCATAGACTTTGGATATTTTCATAGAGACATTTGCATTTAGGACTTGTACAACTCTTAACTCTATTGGATTTGCCTTTAGCGAACTAAGTTTCTCAGCTCTTCTTCCTTCATTTTAATTTCCCTTTATGGAATCTAAACACATGAAGTTTTGAAGTTTCTTATAAAGTGGATTTGGTTTTCTATCTGCTAAATTTAGCTCTTAATTTTATTTCCAAGTCTTTCCATCAAAGATCTTTTTTTTTTACTATTTTCCCTTTATTATTCTTTTAAACTTGATGTTAGCTCTTTAGGGAAAAAACATCTTTTACTTTATTTCATGTAGAAATTCAAATTGATTTAATAATCAAGCTATGTTTTTCTTTACAGCAGCTTTGGTTGTAGATATCACAGCTGAAGTTTATTGGTATCTTCCAGCTCAGCAGAGAAAAGGTTGTTTTACAAAGTTGAAACAACTTAATTAATTGTTCTTAATTAAAATCTAAAAGACAACTCTCCATGATGACTCTATAGCAGAGCCATCAGACTGCTAGCCCATGGGATGCCATGTACTCCAACTAAATTACAATATAATTGGGACATGTTTAACAACTTAAAGATATACTGCAACACAAATAATGCTCATTTGTTAATTTACAAGTCAGTATGTGGAGCTTTTGAGTCTGACTTAACTACTCTACAGAATCCAGCCAGTAACCACTAAATTATTAGCGTTCCTAAACTTTTACTTCTGTTGGATAATTGGTACAAGGTGGGGGACTTGCCTAGAGGAGCTCCTACCCTTTATAAATGCAACATGGCCCAGTTCTTTCTTGCTTGTAACCCCTAACAGGCTTTCTTTTCTAATTCATTCTTTATGAGCACCTCTGAACAAACAAGACGTGGTCATCTGGACCCTCAGTTTTCAAGGACGACGTCTGGTTTGTTCAGAGGTGCTCATAAAGAACAAGTGTATAATATTTAATAACTCTATACTAATAACTACTGGTTGACATTTATTTAAGTTTTAGCCTCCTAGAGCCTGTCCTGGTCCTACTGCACCTGCATCTAAGGTTTAAAATAGTAGGAGTATTATGTAATTATTTGATGATATTAATAATATGTCTTATTTTTATACTCACAGTCTTATACTAAATCGTGGTAGAAAAACTCACTGTTCCATGGACTAGTTAAAATATAATGTCTCCTAATTATTTTTAGTCAGTCTCTAAGCTATTTTTATTTCAAATTCAACAAATTAAGTAATTATTGAGTATATTATACTGTTATACATGGAACTTGCAAAGGAAAGAAATGAACTATCACTGAGCTTATTTTACTGGAAAATTAGCTCAGGGAACTCATTTTTTTCTTTCCTTTTTTTTCCTTCCAAAATAAAAACAGACATGTAAAAAAAAGATAATTTAAGAAAAACAATGAGTAGAATTTGCAGTTTAAAAAAACATCAACTAAAAACAACAAAATGAAGCTACCATTAGATTTTCTTGGACTAGGTGAAAGATATCCTCTGCCTCAATTGCTACCTAGTTTTAATTACCGACTGGGTGCAGCTTCAGTCAAACTGAAACCTGTTGAGGACCTTTGCTTAAAAAGACCAAGGCCTTCCATTTTCTCCAGGCACATCTCTAGTCATCTTGATCTATATCTGGCTGTTGAACCCAGAAGTCTCTGGAGGGAAAAGTGAGGCAACTACATAGCCCTCCCTCACTTCAATCCAATTCACTTGCATGTCGTGGTATCATCTCCCTGTTGTCATGGTCCTCTGATTTAATATTGTCATCTAACTCAAAATCTTGAGCAGAGAATGAATACTTACTCAATGCTTTTTCTCTATCTATCCATCCATCAATCCATGAACTCATCATTCAAACCATTCAAACTGCGATCTCTCTACACCTCGGTCTCTCTCTGTGTTCCCCCAACTAATAATCAAATAAATTTTCATAAATTGCCTCATGAATAAAAGATGCTATGCTAGGTAGTAGGTAAATATAAAGTTAAGGAAAAGAAGGTTTCCATTCTCAAGAAGTTTGAAATTAATATGCATTAATTTAAGAAGCAACTACTTTAAGATAAAAAGATTTGTTAGAATCTAGGGATAATATGAAGGCAAACATGAAACAGTCTTTGCCATCAAGAAGGTCTTATTGACTAAATATAATGAATCCCCTGAGGTGGATGCATGTTTTAAGTTTATACTAGATAATTCCCTTTCACAAGAAATGATTTTCATATTTTTATTATTGAAACTACAAATTTTGCCAGTATAAATAAAATGAAGATGACTTCAAGGGAGCCATTATTTGTTCCAATTGACTGAACCATATGGAAAAAGAACAGAGAATTCACTAGGAGAGAAAAGATATTTATACTTCTAGTTGTGGTAGAAAATTGAATGCAGTGAGCATAAAGGATGAAATAATGTAGGAAATTAAATGTGATGAAAGATCACTTGCAGCTTGAAAGATGAGTAAAGATTTTGTGAAAAATCACAATTTTAAAGCAGAGGTAGAAGGACTATGGTGCTCATCAAGTTCAATCTTCTGACTTTACAATTGAGCAAACTGAGGAACAAAGCATTTAATTTTCCAGGGAACTACTATATGCACATGAGTGTGTATGTATATGTATAAATATTTGTGGGTATCTGTATATATTTCTATATCTGTATGATAAGTAGATCTTCAACATGCAAAGACATAGAAGGACATGATAGGCAGAAGCAAAAGAATGACAGTGAGAAGGCAAGTAATAGACTAAGGCACTGAGAGGGGCAGAAACCATACTGATGGCTTTTTGGTTAAGTTTATTTAACATTGCGCAGGGTTATGTTCCATCCATTTCTCTGAGGACATTGTTGCACAAAGAAAATAGGCTGAAATGATGATAATCCCACTATAGACAATAGCCACTTGCAGGCCAGATCTATGTTGTAGGAAAATAATGATGCTTTCATAGAATCCCATGAAACATTTCAGCTAACAGGATGGTTTTTTGGGTGCTATTTTTGTTGCCATCTCTCCCTGTTTTAGGCTACCTCATGGGTTCCCTTACACATTTCACATGCCAAATACATATTCTTGATTGTTTTTAAGTTTTCTTTTTTTTCCTTTTTTATTTGTTGTTGTTTTGCTGAAGCAATTGGGGTTAAGTGACTTGCCCAGGAACATACTAGGAAGCTAGGAAGTGTTAAGTGTCTGAGACCAGATTTGAACTCAGGACCTCCTGACTTCAGGGCTAGTGCTCTATCCCTTGGCCACCCAGCTGCCCCGGCTTTTAAGTTTTCAAGGATGAATGTTTCTTGAGAAAAAACATCCTCTTGATCATCTTGCCCATGGCAGCTGTGACCTTCTGGTTCCTCAGGCTATAGATGAGAGGGTTAAGCAGGGGAGGCAGTGTGGCATAAGCCATTGCAGTTAAAAGGTTTTGGATAGGGGATGTGTCTGATGTGTCCCTGAAAACTGCCATTATGGAAGAACAGAGAAATAATATGAGGATTATCAACTGAGGGGAGCAGGTTGAAAAGGCCTTGTAGCGTCCTTCCACAGAAGGAATCTTGAGCACACTGGAGAAGATGCGGGCATAGGATGCAATTAAAAACACAAAGCAGAATAACAATAAGGATGAACTTGCTACAATTAATACAAACTCAGTATTAAACACATCAGAGGCTGAGACTTTCAAAACATGAGGGATGTCACAGAAAAACTGATGGATCACATTGGATCCTGAGAAAGGCAGCCGAAACATGTTCCCTGTGTGTACAGCTGAATAAAGAAGCCCACTGAGCCACGAGCCAGCTGCTGCCCAGAGACAACGTGCTGGAGTCATGATGATGCCATAGTGGAGGGGCTGGCAGATGGCCACGAAGCGGTCATAGGACATGGCCACAAGCAAAGCAAACTCTGTGACTGCAAAGAAAAGAAAGAAGAACATCTGGGCAGCACATCCCAGGAGGGACAGGGACTGAACACCACACAAGGTATTCACAATGAATTTAGGAAGCGTGACAGAGATGGCCCCAATATCCAGCAGGGATAAGTTACTCAGGAAAAAATACATAGGATAGTGAAGGTGTGGGTCAGTGATAATTGCAGCACAGGTGAGAAGATTCCCCAGGAGCGCTGCCAGGTATATCAGCAGGAACAGCGCAGCGTGTAAGATCTGCAGCTCCCGCGAGCTGGAAAACTCCATGAGGAGGAATTCTGTGATGATTGAGAAGTTGCCCATCCCTGCTGCTGTGCTGTAACTTAACTGAAAATAAATGAATGTTTAAGTATCAAAGAGGTCCAAAATGTTGAAAATTTAAAAAAAACTTATTAAGCTAGAAGTTGGAAACTATTCTGTCCCATTAAACTTGAACCAAAGCAAAATTACATGATATTTTAAAGTCAAAACCAGCTGAAGGTAGAACTTATAGGAGAAAACAACAAGGCTAATTCCAATAGTTTTGGAACTAAGTTTTAAATAATTAGTCCTGTAGAATGACCAGAGAAGGTTATACATGATAAACATTAGAAAAGTGAACCCTGCAAAGATAAAAGAGAGAACATCACCTCCAAAGGTAGAAATGGATTTTGTACTTGTGCACATACAAACACATTTATGTGAGCACATATGTATATACATTTGTTCATATATAAATACTTGTATTTTCATACATACATCTATATATATATATATGTCTTTCTCTCTATAGATATATACTACTATATCTATACAGTTATCTATATGTCTATTTCTATGTATAAATCTTAAATTGAGAAAGAGAAAGACAGAGTAACAGCAAGACCAAGAGAGAGAGAGAGAGAGAGAGAGAGAGAGAGAGAGAGAGAGAGAGAGAGATGAAGTTGAGGGAAAGATTATCAATTTTATTTCATATTCCAAATCACAAAATTGGTTTCAAAGCACTGTGACTTTATATACAATTAAGATAATTTCATTGGCAATATTGTTTCACAGGATGGTCAAAGAAGCCCCAAACTGATTCAATTTTTTTTCGTACAAAGTAACTAAGACCATTGGTAGAGTTTGGAACTTGAAACCAATTATTATGACTCTAAATGCAGATGCCCTCAGAAAGAAAAAAAAACAAATAAAAATAGTGATATTGATGTCAGTTTTCACTTCTGCCCAACTCTCCATGATCCCATTTGGGGTTTTGTGGGCAAAAATATTGGAGTGGTTTGTCATTTCCTCCTCTAACTAATTTAACAAATAAGAAAATAAGACAAAGAGGATTAAGAGACCTGCCCAGGATCACAAACAAATAAGTATCTGAGGTGAAATTTAAATTCACGAAACTGAATTTTCCTGTTTTCAGACCCAGCACTCCTTAAAACGCTCTTCAGCTGCTCAGTTACTGTGTCCCCTAATTCAAATGGTCAATAGATATTACCTAAGATTTATGTCATAGTCTTAGTCATAGTCATAGTAAAGAGAATCTCACACAGTAGAAATGCCATCTCTTCCAAAATGAGCCTCATATATTTGTTCATTTCTTCCCTTTGCTAATCTCATCTCTCTAGTCCATCTTTCATGTACTTGACAGGCATTTCAAGAGCTCTGATTCTGAGTTTATACATAGGAACTGATCACCCTATTACTGCTCAGATGTTGTTTTTCCTTCTTGCTAAGACTGTCCACATTAGAAAAATGGCTTTCTGAAAAAACAAACAAATAGACGTCCCCTTTCTGCTCCCAAACTGAATGGCCATCTTCAGCAGGCTTTTGGTTCATCAGGTGAACAATGGCCACCTGAATAAATTCCCATTATCCTTACTTGGAATCTTTTCTGTAACTAAGGTGAAGAAGGTCCTTCCAAGGGCATCTCTCTTCTAGTTAGAGAAAATCTAGGCAGAAGCTAGCACAAGTCTCTTGTATGGTGCAATGATCAGAAGATGGAACTGGGAATACAAGAAATATGATTTTCACAGTTAATTTTACCCCTTCCTAAGAATTTCACTGTTCGTCTTTCATGTTTCCTTCTTAGCACCAAATCAAGCATCGAGAAAATTAGCAGTTTTGACAACATAGTCTAAACTGCCCTTTCCAGAGCCAACATTTATAATTGCTAAAATTTCTGCTTAATATTTCTTATTGTGTAAAAGAAATCTATTTCCCTAGGTCAGCTGTTTTGAAGATGAACTAATTTACTTTGAAAAGAAATTACTAATGACTTTTATTAATGATTTTATTTCCACAGGCACCTAATGGAGAAAATCTGTGTTTACCAATGCAGATGGACAAGACACTGAGACGTATGCATAGTCAAGTCACAGTAAGTTAAAAAGCACTTGTTAAGTGACTATCCTGTTTCAGACTATGTAGTTAGCATTGGGGTTACAAAGAAAGGTAAAGCTACACCCAGAAAGAGAACTATGGGAAAATGAGTATGGACCACCATGTATACTTATTGTGTATCTAATTTATATTTAAATATATTTAACATCTACTGGTCATCCTGCCATCTGGGTGGGGGGTAAGAGGTGAAAATTTGGAACAAGAGGTTTGGCAATTGTTAATGCTGTAAAGTTACCCACACATATAACCTGTAAACAAAAGGCTATTAAATAAAATTTAAAAAAATTAGTATGGACCACAAAGCATTTCCACTCTTTCTGTTATTGTTTGCTTGCATTTTTGTTTTCCTTCTTAGGTTTTTTTTTAAATTTTCTTTCTAGATCCAATCTTCTTTGTGCAACAAGATAACTGTATAAGTCTGTTTACATATAATGCATTTAACTTATTTAATATGTATTGGACTACCTGCCAACTAGGGAAGGAGGTAAGTGGGGAGGAGAGGAAAAGTTGAACAGAAGGTGCTTCTATGTTTTGTAAATAAAAAGCCATCATAAAAAAAAAAGAAAGGTAAAGATGTCCTGACCTCAATAAACTTGTCAAAAAGGAAGAGAAAACAAGCAAATAAGGACATACAGATGATATAGACAGGCACAATTAGATATAATCTCCTAAGAAAGCCAAACTTGTAAAAGAGCCAGAGGCAGAACTCAGACTAAGGTCTTATTTAATTCCAAGCTACCATACTACCCACACCAAGATACAAACTACCTGTCAGAAAAATAAGAATTACTGAGAAATCATTCCCATGATTTTGACTTCACACATTAAGTACTTGAACAAACTGACCAGTGACAAAGGAAAATTATCATAGCCATCATGAAGAAGACAAAACCTGAGTTATCTGTTGTGAGGTGCATACTTCTTGGTACATGATGTCATTGTCCATTGCATTCTCTTCACATTAAACATTTCTACACAGAATCTGGAGACTCTCTCTTTCTTCACCAATTCATTCCATTCTTACCAGCAGACTCAAAAGTATCTCAAGGTACTCAAAATCTAAATCTCTGAACCTGCAGGCATTGTAAAGATTTGGGGTGATTCTTATGGAACTATGGAATATATTGCCCAGTGCCTTTTGGAGAAAGTGTTGTGAAATCACCAGAGTATTCAAGGTAAACATCACCATGCCCTTGGTTTCTATGGATTCTCTGACCCATCCCTTGAGTATAATTAGATAGGGCACAATCTTTTTCATAAACAACAAAGTGAAAACCATTCTCCCTTAATCTCATTAAATATCAGCCACAACAATGTGTGTAGCAGCTCTTTTTATGTTGCAAGGAAGTTGAGAGTGGGTGTCCATCATTGGGGAATGGCTGAATAAGTTATGTATGTGAATGGAATTGAATTGTTTTTAATTTTAAAGCTTTTTATTCTCAAAACACATGTGTAGTTTTCAACATTCATCATTGCAAAACCTTGTGTTCCAATCTTTTCCCTCCCTCCTATCCTCCACTCTCTCCCCTAAATGGCAAATAATCCAATATATGTTAAATATGTGCAGTCTTTCTATATGTATATTTCCACAATTATTATGCTGCATAAGGAAAATCAGATTAAAAAGAGAAAAATGAGAACAAAAATAAATGCAAGCAAATAACAAAAAAAAAGTGGAAAGAATATGTTGTGATTCACACTCAGTCCCCACAATCCTTTCTCTGGGTGCAGATGACTCTCTTCATTGCAAGGCCATTGCTACTGGCCTGAATCACCTCACTGTGGAAAAGAGCCATGTCCAAATACTACCTAAACTAATCTATTTATTTAGTGCTATACCAATCAGACTCCCAAAAAACTATTTTGATGACCTAGAAAAAATAACAACAAAGTTCATATGGAAAAACAAAAGGTCAAGAATTTCAAGAGAATTAATAAAAAAAATCAAATGAAGGTGGTCTAGCTGTACCAGATCTAAAATTCTATTATAAAGCAGCAGTTACTAAAACCATCTGGTATTGGCTAAGAAATAGACTAGTTGATCAATGATATAGGTTGGGTTCAAAGGACAAAACAGTCAATAACTTTAATTATCTAGTGTTTGAAAAACCCAAAGACCCCAGTTTTTGGGATAAAAATGCATTATTTGACAAAAATTGCTGGGAAAATTGGAAATTAGTATGGCAGAAACTAGGCATTGACCCACACGTAACGCCGTACACCAAGATAAGGTCAAAATGGGTTCATGATCTAGGCATAAAGAATGAGATTATAAATAAATTGGAAGAGCATAGGGTAGTTTATCTCTCAGACCTGTGGAAGAGGAAGGAATATATGACCAAAGAAGAACTAGAGATCACTATTCACTACAAAATAGAAAATTTTGATTATAACAAATTGAAAAGTTTTTGTACAAACAAAACTAATGCAGGCAAGATTAGAAGGGAAACAATAAAATGGGAAAACATTTTTACAGTCAAAGGTTCTGATAAAGGACTCATTTCCAAAATATATAGAGAAGTGACTCTAATTTATAAGAAATCAAGCCATTCTCCATTTGATAAATGGTCAAAGCATATGAACAGACAATTTTCAGATGATGAAATTGAAACTATTACTACTCATATGAAAGAGTGTCCCAAATCACTATTGATTAGAGAAATGCAAATTAAGGCAACTCTGAGATACCACTATACACCTATCAGATTGGCCAGAATGACGGGGAAAGATAAAGCGGAATGTTGGAGGGAATGTGGGAAAACAGGGACAGTGATACATTGTTGGTGGAATTATGAACATATCCAGACATTCTGCAGAGCAATTTTTAACTATGCTCAAAAAGTTATCAAACTGTGCATCCCCTTTGACCCAGCAGTGCTACTACTGGCTTATACCCCAAAGAGATACTAAAGAAGGGAAAGGGACCTGTATGTGCCAAAATGTTTGTGGCAGCCCTGTTTGTAGTGGCCAGAAGCTGGAAAATGAATGGATGCCCATCGATTGGAGAATGGTTGAGTAAATTGCAGTATATGAATGTTATGGAATATTATTGTTCTGTAAGAAATGACCAGCAGGATGAATACAGAGAGGATTGGCAAGATTTACATGAACCGATGCTAAGTGAAATGAGCAGAACCAAGAGATCATTATATACGTCAACAACAATACTGTATGAGGATGTATTCTGATGGAAGTGGATTTCTTTGACAAAGAGAAGATCTAACTCAGTTTCAATTGATCTAGGATGGACGGAAGCAGCTACACCCAAAGAAAGAACACTAGGAAATGAATGTAAACTGCTTTCATTTTTGTTTTACTTCCTGGGTTATTTATACCTTCTAAATCCAATTCTCCTTGAGCAACAAGAGAACTGTTCGGTTCTGCACACATATATTGTATCTAAGATCTCTGTAACCTATTTAACATGTATAGGACTGCTTGCCATCTGGGGGAGGGGGTGGAGGGAGGGAGGGGAAAAATCGGAACAGAAGTGAATGCAAGGGATAATGTTGTAAAAAATTACCCTGGCATGGGTTCTGTCGATAAAAAGTTATTAAAAAAAAAAGAAAAAGAAAAGAGCCATGTCCATCAGAATTGATCACTGTACAATGAGATGCTGTTTACAATGTGTTCTTGGTTCTGCTCACTTTTTAGCATCAGTTCATGCATGTCTCTCTGACATGGTTTCTGAAACCATCCTGCTGATCATTTCTTATAAAGCAATAAATTTTCATAACATTCATATATATCATAACTTATTTAGCCATTTTCCAACCGATAGGCATCCACTCAGTTTCCAGTTCCTTGCCCTACAAGAAGGGATCCTACAATATCTACAGACCCAGTAGAGACACTGCTGAAGCAAAGGATATGCACAATTTAATAGCCTCTTGAAAATAGTTCCATATTGCTACTAGATCAGGTCAGAACTATACCAACAATATATTGGTATTCCAGTTTTCCCACATCCCCTCCAACATTTATCATTATCCTTTCCTGTCATCTTAGCCAATCTGACAGGTGTGTAGGAGTATCTCAGAGTTGTCTCAATTTGCATTTCTCTGATCAATAGTGATTTAGAGCATTTTTGATATGATCACAAATGGTTTTAGTTTCTTCCTCTGAAAATTATCTATTCATATCCTCTGATGATTTATCTATCACAAAATGGCTTGTCTTTCTATAAATTTGAGTCAATTCCCTATATATTTTGGAAATGAGTTTTTCTCAGTTTACTGCTTCCCTTCTAAACTTGTCTTAATTGGTTTTATTTGTACAAAAACTTTTTAACTTAATATAATCAAAATATCCATTTTGAATTCCATAATGTACTCCAGTTCTTTGGCCACAAATTCTTTCCTTCTCTCTATATCTGAGAGGTAGGCCATCCTTTGTTTTTCTAATTTGCTTAGAGTATGACTCTTTAGTGTCTAAATTATGAACTGATTTTGACCTTATCTTGGTGTAGGGTGTTATGTGTGAGTCAATGCCAAGTTCCTGCCATACTATTTTAAAATTTTGCCAACAATTTTTGTTAAATAGCGAGTTTTTATCCCAGAAGTTGGTGTCTGGGTATATCAAACACTAGATAATTATAGTCACTAACTATTCTGTTTTGTGAACCTAAGCTCTTCCATTGATCGACTGCTCTATTTCTTAGCCAGTACCAAATGGTTTTAATGACCACTGCTTTATAATGTAGGTTTTGGACTGGTACAGCTTCATTTGAATTTTTCATTAATGGAATATTATTTTTCTATAAGAAATGAAAAGCAGGCCAATTTCAGAAAAACCTGGAAAGACTTATTTATATGTAGTGATGCTGAGTGAAGTGAGAAGAACCAGGAGAACATTGTACACAATTATTAGTGAGATTGTGTGATGACCATGTTAGATTTAGCTTTTCTCCAAGACAATTACAATAGACTTGGTATAATGTCCAGGCAAGCTTTCTGGCGTTCTGGAAGGGCCTTATTCTCAGCAGGATAGTCAGCATGAGATTGGAGAAGAATAGAGTCCAACGTTTTTATTGTCTCCTTCACAGTCTGTGTCTGTCATAGTCTGACCCAGTCTCAATCTGAGTCTGACATTGTCCCCAGTTCTCTCGGCCCTTAAATCCTCTATTACAATTACATCATTACAGTATACTGAGTATAAGCCAATCTAGAGTGATCATATCATTATATCAAACGAGAGTAATGATATCATTATAAAATACTAGATACATGTGAACTAGAAAACCAATATCTCATCAATTCCACAGAGTTAACACACTGTTTCAAGTATACTTCTCCAAAGTTCTGGCTTTCTACAACTTGGAATGGAAAATGCCATCTACATCCAGTGGGAAAGCTATGAATACTGAATGTGGATTGATACATAGAATTTTCTCCTTTGTTTGCTTTTTCTTTCTTGTATTTTTTCCCTTTTAATTTGATTTTTTTGACAACATGATAAATATAGAAATATGTATAAAAGAATTGTATATAATTAATAGATCAGATTGCTTGCCATCTTGGGGGAAACAAAGATAAGAGAGAAAGGAAAAGAATTTGGGGGACAAAATAACATAAATATTGAAAACTTTATATGGAAAAATAAAATATTCTTGAGGAAATGTGTATCAACCATAAACTACAGATTATTAGGAGTCTCTCAGTCCATGAGGATCTTATCAGTAGTCATTAAACATTTGTTCAATGCCTACTATATGCCAGGCATTCGGTCAAGTGTAAAGAAAATGAGGGCAGGAAGAAAGATAGACAGTACATAGTACAAAAGTATGAGTCAGAAATACAAAAACATCATCTCATTGTTAATGAGAATACTGTGTTGGTCTCCATCATTAAATGAAGGTTTTAGATGTCATGGCTCCACCTTCCAGTCAGAGAAACAAGTGCTAATAATAAAATGTAAATTTTATAGTTTATTCGATTTCACAGGATAATATGATTTCACAATGTATTGTTTTTTAATATTTTAAAATGTTTTTCTTTTCCCCAGTTACAAGTAAAACAACTTTTTTTACATTTGATTTTAAAATTTTGGGTCCCAGAGTCTCCCCTTTCTCCCTACACCCACCCCATTGAGAAGGCCCATAAATAATTTGTGTAAAACATTCCCAAAAAAAGTCATGTTTCAAAACAACAACAACAACAACATAGATTTCTCTTCTGGAAAAAAATAAACTTTCAAGAAAAAAAAAAGGTAAAAATAAAGTATGCTTCTGTCTGTATTCAGACACAATCAGTTCTTTATCTGAGTACGATAAGTTGCTTTTTAAATGTTTCATATACAATTCACTTTTAAAAATTTTATTATTTAACATTCCTCATTTTGAGGTCTTTACTCCAAACAGATCAGAGTAAAGGAAAAGGACTTAAATATAAAAATATTTACAGAAAGCTTTATGTCATAGCAAACAATTGGAAATATGGGGGATTCCCATCAATTGAGAAATGACTGTATAAACTGTGGTATATAGTTGTGATGGAGAACTATTGTGTTATGATAAATGATGAAGGGAATGCTTTCAGAAAAACATGGAAAGACACATATGAACCACCGGAAAGTGAAGTGAGTAGAACTAGGATGTAATTGTACAAAATATCATTAATACTGTAATGATAACCAACATTGAAAAACTGAGCTATTCTCATAAATCCAATAATAATTCCAAAATCTCCTGATGAAAGATATTATCTGCCTCCAAAGAAAGAATAAATGAATTCTGAAAGCCAACTGCTATATACATCTTACATGATTTCACAGGTATAACTGATATCACATTGTTTGCTTTCTAAGTAACCACTGTAGAATTGGGAAGGAAAAAATTTAGAACTCAATTTTTTAATGTTAAAAATAAATAGCACTTATTTTAAATATCCATTTTCCTGATTTCCCTCCACTATTTTGCATTAGTTAATGTCTTTTTTCTTTCTTTTTTTCCCCTGAAACATGTTCTTAATCATTTCTAACAGCACAGTAGTAGTCCATCATAATTCCATACAGCAACTTGTTCATGTTCAGCCATCCCTCAAATAATGGGCATTCCATAAATTTCTAATTCTTTCCCATTGCAAGAGAGCTGTTATAAATATTTTTGGACATTTTAGTCCTTTACTTTTTCTTTGATTTCTTTGTCAAATAGCTCTAGAAGTGATCTTATGGTTGTATAAACCCTTGAGCAGAGCTCCAACTTGTTTTCTACTGTAGTTAGACCAGTGCACAACTCAGCCAATTTATTTATAGCTCCAAATAAATAAAATATCTTTTAAAAGAAAATGGCAAATTGTTCAATTACTTTATAAATGGCACATTAAAGTTAATTGTTGCTGTTCAATCATTTGTCAGTATTGACTTACAAGAAAAAATTTCTACATAATTATTGATTTTAAAAAGTAGCTTAAAACCCCAAACTCTGAACTTACATTCATGTTTATCAGCATGATAAACTAGACATGACTATCATGATAGACAAGCAAAAAACAAATCTGGATTGGAAATGGAAAAATAGGGACACTGATGTACCGTTGGTTGAGTTGTGAACTCCAACTATAGTCCAACCATAGTAGATGTAAACACCTGAACGACAACAATCTCAGCATTTAAAAAGTCTTGTCAATGATTTCCTTTGTATTTATAGTGTTGTCAAGGCATAGAACGTTTTCATACTACTACTTACCATGCATCCTATTATTTCATGTTAGTCAATTCTAGAATCTTTTTCATAGCAAAAAATTGAAAATCCAATGAGTGGGAAAGGGCTAAATAAATGGTGGTAATTAGATGGACACAGCCAGTTGTCTCTTGATCCTTTCTTTCTCCCTCTTTCCTACTAGAGAGGAAGAAACTAATCCCTCTCAGGTCTTTCCTTTCTCCTGGAAGAGAAGATAGATATTAAGATGTGATCTTTTCTAAATTTGCTATCCACTCTTTTCTATTTTCCTCAGTTTCCTCATCTGTCATTAGTCTTAACCAGTTGAAACAATTTCTTGCCTTTTAGACCACAGATATCATATTATGTCCCAATATAATGGCCCTAAAATCCACATTGTTTTGTGTGTATGTAGCTAACCTTAACTTTATATTTTGTCCTTTAATTATAAATCTAGTTCTAAAAAAGCAAGAAATGAGCATTTAATAAATGCTATTTCCCTATCTGCCCATCCATTAATCTGTAACTTTATATATCACTCCATTCATACTAGAATCTCTCTGTGTGTCTCTTTCTGTTTGCCCATCTCTGCCTTTTTTCTCATGTCTGCCTTCTCCTTCTCTGTCTCTTTCTGTCTCTCTCTCTCTGCCTCTCTTTCTTTCTGTTTCTGTCTCTCTCTTGATTGCTCTTGCTCTCTCTCTCTCACTCTCTCTCCAGCTAATCAATGAATTGTCTCCTAATAAAGAGATGTTGTGCTGGGTACAACATCTATTCTTTTGATGGCACAGCTACCCAAAGACAATGGGCAGGTGTCATGATAATTCCACTCTAGATAATAGTCATTTACAGTTGGATCTGTTATAAGGAAAAATTAAAATGGATTCACTCCATCCCATGTAGCATTCCATCTAAGAGGCTGTTTTCCTGGGTCCTATTATTTTTGGTGCCATTTCTCCCTGTTTTAGGTTACCTCATGTGTTACCTTACATATTTGATAGGCCGGACACATATTCTTCAGTGTCTTTAGGTTTTCATGGATTAGTGTTTCTTTCTCTGAAAAAACATCCTCTTGATCATCTTGCCCGTGGCAGCTGAGACCTTCTGGTTCCTCAGGCTATAGATGAGAGGGTTAAGCAGGGGTGGTAATGTGGTATAAGCCATTGCAGTTAAAAGGTTTTGGATAGGTGATGTGTCTGATGTGTCCCTGAAGACTGCCATTATTGAACAAGAGAGAAATAACATGAGGATTATCATCTGAGGGGAACAGGTCGAAATGGCCTTGTAGCGTCCTTCCACAGAAGGAATCTTGAGCACACTGGAGAAGATGCGAGCATAGGATGCAATTAGAAAGGCAAAGCAGAATAAGAAAAGATATGAACTTGCTATAATTAACACAAACTCAGTGTTAAACACATCAGAGGCTAAGACTTTCAAGACATGAGGAACATCACAGAAAAACTGGTGGATCACATTGGATCCTGAGAAGGGCAGGCGGAACATGTTCCCCGTGTGTACAGCTGAATAAAAAAGCCCACTGAGCCACGAGCCAGCTGCTGTCCAGAGACAACGTGCTGGAGTCATGATGATACCATAGTGGAGGGGCTGGCAGATGGCCACGAAGCGGTCATAGGACATGGCCACCAGCAAAGCAAACTCTGTGGTTGCAAAGAGGATAAAGAAGAACATCTGGGCAGCACATCCCAAGAGGGACAGGGACTGAACGCCACGCAAGGAATTCACAATGAATTTAGGAAGTGTGACAGAGATGGTCCCAATATCCAGCAGAGATAAGTTACTCAGGAAAAAATACATAGGATAGTGAAGGTGTGGGTCAGTGATAATTGCAGCACAGGTGAGAAGATTCCCCAGGACGGCTGCCAGGTAAATCAGCAGGAACAGCGCAGCATGTAAGATCTGCAGCTCCCGTGAGCTGGAAAACTCCATGAGGAGGAATTCTGTAATGATTGACAAGTTGCCCATCCTGCTGCAGTGCTGAGATTTGACTAAAAACAAATGAAAGTTTAGGTTTCAGCAAGAGAAAAGTGTTCAAAAGAAGGAAGAATTAAAATATTTATTTAGCTAAAGTGTGGAAGCTGTTCTGTCCCATTAAACCTGAACAAACCCAAAATTACATTATTGTAATAATGTATGTAATGATGTAAGGCCATAATTAACTGAAAACTGATATGTGAGAAGAAATGATGAGATTAAGAGTGATCTCTTCTGGGACCCAGTTTTAAATATTTAGCCCTGCAAAATGACCAGAGGAAATTACTCATTATACAAAGATAATAAAAAAAGACTACCTCCACTAAGGATAGAAATGGATTTCATACTTGTATGTGAACATTCACATACACACACTCACATATTTGAACACATATATACATTAATACACATATATAAATGTATTTATATATACAGATTTATATTTATAGCTATATAAATCAATATCTGTACATATATCTACTTCTATCTGTCTTTCTATCTAGAGAGAGAAAGAGAGAGGGTAAAAGAGAGAAAGAGAATGAGAAAGAAATGGAGATGAAGAACAGATTAACACATTACATGTTTTAAAGGGTTGCGTTCAGAAAAATTCTGTGAAAAAATTTAAAATACATATAAAATTAATTTTATTGATAGTATTATTTTACAGGATGGTAAAGCAAGGGCCAAACTTATTCAGTGTTTTGAACAAAGTAACAAAGACCATTGGTAATAAAGTCAGAACTTGAAACTAACTCTTCTTACCCTAAATGTAATTTCTTTCTTATGGGAAAAAATAAAAATAGCTTTGAAAGCAGTAAGAGCGATTGTTCAATGTTGTTATTAAGTCATTTTTCAGCTGTGTGCAACTCTCCATGACCTATTTGCATTTTGTTTGGCAAAGATGCTGGAGTGGTTTGCCATTTTCTTTCCTAGTTCCATTAAATAGGTGAAGATCTGAGGCAAACAAGGTTATGTGAGTTTTCCAGGGAAATACAGCCAGTAAGTGTCAAGCCAGATTTGAACTGACAAAATTGAGTCTTCTTGACTTCACATCTGACATTCTATAGAATGCTACAAGTTGTTCACTTACTCTGTCCCCTATTTATAACACACACACACACATACACATACACACACACATGCACACGCACACACACACACACAAAAACACACTCACATCAAAATAAAAATGAATGTGGATATATAAATAAACATATGCATATTTATAGCACATATATACATAGTGTTTTAAGATTATGTCATTGGCTTAAACTAAAAAGAATATGACAGAATAGTAATGTCATTTCTCCCAGAATACTCCTCATATTTTATTTATTTCTTTTCCTAATCTCATCTTTGCAATTCAGCCTTTTTAGCACTTAGAAGGCATTTCAAGAGCTCCGATTCTGTGTTTACAAGTAAGCTACTGTACAAACTATCACTGTTCAGATGTACTTCTAAAACTATCTGCATTAGTGAATCTGCTTTCGGAAAATGTGTGCCCACATTTGAACATTCAAAGGGAAGAAGTGCCAGCTGACTAAGTTCCTTTTTTATTCTTATTCACTGAGAATCATTGCTATAAATAAGAGTAAGGTTTTTTATTGTTATTGCGAGGGCATCTTTCCCTTAATTAGACAAGATCTAACATAACATTAAAATAAGTTTTTCATCTGGTTCAATGTTCAGAAGATGGAACTGGGATTTCAAGAGATCTGCTTTTTAGAGCCATTTTACCCCTCTCTAGGCATTTCAGCCTTAGTGTCACCCATCTCCCACTTTCGCTTTCTCTGAGGATCAGGTCCAGTATCCCTAAAATTAGCACTTGGAAATATAATTTGCACTGTCCCAACTAAGCCCAAAAGTTAATTCACTCTGGAAAAAATATAAATGGCACTTGATTTTGTTTCTTCAGTCAATGAAAATTATGGCTCTTAATGCAGATCATCAAAACAGCTAGAGATTAAGGTATAGGTGGAGATAATAGAAATAGAGAATGATAGAGGCAGAAGGAGAGAAACAAAGATAAAGACAGTTATACTGATACAAATATCTATACAGAGAAAGATAGATTATAGTGTATAAATGAATAGGTATATATATAGATGTATGCTACCGAAAGCAATAGAGATATTGATGCAGTTGATATACTCATATACATATATGTCTATAGATTTATAAACATATAAATGTGTTCTACATGTATGTAAATGTGTTGTTTCTATTTGAACATTGTATATATTTGTGTGTGCATGTATACATGTAAAGAAAGAGACAGAGATGATGAATGGATGGATGGATGGAAGGAAAGAGAGGAAAGAGAGGAAGGAAGGAAGGAAGGAAGGAAGCAAGGAAGGAAGGAAAAAGAGGAAGGAAGGAAGGAAGGAAAGAAGGAAGGAAGGAAGGAAGGAAGGAAGGAAGGAAGGAAGGAAGGAAGGAAGGAAGGAAGGAAGGAAGGAAGGAAGGAAGGAAAGAAGGAAAGGAAGGAAAGAAAGGAAGGAAAGGAAGGAAGGAAGGAAGTTGTATTACCCCTCTTCTCACAAATACTCTTCTCATCCTTAGTCTCTACCAACTTTTCCCCAAAACTGGACTCTCAAGTCAACATCAGAATTGAGTGCTTAACTGTCCAAATATCCCAACACTTAGACTCATAGTTCAACCATTCCAGCAACATTACCAAAACTCAGTGACCATGAATTCAATAGGTAGAACTCCTGCCACATAAATAGAACTGTATTCATTCACCTGTAGCACATGTACACTTATATACATTCACATTTACATGCACACAAATATTCACACATACATAAACAAAATATGTATTATTCTCTAAGTTACCCTTTCACCCACTCTAACCAAAAGTAAGAAAGAAGCCACAGACTTAATATTCTCAGAAGACAACATAACAAAACACAAGTTTAAAATGTTTCAAGTTTTTTCAGGAGTAGCCTAATTCTAATTTTCACTGAAAAATGAGCCATATTTGTTTCATTTCATGCATGGGCAAATTTCCATTTTCCATTCAGAAGAAACTAGGAAATATAGCATCTGCTTCAAACCATTCAAAAGTGGCCTCTATTGGAAAGAATAACTCAAGGACATACACCTTTGAAAATAACTGGGAAATTGCTGAGGCCCTCAATGAAATCCATACATTCCTTTATGAAAGTCTCTTTCAAATATAAGCATAAAAGCAGAAACACATTAGTACTCAAATATCCAAGTGCTTTATTTATAGAAGAAGAACAGAAACATGCAGTGATTGACTTTTAAGCTTTCCAATTTGTAAATGACAAATCAGAGTTAAATAGTTGTCTTCTCTTTCCAAAGTCAGTACTCCCTCCAGTGAATTTGTTCAAAAGTCTAATTCGTCTTTCTTGCAATAAAAATAATTTACAGATGAAGGGATGGAGGAAAGAGATGAAGTTAGAATTGACACACAGAGTGTTTTTGTCTTCCAGATACCTTTAGAGCACTCCATCATAAAATCAAAATACAAAGAAAATGTGACAAGAAATTGACTTTCTTGCCCAACACTCCTTCTGATAAGTAGCATAAATTTATGCTTAATGGAAGGTAGAACTGGGGCCTATTATCACAGAATAGAACAATAATTATGATTCATGTTTCCAGAACACTCTTGATGTTCACAAAGTATGTGTGATGAGCCACAATATACAATATTTGAGCTACAAATGTAATACTACACACATGTTACAGTTATGTTAGGGAAGCTCTGGGATAGTAAAATTAGTCATTGTCAAGTCACAGTAAGTCAACAAGCATTTATTAAGTACCAACTATTTCCCAGATACTGTGATAAGCAATGAAATTACAAAGAAAAGCAAAGACAGTCCTGATCTCAATGAACTTAGAGCCAAATGGAAGGAGAAAGGTGGTAAATAAATATATTCAATATAATAAGTATGTACAAAAGAGAGAACCCTAAAAGATTTCATAACTCAGAAGAGGATTCAGACTAAAGTCCAATTAATTCCAACTCATCATATTATCTACATTGGGATCTAAAACCACCTTGCACATAAAAAAATATCATTGACAGATCATTACCATGATTTTGAGGTCACATTTGAAACATCTGAGCAAGCTTACAGTCACAAAGAAAAAGAAACACAATCATAATGAAAATACCTCAGTTGTTTGTTCTGATGTGCATATATATTCCAGTTATTGTCATTAGATTCTCTGTCTATCTACTGTTGTACACAGAATCTTGAGTCAATCTCTTTCCTCACCAATTCATTCTATTCTTATAGGCAGACTCGAAACTATGGCAAAGTATTCAAGTATAAACTTCTGAACTTGCAGGCATTGGAAATCTTTATGACTCTTACGTTGTAGAACGTGGTCAAATATAATGCCCAGTATCTTTTGGAGAAGGTGCTGAGAAATCACTGGAGTATTCAAAAAAATATATCATCATACTCTGGGTTTCCATGGAATCTCTGACTCATCCCTTAAGAATAATTAGTAAGGGCTAAGTTTTGTTTTATAAACTATAAAACTATATAGTGAAAAATGTTCTCCCTTTAGTCTCATTAAAATATCAGACATAATAGTATAATCTATTGGGAGTCTCTCTGTTCATTCAGGTCTTAGTCAATAGTCAACAAACATTTATTGAATATCTACTATATCCCAAGCACTCTTTTAATTGTGAAGAAAATTATGGGACAAAGAAGGACAAATAGCACAAGGGCATAAGGCTGTAGTACAAAGGCAATTCATATGGTAGGAAATGAGAAGACTGTATTCAACTCCTCCATTAAATGGAATTTTTAGAGGTCTTGGCTCTGCCCTCCAGAGGAGTGGAGACATGAGTAGTATGATTGAGTCAAATTCACAGGATAATGTGTTTCACAATGAGTTGGGTTTTTTAAATACTTAATTCACTTATTTTTATTAATTTTTTGAGGCATTTGGGGTTAAGTGACTCGCCCAGGTTCACACAGCTAGGAAGTGTTAAGTGTCTAAGGCCACATTTGAATTCAGGTCTGGTGCTCTATCCACTGCACCACCTAGCTGCCTCCTGATTCATTTATTGATAATTTCCAATTTCACTTCTAAAAAATTTATTATTTAATGTTCCTTTTAATACATCTGTACTACAAGGACACCAAAGAAAATAGAAAAATCCTTGTATGTACCAAAATATCTATAGAAGCTCTTTTTGTGGCAGCAAAAAATTGGAAATTAGCAGGATGCCCATCAATAGAAGAATGACTGAACAAGCTGTGGCATATGATTGTGATAGAGAACTATTTTGCTATGAGAAATGACAAGGTGAATGCATAGAGAAGTACATTACTTGAGCTGCTACAAAATACAGTGAGCAGAACAAGGAGATGACTGTATATAATAATAGTAATATTACAATGATAATCAACTGTAAAAAAACTTTAATTACTCTCATCAATATAATGATCCAAGAAAATTCCATAAGACTCATGATGAAAGTTGCTATCTACATTCAAAAAAAAACTTGATGAACTTTTAAGTGCAAATTGAAGTATATCTTTTTCACTTTGTTTTTCTTTCTTCTTTTTTTGAAATGGCTAATGAGAACACATCTTCCCTGGTTTCATATGTATAATTCATATCATATTGCTTCCCTTTTCAGTTTCCAGAAGAAGGAATGGAGGGAGGGAGATAATTTAAAACTCATTACTTTTTAATATTAAAAATAAAAAATAATAAAAATAAAATAAAAAAATAAAAAATTTAATATTAAAAATAAAAAATATTTCTAATTCCCCTGTTTCCTGATTCTACTCAGCTCACTCAAAATACCCAATTGATCAGCATTCCTTTAAATTATTTGCCATCCTGAAAAAAGTTACTATTAATATTTTTTAATATATCACCTCTTTTCATTTTCATTGATCTGTTTGAAAAGTAGCATCAAAAGTAATGTTGTTGCTATGCAAAACTGTATTAAACTTGGAGCATGGTTCCAAATTATTTCCTAGAGTGATTGAACCAGCAAACAAGTAAACCAACAGTGCTTTAGTATCTCTGATTTTCCACATCTCTTTCAACACTGGTCACTTTGCTTTTCTATCTAGTTAGTTAACCTGGTAAACATGGTATGGTACCTCAGATTTGGGGATTTAATTGTATTTCTGTAATCAATAGTGATTTAGAAAAATTTTTCATATAGCAATGGAGAATACTGAATAAAAACAATCACATAATGTTAAAGACCCATTTAATAAATTAATAGGTGAAATAATTCACCATTTTCTTTTTTTCTAAATCTTTACTAATTTGCTGGGTTTTCCATTACTTATAATTCCAAATCATTTTGCCTTGCTTTTTCCAGAGAGCTAGGCATCCAGATAGGTAACTACTATAGGACATGTACTGCTGGACTTGGGGTCAAGAAGATTAATATTCCAAAATTCAAACCTGGCCTCACACACTCACTAATGTGAACCTGGACAAGTCACTTAACTCTCTATGCCTCAGTTTCCAAATCTGGAAAATATGCTGGAAAAAGAAATAGCAACTGTTTTGACTAAGAAAACCTTAAATGAGATGACAAAGATCTGACTGAAAAAACTGATCAACAATTTCACTTCTAAATGTGTTGTTAACACTTATGTTAGAGATTATTTTGTTGTCAATGTATATATTTCCATTATGGTACAGCTTATCATGCATCCTATTATTTCAGGTAAGTCACTTGTAGCAGCAAAAAATTGAAAATCTATTGACTGTGAAAGGGCTAAACAAATGGTGATATTTAGATTGGCCAGAACCAATTGATTCTCGATCGTCTCTGCTCCCTTTCCCCTGCTAGAAAAGGACCCTTTCCTCTTTTCTAGAAAGGAAGTTGAATATTAAGGAGTGATCTTCTCTAAGTTTGCTGCTCTCTCTTGCCTATTGACAATTTTAGATATTTAATCATCCTCTCAAAAAATAAAAATAATTTGCTTGCCTGTGTTAGGGGCTAGGGATATAAAGGCAAAAATTAAATTGTCTTTGCCATCAAGCACTTACAATGTCCTAATGACGACAATTAATGAATCCTCTGAGGTGGTTGCATTTTTAAAGTTCACATCACATATTTCTCTTGTACTAGATACAATTACTGCATTTTTATAATTGTAACTTCAGATTATTACAGTTGAAATATGCATGATCCCTTCAAGCAAGCCATTATTTTTAACAATTGACTTACTTTTATGCTATTGGAAAGTGAACAGAGAATCTACCAGGAGAGATAAGGCATTTATAATTCTAAATGTAATAGAAAATAAAATGCAGCAAACACAGTGGAGAAAAAAAGATAAATAATTCACAAAAACAGGTGTAATAAAAGATGACTTACGACTTACAAAGGAGCAAAGATTTGATAAAAACTCATAACTTCAAAATAGAGATGGAGGTACTAGAGTAGTCAATAAGCCCAAACTTCTCATTTTACAACTAGGCCAATTAAAAAACAGAGTTTAACTTCCCAGGGAACTGCTACATAATTTATGAGTGTATATGTGTAAGAGAATTGATGTGTATGTATGTATATATGTATATATATATATATATATTATATATATTTGAAAGAGGAATAGATCTTCAACATGCAAAAAAAGAAAAGAACAATGACTATCATAAAGATGGGTGGAAGCAAAAGTATGACACCAAGAAGGCAAGAAATATGCGAAGTGAAAAGGAATTGGAAAGGGGAACAACACAACCATCTTTGTGGCTACTTTTTGTTAAACTTATCTACCATTGGCTGGGAGGGAAATCAATGACTGTTCCCTCCATTCTTTTGATGACACAACTGCCCAACGATGATGGACTAATGTCATGACAATTCCACTATAGACAATAACCCCTTATAGGATGGGTCTGTGTTATATGAAAATAAATTATGGATTCACTCCATCCCATGAAACATTTCATCTAAAGGGCTATTTTCTGCGTGCTGTTATTTTTGGTTCATTTCTCCCTGTTTTAGGCTACCTTGTGTCACCTTACATATTTAATAAGCCAAATACATATTCTTCAGCATCTTTGTGTTTTCATGGATCAACATTTCTTTCTTTTAAAAAATATTCTCTTGATCATCTTGCCCATGGAAGCTGTGACTTTCTGGTTCCTCAGGCTATAGATGAGAGGGTTCAGCAGAGGAGGTAATGTGGTATAGGCCATTGCAATTAAAAGGTTTTGGATAGGTGATGTGTCTGATGCGTCCCTGAGGACTGCAATCATTCCAGACACAAGAAATAACATGAGGATTATCAACTGAGGGGAGCAGGTTGAAATGGCCTTGTAGCGCCCTTCCACAGAAGGAATCTTGAGCACACTGGAGAAGATGCGAGCATAGGTTGCGATTAAAAAGGCAAAGCAGCATGACAAACAGCACAAGCTTAGAACAATTAATACAAATTCAGTATTAAACACATTAGAGGTTGAGACTTTCAAGACATGAGGGATGTCACAGAAAAACTGGTGGATCACATTGGATCCTGAGAAGGGCAGGCGGAACATGTTCCCTGTGTGTACAGCTGAATAAAGAAGCCCACTGAGCCACGAGCCAGCTGCTGCCCAGAGACAACGTGCTGGAGTCATGATGATGCTGTAATGGAGGGGCTGGCAGATGGCCACAAAGCGGTCATAGGACATGGCCACCAGCAAAGCAAACTCTGTGGCTGCAAAAAGGATAAAGAAGAACATCTGGGCAGCACAACCCAGGAGAGAAAGGGACTGAACGCCACACAAGGAATTCACAATGAATTTAGGAAGTGTGACAGAGATGTTGCCAATATCTACAAGGGATAAGTTACTCAGGAAAAAATACATAGGACAGTGAAGGTGTGGGTCAGTGATAATTGCAGCACAGGTGAGAAGATTCCCCAGAAGGGCTGCCAGGTAAATCAGCAGGAACAGCACAGCGTGTAAGACCTGCAGCTCCCGTGTGCTGGAAAACTCCATGAGGAGGAATTCTGTGATGATTGAGAAGTTGCTCATCCTGCTGCAGTGCTGTAATTTAACTGAAAACAAATGAAAGTTTAAGTATCAGAGAGGCCCAAAGTGTTGAAAAGAAGAAAGAATTAAAATTGTATTCAGTTAGAAGTTGGAAACCATTTTGTCCCATTAAACCTGAACAAAAGCAAAATTATTTTAAGGTCAAAATTAACTGAAGGCGAAGCTTGTGTAGAAATAATGAGGCTAATTCCAATAGTTCTGCAACCAAGTTTTAAATGCTTAGCCCTGAAAAATGATCAGAGGAAGTTATATATGATGAACAATTAGGAAAGTGAACTACAAAGATAACATCAGCAGTAAGGGCAGAAATGGTTTTCAAGCATGTATATGCAAACATAAATACAGATATGTGAGAACATGAATATTTGCACACATATAAATACATGTATTTGTATACATACATCTCTGTAGCTATATACATACTTATATGTCTATCCATACATCTATCTATTTATAGATCTAGATAATAGTGAGATGAAGATGAGGGAAAAATTAACACTTTTAATATGTATTTCATAGGCTTGTATCCAGAAAAATGGTTTGAAAGCATTAAAATCTTACTAAAATTAAGCTAATTTTATTGATAATATTTTTTCACAAAAGCTCAAAATGATTCAGTATTTTGTACATAGTAAAAAAAAAACCATTAATAGCAAAGCCAGAACATGAAACCAATTATTCTGTCTATAAAAGTAGTTTCATTCTTATAAAAATAAATACATACAAGTAGCTCTGAAAACAGTAACAAGGATTATTCTGTTGCTATTAAGTCATCTTTCAGTTCTGACATTCTGTGACCCAGTTTGGGTTTTTTTTGGCAAAGATACTTCAGTGGGTTGCCATTTCATTCTCCAGCTTATGTTACACATGAGGAACTGAGACACATTGCCAATAATTATTTGAGGCAAGATTTGAACTCACGAAATTAAGTCTTCTTGACTTTAGGTCTGAAATGCTATACAGTGCTATTGGATGCTCAATTGCTCTGTCCTCCAGTCAAATGATCAATACATATGGTTTAAGATTTGTCATGAACTTAAACTAAAAAGGATGTGACAGAATAAAAATGACATCTCTTCCAAAATGCTCCATATATTTTTGTTTTATTTTCTTTGTTATTCTCATCTTTGCAGCCCAGCCTTTTTTTTTTTTACACTTGGCAAGCATTTTAAGAGTTCTGACTCTGAGCTTACAGGTAAACAATTGTCAATAATATTACTTTTCAGATGTGCTTCCTCATTTTTGCTAAGACCGTACCCATTTGTGACTCTGCTTTTGGAAAAGAAACACACGTCCTAATTGTGCCCATAAATTTGAACATTTTTTGCTCTTTGCTCTTCCTGAGCAAACTTTTTAATCCTCATTCACTGAGAATTTTTTTGGTAAATAATGAATAAGGTTTCTCCTTGTTCTTGTAAGAGGATCTTTCCCTTATTCAGAAAAAACCGAGGCTGAGGGTAGATATGCCTTCCATCTGATTCAATGATGAGAAAATGGAACTAGGAATTCAGGAGATTGAATTTTCAGAGCTAATTTTATTCCCTTCTATGCATTTCACCTTCTGTATCACCTTTACATCTCTGACTTCTTGCCTCTTCTGGGAATCTGTCCTATTATCTATAAAATTAATGATTTGGGAAATATAATCTGTACTGCCCTTAACAGAACCAATATTTATGATTCTTATATTCTCAGTATACGATTTCTTACCATATGAATGGAATCTATCTCCCCAGCTCAGCTACTATAAGCATGAACTACTGAAAGAGCTAATCAATTCAGAAAAGGAGTTAGAAATGTCACGGTGATTCTATTTCTACAGATACCTACTGGAGAGAAAATTTTGTCTACCAGTGTAGATGGATAAGACAGAGATAGAAGTAGAGGCAAGGATGGAGAAATAGAGATAGAAGAAGATGTAGTTAGAGATAGAGAAGGATATGTGGATATATAAATAAACATATAAAGGCATAGATATCAGGAAATATATATGAAAGGATGCTACAGATAGCAACTGAGATACTGCTGTAATGATATGCTGATGTACATATATGTGAGGATGTATCTACACATATATAATTGTCTTACATATATAACTATAATAAATTGTTTATATAAAAGAAATAGTGTTTATATACTCATGTATTTATATATGTGTGTGTTATCTATACAAAAAGAGGTAAGTAAAAGATTAGATAGATAGTAACAAAGAGGTGAAGTTAGAACTTATACACAGCTCCTATGTGTTCCAGTGATTTCTGAAGTGCTCTATGACAAAGATTAAATCACAGACAAAGTGTAACAAGAAAGTGTCCCTCTTGCCCAACACTCCTTGTGATCAGTATTACAATTTTCCGATTAATGGAAGTTGACTGGAGTCTATGATCCTAGATAAGAACCATATGACTCATGTTTTCATGGAATTTTTGATATTCCCAAAGTCTGTTTTATAGATATATGTCATCTCCAATGAAGCCTCAGAATGACTCTGTGAGCTACAAAGATAATACTATGCACATGTTACAGCTATGCTAAGTAAATAAGCTTGTACAACTGATACATAGAAGAAAATCTCAAAGGGAAGTCAAAAAGATCAGAAGAGTAAGAAACAGAATTCAGACTAAGGTCTTAATTCCAACCCAACTTGCTATCCACACTGTGAAGCTAAAGTGCCTTTCACACAAAAGAATCAGCAAAGAAAAATAATTGTAACCATCATGAAAATGACAGTACCTGAGTAACTTGTTCTGATATGTATATGTTCCAGTGTGTGTTGCCATTGTCAATGTACTATTCACCTATAATTCTAAAATTAATCTCAAAACCATCACTTCCCTCACAAATATGTTCTATTTTCATTTGATGACTCAAAACATGGCAAGGCATTCAACTCTGCAAGCATTGTGGAGATTTTGATGATTGTTATGTTATAGAACTTGGTGAAATATATTGATTGTCTAGTGTCTTTTAGAGAAGGTGCTGAGAAATCACCAGAGTATTCAATGGAAACATCACCATATTCTTGAATACTATGGGTTCTCTGACCCATCCCTTGAGAATAATTAGATAAAATAGAATATATTTTTAAGCAACATGATGAAAAATGTTCTCCCTTTAGCCTCATTAAAATATCAGCCATAAAATGTACTGCTACTGCTGACCATGCATTCTATTATTAAATATAAGTAGTAGAGAAGTTAGAACTTAAATGTTAAAAATAAATAATTTTTTTTGAAAATTCCTGTTTTCTGATTCCACTCAGCTTACTCTACATTAATCCATACAAGTTACTCCATGGTTTTTACCCTTGAAACCGTCCTTCTAATCTTTTCTTACAGAACAACAGTATTCCATCAAAATCATATAATGCAATATTCCTCAATTGACAGACATCATCTTAATATTTAATTCTTTGCCATCACAAAAATGCCTACTATAAATATATTTGTAGAAATCCATGGTTTCCTTTTTCTTTGATCTCTTTGTGAAGTAGCACTAGAAATGAAATTGATAGCATTCACAATTATATAGACTTTAAACATAGCTACTAATATATCCTAGAATGGTGGAACCAATAGTACATTGTATCTCTATCTTTCCATATCCCTTCCTGTTTTTTGTAACTTTGCCTTTCTATCATGTTAGTTAACCAGGTATGGTTCCTCAGTGTTTGGGGGTTTTAATTGCATTTCTCTAATCTACAATGATCTAGAAATTTTTTTCATGTCACCCATATGAAAAATGCCTGAATAACAACAGTCTCATTAATATCTCATTTTATAAATTAATAACTAAAACAATTTCAGATAAGTTCTGACAAAATTCTCAAACAATTGGAAAGCCAATGGTTGTGGAAGGGCTAAACAAATGTTGGCATTTGGGTGGATCAGAACCAGTGGGTTCTTGATCCTCTCTGCTCCCTTTTCTCTGCTAGAGACAAACAGAGATGAATCCCTCTCAGACATATTTCCTCTCTCCTAGAAAGAGAGTTAGATATTAGGTTGTGACATTCTCTAAGATTGCTGCTCTCTTATTTAATGTCCATTTTAGATATTTAATCAGCTTCAACAAGTTAAAAACAATTTATTTGCCTTTTACACCACAGCCACTATATTATACCACAATATAATTGCCCAAAGATTCACATGATCTTGGATATGTATACATCAGACTTCAGATTTTTGTTTATTATCTTATTTTTCCCAATTACATGTAAAAACAATTTTAGCACTAATTTTAAAAATTTTTTAAGTTCCCAATTCCCTTTCTTCCTCCCATCCATAACCTCTCCCTGAGATGATAAGCAATTTCATATAGTGTATATATTTGTGATTGTGAAAAATATATTTCAGTGTTAATAATTTTGTGAAAGAAAATAGAAACCAAAAAAGAACAAAAGTGAACAATTGCCTACTTTGATCTGCATTCATTTCTTTTCTTTAGATGTGTATTTCATTTTTCATCACAGGTCTATAGAAAATTGTCTTGGATCATTATATTGTTTTTTATTATTATTATTCTTAGAATAATATTTTTATTTTATTTTATTTTTCCTCTATTTATTTATGTTTAAATAACTTTTTATTGACAGAACCCATGCCAGGGTAATTTGTTACAACATTATCCCTTGCACTCACTTCTGTTCCGATTTTTCCCCTCCCTCCCTCCACCCTCTCCCCAAGATGGCAAGCAGTCCTATACATGTTAAATAGGTTACAGTAGATCTTGGATACAATATACGTGTGCAGAACCGAACAGTTCTCTTGTTGCTCAGGGACAATTGGATGTAGAAGGTATAAATAACCGGGAAGAAGAACAAAAAGGCAAGCAGTTTACATTCATTTCCTAGTGTTCTTTCTTTGGGTGTAGCTGCTTCTGTCCATCCTTGGATCATTATATTGTTGAGTATAACATAGTTGATCATCTTATATTATTCCTTTTACTGTGTTCAATGTTCTCATGATTCTTGTATTAGATCATGTAAGTATTTCCAGATTTTTCTAACATCATCATTGTTTTTTTACAATTATATACCACAACTTATTAAGTCATTCTGCTATTGATGGGCCTTTCAAATTCTTTGTCAACATAAATAAGTCCTTCCTCTTCCTCCTTTCTTTAAATCTCTTTGGGATATAGACCAAGTAGTGGTAATGCTAGAATAAAGAGTATTCTTAGTTTCATAGCCCTTTGGTCATACTTCTAAAATGTTCTTCAAAATGTTCACTTCAGTTCACATCTCAGCTAACACTGCCTAAGTATCCTCCTTTTCTCCGCACATCCATCTGTTATCATTTTCCTTTTCTATCATGAGTCACTCTATGAGTGTTAAGTGGTACCTCAGAGTTGTTTTAATTTGCATGTTTTTAATCAATAGTGATATGGAGTATTTTCATATAATTATAAATAGCTTTAACTTCTTCATGTACAAATTGTCTGTTCATACCTTTCACTATTTATTAATGGGGGAAGGATTTATATTCTTATCAATTTGATTCACCGCACTACATGTATTATACATGAGGCCTTTCACAGAAACACCAGAAGTAGAAAAAATTATGTCCCAATTTTCTGTTTTCCTCATAATCTTAGTTGCATTCATTTTATGCAAAAAAAGGTTTTAATTTAATATAATCTAAATTGTCCATTTTGAATTTCATAAAATTATTTATCTCTGGTATGGTCATAAATTCTTCACTTCTCTAAAGATCTGACAAGTAAAATATTTCATGCTCCTGTAATTTGCTGATCCAATAAAATTTTATTAGAAAATCAGGTACCCATTTTTACTTTATCTTGGTAGATGATATATTCTATAATGAACTTTTGGCAAAAAAAAAAAAAAAAAAAAAAAAAAAAGCTTTCCAGTTTTCCCAGAAAATTTTGCTAAAGAGTTCTTATTCCCAAACCTAGAAAAAACAGCAAATCCCATGGCCCACTGTTGGTTTCCAAATTGCAGTCTACACTGCATTCCAAGTCTAACCATCACCCCTGTGAAACCTTTGCTGCAAATCTCCTCTCCAGCCTCAGGATGGAAAATTCTTTTATCCTGACTTTTTTTGTCATTTATGACTTTTAGATTCAGATTTTATGCCTTGTTTAAAGTTGTTTAGAAGGAAATTGGGGAGAGTTAAGGGGAGTCCTTATATTACTTTGCCATTTAATTCATGAGCATTTAATAAAGGCCTCTTCCCTGTCCATCCATTCATTCAACTATTCATACTGCACTCTCTTTCTCTATCTCTCTCTGTCTCTGTCTCTCGATTTCTCTCTTTTTCTTTCTCTCTTTCCTTCTTTCTCTCTCTTTCTCTGTTTTGATGTCTGTCTCTCTTTGTCTTGCTGTCTTTCGCTCTGTTTTACTATCTCTATCTTCCTCTCTTCCTCTCCCTCTGTTTCTCTCTACCTCTTGTTCTTTCTCCTTTTCTTCCTCTCTCCATCTCTAGGCCTCTTTTCCTCTCTTCCTCTCCCCATCTCTCTCTCTGTCTCTCTCCCTCTGTCAGTCTGTTTCTCTGTGTGTCTGTCTCTCTGTCTCTCTCTCTTTCTCTTTCTGTCTCTATAGATTGCTCTCTCTGTTTCAATGTCTGTCTCTCTTTGTCTCTCTCTTTGTATCTCTGTCTTTCACTCTATTTTATTGTTTCTGTCTCTCTGTTTCTATCTCCCTCTCTTTCTCTTCCTCTGTTCCTCTCTACCTCTTGTCCTTTCTCCTCTCCCTCTCTCTGCTTCTCTCCCTCTATTCCTCTCCCCATCTCTCTCTCTCTCTCCTTACCTTCTCTTTCTCTCTTCTCCAAATAGCCAAGTTTTCATCAATGGTCTCCCATGAATGAGATGTTAGGTTAGGTAGTAGTGATAGGTGTTAAATTAAAAAGGCTTCAGTTCTCAAGAAATTTGAAATTAATATACAATAAATTATGAAATGCTTATTCTATGCTTTAAAAAAAAGTCCTAGGGATATAAAGACAAAAATGAAAATATCTTTCTTGTCATGGAATTTAACAAAGTCCTAATTAGTACAAATTAATCCCTGAAGTGGTTGCATTTTTAATTTCAGACCAGATATTTTCCCTGACCTAGAAGCCAATCAGCAGTATAATAGTAATTTCATACTGTGGTAATTGAAGTACACATGATCACTTCAAGACAACCATTATTTGTACCGCTTGACCTAGATGTATGCTATTGGGAAAGTGAAGAAACAATCCACCAAGATAGATAAGGCATTTATTCATCATGGAAAATTAATATAATACATACCTAAAGAAGACAAATAATGTATAACATTAAATGTATTGAATATTAATTCCAGCTTAAGGTATAAGGAAAAATTTTGGCAAAATCATGGCTAAAAACTTTAGAGGAAATATAGAGTTCATCAAGTCAACCATGTTATTTTACAAATGAGCAAATTAAGGAACAAAAAGTTTAAATTCCCACCCAAAAAACTAGAGCATGCAAACACATGTATATGCACATGTGTATGTATTGCACGTGTATGTTTCCATGAATGAATTGTATATGTATGTGTGCCTATTTATCTCTATTTGGAATGAGGAATATGTCTTCAACATGCAAAGAAAGAAGATCATTACCATCATAAAGATAAATGGAAACAAAAACAAGAAATGGAAGTGACAAGACAAGATTCATATCAAGAGTAGAAACAATACAATCATCTTGATGGCTGCTTTTGGTTAAGCTAATCTATTGTTCCCTAAAGGGATCGATGAGTGTTTCAACCATTCCGCTGAGGGCACAGTTGGCCAAAGACATGGGCTGGAGTCATGAATATTCTACTATAGAAAATGACCAATTACAAGATGGTTCAAAGTTACACTAAAATAATTGATTGATTCATTCTACCCGTTGTAATATTTTACCTAAAGAGGTATTTTCCTGGGTGATACAATTTTTGGTGTCATTTCTACATGACCTAATGCATCACCTTGCACATTTTACAGCCCCAATGCATATTCTTCAACTTTTTAATACTTTCCAAGAACTAGGGGGAAAACTATCCTCTTGATCATCTTGCCCATGGCCGCTGTGACTTTCTGGTTCCTCAGGCTATAGATGAGAGGGTTCAGCAGGGGAGGCAGTGTGGTATAAGCCATTGCAATGAAAAGGTTTTGGATAGGTGATGTGTCTGATATGTCCCTGAGCACAGCAATCATTATAGAAAGGAGAAATAGCATGAGGATTATCAACTGAGGGGAGCAGGTTGAAATGGCCTTGTAGCGCCCTTCCACAGAAGGAATCTTGAGCACACTGGAGAAGATGCGAGCATAGGTTGTGATTAAAAAGGCAAAGCAGCATGACAAACAGCACAAGCTTACTACAATTAATACAAACTCAGTATTAAACACATCAGAGGTCGAGACTTTCAAGACATGAGGGATGTCACAGAAAAACTGGTGGATCACATTGGATCCTGAGAAGGGCAGGCGGAACATGTTCCCTGTGTGTACAGCTGAATAAAGAAGCCCACTGAGCCACGAGCCAGCTGCTGCCCAGAGACAGCGTGCTGGAGTCATGATGATTCCATAGTGGAGGGGCTGGCAGATGGCCACGAAACGATCATAGGACATGGCCACCAGCAAAGCAAACTCTATTGTTCCAAAAAAAAGAAAGAAGAAGATCTGGGCAGCACATCCCAGGAGGGACAGGGACTGAACACCACACAAGGAATTCACAATAAATTTAGGAAGCGTGACTGAAATGGTTCCAATATCCACCAGGGATAAGTTACTCAGGAAAAAATACATAGGACTGTGAAGGTGTGGGTCAGTGATAATTGCAGCACAGGTGAGAATATTCCCCAGAAGGGCTGCCAGGTAAATCAGCAGGAACAATACAGCATGTAAGACCTGCAGCTCCCGGGTGCTGGAAAACTCCATGAGAAGGAATTCTGTGATGATTGACAAGTTGCCCATCCTGCTGCAGTGCTGTAATTTAACTGAAAATAAATAACCTAATGAGTAGCAGTAAAAATGTGTTGAAAATTAGAAAAAAAATTAATTCTTTTTTATTATTTTTTTAATTTTAAAATTATTTTTAATTATTAAAATACTTATTTAGATAAAACCTTAAGCTTGAACAAAAGCAAAATTAAATTATATTTTAGGCCAAAATGAGCTGAAGACAGAGCTGCATCCAATAGTTCTGGAACAGAGTTTTAAATACTTAATCCTGTAGAATATCCAGAAAAAGTTATACATGATGAACATTAGGAATGTAATGGGCTGAGGCTTGAGTTGATGCACTGAGGTCCCAAGCACGTGAGGCTAAATAGTAATTGGGCTATACTCTATTAATATACATGATTGGATAAAGAATGACCCCTGCCCACTCTCTGTGCAAGTCCTGATGTGTTGTATAGGAAATGACGATTTTGGTGGGTGGACGCAGAGAGATGGGAAGAGAGGCTGGGAGAGATTGGGCCTGGGTTCGATTCTCCTAGCTACGGGTTGTGTGGCTGCTGGTCCAGCTAGCTTCTTGACTCAGCTGCACACATTGCTATCACCGATTCCCTTCCACCTCTGATCTTTCTTCACTGAGAATAAAGACTGACGATTTTCCCCTAACCTGAATTCCTGACTCCGGCTGATTTTAAAATACGCAGTCTTCACAAGGAAAGTGAATGATATCACTACAAAGATAATAAAGAAGGTTATCACCACTAAGAGTGGAAATAGGTTTCATGCATGTCAGCATGTGCACACATAAACAGACATACAAATATTTATGTATACATATATAAATATGTATATGTATAAATAAGTATATTTGTATATATCCATTAGTATATATGTGTATATATATATATATATATATATATTTGTGTCTATATTTACCTATCTATAAATCTCATAGAGAGACAATGAAAGATTAGAATGAGGGAAAGACTCATACATTTATTGCATATTTCATAAGTTGTATTCAGGAAAGTGTTTGAAAGCATTTAAATATTACACAATTTAAGCTAATATTACTGAGGATATTAATTCATAAGATAGTAAATAAGGGCTCATACTGATACATGGTTTTGTATGAAGTAACAAAGACTATTAGTAATAAAGTTAGATCTTGAAACTGATTATTCTGACTCTAAATGCAGTTTCTCTCTTATTTAAAAAAAATGCCAATATCTTTAATACTAGCAATAGTGAATATTCTGTTGATGTTAAATCACTTTTTCAGTTCTGACTCTCCATGACCCCATTGGGGGTTTTCTGAGCAAAGATTCTCGATTGGTTTGCCATATACTTCTCCAACTCATTCTGCAAATAAGAACTGAGGCACACAAGAGTGACTTGCCTGGGATGAAATTGCCAATGAAGTATCTAAGGTCAATCTGAACTCATGAAATTGAGTCTTCCTGACTTCAGGTCTAACCCTCTTTATAGTGCTACCTAGCTGCTCAATTACTCTGTCCCATATTCAAATTACCAATATATATGTAGTTTAAGATTTATGTCATAGGCTCAAACTAAAAAGAATATGAGAGAGTAGAAATATCATCACTTCCAAAATATTCTTTATATTTTTATTTATTTTCTTTGCTAAACTCATCTCTGGGGTCCACTCCTTTATGCACTTTCCAAGTTATTTAGAAATCTCTGATTCTGAGTTTACAAGTAAACAATTGGTTAACTTTTTTTGTTCCAATGGGCTTCTTCATTCTTGATAAGACTGTCCCCCATTGTAACTTTGCTTTTAGAAAAGCAACATATGTTCCATTTCTGCCCCCAAACTTGAATGGCTGGAAGAAGTCTTTTTTGTTCTTAAGGGTGAAAATCCCTACCTAATAAATTCCCTTTTTATCATCACTCAATGAGTATCTTCTCTGTAAATAAGCTGGGTAAAGTTTCATTTTCCAGAAAGGCATCTTTCCCCAAGTCAGAAAAAAACCAAACTACCATGATCTTTCATCTTTGATGATCAGATGATGGAAGTGGGAATTCGAGAGATCTGATTTTCAGAGTTGATTTTACCCCTTCTTAGGCACGTCACCTTTAGTTTTACCTTTTTGTCTCTCCCTTTTGGCATCAGGCCGAGCACCTATTAAATTAGTTGCTTTGGACAATATAATCTGCACTGCCCCTAGCAAAATCAACTTTTATCATTGCTATTATCTCTACATACTATTTCTTATTATGTGAAAGGAATCTATTCATCCAGGTCAGCTACTATATGGATGAACTAATAGCTAATTATGGGATTATTTGAAGAAATGACTGAAAAAGCATTAGGAATGATGCTGGGATTTTATTTCTACAGAGATATGCTGGAGAGAAATCTATGTCCGCTAATATAAATGGGCAAGATAGAGATAGAGATACATGTAGAATTGGAGATGATAGGGATAGAGAGAGAGATAAGAAGTAGAGGTAAAAATAGATATATAGATATACAAATATACATGTTGAGAGATATATGATAGAGAAATAAATGGCTTAGATATATACATGGATGCTATAAAGAATCATAGAGATAATGTGGCAGTGATATATAGAAATACATATATGTATGTATATATCTATGTGCTATGTATGTGTTATATGCTATGTGTGTGTTATATATAAATATATATTGTATGTATTTTATGTAGATGACAGTTTATATACTCGTGTATATATATGTACGTATGTATGTAGAGAAATGATCAATAAGGACATAGTGAGATGATAAACAGTGATTGATAAATAGATGAAAACATGGATTGATGAATGATGAAAGGATGGATGGATGGGTGGATGGATAGATACATAGATACATAGATCTGTATCTTCCTTCCACTTAGAAATATTCTTCTAGATCTCAGTCGCTTTCCCAACTTTTCTACAAAACTGAACTACCATATCAACATTAGAATTAATTCTCCAACCTTCTAAATATCCTATCATTTAGTCTCATAATTCGAACATTTGAAAGGCATTGCCAAAGTTCAGTGCCCTTAATGGGATTTAGCATAATCATACCTTCTAATATATATGTATATATACATATATATATACATTCACATATAATAAACATAAACCTATACATGTTAACATATTGACAGACACATAAACAGTGTGCTTACAGATACATAAACAAAATATGTATTGTGCTCCAGGTTTCTCTTTACCCCTCTATAGCCAAAACTGAGAAAGATGTTAGAGCCTTACAGTTCTCCAAATATGAGACAATACAAATGTAGATAATTCCAGTTTATTTCATCAGTCTCCTACTTTTAATTTTCACTGACAAATAAGCAATATTTGCTTTATTTCCTACACACATAAATGTTCATTTTCCAGTTAGAAGAAATTAGGAGATCTCCAAGCTAACATCTACTTCAAGTCATTCAAAATTGACCTCCACGGGAAAGAGCCACTGATTGCTGAGACCCTCTTTATCTGACATCTCTTTGAAACATGATCACAGAAGCTGAAACTCAAAAGTAGAAGGAAGCTTAGAGATCAATTATTCAAGTGCCTTATTTACAAAGGAAGAAAAGAGACATTGAGTTATTGACTGTTTCCCAATTTTAAATAAAAAATTCAAGATTGAATAACTGCCTTCTACTTCCAAATTGAGCACTCACTCCAGTGCATTTATTCAAAAATAGACAATCTTTTCTGCAACAAAAATTAAATTAAAGATGAGAGGATGGAGGAAACAGAGAGGTGGTTAGAATTGATAGAGTAATACAGTGTTCCAGTAATTTTTGGAGTACTCTATCATAAAGATTAAGCTACAGATAAAGTGCAGCAAGAAATTGTCCCTCTTGCCCAACATTCCTTGTGGTCAGTATTACAATTTTGCAGAAAATAGAAGGTAGACTGGGGTCTATGATCATAGATAAGAACAATAATTATGACATATCTTCATGGGACTTTTGATATTCATAAAGTATGTTTTATATAGATATATAGATATAGATATCTGTCATCTCTGATGAGATTCAACATGATTCTGTGAGCTACAAAGATAATACTGTGCACATGTTACAGCAATGAAATGGGGGCTCAGAGAGTCTGAGGCTTAAGCATAGACAAGTTACAATAATTTAATAAGCGCTTATTAAGTGCCTACTATGTCCCAGAGACTATGGTTACTACTAGGGTTACAAAGAAAAGCAAAGGCTGCCCTGCCCTCAATGAAGTTACAGGAAATAGGCATGTACAACAGATACATAGAAGTATATCTCAAAGGAAAGTCAAAAATATTACAAAGATCAAAGAGTCAGGTTTCTGACTAATTCAAAATTCAGGCTAAGGTCTTAATTCCAACCCAACATACTATCCACACTGTGATGTCAAAATGACTTGCACACAAAAGAATCATTGAGAGATCATCTCCATGATTTTAAGTTCATACATTAAGCACCTGAGCAAACAAACAAGTCCAAAGAAAAATAATTGTAATCACCATAAAATTGACATTACCTGTGTTATTTGTTCTGATGTGCATAAATTACAGCATATGTTGCCATTGACATTGGATTATTTACCTATAATTCTAAAAATAATTTCAAAAACATCACTTCCCTCACCAATTCATTCTACTCGCATTTGAAAACTCAAAAACATGGCAAGGTGTTCAACTCTAAATCTGTGAACATGCAAGCATTGTGGAGATTTTGATGATTCACATGTTGTAGAACTTGGTGGAATATATTGATTGCCTAGTGTCTTTTAGGGAAGGTGCTGAGAATTCACCAGAGTATTCAATGTGAACATCATTATATTCTTGTGTACTAAGGATTATCTGACCCATCTCTTGAGAATAATTAGATAAAATAGAATCTATTTTAAGGAACATAATGAAAAATGTTCTCCCTTTAGCCTTATTAAAATATCAGTCATAATATATATGCTAGGGTGAATGTCTCAGTCCATGAAGGTCTTAGCCAATAGTCAATAAAAATTTATGGAATGCCTATTATTTGCCAGGCACTCTGCTAAGTGTGTAGGAAATTAGGGGAGGAAGAAAGGTGGACAGAACGTAGAACAAAAGTATGAAGAAGTGCAAAGACAGTGTATCTAGTAGGAACGGAAAAGACTGTGTTGGATTGCCCCATTATTGGGAACTTTTACAGGTCATGATTTTCCCCTCCAATTAGAGGACTAGAGACTAATAACAAGATGTGACTAGTATAGTTAAGTCAATCTCACAGGGTAACTTGATTTCATAAAGAATTATTTTTAAATGTTTAATTCCTTTATTCATAATTCCAAAATTTTTAAATTGTATTAAACATTCCCTTTTTAGGTATGTACAGCAAAGAGATCAAAGGAAAAGGAAAAGGACTTATGTGTACAAAAATATTTTAGATGCTCTTTTATTTTGGTAAAGAATTGGAAATGGAGGGGATGCCCATCAATTGAGGAATGACAATAAGCTATGCATATGAGTGATTTTTTTGTGTGTGTCTCCAAGATCTTTTATTTCTTTTTTTTTTTTTTAGTTTCCAACATTTATTTGTTTTTTCTTTTTTTATTTTATTATAGCTTTTTATTTACAAAACATATGCATGGGTAAGTTTTCAACATTGACCCTTACTTTCTGTTCCAAATTTTTCCCTCCTTCCCCCCATCTTCTCCCCTAGATGGCAGGTAGTCCCATACATGTTAAATATGTTAAAATATATGTTAAATCCAATATATGTATACATAATTATATAGTTATCTTGCTGCACAAGAAAAATCGGATCTAGAAAGGAAAAAAAACCTGAGAAAGAAAACAAAAATGCAAGCAAACAATAATAGAAAAAACAAAAATTATGCATATGAGTGTGATGGAGAACTATGGTGCTAAGAGAAATGATGAAGGGAATGGTTTCAGAAAACCATGGAAAAATTTCTATCAACTGCTCCAAAGTGAAGTCAGCTAAACCATAGAATGATTGTCCATGGTAAAAGCAATATTCAGTTGAAAATTGTGAAAGACATTACTTTCATCAATGAAACGATCCAAGATGATTTTAAATGAACTCATGATGAAAGATGTTATCTACCTCCAAAGAAAGAAATTATGATCTCTTAAGTGCAAATTGAAATAAATTGTTTTCACTTTTTTATTTTTCTTCCTTTTGGGGAAATGGTAATATGGATCTATTTCTTGCATGATTTCACATTGATATCATATTCTTAGCATTTCCAGTGGCCAGGGAAAGGACTGGAATGAGAAAGATGAGCTACAACTCTATTATTTAAATGTTAAAAATAAATAATTTTTTAAAATTCCTGTTTTCTGATTCTACTCAGTTTACTCTAATATCCATTCATTCAAGTTACTACACAGGTTTTTTGCCCTAAATCCATCCATCTAATCTTATTTTAAAGAACAATAGTATTCCATCAACATCTATATATAGTACAAATAATTCAGCCATTTCTCAATTGATGGGCATTCCTTCAATATCGAATTCTTTGCCATCACAAAAACAACTGCTGGAAATATGTTTGTATATGTCAGTCCTTTCCTTTTTTCTTTGATTTCGTTATGAAGTGAAATTGGTTTTATGCACAGTTATAGAGACCATTAAGGATAGCTCCAAATTATTTCCTATAATGGTGTAACCAGTTCATAATTCAACCAATAGTACATTACTATCCCTATTTTTCGATATCTCTCCCTGCATTTGTAACTTTGTCTTTCTATCATGTTAGTTAACCTGGTAAGCATGATGTGGTTCCTTAGAGTTTGGGGTTTTAATTTCATTTCACTAATCTACTAATCTTGGAATCCTTTTCATATGACCATATTGAAAAATGACTGAATAACAACATCTCATTAGTATCTCATTTTGTAATTTAATAAATAGAACAATCCAAGTAGTAGAAAAGTTAAATGTATGAATACTTTAAAAACTTTGGATTGGGATTTGGGCATTTCCAATTTTTTGCCAACACTACAAATATTTTTATACAAATAAGTCCTTCTCCCTCATTTTAAAAAATATCTTTAGCATATAGATCAAGTTGTGGTAAGACTAGATCAAAGGGTATGCAGAGTTGTATAACTCTTTGGATATACTTCCAAATTGTTCTTCAAAATAGTCACATCAGTTCACAGTTAACACTGCACTAGTTTTTTTTTTTAACTCATTCAACTGTTATCATTTTCCTTTTCTATCATAAGTCAATCTATGAGATGTTAAGTGGTACCACAAAGTTGTTTTAATTTGCATTTTTCTAATCAATGGGATTTTGAGCATTATTCATATGACTATTAATAGTTCTAAATTCTTCATGTGAAAACTGTCTGTTCGTATCTTTCACTATTTACTAATGGAGGGAAGAATACAAATTCTTATCAGTTTGATTCACCACACTATATATTTTAGAAATGAGGCCTTTCAGAGAAACACTAGTTGTTAGAAATTATTTTCCATGTCTCTGTTTTCCTCATTATCTTAGTTGCATTTGTTTTGTTTGTGCAAAAACTGTTTTAATTTCATATAATCTAAATTGTCCATTTTGAATTTCATGAAGTCATGTATCTCTGGTTTGGTCATAAGTTCTTCACTTCTTCAAAGATTTGAAAAGTAAAATTTATCCATGTTCCATCTTCCTATAATTGGCTTATGATATTACCCTTTATGAGAAAATCAGGTACCCACTTTCACTTTGTCTTGATAGATGATGTGAGATGTTCTATACTATCTTCTTGCAAAAAGACTTTCTAGTTTTCCCAGAACATTTTGCTAAATAATGAGTTTTTGTCCCCAAACCTAGAAAGAAAATAGCTAGTCCCATGGCCCATGTTTGACTTCCAAATTGCAGTCTACACTATACTGCAAGCCTGGCTCATCAACCTTGTGAGACAGATCTTTCCTGCAAATCTTCTCTCCAACCTCAGGCTGAAAAATTCTTTACTCCAACTTTTTGTTGTTTATACCATTCTAGATTCAGATTTTATGCATCACTTTAAAGTTGTTTGGAGGGGAATTTAGGAGAGCTAATGGAATCCCTACTTTTACTTTGCTACCTAAATCATGATCATTTAATAATAATAATAATTCATACTGTAATCTCAATCTCCCTCTCTCCTTCTCCTCTTCCTCTGTTCCTCTGTTCCTCTCTTTCTCTATGCCTCTCTACTTCTCTCTCTACCTCTGCCCCTCTCTTCTTCTTTCCATTTGTCCTTCTCTGTCTCTTCCTTTGTACCTCTCTCCCTCTTTTTCTCTCCCTCTATCTCCCCTCCCACCTCTCTATTTTTCTCTTCTCCAATTAGTCAAGTTTTAGGCAATGGTCTCCCATGAAATAAATGTTATGTTAGGTGCTAATGACATATGTATATGTGTGTGTGTGCATATATATAAAGTTAAATAGAAGAAGACTTCAATTCTTAAGAAATTTGAAATTAATATACAATAATTTATGAAGCACCTATGCTAGCTAAAAAAAAAGGGCTAAGATGAAAATATCTTTGTCACCAAGAAATTTAACTAAGTTCTAATTAGCCTAAATAATCCCTGAGGTGTTTGTATTTTTCAGTTTCAGACGGGACATAATCCGTGAACTAAAAGCCAAATCAGCATATTTTGTACAATAGTAATTTCATACTGTGCCAATTGAAATATACATGATCACTTCAAGAAAACCAATATTGGTACCACTTGCCCTAGATATATGCTACTGGAAAGTGAATAGAGAATCTACCAGAGGAGATAAGGAATTTATTTGTCTAGGTGCAGTAGAAAATTAAATGCAATAAGAACATAAGGGGAAAAGATACATAACATATAATATTACATGTATTGAATATTAATCCCAGCTTAATGTATAAGGAAAATTTTTTTTGCAAAATCATAACTAAAAACTGTACATGGAGGCAATATAGAGATCATCAAGCCAAGCATGCCATGTTACAAATGAGCAAATTAAGGAACAAAAAGTTTAAATTCCCACCCAGAAAACTAGAGCAGGCAAACACACGTGTGTATGCAAATGTGTGTGTTTATGTGCACATGCCTTTTACATGAATGTGTATGTATATGTGTGTGTGCCTATCTGGCTATATCTGTTGGGAATGAGGAATACGTCTTCAACATGCAAAGAAGATCGTTACCATCATAAAGATAAAGGGAAACAAAAACATGAAATGGAAGTGACAAGACAAGATTCATATCGAGGGTAGAAACAACACAACCATCTTGATGGCTGCTTTTGGTTAAGCTAATCTACTGGTCCCTCAGGGGATCAATGAGTGTTCCATCCATTCCTCTGAGGGCAATGTTGCCCAGAGACAATGGGTTAGTGTCAAGATTATTCCACTATACTCAATAAGCACTTTTGAAGGTGGTTCAACTTATGCTAAAATAAATGACTGATTCCTTCTGCCCAATGTAATATTTCCCCTAATGAGGCATTTTCCTAGAGGATGCTGTTTTTTGGTGTCTTTTCTAAATTACCTAATGTATCACCTTGCACATTTGACAACCTAAATGTATACTTTTCAACTTTTTAATATTTCAAGGAAGTGTGGGGGAAAACTATCCTTTTGATCATCTTGGCCATGGCAGCTGTGACCTTTTGGTTCCTTAGACTATAAATGAGAGGGTTCAGCAGGGGAGGTATTGTTGTATAAGCCATTGCAACTAAAAGGTTTTGAATAGGGAATGTGTCTGATGTGTCCCTGAGGACAGCAATCATTATAGAAATGAGAAATAACATGAGGATTATCAGTTGAGGGGAACATGTGGAAATGGCCTTGTAGCGTCCTTCCACAGAAGGAATCTTGAGCACACTGGAGAAGATGCGAGCATAAGATGCAATTAAAAAAACAAAGCAGCATGACAAACAACACAAGCTTAGAACAATTAATATAAACTCAGTATTAAACACATCAGAGGTCGAGACTTTCAAGACATGAGGGATGTCACAGAAAAACTGGTGGATCACATTGGATCCTGAGAAGGGCAGGCGGAACATGTTCCCTGTGTGTACAGCTGAATAAAGAAGCCCACTGAGCCACGAGCCAGCTGCTGCCCAGAGACAGCGTGCTGGAGTCATGATGATGCCATAGTGGAGGGGCTGGCAGATGGCCACAAAGCGGTCATAGGACATGGCCACCAGCAAAGCAAACTCTGTGGCTGCAAAAAAGAGAAAGAAGAACATCTGGGCAGCACATCCCAGGAGGGACAGGGACTGAACACCACACAAGGAATTCACAATGAATTTAGGAAGTGTGACGGAGATGGTTCCAATATCCAGCAGGGATAAGTTACTCAGGAAAAAATACATTGGACAGTGAAGGTGTGGGTCAGTGATAATTGCAGCACAGGTGAGAAGATTCCCCAGGATGGCTGCCAAGTAAATCAGCAGGAACAATACAGCGTGTAAGACCTGCAGCTCCCGTGTGCTGGAAAACTCCATGAGGAGGAATTCTGTGATGATTGACAAGTTGCCCATCCTGCTGGAGTGCTGTAATTTAACTAAAAACAAATAACCCAATGAGTAGCAGTAAAAATGTGTTGAAAATGAGAAAGAATTAAAATATTTATTTAGATAGAACCTTAAGTCTGAACAAAAGCAAAATTAAACTATTTTAAGCCAAAACTAGCTGAAGACAAAACTGTATCCAATAGTTCTGGAACAGAGTTTTAAATACTTAATCCTATAAAATATCCAGAAGTTATACATGATGAACATTAGGAAAGTGAATAGTACCACTACAAAGATAATAAAGAATGCTATCCCCATTAAGAGTGGAAATGGATTTCATGCATATCAACATGTGCACACATAAACAGAGACACACACATGTTTATAATCACACATTTATGTATACATATATACATACATATGTATATATATAAATACATATATTTGTATATATCCATTAGTATATATGTAAATAAATATATCTATATGTACTTATATCTATATTTATCTACCTATAAATCTCATAGAAAGAGAATGAAATATTAGAATGAGGGAAATATATACTTTTATTGCATATTTCATAAGTTACATTCAGGACGGTGTTTGAAAGTATTCAAATATTACACAATTTAAGCCAATATTACTGACATTATTTCATAGGATAATAAATAAGGGCTCATACTGACTCATTGTTTTGTACAAAGTAACAAAGACTAATAGTAATAAAGTAGATTTCTGACTCTAAATGCAGTTTCTCTCTTATTTAAAAAAATGCCAATATCTATAATACTAGCAACCGTGAATACTTTGTTGACGTTAAATCACTTTTTCAGTCCTGATTCTCCATGATTCCACTGGGAGTTTTCTGAGCAAAGATACTGGATTGGTTTGCCATATACTTCTCCAGTTCACTTTATAGATAAGGTACTGAGGCACACAAGACTGACTTGCCCAGGATGACATTGCCAATTAAATATCTGAGGCCAGATTTGAACTCATGAAATTGAGTCTTCCTTACTTCGGGTCTAGCACTCTTTACAATGCTACCTACCTGCTCAATGACTTTCTCCCATATTCAAAATACATACATATATATATATATATATATATATATATATATATATAAGATTTATATCATAGGCTTAAATAAAAAGAATGTGAAAGAGTGGAAATGTCATCACTTCAAAAATATTCTTTATATTTTTATTTGTTTTCTTTGCTAAACTCATCTCTGGAGTCTACTCCTTTAAGCACTTTCCAGACATTTCAAAATCTCTGATTCCAAATTTAAAAGTAAGCAATTGATCAACACTTTACTATTCCAATGTGCTCCTCCTTCTTGCTAAGACTGTCCACAATTGTGACTTTGCTTTTGGAAAAGCAACAAATGTCCCACTTCTGCCCCAAAACTTGAATGGCTAGCAGAAACCTTTTTTGTTCTTCAGGGTAAAAATCCCCACCAATAAATTCCCTTTTTATCTCCACTCAATGAGTATCTTTTCTCTGTAAATAAACTGAATAAGGTTTCATCTTTTTTCCACAAAGGCATCTTTTCCCAAGTCAGAAAAAAAAAAAACAACAGAGTAGGATGATATTTCATCTGGTTTAATAATCAGATAATAGAAGTGGGAATTAAAGAGATCTGATTTTTAGAGTTGATTTTTATCCCTTCCTAGCCATTTCACCCTTAATGTTACCTTTTCATCTCTCCCTTTTGACATCAGGTTGAGCTTTAATTAGAGCTTTGAACAATATAATCTGCATTGCCTCCACCAAAGTCAACTTTTATGATTGCTATAATCTCTGCCTACTATTTCTTATTATGTGAAAGGAATCCATTTATCCAGGTCAGCTACTATATGGATGAACTAACAGCTAATTATGGGATTGTATCATATATTAGCTATAGGTAACATATATTACAAATAGCTTTGAATAAATAACTGAAAAAGTATTAGGCATGGTGCTGTGATTTTATTTCTACAGGGACATGCTGAAGAGAAAACTATGTCTGCTAATATAAATGGGCAAGACAGAGATAGAGATACAGGTAGAAATGGAGATGATAGGGTTAGAGAGAGAGATAAGAAGTAGAGACAGATATATTGATATACAAATACACATTTCGAGATAGATGATAGAGAAATATATGGATATATAGATGGATGCTATAGACAGTCATAGAGATATTGTGGGAAGTATATATAGAAATACATATATGTATGTATCTATTGAAACACATGTGCTATACATATATAAATATATATTGTATGTATTTTTATGTAAATGACAGTGTATATACACTTATATATATGTATATAGAGAGATGATCAATATAGACATAGTAAGATGATGAACAGTGATTAATAGATAGATAAATGAAAAGATGAATGGATAAATGGATGGATGGATAGCCATATAAATACATAGATACATAGATTTGTATCTTCCTTACACTTAGAAATATTCTCCTAGATCTCAGTCTTTTTCCCAACTTTCCCACAAAGCTGAACTACGAATTAATTCTCCAACCTTTCAAATATCCTATCATTTAGTCTTATAATTCAAATATTTGAAAGGCATTGCCAAAGTTTAGTGCCATTAATGACTTAGCATAATCTTACCTTCTACTATATATATATATATGTATATATATATATACACTTACATATAATAAACATAAATATGTATTGTTTAGCTCCAGGTTTCTCTTTACCCCTCTATAGCCAAAACTGAGAAAGATGTTAGAGCCCTACAATTCTCAGAAAATAATGCGATACAATACAAAAGTAGATGATTCCAGTTTATATCGTCAGTCTCCCACTTTAAATTTTCACTGACAAATAAGCAATGTTTGCTTTATTTCCTACACACATAAAATGTTCATTTTCCAGTTAGAAGAAACAAGGAGATCTACTAGCTAACATCTAATTCAAGTCATTCAAAAGTGACCTCCACTGGAAAGAGCCACTGATTGCTGAGACCCTCTTTATCTGACTGTCTCTTTCAAACATGATCACAGAAGCCAAAACTCAAAAGTAGAAGGAAGCTTAGAGATCAATTATTCAAGTACTTTATTTACAAAGGAAAAAAAATATTCAGTGATTGTTTCCCAATTTTAAAAAAAGAATCAAGGTTGAATAACTGCCTTCTACTTCCAAATTGTGCACTCACTCCAGTGGATTTATTCAAAAGTACAATCTTTTCTGCAACAAAAATTAAATTAAAGATGAGAGGATGGAGGAAACAGAGAGGTGGTTAAAACTGACACAATAATATAATGCTCCAGTAATTTTTGGAGTACTCTATCATAAAGATTAAGCTGCCGATAAAGTGCAGCAAGAAATTGTCCCTCTTGCCCAACACTCCTTGTGGTCAGTATTACAATTTTGCAGAAAATAAGGTAGAAAAGGTAGACTGGGATCTATGATCATAGATAAGAACAATAATTGTGACATAACTTCATGGGACTTTTGATATTCATAAAGTATGTTTTATATAGAAATGTAGATATAGATATGTCATCACTGATGAGATTCAACATGATTCTGTGAGCTACAAAGATAATACCGTGCACATGTTACAGCACTGAAATGGGGGCTCAGAGAGTCTGAGGCTTAAGCATAGACAAGTTACAATAATTTAATAAGCACTTATTAAGTGTCTACTATGTCCCTGAGACTATGGTTACTACTAGGGTTACAAAGAAAGGCAAATGCTGTCCTGCCCTCAATGAATTTGCAGCAAATAAGCATGTATAACTGATACAAAGAAGTATATCTCAAAGGAAAGTTAAAAAGATTACACAGATCAAAAAGTTAGAAGCAGAATTCAGGCTAAGGTCTTAATTCCAACCCAACATAGTATCCACACTGTGATGTCAAAATGACTTGTACAAAAAAGACTTATTGAGAGATCATCTCCATGATTTTAAGGTCACACATTAAGCATTGAGGAAACAAATCAGTCCAAAGAAAAATAATTATAACCACCATAAAATTGACAATACCTGTGTTACTTGTTCTGATGTGCATATGTTACAGCGTATGTTGCCATTGACATTGGATTATTTACCCATAATTCTAAAAATAATTTCAAAAACATCACTTTCCTCACCAATTCATTCTACTCGCATTTGAAAACTCAAAAACATGGCAAGGTGTTCAACTCTAAATCTGTTAACATTCAAGCATTGTGGAGATTTTGATGATTTGTATGTTGTAGAACTTGGTGGAATATATTGATTGCCTGGTGTCTTTTAGGGAAGGTGCTGAGAAATCACCAGAGTAGTCAATGAAAACATCATCATATTCTTGTATACTAAGGATTATCGGACCCATCTCTTGAGAATAATTAAAAATATAATCTATTTTAAGCAACATAATGAAAAATGTTCTCCCTTTAGCCTTATTAAAATATCAGTCATACAACATAGGCTACTGGGAGTGTCTCAGCCCATGAAGGTCTTAGCCAATAGTCAATAAACATTTATTGAATGCCTATTATATGCCAGGCACTCTGCTAAGTATGAAGGAAATTAAAGGAGGAAGAAAGGTAGACAGAACATAGAACAAGGGTATGAAGAAGAAGTGCAAAGACAATGTATCTAGTAGGAACTGAAAAGACTGTGTTGGATTGCCCCATTATTGGGAACTTTTACAGGTCATGATTTTGCCCTCCAATTAGAAGAGTAGAGCCTAAGAACAAGATGTGACTAGTATAGTTAAGTCAATCTCACAGATTAACTTGATTTCACAAAGAATTATTTTCAAATGTTTAATTCCTTTATTCAGAATTCCCAATTTACTTTTAAAATTGTATTAAACATTCCTTTTTTAGGTATGTACACCAAAGAGATCAAAGGAAAAGGAGAAGGATTTATGTGTACAAAAATATTTTAGATGCCCTTTTATTCGGGAAAAGAATTGGAAATGGAGGAGATGCCCATCAATTGAGGAATGACAACAAGCCATCCATATGAGTGCGATGGAGAACTATGGTGCTAAGAGAAATGATGAAGGGAGTGGTTCAGAAAACCATGAACTGCTCCAAAGTGAAGTCAGCTAAACCATAGAATGACTGTCCACAGTAAAAGCAACATTCAATGGTAATTGTGAAAGACTTAGTTACTTTCATCAATGAAATGATCCAAGATGAGTTTAAATGAACTCATGATATCATGCTATCTACCTCCAAAGAAAGAAATTAGGATCTCTTAAGTGCAAATTGAAATAAATTGTTATCATTTTCTTATTTTTTCTTCCTTTTTGGGAAATGGTAATATGGATCTATTTCTTGCTTGATTTCACATTGATATCATATTGTTAGCATTTCCAGTGGCCAAGGGAAGGGCTGCAGTGAGAAAGATGAGCTAGAACTCTATTATTTTGTAATTCTGGAGAAAATGAGGTAAGATAGAGATTAGAGAGTTTTTAATATTTTATTAATTGGAGAGTTAAACTGATTGACTGGACAGGATTCTCGTCTCAAAGTGTCCAGTGGTGAATGTAAGTTCTCAATGACATATATACACATATGGCTCAGCTACAGGGGTAGACAAAAGCAGGGGCGGAGTCAGAACATAGAGAGTGGGAACGGACTATCAGTCTGGTTCTGACAGGGTGGTGGGAGACACCAGACATTCTGATAAATTGGGATAAAGAAGAACAATGACAGGGTAGGGGATAGGACCATAAATTCTTGAGGATGGAAAGAGTTAGGAGCCAGGAAGTCTGATTTCCCCCTTATCTTGAGTCTCATATTGACAATTTATAACCTTAGAGCAAATGGTCCACAATCTTAATGAACCAGAGGAGGGGTTTGCAACTAAGGGGATTGAGGCATGTAAAGGGCTGAACCTCTTGAATCGATGCACCGAGGTCAGATAACTGAGCACTTATGGTTAATTACCAATTGAACAATACTCTATAAGCATATGCTTGGAAAATGGCCCTTCCCACCATTCTGTGCTGGCTCGATAATTGGTGTATACAGAGAACGGTAGGAGGGACTAGGGGGTGGAGTAAGATTAGCCAGGGTCACTTCTGGGTGGGAGACAAAGAAGGAAGGTCGGGGGAGATTTTGTTTCCATCCAGTTCAATCCTACTTCTAAAGACAAAGAATAAAGATCAAGGACTTTTGCTTTTGCTGACTCCAGTTGATTCTAAGGTATCCAGGGTGCTAACGCAGTCATCACAGATGCAGAAAAGTTAAGGAAACTGAGGCAGAACAATTTAGTGAAACTGAGGCAGAACCAATTAGGGAAACTAAGGCAGAACAATTAGGAAAACTGAGGCAGGACAATAAAAGAGAACTGTGGCACAACAATTTAAATGTTAAAAATAAATAAGTAATTTTTTAAAATTCCTGTTTTCTGATTCTGCTCAGTTTACTCTACATCCATCATTTAAGTTACTACATAGGTTTTTTGCCCTAAATCCATCCTTCTAATCTTATCTTAAAGAACAATAGTATTGCATCAAAATCTATATATAGTACAAATAATTCAGCCATTTCTCAATTGATGGGCATTCCCTCAATATCTAATTTTTTGCCATCACAAAAACAACTGCTGGAAATATGTAAATATCAGTCCTTTCCTTTTTTCTTTGATTTCTTTATGAAGTGCCACTATAAGTGAAATTGATATTATGCACAGTTATAGAGATCGTTAAGGATTGCTCCAATTTATTTCCTAGAATGGGGTAACCAGTTTACAACTCAACCAATAGTACATTAGTATCTCTATTTTTCCACATCCCTTCCTGCATTTGTAACTTTGCCTTTCTATCATGTAAACATGATACAGTTCCTCAGAGTTCGGGGGTTTTAATTTCATTTCTCTAATCTACCATGAGCTAAAAATTCTTTTCATATGATCATATTGGAAAATGACTGAATAACAACATCTCATTAGTATCTCGTTTTATAAATTAAAAAATAAAACAATCCAAATTTTTTAAAGTATTAATACATTTAACTCTGCCACTACTTGTAATTCCAAATATATCATCTAACTTTGCCTTTCCCATAGAGCTAGATTGTCAGGACAACTTGATGTCGCAGGAGTTCCCAGTTCTCTTCCTCCCTCCCATCCATTACCTCTCCCTGAGATGATAAGCAATTTAATATAGTTTTCATATTTGTGATTATGAAAAAAAGATATATGCATGGGTAATTTTTCAGCATTAATAATTGCAAAACCTTTTGTTCTAATTTTTCCCCTCCTTCCCCCCACTCCCTCCCCCAGATGGCAAGTTGACCAATACATGTAAAATATGTTAAAGTGTAAGTTAAATACAATATATGTATACATGTCCATACAGTTATTTTGCTGTACAAAAAGAGTCAGACTTTGAAATAGTGTACAATTAAGCTGTGAAGGAAATCAGAAATGCTGGCGGACAAAAATAGAGGGATTGAGGATTCTATGTAGTGGTTCATGGTCATCTCCCAGAGTTCTTTCGCTGGGTGTAGCTGGTTTAATTCATTACTGCTCTACTGGAATTGATTTGGTTCATCTCATTGTTAAAGAGGGCCACGTCTATCAGAATTGATCATCATATAGTATTGTTGTTGAAGTATATAATGATCTCCTGGTCCTGCTCATTTCCCTCAGCATCAGTTTGTGTAAGTCTCTCCAGGCCTTTCTGAAATCATCCTGTTGGTCATTTCTTACCGAACAATAATATTCCATAACATTCATATGCCACAATATATTCAGCCATTCTCCAGCTGATGGGCATCCACTTAGTTTCCAGTTTCTGTAGCCCACTACAAAGAGGGCTGCCACAAACACTTTTGCACATTGTGGGTCCCTTTCCCTTCTTTAAAATCCCTTTGGGATATACGCCCAGTAGTAACACTGCTGGGTCAAAGGGTATGCACAGTGTGATAACTTTGTGAGCATAGTTCCAAATCGCTCTCCCAAATGGCTGGATATATTCACAATTCCACCAAAAATGCATCAGTGTCCCAATAACTAAAATCTTTAGATGGAGGCAATATAGAGATCATCAAGCCAACGATCTCATGTTGCAAATGATCGAATTAAGGAACAAAAAGTTTAAATTCTGACCCACAAAACTAGAGCATGCACACACAAACACACATGTGTATGCAAATGTGTGTGTTTATGTGCACATGCCTTTTACATGAATGTGTATGTATATGTGTGTGTGTGCCTATCTGGCAATATCTGTTGGGAATGAGGAATACGTCTTCAACATGCAAAGAAGGAGAAGATCGTTACCATCATAAAGATAAAGGGAAACAAAAACATGAAATGGAAGTACAAGACAAGATTCATATGGAGAGTAGAAACAACACAACCATCTTGATGGCTGCTTTTGGTTAAGCTAATCTACTGGTCCCTCAGGGGATCAATGAATGTTCCATCCATTCCTCTGAGGGCAATGTTGCCCAGAGACAATGGGTTAGTGTCATGATTATTCCACTATAGCCAATAAACACTTACAAGATGGTTCAAGTTATGCTAAAATAAGTGACCAATTCATTCTGCCCAATGTAATGTTTCCCCTAATGAGGCATTTTCCTAGATGATGCTGTTTTTTGGTGTCTTTTCTAAATTACCTAATGTATCACCTCGCACATTTGACAACCTAAATGTATACTTTTCAACTTTTTAATATTTTCAAGGAAGTGTGGGGGAAAACTATCCTTTTGATCATCTTGCCCATGGCAGCTATGACTTTCTGGTTCCTCAGGCTATAGATGAGAGGGTTCAGCAGGGGAGGTATTGTTGTATAAGCCATTGCAACTAAAAGGTTTTGGATAGGTGATGTGTCTGATGCATCCCTAAGGACTGCAATCATTCCAGACACAAGAAATAAGATGAGAATCAGTAACTGAGGGGAGCAGGTTGAAATGGCCTTGTAGCGCCCTTCCACAGAAGGAATCTTGAGCACACTGAAGATGCGAGCATAGGATGTAATTAAAAAGACAAAGCAGCATGACACACAGCACAAACTTACTACAATTAATGCAAACTCAGTATTAAGCACATCAGAGGCTGAGACTTGCAGAACATGAGGGATATCACAGAAAAACTGGTCGATCACATTGGATCCTGAGAAGGGCAGCCGGAACATGTTCCCTGTGTGTACAGCTGAATAAAGAAGCCCACTGAGCCATGAGCCAGCTGCTGCCCAGAGGCAACGTGCTGGAGTCATGATGATGCTGTAATGGAGGGGCTGGCAGATGGCCACAAAACGGTCATAGGACATGGCCACCAGCAAAGCAAACTCTGTGGCTGCAAAAAAGAGAAAGAAGAACATCTGGGCAGCACATCCCAGGAGGGACAGGGACTGAACACCATGCAAAGAATTCACAATGAATTTAGGAAGCGTGACAGAGATGTTGCCAATATCCACAAGGGATAAGTTACTCAGGAAAAAATACATAGGACAGTGAAGGTGTGGGTCAGTGATAATTGCAGCACAGGTGAGAAGATTCCCCAGGAGGGCTGTCAGGTAAATCATCAGGAACAGTGCACCATGTAAGACTTGCAGCTCCCGTGAGCTGGAAAACTCCATAAGGAGGAATTCTGTGATGATTGAGAAGTTACTCATCCTGCTGCAGTGCTGTGATTTAACTAAAAACAAATAACAATGAGTAGCAGTTAAAATATGTTGAAAATGAATAAGAATTAAAATACTTATTTAGATAACTTGAAAACTATTTTGTCCCATTTTACCTGAACTAAAGCAAAATTACACTATATATTAAGGCCAAAATGAGCTGAAGACAGAGCTGCATCCAATAATTCTGGAACAGAGTTTTAAATACTTAACCCTGAAAACATTTTTACAGTCAAAGATAAAGGCCTCATTTCCAAAATATATAGAGAATTGACTCTAATTTATAAGAAATCAAGCCATTCTCTAATTGATAAGTGGTCAAAAGATATGAAAAGGCAATTCTCTTATGAAGAAATTGAAACTATTTCTTGTCATATGAAAAGGCGCTCTAAATCACTATTGATCAGAGAAATGCAAATTAAAACAACTCTGAGATACCACTACACACCTGGCAGATTGGCTAGAAAGACAGGGAAAGATAATGCGGAATGCTGGAAGGGATGTGGGAAAATAGGGACACTGATACATTGTTGGTGGAATTGTGAATACATCCAGCCATTCTGGAGAGTGATTGGGAACTATGCTCAAAAGTTATCAAACTGTGCATACCCTTTGATCCAGCAGTGTTTCTACTGGGCTTATGCCCCAAAGAGATACTAAAGAAGGGAAAGGGACCTGTATCTGCAAGAATGTTTGTGGCAGCCCTCTTTGTAGTGGCCAGAAACTGGAAACTGAGTGGATGCCCATCCGTTGGAGAATGGGTGAATAAATTGTGGTATATGAATATTATGGAATATTATTGTTCAGTAAGAAATGACCAACAGGATGATTTCAGAAAGGCCTGGAGAGACTTACATGAACTGATGCTGAGTGAAATGAGCAGGACCAGGAGATCATTATATACTTCAACAGCAATACTATATGATGATCAATTCTGATAGACCTTCAGCAATGAGATGAACCAAATCAGTTCCAATGGAGTAGGAATGAATTGAACCAGCTACACCCAGAGAAAGAATTCTAGGAGATGACTAAAAATTCTACATAGAATTCCCAATCCCTCTATTTTTGTCCACCTGCATTTTTTATTTCCTTCACAGGCTAATTGTACACTATTTCAGAGTCCGATTCTTTTTGTACAGCAAAATAATGCTTTGGACATGTATACTTATTTTGTATTTAATTTATACTTTAATATATTTAACAAGTATTGGTCAACCTGCCATCTGGGGAGGGGGTGGGGGGAAGGAGGGGAAAAGTTGGAACAAAAGGTTTGGCAATAGTCAGTGTTATAAAATTACCCATGCATATAACTTCTAAATAAAAAGCTATAATAATAAAAAAAAATACTTAACCCTGTAAACCATACAGAGGAAGTTATACAGGATGAACATTAGGAAAGTGAATGATACCACCCCAAAGATAATAAAGAAAGCTATCACCATTAAAGGTGGAAATAGATTTCATCATGTGAGCATGTGCACACACACACATTGTACTCATATACATATATATACTTATACACACATAAATACATATATTTGTATACACACATTAGTATATATGTAAATATATATAAATCTCGTTAGAGAGAAAGAATGAAAGATTAAAGTGAGGGAAAGATTCATATTTTTATTGCATATTTTATATGTTGTATTTAGAAAAGTACAAACATTTTTTGTAAACATTCAAACATATAAATTAAGCTAATTTTATACATGATTTTATTTCATAGATTGGTAAAGAAGAACCCACACTGATTTAATGCTTTGTATGAAGTAACAAAGACCATTAGTAGTAAAGTTAGAACTGAAACCAATTATTCTGACTTTAAATGCAGTTTTCCTCTTATTTAAAAAAAATGCAAACTAGAAACTAATACTAGAAACAGTAGCTTACTCTCTTGATGTTCAGTCATTTTTTCAGTTCTGATTCTCTATGACCCCATTGGGGGTTCTCTGAGCAAAGCTACTGGATTGGTTTGCCATTTACTTCTCCAGATCATTCTATAGATAAGGAACCGAGGCACACAGGAGTGGCTTGCCAAGAATGACATTGCCAATTAACTGTCTGTGACCAGATTTGAACTCACGAAATTGAGTCTCCCTGAAGTCAGGTCCAGCACTCTTTATGGTGCTACTTAACTGCTTAATTACTCTGCTTGGTTATTGGGACCATCTCAGTTACATTTCCTAAATTCATTGTGAATTCCTTATGTGGCGTTCAGTCCCTGTCCCTCCTGGGATGTGCCGCCCAGATGTTCTTCTTTCTCTTTTGTGCAGCCATAGATTACATATATACATTATATCTTAAATATAATCTTAAATAATATCTATATATTATTTGATTTATGTCATAACCTTAAACTAAAAAAAAATGAAAAAATGGGAATATTCTTCATATCTTTATTTGTTTTCTTTACTACTTATCTCTGGGGTCCTTTTCTTTATGCATTTGCCAGGCATTTCAAAATCTCTGATTCTGAGTTTAAAAGTAAGCAATTGATCAACACTTTACTATTCTAATGTGCTCCTCCTTCTTGCTAAGACTGTCCACAATTGTGACTTTGCTTTTAGAAAAGTAATAGATGTCCCATTTCTGCCCCCAAAATTGAATGGCTAGCAGAGGCCTTTTTTGTTCTTCAGGGTGAAAATCCCTATCTAATAAATTCCTTTTTTTATCATCACTCAAATGAGTATCTCTGATGAGCCTCAACAAGGCTAAGTTACAAAGATAATATTATGCACATGTTACAGGTATGGTAATGGGTCAGAGAGGCTAAAGCTTATGCATAGTCAACTTGCAGTAAACGGACAAGTATTTGTCTATTATGTCCCAAATACTGTGGTAAGCATGGGATTTTAAAAAAAAGATAAAGAAATCCCTGATCTCTATGAAATTAGAGTTAACTGAGAAGAAAAAGCAAGTAAATAAGCATGTACAACTGATACATACAGGAAGAATGAACATATTCTCAGAGGAAAGCTGAAAAGATTATACCGTTCAGAAAAGCCAGAAGTAGAATTCAGATTAAGGTCTTACTTAATTTTGGCCCACCATACTATCTGTACTGCCACCAAACCACTTCTCACACACACACAAACGAATCACAGAGAAATCATCCCCATGATCATTACTTCATACATTAAGCACCTGAGCATAGTCATGTCACAAAGAAAAATAATCACAATCACAATGAAAATACCTGAATTATTCGTTCTGATGTGCATACTTTCCAGTATATGTTGCCTTTGTCACAGTTCTCCATCTACTTACATTTCTAAACATAATCTGGACATTATCTCATTCCTCATCAATTTATTCCATTCTGATGGGCAGACTCAAAAATATGTCAAGGTACTCAAGTCTAAACCTCTGAACCTGCTATCACTCTGGAGATTTTGGTGTTTTATAATACAGAACTTGGTGAAATATATTGCCCAATATATTTTGTAGAAGGTGCTATGAAATCACCAGAGTATTCAAGATCAACATCATCATGTTCTGAGTTGCTATGAATTTTTTCGCCCATCCGTTGAGAATAATTAGGGCAGAATCTATTTTATAAACAATCCAATGAAAAAAGTTCTCCCTTTAGTCTTATTAAAATATCAGCCACATAAGTATAGGCTATTGGGAGTCTGTCAGTCCATAAGTGTCTTAATCAATAGTCAATAAATATTTACTGAATGCCTCTTATATGTCAGGAACTCTGTTAAGTGTAAAGTAATGAGTAGGGGAAGATGAAGGAGAAACAGCACTTAGCACAAAGGGATAAAGGAAAAATGCAAAGGCAATGCAACTTGTAGAAAATTAAACGAATACTGTGTTGGGTGCCCCCAGGGGGAAAAAAAGCAGTATGGCTCCGCTCTCCAGTCAAAGAGTCCAGAGAGAGGAATAGATGCAAATAATAAGATGTGAGTAGTATGATAGGCTAATTTTCACAGGATAATGGGATTTCACAATGAATATGCTTTTTAAATGTTTAATTCATTTATTCATAATTCCTAATTCATTTTTTAAATTTATATTATTTAACATTCCTTTTTTAGGCCTCTTTTGCTAAACAGGAAAGTAGGAGGGTAAAGGGAAAAAAAGAAAGAGGAGGGGGATAATAAAAAGGAAGGGCAGATTTTTTTTAAAAGGCAGTAGTCAGAATCAAAACAGATGAGAGGAAGGACAAACTATAAAGAGAAAGAAGTATAAGCAGAAGAAAGTAGGATGGAAGGAAATGCAGAGAATGCAGAGAAATGCATTGAATGAATGTGAATGGGATGACTTCTTCCCCCATAAAAAAGGGAAACCAAAATACAACAATATGTTGTTTACAAGTAAAGCATTTGAAAGCAAGAGACACACAATTAAAATAAGGGAGAAGAATCTGTCCTGCTTCAGATGAAGTGAAGAAGGAAACAGTGGTGATTACAGATTAAGCAAGAACAAAACAAACCTAAATAAAAGAGATATGGAGGGAAGCTACATCTTTCTAAAAAGCATCATAGTATGGAATATTACTGTTCTGTAAGAAATGACCAACAGGATAATTTCAGAAAGGCCTGGAGAGACTTACACGAACTGATGCTGAGTGAAATGAGCAGGACCAGGAGATCATTATATACTTCAACAACAATACTAGATGATGACCAGTTCTGATGGACCAGGCCATCCTCAGCAACGAGATCAACCAAATCATTTCTAATGGAGCAGTAATGAACTGAACTAGCTGTGCCCAGAAAAAGAACTCTGGGAGATGACTAAAAACCATTACATTGAATTCCCAATCCCTATATTTATGCACACCTGCATTTTTGATTTCCTTCACAAGCTAATTGTACAATATTTCAGAGTCTGATTCTTTTTGTACAGCAAAATAACGTTTTGGTCATGTATACTTATTGTGTATCTAATTTATATTTTAATATATTTAACATCTACTGGTCATCCTGCCATCTAGGGGAGGGGGTGGGGGAGTAAGAGGTGAAAAATTGGAACAAGAGGTTTGGCAATTGTTAATGCTGTAAAGTTACCCATGTATATATCCTGTAAATAAAAGGCTATTAAATAAAAGAAAAAAAATAATAAAAAGCATCATAGTAAATTGAGTAATATCAATATTAAATATATATGTACTAAATTACATAATGTTCAAATTCTTAAAGCAAAAGTTTAGTGAATTATAGAAGGAATTTTTTAAAAAGCTATAATAGTAGGGGACCTTACTCTGCAGATGATATATTTGGAGATGATATATTTGGAGAATCTTAGAGAATCAACTAAAAACTACTTGAAATAATTAACAGCTTCAGCAAAGTTTCAAGACATAAGATAAAATTAAATATATTTAAATATTTAGGCAGAAAAAATATATTTAAAATAATTGTAAACAATATAAGATACTTAGGAGTCTAAATTACAAAACACTTTTCACACAAATAACATCAGTTATAAACAACTGGGGGGAAAACTTCAATTGTTCATAGATAATGAATCAATGCAATAAAAATGATCATTCTGCCTAAACAAATTTTCTTATTCAGTGCCATATCACCAAATCTACCAAGAATTATTTTATAGAGCTAGAAAAAATAACAAAATTAATCTAGAAGCACAAAAGCTCAAGGAAATTGAAGTAAAAGTAAAACAAAACCATGAAGGTAGTCTAGACAAATTATAAAGCAGTAATTATCAAAACCATCTGGTACTGTCTAAGAAAGGGAATGGTGGATCAATATAACAGATTAGAGACCACATATAATGTATCCTTTTCTTCACCATAGTAGCATGAGGGAGAGGGGATTTAAAATTACATTAATTTACCTGAGATCTTGGTTCTTGTGTCTGAAGTATGAACAAATAAACTTTGAAATTAGCTATTGTGGTGGTCTTCTTTAAAATATAATGGTTCTCTCTGAGAGCAGGTTTCTTGGGGAGGTTTTCTGGAGGCAGCCTTAGTTTCAGTTAAAAGTAATAATCACCCAAATGCAGCCAGGTGCTAAAAGTTCAGATCTTTTATTGTGTCCTTCAAAATAGCCCGGTTAGTTTAGAGGCCTCTCTCCCTCTTTGGTTCTAAGAGCTCTTGCAGCTTTGTCCTTTGCTTCTGCCTCTGCTTTCTTCAGTCTCCAGCCAGCACCAAGTGGAAGATGGAATGAATCTCTCTTGCCTCTGAGAGAGGGCTTCTGGCTCTTAATCTCTCAGAGTGCTTCTTCCAAGTCTTGTCTCCTTGCCTGGGGCTGGGCAGCTTTCTGGAGAGCCTTTCAGACTAGCCTTGGTCTCAGTGCAGGGTTAGGGTTAGGGTCAATGGGGGAAGTGCAGAAGCCCAGCCACCACAGTGGTGTGAGATGAGATGGATGAATCTGGTTGCACCTCCGAGAGAGGGCTTCTCCTGAACTAACTTGACTGGCTCACTGAAGCTCTATTTATGGTCCTTCTCCGAAAGTGGGATTATGGATTTCCTCCCAGAGTGCTCTCTGGCCCTAAGAGCTTCTTGGTTATATGAGCTCTCTAAAGGTGTGAACATTTGTTCATATTGTTTCTATCAGTTCTACTTAGTACCTTGTTTCAAGTTTGACCCATAACATCTCCTCTTAGGATCAGATCAGTCATACTGAACTATGCTAAATTAGATAACTATTGTCTCTATCAACTTTAATGACTTAACACTTTGTAAGGATTCCAACAAGATATTTCCAAGAAAACTCCTATGAGCTATTTTACTTTATTATATATAAAGTTCATTGATTCTGTATCTATTTCAGAAAATGACCTGAGATTCATAATGGACAGAATATTCAAATGAACTTTCTCAATATTTGTAATGCCATGACCCTCTCAGTCCAACCACAGAGGAAGAACAATGACTGTAGTGTCTTCTCAAATTAATTTCCTTGATATAGCTGATTTTTTGTTCTTCCAGATGAATTTTGGTGTTTTTTTTTAACTCTGTAATTTTTTGGTAATTTGATTGGTATGGAGCTGAATAAGTAAATAAATTTATTAAGTAGAATTATCACTTTTATTATATTAGCATGGCCTACCCACAAAAATTAATATTTTTCTAATTTTTTAGATATGATCCATGTGAAAAGTATTTTGTAACTGTGTTCGTATGGTTTCTGTGTGCCTCTTGGCAGACTTCCTAGTATTTTACACTGCCTACAATTATTTTAAATGGAATTTCTCTCTTTCTGCTGGATTTGTTGCTAACATATAGAAATGACAATCATTTGTGTGAGTTTATTATTTTATATTTTATAGAACATTTAGATGATATAGTGGGTAGAGTTCCAGGCCTAAAATTAGGAAGAATTCCTCATCTATAAAATTAGCTAAAGAAAGAAATGGCAAGCCGCTACAGTATCTCTGCCAAGAAAACCCGAAATGTGGACACAGAGTCAGACACAACTAAATAATTTTATTCCTAAAATTTTGTTAGGTTTGTTGTCTCAAATAGGTTTTGTCATTGTTGTTGCCAATTCTCTTAGGTTCCCTAAGTATATCATCATATCACCCACAAAAGTGTGAGTTCTCTTATCTTATTGCTTATTTTTATTCTTTATATTTCAGTTTTAAGAGCGAGTTCATTCCATTCAGTTATCATTGCCAATTGTAAATTTCCCTCTGTCTTCTCCCCAAATCATTCTTCTTTTGCTTTACCTCATCTCCTTTTCAAAAATCTATTTAGTTTTTGATCATTTTCCTGTCACTATAAAAGGTTTTTTTTAATCAGACTTGTGGTGGTGATGGTGATTGTATGCTTCCTTTTCCAGACTATTACTTGACACCGCATTTTATGTTAGGTTTAAGCTCTGTTCAGTTCCAGAGGAATGGCTGATCTAAGCTTCTATAGCTCAGTGTGGGGATCTTTTTGGTGCTTCCATAGTAATGTGATCCAAAGGAGAGGTCTGGTCCTCTGGCTTTGTGTTCTGGTCCTTATCCGGGTATGACACCTGTTCTTAGTAATTGTGACTGCATCTCTGTGTCCCCCCAATTACAATCCAGAACTGTGTAATGTGTTCAAGGAGTACCAAATGGCACAAAATCCTACCTAGTGCCAACATATGAATCTCATGAAATCTCTTTCTAAGGTGGCTCTGCCACCCCTATATACTGAGTATTCCTGTTTCTCCTGCTGCTTCTGTAGCTGTTGTGGCAAGACCCATCCCTATCCTCCTACAACCTTACCCCACTCCCAGACATTCTTCATTCAAGGTGACTACAGACCTCTCTTTTCTATCTAAATTGTCCTGAATTGCAAAAATGATGTGAGCATTAGAAGAAATTCAAACTTTAAAAGGTTATTGATTGAATTGCAAAGAGAATTATATCAGTGTTTTGGGAAAGAAAATGGACCTTTCATTTTCTCCTTACATCAGTCATGTTGGACTAAGGTTTTAAAGACCTGATACTTATATTGCCCCAAATTATTATACGCACAAAATGCCACCAGCAACAAAGGGTATTTCACTTTTAATGGAAACAAGGAAAGAAGTATGGACCTTTGAACTTATTTATTTTTATTTTTAAATAATCATTCTTGTCTTATGAGATATCAATAAACATGAGCAAAAATTCACAAAGAGAACATATACATGTAATTGATGAAGAAAATGCTACCAAGCTTCAGAGGAACAGATGACAAATAGAAATAAGCATAGTATCATCTTACATTTATGAATATATATGTGTGTATATGTTTGAATATCTGTATCTATACATGTATGTGTATATACACTTAATTGTCTTTTTTAAGGTTGGGAGATAGTGGAAAGGAAAGGAAAAATAAAGAAGAAAGTGGACAGTAAAGAAGAAAAGAAAAATAAAGATAACAAAAAAGCTGGACAGTTTCCAAAACAATGTGTAGCATTTTTAATATAGGTTTTCTTGAAATGTAAATTTGTTTTATATTGAATCTTCTCATGTTCTGCTGTGTATGTGACAATGTTTTCTTTTTCTTTCTTGTTTTACATTTAAATTTAAAATAAATTTTAAAATTTACTCCAAAAAAGAATGAAAAAGAAAATCATATCCACACATTGTCTATGCCTGGAAATACAGGATTAATTCTCTATCTTTAGAGTCCATCATCTGTCTAATTAGCAAGCTTATTCATCAGCCATTTAAAGCCACATTTGGTCATTGCATCAAACAATTATCTTTCCTACTTTTTTTCCTTTTTGATGCTACAGTCATTGCTAGATGGTTCTCCCAGTTCTGTTCAATTCCCTATGCATCAGTTACCTCAGGTTTCTTTTATTCTCTCTTTCATGTTTAAAGAGACCAATAATAGGCCATTATATAATATGCCAATTTGTTCATCCATTCTCCATATGATGGGAATTCACTATTTCCAGTAAATTTTCAGATCTCTACTTATAGAATTAAAGCAAAACGATTTCATGTTTGGATGGATTAATTCATAAATATCATCACCTGTTACATATTATAAATCTTTAAAAATGGTTCAGTCATTCATTTCCATGCATTGTCTTAGCTTTAATTTTTGTGAGGATATTCTTTTTTTTGTGAATCAAAGGGGAGAAAAAAGGTTCATTTTTCATTTTTTAAATGTAGCTGTTATGCCATTTTAAAGCATATTCAATACCCTAGCTATGCATTCCTTGTCCTCTTAATTTTCTTAGGGCTAGACACATCCTTCTTGAGGAATAAAGCCATTCGGATTATCTTAATCAACACAACTTTGATCTTCTGGTTTCTCAAGCTATAAATGATAGGGTTCATGAATGGGGGTAGTACTGTGTAAGCCATTGCAATAAGAAGATTCTGAACTGATGATCTGTCTGATGTCGGCCCCAAGACTGAAATAATTATAGAAAGGAGAAATAAGAGAAGGACAATCAAGTGAGGGGAACAGGTAGATAAGGCTTTGTAGCGTCCTTCCATGGAGGGGATCTTGAGTACACTGGAGAAGATATGAGCATATGATATAATTAAAAAGACAAAGCACAATAATAGAAAACATGAGCTTATGGCAAGTAGTAAGTATTCAGTATTGTATACATCTGAGTTTGCAACCCGCAATATCTGTGGTATATCACAGAAAAACTGGTGGATCACATTGGATCCTGAAAAGGGCAAACGAAACATGTTCCCTGTGTGTAGGGCAGAATAGACAAAACCAGTGAACCAGGAACCAACTGATGCCCAAAAGCACCGGGATCGTGTCATGATGACCCCATAGTGCAGGGGGTAGCAGATGGCCACAAAGCGATCATAGGACATGGTCATGAGGAAAGCAAATTCTGTTCCTCCAAAAAACAAAATTAAGAACATTTGAGCCATACATCCCAGGAGGGAGATGGATGGAGTGTCTATCAGGGTATTAACAATGAATTTGGGAAGAGTGACTGAGATGTAACACATATCCAACAGGGATAAATTGCTTAGAAAAAAGTACATTGGAGCATGAAGGTGTTGGTCGGTGATAATAGCAATAATGGTGAGGAAGTTCCCCATCAAAGTTGATAGATAAATCAGAATGAAAAACATAGCATAAAGTACCTGTAGCTCCCAAATGCTGGCAAAATTGATAAGGAGAAATTCTGTGATGATGGTGAAGTTGACCATGCTTGCTAGCTCCCAGTAAATTTTCGAGATCAAAAGTACAGCAGAAATAGGGTAGCAAAGAAAGGAGAAAATTGCAATTCGTTGTCTCCTCCTTTCAAAAACTTCACAAAGAGAACCAGATTCCATCTACTCTGTGCACAGCTGAAGCAATGCTGAAAATGAAGGCGCTGATCCTAATGCTGATCCATATGTCAGAAACTGTCAAACTACATAAACTGATGACAGCAGGACAGACAAAAAGCAACTATGAGGAAAGACTAATTCAAATACATCAAAGAGAAAGGTCTCCAAAATACAGGCAAGAAAACTGAGGGAGGGGAGAAAATAAAAACACTTATTATGTTTTAATATATAGCATAAAATACAATAAAAATTATGTCACATATTATATAATAATATTATATATAAACATAAAAATGTAATTACCTATTGACTGAATTGTCAAAATTACAAGAAAATATGAAATGTGTTATGATGTTTAAATCATTCCATTATAGATCTCAAATTCAAGTACTTACATAGTTTTTTTCCCTAATTTTTGAAGGCCTATATTTTGTGAATGGCTCAAATTGCTCCTTAATTCACATTGATAGTCAAAATTCCAAATATCTTAGTTACTGAACAAAACAAATAATTTTAAAGTTATATGACTCCTTAAACGTTTTTCTTGTCAACACCTTTTTTTTAACTGATTATTTTTACTGAATCCACAGGAAAGCAACATGTCTCCTGGCAAATGGCAATTTGCTAATGTAAAGATCAGAAAGAGAACCCAATGTCTTTAACTCCTAGCTCTTTCCAATATCATACATTGTTTTTTTTTAATGGCAGCAACTGCCATTCTCTTGGAATTCAAATGCTCAAAGATGGCTTCTGGGTTCTATTTTATTAGTTTTTTTTTGATCCCTAGTCACTGAAATCCAAAGAATTTACTTTTCATAGAGAAAAGAATTATTTAAAAATATCTATGAACTAGAAAGAGTAAATAAGTAAATAGGTTGTAATTCCACTCACTTAATTCTAGTGCCTTCTCTATATTAATCCCTGATTTTACTTAGAAACAGCTGTTTTCTATATATTTTTGTCCATGTCTCCCCTATTAAATTGTAAGTTCCTTTAGGGAAGAGATTATCTTTTTTTCCCTGGGTTTTGTTTTTGGCAAGGCAATTGGAGTTAAGGGATTTGTCCAGGATCACACAAATAGGAAGTATTAAGTGTCTGAGGCTGAATTTGAACTCCTGATTCCAGGACTGGTGCTGGTTCACTGTCCCATTTAGCTGCCTCCAAGAAAGTATCTTTTGCTTCGTTATTATCTCTAGCACTTTGCAACAGTGCTTGATATAGAGTAAGTACTTAGTAAATGTTTATTGGTTGATTGGTTGCTTCAATAACTTCTTCATATATCTAAAGTTTAGAAAAATTAGATACTTTAGATCTAACTTGTTTAATATCCCTTCCCTTTGCTCAATTTATTTCTCAAATGCTCTTATGCTTAAAATGCTTTTTTATACTTTTTTGCTTCAGGCCAGAGATTTTCAGAGCTCTGCTTTATCACCAGACAAGATAATAATTAGTCAAAATCCATTGTACAGTTTTTATCCTTTCCTGGTAAAAAGGTCCCAAATACCCACTTACTTTTCTCAGGCAATAGAATTCTCCTTTCTACTGAGATTTATAGAGCTGGCAACAACTGCCATTCTCTTAGAGTTCAAGTGCTCAAAAGTGGCTTCTGTGTTCTATTTTATTAGCTTTTATTTATCCCAATTCACCTAAAAATTGCTCTGACATAATACAGAAGGTAGAGTTTCTATTATTCTTGTATCTTCTCAGATCGGATCACACTGATCTTTAATCTTACTGTTTCCTTTGTATGCAGTGTAAAGAGGAGATAAGAGAAAATATGTAGATCTGAAGTTTGGTACCAGTTCTGCCCTCTAAAAATAGCCAAGCTACTTTGTTCTTCACTTTCCACCACTTTGTCTGTGTCTCAGGGCTCCCATTATAGGATTTTGGACCAGATCAAGAGATTTTATACTGGGTCTATGAAATTATAAAAGATAGTTAAGTGTATAAGGTAATAAATAATCAATGGACAGATATTTCAATTCAATTTTTGTCCTTCATAGTCCCAGGTTTCAGTAGACTGCATAAGGCATTAGGATCACCAACAAAAAACACTTGAACTTACGATGATGATGAGATGATGATGAAGTGGTAATATTAATAATTGGCATTTATTAATATTTTGAGATTCATACAACTTTTTTTTTAAAAAGCCTCATTTTGACCCAAGTCAATACTTTGAGATATACACAATGGGATTTTCTTTATTTTAGAAAAGTTGACTTACCTTAGATCATATAGGAAATCACTACTGGAGACAAATTTCATGTATTCATCTTCTTAACTGAAGTCCAGTACACTTTCTACATTATCATACTTTCTCTTGAGAAGTTAATAACTTATTGAGGATCAAACTTGTAACCTAACCAGTCAAAAAGAAATAAAAGAGGAAAAACATATGAATTAGATAGCATGGAGGGTTTCTTCTTTCTCCAAAATCTTGATCTGGGTCTTAGCATGGTAGAGATATGATTGAATCTCCTTTCCTCACTCCTCTCTGGAAGAATAAAAGGAGAGAAGTAATGAAAGTAATAACATGTGATCTTGAAGGTTTCACTGAAATAGTGTTTCTTATGTGACATGTGACTAATCGTGATAAAATACATTCCTTAGAAGGATCTGAAAAAAAAAGATTCATAAATTATCCAGATAAGCCAAGGGGGACATTACCTTCTTAGTAACTATGGGTTCTTTGGTCCTTCTCTTGAGTATAATTAGCTACAGAGTGGTGTCTTTCATAAACAAAAAAATTGACTTTTTTCTTCAGTCTGATTAAAACATTGCATTTCCATGTCAAATCCTTGGGGTCTTGAAAATCCATAAGAGTTTTCCATGCTATCCTTAATTTTATCCACGATGAAGGCCAACTAAATTTGTTTTATACTAATTATGTTTTCCAATAATGTTAATAATTATTAATAATAAGTAACTAATAAATGTTGGGCATACAATAAAAGGCAAAAAAAACTAACCTTTACTTTCAAGAAACGTATAATGTAAAAAAAGATGATAAACTCTATCAGATGTTTAAAAAAATCATTCATATTTCAGCCTTAGCAAAAGATTGCTTAAAAAGTATATATATATATATATATATATATATATATATATATATATATATATATGTATATATATATATATAAAAGATTTTATATGTATTTATATACATATAAATATATAGATATTGGTATAGATATACATTTAGATTTAAAGACATATGTATTCATACACATATATGCTATCCCTAAAGTCTTAGTTGAGCTTTAAGCTGCTATAATAATAATAACAAACACAGATACATGTATACATGTCAAATGCTAGTATATATGTATAAGATAAGCAGTTCAATATTATTTAATGATCTAATATACTGCAGCAGAATAAAAAGTTTTATTCCCTAAAGTACGAATTATGCTTTGAATAATTGAATACACAATCTCCAATGTATTTGTTATTTCAAGATTTCCAAAATGACTACCTTACAATAATTTCTTCGAGGCAGAGAGAAACTGATTCTTATTTCAAAGATTAGGAGAGAGAATCTTAAAGTTCTTATGATTTCCCCAGTATCAATTAGCAAGTGGCTATCCAATCCAATATTAAATGAAGTTATTATTTTTGTGCGCTCTTTCTCGCTCTCTCTCCCAAAGTTCAAATTTTTTGAGCAGTTGTTTTGAGAAGTACTTTTGGGGTTCTGTAAGTTTTTGACTCTTTCAAGGTGGTATGAGCTAGGGAGAAGTGTTTTTTACTCTCCTGTATGAGGCACTGGTTATGAGAAACCACAAAAACTCTTTTTAATCCTAGAAATATATGCAGGGTCCCTGCTCTCCTGCAGCCTCCAGCTCTGCTATCCTAATACTCTTCCTCACACTGGGACAAGACCCAGGACTTCCACTCAGATCCAAGTACAAGCAATGCAACAGAGTCCTGCCTCTCTCTTCCCACTGTGCCAGCAAAGGGGGACCCCTATAAATCTCTGACTTCTTGTCTGATTTCTTTGCCATCCATAGGCTGAAAGATTTAGAAACTCCCACTGTCACCAATGATTCAGCCTCCCCAAGGTTTGTTCCTCGTTTGATAAGACCTGCTCTTGTTGGCCCAGCCTGCACTGGACTTTCACTCTGATGCAATAGACTTTTCTTTTCACAGGGGTCCTCAAACTTTTTAAATAGGGGGCCAGTTCACTGTGCCTCAGACTGTTGGAGGGCCGGACTATAGTAAAAACAAAAACTTTGTTTTGTGGGCCTTTAAAGAAACTTCGTAGCCCTGGGTGAGGGGGATAAATGTCCTCAGCTGCTGCATCTGGGCCGCAGGTTGTAGTTTGAGGACCCCTGTAAGCTGTCTTGGGTTAAAAAATTATTTCAATCCATCTTTTGATGGGTTCTGCTACTTGAGAATTTATTTAGTATTAAAGGTATTTTAAAGGGATGGAAGGAGAACTCGGGCAAGTTCTTACTTTTTCTGCATCATCTTGGCTGGCTAAATTGAAGAGTTATGTATTTCACAATCATTTAATCTTGTAATGTGACAAACATTATTACTGTGTTCTCTTTCTCTTAATTTCATTCTGCTTTGGTTCATACAAATCATCTCAAATTTGTCTGAATCCACCTTTCATTATTTGATATAGCCCTAATATTCTGCATAATCATATGCCATTTTTTATCTATCCATTCCTCAAATGATGACTTTTCACTTTTTTCTACTTCTTTGATACAACAAAAAGTCCCTCTATAAATATTTCTGTGTATATATGTCTTCTTCTTGAGCCACCCACCTTTCCTTCTTTTCTTGTTGTGTTCTAACTTGGGCCAAAAACCTTACTATTGTCTGTTAAAGAATGAGATAATTCAAAGTTGAATCAATTGATTCTATCAAGTTAGTGTGTTTTTACTACCATAGCACATTCAAAAATTACAATTTTTCTTTAAAAAATTTTCTCAGGCTAACATACATGAGATAAAACCAGAGTTGAGTATGGATTGCTTTCATCATTTTTTTCTATCACTGCCCATAATTTCACTGTCTTCATTTGAATATTGCCCATTTCTATCTTTTGCTGATTTCTTTTCTTGTGGGTGGCTCTTAACATAATGTGAATGGAAATTAAACTTTGTCAAAAACAAATATTATTTTTTCCTGCTTACTTGTTTCCCTTTTAATTCTAATTATATTGTTATATAAAAACTTTTCAATTTGAGATTGTGATTATCTTTTTATTTTTATATAACAAAAACCTTTCAATTTGAGATAATCACAATCTTTTAAATAAAGCTTTTTGTTTTCAATAAATATACATGGATAATTTTCAACATTCACCCTTACAAAACCTTGTGTTATGATTTTTTTCCCTCCCTTTTCCCTTTCCCACCCCAGGCGGCAAGTGATCCAATATATATTAAACATGTGTAATTCCTCTCTATATATTTCCACAGACATCATGTTTTGAAAATAAAAAGCTTTAATATAAATTCATTTTTCTTTATTCTCTCCTTTCCCTGTTAAGTGAGATATATATATATATATATGTGTATATATATATATATATTTGTACATAACTGAGTTCAAATCTGGTCTCAGACACTTAACACTTCCTAGTTATGTGACCTGGGTAAGTCACTTAATCCCAATTACCGAGAGAGAGAGAGAGAGAGAGAGAGAGAGAGAGAGAGAGAGAGAGAGAGAGATTAAGACTAATATTCTCATAGAGACAAGTCATGAAAAAAGAAACTGGTTTAGAAAGGTGCAGGGGATGGCAGAAAAGGTGTGTATATATATACCTATAGACATATAGGTGTGTGTGTATACATATATATATATATATATATATATACATATACATATACAATATATAAGAAAAGATCCAAGAAATGGTGGGGTGGCATTGTAAAAGGCAATATAAAACAAAAAAAAAAAATCACCTCTCAGAATTCATATGTCAAAGGGGTTTGGAGATAACCAGGATTAAATTTTATCTCTGCCACATAGTAGTACCTCTGTGACCTACAAAATTCATCTAACTGTTTTAGGCTACAGTTTTTCATGTGTAAAATAATGAGTTTAAAATAACATAACTGTTCTGGAAGATTTTAAGTTTGAGAAAAGAAAGAATAATTTTTCCCATTATCTCCAATATAAAATAAGAAATAAATGCCAACACTAGGAAAACCTGCCTCAGTATATTACATAATGAAATAGAATTGTGAAAATTAAGGCAAAAACATAGATAATCCAGAAAATATGAACTGTAATGTAGTCATCAAAAGCATTAAGGCTATTTAAATTAAATTGTTCTTTTTATGAAGGGAGAGAAATAAGAAGATATGTTCTGTGGAAGGCTTGTCATCTGAGAAAATATTTGATTTTGGAAAGATTATCTCCACATAGGAAAGGTTAAAATTTAGATAAATTCTATATGGAAAAGCAACAGCTTGATGATATTTTTTCCTTCATATAGACATTTTTCCACAGGAAAGGTACCAGGAAAATTAAGCTGTTTGATAAAGTGACTCGTGAACTAACTTTAAGTCTAATTGGGAAGTATAAATTCACATGCATGAACTAGCCAATATCAGAGATAACAAGTCATTTAGATGGACAACATTTTCAAGACTATTTCAAACTTCTTTTCATAGAGGGGAAAATGGAGGCACAGAAAAGACAAATCAACTAGTTTCTTCATGACAGAACTGGGATTGGATCCATTTGATGGCTAGGTTTTAAACTAGTGGCCAAAAACTCAGTAGATGTACCAACTGTTTCATATACCAGTTTGAGAAAAATTATCATTTTCTTATTGTATTAATAACTATAGTTATATATGGGCTCCAAAGTTCCTCTTTTTACTTCCTTAAAGCAAAACCAATGCTTGTGAAGGACTTGGTTGACAATGAGACATTCTCCTCAATCCTTATTGGGATCCCACTCAACTAGGAAAGCTTATTTCTGATAAAAGTTTAAGAGAATCTAATCTAGATGAATCCCAGCCCAATATGTTCACTTTAAGTGGATTAAATGGAGATGGATCCCTTTCTTTAAATTGTTTTTCAGAGTATGAGAGAATGTAAAGATAAATTCTGGGACGAATCTGGGAATATTTATCTAAGAGTTCTCTTTGTTCATTCTCTCTTTTAAAAATTCATTTTATTTTTAAAATAAAAAGATGATGGCACATGAAATTTCAAATCCATCATACATAACTTATTATTCCTTTTAAATATACAACAAAATTATGATATAAATGTCTTTTTTCCCTTTTTTTCTCTCTTTCCTCCACCCAGCAATGGCTAACATTAGACACAAATAAATATATGTATGTAAATACACATATATATGTGTGTGTTTATATACATGTATGGGCATGTAAAATTATCCTATGCATATTTCTATTTATTAGTTCTTTCTCTGGATACAAATAGTCTTTCTTCATATATCTTTTATAGTAATTTGGGCATTTATAATAGACAAAACAACTTATTTTATCATAGTTATTCTTAGAGCAATATTGCTGTTATTATATACAATGTTCTCTTGCGCCTACTCATTTTGCTCTTCATTATTTCATGCACGTCTCTCCATATACTTTCTAAGATCATTGAGCTTATCATTTCTTATTGCTCAGTAGAATTCTATCACAATTATATATTTCAACTTTTTTTAGCCATTTCCCAACTGACGGGCATCTCCTTAATTTCTAGTTCTTTACCAAGACAAAGAGGTTCTGCTATAAACCTTAGAAAACAAATAGATTCACTGAGTCTCTATCCCAAGTAAATACTGGGTCTGTATCATAAAGAAGGAAAAAAGACCCACATGTGCAAAAATGTTTTTAGCAGCAGGGTAACAAAAAATTGGAAAATTAGTAGATGCCTAGTAATTGAGGAATGGCTGGATAAGTTGCAGTATATGAAGATAATGTAACATTATTGTTCTATAAAAAATGATGAACAAACTGATTTTTAAAAGGCCTGGAAGGATTTACATGGACTGATGCAAGTGAAACAAACACAATCAAGAATATATTATTCACATAACAGCAAGAATGTGAGATGATTGGGAAGGGGGAGAAGGGGAAACCAAGATGGCGGAGAGCAGACACAACTTTCTGTGCCTCCTCTGATCTTTTCTCAAACCAACAGCAGATTAAGCCTCTAAATTGGTTTTGGAGTCAAAAAACTCACAAATATTTGGAGTACAACTCATTTCCAGAAGAAGATACCTTGGAAGAACTTTAGAACAGGTCTGTTTCGACTGGGCAGGGGATAGTCTGCCAAGCCCAGACCACAGCACAGGGAGACCGGAGCAAGGAGCTGGGGTAAGGAGTCAGAGCATTGCATCCACACACCTGCAAATCCTCTGTGAGCCTCTTGGGTTACTCTGTTCTGGTTGCAAACAGGTGGTTTGGCAGATTTGTTACAAAAGGCAAATTGTAAACCGCTGAGCCCTGGAAGAATGTGGGACCTAGCTGCAATTACCCAGCACCTGGCGTCAAGTAGTAGAACTGCCCCAGGGCAAACTAAAGCAGCTGTTACTCCTCATTAATAATTAATAGCAGACTTCAAGCCTTAAAAAAATGAACAAAACAAAAAAAAAATAGCGCCCTCATAATAGACAGCTTTTATGGAGAGAGAAAACAGACCTCAAATCCTTAGGTTCCTAAAGGCAAATCAACTCCAGATAAAGCTCCAAAGACAGACATGAGCTGGTCCTTATTTCACAAGGCTTTTTTGGAAGATTTAATACAGGATCTTAAAAGAGAATTAGAAAAAAATTGGGGAAAGGAAATGAGATCTTTGCAAGAAGGGATGGAAAAAGGCATATAATTCCTTACAAAATAGACTTGATGAAATGGAAAAAGCATATAACTCCTTACAAAATAAATATGAAAAAGATACCAATTCACTGAAAAACAAAATTTGTGAAATGGAAAAATACAATGAACAAAACAATCAATTGGCCAAATACAAAAGGAGCTTAAAAGGGTAACTGAAAAAGATAATAAACTAAAAATTATTTTTGAATTGAACAAATTGAAGTGAATGACTCGTTAAGACTTCAAGAATCAAACAAAAACTAAAAAATGATGAAAAAATAGAAAAAAATAGAAAATACTTCCTAGGAAAAACAGCTCATCTGGAAAATAGATTTAGGAGAGACATTTTAAGGATTACTAGACTTTGTGAAAGCCATGATGAAAAAAAGAACCTAGTTATTATCTTACAGGAAATCATAAAGGAAACCTGCCCTGATATCTAAGAATCAGAAGGTAAAATAGCCATTGAAAGCATTCACCAATCACCTCCTGAAAGACACTCCAAAATTAAAATCCCAAGGAATATCATGGCTAAATTTTGGAATTATTGCACCAAGGAAAAGACATTGCAAGCAGCCAGAAAGAAACAATTTAAATATCAAGGAGTCACAATTAGGATTACCCAGGATGGCAAAGGAACTTTGATTACAGCCAAGAATAAACTATTCAGCTAAAATGAGCATTATCTTTCAGGAAAAAAGATAGACATTGAATGATATAGGTGAATTTCATCCATTTCTAATGAAAAGACCCGAACTGAACAAAAAATTGGATCTCCAAACACAGAACTCAAGAGAAGCATAAAAAGGTAAAAAGGAAAGAACTCTTGAGAACTGTATTTCTGCTATGTATTCTTAGAGTGTGGGCATAATTTGATTTTATTATGATTATATGAAAAAGAAACGAAAGGTGGAAAGGGAATTGTACTGGAAAAAGAGAAAAAAAAGAGGTAAAATAAGGGAAATTACATCTCACAAAGAGGCAAAGAAGATCTATCATAATTGAAAGAAAGAAGGGTGGGGGATGAGCAGTGTGTGAATCTTACTCTCATCAGATTTGACTCAAAGAGAGAATATCAGACAAATTTGGTTTCAAAAAGAAGATGTAATGATCAACTGTGAAAGACTTGGTTTTTCTCAGTGGTTCAGTGATCCAAAATACTCCCAATAGACCTTGAGCAGAAAATGGCATCTGCATCCAGAAAAAGAACTATGGAGATTAAACATAAATCAACATGTGCTGTGTTCACTTATTTTTTTTCTGTATTTTTCTTTTCCACTGTTTTTCCCTTTTGCTCTGATTTTTCTCTCCCAACATGATTCATAAAGCAATGAGTATTAAAAATAAATAAATTTTTAAAAAGAACTAAAAAAAATTCTTTTCCCTTTCCCCTAATCATCTTTAGGAATAACCTAAGTAGTAGCATTGCTGAGTCAAGGTATATAGGCAGTTTATTAACTCTGGGCATAATTTCAGATAAGTCTCCAGGATTGCTGGATCAGTTCACAATTCCACTAACAATGAGTTAGTATCCCAATTTGTCCACATCCTCTCCAATATTTGTCACTTTCCCCTTCTATCATTTAGTCAATCTAATATATAAATTTATACCTCAAGTTATTTTACTCTGCATTTTTCTAATCAATAATAATTTTTTGACCACAGTTGGAGAATAATTCATATTCTTATAGATCTGATAAAGTTCTTTATGTTTATTTGATATGATACTTTCATCTGATAAATTGTCTACAAAAATTTTCATAATTTTCTGCTTTCCTTCTGATCTTGGTCATATTAATTTTATTTATAAGAAAACCTTTTTAATTTAATGTAGTTATCAATTATATGGTCTAATCATTCGTTACGAAGATTCTTGCAAAATACAATAAGAAATAGTTTATCCTTGTCTGAGGATAAAATCTATTATAGTAATGAAGACAACAAATAAACCAGATTTAAAGAGAGAAGACACAACTGAAGGCAAGCTGTGCTACTTGACCAAATAGTAATGAGGTAGAAGAGGAAATGAAATGGATAGAGGAAAAATCCACCAGGACACAGTTTCACAGTGAACTCCCTTAAGAGAAGTCACTCCTGAGAGCAAGCCAATGAGACAGAAATGCCCCAAATCTTTATGACCATATTCACTTGGAATAGCTCTGTAAACTCCAGAGTTCCCAGGTTCCCTCATTTGTCATGGCTTCCGCTTCCCATAACTTATCAGTCCTTCTAGATAGCATGGGAAAATTGCACAGTCTAATACTAAGCAAAAACAAAAAAAGATGCAAAAGCAACTTTAATAATCAATAGTATCATTTATACATTAGAAAACTGCACAACACAGTGTTACATGAGGTCTGAAGAAGAAAATCATAGGAAACCATTTGATTTAACAAATATCAGTTAAGTCTCTATTATGCACAAAGGATTATGCCAGTTGTTGGAGGGCAAATACCATAATCCCTCACATGATGTGGTTTGCAATCTATGAGCTAAGGTGGAATTTCCATCCAAGTAGCAATAATAGCATATGTAAAATAATAAATATGCAAAAAAGGAACAAATAAATAATACAATAAAAATATACAAAAGAGCTAAGAAATAAAGTATGAAATAAATTCTAATCAAAGATTATGTTCTACTGAAGAGGTCATAAAAGGCTTCCTGTGGAAGCTGACATTTGATAAGAATTTTGAAGTTTAATTATCTTTTCAAAAAAGTTTTGGAGAAAGGAAGAAATCAATATTTTTTTCACCATATGGTGATTGTCCAGTTGGATAATTTGCACACTAGTGATTAGAGTAAATCAACATAACAAGAAGGTCAATCTCTAACACTTCTTCTTTATATGATGTTTCAACAATGACTTATTACACTGGTTTCTATGAGAGAATATAAATAGACTGGGAAGGGAAAGATTGCGTGTGTGGGTGTGTAGGTGTGTGTGTTTTGTTCACTTCCAAGATGAAAACAACCAAATGATTAATCATTTAATTTCATCTTAGTCAATATGCCAGTTTGTATTAAGAGCTGTCCATCCACCAAATTTCTTTTTCATTTACTTTAGGATGAACATTCTCTTCTTTGGTAGAAAGATTTGCTTAATTATTCTGCTCAGTGCAACCTTGATCCTCTGGTTCCTCAGACTATAAATAATGGGATTAATAAATGGAGGGACTATTGTATAGGATATCGCCACAAAAAGATTTTGAACTGTCGAATCTGATGGGGGTTTCAGGGCTGCAAAAATTGCAGAAAGGAGAAATAAGAGCAAGATAATCAACTGGGGAGTGCAAGTAGATAAGGCTTTATACCGACCTTCAACAGAGGGTATCTTGAACACATTAGAGAAAATATGAGCATAGGACACAAATAAAAAAACCAAGCAGAATAAAGAAAAACCTGACCCTGCCACAAGCAGAACAAACTCAGTATGCAGAACATCAGATGATGCGATCTTTAAGACATCAGGAATATCACAGAAATACTGGTGGATTTCATTGGATCCTAAGAAGGGTAATCGGAACATGTTCCCTGTGTGTATAGCAGCATAGATGAATCCACAAAACCATGAGCCTGCTGTTGCCCAGAGACACCTAGCTGGTGTCATGGTCATCCCATAATGCAGTGGATGACAAATGGCAACAAATCGGTCATAAGACATGGTTATGAGTAAAGCAATCTCTGTTGATCCAAAGAATATAAAGAGAAAAATCTGGGCCATGCAGCCCAAGAGAGAGATGGATCGGCTTCCAATCAGAGAATTCACAATGAATTTAGGAAGAGTCACTGAGATAAAACCAACATCCAACAGGGATAAATTACTCAGAAAAAAGTACATTGGAGAGTGAAGGTGTGGGTCAGTGGCAATAGCAGTGATGGTGAGGAGATTCCCCATCAGAGCTATGAGATAAATCAGCAGGAACAGCACAGCGTGTAATATCTGTATCTTCCGGATATTGGAATATTCCATGAGGAGGAATTCAGTGATGACAGTGGAGTTGACCATAGCCTCTGAGGTGCTTTAATTTGTCTAGAATCAAAGGACAATGTAAGTAGAAGATAGAAAGTGAAAAATACAGAAAAGTGAAATACCCATGCACATAAAATAACCATGACAATAAGTTTATTCCATTGAGTCTAGATATCTCAGTCAGTATCTGAAGAATAAGGACTGCAAATTAAAAGAATAAATGTGTCACTTTCTGACTTGGAGGAGTATCATGAGCTAGCTGCCATCATAAATTATACATGCCATAGTGAGGGTGGTGACAAATGGGAGCAGCTTTATCCAGCACAAAACTGAGAGCAGTGACAAGCCAGAAAAATAAAAAATAAAAATGTGGGGAAAATGCTGAGCATCCTAAGAAGTTGAGTTTCCTGGATGGCAGCTAGATGATGCAGTAGATAGTAACAAGCCTGGAATCGGGAAAAACTGAGTTCAAATCCATCCTTAGACACTTACTATCAGTGTAACTTGGGCAAGTCATTTAGTCCTGTTTGCCTCAATTTTCTCATCAGTAAAATGATCTGGTGAAGGAAATGGCTAACCCACTCCAGTATCTTTGCCAAGAAAACCCAACTGGGTCATAAAGAGGCAGAAATAACAGAAGTAACAAAGGAATTTACAATGATTTGGAAACAGCAAGAGAAAATAAGAAATTATACTAAGACATGTCTGTGACTGTCTATGATAAATGAGTCACTTCACAATGGGGGCTGTTTACCCAGAATAATTTTTATAATTTGGAAATGAAACATATCATCTTTAATTATGTAAATAAGAAACTGTTTTTTAGCAATAAATAATACAACAAAGTAGAATGTTAAGCCTAAAAGATACTTTGGAGACGACTTCATCTAAGACCCTCAATTTCGAGATTGGTGATGTACCTCGCATAAATGTCCTGACACAATTTTATAATGGAAGAGCTAGAAATATAAGCCATTATTAGCCACTGAAAACTCTTTTCCATATTACATACTCGCTCTAATTTCTAAGGCTTTTCATAAACATAATAGGTCATTAAAATATTTGTTGAATTGAATTGAATTAATTAAATCTTGCTGACAGTCAAGTTTATTAAACATCAGTTGTACTGACAATCAAGAAGCAAGTTAAGTCAGACATTTATTAAGTGTTGGATGAGTTTGTTGTAAGCAGGAATTGTTCAGAGAAATCTTTTTTAAACGGGGAGAAAATTAGATATAATCTAGTTTAATTTAGATATCTGAAAGTCAGCATGGAGTAATGATTGGGAACTGGACCGTGGACAAATAAAGAGTGAAGTCCTCTTTTTGTTTTATTGCATAAGTCACAGAACTTCCTAGAAGTTCTGTTTCCTCAATGTAAAATAGGACTCATAATAATAATACAGACCTCAAGGGAAGACCCTTAGCAAAGAGTTTTGAAAAATTCCCTATAAACAAGAGCAGCCCATTATTTAGCATATAGTAGATGCAATAAATTCCTATTGTTTACAGAGAAATCAAGGGAAGACCAATACACTATTGAGTTAGTGCCCGTGCCAGAAGTAGCACTCAAGTATGTTCCTTGATATATAAGCCTTTTCACAACAGTACCCTATGAATTCCAAAGAGTTAAATCAATCAACAAACAATAAGTGATACCAATTTTACACATAGGCACATAGACAGTGGAGATTTAAGGATAAAAGTAAAATAATATTATCTTCCTTCAAGGAGATTAAATTCTGATTGGGAGAGACAATAAACATATATGAAGATAGATAGATAGACCTATATATGTTTATATTTATAAATATATATAATCACATATAGGTGTATATATATCATATATATTCATATACCAGAAAACGATAATTATAAATAAATTTTAATTAGTTTGTATCATAATTATATCAAATGTGTTAGATTTCCTTTAGGCTGTGCCCTCTAGAGGATGGCTACCACTAGCTTTTAAATGAAGCATTAAGTTTTAAATTCATTTTAACTTCAGTTAACTTTTTGATTGAACTTACTTTTGGAGAAGAAAAAAATGCTTTTTATACCATATTGATCCTAGAACAAAAAAGATTTATCCACCAGACATTATTATCCCCATTTTATAGACAAGGAAATAGGTTTAGAAAAACTAGAGATTTCTCTCACAAAAACTGTAAAGCAAATAAATCTAGATCTTTCTGACTGAGTCCATATTGTTTCTTCATACACTTCCTCAGAACTTTTATCAAAATAGCACTTACCATAATTAAGGGACTAGACATGTGACTTCATTGGTATGGGAAATTCCCTCTATCAATGCAGATTAACACCTTTTCTGAAATTAAGACTCAGAAAACGCTGGTTATAAAGTCATTATATATCAGAGCTGTCTCCAAGGTTTTACACCCTGGTCTTCTTGGCTTTGAAGCTAGCTCTTTATATACTTGATTGATTGAAGTTCATTTTCCTCCTTTTTTCTGCACTAATAAATATAAGCTAATGGGGACCCATATCAAATTCGTGAAGTTAAAACCTGAAGCAATTTTAAACAAAAGAGCATCTCATCTTTGGGTATGTTATAAAATCACAGATATATGCTTTGTGATTATTCAGTGATGATTTAATATCCTACAACAATAATAACACATTTATTCGATTAGAAAAAACAGTTATAATATTCACCTCTGCAATAGTCCATACAACATAGATTAGTAATTGATTTCAGCTGAACTCCATCAAAATCATTCAAAAGAACTAGGAAAGAAGGCAGGCAGGGGAGAAGGCAGGCAGAAGGAAGGAAGGAAGCCAAGGAGGGAAGAAATGGAGAGAAGAAAGGAAGGAGAGAGGATGGGAGGGAAGGAGAGAGGGAAGATGGGAGGGAAAGAAGAAGGGAAGATGGGAGGGAAAAAAGAAGGGAAGATGGGAGGGAAGGAGGGAGGGAAGAAAGAAGGAAGGAAAGAAAAAAGTCACAACAATGAATATTATCATAAAATTTTGGTTAGAGAAATGAAAAGGTCTATGATAGTGATTTTGAAAGACATTAGAAAAGTTATCAAATGGGTGGTTTGGATTTATTGATCAATGCAGATTATGCGATGAAGTGACAAAAAGTGTTCAACACTTACTGCAGGTTTCAACATTTTTCTTCTGCCAAATACTAATTAAAACATGATTTTGAGATCTACATGAGAAGCTTGCTGGGCTCTGTAAACTAACAGACAACAGTCCCCAATCTACAAATACAAACCCACAAATGTATGGAGAATTCAATATACAAGTTCTGCTGGAACTTGAGCATCATTTCTGACTCTTGATTGCCTACACCCTGGACATGATATTGATCTTTACAAAATATATGAACAATAATTTTAATATTGTTTCATCAAATGTCCTTAACCTCCAAACTATATATGATGAAAACTTTCAAAATGTAATGACCTAATGGAAGGAATGAAACAAAAACCTGGGAAGAAAAAAAAAGCTCTCTATCATTCTCACAGCTCCTGGCATTATTTCACAGTTGCTTTCAGTGAGTCTAAAAAAATGAGGTTACATCAATATTCTTATTGATGCAAAAAACATCCTTTTATGTGTTTCCTCAACAGGATGCAGAATACTAAATATGAAAGAATAATTGCAAGCCTATGGCTTGTCCTTGGACCATTTCTATGAAAACTTAACAAAAAGAGATGTCAATAAGTTAATGATGAGATGATAATGATGATTAATGATGATGATGATGATGATAGGAATAGTAATAGGAAGCTAAGTGAATAGGTGGCTGGGTCTGGAGTCTAGAAGACCAGAGCTCAAATTTGATTTCAAACCCTCACTGGCTATGTAACCCTGTACAAGTCATGTAACTTGTGTATAACTTCCTTCAACTGTATAATGAAGATAAGAATAGTATCTGCCTTTCAAGGTTCCTGTGAGGACCAAAAACATTTTTTAAATGCTTAGAACATTTCCTAGCATGTAGTAGGAACTCTATAAAAGGCAGGTATTTTCATTGTTGTTGCTGTTGTAATAATAACATTAAGTTTTCATGTGTCTGAGACCTATTATTATTCAAAGCCCTTTCACACATTAACATCTATTCAGTGTACTTTCACATTTTACTGATGAGAAATCTTTGCTTCATAAAATTAGTACATGATCATAAAGTAGGATGTAACCCAAGATCATCATATTATTTACTAAGCCATATTGCTCCTCTGGAAGCTGATGACTTATAACACAGTGCTTGGCGCATAGTATGTGCTCTTTCCCTCTTTAAATGTGCTTTCTCTTCCACTCTCTATTTCTGTATCCCTTCGTCTGTCTCTCTGGCTGTATGTCTATCTGCATCTTTCTCCATATCTATCTTTTTTATCTATCTATTTTTCTTATTGTCAATACCTAGTGTTTATCTATTCATTCATTCTTTCTTCTATCATCTTTTTATCTAAATATCATCTGTCTTATCATCATCAATTATCTACCTATCTATCCACATTTTAACCAAGTTTTAAAACTTATTTAGATGATATGATGATAATTAACAGAATCTTATGGCTAGAAGAGATTTCACAAAGTCTTTCAATCTAAATGGGAAACCTTCTCTAGTGACCAAAATCTCACTATTTATTGAAGCAATCCATTTTCCCATTTCCTCTTCCTTCCTTCCTTCCTTTCTTTTTTCCTTCTTTCCTTCCTACTTTTCTTGATCTATCTTTCACTTATCCATCTGTCAAAATTATGAGTTGACCATACACATTAACCAACTGAAAGAATGTATAAATCAGTAATAAAAAGATAATATACCTGGATTATAAATTCTGAAGTTTCTCATCTCCAGAATGTGTTCTATTTGTTGTTATTTTCACAACTCTGGTTTTAGACATGATGCAAAGTTTAGCTCTTTTGAGAATGCTCTTTCATATATTCAGAGGTTAGATGTAGAAGCTAAAAAACCTGTGACTCAACTACTGATTTATTTAGGAAGGCCTATGTGATTTTCAGAAGATGGAAATATATCATCTAGCATCCTTTTAGCTCCCAGTAGAGCCCAGGTGAATAAAATATTTGTGGTTGCTATGGACTCTGACTCTTCTCCTGAGAATGAGCCAGTCAATAGTATCTTTCATAGAAAGCTAAATATAGTTTTCCCTTTAGACTTGTTAAGACCATGTCCCTAAATGCATTGTCCACTGCACCATACTATTAAGCTCTTCAATCCAGGCAAGTGTATTTTTTTCATTAAATGTTCTTTTCCTCCATTTTGCATACCTCATTACCCTAGATGTTGCCTTCATCTCCTTTATGATTCCAAATGCATTATAAATTTCCTAAAAGGGAATAACTCCTCTTTCATTGCTGTTCTGCTCAGGTCTCATTTTTTTAATCATCAGAATTTTATTTCCTGATTTCTGGGACATACATATTTGCTAGTGAGAAAAAGAAAAGAAAGTGGAGAGAGAGAGAGAGAGAGAGAGAGAGAGAGAGAGAGAGAGAGAGAGAAAGAAAGAGAGAAAGAAAGAAAGAAAGAGAGAAAGAAAAAAAGAGAGAAAGAAAGAGAGGAAGGAAAGAAGGAAGGAAGGAAAGAAGGAAGGAAGGAAGGAAGGAAGGAAGGAAGGAAGGAAGGAAGGAAGGAAGGAAGGAAGGAAGGAAGGAAGGAAAGGGTGGAAGGAAGGGGTGGGAGAAAGAGGAGGGAAAAAGAGGAGGGAGGAAGAGGAGAGAGAGAAACAGGCTCTCACAATGAAAACCCTTGAAGGTTTTAGGTATGCAGAGTACATTTCATTAAGCATATACCAAAAGAACTTTATTGATTAAAGTTGAGTATTTATTAATTGATCATAAAAGTCATTATTTTTTACTCATCAAACTAAAGAAAATAACATTTACTTATTTTTAAATATATATATACACTAAACTCTGCATGAAATAATCTAAACATTGAAAATGGCTACTTTTAATTACATCTTTGTCTGTCCTATGCAACTTTTAAAAAGTCAATCTTTTATTTTTGGCAAAAACCAAAAGCACACTTTCAATTAGTTCCCATTCTCCAAGTCCCACATTGCCAAGGATGGCTGGCAGTAAAGTTTAAAGATTAGCAACTAGAGTCATCCTTCCAAATTGTATTTGAATTTTGTTTATTTGTATGTTCACACTAATCAGAGCCCCAGGCTTCAATGATGAAAAGTAAAATGGATGGAAGAACTAACTGAAAAATTTTAATTTATTTCCCCTAAATTCATCTGCAGTGGGGTAATTAAGCAAAATAGAGTAAAAGTTAAAATCTCTTGCAGAAATTGGGGGTGGGGGTAGCCAGGGAGTGTCATGGGAAGGGGATTAGAAACAAAATAACTTCCAACCTTTCGAACCCTAAGATTTCCCAAATAGAAGCAGCATCAGAGCAGATAAGATAAAACAAGAGTGAGTTGGGAAATGACCCTAGTAAAATCTTATTTGATGAGCTGACCAGATCTCCAAAATGTCTCATTCTTCTCACATCATGACACCATGGAAAGGTCAGAAAGGCAGTGAGTGGGGAGTGGTAGGAGGAAAAAGGAGAAGTTGTGTGGGAGGTGGTTGTGGCAAAGTGGATTATCTAGAGATTGGAAAAGGTGCCCCTGCACTTAAAGAATTCTCCATCCCAAGTATCCCCAGTCTGATGGGAGTACCATATCTTCATGATGTCACATAGTTCCTAGCCCCAAGTTAAAAGGGACAGAGGAGCCAATGGAGAGTGAAAAGTGCTTACATCATGTTACCTGATAAATAATAGTGGTTTAGATACTCATTAATGTCTCATGTCTTACCACATTGTACCAGTCAATCTGAAGGATACACAGGCCACTTGAGGCATGGTAACAGGTTTATCATTTTTCATGTCAAGTCAGTGACTATTAAAAATATTAAAATTAAAACTCAGAGAGTTGGTGACTCCCTCCCAAGATATGATGCTTTCTATGAACAACTCTGATTGAACATCACAAGATATGTGGATTAGGCATTTACTGAAATCTAACTTTATTCTGGTCATCTATTAGCTGATAAATATTAAATTCTTTTTTTAATTTACTATATCATGATTAGCACATATAATCACACGATTTGACATAATAGAATTGTATGGAAGAATGAACACATGAGAGAGACAGACAGACACAGAGAGAAAGAAACAGAGACAGAGACAAAGATAAAGACTTTTCCACATAGAAACAATTTGGACCCAGTAGTTCCAAGAAGGTTTAATTTTAAATTGTTTAGTTCTTTCTGCTGTGGGCAAAATAGAAGGAAAACTTAATCTTCCCCTCCAAAAAAAAAAGTTCCACTGGATTTCTCATCATAAAAGCTCTGCAGAGGCAGAAACTCTTGAAGAATTACGTTAGGAATTGCATATGTATAGAATTGTAGATATTGCGCCCTGCAAAAAAAAACTCCCTCTTGACTTAAATTGAATGGTTGCTAAAGCAATCAAGGACTTCTGACTCCATTTGGTCTTCACTAGGCTAGCTGAAAATATAATAAAAGGTAACAACAACCAAAGCAAGTAAAACCAAAAAAAGCATTCATTTTGCTGTTATTCTCAAATGATAAGCATGGTTGGCCCTTTACCACAATTAGGTCACTTCACTTTTCTCATTTCCAGAGACCACCCCACCCCATTCAACCTTTGTTCTAAGATAAAAAGGTAAAGAAGAGGATGGAGAGTGAAAATTACTTACTTTTTGTGATCTGATCAATGGTGATTTCTCCAGATAATCATCCACATGATATGCATTAACACATGACAATAGCCCATCATAAGGGTGAACTTTGGGACCCATGATAACAGTTCTTTCTTGTCCCAGATTATTTCAGTGACAATTAAAGACATATGATTCAGAAATGTATTAATGCTGCAAGAAGAAGCTTCTGACTAAGGACTCTTACTCAGAATCCTGGGAGGAGTTCCAGCCAGGTAGGATGGGTGCATTTTTTATTCAAGATCCTCTGAATGATGTACTCTTAGAGTAAATTATTGACTATGGAGATTTAGATCTCAGGGTTCTTAGAAAGGGTTTCTCTATCAAGATGAGGAAAGAATAGGTCCTCCCCCCTCTCTTTTGTACAAGTAGTTCTTTCATCTGTTCTTGGGAATGTGTCTGAAAAGGAGAAAGACCCTTTGTAGTAATCCTAGGTATCCTTTAGTCAAGAAAAGTAAAAGCACTACCTTTGCTCTTTGATAAGCATGGGTTGGTTGTTGCTACCACTACTGCTCTTGCTGTTGCTTTTGCTTTTTAGTTGTTTTGCTTTCGTTTTTTATAAAAACAAAAAACCTGAAACAGAAAATCTGGGATCATTGCTCATTTCCCCAAAGGGTTGGGGCTATAATGCATTATTCACCTTGGGACTCCTTGTCAGGATTTAGGGCATGTTATTGTTGTAGTTCAGTCATTTCAGTCATGTGCCACTTTTTGTGATCTTACTTGGGGTTTTCTTGGCAAAAATATTGGAGGGTTTTGCCATTTCTTTCTCCAGTTCATTTTGCAGATAAGGAAAATGAGTCAAATAAGATTAAGTGACCTGCCTAGGGTCACACAGCTAGTGAATGTCTGAGACTAGATTTAAATTCAACAAGATGAGTCCCCTGACTCTATGCTCAACACTCTATTCACTGTACTACCTAACTGTCCTACTTTTCCCAAGCATATTCTAATTTCAAGGTCTTTAAAGGCTTAATTTTCAGAAAGGAAAACCCTCAAAATGGGTTTGTTCTGTTAAATGACTAAAAAAAACTAGGTCAACCCATTATTTTAAGTTCCATAAACATGTCATAAATATAATAGCCCAAAATAGTCTCTTTTAAAAAACTGGTGTTGGCAGTTTGTGAGACTCGTCCATGACTATTATTGCCTGTTAAAATGGTGTTTCTATAGGAACTAAAGGTATGAGCTCCACTCTATAGTTCTCTGCCTGAATATCTGGCACAACAAATATTTAAGCTTTTAGCTTTCAGCATCTCTTTGGCCTGGATTCTGGAGTTTTAAGAAAATCAATGGCTTACGCAAAAGGAAGAAACTCCTTTTAAGATTATTCTAGATAACATTATATTCTCTCCATTATCTTTCTCTCCAAATATCAGGGGTCTCTCTTCTAAATCCAAGCACTTTGGAAATGAGCCTGAGAGCTTCCTTTGAGGCAACTGGTCTCTTTGGTCCATGAGAATGTGTCAAAACTCAAGTTCAGATCCTGGCTTTTTATCTTGCTGATTAGGTGACATCAGTCAAATCATGTGTTCATTTTTATACTCATTATTCACATTTGAAAAATGAAATGGTTGAACGATACAATCTCTAAATTGATGGTTTCTTATCTTTTCTTCCAAGTCAACGCAGATTTTTTTTCTATAAAATGTCCTAAGACTTGGATAAAGTGAGTTTTCCCCCTCAATTTTAATGATGAAAATTGCTTTAGTGATTGTGTATTTAAACGTGATATAAACAATACGGAGCATACAGAAAGAGAGTTTAGGGATATTTACACTTAATTAAAGTTATTAAACTTCATACAGAAAGATGAATGGATAAATAGGGTTGTTTTTCTTTTTTTCTTCTTTCAAATTGGTATTGGGAAAAGTTGGTGCAATTGATCATTTGGGGAAAGACATGGGGATATTACAAGATTCATAAAATGTGGCAAGGTTAAGTAGGTTTTGTGGTATTTTATCAACTCTATTAGCTGTGACTGAAGTTTCATAAAGCTCAATATATAAAATGGGTTTGATAATAATGGACTGACTATCTCCTTGTACAGATTTGTCTATATCAGTATAGAATCACATGTACAGCAGTCCACCAAAGATGTCCCCAGTGATGATTACATCATTCCAGAGGAAGAAGAGACTGCCAAGTCTCCATGGAGCACACAGGATAAGCTGTGGAGTTTCCTGAAGAGTGTAGGACAGTTGCTTGGTGTAAGTCAACTGCTATTTCCTTAGAATTGTCTCCATCTAAGTTAAGTACTGTCATCTAGGAGATGTGGGTTTTGCTCTTTAAGAAATGAAATTCATAACAGAAGATCTCTGGGATTGTTGGATTTGGGATATGTTTTTTAAAAAAACCAGCAATAAAAAAGCTTTTTGTTTTCCCTTCAATTACATGAGAATATCACCCCCTACAAGCGTTAGACTTTTTTTTTCCTTAACATCTTCTAACAGTAATTATAAAAACAGATGAATATTACAGAAAAGAAAAAAAGATCAAGGATAAAGGCAAGGACAAGGCTCATGAGAATATACTTGTATATGCACCAAAAAATAGAATATTTAGGATTTGCATGGAGGTTAACTCTCAGAAAATAAAATGGTACAAAAGAAAGCTGTTCTTCTCAGATTTTGGTAAACTTTTTAAAATGGTGCCCATTAGAGAGCTTGGCTAGGAAAAAAAGAGATGATAAAAAAAAATCCTGGATTTTTTAACTATCAAAGAAAATCTGAGCTTCATATTTTTAAAAAAATGATAGATGGAACAAAGAGTAAGGAGAGAAGAGAGGAAGAGATTAGAGGAAAGGAAAGGAGAGAACAAGAGAAGAGAAGGAAGACTGGAATGGAGGTGGCATGAGAGGGAAAAGTAGAGGAAAAGGAACATCGGAAATATTAAAAGTATTTTTGTTCTAGCGTATTTCTGTTCCATTTTGACCTTTCAAACATTTATTTCCTTTAAACATATATATTATATAAATGTTTTTAAAAACTTTTAAGGGCCACAAAAAGCCAGTTATTTGTTCTATATATATTAGAATATTATTATTACATAATTTAGCTAGATGGACAAATCCTCAGCATTAAGAAATTTAATGTGTTCTACAGGAACAGAAGAACTTGTGTTAAGATGAGAAAAGCACCTCATGGATGCTTTGTAAATTTTGCTTTGCTTATTCACTTTTGGGGAAAATAAACTGTTAAGCCATGTTTGTTTGGGCTTTTCCCCCCTCAATACAGTTTCTCTCAATTAGCTTTTATACCTTCTTTTCTAATTGGCCAATTGTATCTTTTAAGTTGTTTTCCTTGTGAATTTTTGTCTCTTTTTCCATTTGGCTAATGCTAGTTTTAAAGCAATTGTCTTCTTTTTCCAAGTTGACTTTTTTTTTATAATTCTCATACAATACTTTGATTTATTTCCCCAATTTTTCTTCTACCTCTCTTATATGATTTTTAAGTTCCTTTTTGAGCTCTTCTGTGAGTTCTTTTTTTGCTTGAGAACACTTCCTATTTTCTTTAGGGTTTTGCCCACAGGTGTTTTGACATCATTGTCCTCTGATGAATTTGTCTTGATCTTCCCTGACACTGCAACAATTTTCCTTTTTTTGTTGTTTTTGCTCATCTTTTTTATTTTCTTTTGAGTTTGAGCTTCGCATCTGGGCTTAAAGGAACACTGCCTCAGACTTCTCAAGGATACAGGCTATTAACCTGATGCCACATTTATATTGCCTTGAGGTCCACAGGAGACCCATGTCTAGTGCTAGCCTGAGAGGTGGGGTGGGGATAAATGGTACTGCTGGAGGCCAAAGAAGTATGGTAGCTTACTTGATGCTGAGCTGGGGTCCTAGTGCTAGGGTCTAGAGTACTGAGGTTGGTGGGGGTGTTTCTGCATTCCCCAGAGCTACACTGAAGCACGTGGTGGTCTGCACCCTAGAGGTTGCCTATTTGGTTAAGGCTATATTTAAGAACATAGAGGTTCTCAGAACTGGAGTCTCCCTATTCAGCTGGATATGCTGAGGCACAAAGTGGGTTCTGATGTGTGATTTGCCTATTCCACTGCACTGGGCGGGGGAAGGGAAAGAAAGGAGCGGGGAAGGGGAGGGGGGTCAAAATCTACTCTTGATTTGCTGAAGTGGGGCTTGCTATTTACTTTTAGGGATACTTCCTCTCTGAGACTGCATTGCCCTTTTACCCAAAACAGACCTTCCCTTCAATCTTCCAAGTTTCTTGCTTCAAAAACTGTTTTGAGGGGCACTATTTTATGCCTGTTTGAAGGGGACTATGAGAAAGTTAAAGAAATTTACTGCCTACTATACTATCTTGGCTCCTAGAAGTAAAAATAAATCATCTTTATAGAAATCCTAACATTACCATTGTGAGATTGCTTCCTGCTACTCCTAAAGAGCCATCTAGAATTAGAGTCAAATTTTCACTCAATTCAATCTGATTTATCAAATACTCAATAATTTATAAATATTTTGCTAGGTATGGATTGAGACATACAAATATATAGAGACAGAGATAGAGAGAAGGAGATACAGAGAGAGAAGGGGGAGACAGAGAGAGGGAGACAGAGAAAAGAGAGGAGAGAAGAGAGGAGAAAGAGAGAGAGAGACAAGAGAGAGAGAAAAGAAGGGAGGGAGAGAGGGAAGGAGGATAGGACAGGAAAGGATAGGAGTAGAGAAGAGAAGAGAAAGGAGAGGAGGAGAAGAAATTCATCAGAGAACTGAGGTGGTATGAAGGTGTAGATTACTAAAATCAAGAATGAGAATGGTGATTGAGGGGATTTCAACGAGCAAACTGAGTCCCTCAAGTAAATGGGCCAAACTTGGGATAGAGAGAAAGAGTATGAGATAAATAGTTAACTCCCTGAGAAAGAAAGAAGAATGATCAATGTTGGGAGGGGGGGAAAGGGAGAGATCGTAGAGAACAACTAAGATGATAGAAATAAACTAATTAGATTGAACAACAAAGGGATAGTGACTGATTTATTAAGAAGTCTGGAAGTAGCAGTGAAGAGCAGAATGCTTTCTCACTCTTGTGGGGTTATCTCAGGAGCCATGAGAGAAGGTAGATCCAAGAGTAAAGAAATTTATTAGGAGTAGATTCTGGGTCTTCTGGCAGGAGGCAGATTTTTATAAATGACAAAATGAGAAAAGTAGAAGGAGAAGTATAAAACAGAAGATATTTTATGAAAAGTAAAATGGATATGGCATAGGACGACATAATGACTTGGGAGCAGAGCAGGTCATTTGTATGAGAGAGAACAGGAAGTGGTTTTAGGGGTAGGGAATTTCATCCTAAGCAATCTGGATAATCAATTCCCGGAATTCTGGGTAGAACTATGAGACAGCAGTCAAACAGTTCCGAAAATAGTGATAATTATTCACTAAGAATATTTCAACAAATATTTCATTGTGAACCCTTCAAGGATAATTATATACTACAGATGTGTCCCTCTTGCTCTGACTATTCACTTTGCATTAATCATATAATAACTTGATTGTCTTTTTTATGATCAGGAATTCGTTGCATGTATTATATTTGTCCCAACTATCATATGGGCTTGAGGAGAGGAGGAGGAGGAGGAGGAGGAGATGAGAGAGAGAGAGAGAGAGAGAGAGAGAGAGAGAGAGAGAGAGAGAACACGTATATGGTGCTTTCTTGGTTACAAAACACTTTGTAAATATCTCATTTTTTCCTCATGACAATCCTGGTAGGTGTTATTTATATCTCTATTTTGTAGATGATGAAAATGGCAGACAAACGCTTAATGACCTCTCGGTCTCACAACTAAGTAAGTATGCAAGATTGAATTTGGATGAACTCAAAACTTATTAGCTCCCAGCCTCTCAGACAAAACAGCACATCTTTGATAAACACTATTTAATAATTGAAAGAACTTCCTGGCTATATTTAAGCATAGGGAAAAAATTTTCCCCATGGAGGTTATTTCTAATTTTAGTGATTTAACCCCAACTTTTTAATTCCCTGGCAAGGACACCCCAATGTCCAAAGGCTTCTTTTTTGAACTGGTTTGCATGACACAGATACCATGACCAAATTGTACCTAGAAGTTCTTCAAATGGGGACTGTCTTACTGACATATATTTTCCCATCCAGGCACTTCAGATCTTAATTGGACTGATTAATATGAGCTTATGGACAAAACGGAGCTCATGGTTGTCACAAGAAGATCAAGGAAGGGGGCATTTTGAAATCTTTACTTCATGCTATGCACTTTGGGGAGGACTGAGTGTGAGTACATCTATAAAGTTTCTAATGTATTTTGAAATGTTTCATTTAGAATCCTTAGACAATAGAAAATAGAACCATAGAATTGAAAAAAATAACCTTTGCATCATCTAGTGAAAGTCTCTCCTATAAGAGATGGATTTGCAACTGACACCTAGAAAGCCAAGTAATATTTGTCCATGATCACTAGCGAAATTTCACTAAAGAATTTCATTTCCTCTCCTCCTCACCACCTCCCCTTGATAATGTGCCTAAATTATTCCTTAGAGAGCTGTATGTTACTTATTTAGCTATGGATTCCTCATACAAATCAATGGGCTAAAACTTAATTAACCAAAAAAGATAAGTTTATTACTTGAAAGATCATTGGGGCTGAAAAAGAATATTAAAGTTCCAAAGGAAAATGAGGCGACATTTTTAGTACCAAATCCCCAAACAAAACCCAACACAAAGTTCCTATCTCTCTTTATAGAACATTTCTCTTCAAACATAAGGGCAATCAAAGTAAGTTCTGCCTCCTTTTCCATCTCCTTTACAATCATTTCTCACCCTTTCTCACTCACTTCTTTGCAGGATCTTCTTTTCCTGAGAAACTATAGGAGTCACCTTCCTCTCATTGCCACCTTCAATTTGGCCAAAGCCCATCTTCATTCTGTTTCCTGGTGGGAACAGGATAATTATTTGAATTTTCTTTTCTTTATATTTGAAGAATTTGCAGAGCTTCTTATTTTTTATTTAATTGTTAAGACTATGTGTTTGATTTTGAGTTGCTATTGAAGTTGTTGATTTTGGATCTATGACATTTTTCCATTGGTATTTCGTTTTCTGTGTTCAGAAATTCAGGCATTTCTCTTGTATTATGTATTACACTGTGGTATTCAGGCTTTGTTGGAGTTTTTTGTCTTGTCATGTTCTTCTGTGAGATCCATCATCTTTAAACAGTTTCTACATAGCATGTCTTCAAGATCAATATGTTTTTGATGAGATAGGATTGGTATTATGTTTTGTTTTTTTTTTTTGGGGGGGGGGGGTTTGCTGAGGCAATTGGGGTCAAGTAACTTGCCCAGGGTCACACAGTTAGGAAGTGTTAAGTGTCTGAGGCCAGGTTTGAACTCAGGTCCTCCTGACTTCAAGACTGGTGCTCTATCCCCTGTGCCATCTAGCTGCCCCAGTATATGTATTTTTAATGTGATTTTTTTATTCCTAGATTACCCTGGACTTCATTATATTTGTATAATTACTCTATCATTTGCTTTTTCTGAGACTTGCCCTTATAGATTAAAAAAAAATTCTTGCTTCCATTATTTTTGCTATTCAGATCATATATTCTGTTCTCGTAGGTCTAATTTTTTAACAAGTCAGAAATAATGTTTTGTGGTTCCATGATTTCCTCAAATTCAAGACAATCCTTTTTTTATTGTTTCATTATTTTCCTTTTTTTCTTTTTTTATTATTATAGCTTTTTATTGACAAAACATATGCATGGGTAATTTTTCAACATTGATCCTTGCAAAAATTTCTATTCCAACTTTTCCCTTCCTTCCCTCCACCTTCTCCCCTAAATGGCAAGTAGTTCCATACATGTTAAATATGTTAAACTATGTTAAATACTATATATGCATACATATTTATACAGTTGTCTTGCTACACAAGAAAAAATGGATTTGGAAAGGTAAAAATAACCTGGGAAGAAAAACAGAAATCATTTTCCTTTGTTTACAGATGCCTAAACTCATTTAGTAGATAAGGATGATATATCCTTTTGCATTAATGTTTTCAATGTTGATTTATCTGCTCTTGTTCAAGGCCTTTAAGTTTTCTTTTCCCTAAGATTTTTGACAATTTCTGGCCTTTTCCCTTTATTTTCCACTATGACTCAATTCCTAACTCCCTTCTCTCTGGTGGTGATGTTCCTGATTTTCTTCAAATTGTCTTATCCTTCCTTTAGTCTGGATAATTCACTGTTCACCAGTCAAAATCTCTTTCATGAATGATTTTGGAGAAAAAGTTGTGGTTCCTTTCACTCAAGCCTAGTAAAGTACCTCCAATTCCCTACATACACAATCTCCTGCCCTAATGTCCTACCTGGTCCTTCTGCTCTTAGTTCTTTGATCCAGCACTAGCCCTTCAAAGAGTTGCTGTTCAGTTGCTACAGGGTTAATTTGTATCATTTGTGATTCTGAGGTTCTGGAAGGTTGGAACACATGTGGGATTCAGCTCTATTTGAAGTCCAAATATATGGACTTCTCCTTTTTCTGTTCCTCTATTCTCCTTCAGAAATCTTTTGCAGCACAGGATGCTGCGCACTGCGGGTTGCCTACCACAGCACCAGAAAGCTTTGGAAACCTAGATTACTGCCATGGTGACGGCTGGCTGGGCTATCCATGAAAACTTCCATAGTCATGAGCCTGAATTTACAGAACACTGGAAAGAGTCAAAGGGATCTAGGATATGGGGTTTGTGACAAACCCCTTGTGTTGGGTCCTTAAGTTTTGTTGCAAGTTCATGTGTTCAATGATTGAAGTGGTTAGTTTGGTATCACTGCCCACAGCATAGTGGGCAGTGCAGAAAGGGGCTCTGAGTGAGCTGAGAATAGGTGCCACTTTGTGATTGTTTTTAAACTTTGTTTTTTATCTTAAATGCACATTGAGACAGCTGAAATTGCTGTATGATCATATTTAATTTTTATTTTGGAGATATTCAAGAAATTGTAGAGATCAGAGAAAATGTTTATATTTGAGAGATTGTAGAGATCAGAGAAAATGTTTATATTTGAGAGATTGTAGAGATCAGAGAAAATGTTTATATTTGAGAGATTATAGAGATCAGAGAAAATGTTTAATCATTTATCTTGTGGTACACATGATCTGATGGTTTCTAATGTCCCTTTTAAAGTGGAATTTTATGACCCTATCAAACTGTTCCTTCATCCTCTTATTCTGTCACATGTGCTGAGTTCCAGAATTAGAAATAATGACCTTTAAGTTCAGAGCACTTCTCAGTCTTCAAATATTACTTGATAAGATTCATGTACCCCTAGGAACTGGCATAGTGCAAACTGTTATCAGCTGGTACATTTTTAGGAAGAAGATGAATGGCTGATGAAGTTTAAGGCTTTATAGATCTGAGAGGAAATAGATGATGAAAAGTAGTTTCAAGAGATAGCACAGAATGGTGATTAGAGCAGCCTCTGAACACATTTTGGGTTTATTTCACAAAATAAACGTCAAGTTTGAACATAATTTGAGCATCTTTAATGTATAAACTGAAAATTGTTCATTAGAAGAAAATAACACCTTTTTTAACTGCCAGATTCAATAATCTCATCCCCCAGAAATAATTATGGGCACAAACATCTCCTCTTCATGAATTTAACCAATTGATCCCTTACCAGTTTCTATGAGCTTTCCCCATCTAGTGTAGATTAACGCTTTTTCCTATGTTCACCTGTAAATGAACATGGCAATTTATTTACCCATACAAGTTTAATAATGCCAACTATAGGGACAATGGCAATATTTACTCCATAGGGAGCAGACCATATCAGTCATACTGATGTCGTTTTGATCCTTTTTGAGATTGAAGAACAACAATTAGTCAATGTATGTTATGTTAGGCTCAGCATTAAAAAAAAAAAAACTTAATTTCTACATTTTAGTATGTTTTTAATCATGGATAACTGACTCTTTTATCTCATCTTTTCTACTTAGTTACCAAGGAGGAGAATCCATATTAATCTTGTGAGAGCTTTACAGTTGAAAGGAATTCAGTTAATGCAGATTGATAAATTGCTACTTAATCATTAGAGGAAATGGCAAAAATTAGTGGGAAGGATTATCTTTTCCCTTCTTTTTTACTTTTCTATTTCTTCCCATATCAGAAATGGGGCTTCAAGGAATGAATTAAAGAATTCTTAATTACAATTCCTGAGAACTCATTATGAAATGTGCTGCCCAACACCTGATAGCTGATTAATTCAGAGGGCAGATTCAAACTTTTAAAAATATTAAAATAAATAAATTTTAAAATAACAATAAATAAAAACTATATGGCCAATGCAAAAGAAAGTCTTAAAGGCTGGAGGAAATGTGGGAATGGACCTCATATTTGTTTTACTTTTCTCTAATTGATAGTTACCATCTCAGGCATTTTCTCACTAGTTTCTTCAGAGATACCTTCCAAAGCTCTGGTGAGTGACAATATTGCTCCTTTCACCCACTAGCAAGTTAAAAACAAACTAGTTAGCATATTTCTCTTATCTCCAGGAATTAGCAAGCACTATCTCTCAGTATACAGGCCACGAAAAAAATGTTGTCAATACATCCTTCTATATTGACTTGGGGAGGATAGACTAATGGATATGCACAACACCAGAAATAATAAAATCTTCTTGGAGAAAAGAATTATTTCTTAAGTATCCCATTCAGAATAGTCATTGGACCCAAGATGTTATTTAAATTGAAATTCAATTCAGATTTATTAAGCAATTGTGATAGCGAGAGTCCTCTGTTAGATTAATTGAGTTTTAGAGTCAAAGAGAGATTCAGCCCAGATTGCAGGAAATGCATGTGAGAGAAATGGGAAGTAAAAATTAATTTCTTTCCTTCAGGTGAAATGCTGCCTGGTAACGAGCTTTCTAAGTGCCTTGGCTGCATTGACTGGAATAATTATAATTCACCTCAATATGATTGTAAATCACGAATGCCAGAGTGGACACCAAAATTTCACATGCTATGAGAACATAGTCACTGTCACTGTAAGTGTTTCCATTTTTTAATATCTGACACTTGTTTTCCCTTTCATTTTTCATGGCAACAGTTATCTGAACCACAAAAGCCTCAGAAGCCAGCCTAGGTACCTTTTAGTGAAAATATAAGGATCTCATAAAGAAGGGAAAGGGATCTGTATGTGCACGAATGTTTGTGGCTGAATTGTGGTATATGAATATTATGGAATATTATTGTTCAGTAAGAAATAACCAACAGGATGATTTCAGAAAGGACTGAAGAGACTTACACGAACTGATGCTGAGTGAAATGAGCAGGGCCAGGAGATCATTATATACTTCAACAACAATACTATATGATGATAAATTCTGATGGATGTGGCCATCTCCAGCAATGAGATGAACCAAATCAGTTCCAATAGAGCAGTAATGAACTGAACCAGCTATGCCCAGCGAAAGAATTCTGGGAGATGACTAAAAACCATTACATTGAATTCCCAATCCCTCTATTTTTGCCCACCTGCATTTTGGATTTCCTTCACAGGCTAATTGTACACAATTTCAGAGTCTGATGCTTTTTGTACAGCAAAATAACAGTTTGGTCATGTATACTTATTTTCTATTTAATTTATACTTTAATATATTTAACATCTACTGGTCATCCTGCCATCTAGGGGAGGGGATGGGGAGAAGGAGAGGAAAAATTGGAACAAAAGGTTTGGCAATTGTCAATGTTGTAAAATTACCCATGCATATAACCTGTAAATAAAAGGCTATTTTAAAAAAAGAATGAAAGAAAATATAAACATCTCCAAGGAGTGTTCCCACCTTTCAGACCTCAATGGGTTCAGAAGTGAGGTACAACAGCACCCTTCTATAGATCTTCAATCCTATATTCAAAAAAAAAAAACTCCAACGAACTGACGAGGGAGTTTCAGAGTCAGTAACCACATACTTCATAATTAGTCAAAGGAGGTTGGCTTGTTTTAGGGGGTGCGGTGGATAGTGCCAGGTATGAAGTAAGAAAGATTACTCTTCCTGGGTTCCAGTCTGGTCTCACACACTTACTAGCTGTATGACTTATGTGTTTGACTCAGTTTCCTCCTCTGAAAAATGAGCTGGATAAGGAAATGACAAACTATTGCAGCATCTTTGCCAAGAAAACCCCACAGAGTTGAACATGACTGGAACAACACTAAAACTTAGCCAACTGCATTATAGTAGATGAGTGGGATAGACCAAGAATCCAGGAAAAAGATGAGAGGCAGTAGAGATGTAATAAACAATGATAGAACTACTTTGTCACTACCTGGCATCTCCCTATGGTCCTTCCATCCCCTACCTCCCTCACTCTCCCATAGCTCCCCTGTGAAGTCAGGTTATCAAGGATTCTTTCAGGAACCCAAAGGGCAAAGCCAACCCAATGGCAACCCCTATTCCTTTGGTCTGTGTTCTCCACAATCATGTGTGTTATGCTTTTTTTATTATCTTGTATTTTCCAGGGCTTTATCTTGGAGAAGTTCATGCTGGCCACTATGGAGTTCAGCATCTCAACCTTCCTTATTGCCCTTTCTGCCTTTCGGATCAAGGTGTCCTTTTAAAATTACTTTTCTGATGAATGTTGGAAATTATCTATGCATATATTTTGAAAATAAAAAGCTTTAATAAATAGATAAATGAATGAGTAAATGAATGAAGGAAGGAATAAAGAGATAGATAAATAAATTGCCCTTCTATGGAAACAACATATATATCTGAAGGGGGGAGAGAAGAAGAATTTTTTTTTTGCTGAGGCAATGGGGGCTGACTTCCCCAGGATCACACAGCTAGGAAGTGTTAAGTGTCTGAGACCAGATTTGAACTCAGATCCTCCTGACTTCAGGGCTGGTGCTCTATCCACTGTACCACAAAAGTGCCCCAGCAGAGAAAATCTTGAAGGAACACCCTAACAGTGAGGAGGAGCTTCTTTAGAGGATATTTACAACCTCCTTGAGCTCCTTTTATGCATTTGAACAATCTCCAAGAGTCACACTGTCCTCCCCTTTACAGCACCAGTTCAAATAGTGAATTCCCAATGAATGTAGAACACCTTGATGTTTCAATCTAGACACATGGTTACACAAAACATTCATACTGTAAAGAGGCAAAGCCAGCATCTTTAGCCAAGGCACATTGACTTATCCTTAACCAGAAGTAAGGGTTGAATCACTACTAGCAATCTGCCAAATGCACCTATAAAGTTAAAAAGAGATCTCTGACTAAGGCACCTGAATTTTACTGATCATTCATGGTCACATGTCTCCCTAATTTCTAATTGGGATGGCTTTTTGGTAGAACATATAAAATATTGTGTTTGTTGTTATACTTGAGTCCAATTCAAGGAAGCCAATTCCTGCTTGAAACATTGGCGGACAACGTAACCCTGGTTTTCAGTTGGGTCTGAATTAGGTTAATAACAGCACTTTCACCAAACATGCTGGGTTGACATAAAGAGCAAATGAGATCACATTCATAAAGTGCTTATCAATCCCTTAAGTTCCATATTAAAGCTACTTATTGTTAGTAATAATTATTGGATTTGGGAATTTGTTGATATAGGAAATTTCTATAAGAAGAAAGTCCCCTTACCAAAGTAGGCTGGTACTTTTCTGAAACATAGTTTTAGACAAAGGCTTCAAGGACCACGAATTTAAGTAATTATCCCAGTTCACAAAGCCAGAATATGTAAGATGCAAGACTTAATTTTTTTTCTCCTGGCTCCATGATCAGTTCATTAATCACTCTGCCACTTATTAAATCAAATTTACAAAAGTCAAGTTCACTGAGACTATGTCTATATCTTTAGCAGTACATCTTAGAAAATTCCACTCAATAATCATAAGAGCAATTTTTGACAGTTAGTTTGAGAAGGATGTTAATAAGCTTAAAGTCATTGAGAGAAAGGTAATCAGGAAAATAAAGGACAGTAAGTCCCTGAAATGTTGGCACTAAGGTGATATGAGGTTGAACCAAGTACATTTGTTCTGCATTTTCTACACATTTCTTCACCTGTTATAGTTTGCTTGCCTGGAAGAGGGCTATCCCCTTTTTAGAGAAGGCAAGAAGGAATATGAGAGAATATACTGCCTTCCAATACATTTCCTACTCATCCAGAGCCTCAGTTGTAAATGCTCCTCCTTTTTCTATGTTTGGAGGATATAGAGATGTCAATCAGGAATGAAGTAGTTTCCATCAATTCTATGCATCAAAGCAAACTAGCTAGGGTAGGAACCATTAGAATGTGGAAACTGGTAATCAGAGGAAAAGATAAGGAGTATGGAAAGGGCAAGATGAGGCTGATGGGAATAATGGAGATTAAAATGGTGGATGGTGATTTGTAAAGACCTTCATTGGAATTCTGACTTGTGTTTTTGCAGATTCTTGCCAAAAAATCGAGTGTCTCTTTGGAAAATCTCTATGAAGACCTGCTTTTTCAGTCTGATCCTTATGATGAGATAAGCCTGAACAATATGGACATGAGCAATATGACAGTTAACTCATGTCGAGTTAGAAGTTGTGGTCTTCTTCCTGCGAAAAAAAATCCAAGGTCCTCAAGGCAAAATCATTGACCAAGACATTTTCTACACATTCTGACTTTTTAGAGAGACAACATGGCTTAGTATATAATGAAAGTCCCTGAAAGCCAGAAAGATGTGGATTTAAGTCTTATTTCTGACAAATTGAATTTGTGGCCTTGTGAGGAAGTCACAATCTCTCAGTGCCCCAGGCAACCCTATAAGAAATATTATACTTACATATTGCTATCAGAGTTGCCTCTCTGAGTCTTTTCTACACTGATGACATCAGACGTTCAATCTTTTTATTTTTCTTCTTTTACCTTCTTTTATTTGGACTCACTGTCTAATTAAAATCAGCCATCCTTCCCAAGTCTCTTTCTCTAAAATGAGATAGTCACCATTGTTATATTTGTCATTGTTGTTTGGTCATTTCACTCATGTCAGACTCTTCAAAACCCCATTTGGATTTTATTGGCAAAGATAGTGGAGTAGTTTGCCATTTCCTTCTCCAGTTCATTTTATAGAAACAAATAGGGTTATATGACTTAGCCAGGATCACACAACTAGTAAGTGTTTGACATCAGACTTGAATTCATGAAGATGAGTCTTCCTGACTCCAAGCCCATCACTTCAATGCTGTGCCCCTTAGCTATTGTCACATATGCACTCATATTCCTTTGTTATATGTGTATATTAAACACAGAGCTGTGTTGCTTTATTCTGAAGGAAATGGAAAACAAATAATACCAAACTGAATCAAGAAAAGGCAAATCAGGATTGAGTTTTTTATTTCAAAGCTGATCTATATTCTACATCTGGAATATTATGTTGGCCAGAATATAATAGTGTCCCCTACTACAGTCGACACCTCTATACTATGAAAATAAAACAAAATGAAACATTTGTAAACATTAGGACAAACACTATTTTCCTTTAAATCAGATTTAAATTGCTATTATTTCTATTTAATCTGATATTTTTCTTCATGGGATACAAATCTTTTTATAAATGTTCTTATATTTTAATTGGACACAACATTGATTTCAGATTTGACAAGACTTTTTTTTTTCTTTTCAGAGTTGCATTCAATGTATAAATTGTTCTCTTGAAAGCACTTACTTCATTCTGAATCAGTTCATATAAGACTTCCAAGGTTTTCTGAATCCATCATATTCATCATTTTTATTATTAATTGTATGTTATATTCATAAGTAATGATTTTTAAACCATCCCCAATATGGAGGTTCATCTGTTATAGAGTTTGAAATTACTTTCCATATTGTTTAGACCAATTTATGGCCAAACCAAAAGTATATTAATGTGCCTCTCCTCCCATTCCTCCTACCCCTATGTATAGATAAATAGATAGATATATATACACATGTGTATATATTTTTATGTATTTTTCATGTGTTTATATTTATTAATTCCATGGAAATCTTAGATTAAAAAACATATCATAGAAATGTTGCAATTATTTTTTCCAGTTAACTGTTTCTTTTTTAATTCCAATTGATTTGCTTTAATGTGGGCAGAAACTTTTTAATTTTATGTAAATTTGTTATGCCTTGCCCATCTTAGAATTCTTCCCAGCCTAGTCATAATGGTACTTAGTGAACGTTATCTCCTTGCCTTCATCTTAACTTTGCTCTTGATATAACCATCAATATTTTATTCAGATATCCATTTAGAATGTAGTGTGCTTTATGGTAGGAGATAATATGGTTCATTATATTTATAATTTTCTAATGTTCTTTCTTCACAAAACATATCCTTTCTCGTCTATATGTAGCTCAGGAATAATTTTGTTCCAAGATTTGCAAAGAGTTGTATGCTCAATCAATCTATTAATTGACAAGTATTAAATACCTACTATGTGCCAGGAATTATAGTAAACAATGGTGAGAAAAATATATAAATGAAAAAATCTCTGCCCTCAAGAAGTATATGTTCTATTGTGGAAATCTTTATGTTCATATGTCAGTAATTCAAATTAAGCACATAAAAATATGCAAAATAAATATAAAGCAGTCCCTAGCAGTTGAGGAGATTAGGAAAGGCAACATTTAACTGAAATTTGAAGGAAATTAACTTTTCTAAGAGGTAGAAGTCAGGAGGAAGTATTTTCTATTTACATAAAGAGGTTCCTCAAAGATGGGATATGAAATGTCATGTATTAGGACCAGAGAGAAGGCCAGTTTGAGTAGATAAAAGAATGAATAGAGAGGAGAAATGTAGATTTAGGTGGAATGGCACATTATAGTCAAATGATGAAAAGATTGAAATGACAGAAGACTTGAGATTTGATTCTAAAGGTAATAGTGAGGGGCAGCTAGATAAAGCACCGGCTCTGGTATTTTACATTGGGATGTCACAGAGATGGTCACTCACCCATGCAACAACTAGATTGAAATGTCTTCCTAGGAATGGTATTGTTGGTTTGATTGCTGTTTCAAAAGATAGAGGCAGAAAATGTCTGTGTGGGGTGTGTGTGTGTGTGTGTGTGTGTGTGTGTGTGTGTGTGTGTAGGGGGAAATATTAGAGAGGGCAGAAGAATAAAGGGAATAAATGGAAGGAAGTTGTCAGAAAAGCATCATGGTGACTCTGTGTTGGGCTATTTGTGGATAGTTCTGGACAACCAAGAACCAGGTCATCAAGAGATCATGAACCCAGAGATAGATCTGGGGAACCAGTCAGAAGTGAAGAGGACTATCATTGTGCAACTTGTAGCAGTCTAGATTGGAGTAGGGAAATAATTTGAGGCTGGAAAATCAATTAAGAGGCAAGTACAGTAATCCAGGCAAAAAGTGTTAAGGTCCTGAACTAGGGAAGTGGTCATATGAAGGAAGAGATATTTATTCTGTGGTGATATTGTGCTGGATTCAGAAGAGAGATCAGAACTGAATATATAAATCTGGAGGCAAACTATGTAGAAATGGCAAGTTAAACCATGAGAGCTGATGCAGTCTACATAGGAGGGTACAGAGAATGAAAAGATCCCAGAATGTGTTTTGGGCCATATTCCCAGAGCATCTTATTCTTATAAGATGTAACCCTCAGAAATTAGGGTGTGAGGATTGGCATCTATAAGATTTATCACCATCCTCCAGAACCTATCAAACAAATATAGTATAGATGACTCCAGGAAAAGCAACCACAGATAGTAATGGAGTTTGCACAACATATTTTTTGTAACTGAGTTTTCACAATAGCCTCTGGCTTTTTCCATTTCCCCTTTGATACCAATCGTCCAAACTGAATCTCTTCCCACAATTTCTCTATTTGTATCTCTCTATTAACAACAACCAAAGTCCTTGAATAAATGATAGGACAGAATAAACGAATGAATAAACCCATGAATGAAAGAAAAGATGAATGGATAGATGAACTTAATACATGATCTCTCCCTTTATTACAGATTCATCTACGAGGCAGGATTGTTTTTAACTTTTGCCCCTAAGCTTTTTACCACATACTTTATTTTATTTCTGGAACTCAAATAAAACATGAAATCCATTAAGGGGGCACAACTATATTTTCTACTTCCCCCATCTGTACATAGCATATTCAATAATCAGCATCTTGTCAAGTGATGAAGGTGTTCTATTTTGTCACAAAGGCCCTGCATTGTTTGTGCCTGCTATGATTCTCCCTAGAAGAACCTGAAACAAGTGAACTGTATGCCTATTCACCCCAGATTAGACCCTTTGGTTCCACATGGTCCCAGGGTTTTCTTGGGAAACCAATTCTATTTTTTTTTTAGCTGAGGCAATTGAGATAAAGCCCAAGGACACACAGTTAGGAAGTATTAAATGTCTAAAGGCAGATTTAAACTCAGGTCCTCCTGACTTCAGGGTTGGTGCTCTATCCACTGCACCATCCAGCTGCCTCCTATAACCAATCTACACTGACAGTAAAGAAACAATTTAATGAAATGCTACCAGTACCTTGATATTTGTCATTTTAACTATCATACATCATAGTCTTACTCTAGGCAAAGAGAGTTTATATGAAGCATTATTAGAAGCATTTCAACAGAGTGGGCAGCGTGCCAGACTTGAATTTGAATCCTGCCTGAGATAATTACTGGAGGCATCACAAAGGATAAGGAACTTAGCCGATTTCAAGTTCACTTTTCTCATCTCTAAAATGAGACTATTAATGGCATCTCCCCCAGAATGACAGTAAATATCACATAAGAAAAAAAATCTCAATTACCTCTTAAAACTTAAAGTACTTCGTTGTTGTTGTTTGGTTGTTGATTGTTATCATTTTATAATTTTACTTCCAGAGAGATGCTTGATTGGCTCAATTTTCCATGGGATTGAAATCTTTTCTCTCTTTGTTCTCATTCAGGAAAATGTTCTACTCTTTCCTATCTTTCTTCTTAATTCTAATCTAATGGTCTGTCTCAGCTTCTCGCTGATGAGTTGTTACCCAGAATCCCCTTTTGAAGAAATCTCTGAACCAGCCACTGCTCACTCTTCTCTGAGTTAAGCTTCCATCTGGACTTTCCCACCTCTATTCCAGCTGTCTCTCCACCCTGAAGATGTTCCTGTCCTTGTGTCTATTCATTTCCTCCCATAACTTCCTCCTATTGGTGAGTTCTAGACCCATATCACTAGTTGAGAAAATTCTGGGACCAACCACAATTCATTTCTCTCTCAGTTTCACTCTGAGCAATCTGGATTTTTTTAATCTCTTCTCTATTGGTTCCTCTCTCCCCCTTTTAGTTCTTTTTTTGTGTCATGTCCAGTTAAAAAGTAAATTTGAGAGTAGGGAATGTCTTTCTTTTTATTTGTGTTCCTCTGTCTGGTTTTGGTTCTCTCTATCTCTCTGTCCATTTATCCATCTGTCTCGCTCTTGGTCTCTTTTTCTCTGTCTCTCTTTCTGTTTTCCTCTCTGTGTGTCTCTCCTTCTATTTCTCTCCCTCCTTCCCCCATCCCATTCTTCCCCTTCCTCTCTCCCTCTCTCTCCCTTTCTCCTCTCTCTGCCTCTCTCTTCCTCCTTCTCCCTTTCTCTCCTTTTCTCCCCCTCTTTCCCTTTCTCTTTCTTCCTCTCTCCCTCTCCACCCCTCGGTCTCTTTCTCTCTCTAGTTCTGTCTCTATCTATGTCTCCATCTCTCTGTCTCTCTCTATGTCTCTGTCTCTCTCTCCCCCATCTCTCTCTCTCTAGTTCTGTCTCTTTCTATGTCTCTGTCTCTCTGTGTGTCTGTTTGTCTCTCTCTAATATTTCCTCCATGAATGAGAGAGATTAATATGTGATTCTGGAATTATATGAATTGATTGATTATTCAGACTCAGTTGAAAAAGAGAAGAACTTCAATTTGGGTTTTCCATTGGTATCAATATGTAAAGAGCAGTTGCATTAGGCTAAACACTTTACTAGATATTAAACTAGGGGTAGGAAAGGAAACAGGAAATCAAACTGATAAAACATGAAGCTGATAACTTAGAAGAAGAGTGAAGCAAGAAGCCCACACTTAATAGAAAAAGATATATACATACATGTATGTATGAATGAATATATATCACACAAAATATGAGCTTCAATATATACATATACACAGATACATATAGATATGTTGTGTGTGTGTGTGTATATCTGTGTAAACACATATTTTGTGCTAAGTGATTCAATATTTTAAAAGTTTAGAGGAGAATTCTGGGGTTGGAAGCAAAGATTCTAAGTTCAGACCTTAAATTTAAGTTAAATTTAATTAAATAATTAAACTACCAGAAGTATAAAAATAAGGGACCTTATGCTTGGAAAGGTTCAACTATTAGACCAACTAATATCTGAGACAGATTTTACCGAGATTTTATTAATCTAAGTTTAGCTAGAACTCTACCCACTCTAAAACGCTGACTTTCTAAGTAGATTTCCTAACTATTATTCCCCATCTTCATTTTCCCCTATGCTCTATCTTCATGAATTTATAACTTATTAATGATTATTCCATTCAAATAAATGGATATTGCAAAGAAAATACAAACCTTTTATTAAGGAAAAAATGGCTGAGAGTTATGGTTAGAGAAGAAAATGGCTTGATGGCTGGTTTCCCCGCACACGCATACCATCCCTTCACCTTTTCTCCTCCTGACTCTTTCTATCCTTCTTCTCCTCTTCCCCTTTTCCTCTTTCTTTTCTTTTTTCTCTTTTCTTTCTCTTTCTTTCACTTCCTCCTCCTTATCTCTCTTCCTCCCTTTTTATCTTCCTCCTCCCATCCTTTACCTTCCTTCCCACCCCCACCTTTTATCTCCATTCCTTCATTCCCCTTCCATACTTTCCCTTTCATCCTTTTTTCATCCTCTTTACTCACTTCTCTAGTTGTTTTTTCCTTCCTCTCTCTATATCTTCATTTTCTCTCTCCTCTTCCCTGATTTCCTACATTATTTTTTCTTTCCCTTCCTCTTTTGCCCTTTGTTTTTTCCTCTTACCCCCATTCTGTTCCCCTCCTTTATCTTCTCTTTCCTCTCCCCACATTAAACCATCTCTCCTTCTTCTTCTCTCCCTTTCTTGCTCTTCTTCCCCCATTCTTATTTTCCCTGTTACTCTTTCTCTTACTACACACATATATACATGTGAAATGATAGTCACTTTAGAAAGATTTAGTCTGGGTTTCAGGAAAATGGATTTTGTGGTACCCAAAATCAGGTTTCTCTGAACTTTCTGCAGTACCCAAAGTTGAGGAAAGTATGGATTATCCTTTTTTCTCTACCTTTTCCTTTTATTAGCAGAACACCATCATTTGCCAAGTCTGATGAGACTGAGAATCATGTGAGTGACCCAAATATAAAAGAAAATTTAAGGACAAAATAAGTTGAACTATGCACATGCACATACACATAGAATCTTCCCAGACCAGTATTATTGCCCCTTAAGGTAGCAGACAAACTTGAAATGAGGCCCAGTTCCTCTACTACATCCACAAAGATCCCAGCAAAGAGAAGAGGGCATTAATGAGGGAATCCACAAAATTTGTGTGATTATGGGTGTTGTGGGGGAGAGAATACATCTTTCCTAATTAGCAATTACCATACACTAAGGCTACCCCAAAGATCTTCCCTGTCAAGTCCAGAAGCAGTTAAATTCAGAGACCATTAAGCCCATTAATTTCTTGGAATTTTCCTCAAAGAAATAAAATCACTGGCTTGTGAGGATATCCAACTATTTTCAGGTCTACTCAGGTATCCACAATGGAAGTGAAATGGGAGTGTAGAGGAGACTTGTTTTTATGAGATTAACGCCCTCCCCATACCATTCCCAAAGTATATGTAATGCCTTGGGGGGGGGGGAATGGAGTGCCCTATAAACATTTCAGGGAGTAACTGGGTATCCAAACTTGGACCTATACTAATAATTTCTAAATTCTGGCCATCCCAAGTTCTAAGAGTGTTCACTGAGTCTTCTCAAATGTTCTTCAGTGAAAATGATCCCTGTGGATTGTTCCATATGTGATAAAAATAATATCATCCATTTTTAATGGAATGAGCCTTGTTGGGGCTCCCTGTGACTGAAAGCCTCCATTCCTATCCAATTCTTTCTATATAGGATCACAGTTCCCCTTGGGCTCACATATATTATGGTTGAAGATGTCCTGCTCTCCTGTATTTTTATTGTGACTCTAGTGGTATAAGCAAACTCTCAGCAAGGAAACTGTCTTCCAATACAGCTCAGCATCTCTTCTGCAACTTTTATTCTTTAAAAAGTACCTGACTGACATTAAGAGCTCAAGTATTTGCCCAAAGTCACAGAGTCACTGTGTGATTAAGGAGATAATTTTGACTCTCAAGCCCATTCTCTTGTCATCTCATTTCCTGAAAAGAAAGTAAAGGTAAATTTTTGCTTCATGGCTTCATGGTCATCTGGGGCAAGACATCCCTTCCTGAGCCTAAAAGTATTTGATTCCATGGTTTAGCTAATTGTATCCTAGCAGTTAATGAATCTCCAACAGAGACTATTAATTGTTATTAGGTTGCAGAACACTATGAGTGGGTTATGGCACTAGACTGAATGGACTCTATCTTCATGAATTCATAAGATTAATGCATATTCCAATATTTCAGTCACTGAAGGCAGATTTCTAACTAGTCTTAGCTGTTGCGTATATCTGTAGATAATAATCAGAGTAAACAGTCTCATGATTCTAGCCCATCTGGAGTTCAGTGAGAGAGGAAACACTCAGGCCCCGTGGTATCAGTTCTCTCACACCCCAGAATAGCTCATTTTCTGGAGAGACTGATTAGGAAGACCTATGAATAAGAGACCTTCCCAGCTCTAAATTCCTAAGATCATTTTCAAAGACTCAGGTAAGTAGCCATATCATGCAAATTTTAGCCTTTTAGATGGTTTCAAAGATGTTTTCTACAAGATCCTTGCCAAGAATAGACTGGTTTATGTATAAGAAGTTGAGTCATATCCTAATCCTTCTATCTGTGGGAAGCTAAATTCTTTCAGCCTTTGATGGAAAAATTTAAGGGTGGGGCTTCTTACCTTGTGATAGTTCCAGTGAATCATAAAATCTTAAAGAAGGAAGGGACTTTGAAGACCATCTATCTCAACTCATACCTTAATTATAAGTCACTCCCATATCTTCAAGCAGTCATCACCCAACCTTTTTTTTCTTATTAAAGCTTTTTATTTTCAAAACATGCATGGATCATTTTTCAACACTGACCCTTGCAAAACCTTGTGCTCCAAATTTTCCCTCCTTCCCCCACCACCTCCCCTAGATGGCAAGTAATCCAATATAGCCAATTTTTCTTTCAAAAAAAAATCTTTAGTGAGTAGATCTCCCAAAAGTGAATTTCTGCTCTCAAAGATTTTGTTTCCTCATCTGCATTAACTAACCAATTAATTAATTAGTATTAATGATTAATTGGTATTAATGATAACGCATTAATGATTGATGTTATGACACATAAACTTACTATGTGTCAGGCTAAAAAAAATGCAAATAGAAAATCAGGACATTCTTTGTTCTCAAGGATTTTACATATTAATTAATTGAGAATATATATGTGTGTATGTTTACATATATATATATATAAAGATTCAACTCTAGGGCAAATGAAATGGAACATCTCAGGGATCATTTTGGTGCATAGGAATGGCAGATAGTAATTCCTGGGGGTCTACAAGGTACCCAGATAAGATCCAAGGAATTTGGATCTGAGAACATCTCTTGTTCATGAATTCATGAATCATTTATCTTGATTGGAAATATTATAGTATGTGATTCTCTGCTCATGTGTAGTATCAACAGCCACATGAAACCCACTTTGGAGGGAATGATAGTAGCCAAAGACTGCCTGCCTAACACTATGGGAAGAAGGGAGTAAACAGAAGTAGGTACTGTGGGATTCCCCCTTGTATAGTATTCATGGCTAATCAGTGTGCTCCTGGATAGGGGACTGGGGGAGAGGCAATGGGAAGAGAGTTGAAGGGATGGGCTCCCACAGCAAAATGAAGAATTTAGAGAGTTTCTAAGACTCCTTTAATCAAACAATCTGGAAATGCCATTATATTGGAATGGGTAAAGACTAGATTTGTATTCAGAGACCCTGGATTTGCGAACCATATCTACTACTTAGTACCTACGCGACTCTTTACAAGGCATTTGACCTATCTGGGCCTCAGTTTCTGAATCTGTAAGGTAAGAGGATTGGACTAGATGACTTTTAAGGTGTTTTCTCCATCTATGACCTCCAAGAATTGGATGTTAAAGAGAAAAGCCACAATTTTTTTGCTATTTTGAAAGATTCTTGATGTTTGGATCCCTGCTCTTCCATTTATTACCTGTGTAACTATGGGAAAGCCATTTGTTTTACTCTTTGTCGTCTCCACTATCAATCCAATTTTTTCCATGCTTTTTTACGAAGTCGGGTAACAGCCATGCTTGCTGGGTTCAGAACAAGATCTAAACTCATTATCTAAACTCACTAAAGTTTTACTCTTTTTTTTTTAATAAACCTGTCTTTCTTCTCTGATTTCCTCCATTATTATCCCTAGTGACTGATCAAAATCCCCTCTTTCTTAATTCTTTATTCTGTCCTCTTAGCTACAATTTCAACAAATAATAGCTAAATCATTTCAATAGCCTTACTGAAATAATCAACTTTTTTGATACCTATAAACCTCAAAATGTCTCTTGGCCCAATTTCTCCTTTTCCTCTGCTCCATGCTTTGCTGAATTCAATTCTTAGTCCATTTGTTTCTTTAATTCTATCTCCTCTGGACTCTTTCAGGTACTTGGACCACTGATCATCTCATTGTCATGCCCTCCCTCACTAGTAGCTCCTTCTCCACCTGATTAAAAAAAAAATCTTATCCTTACAAATCCTTTACTGCTTCTGGTCTTAGATTTCTCATGTCTTTCACTACAAAACTAAGTAGGGAGAAAATATATATATAAACTATATAAACTTTCTGATTTCACTTCCTTATTATCCAGATACTTCTTCAACTTTTCCAAAATAGTTCCTATAAATATCTAGTAGGTATTTAGGATCATTGATTTGTAGCTGAAGAGGATTTAGGAAATCATTCAGTGCACTACTTTTATTACTATAATAAAAAAGACTAACGTTTTGTAGGTTAAATACATTTTCCAAGATCATAAATAACAATTGTCAAAACCAAAAATTAATCTTCAGGTTTCCTGGATCAAAAATCAACTAAACCACTGCTATGGGAAATTAAAACATGTACACATATGTCTAGAGCAATGGGATTAAATGCAAATGAAAATGGGAGCCATAGGAACTCTGCAGGCCACATGTGGATTTAGAAAATTGCATTAACAATATCTGTGTTTATTGTATTTGTTTTTGTTTTGTTAAATATGTTCCATTTACATTTTAGTCTGGTTCAGTCAGTATCTGAGACTTCTGTGTTAGAGGGAAGCCCCTTTAAGAAAACATTCTCCCATTTTTTCATTGCTTGGAGGAGTATTGAGAATAGTGGAGAATCTATATTAGCATTGACATTGTAGGTGGGTTAATCTGTATTTTGGCTTAGCCATAAATTTTATCATTATTAATCAGAAATGAAATTGTCTATTTTTTAGTCCAGAAGAAAGGGGAGAAGTAGAAAAGACTTGGGGAAAATATTATATATTTAACTAGTTTTTAAGATAGAGTAACACATGTCAGAAAAAGGAAGATATAGGGACCTTCTCCCTTTGCCTCTGCGCCATCCATTCCATGTCATTGTTCAAACTATCATTCCTCATAGCCTTAATTATATCTCCTCCCAAATCTTCTGGGGAGGATCATGAAATCCTTCCCTCCCTTTGACACCTAGCTCAGCTGTAAGCACTTTCATGTAGTCTTCTTTGAGTTCCTCAGTTTAATGTAATCTTTCCCTTCACAAACATACTTATATCAAAGACACATGGATGGATAATTGTGATGGGAGTCGTGTGAGTACACTAAAAATGTGGACATCCCTGTGACAGTTTTGTATACCTAGCAGGTATCTTGTGCACATTTAAATGTTTTTAATTGAATCAAAAAACAATGATAATTTGGAAAGAAATCATGTATACCCATGAAAAATTGGATTTGGGACTGGATTGGTTTGGATTGGAGATTGGATCCCTGTTAAGGAATAATGAAATGTAGAGAATTCAGTTAACATTTTCAAAATATCAAATATATTTTCATTCATATGTTCCTGGGTTCTGGTGCATTTGATCAAGAAAGGTACTTTACTTATACCAAATGATGAGTACTGAAAATAGAAAGACAATTAATTCTTAATTCTTGATCTTACTGATTGTTTTTCCTTCCTTAGAAGTGATGAATTTTATTCATTCTTTAACTATATCATCTACTGTGGATTGTTCAACTACAAACTTAGGGTGGAACTGAAATGAGGGCACTATCACTTCCACAGTCAATGACAACTGCCAAATTCCGCACAGAAAGTGGCATGCTGGGTAATAGTGAAATAAATGACTTTCTATTTCAGAATCTACTGCATAATCATGATCTTATCACCCGTTCAGTCTGTGGAAGAATCCACTGAAGAAGTCGTACCGAAGGCGAAAGTTCAGGAACTTAAACCTCCCCCCCCACCAAAGAGCAGAGTGAAAACATTCCTGAGAAAGGAACTGGAGTTCCTGGGGGTAATCAATTTATGGAAATTTAAATAAATTAGATAGGTCAATATTCCTAGTAAGGTGCTGATATTACCATATTATAAAGAAAATTCTCTCAGCAAAGAACAAAAGGACAACCTACATGAAAGGAAAGAAAAGGACACTCATGAATATATCTTCTACTACTATATATCCTTTATTGAAATGGAAATTTATTGTTATATATTTTGAACCTTCCCTGATATTCTGCTGGGCACATGACAGTGTTCTTTTTTGTTTTATTTTTATTTTCCTTTTCTAGCTTTTTTTTCCATTTTTTTATATTTAATTAAATAAATAGAATTTTTAAAAAAAATTCTTTTGACTCAGGAGCTGCTCTGGAATTGCTGTTAGATTACCCTAGAAAGATTTGGTTTCATTGTCTGCCAACACCTGGGCAAAAATGGGAAAAGTGGTAGGGCATATTTCTGATTCTAAAGGAAAATAATGCTCTTTTTTTCCCACAGGAAAACTACATCATTAAATATTCAGTGGTTTAAACTGAAACTGACTTTAAATCATAGCTTTCTAAAACATCTTAAAAAAGATAATGTCAGTGAGTTAGAAGAAACAGTTAAAAAAAAAGAGCATAAAATTTCATAGCTGATAGTGGCTTTAGAAAATAAAATATTAGAGTTAGGAGGGGTCTTAGAACAGAGAATGACAGAGATAGAAGGAACCTCATTATACAGAATGCCATATTTAAAAAATACTGAAAATAAAAAATGTTTGAGATTAGGAAGAAAAAACATTAGGATTACTTAATACAATTCCATCAAGGGATCACCAATTCATATTTACTGAAATTCCAGCAAAGGAGAATACATCTACAGGGCCTATAGTCAGTCACCTTCAGCTCTTTCTAGTAATTAACCAGTATTCAGATCCATGACTCAAGGCTTGACTAGAACTGAGGGGAAAGCACCAGGAAATGTTTTCCTTTCTTCTGAGTGTATTTCTCTCCTTGCAGGTGACTCAAACCATCATTGGCCTTATGTGCTTCTTCTTTGGAATAACTCATATATTGATTCTGAAATATTTAGACCCCAAAATTATTGCTTTCTCATCATTCTCTAAGGGATATCCAATATGGGGAGGATTACTGGTAAGTCTATTCGAATCAGTTCAACTCAATCCCATGCACTTCTTTCAGACATTTCCTATGTATAAACCCATGTCATATGCTTATATATCTTTTATCTTTACCATACCTTCCTGTCAGAAGCTTATATTTAAATATTTTCCATCATTGGAAGTATGGAAGATACTCAGAATGTTTTCTGGATTCTCCCACTGAAACAAAAGGACAATCAATTCTTCCTTGGCATTCTGAGAACATTTATATGTTCTGCAAAAAAAAATGCAGCATTGAAAAATTATTTGATATTATTTACTGTCTTCATTGCCATAATGAACTTACAATTCTAGATGACAGCATATTCTTCCTCCATTACAAATTCTGGATTTAGCATGGAAACATAAGTAGGAGGAAAGAGATAGCACAGGATTGCAAAAAGAAACTTGAATTAAGTCAAAAGACTTAAGATTTCATTGTGTCTGCTACTTACTACCTGTAACATACTGGGCAGGTCTCTGACACTCTGGTTCTCAATATTCTTGGGATTAAAGTAAAAAATTTTGAGCAACTAACAAAAATTCCAACTGAGCCCCAAACTATTCTAATGATGGTCTTGGTCTTAAAGAAGAGAAAAAAATATATTTTCCCTTTTCTACATTTTCCTTTCTCTACATAAGTCAAATAAAGAAACAGAGAGACAAAAGATAAAGAAAGATAAGAGACAGAGAAAGAGAGAGGAGAGAATGAGAGTGGAGTCCTGCACATACTGTTGGACTAAGTTGATATAATTGATTACGATTAATTGCTTTGATCCCTGTTCAGCCAACATATTTATATATTTTAGTTTTAGGGGTCTTTGTTTGTTTTTTGTTTATTTGATTTTTTGTTCAAAAATGAATAATGGCTCTATAAGCAAGAGAGGGATATTCTGGGAAATTAAATTGATATAAAAATAAGAGAGTAATAATAATGTAAATAAAATAAATATTTGGGACTAGAAACATTTAAGGTCCCTTCTAGCATTAAATTCCTATTATTCTATAAACAGGCAATTAACTCAAATCTCTGATGTGAACAGAAGATTTACAATCTCTCTACCTGACCCTCTAAAGTTAAACGGGTTTGCTCCCCACCTTCAAATTTTCAAACAATTCATTATCCCTCTCTTCCATAGGCTCTCCTCACTTTTAAGACCTCCAAGCTCTATACTTACCCTAGCACAAACAGAATCATTAGTGTTCTTGCTTCCCTGTACGCACACTGAAAGCTCCCTCCCTTACATGTGCACAGCAATCACAAAACTTGCTATAGTTGCAATAGATGATAAAAGATGTCTCTCCCCTCTACTGGTATTGCTCCATTCACTTTACCTTAGTACAGTTGGCAGTCTCAGTCTCCAAATCAACTAACACCATCCCCAAGGCTGTGTGTTAATTTATTAAATTAAATTGCACAGTCCACTTCCCACCAGATTTCTCATTCCAGACACATGACTTTCAACAGTATATATATTTTCCTGAATGTAATGGCACATGACTCACCAGTAAACACAAAGGGGTCTCAGTTTATTCCAACAAGTTCTGTGCCCTCTGTGGCTTAGGCTTTTGCACTCCCTTGGAGAATCAGGCAGAGAGATTTCTATGCATAGACAGTCTCTCAGCAGCATCTAATATTGAATGAGTGTCCATGAAGTCTGCTATTCTAAATGATGGACCAATGAAGCATGCAGGGTGTGGATGACCATAATCTCCAACCCCAACAGACGGATGATCTAAAAAGGGAGGCTAGAAATCTCCAAGAAGAAAAGGAAGCTAGACTGAGAGTTTTTAGCCATTTTGATGAACAAATCTCTCCAATGAATTGAGCAAAAATATAGCCTGACAATTAGCAATATGATGCAGTAGAAAAGGAATGAAACATGAAATCATAGAACCTGTATTCAAACCTTTTATCCTCTCTCAAACGCAATTTCTTTTTCTGTGAAATTAAAATTGTTTCTAAAAATTGAGCTATGCTTTTCTAATAGTAAAGGATACCATATCAAAGTACCCAACAAAATGTTAATAAATTTCTAAGTCTCAAAAGTAATCTAATCTGATATCCAGTTTTCTTGCATAGAGAATATAACTAGAACTAGGTCAGTACAGTGTGAGGGAAATGGAACAAAAAACATAATTAAGCAGTGTAACATGGTGGATATAGTGCTAGACTTATGGTCAATAAGACTGAGTTTAAGTTCCTCCTCTGGTCTTTAATATGGGAGCCTGAACAAGCTATATCTGAATTCAAAGCAAAGCAGTGTGATAAGCTCAAAAAAATTAAAGGAAAATGTGTCAGTGCCTGTTATCTACAAAACGTAGCCCTCCAATATTTGCCCTCTCTTGACTAAATGCCAACTTCTGGGTGTGTTTTCCAAGATTTCTTCTCAGCTTTGTCCATTTGAATTACTATTATGTGTGAGGCCCAATTCTAGATGCTGAAGAAGCAAAGAAAAAGGCAATACAGTTTCTGTGACTGTATAAGCTCCAAAGGACTTAAAGACTAATAATGAAAACAGGGCTGAAATTAGCAATCACACCCTAAGGTAACCACATTTGTCCTTGAGACAAATGGCAGAAAGTATAGCTTCATTTTCTATGGCGTAGAGAGTAGGGATGAGACAGAATCTTTGCATACGATCTTCTACTGGTCAAGGTTCAAGGACATAGGATTTAGCATAAGGGTAAGGAAGAAAAGATCCTCTCTGTAATGTAGGGAAGATGTAGAGGAAGTGTAGGAAGGCTTCACTTGAGTGAAAGCTGGTGGCTTCCCATTTTCAATTTTTGTTTTATTCCTCTTCTTCTATATATCATTTATTATATATTATATTGTTTATGATATTATAGCATATATCATATCATTTATCATATGTTACATATTATTATACATAATGATTATATATTATCTACTATATTCTATATAATATATAGTTATAATTGTGAAAACTATAAATATATAATTCTATGTTATATATAATTATATAATATAATTTCAAACAATTCATTATCCCTCTCTTCCAAAGGCTCTCTTCACTTTCAAGACCTCCAAGCGCTATACTTCCCCTAGCACAAACAGAATCATTAATGCTCTTACTTCCCTCTACTGCACACAGAAAGCTCCCTTCCTTACATGTGCACAGCAATCACAAAACTTGCTATAGTTGCAATAAATGACAAAAGATGTCTCTCTCCTCCACTGGTACTGCTCCATTCACTGTACTTAGTACAGTATATTTAATGTATTACTATGATATAACTAATATTACATATTGACATATAATCATATGTAATTATAATAATCACTGAGAATGCTGTATCTTCCCCTCCTTTAAATTTGACTCCTTCTAAATCTGGCATTCTAAGTTCTGGAGTTAGATACCTCATTCTAGATAAAGCTATGAGTTATAATGCACCATATCTAAATATCTGAAAAAAAACAAGATTTGATCTGACAATGGGGAAGGAATAACATAAACAAAGTTCCCTAGGAAAATTTGAGAAAGATCAAATCCTTTTTTTAACTGATAAGGAAAGTGGGAAACATGTTCCAAAAATATATATTACCAATGGCTTAGAATTCTGGATAGGCAAGTGAAATGTGATTGGCAGAATTAAAATCTATGGTGAAATGATTCTGACTTCTCATTGTGAAATATATTGGGTACTGAAGTAATCAGTACATGTCCTTCCCTCAGCTTCAATTATCTTTTCTTTGATAATGTTTATTTTCTCTGAATTCTCAACATTTAGTTCTGGGATGCAATGGATCATTAGACTAGGCTCTGAGGCCTTGTTAGGTTTTCATATCATGTGGAAGAAGTGAGGCAGGCAGTTAGCTCCCAGTGTCTAATTTTATTTTTTTTTCTCTTGGACAGTTCACCATTTTTGGATTTTTGTTGATTTCACTTGAAAGAAAATACATCAAATATCTGGTAAGTAAAGACATTTTCCTTTTTTATCATTGAGAATATAAGAATAAAGCATGAGTATTAATACAGAAGAAGGTCTTCAGAATGATGAAGAGGTGTATTAGTATAGTATATAGTCTAGTATAGCATATTATAGCATGGCATAATATAATATAGTATAATGATATTTGTGGAAAAGCGCATTTGTGAAAAAGTTCACGAAATGAAGGAAGATGCACATGAGAATTTTGATTAAAGATGATCAGTCCTTACTATTCCTGATAGCAATGTGCCTAGACATCTCCCTGAATATTAATTTCTTCAAAACATCATTTATTGGGTCCCTTCCATCAAACATGACACCCAGTCTGAAATACTGGGTAGTTCTGATAGTTACTTAATTTAGATATGGCAGAAAGTTTAGATGCCATCCAATTCAGCCCTCCTCATTTTCCAGAAAATTCAAGTGATAAAGGGAAGTCACGTAGCTAAGGATGCCTGGGGGAAAAGCAGCAAAACTGACATTTTGATTCAGGTCCCTTAATACCAAATAGTGAACTCTTTCCACTACTTTGAAAACAGGTTCAACTAGGAAAATGAATAAGAGCAGAGCATTCAATTTCTATTCTAATTCTCTCTCAGGTACAAAGCAGCCTAGTATTGGCCATTCTCAGTTCTGTGATTGCAGGAGCTGGAATAAATATTCTCTCATCCAATCTGAATGAAACACTTTCTGTTTTGAAAGAATGCCCAAATCACCCAATGGGAGACTTTTGCTTTACAGCTCATTTTTTAACTGTAAGTGATTCTCATTGAAAAGGTAAGATGCTACTAACCTCTTTGGAGTCAGAAAATTCATCATATTTTTCTTTCTAGTAAGACTATAGTCTTACATAAGACTTCTTAGGCCTTTAAGTCATGAAAAAAACTTGAATTGGTGACTCCATGGATGTGTGTGGGCATAGGAAAAAGAAGCTACTGTATCCACCACAAAGATACTGCTTTGATGAAGGGGAGAAGCCTTTATTATATTTGTCGACCTAACTTCTAGATTCAGTTAGTTATGTACGTTTTGAGGTGGTAGCCATGAAAGTAAGTTTGACCTCTAAAGTTTCAATCAAATAACCCTTTAAAATGTATCTATCCTGTGATTCAATTTTTCACTGTTTGCCAGGAAACTGCAGTCATTGTCTTACTCCTTACTGTCCTGGAGTTGGGCATTGGTATATTACTCCCTGTTGGTGAAATAATTGGAAAATTAGAAGAAAGATGGATTATAAAGGTAAGTTAGTAATAATGGTGGAGGATCTAGAATGCAAAGTCTTAAGCAAAATGGAAGCATGACTAAAATGATAGCTTGTAAAGTAAAATCTGATGTGAATGAGTAAAGCAGATAACACTTGGGAAGAAGAGGAACAACTAGGGAAATTCATGGAAGGTCCACAACTCCCTTTCCCAATTCAGTGGGCTTCTGAGGATATACATCATAATATCATTTCAAACTTCAGGAAAAAAAATATGGAATATATGCATTGGTTTCCTTTCCCTTTCAACCCTTTTCAAGTACTCCCTTTCCCCTACTCTGTAATCCATTTTCCAAGACTTCCCTCTGTTCCTCATTCTTGGAACTCCATCTCCCTTCTCTGTGCCTTTGAATTTGCCATTCCATAAGCCTGGAAAGCACTCCCTCCTTATTGCTACTTCATAGAATCCTTCTTTTCCCTTAAGATGTTGCTCTCGGGTAATCTTTTGTGAAGCCTTTTCTGAACCACCAACTGTTATTGCCCTCTCTTCCAAATGACCTTGTGTTTAGCTACCAGGCATATAAGTATTTATCTCTATAATGTGTCCAGATGATACAAAGATATATAGAGAAAAGTATAAGATACATATAGCAAGAGGTACAAGATAATGTGGAAACAAAAGACTCATGAAATCACTTAATGTTATACAAAACTCAATAAAACTGAATTCTGTGGCACAGAGTTAATTGAGACGAATCTCAGATTCATAGTTACTAGTGTATTTTTGTAAGCAAAATGAGTTAGATGACTTTGTTGGGAACACATAGCTAATAAGTAGATGAGGTCAAATTTGAATTCAGGTTCTCCTCCTGACTCCTCCAGGGTCAATAACCTATCCACTTTACCACCTAGCTGCCCCTCAGATTCAGTTACAAAAATTGTGTTTGAGTCCTTGTTTTCCTCTAAAATTGTAATATAGCCTCAAAAACCAAATAAGATAGTATGTGTAAAGTGATTTTCAAACCTTGAGATGCCATATAACTGCAAGTTATTATATAAGAATAATATTTAATATTTATATGTTAATTTAAAATTTACCATATAAATATTAAATGTTATTCTTTCATTTAGAAGGCATTATACTTGTGCTATGTCAATTAATCCTTATAGGCTGAGGTGGACTATCACACCCATTTTAAATATGATGTTGGAAATATGTGATTAAGTAACTTGTATTCAAAAACCCTTTCAGCTTTAAGGTTGTGTGCCTAGAATTTAACAAAATAAATCAATAAATTGATTAATCAATAATTATGGCTAAGTAGCAAATATGTAGCACAGGGTATATTTAGCAGTGGAGACACAAAGAGAAACCCTGACCTTAAGGAATTTATAATTTGACCTAAGACAACGTATACATTTGTAAAAAATATACAAGATAGATTGATGAAACTAGGGGAAAGGTACTAGAAGCTGGGAGCCATCAGAAAAGGCTTCATCTGGAAGATGGCATTTGGGCTGAGCATTAAAAATCTCTTATTTTCTTTATCTCTTTTGCTACTATCCATGTATCTATCTATTATCTATCTCTCTGTCTAGCTACCTACATATCCCTAGATGTCATAGTCAAACTTGTGCTCTCATCCAGATATATTCAAAATCTTTTCTGTTGACTTCCTTCTTGATCTCATTATAGGGATCATCCCAAACTTTTTTTTTTCAAGACAGTACTAGAGATGTAGGTAGAAATATAGTAGGAATCAAGTTAGAATTTCTAGCCTAGAAATGTTCTTATCAAGTTGGTGGGGGGTAGGAATACAGATTTTTATGCCCCATGACTGACCTGGTAGCATCTGCTCACATGGAAGTTCTCAGTGTAACTTGAAAAGGTGGATAATAGAATAACTGTCAAAGACAAACGATAAAACTTCAGAGAGATAAAAGGAGTGGATGAAGAATTCAATCCAAACTGAAGATTGAGGAAGATCTCACCATTTAATATTCTGTGTGTGTTTTTCCCCTTAGCATCGCAAAGCTTACCAAGAAGCTCTTTATGAGGAATTACCCGTTTATGACCCAATTGGTGAAAGCATAGAGCTAGAGACAAGAGAGTCTGTACCCACTGGCCGAAAAGAGACAAGAAGAGAATCCAGTGAGTCACTTCAGTCAAGAGTATATCAATCACCAGAAGAACTCCAGGAACCTCAGTCCTAGAGATTAACAAGTATATTTAACAGCTTGATATAATGTAAAAGATTCTTGACTTGGACTCACAGTATGTGGGTTGTTTTTTTGCCTCTAATTAATTAGGTAAATTTGTCATTTTGTATTATATTGGCTTTACCTATCTATGAACCATAAACATTACTTCAGTTATTGAGATTTAACTTTATTTGTATAAAAAGCATTTAACATTTATATTCATATAGTTCCTGTGTCTTTTTTGGCAAATATACTCTCAAGTATTTTATACTATTTAGTTATTTTAAATGATCTAAAATAATATTGAATAACATGATTAAGTCTATTTTAGCTTTAACTTTGTCTGAAATCATGATTGCTACCTCTGATTTTTATATAATAAAAATTTTAGAGAAAGCAACATATTGTTGAATTCAAATTTTTAATCTCTTTTTAATTCATTTTATGGGTAAATTAATCCCATTCACATTCTAAGTTATGATTATTTTAAATTTCCTTCGTATTTTCCCTCACGATCTTTCTCACTCTATTTCTACCCCTCCTCACTCCTCTGCTTTACACTGTCATTTTTAAATAAGAAGGAAGGGGCCAAAAGAACATTTTAAACTTGAGAATCTTCAGAGTTTGAGCAGATTGGGGAAGAAAAATGAATAGGTAAAAACTGATCAGGAAATTAGACTGATTTTCATAAGCATTAATGATGGGAATTAAGATTGAAGAAATTTGAATGAATTAAGAAACCCATGAATCACATTATAAAGACTGTTTATTGGTCATTCTGATTCTTCCCTCTGCTTCCAGTACGTTGAAATTTGATGAATTATTAGCACTTCCTATAAATTTTACTGTCCAATTGTTCATTCATTCCATCTATTTACTTTCATTGTCACCACCTCAGTTTAGCCTATATTTTACTTTACTGAATTTTTCGATTACTATTGCAACAGCTTCTTAATTGCTCTACCTGCTTCTAACGTTGCCCTCTTCAGCTCTTTGACAACAAAGTTGTCAAAATATCCTTCCTTATATATTTTATCCCTTCATATATCTTGTAAGTATATAGCTATTTACATGTCGTCTGACCCCTTAGCATAAAAACACCTTAAGAATGAGAATAGTGTTTTAACCCTTCTTTGTATGCCCAGTACTAACTACAGTTTCTGGCATGAAATGGATGCTTATTAATTTACTAATTTATTCCTAAGGAACAAATCTTTTTATTTCATTCTTTTAATCAACTATATAAAAACAATTATATATAAGATAAATTGAAAATAATCAACAAAAGGAAGGCTTTAGAATAAAGAACAAATAAAGGTTAATTATAATAGGTGAAATGTTTACCTAAAAGTTGAAGAAAGCCAAAAAAGCTATGATGAAGAAATGAGAAGGAAGAATATGCCACGCATGGGGAATAGCCAGCAAAAAATGCCCAGAGAGAGACTATCTTGCTTTAAAGATTATAACGAGGTCAGAATCACTGATCAAAAAGAACATTTAAGGGTATAAGGAAGGTATAAGAAGTCTAAAAATGTGGGGAAGGCAGACTATAAAGACATTGAATGAAAAACAGATTTCATCATTCATCTTGTAGATGATAGAGAGAAATTGAAATTTGAGTAGGAAATGATTAAACATGAGTTTAAAAGAGATCGCTGACTAAAAAGTGGGTTAAAATAAGAAGAAACTTATAGAAAGAAATCAACTATCAGTTTGTTAGAACATTCTGGACTTGAATTTAAAAGTTCCTACTACATAGTAATGTCCCTAAATAATTGTGGGAATAGTTTTAGCCTTAATAGAAATAGGGAATTAAAAAAGAAGGAAGATTTGGGGGGAAATTTAATGAGCTTGGTTTTGTTCTTGTTAGGTTTAAAGTGACTATAGGACATTTAATTCAAAACATCCAATAAGCAGTTAATTATATAAGGCTGAAGGTCTCAAAAATAATAATTAAGATAATTAAGTCATTTGCCTTCATGGGAAAAATTACTCTGGGATAGGAGAAAAAGCTGTTCTTTTCAGAATTTACATGGTCTTCATATCAAGTTCGTCCCTCCAAGGAGCTAAAAAGGCTACTATGGCTCAGAGTTGGGTCAAATTCCAACTGGGAGCATCTGTTTGATAGTGCTGCTGTCCAGAGTGCTGATTCTCACTAGCACGAGGTGAGTACCACTGGGTTTGCAGATGCTTCCGAAACGAAGAGATCCATTCCTTTCAATGGAATTATTGTGGTGCATGGCACAGTTAGTCTGGCATCTAACAGCACTTTAGGACCTCCCTGTAGTTTTCTAATTCCAAAAAAACCACCTGCTTGAGAATGATAAGAGAACTATTAAAAGTCATTCTAATGTTTAAGCAAGATGTGCCTGTGATAAGGTTTACCCCTCCTACTAATGACAGATATAAATCAAGACAGGAAAACCAAAGAACAAGCAGTGTTGACTGGTTGGAAGGGGGTGGTCTGAGCAGAAAGTTTTTTTTTTCTTTCTTGTAGAGATAAAATCAATTCCAACTTCTCAAAACCATCTTTATATGACACCAGCTAAGCCTGACAAAATTTTCTTTAAAAAATAGTCTGTAAAATGATCTCAAGAGAGACAGTCATGAGAGGAAGGGAAGCTAGAGATTAAAGCAAAATTCCCCTCATTCTCAGATTCTGAGGGAGAGTTGTAGAAATTTTATGAAAATTACTTTTTACAGGGGTAATTGTAAGAGCCAGAGCAGCAGCAGCAGCATAAGGAGCTCTCAGTCCACACAAAGTAAGGGCATTTAGACAACAAGTCAGAAAAAAATTACAGTAATCTCCTTGCTAGGACTGGGTGCAGTTGGTGCTGACTGGCAACTCTATTGCCCATAAAGAGATCTGGGTTGCAGTGCTTCTGATCACAAAGGAGCAGGATCCTTGGCTTCACTTCCAAGGCAGAATAATGCTACTCTATTACTCATGGCTGCTAAGAAATACACACTCTTTCTGAGTAAAGTCTAGAGCACAAAACATAACAGAAGTGACCATGTATCTCCCCAGTTCACACCACTTTGAAGAAATCACTAAAAGCTTGCAAACCCCCAGAACTGGCTCTAAAAACAACAGCATGTAATTACCTGAAACTTAAAACAATACTTCACCACCCCAGGGTGAGCAGTCCAACTTTAACATAAAGTTAAACAGCCAAGAAATAAATTAGAAAAGTATGATCACAACAATAAAAGAACATGATCATATCAAACTATAGTAGGAAAGACTAACACAAACTAAGAAAAAGTCAACAATGTGAATACAGCTACAGGTCACACCTCAAAGCAAATTAATAATTGGACCCAAGCCCAATAAGAATTGTTAGAAAAGTTAAAGAAATATAAGAGTGTCAAGGGAAAACTTGGGGAAAGAAATGAGAATGATATAAGAAAATTATGAAAAGAAAAATAACAGCTTCGTAAGAGGCACCACAAATACTGAAGAAAATATTATCTTAAAATTGAATTGTATTAATGGTAAAAGAGGCACAAAATTCACTGAAAAATCCTTAAAAAGTAGAATAGACCAAAAAGCAAAGAAGGTATAAAATTTCACTGGATGTAGAAGATGGGAACTCTGAGAAAAGTATACTTGAAGCAAAGAAATTTACAGCAGGGTGTTTACTCAGTGTAATTGATAAGATAATGGTTCTCTAGTCCATATATACTTAGTGTGATATAGTGATGTAATGATTCTACAATTGGTACATGCTCAGTGTGTAAATACCTCATACTAAGGTATTTAAGGGCTAAGAGGACTGGAGAAAAGTGAGTGTGCGCTCGAGCTCGGTCTCAGGCTCACAGATTCACAGACTCACAGACTCCAGACTCCAGACTCTGTCCCTGACCATCCTTATGGTGACTCTCCTGCTAAGACCAAGGCCCATCCAGAGATCCTCCAGAAAGCTAGCTGGGACATTACAACTGGAAAAAAACTCCTTGAGGCAGCTAGATGGTGCAGTTGGATATCCCTGGAGCCAGGAAGATCTGAGTTCAAATCTGATCTCAGACACATCACTTCCTAGCTGTGTGACCCTGGGGAAGTTACTTAACCCCAATTGCCACACAAAAGAAAAGCCAAAAAATTCCTTAAAAAGCGGAATCAGCCAAATGGAAAAAGAGGCACAAAAGCTCACTGAAAAAAAATAATTCTTTAAAAATTATAACTAGACAAGTTGAAGAAACTAGGAAACAAAGTCAAAAGAATGAACAAATAGAAGAAATGTGAAATTCCTCATCTGAAAAACAAGTGAACTAAAAATAGAATAAGCAGAGATATTTTAAGAATTATTGGACTCCTAAAACTTATGATGAGAAAGAGAGAGAGAATATAGAAATTATCAAGGAAACTGCTCTGGTATCTTAGAACCAAGATAAAATAGATATTGAAAGAATTCACCAATCATCTCCTGAAAGAGTTGAAAATTCCCAAGAATACTACAGCCCAATTCCAAAATTCTCAGGGATCAAGATTACAATCAGCCAGAAAGAAGCAATTCAAATATCACTGAGTCATAGATTCACAGGAACGCAAAATATTTAGCAGCTTCCATATTAAAGGAGTAGAAAGCTTGAAATATGTATCTTAGAAGGCAAAAGAATTAGGATTACAATCAAGGATAACCTACACAGCAAAATTGAATATAATCCCTTGAATGGGAAGATGGATATTTAATGAAATAGAGTATTTTTGAGTATTTATGATCAGAAGACCAGAACTGAATAGAAAATTTCAAATTCAAATAAAAGACTAAAGAGAAGCATAAGGAAATAAACACGACAGAGAAATCATAAGCACTTAATAAGGCTAAACTATTTATATTCCTGTATGGAAACATGGTGTGTGTAACTCCTAAGAATTTTATCATTGTTAGAATAGCTGGGCAAAATCTACATAGACAGAGAGCATAGATATGAGTTGATTATGTTGATGTAATCTAAAATAATTAAAGAGAGAGCAAAAGGAATTATCCTGGAAGAAGAAAAAGGGCAGTGGTAGAATGGGGGAAATTTTCTCACATAAAAGAAGTATACAAGGAAGAACTTTTACAATGGAAGAAGAAAGGAGGTGATGGTTCAATCTCATTAGATTTGGTTTAAAAGGGGAAGGATATATGTGTGTATACCTATATGTACACAAAATTATCTCTGTGTGTATATATATACACATATATACTATATATATCTACATATGTAATATATGTCAATTATTTCTTACCCAATAAGGAAATGTGATTAAACATAAGAGATACAGTGGAGGGGATGATAAAAGAGAAGACAGATTAAGAAAGGAAAATAATGATCAGAAACAAAATAGACTTTTGAAGAAGGAGAGAATAAAAAAGAGAAAGAAAAGAATGAAGAAAGGAAAATAGGATGGAAGGAAATGTACAGTTAGTATCATAACTGTGAATGTGAATAGGATGAGCTCACCCACAAAAAAAAAAAAGAAATATAAAGCAGAATGGATTAGAAACCAGAATACAATAATATGTTGCTTACCAAAAAAAAAGAGGTATAAAATAAAAATGATGAGTTAGAATCTATGCTTCAACTGAAGTAAAAAAAAAAAGGCAGGGGTAGCTATTATGATCACCAACAAAAAAAATCAAAAATATTAAAAGAGATAATCAGGGAAATCACATTTTGCTAAAATCACAGACAATGAAACGATGCCAAAAAAAATTACAGCAGGTTTCTCTGACAAAGGCCTCATTTTCAAATATATAGGGAACTGAGTTAATTTTTTTTAAATGAGAGCCATTCATTCATTAATAAATTGTCAAAGAATATAAACAGCTATTTTTCAGAAAAAAAAAAGAAATTAAAAGTTTAGAAATATTATTGTCACATAAAATACTCTTGTTACTATTTATTAGAAAAAGGCAAATTAAAACAACCCAGAGATATTACCTCACATCTATCAGAAATGACCAAGACTGAAAATGATAAGGAAAAACAGGTACACAATAAAAACATTTTGGTGAAGTTATGAATTGGTCCAGTCATTCTGGAGACCAATTTGGAAATATGTCCAAAGGGCTATACTCCTGGAACCAGCAATGCTACTATTAGGTATAAAACCCAAAGAGAACAAAGGAAAAGGAAAAGGACTTATATGTGCAAAAATATTTCTAGCAACCCTTTTTGTGGTGGCAAAGAATTGGAAATTGATGAAATGCTCATTAATAGGAGAAATGGCTAAAAAAAAAAGTTGAGGCATATAACTCTGATAGAGTACTATTGTGCTATAAAAGTGACAAGGTGTTTTCAAAGAAAAAAACAAAATATGTATTACTGGGCTTATATCTCAAAGAGATATTAAAGAAAGGAAAGGGACCTGTATGTGCCAAAATGTTTGTGGCAGCCCTTTTTTGTAGTGGCTAGAAACTGGAAAATGAATGGATGCCCATCAATTGGAGAATGGTTGGGTAAACTGTGGTATATGAATGTTATGGAATATTACGGTTCTGTAAGAAATGACCAGCAGGATGAATACAGAAAGGCTTGGAGAGACTGACAGGAAATGATGCTGAGTGAAATGAGCACGACCAGAAGATCATTATACACTTCAACAACAATACTATATTATGAAGCTATATTCTGATGGAAGTGGATATCTTCGACAATGAGAAGATCCAATTCAGTTCTAATTGATCAATGATGGACAGAACCAGCTACACCCAGAAAAAGAACACTGGGAAATGAAAGTGGACTACTTGCATTTTTGTTTTTCTTCCCAGGTTATTTTTACCTTTCTGAATCCGATTTTTCTTATGCAACAAGATAACTATATGGATGTGTACACATATGTTGTATTTAAGAAATATTTTAACATGTTTAACATGTATGAGACTTTCTGCCATCTAGGGGAGGAGGGTGAGGGAAGGAAAGTTGAAACAGAAGTGATTACAAGCGACATTGTCGAAAAATTACTCATGCATATGTTCTGTCAATAAAAAGCTATTTAAAAAAACATGAAGACCTTTATAAACTAATGCAGAGTGAAATGAGAAGTAGATCATTGTGTACAATATGAGCAATGTTGCAATAATGATCAACTATGAAAGATTTGACTACTCTGATCAAAATGATCCACAACAATTTCAGTCTACTCATCATGAAAAAATGCTATCTACCTCCAGAGAGATGAACTCTGACTGCAAATTGAAGTATCATTTTTATGTTTAATTTTTTTGCCCTTTTTGTAATGTTGGCTAAATATGTTTTGCTTAATTTCACATATAAATTGAAATTTTGTTTGTCTTCTCCATGGATAAGAGAGTAGTGGAAGGGAGGGAGGGAATCTGGAATTTAAAATATTAAAAAAAGAATGTTTTAGATAAATAATTTTAAATTGCTTTTTTAGGATAATAACACTCAATCCAAAAGGAACCATCAAATATAGAATATAATATGTCAGACTTGAAATGGTTCAGAAAATAGCAAACAGAAATAAGGACACATTCTATAAAACGTCAACACTCAGAAGGATCTTGGAATATAGAATATCAGATCTATAAGAAAATTTAGATAATAAAATACAGAATATTATAGCTAAATCCCTAGGAGAAAGAACAAAAATAAATGATACCTAGAAAGGAATTTAGAGCACAAAATACAGAATATAAAAGAGAAAACGAGAGCACATAATGTAGTATTTTAATACTAGAAGAGAGTCTAGTTATGTTAATTCAAATATTCTTAACTTTGACTTCATGGACCCTTAAAGCATTTGTAGATAGATTTCAGGGAGTTCATGAACTTGAAAGGGAAAGAGATATCTCTTTACTGCAATGTAGTTGGTTCCCTTTGAAATCCATTTTTGTTTTATTCATTTCAAAACATTTTTCTGAAATTGTCCATTGATTTCATCAGATTGTCAGAAATTGTCCATTGATTTCATCAGATTGTCAAATGGGTTCATGGGATACAAAATGTTTATAACATCTGTTCAAATTGAAGCATGTCTTATTACAGAAGTAGAAAACTAAAGTTTAAGAAAATAACTCAACCAGAGCAAGATTGTAATGGAACCAGAACTTCAATGCAGGTCTCTGGCCTCCAGTCCATTTCCTTTAGTCTATTATACCAGACTCCTTTGAAATTTATACAACAAACAAAATGAACTTTTTCCTTCCTTGTGGATATGGACTTTTCCTTTTCTCACTTTGCCCTCAATCATTCAGGAGCTTTCCAAGAAAGGTTAATTCTTCAAAATCCCAGCCTCTAACTGGTCACAGTTCTTGCTACATTGGAAAGGAGGAAGCAAGAATTTATTAAGCCCCTCATATGCTCCAGGCACAGTGCAAAGTTTTTTATGAATGTTACCTTATTTGATCCATTTTATAGTTGAGGAAACTAGAGCAGACAAAAGATAATGACTTGCTTTGGATCACATAGTGGTTCTCCAAATATGGTCTAGAGAATCCTGGGGATCTCTGAAACCCTTTTAGAGGGTCTACAAATTCAAAAATAGTTTTTATTTCCAATATGGTAAATGTTTATAAATATAATCCAGATAAACAAAAACGCTTTGGAGAGATCCTCTATCATTTTTAATAGGATAAAGATACTGAAAACAAAAGTTTGAGAACCACTGACATAGAGAGTGACTGATGTAAGATTTTGACTTGGATCTTCCTGAATCCTGTCCAGCACACTATCCACTGCACTTTCCAGTTCTTAAAAGGTTAACTGTGATGGACAGTAACAATGGTAGCAAGAGACTGATCCTTCTTCAGTATGCATAATTTTAGGTCAATGAGACCAGTCTAGAAATATGGGACATTTCTGCTTCTCAAATTACTTCTGCTTATAATATGCAAAAATAAAATGACATATCAGGGGAATTGCCTGGGAATTTGCTTACACGTAAGTTTTTTAACAGTATCTCTTATCTACACCATTACTCAGTTATGCTTTTAGAAAAGAAAAAACAATAGCTATAGATATGATAAGATTGCTTGTAAACATGACCTGGAAAAACCTAACAGAGTGTCTCCATGGGAGAAGACACACATCCTTCCTGACTTTAAAATAAACTTGCATAGGAATATAAGTTTAATTTTATTCTTTAGGCCAGTGAGCTGAAAGAACAATCAGGAAAATTCTTAAAAATGTGTGAAGCCCATTCTCTTTAAGCATTCTAATTCCCTTTAACTACTTCCTAGAGTACTGAGACCAAAGTCATCTCCTGTGTGTTATAGTGGGAAATACCCTGGAACTGCTGCTCAAATTTAGCTCTGACCTTAGACAAGTAATCTCCCTTTGTATAAGTTCAGTTCCCTCATACATTTACTGTGTTTAGTTCTTGTAATATGTACCTGAGGAAAAGTGATGTATAAGATGTGGACATGATAAATAATTGTGTTGTATAGTATTAAGAACCTGGATTTGTAGGGTGACAGATTTAAATCCAAGTTGCATTCTGAACTATTTGGGTGACATTAAATATGTTACATGCTCTATGTGAGCCTCAGTTTCCATCAAACAGACACTTATTAAGTGACTACTATGAGTCAGACACTTGTAGTGAGAATATTGATATGAGTAAAATAATCTTTCTTCATAAGAAACATATATTAGTGGAGGTAATAGAAATAAATACATATTTTAATATAATATGTAGGTGTATAAAATACAAATAAATATAGTTAACTACAAATTAATTTGGGAAGGAAGACACTGGCAGTAAGGGGAATTAGGAAAGCTATGGCTACCCCTCGATTTTAAATTCTTCTGAGCTTAACGGTTTGGTCATGTATACGTATTGCGTATCTAATTTATATTTTAATATCTTTTAACATCTACTGATTATCCTGCCATCTGGGGGAGGGGATGGGGGAAAGGAGGGGAAAAATTGGAACAAGAGGTTTGGCAATTGTCAGTGCTGTAAAGTTACCCATACATATAACCTGTAAATAAAAGGCTATTAAAAAAATAAAAATAAAAAAATTCTTCTGAGCCAAGGTAAACCCCCAAATTGTTGGGGTAGGTGTTTTCCAAAAAGATCCTAAAGATCTTAAATTGGACAGGAGTGTCACAAGTCACAATAATCATATTGGCAAGTTGTATGACTTTTATTAGTATGTGCACCCACCTCCCAGGGTTGTTGAAAATATCTAACGCTATAATGATTATGAAGTGCTCAACACAATGCCAGACATATGGTAAGCACTACATAAATACTATTATTATTTCTTTAATCAGATATAATTGTTCCTTATTTCATAACTCCATATCATGTTTTAGATGTGGTTCATATAAAATGACAAAGGTGCTCAAATAAATTATTTTCTATATAAGATAATTTGGAAATGCGTTAGGCTGAACTGATGTCATCTGACTGGTAATAAGTTTTGTTTCATGTTTTAGATACAAGATATTGTGTATGTTGTTATTGTGTTTCTATTTTTTTCTAATATTGTGAAATTTGAGAAACCATTGTATCAGAAATGCTATTAGATAAATAGCTCCTTCCCCCCCCCTTTTTGACATGCCCTACAGTCTGAGAACTGCTGAAGGTGAATGGTTGTCCCAGGGAAAAGTTGAAGAAACAAGCTTGAGCATGATTTAAGGTAGAATTCTCTTGACTTCGTTTCCCCATGGTGCTTATCCTTTTTCATCAGGAAATTTTCTCTCCTGATTAATTCTGAATCTGGTTATAGTATTAGCTTTCAAATATATTTAGTGGGAAATTCAGACTTTGGGTATGTTGAGTTCTCAAATTTGGATTAAAAATTGTATATATAAAATTGCATTGACAATTATAAAAAAGAAAATGAAATTATTTTCCTATTTTTAAATGTCTGATAATTTTTTAAAAAAATAGAAAGGGTCATTTTACAAGTCAGATCATCATGAATTTTTTTTGGATTTCTATGTTAGGCACATGCTTAAGGTTAAAAAAAATAAACATCAAATGATACATAAAAACTGAAATTCTCTGAAGTTTCTGGTGAATTTTGAGTTCCTAATTTAATTTCCTAATTTAATGTGGTAGGTAGATTTTGATTTGATTTTTAATTTAATTTCCTAATTTAATGTTCTTCACAAAGCTCTGTTGCTAATAGGGTCAGAAACATGAGGCTTGAACTGGGTTTCACTACATGAACTAGTATTAGAAGGCCAAATTTAGGAGTTGTACTAGATTGTATCAAATCTTGTTACTATCAGATTTTAGCAGAATTGCCTAGAATTGCTAATCATGGGAATTGAGTGACATCCTGTTTCACACTTGAAAATTCTTCCCCCTCCCTACTTCCAAAATACTTAATATGACTGCTTCTCCCCAATTTTATTAGATTATATTGCAATGGAGGAATATGGCAAGAGGATTTTTAGAAAATTAAAACTGACAAGAACTTTAGAGATGTACTAATTCAATGGTATCAAACTCACATAGAAATAAGAATCACTAAGTAAGACATAAGTACTCTTGCAGACCACATATTAACTTAGAAAATAATGTTAATATTATCTCATTTTATTGTATTTTTATTTATTTTGTTAAATGATTCTATTTTTAATCTGGTGTGGGCCACACTCAAGAATATTGTGGGACACAAATTTGACACTTCTGATCTAATCTAATTCTGTCATTTTCTAAAATGAATTTTTTTTCTAAAGCTCAAAGGAAGGGGGAAGCTAAGTGATGCAATGGATAGAATACCAGCCTTGAAGTCAGGATGGTTTTAGTTCAAATCTGATCTCAGACACTTAACACTTCACAGCTGTGTGACCCTGGGCAAGTCACTTAATCCCTAATTGCTTCCGCAGAGATAGATAGATAGATAGATAGATAGATAAAGTAGATAGATAGGTAGAGAGATAGAGAGATAGAGAGATGATAGATAGATAGATAGATAGATAAAGTAGATGGATAGTAGATAGATAGATAAAGTAGATGGATAGATAGATAGATAAATAGATGGATGAATAAATAAACAAAGCTCAAAGGGGTAAGAAGTCTGAAAGAAAAGATTTGAAGTAAGCTCTCTGATTCAGAATTCAACTGAATTCTTTCCACAATAGCTTGGGAATATAAGGTTCTAAGGGAGATGGAGTTGGGACTCCATTCCAACGAATTGACTCAATTTTCCTTTCCTTTCCATACAGACAATCCTGATTAACCTGGTTAGTACTACTGATATCACATGCTATGTCAATAGAAAGTCTAAAAAGATAATATTTTATGAATAAAAAGATAGAGAAAATTAATCCCTAATGGGATCACCCAACATTCAACCTGTCAGGGTATGCAATTCAATCCACATGCCTAGTTATTTCAGGGATTTACTTAGCCATTTTATGGCTACTGCTGTGGTTTCTGTTCCTCCTTCTGCTCCTCCCTTCACCCTAAAATTTTGGACAAAAAACAACAAACCTCAATTCTCACAATTTGCTTTTGAAGAAAGAAGCAATATAGAAAGACAAGAGTGCCCTCTGCCTGTAGATATAAGGATCAGCCAGAGAGCTAAAGAACTGAAAAGACCAATAATCCAGCAAAGTATGTTTTTATTGAGCCCTGTGAATTCTCAAGAGAATAGGAAACCAGAATAGGATATTTACAAATGGCTGAAGAGAGAAATTAGAATCTTAAAGGAATTTTAAAAAGGAATAAATGGTAGGATTTGTGGCCTACTCAGCAGGAAAAAAATAAGAAGAACTTAAATCCACAGTATTGAGTCTCTCCAACAAGATAAAAAATAGAACAATTGACTGGGAATATAGGTATACTAACTGGAGTGGAGAACAATTTGAGAGATTCAAAATGTAGTAAATATAAATAAAAATCATGAATGATCTATACAAACAAAATACTTTGATCATGAAAATTCACAGAGATGACCTAACGATATTAAGCCTCCTAAAAGATGTCCCCCCCCCAAAAAAAAAAACCCTTACAAGGGTTATGCAAGAAAAAATACAAAAAAACTGCTCAAAACTGTAAACTTCCCAGAATTTTTGGATATAGAAAGAAAAATAACAACTGAAATAATCCACAGATTGCCTCCAGAAAAAAAAGTACAAGAATACAAATCTCTCCCCACCCCACCCCAAAAATCTGAGATATATAGTGGTTAAATTAACCCAATTATTGACAAATCTCACATACAAGAAACCACTTCAAATATAAAAATAAAAGAAATCTGAATAATGGAAAACCTACCAGAATCAGCAGAAAAGTATGGAGTAATACATTTCCAAAAGTAAAGGGAACTCAAGATTCAACCCAAAATGACACCCTGCAGCCTAATTATCAATGATAAAATGTAGATATTCAATAGAAGAAAAGCATTCGATATATAAGGAACAGATACAAACTTACCTTATTTTTATAAGATATTTTTTAAAGAATATAAAATATTTTATATATTTTTATATATTTTTTCTATTCCCCAAATGATATGTGGTCAAAAGATATTCAGAGGTAGTTTTCCAAAAGAAGAAACCAAATCTATCATGAAAAATTACTCTAAATTATTATTGATTAGAGAAATGCAAATTAAAATTTTAAGGTACCATGTCACACCTGTCAGATTTACTAATGTGACTGAAGAAATAAATGATAAATGTTGGAGGGGATATGGATAAGTAAAGACACAATGCATTATCAATAAAGTTTTGAATTAGTCCAATCATTTTACAGAACAATTTGGAACTATACCTAAAAGGATGATGATTATGTATACATACCCTTTGACCCAGCAATCCCACTATTAGATCTATATCATTTAATGAATAGCAAGCATTTTACATTTCACCTCTGTTCTGCATTATCCAAACAATGCTGATGGTAAAGCAAGCAGATTTGGGCTAGTCCTCTACTTGAAAAGTGACCATCTACTTCAAAATAATATAATGCTTACAAGAGACATCACCACCATTATGATCAGCAGTTTCCCTGACATCCATTCACCTCTGGCTGTCAATGGTAAACCTTAGTCTTCAAAGTAACAAGACTCCCTATCAACCAGATACTTCCACTTTTATAATACTTGTTCAACTGTAATTAAGAACAAAGAGATCCAAAAGAGGAAAACTAACAAAATCACAGGCAAGAGCTTATTCAATGGTGTCCCTCTAGAACCAGCTGCTATGTTGCCAAGTTTTCTAGGAATAAAGGGAAAATATGCACAAAAGCATTGAGGTAGGGGACAAAATAGTGTATACATGGTCATAACATCATAGGATCATAGGGTAAGAGACTTCTAACCTATGATTCAATGAAAGAAAGAATGAAGAAAGCAGGATATAAGCGATCAAGCATTGAAATGTTCCCTTTCTGCTCCCAGTTCATCATCACAGATTCCCTTTTCTTTGAAACAGAGAATAAAACCACAGGACCACAAAGATGCAGGTAAATGGCAGTTCTTTCCCTTAAAAGAAAGAGGAAGGAACCCATTACCCTTTTCTTACCACTTGAAAGGGGAAGGACAAAGAGAGGATCTTGGGTCAATAGTGACCGAAAATCTGGCCTAGACATTTGTGTTCCTCATCAGTCATTCTTATAGCATTGCCTGTGCAACCAAAACTGGAACTCTTTAGATATCCCTTTCTTTCCATATTATATACCAGACTGGATCATTCTCATAGGCGCCATAGAAATACTCAAAACTGGCTTTAGAGAATATAGGGGTCATCTTTTTTAAATTTTTTATGATAATACCTTTTTTATTTTTCAAAATATATGCAAAGATAGTCAATATTCACCCTTGCAAAAACTTGTGTTCCAATTTTTCTCCATCTCTCTCCACCTCTCCTCTCCCCTACATAGCAAGTAATCCAATATAAGTTAAAGGTGCAATTCTTCTAAACTTATTTCCATATTCATCATGCTGCACAAGAAAAAATAGATCAAAAGGAAAAAATGAGAAAGAAAAAACAAGCAAATAAACAAAAAAGATGAAAATACTATGCTGTGATCCACATGCAGTCCCCACAGTCTTCTCCCAAGGTGTAGATGGCTTTCTCCATCACAAGTCTATTGGAATTGACCTGAATCACCTCATTGTTGAAAAGAGCCACATCCATCAGAATTGATCATGGTAGAATATTTTACAATGTATAATATACATTATACAATGTACAATGTATAATATGTACAATGATCTCCTGGATCTTCTCATTTTACTCAGCATCAGTTCATGTAAATCTCTCTAGCCTTTCTGAAATATGTATTTATTAGAAATAATTTAATTTTCTTCTGTTTAATATCTATAATATTTACCTTCTTCAGACCATAGTTTTCTAATTTGTAGGATCAAATGTTTGATGTTACTGTCCTGTAAAATTCTTCCTAGCTCTCAATCTAGGATACTATAAATATATCCATTTACATTTTGATAAAAGATCAAAAGACAACTACTGTTTTAAGCATCACTAATTGGTTTCCCGAGATGAATGAGTTAACTTTTTTAGTTTTATAATTTTATTTTATCTTTTCATATTTTCTCATTTTCATTCTTTCACATTTTTATTTTTAGTTGCAAATTCTCTCCTTCTCTCTAGCCCCTATTCACTAATTAATACAAAAAAAGATACCCATTATATTTATGAAATAATTGAAAATATATTTCCACATTATCCATGTTACAAAAATAAAAAAGCTAGGAAAAATAATATATATTTAATACACATAATATAAATATAACATAAAACTTATTTAAAATATGTACCAATCTGCACTCAGAATTCATCAGTCTTTTTCTGGGAGTGAATAGCACTTTTCATCATGAGTCCATTGGAATATTCTAATTATGAACAATCGTCCATTGGAATATTCTAATTATGAACAATCGTGAAAGACTTGGCTGCTCATTTTACATCAACTTATCAAGTAAGTCCTTCCATGTTTTCCTTAAATCATCTCCTTCATTATTTATTGTAGAACAATGGTATCCTATTACAATTATACAGTACTACTTGTTCAGCCATTTTCTATTTGGTGGGCATCCCCTTAATTTCCAAAAAGCTTCTATTTTTTGTAGATAGATAGAAATGTAAATATATATATATATATATATATATATATATATATTTGCCTCTTCCTTTTTCTTTGATTTCTTTGAGATATAGATGTAGCAGTGTATTACTGGGTCATACAGTTAGCACAGTTTGATACTACTTTGAATTTTATTCCTAATTGTTCTCCAGAATGGTTGGACCAATCCATTGCTCCATGGACCTTGCAGTGTCTGGTTTTCCAAACCCCCTGGGCTTTTGTTTTTATCTTTTTCTATCATGTTAGCTGATAACTGAAAGGTCTGAGGTGGTACCTCAGAGTTATTTTAATTTTTTTCTCCAATCAATAATCATACAGAACAATTTTCATGTGATTATTGATAGCTTTGCTTTCTGTGAAAACTGACTGTTTGTATTCCCAAAGAGCTCTCAAACTATGCATATTCTTTGACCCAGCAGTGTTTCTACTGGGTCTGTATCTCAGAGATCATAAAAAATGAAAAGGATCCACATGTGCAGAAACATTTGTAGCAGCCCTTTTTGTAGTGGGTTTGACTGAGTATGAGAAATGACAACCCTTTCCTTGAAAAAAAGGAGGCAGAGCTATTCTAGACATATGCCTTACTTTTGAAATCACCGATATTCACTAAACAGACCATTCTAAGTGTTTCTATCATAGATGGATCTCAGGGCTAGGGATTTATAAAAATGACCAAGTCTGGTATGCTTTATGTCTGGGGAAGGGACATTTGGACGACCTTAAAATCTATCAGAATCTAGGAGTAACTTGAGTCCATCATCCATGTTTGACCACACAGCCAATTCTAAGAACGACTGATTAGGAAAACAAAAATATAAATAGCAAAACACCTCATTTCTTAGCCCAAGATTTTTTGCTGCTTTAGCCAGAGGATCCCTCCCTCTTTTTCCTTCCTCTTTCAAGGGGCAGGAAATGAATAGTAAACTCCTTCCTCTTTTTCGGATTTCGGAGAAAAACTACCACCTACCCAGCCCTTTGTAGTTCTGTTTAATGATGAACTAGAGACAGAAGGAAGAACATACGAGTTCTTGAACTCCTATATCCTGTTTTCTTCATCCTTCACATTCCCGAATCCTTTGGCAGATCAGCCCACTGCCTCATAGCAGGCAAGGTCCTACACCTGTTATTTTTGCTACCGAATCATTTCAGTCATATGAAACTCTTCGAGACTCCATTTGGGGGGTTTCTTGGCCAAGAGACTGAACTGGTTTGCCGTTTCTTTCTCCGGCTCATTTTACATATGAGGCAACTGAGGCAAACAGGGTTAAGTGATTTGTCCAACATCACACAGCTACTTAGCATCTTGGCTCCAGCCCCAACACTATCAACTGTGCCATTCAGCTGCCTTCCACTTCCTGTGAATTTGGACAATAATTCCAACAAAAAGCCTCACTTGGGAAGAAATGGGAATGATCTTAAGTCACTGTTATGTCTCTAAACTGAGGGTGAGAAAAAGAAAATGCAGGGAACATTCTCTTGGTACCCACTTGGATTTCCCCTTCCCCTGTCACGCAGTGGAAAGCAGTGGGGATACTCTAAGCTAAATCAAAGAACCAGAAATGGAAATGAGAGCCTGAGATCTCATGTACTCATAACATCCAGTATAATCAGAGGGGTAGTATCTGGTAAATTTGAGCTAAAAGAAAAAAGAAATCACCAGACATGGAATTAATGTGAAGGACAAAAGTACTTCTGTGCATAACTGTGTTAGCTTAGAGATACTGGTATTTAATTAGAGTTTTCAAACCAAATGGTAGCTAAGCCAGAGATCTGGAAAGTCTCCCACCCACCTTTGCTTGGTCTTAGGATGCCATCTCCCAGGATCCAGTTCACTCTCCTGCAAAAGCCTGCCCTCTTGCTTAGGCGGACTGCCCCTCTTTGGATACTCATTCCCCAAAATAAGAGGTAATCAGACAGTAGCAGACTGCCCAAGGTCAGGATGAATGGGGCAAAGGGAGGGGGGAGCAAATGCCAAGATGGAAAGGACTGGGCCCTTCTCTCTACAAAAATACAAAACTCTATAAAGCCAAGAACTAGGTCTTGCTTCTCTATTGATCTCACTAGCTGCACAGAAATGATTAAGGTAATCTATATTGAAGGTTTTTAGCAATTCATAGGTTTCCTATCAAACAAATCATCCACCCCCTTGCTTTGCCACTATAAACAATTGCTGGGGGAGAAAGTAAATTTCTCCTCAAAGTTGAAATCTTCAGACTCACTTGTTCCACACCCTTTTCATCTGATCTTGGAATTTTAATGCTTTTATCATCTCCATAATTGGAAGTCCCCTTACAAATTCCTGTTCTCTGTCACTCTCTCACACCTGTAATTCAAAGCAAAAAGAAAACCTTTCCCTGATACATGCCCACACACTCCCATCCCTTCCCAGCTCAATTCTCTCCATCCAGAGTTCTAATCTTTTTCTCCCCTCTCTTCTCACTGTGACTCCTAGAATTCTCTGTTCACCAAATCCCCTTCATTTAAGAGTTCTTTTTCCCCCACTACTTCCATCTGCTAGCATTCCCTGAATCCTGGCTTTCTCTTGAAGACGATCTCTCTTGGTCCTCTTCTCTAAGGCTGGTTGCTCTGCTCCCTACCACTTCTCTCTGCCTCCACAACTCCAGAAGGAGTGACTAATATGCTTTTTGCTTCCCACTGTCTTTTTCAGACCTTTTTCCCATCAATTAGTATCTCTTTCTCCTCTCCCCCCCTTAAGTTTACATCACTATAGGGAAAGAAGTTTTCTGTTGACTTAATAAGTAATATTGAATGGAATAAAATAAGGGCTTGAAAAAACTGATTAATGGAGGGGGGAGTTGCCATTTTATTAGCTAATAAAAAAAATTTTGGAATGTCCCTGACATGTCAAGATTTGACAATAAAATGTGAATAAACACATCAAGGACCAGACTGAGTGGAGACTCATAAGAGATTGTTGGTGGTCAATCCTACATTTCTTGTTATATATGTATTTACTCTGCTCTATAATTTCAGCAGTACATGTAACTAGAGAGATTCACTTCAAGGGCCAAGGTGCTTAGAGCAGCAATCACAGAGGTTCAAGAACAAAGATGATGGAACTCAGGCTCCTGGGGGTGGAATCACAGTATATCCACAGGTGAAAGTAGCAGAAACTTCCAAAAGTTAAGAATCCTCAGTCACGGAGGATACCTGGGAATCCAATTTTGTGTTACTACTTCCATCTCTTGCTGCTCTCTCTTTTTTTTTAATCTTCCACAGATCTTGCCTCCCCGTATTCACAGATGATTGAGGCAGGCTACACTTAGAGGCTAGCCAAAGAAAAATCAGATTCACTGACAATTTGCTGATATTGTTGTAAGGAAACACTGAGCTTGTTAGAGGACTAGATATAGTACTCTAATATAGATTACATAGAAGACTGTTGTGGGTGTTGGAAAGGGGAACATGAGGAGCCTGTCACTAATGCAGAAAGTACCTATTAATAAAGAATTCCAAGGAAAATGTAGTTGATTTGCTCTTTTATTAAAAATAGTCAGAAAGGGTAGAAAATTTTGGAAGATAAGGTTTTGTAAGGGTCAATGTTGAAAAATTATCCATGCATATGTTTTGCAAATAAAAAGCTTTAATAAAAATTTTAAAAACAATTTTTAACATTTAAAAAATTTAAAAAGGGAAAGGGAAGCAAGTTTTCTTTATGAAACTGTCCAGGTGACTTCCTAGAAATGCAGTTGTGTTAACAACTGCGCTCTGAATCCTCATCCCTCCTGCGCAGACTTTAACAGCAAAGTTCTCTGGCACATAGAAAGTCATGAAGTGACCTATAAAGCCAATAAAAATCCCACGTATGAGTCTCTTAAAGGCGCAAAAATAGAATTGTAAAGAGTATTGGAACAGAAAAATTCTAGTGACCTCACCCTTCTGTGGAGGGCTGGCACTGGTTAAACAGGACAAGAAAGATGGCATTGTGAGGACCTGGATGCCCAACTTCTCGTATTCACTTATTCTTCTTATTCACTCTGCAGGAGGAGCTGGAACAAAGGTATAGTTTATCTATGTGTCTCCCAAGCCCAATCCACCAAGATACCTCTCACTTCTCTAATCTTAATCTCATCTGCACAATGAAATATAGGAGTAACTGTCATCTAAGCAAGGGAGAGATTCTGCCACCAAAATGAACTACCTTATCCGGGCACTGGTCCAAAATATTTTCCAAGTCGAGAGGCTTTGTTGTACCTGAGATCTGAGAAATTCAGAGCAGAAGGCCCAAGAGAGCACCAGTCCATTCCTCATCCCCAATATCCAGAAGAGAATTGGAGAGTCCTTCTAGCTGCCACTGAGGTAAATATATTGGTGAATGACCAGGGACTGTCCACTGTTCGCTTACCAATCAGCACCACCACTGTATTCACTGTGTGGCAGTTCCCTTCAGATCTCAGGAAAGAGCTTTCTGAAAAAGCTGTAATGCTCCAATGTTTGTACACACTGACAAAAATATCCTTGATTCTCATTTATGCTCTTGTAATTAAAGCTGCTCTGTCCTGTAATCCCAAAAGGGGGAAGTGACTGAAGGATTCCCTCAAACCAAAAAATGAATATCCCTCCTCCCAGAGTGCTCCCCAAGAGAACTTACCCCAAGCAGAGAGAAAACGGACTTCTTCCCACTCTCATCTTCCCTAAAATCCAGTCTTTGCTAGAACTGTTGTGGGGATCACTATGGGTACTTATCTGAACTCTCAATCAGTTCTCCCAGGGTCTCATGGGCTTCAAGTCTCCCTCCTCACACTTTGTCTGCTTCCCCTAACATATTTACCATCTCATTGTGGTTTCCTCTGCTTTAAAGAATTTATAGATGAGATGACAGACAGCAAGGAAAGTTTCTCAGCAAAATGGATTGTTACTTAAACAACATAAGAAGTAATAAATCTTTAACTTTTATTGCAAGAAATCTTTTCTTCTAGTATCTATTATTTTTTTTTAAGTTTTGATTATAGTCCAACAATCAAAAAAGAGGAAAAGATTGTTTAGGAAACTTAGTGGCCAGCTCAGCCACTGTTTTGTTTTTTATTATTTTTTAAAGAAATCTATGTATACTTATTTCTAAGTCCAATTTTTCTTGTGCAGCAAAATAACTGTGTGGATATGTATACATATATTGTGTTTAACATATACTTTAACATAGTTAACATGTATTGGTCTATCTACCATCTAGGGGAAGGGGGGAAGGAGGGGAAAAGTTGGCACAGAAGGTTTTGCAAGGGTCAAATCTGAAAAATTACCCATGCATATATCTTGTAAATAAAAAGCTATAATAAAAAAAAAAGAAATCTATGTATAGTCAGGTTTTTATACATATATACAGATATGATTCAACAGTCAAAAACCATTTACTAAGATTTTGCTGACATGTGAAAAGGTGCTCTAAATCACTATTGATCACAGAAGTGCAAATTAAGACAATTCTGAGGTACTACTTCACACTTCTCAGACTGATTAAGATGACAGGAAAAGAAAATGATGAATGTCAGAAGGAATGTAGAAAATGGGACATTAATATGTGAATTGTGAATTGTGAACTGATCCAACCATTCTGGAGAGCAATTTGGATCTAAACCCAAAGGACTATCAAACTGTGCATACCCTTTGATCCAGTATTGTTTCTACTGGGCTTATATCCCAGAGAGATCTTAGAGGGAAAGGGCCCATATGTGCAAAAAATGTTTGTGGCGGCCCTTTTCATAGTGGCAAGGAACTGGATGCCCATCAGTTGAGGAATGGCTGAATAAATTATGGGATATGAGTGTTATGGAATATTATTGTTCTGTAAGAAAAGATCAGCAGGATAATTTCAGAGAAGCCTGGAGAGACTTACACGACTGATGCTGAGTGAAATGAGCAGGACCAGGAGATCATTGTACATAGCAAGAACAAGATTGTATGATGATCAATTCTGACGGACGTGGCTCTTTTCAGCAATGAGATGATTCAGGCCAATTCCAATGGTCTTGAGATAGAGAGAGCCATCTGCCTCCTGAGAGAGAACTGTATGGATGACAACATAGTATTTTCACCTTTTTTATTGTTGTTTACTTGCATTTTGTTTTTTTTTTCTCATTTTTTTTCCTTTTAGATCTGATTTTTCTTGTGCAACATGATAATTGTGGAAATATGTTTAGAAGAAATGCACATATTGAACACAAAGTTTTGCAAGGGTGAATGTTGAAAATTATCTATGCGTGAGTTTTGAAGATAAAAAAGCTTTAATTTTAAAAAAAGAGTTTACTGAGCATCAGGCACTGTGCTAATTGTTGGGGACATAAAGAAAAGAAAAACCAACAATTTTTATTTGAAAGAGGACCTGTTCTGACAGAAAAGGCGATATGTAATTAAATTGAAGATAATTGAAGATAACCTGAAGATAAATTGAAGATAATTTCAGAGAGTGGGTGGCACTTGTTTGTCTGGAGGTGGAAGAAGAGAGAATAGATCAGAAAAATCCTTTTGCACAAAATGGGATTTCAACTCTCTTGAAGGAAGGCAAGGAACCCTAGAAGGAGAGGTGAGAAGAAAGAGAATTCTTCCCATGGGGCAGGCCTAGTGAAAAAGCTCAGTGAAGGTTACGGAGATAAAATGCTGTGTACAAGAAGCAGCAAGTAGAACGGTGTGGCTGGATGGAAAGGAAAATGTAGGATGAAATCAAGTTATGAAGAATTTTAGATGCTGACCAGGACACATTATATTTGATCTTGAAGGCAGGAAGTTACCTGGAGTGAGAAAGACCTCAAATTGTGCCTTGGTTGCTTCCTGGCTGCTTGATTCTGAACATGTCATTTATCCAATGTGTCTCTATGATCCAGAGTAACCATGAGGAGAAAATGACAAATTATCGGAAAAACATTTTCCAAACTTAGAAGAGCTATGAAAATGTTAGAGATCACTGTTGTTTCTATTGATGAGGTCCTGAGTAACTAGGTAGGGTTGGCAGAGAAAGCCTGAAGTACTGATGAGATTACTTCCTGAGACAAGCAGGGAAGGGCACTGATGGGAATCAGTTCAACTTTGTGGAACTCCCCCCTCTGTAGAGGTCATGAGTAGCCATGTCCAGTCGGAAATATAAACTATGTCAAACCATTGAGGTTAAATTTCTCCTATAACTCTGTGTGTGGCTCATCCATGGAAGGAGGAATCCCTTTCATGGTTAGCCCGCCACAGCACTCTGACTGATGCTGTGTTTCTCCTCACCCCACCCTATGCCTCATGGTGTTTTTACTTCTTCTTGGAGCTAACTTTTTTAGGGTACTAAATCCCTCTATAGCTTTAGCCTGCCAGTCAGTGCAATACTCCCACCTCATGGAAAAATCCTTTAGTGGATTCTTCCAAAATCCTTTCCTTACGGACCTTACTGCTCTCCCAAATCTATCTCATAATTACCATTCCTGGTATCTATTTTATCTCTTCATTTTGTCTGTAAACTCTTCTCATAAATAATTCTCTCTTTTGCCAAACAGAATTCTTCAATGACCGAACCCCAACATTTGCTGCCAATTGCTCTCCTAAATCATATCACTATTATTATAAAGATAAAACCTTCCTTAAACTCATATTTGGATTGGTACCACAGACCTGTTGGAGGAAAGAATACCAAGGCTCATTCAGACTCATTTTCTTTGAATTATTTATTATAATTCTGCCAGAATTAATGGCCAGAATAATGGTCTAAATATTCTAAAAGAGAATCTTGGAAAAAACAAGAATTTTAGTAAATAAAACTATCTGATAGGATATTATTAGCATTTCTATGGCTCTTTAAGTTTGCAAAACACTTCACAAGCATTATTGCATCTTATCCTCACAATAATTTTGAGACGTCATTTTGTGTTTTTGAGTGTCAATCTCCTCAAATATAAGTGAGTCAAAATACTTTCCCTTCCTCTCAATAGTACTTTGTAAATTGTAAAATACTCATAAAATGGAACATATTATTTCAGTTGCACCAATTATGTGCTTTGCTTTACCTGTTGATACATAGTCTGAATTTTTTTCCTTTCCCAGCTGTTATTTTTTTATTTCTTTTTGCAGCATCTGGGAAAATTACAGCTGTTTTAGTAATTTATTAAAATTATTACTAAAATTATTAAAAGTAAAATACAACAAACAAGTTAAAAATAAGTTTGTGAGGTAGGTGGGCTATTATTGGTCTCACTTTATTGATGAGAAAACAGGCTGGGAAATGCTGTGATTTGACCAAAATCATCCCTCTAATTAGTATCAGTAATTAGTAGTATAGTAGTATAATAAGAAAGAGGTCCATTCAGTTCTTTTTTACTCGAAGCGCAACATCACCATGCTCACATTCACTTTCAAGTTTGAAAAGTGCCAGATGAATACCGTATATACCATGTAATGATCCCAATAATCCTGTGAGGTAAGTCAAAGATCCCTGAATGGCGCCATTTTAGTCAAGAAAGCTGAAGTTCATAAATTTCAGTCTATGCCCTCATAGATACGAAGTGCCAAAGATAGGATTTGCTCCTTTCTAAAACTATTTCTCCTATAGAACATTAAACCAGGAAGTCTTTAAAGCAGACTTTGGTGATAGGGGAAGGGGAAGCTATAGAGGTACTTACAATTTTGTGGACTTCTCTGGGGTAAGAAAAGGAAGAAGAATCTTGGAGTACAGGGTGACTTCCTCTACAAACGAGTCACTAACAAGGGAAACAAAGGATCAATCGCTGTAGTCAAAAGCAAAGATGATGGAGCTCAGACTATTAGTGATAGATTTAGATCTAGCTATATATTAGATCTAGATTTAGATAGAATTAGAATCAAACTTCCAAAGGCTGAGAGATATCATTTCCTGGGGAGAAAGAAGACCCAGTTATGTCCCACCATCTCCATCCTTTCCCACATCTTCTTCAATCCTGCTTCCTTAGAGCATTTGAGGCAGGTTAGATTGCCAAAGAAAAATATGTTTCACCTACAATTTTGCTGATTCTGTTGAGATTATTAAAGGATTGTTACAGGGGATAAGAAAGGGGAAATGAGGAGTCCACCAGCAAGGCTGAAGAATTCCAGTAAAATATAGTCAATGTGTTCAATACCTTATTGAACAACAGCTAGTTAGAAAATAGGGAAGCATGTGGTCTATATGAAACTATAAACATGGCTTCCAGGCAATGCAATGGGGTCAGCATTTGGGCTCTGAAGCACATCCCTCCCTTGGAGGTTTCAACAGCTGGACTTTCTGGCATGTAGGGAGGGAGAGGCGTGAAGAAGGCAGCCTGTACTGCCAATAGGGGACCCCACACAAGAATCGGAAAAAATGCTGAAGGAAATGCTGGGGTAAAAATCTTTGACATCCCCTTTACGCTAAGACCTTGGGCTAAACAAGGCAGGAAGGGTGGTATTCTGTGGGTACTGACTGGCTAGCTCCTCATGTCTTCTTATTCCTACTTCTAACCTCTTTCATCCCCCTTTCCTTCATCTCTTTCTTTGATTATGATTAGAGCACAGGATATCTCTAATGTTAGATTTTCAAATACTCTTCCTTTTTTCTATCTTTCCTCTCTCCTCATCATCTATTCCCCTCTAACTTCTTCTCTTTCTAAGACCATCAAGGTTACCTTTCCCTCATTACTAGCCCTTTATCTGATCTCCATGTATTACTCTTTCTATCCTCCTACTACTCCCTTTCCTTGTTTTCATATACCCATCATGCTGTTGTTTTCCTATAAAAGAAGCATTCACCTGTCACCAATTCTATCCACATTCACTCCTCTCTCGTATACTTTTAGAAAAAAGCTTCTTACTGGTCTTTCTGCTATCACTGTGTTGATGTTGCTGTCTGCATTTTTTTCATTCTGCTATATTTAAGTTGTTTCAGGTATTCAAGAAGGAAAAATCTTTTCATTTCTGGTTTTCTTTTTAAAAAGCTTCAACTTCTTCTTAATCATTTCACACCTGTCTTTTGTCCTTCCAAGGTAAAACTCAGATTTGAAGGACAGGTCATCTTGAACTGAATTCTGAGCTCCCGTGTTCTTTGGATTATATTCCATTTCCCCCTTCTTGTGCTAGTGGATGTGGAATGAAATTAGGTTATTTGAATGGTCTTTCCTTGGTATATGGAAATCTTTTTTCTGATGGCATGAAGACTTTTTTGTTTCTGAATTAAAGTGTTAAATTTAACCGCTGTGTTTTGACCTTTACACCTTCATTTTTATTTGCTTATTTCCTTTTATTTTCATTTTTCTGGAGGCCATCTGTGAATTTTCAAGTAGAATTGTGTTTTCTACTTTCAGAAGTTCTCTTCCATTATTTTCTTCATTGTGATGCTAATTTTTTTAAAATCCATCATGTTCTTCTGGAAGAACTCTGAACTTGATTTTTCTCTACTCATCCTATTTTCAAGATCCATATAATTTGCTTGCAGAGTGAATATTTTCCTTTAATCTTCTTACTATCAGCTTCTCTTCTTCTAGGTTATCTTTCACTCCTGAATATTTGCATTTCCAGGCTATTATTCTCTCTTTTGTTTCTTTGATGAGAAACCATTAAAGATTCAATTTTTTTTCTTTCCACTCATTATATTTGCTAGGAAAATAATTGCAGGAGATAAATTCTGCTCTCACAATTTTAATTTCTCTTTTAAATAATTTTGGAACTGGATTTTGCAGTTCTGTAGGATCCTTTGTCTCATCAAGTATTGGTTCATTTTCCTTCATTCTGCAGCATTTATAGATACCTGAACTGATTTAACAGACCCAGAGGCTATATTTTCTTCTGTTGTTACAGTTTTTTCCTGTTGATTTATGTTTTTATGTTCAAGGTCTTTGAGATTACTTCTTCCTGGAATCTTTGGTACGTTAAACTCCTCCCTCCACCCTTTATTTTTCCTTATCACTCATTTCCTGGCCCTCTCTTCTCTGACTGTGGTTTCCTTCAGGACTGGACCTTAAAGCATCTCAGCCTTCTTTCACACTGAGTGATTCGGGGTTCTCCAAGCTTAGGTAAATTTCCCAACTGATTTTGGGGTAGACAGAACTGATCCTATCAGATATTATGCTCTTCCCTCAAAGTTACTGACATACTACAGAGCTACACACACATATCTAGTCTTGGGGACCTTTTTACTCCTTCTGTTCCTTAATTCTTTGCCCTGACACCAGCAAGATAGGGTTTGCTTTCCCAGGTATTGACAATTCAGAGCTTTGCAGTGCTGATTCTTTGGGTTTGGATCCCTGAGCAAGCTTTTGCTCCTGAAGAACCATGGTCAAGCTGGCTGCTGAGGTCCAGGGAAAACTCTACAATCTGAAACCAGAGTTTTAGAGCACTGGAAAGAGGGGGGGAGGATCAAGGTATAGGAAAGAGTTTTGATGAACATTTGTGTTGTGTCCCTGGCTCTGTTAGTTGAGCCTTGCTGCTGATAATGTGGGCGGGAGGGCAGGGATGTTGAGTGAGCTCAGGGTCAGTGAATTTCAGTTCTTAAATTTTGTTTTGTTCTGTTTTTTTATGTTCTTTTGATTTCCAGAGGTTCTAGACTATAGAAACAGCTAAAATTCTTTATATTTAGTGCATAATTTCTGTTTTGGACAATCATGAGAAAAGAGAAAATATCTATTCATTATCTTATTATTCATTGACCCAGAAGTGGCCACCACTATTTTAATACCAACTTCGGTGATCTCTCCCAAACAGACTACAGACAATATTTGTTTGGCTTCTTGTTTGTTATTATTTTTTAACAGGTAATGAAGGGACAGCTAGTTGGTGCAATGGATAGAGCACCAGCCCTGAAGTCAAAAGGAACTGAATTCAAATTCAATCTTAGACACTTAACACTTCCTGTCTGTGGGTCCCTGGGCAATTTACTTAATCCCAATTGCCTCAGCATAAAAAAAAAAAAAGGTAATGAAATCATAGTCATGAACATTTTAACTATCATTCTTTGAGGATGATGTGAACAGACCAAGGTTCAATTGTTTATTATTCATTGTAAAGGAAAAGACTAAAATAACTCTTTTGCCTTGAGAATTTTTTTTAATTCTTACCTTTTAAAAAGAAACAAATGTTAAGAAATGAATTCTTGGGAAGATACTTTAATTAGTATTTTGAGATAGCTGAATATGAACTTCTTTCTCTAGAATGGAGAAGTTAATACCAGTGGTTAGAAGAGACACTAAATTTGATTGTTGTCACAGCAAACTCATTTTCACTCATTTTTGAACATTTTTATTATTTGTTTCATAGTTACTAAATTGTATAAACCTAATATTGATTTAAATCAAAATTATTGAGGAAAGGTAGCAGTTTATACCAAAATGAAGAATCTTTGAGATCAGAGTAAGTTCCCCTAAAAATGTCTCACCCATAGGAAAACAAGGTAGAAAAAAGGTATTTTCTTCATTGGCCAAGAGGTCAAAGAGCCAAGATGATGGAACCTAGACTACTGGAGGTAGAATCACAGTAAATCATCAGGGAAAAGCAGCAAAACATTCCAAAAGTCGAAAATCTTCCTTCGTGGGAGAGGACCTATTTTTGTGCCTCCATCTCCATTTGTTCTTCCCTTATCCTATCCTATGTCCCAATATCCATAGTCTTAGACAGGCTAGCCTTGGTGTTCAGCAAAAAATATATATATATGATTTATTGACATTTTTTCCTTTTAGTGTTGTGAGCAAATACTGAGATAATCAGAGTTGTTGTGGGAAATGAGGAAGCAAATGTGATTAGACCCTGGCCAAAACCAAAGGCAATTGCTTAAGAATTCCAAGAAATTTACTCTGTTTTGTTGAGAAACAGCCAGTAATAGAAGGAGTCTTTCCTGGGAACGGGACATGTGTTTTCTATGAAGCATAATGGCTCGCAGGCACTGCAGGAGTATCAGCAACTATACTTTGAAGTCTTGTCTGTCTTCAGGGTTCTCTGGTGCTTGGGATGGCGAAGACATGACAATGGTGACCTGTAAGGCAAATGGTAACTTAGAAGTCCCCCATGGAGACAAAGAGATGAAGCAATTGTCAGAGCAGAAAGTCTCTAGAGATGTCACCTTTATGCCGAGGACTGGCTCTGGCTACAAGTACCTACAAGACTGCCATTCTAAAGAATTGGTTGGCCAACTTCCCACATACATTTAATTTTCCAATTCACTCTCAACATTTTTCTCCTCTCTTCCCATCATCTTCCCTTCTTACTCTGTCTCCAAGGTCACTCTGGAATGGAGTGATTCTATAACTGCTTTCTTCATTTATGCTGAATACAAAAAAAAAATGACACAAACCTAGAAAGCCCAAGATAAACAACCAATGAGACGTAAAGATGTGCCCTCTGTCTAGGTGGTCCATATCTGGGTATGTCCTGATAGGTTCCTTTCTAGTCAAGGGACATGTTTCACACCTTTCCTAAGTGGATGCAATATTCCAAATAAAGACTCATCATCAAACTGTCATCAAATTGACCAAAGCCCTTCCAATTTCTATGTCTTCTATTTGGAACTAAGGTAGAGAAAACAAATGTTCCCCAACTATTTTATCCTTATCTAGGATACAATATCTGCTTCATTGTAGGGTAAATGATGGATTTTCAATTGAATAATACTGGTGAGGGAGAAAACAGGGGAAAGTTTCCCTCCATTGTGCCTCTTTAAGACCTGAGAATCTGTGCAGCAAGATTATTGTATATATATGGATACATATATTGGATTTAACATATATTTTAACATGTTTAACATATTTTGGATTATTTGCCATCTACGGGAGGGAATGGGGGGAAAGAGGGGAAAATTTGGAACACAAGATTTTGTAAGGGTTAATGTTGGAAACTATCCATGCATATGTTTTGAAAATAAAAAGCTTTAATTTAAAAAAAAAACCCTGAGGAACCTTTATATCCTCCATGGTGGCCCCAGAAAAGGGTTGGTCTCTGATGATAGATATGATGCTTAGGAGTCTGGAGGCAGAGACACTTATTCTCTCTGAAGACAGGTTGTCCTCCCATTAGGCCTTGAAATGGCCTAGCTCCCAATCCTTCCAGAAGAAGCCCTATTGCCCAGTCCCACCAAAGTAACAGTCACTTCATGGTATCAGCTACTCACCCCACTTGTACTACAGCAGGTGGCTTTGCAGCCAAAGCTTGAAACTGTAAGGGAGATGGCAAGTTCCAAAATAGTTAGGATCAGCAGAGTCCCATTGATTCCCTGGAGAGAGGGACCAAACAGAAAGTGTTGAGGAGTTTACCCAAGACCCAACTTCTAATAAATCAGGAAGAAAAAAATAAAAGAGCAGATTAAATGTGAGAAAAGGAAGAGAACAAAATCCAAGATATATAAGAAGCTCTTTTCAAACCTTAAAATGTAATACGGAGGGTAATTTTTGTTTCATTAGCTATAATAATACCACAAATAAATATATTTGAGACCCATAAAATACTTTGTTAATGATAATTCTGTGTCATATATTGTACAAAGATGACCACCCTTGTTGTGCAAGCTGACCTGCCTATGATCACACACCATGGAGCACTGGGTTCTGTCCCATACACAAGTTAAGCTGGCATCCATTTGGGTATATCATGGATGCTCAAAATAGGTTTGTTTGATAAAGGAAAATGTAAAACCTCTAGGAGACAGAGTTCTGATCAGGGGCCAATTTCTGTGTAAGATTTGGTGAGTCAGTCCCTGAAGTTTCCTAGCCCACAAGAGTGCCTTCAGCCACCAGTCAGAATCCTGAGATTTAAAAATTTATAATTCATTAAGGCATGGGGAGCAAAAGCTTTTATTAGAGGAACTCTTTCTTGTTCCTCATTTGTAGTTCTTGCCTAAATCATACATTGATCTTTATCTCTTACTGCATTCATTCTTTTCTATTCTCCATCCAAGCTAAATTTGGACATTCTCTCTTTCATTCTTGCCCTGCTCTCCCCCTTGCCCCTACTCTCACTGACAAAAGTCTAGAAATAAAATCATGTTTATCTGTTGATTCTTCTGTTCCTTCAAAATTATCCTCAAAAATCATTTTTAAATAGAAAGGGACCTACATGCACAAAAATATTTGTGACAGCAAAGAATTGGAAATTGAAGGGATGCCCATCGATTGGAGAAAGGCTGAACAGGTTATTATATGTGACTGTCATGGAATACTATTGTTTTATAAGAAATAAGAAAGTGGAGTTCAGAAAAGCCTGGAAAGATTTCTATGAACTGATGCCACGTAAAGTGTGAGAAAAACATTGTACACAGTAACAACTTTGTGTGACGATCACCTGAGAAAGACTCTTCTCAGCAATACAGTGATCCAAGATAATTCAATAGACTTGTGATCCAAGATAATTCCAATAGACTTGTGATGGAAAAATGTTTTCCACATCCAGACAAAGAACTATGGAGACTGAATGCAGATCAAAGCATGCTATTTTCACTAGCTTTTGCTATTTGTTCTTTCTTGTGGTTTTTCCCTTTTGTTCTGATTTTTCTGTCATGACATGATTAATATGGAAATATACTAAGCATGATTACACATATATAACCTGTATCAGAATGGGGGATGAGGGAGGGAAAGGAGGTAAGGAGAAATTTTGAAATTCAAAATCTTACAAAAAGCAATGTTGCAAATTACTTTTACATATAATTGGAGGGGAAAAATCAAATGCTTTTAAGTGAAAAAATAATCCAAAATGACTTTCTTGACACCACTTCCTCCTTCGGTCAAAAATAGGTTCCCTCTCCTCAAACATTTCCTGAAACTCCCCTTCATATTTATTTGCCCTCTTCTATCACAGATCTTTTTTCCCTACTTTTATTTCCCCAAAGAACAAACAAGAGAGTGAGTTCTTTGTCAGCAGGAATTGTAGCATTTTTTAAAATTACCTTCTTATTTCCTGCGCAGAGCTTATTATCTCACAAGTATTAAAAAGGACATAGCCACCAAATCAGTTCCAACTGATCAGTAATGAAGAGAACCAGATACATCCAACGAAAGAACACTGGGAAATGAGTGTGGACCCCAACATAGCATTTACACTTTCTGTTATTGTTTGCTTTTTTTTTTGTTTTTCTTCCCAGGTTATTTTTACCTTCTTTCTAAATCCGATTTTTCTTATGCAGCAAGATAACTGTATAAATATGTATACATATATTGTATTTAACATATTTAACATGTATGGGACTACCTGCCATCTAGGAGAAGGGGTGGAGAGAAGGAGGGGAAAAGTTGGAACAGAAGGTTTTGCAAGGGTCAATGTTGAAAAATTACCCATGCATATATTTTATCAATAAAAAGCTACAATAATTTATTTATTTATAAATAATTTATTAAATAAATTAATAATATGATTTATTTACAAATAAATAAATTTGCTAGAAAAAAGAAAAATATAAAAATACAATAAAATATCCAGAGAATGTTCTAAAAAAAAAAGAAAGAAAGAAAGAAAGAAAGAAAGAAAGCTACATATCCAGATCCTTATTTGTTGAATTGAATAAAATGGGAATGAGCTGAACTGAATGAAGATAATAATTTCTTTTTGACCCTTTGAAATGCACAGAATTCATGTTTCTGAGACAAACACAAGAATGACCAGAAATACTAAGGAATTTCCTTTTCTTTCCTCACTCAAGCAAACTGCTTCTCCTCAGAGGTTCAGAGTTCTTAGTGTCTTTGCCCTGGATTGAAAAAAAGATTATCTACTCCAAAGATCCATAGTCAGAAATGGCCCCAGCTAGAAAGTACTCACCACAGATAGCATTATGCCCCCAAAACAGGATTCAGAGACAACTGTTCTAAGACAAAAATAATAGGAGTATTGCATATATGTCAAGTTGAATGAGAGAAAGATGATTCCCAGTACTGCGGCTACTGAACTTACAGCATTCATTGCCAGGCTGGTTTGTACCTGAAAGCAAACAAAAATCCACTTCTCAGTCAACTCATTAACATGGGGTCATGGAGCAGCTTCCGTGTATCCAGTCCTGTTTGAGAGATGGATGTGCATCCAATAGCAAGAGAAAGATATTGAGCAGCTGGATGCTCAAGTCTCTCCAGATACAAGGACCAATTTAAAAACTGCTTCATTCTCAAAGTCTTTGCATTATAGGCAATACAACATTTGCATTGGGACCCTTTGTTGTTGTTCAATCATTTCAGTCATGTTGCAGGCCATGACCCAGTTTGGAATTTTCTTGGTAAAGATACTGGAGTGATCTGACATTTCCTTCTCTAGTTCATTTAACAGATGAGGAAACTGAGGCAGAGTGAAGTGACTTGCCCAGGATCACACAGAGGATTTGAAGCTGGATTTGATAAAGATATCTCCAAGTCAAGCAGTCTATCCATTAATCCCCCGTTATTTTTACATTAATATAATTTTTACTATTGTTTTATATTTTTACATTATTTACATTAATTTTACCTTGATATAATTGAAGAGGTCAGCAGGAACTGAAAAACCAGGAGAATTATTTTTTTTTGTTGTTGGTATGACTACAGGCATTACCAGGTAACAATCTGAATAATGGAGGAATAGCCAATAGTGATTAATACCCGCTGTGACTTCAAGTTACAAGACGGGCCATATGGCATTGGTCAGACAAGCCTATTACAGCCCAGCTAAGGGTTACTGAGGCTATCTCTCAATGAGACTATGCCTTTGGTCAGCTTTGGTCAATGACTGAGAGGAAACATTTCATGAGTAGTTGTGTTTCCATACAGATAAGAAGAAAAAGACCAGGAAAGATGAGATTTTCGTCTTCATTTCTCTGAACTAAACTTATATAGTTTTCTTTTTAAAAATTTCCAGAGGGTGAAAAAAGAGATCAAAAATGTCTTCTTGAGCTACAGACATAGAGAGAATGTCACTCACCAGTGCATTTGTGGTTTTGTTCTCTGCAACAATAGAGAGGACACCAGAGATGATGAACTGTGGACAGAAGATGTAACACATGAATGACAAGTTTTAGTAGCCCTTTTTGTAGTGGCAAGAAACTGGAAATTGAATGGATGCCCATCAGTTGGGAAACGGCTGAACAAATTATGGTATATGAATATTATGGAATATTATTGTTCTCTAAGAAACTACTAGGAGGATGATTACAGAAAGGCCTGGAGAGACTGACAGAAACTGATGCTAAGTGAAAAGAGCAGAACCAGAAGATCATTGTATATAGCAACAAGAAGATTATATGATAATCAATTCTGATGGACATGACTCTTTTCAACAGTGAGATGATTCAGGCCAGTTCCAATGATTCTGTGGTGAAGAGAGTCATCTAGATCCAGAGAAAGGACTGTGGGAACTGAGTGTGAACCACAACATAGCATTTTTCACTCTTTTGTTGCTGTTTGCTTGCATTTTGTTTTCCTATTCATTTTTTTTTCCTTTTTGATCTGATTTTTCTTGTGCAGCATGATAATTATATAAATATCTATACATACATTGGATTTAACATATACCAATCCTTCCCTCTCTTCACCAGTGGAAATTGCAAATGAGAAACACTGGGCATAAAGATCATTTTGTAGACAAATGACTCTCCAAGGAACAAAAGGGAAAAACTCCATATTTCAGAATTAGCTTCATTAATTCTACTCACAAATATTGGTCCCCAGAATAGGTAGCCAGTGTGAAGCAGAAAATTTCTCAGGTAATGAAAATTTGCCAGAGAAGTCAAAATTAAAACCATTCCTAAGGTGAAGTTTATTAGAGCAACCATGATCTGGACAGTCTGAAAAAGAAAAAGATTTTCATGAGTACCTAGAGGATTTATTCACTTCTCTCTAGATACAGAGTTAAGCTTCTTTGTCCTTCCCAAACGTGTTTTTTATTAGACCCTTACTGAGGATGAGCAAGAAGTCACAGGAATTGGAATGTGATAGAGGTTCAATAAAAGCTTATAATTGACTAATTGATTAACTGAAATTTCAAGTCAGAAAAAATAGGATCAATCCCCAACTCTATTCCCTAAAATCCTGAGAACTTTGGACAAGTCCTTTGCTCTGTTTTTTTTTCAGTCATGGGCAACTTTTCATGATTCTATTTGGGATTTTCTTAGCAGAGACACATTTCCCTCTCTAGCTCATTTCACAGATGAGGAAACTGAGCAAATTAGATTAAGTAACTTACCAGCATCACACAGCTAATAAATGTCTGAGACCAATTTTTAATTCATAAAGATAAGTCTTCGTGATTCCGATTCCACTCTAAACACTCTACTATCTAGCTGCCCTCCTTAGTCTATTTCCGCATCTATGAAATAAGACAGTTGGACTAAACAGTTTCTAAGGTCTTATTCAGCTCCAAAAATCCTAGAATTATATAAGAGCCAGATAAGCAGAAAAGTATAATGGATAGCCATCTTGCTGAAGGGTCAGGAAGACCTTGGGATGAGGTCCTCCTAACTCTTACATAGATTGACTCTGTGATCCCAGACATCTTATTTAATTTCTTACCGACTGCTAGCAACACTCTAAGATTATAAATGGTGGGTTCTTGCCTAGCTATATTGGTAGAGGGAATTCTTGTTAGTTCTTCTCAGTCAGAAACATATGAATCTACTGTCCCAAGAATGGAGACTTTGACTCACCCCCAGCACTTTGGGCTCCCCTTTCAAGAATGCCTGCAGGTGTGCTTTCGATCGAAAAAATGGCATAAATCCCTTCCCTGCATCCTGAGGTAAGGAAGTAGGACCTGACTGGGGAAAGGCTGAAACCATTCTCTTTGTAGTTGTCTGGGAGTCCATGAGGCCACTGATGCTGCTGTAAGAAAAGAAAATAATTCACATGAAAAATGGGTTCAGGGTGCCCTCTCCTTCAAAAGAAAAAAAAAAGATGGTGGAAAGGGAGTCGAAAGAAGCTAACACAATCTTAGGCTACAATAACAGAGGGATGGTGTCTAAATAACACCCCAGGCAGATTTTGCCCTGTCAGACCACAATTTTAGGGTCTATAATTTAAGAAGAACATTGATAAGCTGGAGAGTATACAGAAAAGTCCCACCAGGATGGCAAATGGCTTAGACCATACTATATGAGAATTGATTGAAGAAAAAACTGGGAATCATTAGCCTGTAGAAAAAGAATATTTAGGTTGTTGAAAGAATAGATTGAGGCGATGCACATGAAAGGCAAGATCCAAAGGCAAGGAGTTGTGTCCTTCATAGGGGAAGATAACCCTGATTATAAAATACGTACTTTTGACATTTTTCCAGCTATGAAGATGGGTTTAGTATAGATTGAAATATCCTATCCTGGAAGTGACCACAGGCACCTGTCCATTAGGGCTGGGTCCTGATCAAAGATCAGAACAAGGTGAACTGGCTCATATATAGAACTTTGGGACTGATCAGTCTGAATCAAACTAAAAATGCACGGCTGTCACTTTGACTCAGGTTCCGAGTCCTCCAGAGGCCTTGAATTTTATCCTCAAAGTTGAGAGAACTGAGGAAGTGGAGATGTCTGAATGAAAATATGGGTGGGTAAGGATCTTCAGTCCATCCTTCTCATTCTTAACTATCCCAGATGGTTAGATTAGGATATATTCCACCTAGGCAATAGGACTTAGGCAAGAAGGACATTATCATTTACAAAACTCTTTATACCTACTCTTCCAATCCCTTCTCTTTACTTATACCCAGAGAACAATAAGCAAATCAGCCCTGAAAAGGGCTCAGAAACTTGAGGCTTAACGTGGAGGCAACTTTGTCAGCCATGCTAGCATTTGTCCAACTGTCTCAACTTTTAATTTGTTTCCCCATGAAATATACCTAGAATAGTGCTGAGGTTGGCATATAGTGTCCATTTAATATATTTTTGTTGGTTGATCGATTGATTGAAAGGGAATTCATTGAATAAAACATATAAATGAGGTTATCAATCTTACTTAAAGGTGGCTGGGAGAAACAAGCTTTTATAAATCAGCCCTATTCCGACCATGAAAAGGATCCAATTAATAACCTCACTCTTTCTCTGTTCCAGAGAAGGCGGGGCACAGAGACCACAGCTCAAGCCTATTTCCACAACACACTTTCCCCAACAAACTCCTCATTCTATGGGCACTAGGGAGATCTAGAATGGGGAAAATAAATAGGAAGAAATGAAGTTAATCAGCTAAAAGGGCCCATTCCACTCTGATTCCTTGATTCGATGGAGCACTGAAGGCTTAGTATGAATTCAACTATGTCATGAAGAAAGGGGTAGAAGACTACAAATCCTCATTTTCCAACGCTTGCCCTTGTCTAGGGAGAAGGAATGGACAAAACAAGAGAATTAGGGGGAGGGAGGAAGCAATCTATGAACTATCTCTGGAAAAGTCTAGGGGAGAGAAATGCTTTGGAAGAATTATTTCAGGATGCCCCAAGTGGTCAGGAAGTTAAGCTTAAAGTTGTTGTTCCCCTTTGAACTGGGCTTTGAAGAATATATCATAAGATGTGAAAAGGGGGAAAGGTGTGTGGATTTCTGTGAACTCTGACTGCCAATATTCCCCATCTCCCATCCTGCACCCTCTTAGATTTTAGAAAGGACTTCAAGTCCACATTGTAGGAGTGAAGCTGACATGAATACAGATCTGAAATTTGTGCAGTGGAATTTAAGTGTCTATTTAGGAGTCCCTCAAGAACTTTCCACTTCCCCAGCCTTAATCCCATCTGCACAATTATATGTGCAAATGACTGTCACCAAAGAAAGGGACCTTGTCAATATACTGATACAATTTTTTTTCCTCTAGTTTAAGAGACTCTGGTTGCACCTGAGATACAGGCAATGAATTCTAGACTGAAGAATTCAAGGCAGAAGGATCTTCAAAAGGACAACTATCTATTCTTCTTGTTTGGAAAAAACAGGGCAGATTGGAAGACTTTTTTTGGCCGCCCCCAAGCTAGAAGTCTTTGTGAAGGTCTAAGGGTTGTCCAATGAATATCTATTTCCTTCAAAAGATTCCAGCCTAGACAAGGCTAGGAAGACCCAGAAGATCTCTGCTCATAGTCAAAAGATCTTTTATCTTCATCCTCTGGTAACCAAACCTGATCTGTCCTGTCTGACTTGGAGGAGAGCCAACTAAAGAACTCTTTCAATCCTAAACAGGAATATTCCTTCCTCAGGACTCTTTTAGACTCCTTCCAAACCTATCTACTGTGGTTCTAGCTTCTTCTAGAACCAGGGATGGGAATCACAAAGAGTTCTTACCTCTCCTCCTCACTAGTTCATCCAGGGTTTCCTGGCCTTCAATCTTCCTCCTCACGGTCTGATGAGACAAGGGTTCCTCCTCTAGGTTTCCAACCTGTCTTATCTTCCTTCTTCTCCCTGAAACTATGCCCTTCCCCCTGGTCTTCTCTTACTTATGTGCTGGTGATGACTACAGCAAGCAGTTTCCAGAAATCACGAACTATTACTTTCCAATATAGGAAGTGACTAATGATAAGTTTGTGCCACAAATTTATCGCATGTATTATGGGAGAATGTGAAAAGATAGTAAGACATGGATGAATGGATGAAATGCAATTGGAATTAGTGGAGCTCAAGTAAGAAGAAAGAAGAAGGAGGAGAATAAGAAAGAGAAGGAGGAGGAGAAGAAAGAGAAGGGGAAGGAGAAGAAGGAAAAGAAAGAGAAAGGGAAGAAAGAAAAGAAGGAGAAAGAGGAGAAGGAGAAAAAAGAGGATGAAAAGGAGAAGAAGGAGAAAGAGAAGGAGGAGAAGAATGGCTATACATAATCCTGTTCTTTTTCTTATTCATGTTGAGTAGTGTGCAACTTTTTATGACCCCCTTTGGGATTTCCTTGGCAAAAAATACTAGAATGGTTTGTCATTCCTTTCTCCAGTTCATTTTATGATGAAGAAACTGAGAAAAGTTATATGACTTGCCCAGGCTAATACATCCAATAACTGTCTGAGGCAATTTGCCTTTTTGTCTTCCTGGCTCCAGGCCCAGAAATCTAGCACCACCTAGCTGACATGTTCATCAATCTTCATTCTCAGAATAACAGGGTTACTGAGTTCAGCTTTGTCCCTGGAAATCATTGCTTAATGTATAGGCTGTGCAAGGTCACCAGCCTCTCTTTCTCCTCCAGAGCCACCGGGGTCCAGTGTCCAGACATAGATCAGGACCAGAGCCATCCCCGGATCCAGTGAGAGGCCTGGGCTTTCTAAACTAAGGTTTTAACAGGTCTCAATTTGACGAGACTATATCCTTCAGTGATTATGGCTGGGGAGCAGCTGAGGCAGAGAATGGCTTTATTTACCTAATCAAGAATTAATTATCTAACTAACCTCCTTCACCTGAATTCAATTCACTCATATTTCATGTCATCGCCTCCCAGATGCCATGGTCATCTTTGAGAACGAAGGACAAGTGACAATTTCTGTGAGTAGGAGCTTCCCCACTCAGGACCTGGCAATGTAGTTTACCTAATTTCCTTCCTTTCTACCTAATTTCCTTCCTTCCTTCCTTCCTTTCTTCCTTCCTTCTTTTCCTCCTTTCTTCCTTCCTTCTTTTCTTCCTTTCTTCCTTCCTTCTTTCCTTTCTTCCTTCCTATCTCCCTTCCTTCCCTCCTGCCTTCTTTCTTTCCTTCCTTCCCTCCTTCCTTCCTTCCCCACTCCCATCTTCCTCCCTTCCTTTCTTCCTTAATGTCATGGTGTTCGCAATCTAGATTTCTTTTCTATAACTTAAATACCAAATCATTCTAGCTTTCATTGATTGACCCACAAAAGGTCAAACCCACCCGGTCTTTGTTTTGTCCCTGATTGCCTCAGAGTGAATATAAATAGCAAATGTCATTTTGGCCAGAAATGCTGAGGGTCTTCCCCTCTCAGAAGGATTCCTAATGTTTATAGTTTTTCATTTATCGATTTATCTATTCATTTGTTTGTTTGTTTTTTGACTAGGTAAAAAAGACCATTCTTTGCTTCCGTTCTTTCTCACCTAGCCTTAACCACTGATTGGAGGTTACCTCAATCAAATTGAGACTTTAGCTTAAAAAGGCCCAGGTCTCCCATTTCATCCAGGGCCCTCTCCAGTCATCCTGATCTATATCTAGCCACTGGTCCCAGTTGGCTCTGGAGGGGAATGTGCCAGTGACCTTGCACAGTCCATCCCTTACTTAAATTCAACTCAATTGCATGTCACAGCATTCCCTCCTTGATGTCATGGTCATCTTCCAGAACGAAGGACAAACTACAACAACAGCCTGTATTCTTTGAACAGCTTATGCTCCAAACACCTGTAGAGCATCTGGTTTGTAAGTAAGATTCATCTCTCTCTCTCTCTCATAGCTGAGGATCCACACATTTAAATCCAGTAGGTCATCTACAAAATTCATAGTTACCTTTTGTTCTGATTTTTCTTTCACAAAATGTCTAATATGGAAATATGTTTAAAATGATTGTACATGTATAACCTATATCAGATTGCTTGGTGCTTTGAGGAAGAAGGAAGCAAGGGAGGGAAAAAGGGAGAAAAAAACTGTGGAACTCAAAATCTTATAAAAATGAATGTTAAAAACTGACTACATATAATTGGAAAAATAATACTATTGAATTTCTTTAAAAAAGATTTATGGTTACACACCTGAAACATGTTCTTAGTGCTGTGGATTTACAACAGACTAAATAACAAAATGTTATTTTTAAAAAGTTATGTCATATCATAACTGCCATATGAAATTTTAACATTAACAGTTAATAATGCCATGTTAAGTGTGTTAAATTTGAATTACATTTTAATGTAAAGCTTTCTCTCCCTGAATATTTCCAGAAAAAATAGATGTGAGAAATTTTCAGGACCTCTGCAGATGCTAGAATTTAAGTCAAATGTGTTAAGTGTTTCATTTGTCTAGTTATCCAGGTCAATCCTGAAAAATAGTATACAATACAAGGGTGAAGTGTTTCCTTCCATTTATATGCCATAATTTGTTCATCCTTTTGATGATCACCTACCTGATTTCTAGTTCTTTGTAAACACAAAAGAGGTGCTGAAATTATTTTTGTACATATGGAGTTTTCATTTCTTTCCTTGATCTTTTTGAAATATAAAACCAGCAAGAGTCCTATCCTAATTAAAACATAAAATTTTGCGTTTATCTTTCCTGCTGTTTTAGCAGATACATTTTAATTCTAGCTCTCCAATCATTTGTTGGATCCCAACATCTTATACAGAACGTTTTCTATACCCCCAAGTTTATTTGCGTCACATGCATATTTGAAAAGCAATCTCTCCAAATCACTGATATCCATTTTAAAGCAATTCAGAATCATATAGTGGTCCAATATCCTGATTAGACCATCAATTTGTCACATAGTTCTTTAAGATATCTGTGCTAATTTTCACCCTTGATTATTTTGCTTATTTAAACTTGAAAAAAAGTTTCAGGACCTTGGTAATAAAAAATCCCTATTTATTCTATTAGTATATTAGAAGATAACTTCCATAAAGCTTTAAATAAACCAAGGTTTATAGGGAGAATTTGCTCTGTGATGGAGCTAAGGATATTGGGCTTCAATTGTAGATTCTCTCATAAGCTAAAAAGTCAGGAAACCGCAATGAGTGTAAGAGCCTTTGGCCGGATGACAAAAGACCATTTGGAAAGTTGGCTATACCATAGCACTTTCTCAGAAACTGTATGTCTTTAGCAAAGCTACCAGTCCTCTCTTGGCCTCTATATATAATATTTTCCCCATTTTCACAAGAGTAGGGAAATGAGGTACTTTCTCTCTGTACAACAGGGAGATAACTGCCATGGTAAAAAAAAAAGAACACCAGACTGGAAGACAAGACTCTAAATATGATAATCACTGACATGAACCAAAGAAATTCAGGGAACTTGTTTGGACTAAGAGAAGGCTAAACTAGATGATCTCTAAGCAAGTGTAAAAAGTAAGACTTGTATCTGATTCCCTACTAGAGTTCCTTCTCCTACACCACATTGAATCGGGAAGTCCTAAAAAGGAGACTTTGGTGGGAGGGGAAGGGGATGCTGTAAAGGAGTTTATGATTTGGTGGGCAAATGGGAAAACTTTGAGATCAGCAGTAAATAATGACTCACTGACAGGGAAGCAAGTAGAGGCTAGGAAAGCCACCAGAGCAAAGATCAAAGAGTAAGATGGAGCCCTGTGCATTGGAAGTGAAGTCGGGTACATCCTAGGAGGAGGCAGCAGGCTGTTCCAGAAGCTGAGGATGCTCCTTCATGGAGGACAGCTTGTGTTCCAGTTCTGTACCATCAAACCCAACTCCAATAGGGATCCAGGCTGGATTTGGGGTCAGCCACATTAAAACAAATTCACTGACATTTTTATTGATATTACTGTGAGCAAATCCTTGACATTATTAGGGGAGTGTTAGGAGAGAAAGAAAAGAGGAAGTAAGGAGTCCACAACAAAGAAACCCAGGAAATCAACATTATTTTTTTTCTTTTTTTAAAATTGAGAAACAGTCAGCAAGGCAAAGAGCCTTCCCTAAGAACAGGGAAGCATGTGCTCTATATGAAACTGTCAGGATGGCTTCCTGGCGATGCACTTGGGTCAGCAGCTGGGCTCTGAACTGTCCCTCCTTTGCAGGCTTCAGCAATTGGATTTACTGGCACGGAAGGTGGGGAAGGCATGAACACGGTGACCTATAATATCAACAGAAACCCTGAAGTGAGTCCCTCAAAAGTGCAGGAATAAAACTGAAGGGACTATAAGGGCAGAAAACCTTCTAGTGACATGACTTTTATGCTAAGGTCCAAGTCAGGCTAAATGAGAGAGGAAAGTTGGCATTCTGAGGGTGATAGCCAATGTCTCATATCCTCTCACTCTTTCTTTGAACTTGCCACTCATCCATCTCCCTGCCTTCTTCTCTTCCCTCCACTTTTCTAGCTTATGACCACCTTCCCCTCAGGTTTTCTCACTCTTTCTCCAAGTTCACCCTTGGCTAGGTTGCTCTCTGAACTTGCCTAAAATATAGAAGGAGAGATAAAAGGCTGATCCATAATTTTCCCTTTTCCAAAGATCTGGTGGCTGACCAAGGTATGCCAAGATAATCAAATGATCCCAATTAATGAGGCTCAAGGATATGTCTTCACTCTCCACTTTTACGCCTAAAAGGAGCCACTTAGTGATTCTCCAAACAGTAGATTCATTATACGTCCCACCAAAGTGACCAGGTCACCCCATGACTTCAGCTACTCACCCCACTCTGATTACAGCAGCTTGTCTTGCAGCCAAAGCCTGAGACCACAAGGGAGAGGATAAATTCCAAAATATTTAGGATCAGAAGAATAAGATTGATTCCCTGGAAAGAGGAACCAAAGAGAAAATGGTGAGAGGTGGCCATGAGATCCACTTCTAACAACTCAGGAAAAAATTAGGTAAAAGGGAGTGTTGGATAGGACAAGACAGGACATGAGAGATTGTCCCAAAACAAAATTTAAGACATATTTAAAGATCTTGGTATGATATGAATATTACTTATTTTATTATTAGAAATAATAACAAATCATATTTCAATGGCATTGTAAGATTCACATAGCACTTCCCTCACAATAACCCTGTGTGACATATCATAAAAGGATGACTATTCCCATTCTGCACATCAGCAAAAAGGATCAGAAATGCCCACTGGGCATTGTGCCTATGATCACATAAGTATTCTTCCCTTGTGTTCCATGCCATATACAAACTAGACTGGCATCCATCTGGGTATGTCACGGATGCTCAGCAAAAGTTTATTTGATAAAGGAAGCCTCCAACTCCCTAGAAGTAAACAAAGTTCTAACCAGGATTCAATTTCTGTGTCTATTTTCCTTACAGATTTGGTGATTCTGGGCAGCTCAAGTCATCAGTAACTCCCTGGTGCATTGAGCCCATGATGGTACCTGTAGCTACCATCCAGAGACCTGCTCTTAATTGAAATGTTTATCATCCACTAATAGAAGGGGAGGTGAACAAGGGCATCGTTAGAAGATCTCTTGCTCCCCACACTTGTCCCTAATCTCTAATTCCATCTCTATGTGATCTTTATCTCTTGCTGTCATGATTTCTCTTTCCTGATCTCCATCCAGGCTAACTTTATCCAGGCTAGCTCTCCCCATATCTTTCTCTCTTCTCTCTCTTTTCAATGACCTTCCCTGTACCAACCACCAGCCAGGAAAAGGCTAATATGCCCCATGTTTATCTGCTGAAATCCTACTTCTTCAAGAGCAATCTCAGTTAGCATTTACTCCTTAAAAGCTGTCTTGACTCATCTCCTTTTTAAACTGAAAATAAGCTGATTCTTCTTTAATACTTCCTGAAGCTTTCTTTCATAAGACTTTATCATCTCACACATGGTAATAACTGCTTCTTCTTATTATTATTATGGTTATTATTTCACCAAATTGATGAAAATGAACTGAATTGAATGGAAATGTTCATTGCTTTTTGCCCTTTGAAGTTCTCAGAATTTACATTTCTGACTCAGATCACAGCAATAAGATCATAAATATTAATCTGATATATATAATATAAATAATATTATATATATATCATATGTAATAATATAATTAAATATCTCTTTTTTTGTTTCCCAACCCAAAGAAACCACCTGTTCTCAAAGTTTCGGACCTCTACAAAATTTATAATGCTTTTGCCCCGGTCTGTAAAGACTGTCAGTTGCAAAGATCCATGATCGTATTGGTCCCAGTTTGGAAATACTCACCACTAATAGAAAATGACCAAAAACACAGACTTTATTGTCATTACTTCGGTAACAGAAATAGTGAGCGTGATCAAACCATATAAAGCTGACTGAGAGAAGAATGATTCCCACTCCGGCCACCACTGAGCTAAGAATGTTCATCGCCAGGCTGCTTTGGATCTGAAAACACAGAACAGTCAACCTCTTAACATTCACCCAGGGAGCATATCCAGTCTTATTCAAGACACACACGTGCATCCAACAGCAACAAGAGATAGATGCATCTATTGAGCACTTACTATGTGTGAGACTATGTCAGATACTGGAGATACAAGGAATAAAAGGAAAATTGCCCATTTTTCAAAATTCATACATTCTACTAGAAATGCAACATGTATGTGGAAACCCTTTCTTTACATTAAGATAACTTAAGAGATCAAGGGAACTGAAAAGTCAAGAAAACTATTTTTATTTCTGTGGTATGGCTTCAGGTTTTACCAGGTAGCAATCTGAATAATGGGAAAGCAGCCAAAAGTGATTCACACACAAACTTGTGATTCTAAGTTTAACCATGTGGTGTTGGCCAAGCAAGCATATTACAGGCCAGCTAACGGCTGCTGAGATTGTGTCTCAATAATTCTTCTATTTTTCCCTCTCCTTTCAGAGGGTACAAAAAAGATCAGAAGCTTCTTCCTCTTGAGCTGCAGAGAAAGAGGGAGTGTCACTCACCAGGGTATTTGTGGTTTTCTTTTCTGCAGCGATGGAGAGAGAACCAGAGATGATGAACTGTGAACAGGATGGAGAACAAATCAGTGCCCTCAAATCTTCATTTCTATCCCTACTGTGTTCACCCTTGCATAGTCAGTCACTAAGATCTGCCTCTCCCATTCCTAAGAAATTGATGTTTCTGATGGCTCCATCAACTACTTCAGGGGCTTCCTAAACATTTAGAGAAAGAACAAATAGACAGACTTCTTTTATAGTGAGAATTAGCACAAATCGCTCTCAGATCAAGTAACCCTGCTAAAAAGGTATTTAAAAAAAAGGTTTTTTCAATGACATGGACTTGGTGAAAGTTTGGAAGAAAGAGAGAAAGGATGGAGGGAGGAAGAGAGAGAAGAAGGAAAGAGAGAGAGATGTGTACATGTGCGTGTGTGTATATATAGATATGTGTATAAATAAAAATGTATGTGTGCCTCTAGATGTACATGTGCTTATACTTATGTTTATCTTTATGTGTATAAGAAGATTCATAAAACATTCTGAAGATCTGAGAGAAAATTGTTCTGTTATAAACACACATATAAAATAGATAGATGATAGATTATACATAGATGATAGATAAATAAATGATAAACAAGATACATAGATAGATGATAGATACATAGATTAAACATTGATAGATGATAGATAAATAAATGATAGATATATAGATTATACATAGATGATAGATAAATAAACGATAGACAAGATACATAGATGATAGATACATAGATTTTACATTGATAAATGATAGATGATAAATAAGTGATTGATAGATAGATGATAGATATATAGATTATACATTAATAGATGATAGATAGATGATAGATAATGGATAATTGCTAGATGATAAATACATTAATTATACATTGATAGATGATAAATAAATGATAGATAATAGATAATTGATAGATAATAGACATAGATAGACAGATACATACACATATATACATACTAAAGGGGCTTCTTTGAAAACAGAACCACTGCTAATCTCATGGTACTGTGGTGAATTGTGAGTTCTGCGATTCCATTGCATTTAGCTGTATTTGGTTTTGAAGCCTATGGCTGACAAGCTGCTTTGGGAAATATGGGAAGATCACAGAAGGGTTGTTGCAATCACACCTCACATAAAGGTAGAGCTTTTGAGTTGTACATAATGAGATCAAAATGAGTCACTAAACACAAAAGGCTTGATTTGAGGCAACAGAAGCTAAAGAAGAGAGGAGATGAGAAGAACAAGTTGGACCAAGCTCAGCATAGAGGATCAGAAGGCAGAAGAAAGAGTGTAGTTAGCAGCTGCTTAAGGAGATGGGTTAATAGTAAAGACTGCTGCTTTAAGGAAGGATGGAGGAGAATCACAAGAGCAGCTGTTTCAGATGGAATCATTGGAGAGAGCTGACTAAAGGGGAAATGTACAGCTGCTGGGAGCTGGTTTTGCTGAGAGATGATTGGAGAAAGTCGAATCCTCACATTTGAAGGATTTTCTGAGCTTATTGCCATCTGGTTCCCTCCTGAGAGAAGGGAAACCTTTCAGGGCAGCGAGGTGGGGCAGTGGACAGAGTGTCAGGTCTGGGGTCAAGAAGGCCTAGTTCAAATACTGTCTCGGACACTTATTAGCCATATGACTCTGGAGGCCTCAGTTTCCTTACTGGTCAAATGAGCTTTAAATATAGTCACAAAGAGTCAGACATGATGAACAGCCACCACCACCTCTCGGAGGAGAAACCTTCTGTGTTTGTTTCCCTAGAGCATTCTATGTGTGTGAAGGTACCTAGGTGGCACAGTAGGGAGAGAGCCAGCCCAAAGGTCAGAAAATACAAATCAAATCTGGCCTAGGACATTTCCTACTTGGGTGATGCTAGGCAAGTCCTTCAACTTCTGTTTATCTCAGGTTCCCCATCTGTAAAATGGGGATATTAGTAAATAATAATAATAATAGCAAATAAAAAATTAATAGCACCTGCCTCCTGGGGTTGTGGCAAGGATCAAATAAGATAATCAATGCCTCTTCTATAATCCCTAATGCATCATAAGCATTGTATAAATATCACTTGTTCTTATTGTCTCAAAAGAAAGATGAGATTTGCATCTGCAATCTCATGATGTAGCATGAAATATGCATAGAAAAATTGCACATGTTTAACATTTATTGGATTGCTTGCCATCTAATGGAGAGTGTGGGAGAAGGGAGAGGGGAAAGTTTTGAAATACAGGATTTTGCAAAGTGAATGTTGAAAACTATCTCCATATATTTTAAAAATAAAAAGCTAAAAAAAAGAGCAAAAAATAAACTATGCTGATATATTTTACTTTTTTAAAGAAAAAAAGGATAATAATTATGAAGGATAGCTGTATGATAAAAGAGTTTGATATTGTTTCCACGGGGGTAGTTAGATGGTGATAGAACACCGACCCTGGAGAACTTGAACCCCAATTTCCTCGCAAAAATACCAAAGCTATTGTTCCCTCAGCCCAAAAGTCAGAGAAATTTGGGTTTGCATAGCAGCTGTGAGGACGAGGAGCAGAACTGATAGCAGAGTTCTTTTGCCCGGCAGGTGATGCACGGTACAGACTGCAATTGAAAGAATGAGAGCTGCAGAGATGATAGTCCAGAGTTAAGATGTCCTTTGTATATGGGTTTTCCTACTCAATCTACTTCCTGCTGTTTTCTATAGGATGTGCTCACTCTCCGCGATGGACAATGGGATGTACTGTTACATTTTCATTATTTTTACTTTTACCCTCAATTATTATTGTTTTTCTTATCGATAAATGTTTCACATTTAAGAGTCAAGGATGACTGATTTTGCATAAATGGGGAGCCCCTCAAATAAATCTCAGGGATTCCAATGGCAAATCACAAGGATGAATCCACCCCTGAGGTTGGCTCATGACCAGGACTCTGAATGATTTTGTATATGACTACATGACTCCTCCCTAGGAAAATCTGACCTTATAGCCTAGTGATCACTATGAAGCAGCCCAAAGAGCTATGGGGAGTCCGTGCCTTTCTCAGGCTACAAGTAATCAAATAAAAGTTTTATGCTTATTATGTCATTTTAAAGGGAAATGATCTGCTGATAAGCTGTTCTAGAGAATGCCTGAAATATTGACAATTCACTCTAACATTATAGTCACTGCACAGAGATATAAGATATAAATATTGATGCATATGCATATGTAGGTATTTATGTATATCAACCCTTCCCCTAATCTACCACTGGAAGAAACAAAAAGTAAACCTTAGGAACAAGGGACATGTTGCTGGGACTCAAGTTCCCACCTGTCTTCTAGACTTAACGGGAATAACTCTACATTTCAGAATTAGTTTCATTAATTCTACTCACAAATGCTGTTCCCCAGAATATGTAGCCACTGTGAAACAAAAAAGATTCATGCATATAAGGATCCACAGGAATCAAAATGAGAACCATTCCTAAGCTGAAGTTCACCAGGGCAATGATGATCTGGATGGTCTAGAAGGAAAAGAGATTCTCGTGAGCATGCAGAGGAATGATTCACCTCTCACTAGAAATGAAGGTTATGTTCTTCTGCCTTCCTCAAATGTTTTCCTTTCCAGAATTTCACTGGATATATCCCATAGTGCCTGGCGTGTATAGCTGTGCTATTGTTATGAGTTTAAATAGTACATTTTTGGGGTTGTGTTTTTGATCTATTTGGGGGGAATATTAGTAGTGTTTGGTTATACTGCCGCTACTGAGGAGTAGGCTTAATAAAAATCTATAATTGGGCTGTCAAGTCAGAAAATAAAGAGCAATTCCCAGATCTCTTACATAAAATCCCTAGAAATTGACAAATGTCCCTTCCTTTCTTTCTAAGTCTCAGTTTCCTCATCTGTAAAATGAGATTGAACCAGAAGCTCCCCAAGGTCTTGTCCAGCTCTAAAATTCTCTAATCAGATCAATGGAAGAGAGGCAGTAACACACAATGAATAGAGATCTCTCTGGAGGGAAGAACTGGGCTGTGATCTTTTTCTCTCTTACATATAAGTATTGGCTATGTGATCCCAGACACAATACCCCTGATCACTTTGTACATTTACAAATGGAGAATTTGTAGGGAGACATTTCCTCCCAGAGAATTCCCTCATGGCTCCAGATGACAAAAATTAATTTTTACATTAAAATTATTAAATGTATTTTAATTAAACATACAAGATAATGTTTAGTAAATACTTAGCAAATTCTGAAGCTTTGCAAATTTGAATGATTATCTCAATAGGAAAAAACAACCAGGCATTGTGGAATACTATAAAAACAGCTGACACTAAGAGTCACATGATTTGAGTTAGTCTTGCCTTTCACACGAAGGGACAGACTTGGACAATTCACTTGTGCTCATAGCACCCTTCATTCCCTTATGGTCCCATAAATATGTCCCAGAGCTGGGGCCAGTTTGAAGCATTTTACACCAGAGGGACCATAGATTCACTCCAAAACCAAGAGAAAGAGAGGGCTCTAGAGTAGCTTTTGTTGAGGGCTTTTGAAAGTGAATACAATCTGGAAAACAAGTGTAACTGAGAATGTATGTGCTGTACATTCAATGCCCAGTTTTCGGCTCCCTGGAAGGAGGAGCCCCTACTAGAATCATCACTTTTAGACTCACTGCCATCCTGCTAACTCAAGCCCTGATGGATACCACCCCCCCCCCTCAACCTCCTCTCCTTTCAGTTTAGAGGGATAAAGCTGGAATCCCAACTTCTCCCAATGCTTTCCTTTCTAAAGGGCAGATATTGGACTCTTGGATCACTCCACTTAGCATCACTGCCCTCTCACTTCAACTCCACAGAACAAGAAATGGGCATGAAATGGGCAGCCTCTGTTGTCCCAGCTCTCCCTCCTATGTTTTCCTGTCTCCTGTTGTTTCATTTCTTTCTTTAGATTGTGATCTTTGAATGCAGGAATTGTACTTTTTTTCCTTATTAATTGTAGCCCCAGAGATTAGCACAGAGCCTGAGTATTAATTATATTAATTAATAATATTTTATTTAAAATAATAATAATTAATAATAATAAATAATAAATTAATAATATTTATTGGATTGAAGTAAGACTAGTACACAGGCTACTGACATCCCTGAAAGGTAGTTTACTTCTCTGCCCCCAAGTCAGACTGTCAATCAATAAACATTTATTAAGCATTTACTTAATAATTTAATACATTTTATTTAATAATTTACTTGCCAGCTAAGAGGTAAACCAAAAAGAAAATCTAATTAAACAGTTGTAAAAGATTTATTTAATTTCTTTTATGCTATCAGCCATTTCAAATTGTTTCCTTGCTCTTATTGGCCCAAGAAGCCCATACTTTCCAAGATACAAGGATATACTAAAGAATCAGCAGTTGGGAGAGCCAATGGCTAAACTGTCAGAAGTATTTATCCTTCTGAAATTAGCAATGCCTCTAAATCAGAGCTTGATTTGCTGTTTTGTTGATTGTCTAGACTTAATTGATGTAGTCAATTAGGTTAATGTAGATTAAACTTTAAAAGGTGTCCTGCATGCATTTTTTTCAAGAACCTATTATTAAATATTTATACTCCTGATGCTGAACCAAGGAAACATGAGGGTAAATAAACAAAAGGTCGGAGAAATTAGATCAGATGGTTGGTATCAGTACATAAAGAAAAGATCCATTCAATTTAGAACTCCAGTGTTGAGACATTCCCTTTTCTTTTTTCTTCCTCTTCCCAAGAAGCACTTGGGCACTTATTTATCCTATTCCTGCTAGTCATTCTTATATAATGCTATCATCAAGGATAGAATAGGAAAAAAAAAGGCTTCATATGAAAATTCCGACTTTACTCCCTCGGACAACAAGAGGGAGGCAGAAGCTCCAAGTCAGCAACTTAAACCCTCCTTACCCCCTCAGCTAAAAAGAAAAAGATATCTCTCTTCTCCTTCCCTGTCTAAATTAAAAGATTTGAGACGAGGGACCCACGAAGTTGGTACAAATTCCTGGATCCTCCTTTGTTCTAACTGGTACTGTTTAGAGCAGGACAAGCAGGGAGAATGTCCACTTTTAAGAGTAAATAAATATATCCCAAGGGTCATTCTGGCTCAAGGTAAAGTCTACCAAGCTTTGAGAAGGTCATATTTCTGAAGCAACCTGTAGAATGGAAATAGCTTTGAATTTTAAGAAAAGAAATTTGTTCAGATTATGAGCATTTCTCCTTAATACCCTCATACCAGCAAAAGTTATTGATTCTCTCTAGTTTACTCATCTGTAAAATGGGAGTTTCCTGAGATGCAGACTCTTGAGAAAGTATTGGGATTGGAATCATCATCTTAGGGTCTGTTATGTCCTATCTCTATGCTCAGAGCGTGTCTCTAACCCTAGCAGAGTCTCAGTTTCCTCATTTGTAAACCAGCCAGGGAAGACTGGAGTAAATAATTTTTGGTGTCCATTTCATACTTCATGGTATTAAACTCTGTCTTGTTAATATTTAAGTTAATCATCCCATAAGCATTTATTTACTAAGCTCTTACTCCTTGCCAGGCACTGTACCAAGCTCTGCAGACACAAGACAAAAGCAGTTCCTTCTGGCTCCCAAATCCACAAATCTCTTAAGTTCCTCCCAGCTAGAAACATAGGAGTGCTCTCCCAAGAAATGGGGAACTTGGACTCACCCCCAGGACCTTGGGCTCCACTTTCAGGAATTTCTGCAGGTGTGCTTTCGATTTATAGAGCTGCATGGGCATCGCCAATGGAACCTGTGAGAAGTTGATGAAACCTGGCTGAGAAGAGGATGGCCCCATTTCCTTTGGATTTTCCTGGGAGTCCATGACGCTGGTGATGCTGTAAGAAGAGAACAGAAGAAGCACATGAAACATGTGTGACTTTCTGCCCCCCCCAAAAAAAAGAAAGTTGGAACAGGAGCTAAAAAAATAAAATTAATGTTCTCTTGGGTTATAGTAAGAGAGGAGAGCCTGGAATAATGAATTTGATAGGGCCGTATTCTTGAATCTAAGTCAGATCACAACTGGACTGTTGGGTTCAGTTTGTGGTTCTGTGTTTAAGGAATAGCCTGAGAAGCTACAGAGAACAACTAGGATGAGTAAGACTTAGCCACATTACAGTTGATTGAAAAAAAATTTGGGAACGGTTATCCTGGAAAGAAGAAGATTTAGGTTGTTGAAAGGATAAAATGAGGAAATGGATGTGAAAGACTTTGAGAGACATAGGATGAAATCTAAAGACAAGAGGTCATGTCCTTCACAGGGAAAGATAACATTCATGAATCACCATTACAGGGCATATATTACCCACATTTCCCCCCACCCCAATTATGCAAGGATTCATCCTCTCCAACCTCATCCTGGATATTACCAAAGACACAGGGATAAGGGGGTTGGTGGTTGTAGACCTTGAATTGAATTTTAAATTAATTAAGCCACAAAAATATAGAGGTGAGTAAGGTCTCTCACCTCTAACGTCCTCTCCCTCCCATCCATCTGGGATCATAATGGCTCATTGTCTCCATTACAGCAGTGATGTTTAAGAGATAATAGTATAAGAGGGAGCTAAGACTGGGAGAATCATCCCTTCTTCCTTCTCCAGAATTAATTTTATCTGCACACAAAAAAAAACTGCCACCAAAGGAAGAGGGGGATTTCACTAATTCCACAAAACATACCTCATCAGTCCATTGATGCAAAATGTTTATCCCTAGTTTTGCCTGGAGAATCAGGCAATGAGCTCTGGGCTTAGAAATTCAAGGCAGAAGGAGTCCCAGTTATGCAAGGACTCATCCTCTCCAGCCTCATCCTGGATATTATCAAAGACACAAGGATAAGGGGGCTGGTGGTTGTAGACCTTGAATTGAATTTTAAATTAATTAAGCCACAAAAATATAGAGGCCACTGAACCATGCCTCTTGTGCCTTATACCCAGGGCAGATCCAGAGTCTTCTGGCTGCTCCTGAGCCAAAGTGTTTGGGAGGCACCAGGGACTGTTCGGGGGAAACACCAGTGACAGCCCATTCCCTTCAGAGGATTTCAACCTGGGCAAAATTAAAAGGAGCTTTCTGGAAGAACTATAAAGGTCCAGAAGTTCTTTGGGAACCTTTATCTTCATGCTAATACAACCAAACATGCTCTGTCCCAGGATCCCCAGGAGATGGCTGACTGAAGAGCTGTCAGACCCAAAAACTTGAATATTCCTTCCCACTCAAGGCCCCCTTGTGTTCCTCCCCCACTCCCATCTTCCCTCAGTTTTTACTTCATCTGGAAGCAAAAATGGGAACCATCTAGTGTTCTTACCTGGCCAATCCACTAGTTTTTCCAGGTCTACAAGTCTTCCGCCTTACACACTGCCTAGTCAGTGAATGGAGTTCCCCAAACAGGAGATCTTCCTCTGCAGTTGCTCTCTATGCTATCTGCCTGCTTCCCCCTAACACATTGTCCTTCCTCCTTTAGTTTTCTCTGTGCCTCAAAGGATATGCTGATGATGACTAAAGCAAGCAGAGTTTCTGAATATGGTGAATTGTTTCATTTCCAACAGAAGGAAGTAACTAACAATTCCTTTTGTCTCTTTACAAAAGATATATTTTCTTGCTTATTTTTGTAACTTTGATAATGAATTCAAGTTATAAACCATAACAATTTTTTTTCTTTTTTTATTAAAGCTTTTTTGTTTTCAAAACATATGCATGGATAATTTTCAACATTCACTTTTGCAAAATCTTGTGTTCCAAATTTCCCCCCCTTTCCCCTACCCCTTCCCCTAGAGGGCAAGTAATCCAATATATGTGAAACATGTGCAATTCTTCTATACATATTTCCACAATTATCTTGCTGCACAAGAAAAATCAGATCAAAAAGGGGAAAAGTGAGAAAGAAACAATGCAAGCAAACAACAAAAAGAGCAAAAATGCTCTGTTGTGATCCACACTCAATCCCCACAGGTCTTTCTCTGAATATAAATGGATCTCTTCATCACAAAACCATTGGAACTGGCCTGAATCGTCTCATTGTTGAAAAGGGCCACGTCCATCAGAATTGATCATCAGATAATCTTGCTGTTGCCGTGTACAGTGATCTCCTGGCTCTGCTCATTTCCCTCAGCATCAGTTCCTGTCAGTCTCTCCAGGCCTTTCTGAAATCATCCTGCTGGTCATTTCTTAAAGAACACTAATATTCCATAGCATTCAAATACTTCAACTTCTCCAACTGATGAGCATCCACTCACTTTCCAGTTTCTTGCCACTACAAAAAGGGCTGCCACAAACATTTTTGCACATGTGGGTCTCTTTCCTTCCTTTAAGATCTCTGGGATTTGTTATGAAGAGCTCCAATCTCTATTTTCGTATTTAACATTTCTCTCCTTTACATTTTCTTCCAACAAAACTTGACAACTTCCTGTTCCTCATGATGTAATTATTGCCAAGGATGACGTAGAGAGAATTCTCATCGAGGGACAAGCTGAATGATATTTTTATTGAAATTCTGTGAAACCAACCTATAATTAATTCAGGTTGAAAAGAAAGGGAGTATGGCAGAGTAGACAGAGAGTAAGCCTCCAAGCCAGGAAAACTTGGATTCAAATCCAGACTCCAATACATACTGACAAGTCAGAGAGCCTCTCAACACTCTAGTCAATTCTCTAAGACCATCAGTTTAAAAGGAGGAACAAACTTGGGTTGTTAGAAGGAGTTCCCTCGCCCAGATGGTTTCTTATACCAATAAAATCACAGATTTATCTTCTATCACTGATTTAAAAAAAAAAAAAAGGTTGCTATGCATATTGTTGATTTATGGTAAGCTTGCAAAATTCTAAAACTATAACTGGATTGAACTGGCTTTTTAAAGTTCTCTAAAGTTACAATGACTAGTCAGTGGCCCTAATAGTCTCAAAAAGTGAAAGTAGTTCAGCTCCTATTATGTTCTTTCCATTCAATTTCATTTTCCATGCATCATAAGGTCTTTCAGGAGATCTGGGATGTAGCCTGTAGATCTTTTCTGTGAGATTTGGTTTCTTTCCTCAGTCTCCAGTGTAGAAAAAGACTTTTACCCCTCCAAAATAATTTGAATTAAAACTTTTATAATTTGTTATAAGAATGTTCAGTCACCTGTCCCAGGATGCGCAAATGGTAAGGAAACATCAAAGATAATTGATTGAGCAATGGAGAATCATCTATTCCATTTCTATCTAATAAATATATCTAATATCTATTTATCTATAGCTAACAAATGCTTGGTATAGAGGCCAGAATTACAACCAGCTTCAGAAATTTCCAAATGGAAGAACAATGAGGGAACTAACTCCATTATATCCTTCTTTCCCCCAATATACTTCAAGGACGACTTGTATTGGTCAAAGTGAGTGCCTTCTTTCATGGCCCAGAGGAAGGAGATATTTAGTACATTTAGCACAAGGATTCCATGATTTATTGGAAAATTGGGGAAAAAATAATGTTGTGTTTCAAGCCAAACAGCTATTTTGGGTCACAGGGTATTTAATTTGGTGCAAAAGGGAGGCTTACATGACTGGGCAGAGAACTCTGAATTTTTCTCACCAAAGCTAAGAAATGACCGGCCAATGGCTTTCTTCATTTCTATATCTATCACAGTTTCATCTGAGAAAATGTATCCCTGATGACAACATCCCCAGTCCAGATCATTTTTAAGTGTCAATCTCCAAAGTTCCCCCATCTTGAGCTGACTATGTCTCTGATATCTCTGTATGATATATATCCAGCATGTTCTTTGGTCTCTAAGTCTTTCGTCCTAGACAGGGAATGAACATTCATCAATAGGATTTTCATGAGAGCAAACAAATCCCAATGGAGCCAAAATATGCACAGTAGGGGAGGGGAAAGTGTTTGGAAAAGGCACAGAGGGAACTTGACCTTGAAGTCATATTATATTGAAAGTTAGTAAGGTCCCACAGAATAAAGTTTGTTCAACTGCTAGTTGTAAGAGTATTTCTGGAGACATCCCTAGAACTATTTGTTTAATATCTCAGTGTCATTCGCTGGGATTGAGGCTTCCAGGCCTTTAGGATGCTGTTCAGCAGGGGATATCTCAACCACCACAGAAGGATCAGAAGGAGAGAAAATCACCTGTAACATAAAGCCAAAAAAAAAAAGAAAAAGAAATTTGTTCATTGCCTTTAATGATCACCTTCCATCTCCTCCCACCGTATCATCAGCCTTGTCTTTTGACACTGTCAAAGAGCATTTGTGAAGCACTTAGGAGATGCCAGACACAGAACTTGGGGCGGGGGGGGGGCGTACAAAAGCAACTGGAAATAAAAGTCAAAGAGATTTATCCAAGTGGAGAAAGAACAGGTGTATCAAGTAGGAACCCAAGAACCTTCCACAGAGGAAATGGGAAGCCACCTTAGATGAGGTTTTAAGAGACTTCAGCCTGGAGAGATCTTGGAGAAAAGGACCCTGGAATGGAGCCTTGAAACTATGGGTTGTGAGAGGAGGGAGATCCTTCTGGACACAGAGGAACAACCACTGGAAAGGCACCGAGACAGAAGGAGCGGACATGTAGGAAACCAAGTGGCCAGGATGGCTGCATCCCAGCAGCAGCCGAGGAGACGGAAGAAGACTAGAGAACTGACAGGGGACCATACTGGGAAAATCTTTAAATGGCAAAAATGAGCCTGGATTTGGGGCTACAATAAGGGAGAGCTATCAGAGCTTATTGGATTGGGAGGGAGGTCACTCTGGTCAAATGGATAACTTAAGAAAATTACTTTGGTAATTAATGAGAATATAGATTGGAGGAGAGAGAGAGGAGAGGATGGGAGACTAATTAGAAGGCTAGAACAGGAGAGATTGAGAGACTAAGGCTAGAACAAACTCCAGATGAGAAGTGATGAGGAACACCAATGAAAATGGCTGTGCAAGTAGGAAGATAGGGGTGTGTGTGTGTGTGTGTGTGTGTGTGTGTGTGTGTGTAAGAGACAGAGAGACAGAGACAGAGACACAGAGAAAAAGAGAGACAGAGAGTAAAAGAGAGAGAGACAGAGACAGAGAAAGGGGGAGAGAGAGGGAAGGGGGAAAGAAGGGATAGAGGGAGAGAGAAAAAAGGGAGAGGAGGAAAGGGGAGAAGGGAGAAAGAGAGGGAAAAGGAGAGGGAGAAGGAAGAGAAGAGAGAAGGAGAGGGAAAGAGAGAGAGGGAGAGAGGAAGAGAGAAGGGAGGGAGGGAGAGGGAGATCAGAAATGTCAAATGTGAGGCACAGAACACATACCTCATTAGAATCACAACAGTTTGCTTTACTCCCCAAGATTGTGAGAGAAATGGTAATGCAGAATTCTAGCACAGTGAGGATCAATAGCAAAAACAGGAGCCCCTATGGAAATCAGTGTGAAAATCAGATCAACCAGCAAATCACAAAGGACGGTTTTCTAATCCCAATTTAAGCCTGGTTTTTCCACTGGAGCAAGCACCTATCCAGCCCCACATAGTTTGGGATCTGTAAAAGGCTGAGCACTGATGAATTGCTCTCACCAGAGGCCTAGATCATCACCTGACCAAGACGATCTTCCTATATAGCACAGATCATCTCCAATGCAAAGTTGAATAAGAATATGAGCTTCTGGGTGGTAGAGACTGGCTCATTTATTTTGTCTTTGCATTCTTTGTATCTTGCGATTTTTTTTCCTTTTTCTTTATCTCTTCCTTTCCTCCCTCTCCTTTTCTCCCCCTCCCTCTTTCTCTCCTTCTCCCTCTCTTCTTTCTTTCTTTCTTTTGATAAGTGGGGAATCAAATCTGTTATTTCAATGCTATAGGAACTTTAAATAAGAAACTCCATCCACCAATAGTAGTGTTGATTTATATTCTTAGAAGAAATTTGCACAAGAGATTAAGTGACTTGTTTAGAATCAGAGAGAAAAACCTAGGTATTCCTAACCCAAAGAATAGTTCTCTATCCATTATTCCATCCTGCCTTGCAAATAATAGATTTTTAATAAATGACAATGGAAAAAACGGTGGACTTGAAGTTAACAGAGACTGAAACTAAAATCCCATGGCTGCCATTAACCATCTAGGTGATTTCTAAGCAAATCATTTCATCTTCCTGAGCCTCAGTGCCCTTATCTATAAAATGATATACCAATTATATATAGAAGAGATATTGTTAGTTTCATTGGCAGGACTTCTCTTACCATCAATATACCAGATCCAGTTCAGATACTTGTATTACCCAATATCCCAGGATAATGTCTCTCCCTTTAGATCTTTCATACTTCCTGACTTCTGAATATTTACCCAATCTCCATCATTTCTTCCCTCTTGGCTCCCAGTTTTCACGCACTCTTTGGATCTACATTGTCTCCATCTGCCTTCTCTACCCCGTCCATTGTTTACGCATTCCCATTTTGACTTCAGCTCTTCTGGTCCCAGTCAATAATCCTGTACCCCATCTTTCTAGCTGCCCATAGTTCGGCATCATAAAATCACTATCTGTCCTTGCAGAATATACACTCACAAAAGACTTACATTCGATGTGAAACCAGTCAAAGTGCACACAGTAGGAGCTGGTGATAAACAGTGGCTGACTTCCCGACCATTTACCACAAAATGGATGATAAGAAAAATGAAGCCGAGGAGCGAAATGGTTGCACTGGCAACGTTCATTCCAAAACTGCCTTGCACCTAAAAATGATCACAGGAACATTGAGTATATATGGGCACAGAACAAACCCTATATTTTTCTGGGCAACACAGAACTGCATCTGATTATAATTTTCACAGTGAAAACTACTTTTAGGATGACCTATTCTTAACTCTCATATTTCACCCATGAAGAAACAGATTAAGAGAGGAAAGTGTGTTATCTGAAGTCACACTGGGATTTGACTCTAATTCCTGTAATTCCAAATTTATTATTTTGACATTCGCCAGTAAGTGGCACTGCAGTGGATAAAGTACCAGTTCTGGAGTCAGAAAGACTCATTTTTATGGATTAAAATCTAGTTTCAAACACTTATTAACTGTGTGACCCTAAACCAATCACTTAGCCTTGCTTTTCTCAGTTTCCTCAGCTTGAGAAGGAAATAGCAAACTACTCCAATGTCTTTGCCATGAAATCCCCAAATGGGGTCACAAAGAGTTGGACAGAATTAAAATGACTAAATAACAATATGCAACTAATGCAAAAAGATATTTATGAATTGAAGCTCTGGTCTTCAGAAGAGTAAGAGATAAATAGGGAGAAGTGTAGACTTTTCCCCTACAGCCTTCCATTTTACTTTGTATTATATCTTCCTGGTGCATTTGAGCAACATTTTAACTTGGTTATCTGTTTTTTGTCATTTCTCCTCCTACTAGACTGCAAAATCCAACCGGATAAAGTCTGGGTCTTATCTAAATATTATAGAAAATTATTTTCTATATGGGAGATAGTTGATAAGTATTTCAAGTGTCACCATTTAATAAGGCTACTCACTGGCTGCTTTTTGTAGAAAACTTATGAAACTAGTTGTAAAACTTAAAGATATAGAATAAAAAATCATAACTGAATAATTTGGGGGAATGGGTCTGGGCCTATAACTTACAAATGTGGAGATCTCCCTCTATTGAAACTTCTTTCACAACTGTCAACTCATCTATACCTTAGTCTTAGAAAATTGACTGGGAAGGTGAGAAGTTGAGTAGTTTTTCTATGGTTACATAGCTAGTATTTTTCTAACTCAAGCCATGATACCAGAGTTCTACAGGTCCAGGTCCAAATTACTACCTGCAATACCTTTCTTCTTCAATTGATGTTAACTGATGGTGATACCAGGGGTGAAGGTAAGAAATTCCCATCATTCATCCTTGGTAATAACATCTCCTTCTAAGGTGAGAGTTTGCAAGTTTGCGTTATCCATTCTCTTAACTCATTTTCTAATGAAATTTCCATATTTTCCAGACCTACCCAAGCCCTGAATGAATAAAAAACAATCATAGTTCTTCTCAGGTTTGCAATCTAGATGGCATCCTCTACCCCTCACTATCCTATATTTATCTGTTGACCCTTTGTTCAGTCACCAAAGCAATTTTCTTAAAGTGCAGGACTGACCATGTCTCTAATCAATAAATTCCAATGGCTCCCCATTGTTGTAAAGATCTAAAAAGATTAAGCTCAATCCTGTATCATTTTCCTATTGATCCTATTTGCAATTAATTGATTCTGTCCGGGAACTATATGAGTCATGGTTCTTTGGCTCTGAAAGGTTAATTTTAGAAATCTAGCTCTTCTGTCCATAACTGATCTATTCTTGCCTCAAAGAATTTTGCAAACCTTGTGTGAACACAAAGGGAATCAGGCCATCATGCCCCAGAGCCAGCCCTAATGAAAATTCATTGAGTGAAATATCTTCTCTCAGAAGGAAAAAGATTGGATCCTTTCCATGTTCTTAGAGAAAAAGCAGGAATGTCATCACTTACCAAATTTTTTGTAGGTTTTCCCTCAGCTACAATGCAAATAGATCCTGAAATGATGAACTGGTTATAAAAAAAGAAACATCATAAAGAAATGTTAAGTTTCAACCATATTACCCTCTTCTTCTCAATGTGGACTAACAAGTATTCAGCTAATAGGCAAGAGGCTAGCCCTCTCCTCTTCCCCCATCATTAAATCATGATAAGACCTGGATATGAATCATGGTCTTCATAGTTACAGGTAGTATAAATCTGAGAAAGCCATTTAAACTCTTTGAAACTCAGCTTTTCTAACTATAAAATGGGGCTAATAATAGCACATCATTCATAGAGTTATAAGACTCAGATTCAGTTGATTCACAATTTAGAAGCACTCTATGTATATGAACTCTTTTAATGCTTATTTTTGTTACCATTAGGCATCATAGATTGCGATCCATTCTTAAATTTTTGTTCATTGTGATTTTTCTCCATTTCTTTCTCTAAGTCATCCACAGGGAACATGTCCCCAAAATCCGAGGTTAACATGAGGTTCTTTTAACATTTCATAGATACCTGATGCAATTTTCAGATTGCTCCCCATACTCTAACTCGAAGACCAGCCTATTTCCTTATGTTAAAATTTATCCATCAGGATGCATTTCATTTTTTTAGATTTTCTTGTTGTCCTTCCCTCTTAAAGAGAACCAAAAACATCACTTGGTTAGCATCCTGGTACAGTGTGTCCAACTGTGGTTGACCAGAATGTGGAAGGCTCTACTATATATTGGATTTCATGATACCAGAGTTAAGAGGAGCCTTGTTGGGTAGCAAATCTGTCCTGCTTTTACAAAAGGGAGAAACTGAGAAGTGGAAAATCATTGGCTTGAAGACAACCTAGGTGGTATAGTAGATTAGATTATTGTCCCTGGAGTAGGGGAGATATGAATTTAAAACTAACCTCATTCACTATCTGTATGCTTCTGGATACATCACTTAACCTCTCTCAGCCTCAGTTTCTTCATCTATAAAAGGGGAATAATAATAAAGCATCTATATCCCCAAGCCAAAAAAAAAAAAAGCTTAAAATACCACATATATGCTATTATCATTAATAATAACTCTTAGCTACGACTATTAATATTGCTAATAAATGCTAGATATTATATATTTGCATTGATAAGACTAACTAGCATATAGATGTATAAATATATAGTGGCTTTAAGTTTTGCAAACAATTTTGCGTGTATTATTTCATTTTATTCACATGACAACCCTAGAAATGGAATACAGCTGTTGTAATTGTTATGACACAAGAAATGAGTGACAAAATGTGACTCAGACTCCAGTCCCAGAACTCTTGATTTACCTCATTCTGTCAATTACTCTGCCTTTTTCAGAACTTTTTAAGGTTCTTACGCTTGGACAGTAACCACAAAACTATATATCTTTTTTCCATAAAATCTCTGGGGTATACAGGTGAGTTGTTTCCTTCCAAGTTGTGAGAGGATACAGCAAAGTTTAGTAGTCTTGTGTCATGGAACTGAGTGCTTTATAAACTACAAAATTACTATAAGTCTGAATTTTAATAGTAGTGTATATTCATTCAATAATTAATCACTCCATGCCAGACATTGTGCTATGGACTGATGATACAGACATACATGGTACTGCCTATCCTCAAGAAACTTAAATTTTACTAGCGGGAAAATCAACATGAACAGAGAAAAAAGAAATCCCAAATGTTAGTAGTTAATAGTACTTACAAATGCAGCTCCCCAGATAGGGTAGCCTGTGTAAAAGGTAATAAAGAAGGATTTTCTGGGAAAATCAGAAGCATAGTGGAGTAAGCCTAAAAATATCCCTAAAGCAAAGATCAAACTCCCACTCAGGATCTGGAGAGCCTGTAAGGAGAAGAAAGAAAAAAATAAATTGGCCTCTTTATTTTGTCTAACTCAAGAAGATGGTTAAAATTAAGGAACCATAGTGAATTACCCAAGATTTCCTCTTCCTCTGCATTCCACTCCTTGCTCTACAAGGAAATCAGCCTGACCACTTCCCACTGATCCCTGGATGAAACTATAATTACTGACCTCACGTGAATATCCTCTCCCTAACTTTTAAATGAATCTGGATAGGGAGAATATAAGGTCTTACTACTAATTAAGTAACTTAGAACTAGAATTTATGCTTCCCGAATCTCAAACTAATACCTTCAATATTTTTAAATTGATGAATGAATCATTTCATTAATATAGATACTCCCTCCACTGGAATGATTCACAATTCATTCATGCTTTCTAACCTTGTGAAATCCATGTGGTCCCAAAGTCTTTGAAGAGAAGATCTACCCCAAAGAGGTTAGAAAAAGTCAAAGGGCCATTACAGGGGGTCAGGTGAGGGATTCAAAGTAAAGGAAAAGGCTTAAAAGACCTGGAGCTAGGACAGACCTTGAAATCATCTGGTCCAATTCTCTCGTTTTACAAATGAGAATTAAAGGTCCAGATGGAAGAAGTGACTTGCTTGAGGTGGGAGACCCAGGTTCCCTAGCTCTGAATCTAGTTAGTCAACTCTCCATTTCCTGGCCTTTCTGTGTAAACTGGTTATTCTCTCCAAACTCTCACTGAAAGCAGAGGTTGACGTACCCCAAGGACCTTTGAATCTCCCTTGAGCATCTTCAGAGACTGATCCAACGGCTTATAAGGAGATCTAGCCACCATATTCTGTCCCAACCTCATGAGATGAGAATCGTCGCTTGAGGTGGTCACACATTGTGGACTCTTTTCAATCTGCTGCTCCATTGGCTGGAAGACAAAATGATAGGGAATCATCCCACTATATTCCTTCTTCTCCAAAGCAAGATAGTGATTGCAGCTGCTCCTATACACCCAATAGAAGCAGTTCTCAGGTGGAGTGCTGCACTTTAGTTAACTAACTCAACCTTAATCTGAAATGTTCTTGTATGATAAAAGTATTATAGCCTATATAGTCCTAATGAACTGAAATGAGTAAACTATTTGCTTAAATAGTAAGAAAATTGTTCTTTCTCTCTTTCTCCCTTCTTTTTCTTCCATCCCCCTTTCTTTTTCTTTTTTCCTCCCTTCTCTCTCTCTCTTTCCTTCTCCCCCTCTCTCCGTTTCTCTCTTTGTCTTTCTGTCTGTCTATCTGTCTGTCTCTTTCTCTCTCTCTCTCTCTCTCTCTCTCTCTCTCTCTGGCTCTGTCATCTGTCTCTTTCTCTTTTTCTCCCTCCATCCCACCTCCATCCTTCTCTTTCTCCCCCTCATATATGTGTGTATATATACATATACATTTACAGACAAACACACATATATATATAGGTACATATAACAGAACTACAAGCATCAACATACAAATATATCATATAATCTAATTACACAATTTACTCACCATTTGAATCAAAATATAGCAATTTAAACACAAAGCTACATCTATATAGAGATATCTATGTATATAATTATATAGATATGAATATGGAGGAAAACAAATCTCCTCTACAAGGTGATCTTCTACACTGAGAAACTAGCTTCTCATCAAGCCAGAATAGCTGTGTTGTAATTTGTGTTATAATAGAGACTATTTCATTATACATTGGAGATAGACTGAGAGGTGATGTCTCTCACTAAGCTAAACCTATAGCACAACATCCCAAAGCGGGTCTTATTTCATAACGAGAATTTCTCATTTCATAATGAGAAAATAGAGATAGGCTGAGTATGCAACAAGCTAACAAATAGACAGCCTGAGTCCTTCATAGGTTGTAATGAAAAGTAAAAAGTCCTTCAGGGACTTATCAATACATTAGGCCACTCCTGTCTGGAAAGGACAAGGTTTCCCCAAGCTCAGCACCACTAAATGGGTTGTGGACTGTATTGATGGAGAACATCTTCGTACTCAGGATGTTCAAAATCACAGATTCTCAAGTCCAACTTCCTCATTTTTATAAGTTAGCAAATTAAGGCCCCAAAATGCTTAAATGATTTGACCAGATTCATATGATGAGAAACTGAGGTAAGATTTGAATCAGTCCTTCCTAACTCCAATTCCAACACTGTGCTTGCTACCAATCGGCTAATAGTTATAAAGTGCTTAGCGCATACTGGGTGCTTCAAAATTTCTTTCATTTCCACCAGTAGAAGGGCCTATAAGCTATGGGGTGAATTTGTCATGGTTTTATACATTCATATCATCATAGCATCTTAGATTTGAAAGCCATTTTCTTCAATATCATCACTTTACAGAGAGGAAAACTACATTTCAGAGAAGTTAAATGACTTACCCCAGCCTCAGGGACAGGACTAGAACTCCCTGACTTGAAATCCAATACACAACTTCCCTCATTATATTAGTAATAATTCATTCTCATTCTGTCTCTGTCTCTGTCTCTGTCTCTCTCTCTCTTTTTCTCTCTCCCTCCTTCCTTCTCTCTCTCTCCCTCCCTCCCCCCCTCTCTCTTCCCTTTTTCCCTCCCTTCCTCTTTCCTTCTCCCTGCTCCACCCCTCTATGTCTCTATTTCTCTGTCTCTCTCATTTTCTGTCTCTCTGACTCTATATACATCTCTCTCATTTTCTGTCTATCTCACTCTATGCATCTCTCTATGTCATTTTCCGTCTCTCTATCTCTATATATCTTGCTCTTATTTTCTGTCTCTCTGACTATCTCTATACATCTCTTTCATTTTCTGTCTCTCTATACATCTCTCTCGCTTATTTTCTTTCTCTAACTCTCTATCTCTATGCATCTCTCGCTCTCATTTTCTGTCTCACTGACTCCCTTTCTCTGTCCCTCTGTCCCTCCCTCTCTCCCTCTCTCCCCCTCTCTGGGTCTCCCTATGTCTAGCATGTAAATCTTTCATTTCCAAGGATGCTAGAAGCTGTCTACCAAGAGGAGTATTTTAGAGAAGCAGGCAGATAGGCCCCAACAAAGAAGGATTTGTGAGAGCTACCTGGAGGTGATCTTGGCAGATTTCAGCCTTGTTGCACCCCTATGTCTCCTGGATGTCTCTGCTTAGGGAGGTGGAGGAAAACTGTCTTCAAAACATTACGTCTTCACCTTCTTGAAGGGGTTACCCAATACTTGGTTTGGGCAATAAAGATGCTGTGTTCTCAAACTTATCCAAACAGCTTCTGCCTTCCCCTTTAGTCTAAGCAATCATGCAGGAAGTGGTGTCAAAAAATTATGAAACTAAGGGAGAATACATTCAATTTTTTGGTTTGCAAGATCAGCTTCATACATTAATTTGGTCAAAGCTAACCTTGAAAAGTCCCATCTTGGACTCTCCTTTAATCCCAGTAGTTAATTGGAATATCCTCAAAAAAAAAAGGGTGATTAGTATCTTTTGGGGGGGAGAAGAGTTCAACAAGCATTTATTAAGTGCTATGTCTCAGACACTGTGCTCAGCACTGAAAATATAAATACAAGCAGAAAAACAACGCCTTCCTTTCAGGAGCTTATGTTCTAATGGCAGAAAAAAGCCCAAAATAATGGGCCATATTTGTCTCTGTTCAAACAAAGTGCTATAGAAATGTTCTCATCATTATAATTATCATAAAGGGCATTTGCATAGTTCACAAAGCTCTCTCCTCACAACAGCACTGTTGGCTAGGTTTTTAAGTCTACGTTTTATTCTTTCCATTTGTATTTATTCTTTCTGTTCCTCCATTCAGACAATGGAGATCCAAAAAGGTCAAATGATTTTCTCTTCCTCACTCAGGCTCCTGTTTGAATTAGGAGTCTTCATTAAGATCTAGGCAGAAGAAACAGCTTCTTTCATAAAAAAGGTACCATGAGGAAGAAACTCATGGGAAAAAAGATAATATGGATGTCAGTGTTCTTGGCTCAAGGTGGCACTTTAGCTGGGACCCAAAGGAAGCAGAAAGGCAGAGATGAGGAAGGGAGAAAGTTCTGAATGGGAGACAGCCAGTGAAAATGCTCTGTTTGATCAATACCAGGGAAGGCCGTGTTCTTCAGGACTAAGTTTACTATGAGATGCTCTCTCTCTGCCTCATAGGGCCTTCCCTCTAATGGCATCTTTTCCCTTACTCTAACATAGTTAATCTAACTATATGCTCTCCCGACTCTTTCCTGGTGTCTATCATATCCCTTCATTTTGTTTATAACCTATTCCCTTAAATAAATCTACCTTTCGCCAAAGGGAAGACCATTGTGAATTTACCACATGTTTATTTTGAACTAGGAATTGCTACCCAACCACATCAGTATAGGGAGTGGGACATAGTAGGTGAATTTTTTTTTCTCCTCCTTTACAATAATTATTTCCTCAAAGATTTACATGACTGGATGCTGAGCAAAATTAGCAGAACTGGGAATACATTGTATATTAACAGGAAGAATGTGTTATTATCAACTATGAAAAATTGGTTCTTCTCAGTGATTCAGTGATCCAAGGCAATCCCAATAAGTTTGGGACAGAAAATGCCATCTGCATCCAGAAAATGAACTATGGAGATTGAATGTAAATCAATGTGTTGTGTTTCACTTCTTTTTCTGCTTTTTTTTTTAACCTCTCTTGGGTTTTTCCCTTTTGTTCTGATTTTTCTCTCCTAATTTTTTAAATGATTTGTTCACAAGCTTTTTCTTGTCTTATTGCTATAGCTAGCACTCTTAACACAATAATAATGGTGATAATGGACTTCTTTGCCTTATCCTTTTTTGGGTTTTTTTTTTTTGTTCTTGTTTTTGTCTTTTTTTTTTTTTTGAAAGGCCCTTCTATTATGGATAATGCTGGTTCTTGGTTTTACATAGATGCTTCCAATGATATCAAGGAAATCTATAAAATCACTATATATGAAAAAGAATGGGTGTCGATCTCTCTTCTTCTACAACCTAGTTATGATGTATAAATTTTGTGATGTTATTGTAGTAAATACTAATATTTTATTTCAATGTTTGCATCAATATTCATTAAGGATACTAGTTTATCATTTCTATTTTGACTCTTGCCGATTTATATTTCAGGATTATATTTGTGCCATACAGAGTAGATATGGTATGATCTCTCTTTTCCTATTTTCTTTTTCAAACAGTTTATGGAGTATTGGAATTAAGTGTTCTGCAAATATTTGACTGAATTAACTCACTGCTTTTTCCCCCCTTTGGAAGGTCATCTATGGCTTGCTTAATTTCTCTTTCACTTAAAGTCTATTTCTTTTTGTATTGACTTGGTAATTTGTTTTTGGAAATATTCATAGAAATAAAAGAATTGTTGGGATAATTTTCTACTATTTCATAGGCTGTGAATTTATTTTCATTGTTGAAACTAGTCATTTGGATTTTTTTAATAAAACTGTTTTCTAAGGGTTTATCTATTTTATAAAATATTGCATAACTATATAGATTCTTAGTTTTATTTTCTTAATTTAATATTGGGGGTTGCTTTCAGTTTTGTTATTCTCTCCTTTGATTTTAAGGACGGCTAAATTTTAATGTTTATAGATGATTAATTTCTTGTTTTGGGGGAGGGGGATTATCTCTCTCTCTCATATTGATGACAGTGGTGGGGAATATAAATTTTCCACTGTCCAGGCTTCTTGGATTTCTTTCCCAACTTTCATGGGGAAAGAATAGATAGACTTTATGGATGGGACAGTTTTAAGGTCAAAAATTTGCATTGTCTTAATGTCAGGAGTACATACTGTAAATGCTTATTATCTTGACTTGCTTTATTCTGTAGGCAGTTTTTGCTTCTAGAAGTTTTGCTCTGATCACTTTCTTCTAATCTTTCTCCTCCCTAACCATAAGGGACAGAGATCCCAAAGCTGACAAAAGACAGGGCTGCTGTCCTTAAACAAGAATGCAGGGAACAGAGAATGTGCCACAAACATACATAGATCATGGTTAACAATTGCTAGAAAACCAAAGCCACGGTGCCCACAAATTTAATTCCTTTCCTTTTTTTCCTTTCAAAGGAACAACCAGAAAAGCTCACATTTATATGAGCATGTATGTTATATAAATATTTGCAGTAAGAATAGTATGGTACTTTTCAATGTATTTCACATTTGATCATCAGCAAGTTATTAGTTTCAGTCATATCCAACTCCCAATTACCCCACTTGGGTTTTTTTAGCAGAGAAACTAGAGTGGTTTGCCATTTCCTTTTCCAGTTTATTTAACAGATAAGGAACTGAGACAAACAGGGTTAAGCATCTTATCCAGGATCACATAAACCAGTAAATATCTGAGACCTACAGCATCTGGGTGGTATAATGGATAATGCACTTAGTCTTGAGTCAGGAAGAGACTCATCTTTCTGAGTTCAAAGCTGGGCTCAAACACTTCCTAAATGTATGCCTCTGGGCAAGTCACTTAACCTTGTTTGCCTCAGTTTCTCAACGATGAAATAAACTGGAGAAAATGGCAAACTCTGCCAAGAAAACTCCAAATGGGGTCAGGAAGAAACAAGCCAAAAAAAGTCACTGGTACCTCATTATGAATAAAGAGACCCATTCCTGGGACTTGCTGCATGGTCCATTTAGCCCTTTTGTCCACAGAGGTAGCAAAAAGCAACATGAGGTTTATTAGAAAATGCATTTGAAAAAGGAAAAAAACTTAAGAATCTTTCTAGCTCCCAGCAGGTGTCTAGAGCTTCAAAGGTATCTACAAGTTGTAAGATTTATACATGACAGCACCATGATGGCAGTAATAGTGTTAACTGCTAACTCTTCCAGTCCCAGGCACAGGTAACCCACTATGGCTATGGCAGAGAGGATGACAGAACGTGAATATGAAGACCAACCAGGGAATCAAGAAACAGTTCCTGGGGGAGAATGCAAAAGGATTTAGGGAGCAGACCTTGTCACAGAGGCTTCAGACCTTGCCACAGAGAGGCTTCGTGGAGTAGAAAAAGCAAATTTCTTTAACTCCATTCCATAAACATAGGAACACACACAGAGAGAAAATTAATTTCTCTTGCCTGAATTCATATAATCCTTTGCACTTAACTTATAATGTAAATACAAGATAAGTCTACAAAGTTATTTATATGCCATCTACCTCCATTAGAATATGATCTCCAAAAAGGGACTATTTTGTCTTTCTTCATGTCCTTGACACACAGTGCAATAGATGATACATAGCAAATATTTATTAAATTTTTGTTGATTAAGATAAAGATTTTCTATTCTTTGTGTCCTTTTAATCAGAATGAACCTCTCTCAACTCGCAGCAAACAAGCATTTATTCTAGTACCTGTTGTGTTCAATACAAAAAAAGACATATGATAGTTCTTGTTCTTAATGGTCTTGTGTAGGTCCTACCCAGGTGATACTAGACATATGAATAACAAATAATAATTACAATTTAAATACAATGAATTTAAGCAAAGAAGACACAAGCAGTTCAGGATAAGAGGGGGAAAACATCAGAAGAGTTTTGAGATAAAAAATGGTGATTGCACTGGGTATTGAAGAATATGGAAGATTCTCAGAAGTAGAGATGGGTGAATCCATTCCAGGAATGGGAAATTGTCCAATATAAATGATCTTGCAAGAATACTCATGGTAACGAGTCCCAAATCACCAACTTTTCAGTAATGTAACCCATGTTTCACCTTAATACCGACATATCTTCAGTACGATGGTTTTATATCTTCTGAGGTGCTGTCCTTAGGTGATGAACAGAATTTTGGAGATGAAAGTAATAATGGATTAAAGGATGCACTGTACTCTGGATCTTGCTCAGGAGGCCATAGAGAATACTGTGGTTTTACTATCCTGTAAAGGAGAGGTAAAGGAAATGAAGTTTACAAAAGGTCAAGATCATTCAATTATAAACCATTTATTATGATGCTCTAATGTGCTAAGTGCCAAGGATAAAAAGAAAAAAAGAAAATATGTCCTGTTCTCATGGAGTTTACATTTACTGAGGGAAACAAATTGTATTTATTTAATGGACACTGATGAAGTAAGGGAAGCAGGAGAGTTGGGAATCCAAAATCATTTTGGAACTCGTATTTTTGCCGAGTTTTGAAAATAGAATTCCAAAAAGTAAGAGAGAAAAGAGTATCTTCTGGCCATGGCTGACAGCCTATGTAAAGTCAGGGAGACAGGAAATGGAGTGTTTTGTGTAATGAGGAGGAGAAATATTGATTGGAATATAGAATACAAATGGAATAATGTATAGCACGACTTTAAATGTCGGTTAGGCACAGATTGTGAATGGCTTTCACTGCTAAAGGTATTACATTATTTTAGATGCAACCCATGTGCTACTAATCCCAGAAATCATGAGAATGATCCTTCAACCTTCTCCCCTCTTCATCAAATCCAGGCAGTTTCCCCCTTGGAATTTTGAGAAAGATGTTTCATTTTACACCATCTCTATCTGCTCTGGAATAGTAGGTTCTGGGTCTATAAATTATCCAGTATACATGGTCCACAATTCAAGGAATCTAAGCAAACGGTAATGCCCTTGAGAGCATTGTTGGCTGAAGATATTTGGAGAAGGGGAAGAGGAAGTTTTTTAATTCTAAAAACAGAATATTTTATACCTATTTGATTAATAAACACATACTGAATTGACCCTGTTTAATTTTACAAATAAGGTAGTTAAGTCAGGGAGAAAAGTGAATCTCAATATTACAAAGGTAGTCAAGTAATACAGTGACAGTTGAAACAGGAGCTCTGGGATCCAAGTCCACAATTTTTTCTGGGGTCCCATCTTGCCTCTCCTCTATAGATCCAATCCTATTCTAGGGTTTCTAGCAATACTGACTAATAGGCAAGGGAAAAAATAAACCACTGTTCAGTTGGGAGGATTAAAAGCGAATGCTATTAAGATGACTAGTAACAGCTCTGGAACTTACCTGCTTACTACACAGGATACATAGAAATCAGTCTTTGAATGATTAAATTCTGAAAGAGCAGGGTGCTGTGGGTTATAGTGGACAACAGCTTGAAAAAGGACTGCAGTTGCATAAACCTGATGGGCAGAAAGAAATAATTGCAGTAAGAGTGTGTCAAAATTATCTCCCTTCTGCCCTAATTTCCATCTCTCTCTTTCTCCTGGAAGCTTAACCTTTTGAACATGCCTTCTATCTTCTTAACCTTCAATCTCTTTATGTACTGGCTGTTCTGCTATTGATAAAGAAGTCTGATTTTTGCTCAGTTTTTAAAAGACTTCAATTGACCCTAATGTCTCCTCATGCTAAGTTTTTAGTTTTCTCCTCCTTCCAATGGATCATCTACTGGGCAAAACTTACTATACTCATTAGTCCACTTTATCATCTCTTCCTCAATTCCTCACACCTTAAAATTTGGTTTTTGCTTTTTCTATTCAACTATAACAGTGATTTCCAATGTTATCAATGATGTATCAATTGACAAATGGCAGCATTCTCCTCAGGTTTCCTTCTATATCATTCTGTACTCAGTGAGCCAGTTGGCCAAAATCCTATTCCAAGACCCCTGATGATGACTAGGTCTCTTCTTCCAATGTGTTTATTCATATTATCCCAGTCTTTTGCAAATTGTCATCCTTGTCCCCAAGACTATAAATGGAGACAAAAATCAGAGTTCTGTGTCTGCCCTCTTTATTCCATCTTTTAGGAATTCAACTTTTTCTAGAGTAATGACATCCAGATCTATAAATCTAGCCCAATTTTCTCTAGGAAGACTTGTTTTGACAATTACCGTTTGTCTGTTGGTCATCACTACATCAAGTTCAAAATATCCAAAATGGACCATATTATCTATTCCCATCCTAAGAGAGGACTCGCATTTTGCTAACTATGCCTACCATTCTAGTGGGCAGCCAGATCAACTAACTTGCAATAATCTCTGGCTTTCTCTTATGCCTCCCACTTGTTACATCTCTTCAGTTCTATCTTGGAAATGTCTTGCATAAATAACTGCATGGATATGTATACATATGTTGTATGTAACATATACTTTAACATATTTAATATGTATGGGACTACATCGGGGTGGTGAGGGGAAGGAGGGGAAAAGTTGGAACAGAAGGTTTTGCAAGGGTCAATGCTGAAAAATTACCCATGCATATATCTTGTAAATAAAAAACTATTTAAAAGAGAGAGAGAAAATATCTTGCATAAGGGGCTTTGACTCGATTTGACCAGTTCCTGAATAGCAGGTATGTTTTTACAGTGTCAAGACTTTTCACTCTTTTTTCCCCCCAAATAGTGGTAAATTTCCAATCTCTTCTTGGAAAAATCTGCAAATTATAACAATAATAGCAACAAAACTGCAACTGTTTTTAAGTTTTAGCATTCACCAATTCATACTAATAATTATTTTAAATATTTAAAAAATGAAATGCCTTGCATGTGTCCTAAAAGTTTCTCTCACACAACTATCACCCTAATAGAGGTCCTTATTATCTATTACCTGGATTACTGTGAGAATATCCTCCAGTCTCCAAAACATTCTCCAGACAGCCTGCCAGGTAACACTATATCTAGCTTCTGCTCCAGAAGTTCCAATGACTCTTAAACTTCAGCTTTATATATCAGCTCTTCTGTCTATCATACTCCAATCCAACTCCTGCTTAACTCTTCCAAGCTTATTACATGATTACATGAACTAGTACTTATAAAGTGCTTAGCACAAACAGAATATTTGTTGTTGCTGTTGTTCAGTCATCCCCAACTCTATTTGGGGTTGTCTCAGCAAAGATACTGGGATAGTTTACTATTTCCTTCTCTAGCTTGTTTTACAAATGAGGAAATAGTCTTCCTGTTTCTAAGCCCAGTGCTCTATGGTGCTATCCAGTTGTCCACTTGGAACATAATAGGTGTTCAATAAATGCTTGTTCACATTTCCTTTTCTCATGTCCTACATAATTCATTAGTTCTTCCAAACTGGCCTAGTTCCTTCACATAAATTCATTCTATTTTCAGTTTCCATGACTGTCTCCAAGGTTCAGATAGTTCTCTCTAACTTCATCTCCGTTTCAATTTCCAGGTTCCTTCCAAGCCCAGATTGTGTTATTTCATTTTTTTAAGTGCTATATAAATGTTTTCTCTATCCCTTCTCATCTCTTGTACAACAGCTGACATACAGTGACCACTTAATAAATGCATTTATAAGTCGAGATTATCCAAGAAGTAAATCTCTGGATTCACAGTGTAAGAGTAATACACAGAGTCACTCTGTTCATCTAGAAGCAATCATGAAAAAGACGAGTTCTCCCACTTCCCAGATTCAATCTAATGGAAATGTTCTTTATTAGCAAAACAAGACCTGACTGTTTAGGCATCCTAATTCAAGTAGGACCTCTAATAGTGGAAATTGTCTGCCTAGAACTGTGGGGTGAAAAGATTAAATGATAAGTCTAGGTGTAATGAAGGGACAACACTATTAAGTAACTCAGAGATTGTTAAAAGTCAACATTAACCATGAGTTCATATTTTTTCACCTAGAGTTTTCCAATTTAAGTGTTTTCTAGACATCATCCCCTAAGGACCTGATAACAATTCTGATAGACTCCCCTGTGTGACTGATCCACACCCAAGCTCCTTTAAGGAGCGATGGCTCTGATCCAGGAACATCATACTTTGTATTGGGCTCATAGGGTCTAAGCTGAGTGTCAAGGATAGGTCTAGACAGGTACTGCTCTCCTTTGAGACACCCCACATTGCAGAAGGTTCTGTGGTTGCTCTGGATAGATTACTGATGCTAAATGAGGTTAGTGATGAATTGTACTGTAGCTAAAATCTCAGATCTCTAGGAAAGTCCCATCAGCCTAACCTTAGAAATAAAATAACTTTCCAGGCAAATGGGATCCATCTTTTTGGCCATGGAGAATCTCCAAGCCCTGTAGCAATGGATATTGGAGCTTATGTGGTACCACCAGTTCCTTGTTCCCACACACCCCTGGACTCTCATACTAGCATTGGCTCATGGGAAATTCACTTTATTTTTCTCTCGAGATACAGCTCTGATCAACTAGCCATGGCAATAGAGAATAATTCAACAGTTGATTAGCTATGGCATGTACCTCACTTACCTTTGTTTCAATCCCACACTCTGTCACGGAGTAATGGAACTCAAATTCAAATTCTTTCATATGATTTACTGGACAGTCATTTCCCATTGTCAGGTCATTAGAGCTCACCCATACACCATCATTAAACATAAGTTTCTTCACAAATACCTGAAGTATGTGAAGGCTGCATTCTGTTCTCACTGTAGAAAGACCAAAGAATTATTTCACATAGTCTAAATGCAATCAACGGCCCCAAGACATGATTGAAAAATGCCAAATAACTTCCTGACTTGTACCGTCAAGAAAAAAATGTAACCAAAAACTGATCCACACAAAAAAAGAGCTCATATTTTTGTAGTGCTTATATGTTTGCAAAATCCTTTATCTATAATATCCTATTTGACAGTAACACAATCAATAAGAAGAGAGTTATGATCTATGTTTAACATGTTTTCAAGTTTGGTCCCAAATATTGGAGGGGAAATAATATAGCAGATATGGAGACAAGGGAACAGAAAAACTAAGGATATGCACCATGGCAATATCAGACTAAACAATAACTATAAATTTCCTCCAGAACATCATTCAGATTGGTGAAGATGAAAAGATATTGGCTGTTATAAAGTATGACTAGAAATTAATTTGATACTTTTTCAACAGGTATCAGTACTTAACTACTCTGAACTCTATCAGAACTTAACTAATTTCAATCAAAGTTGAACATAGAATAGTCAGTACATGGTATAGATCAGGGTTTCTTAAACTTTTTCCATCTGCAACCCCTCTTTTCCTCAAGAAATTTTGATGGGACCCTGGGTTGAAATAGATGATTCTTCTTTACGGAATCCAAAAATGTTGTAAAAGCAGGTTAAGAAAGAAGAAAAGAGGGTGCAAAATGCCCAAATGAGCAATCTCAACACAACAACCATTCATTTAAGCATTGGGATATGAGTGTTCCACAGCTATCATCCTAAAATCCAGTAGAAGAAGTAGAAATTGGATACACAAGGTTGATTAGAAAGTAATTGAAATAATACAAGAATGGAGGTAAGTAGGCAAACGAGGAAGTGAAAGTGAGGAGAAAATGAAAGTGATAAGTTAACAAACCAAAAATATCAACTGGAGATAAGTAAGAAATGAGTCAATGAAGAACACAAGATTCTAAGACTGAGAGAGATGAGATCAAAGAAACAACTAGTTATGAAGGGAAGATAGTTTGGAAGTAGTAAGAGAGAAAACTGAATAACTTGATTTCAAACATATTGCGTTGTGCTCCACAGGACAGACAAAAGGAAATAACTTGAACCTAATTAAATATATTATTGGGCCTTGAATCAAAGGTAACATCTAGAGATATAAAAATAGAAGTGAATCCATTTGATATATGAATCAAAGAAATGACAATAAAGTGATTCTCATGAGGGTAAAGGAACAAAATATTAAGCACTAAGAATTAAAAGACAACCCTAGGGAGAGTTCAAAAGCAAAGCAACAAGTGTCAATCTCTTCACATCATCTTCAGGGAAGAGGGAAGAAAGGGTAGATAGAAGGAAAGAAAGGAATCTATGTGTTCTAAAATGTTTGTAGTACCTCTCTGTAGTGGTCAAGAACTGGAAACTGAAGGAATGTCTATCAATTGGGGGATGGTTGAACAAGTTGTGGTATATAATTGTGATGAAATTCTACTGTACTATAAGAAACGATGAGTTCAAGGATTTTAGAAAATATGGAAAGACTAGCATAATATAACAACCTCATGTAATAATAATATAGTTCTAAAAATGACTTTCAGAAAATGACTACTATAAATACCCAAATTAACTTTAAAAATATGAAAAAGGAGCTATCTACATCCAGAGAAAGAGCTGATAAAGTATACAGAGATATAGATTTATAGATAGAGAGAGAGATATGTATGAGTGTGTATACCTATTTGTGTCTAATGGTAGCCATCTCTAGGGTGGAGAGAGGGGAGAAAAAAAGAAATTTATAATTTTGTTATATTGGAAAAAATAGCAATAGTACATAGATTTACTGCTTCAATGCAATTTTTCTTTTACTACGCTTGTTTTATTCCACAAATTTTAATTTTAATTTTAAAAAAAGAAAGGAAATGCAGCTACCAAAATAAAAATCTCCATTTAACATGCGAAATGATGAGTTTAGCTTTGGACAAATGACATAGGGAAGAGCAGACAGAGCTTAAGGAAGCTGACATCTCAGGAAGTCAGTTTTTTCACACAAGAAATAGCTATTAAAAACCCAACTAGAAACTACTGTATATTCTCCCATTTACCTGGAAAGCATTGGGTCCAAGCCTGGAAAACTAAAACACACAGCACTTTTAATTTCAGAAAACTATTCATATTAGCTGAGTTTTGAGAAGGGCAAATATCTTCAACAGAGAACAAGAAGTTGCGTAGAGGGCCATTATCTCAAGTTACTTTTGTAGATGATACCTCTCTCAGGTGTCTCCAATGTCCCCCTGTTTCTGCTATTTTCTCTACCTTTACCTCATTTTCTCTACCCCCTATCACGATAACAGCTTTTCTCTATCAACTCAGGTGTTCAGTCAAGGGTTTTAAAATTCAAATCAAATCAAGTTAAATCACCTGATCCTTATTAAGTAACTATTATGTGTCAGGGAAACAAAGAAAGGCAAAGAAAAGCCTGAAAACCTCTATGTACACTAAAAATATCAAGTTAAAAACAGAGATGAACTCAGCCTGAAGACAGTATGGCATTATGAAGAACAGGGGAAGGTTTCTCACAGAAGATGAGATTTTAACACTTGGAAGGAAGCTAGGAAAGCTAAGAGCCAGAGATAATGAAGCAAAGTATTTCAGACCTGAGGGAAATCTAATGAAAAATGCATAAAATCAGGAGTTGGAGTATCTTACACAAGGAACATTAAGGAGACATGAGAAAAAGTGAAGATTTAAGATTTACACATAGAGAGTAGTGCCCTTGGTAGTAATAAATCAAAAAGAAAGGAGGTTTTAGTAGTAAAATAATAAGTTTTGAATATACTGAGTTTTAAAAGTTTCTAGGGCATTCAGTAATATCACATGGGTAGTTAAAGAGAGTAGAATGAAAATCAGGAGAAAAGTTAGGGCTGTATAAAGAGATCTATGAATCATATTCATATAGAGGATAATGTAATCCCTTTGAGTTGAAGTCACAAAGCAAAATAATCTGGAAAGGGTAAGAGTAAAGGATCCAGAATAGAACCTGGGAGTGGGAGAGAGACCGGCACCCAAAGGTAGGAGGTATGACTTGTATGAAAATCCAACCACAGACACTGAGACTACAGACAGGAAAGGGGATCAGGACAGAGCAGTTTACTGAAAAAATAAAAGAAGGGAATGAAGAGGAAAGAGTGTGATTTATTGTTCAAAGAGGTGACAAAGTATGAGAACTAAAAAAAAAAAATTAGCCATTCAAATTGGAAATTAAGATAGCATTGGTAACTTTGAACAAAGCAGTTTCAGTTAAATGATAAAGTCAGAAGCTATACTGCAGAGAATTAATAAAAAAAATACAGGGAAAAAGGAAATTGAGAGACCAGTTCTAGATAGTCTCCTCTGGAAGTTTAAACATAAAACAGAGGAAGAAATATAGGATAACACAAATAGATAAGACTGGATCAGATCAAAGTGTTTTGAGGCTGGGTAAGACATGTGCATGTTTCTATGGAGCTGGGAAGCAGCCAGTAGACAGAGATACTTGAAGACTAGTGAGAGAATGGAGTTAATAAAGGGGCAATCTGCTGGAGAATATGAGATAGAGTAGGATCTTTTTTGTTTTTAGAAATTGGCTTTTTGTAAGAATAAGGACCACTTCTTCATTAAAGATGTGGTTGAAGTAATAAATAGAGAAAAGGCATAAGATGAGAGATGAGAAAGGAAGAAAGAGCTCTCTATGGTCTCATTTTTCTTTAGTGATAGATGAGATAAAATTCTCAGATGAAAATGTATGAAGAGGAGTAGAGAGAGGGAGGGAAAGCATGAGACATTTGAGGAGAGAGGAAAATATTTTGAAAATCTGCAATGGTTAGTGGGACAGTGAATCAAGTTGAGGCATGTAAAGAGATCCCAAAAAGTTTACAGGAATATTATTTCAAAGCTACCAGGTTAAAGAGAAAATATTGGAAGCAACAAGAAAGCAAATTTAAATAAGTATGATGGAGCTACTGGATTACACATAATCTAGGAGCTACTACACTGAAGGATCATAGGTCTTGGAAAACTATATTCATAAAGCAAAAAGAGCTGAGGTTATGACCAAGGGTAACTTAGTGAAGTTAAGTATAATACTAAATAGGGAAAAAATGAACATTTAACAAACTGAAAGACTTTCCAGTTTTTATGTCAAAAGTCCTAGAACTTAAAGGAAAATTTGACATATAGCATCCAGGAGAAATAGAAGGTAAACATTAAAGACCAATCATAGGGATCTCGATACATTAAATTGTTTACTTAAAAACAATTAGGGGCATATAAAAAGATTGCCTTGCTGAAGGGAGGGTCCAGTTAAGATTGCATAATGTATATTTTCAGTGAACCCAGGAATTTTGTGACTTCTCCATTGTCCTTCAGCAGCATGTGAATTGAACTAAAGGAAGTGAATAATGAGCATAATACAAGCTTGGGTTTGGCTTATAGATAACAGGACAAAATAGGATAGGATAAAAACATAAGAGACTTGAAAAAAGATGGTATAGAGTTAAACTAGTTCACCAAGTTATTCAAGATGTTGTGACCAATGCAAGGATAGTGGCCTGGGAAAGAACTGAGACGTAGAGTAATTTGAGGTCAGTTCTTGTGAAAATGGTCCATTTTTGCAAAGTCTATAAAGCAGAAGCTCGATGAGGACATCAGGAATGGTTCTTCTGAGATTTGAACTGTGTCTAGTATTGTGTCATATATATGAAAATATTCAATGAAAACTGAGTAGATCCTCTCAAATCATTGGAGAAGAAAGGAATTTGTGACCAAAGAAGAACTAGAGTACATTATGGAATGTGAATTAGATAATTCTGATTATGTTTTTAAAAAGTTTTTATACAAACAAAATCAATGCAGACAAGATTAGAAGAAAAGAAGAAAACTGGGGAAAATTTTATGTCCAAGGATTCTAGATAAAAGCCTCATTTCAAAAATATAGAATTAACTCAAATTTATAAGAATACAACCCATTCTCCAATTAATAAATGGTCAAAGTTTATGAGCAGACAATTTTCAGCTGAAGAAATTAAAAGCATTTCTATTCATATGAAAAAATGCTCTAAATCACTATTAGCCAGAGAAACGTAAGTTAGGATAACTCTGAGGTACCCCCTCACACCTCTACGATTGGCTAAAAAGACAGGGAAAGATAAGGATGAATGTTGGAGGAGATATGGGATACAAAACCCTAACCCTAATTCTGACGGATGTGGCTCTCTTTCACTTATGAGATAATTCAGATCAGTTCCAATAGATTTGTGATGGAGAGAGCCATCTACACCCAGAGAGAGAATTGTGGAACTGAGGGTAGATCACAACAAAGAATTCTTACTCTTTTTATCATGGTTTGCTAGAATTTTATTTTCCTTCTCTTTTTTTTTAACTTTTTGATCTGATTTTTCTTGTGCAGCAAGATAATTGCATAAATATGTATACATATATTGAATATATAAAATTCTATATTTTAACATATTACAAATATAGTGGATTACATGCCATCTAGTGGAGAGGGTGGGGATAAGAAGGGGAAAGTGGAACATAAGGTTTTTCAAGGGTCAATGATGAAAAATTATCCTTGCATATGTTTTGAAAATAAAAAACTTAAATTTAAAAAAACTTTAAAAAAGAATAATGTGAATACTTGAAAGCTATAATAAAAAAATGATCAGGTCAATGGCTAAGTCTATTATCATAAATATTTTGAAATATTGAAATATTTTCCCAAATGCAAAAAAAAAAAAAAAAAAAAGAAAGAAACTGTTCATCCTAGTGACTGATCCATTGCTGAACCCAATGGCATTTTGTGTGCTTCTTGACTTTTCTAGTGTTGTACACTATTAGCTAATACATTCTTCTTAGTGTCTTTTCCTTTGTGAGCTTTTATGTCACTGCCAAGAGCATTAGAATTGGAGACAGAAAAGTTTGGTTCAGATACTTTTTCTCTTCATTATGTATATGAACTCAGGCATTTATTTCATTCATCTACTCCAGACCTTAACTGTATCATCTGCAATTTGAGGCATTAGTTCTACATGTCTTCTGAGGTCTAGTGCATTGACTTATTGAATTTCCTGACATGGTGACTGTCTAGAAAATGATTGATCTATTCAAATCAATTAGAACTCATTCATTAAGTCCCAACTATATGTCAGGCACTTGCTGGACCTACCCCAGAATGGTACATTTCCCAAGCTTTTTACTTTATACTGATCATTCTGGTACCACTAATGGTCTCCTTATCTCCACTTAAAATCTCTAGGTTCCTTCAAAGCTCAACTCAAATGTTATCTTTTTCATGATAATGTTCTTGATATTCTCTTCTTCCAAATTTTCCTATATTTCCATGTCTATGTTTTGTTTATACTATATCATACATGTGCCATTTCTCCCGAGAGAATGTAAGATCCTTGAAGATAAGGGTTGATTTCACTTTTGTATTTATATTTATACACTCTAAGTGTCCATAATTTTCTACTTCCCCAATGGCATTTACCATTTTCCTTTTCTGTGGTTGGCACAGTATATAGAGTATTAGGCCTGGAACCAGAAAGACTCATCTTCTTGACTTCAAATCTGGCCTCAGACATTTTACTATCTGTGTGACCTTGGGCAAGTCACTTAACCCTGTTTGCCTCAGTTTCCTCATCTGTACAATGAGCTGGAGAAGGAAACAGTCAACTGCCAAGAAAACCTTAAATGGGGCAAAAAGAATGAGACATGACAAAAATTATTGAACAAAAATAAGCATTTATTATGTGCCAAGCACTGGGAATACAATACAAAACTTATAATCGAATACGGGAAGGCAAAGGAAGATGAAAAGAAGGAAGCAAAGAAAGAAGTAGGATAAGGGCATAAAGAATTTAAAGAAGAGCACAATCTGGTGAAAAAGGAAGCAATAGCTGGCCTAGACCCCACCATTAAGTGGGGGCTGGGAGGAGCTCTCTACCTTCAAGTCAAAAGGATTGACCAGAGGGGAATTATTGGAAGTTCCAGGGCAGAAGTGATCTAAAAGGTAAAGAGGTTTCTGGGGCAAGATGGAGAAAAACAGTTTTAGTTTATCGAGTTTTTCTCATTTAGGTTGTTGGTATCCTAGACTGTGGAGCTAGCTAAAATTCCTTATCTTTTGCATATAATTACCATTTTGGTTTGATAACTCATGAAAAAAAATCTAGTCCTCCATCATATTGAGCATATGACCCAGAAGTCTAAATCTTCTGTACTTTCTTAGGAGTTTTCTTCCTTTTTCTTATGTGCATTTTTCAACAGTCCTCTTTTGGGAGGGAGGAAGAATGAGTTCATCACTACTGGTAACCAATCTGCCATGGTAGCTGAGAGAAAGGATGAAGGGAAAACTCTTCTAACAAAGACTAAGTAAAACAAACATGTACTAAGTACATTTATAGAAATGTTTCTGAACAATATGTTACATATACCATTCAGGATATAGGTAAAATGCTTTTCATCAAATGAATATATTCATCAAATATAATCACATTTTGATCATTGCTTTGATTAGCATTCTTATGTTTTCTAAGTCATTTTTCTTTGCAGTTTTACTATTTACTATATAAATTGTCCTCCTGGTTCTGTTCTTTACCTTGGAGCAGTTCATACTACTCCCCAAACCTTAAAAATAGTCTTTTTGTCATCTCTTATAATTCAAAAATACTAGAGACCATTTTAAAGTATCCAGCCTGGGGTGGAAGAAAGATAGATGATGTCCACACTGGTCTCCAAGTGCTGGTAGGAATGCTAGAAAGCTAGAAATCTTGTCATCCTTTTTAGTGAGAAGTCATCATTAATGATGGCCCAGCTTGGGCCATCATCATGTAAGTGGAAGAGTGTCAAAAAGTCAAAAGCAGCCAAATTAGCCTCTCCCAGAAAAGGATAACCATGCACAGAATCTTTATGTACCAATGAGCAACATTACTCTATCACAAAGCTGATGGCAAGTCTCTCCTTAATGGGGTAGCGGCCCCAGTTCCAAAGCTAAGTCATGTTTTTATTCTACACTCACTGAGGTAGAATGCACTCCCAACTTCTAAAAAATTGTTAACTGCAGCTCTGTAGCATTAAATGCTTTTTCTTTTTCTAGAAATATAGGAAATTTGCCAATTCCAAACATCAGGCATACCAGATCCCACGTACTTACATCAGTTTTTGTAACAATTGAAGACTATGGCCAAAAGATGAAGAAGCAATTTTTTGCCTCCACCCCTTCAGTTTCCTTTTATTTAGAGAAGTCTTATTTTAAGCGATTTTTTTTACCCTGTCTCCACACCCCAGACAAAAGGGACAAATGCTGCCATCACATGGGGTGCGGACATTGATAGATGCTCTTTATATAAGATATGGAAAGTGTCAAGATGGCATACCAGTTTTGTCCCTTCAAAGTCAGGGAACCACATAAGCTGCTCCTATTCCCTTCTCCTGCCGTCCCTAGGAATAGTGGCCCATGGTGTCTCATTGGATTTTGTCCAGCTCCTTTCCTGCATTCTCTCATTTGGTAATTAATACGGCAACAAAATCTCAAAGACATAAACACACACACACACACACACACACACACACACACACACACACCATTAAATTTGTTTAAAATCCATGAAATTCTCTTTGGTGATTATAAAAAATGAGCAAAGGGGTATATTTATTTAAAATGAATGCAATTTTAAAATCTCTCGAGACATTTCTGAAGACAAGCTTTGTAATTCTGAATTCTTGTGGGTCTCCATCTGAGTTGGGAGCCTCGTACGCTTGAATGGGCTCTTTAGATGCTCTGAAGCCAACTTCTTCCTAAGGAAATATCTCAGTAAACAGTCAGCCTCATATCTCCACAACAGATGGAGTAGTGGCGTGTAGAATTCAGAATCAGAATATGAAGAACTCAGTCCCTGTTGGATAAGAAAAATAGTATTAGAAATTGGGTCCTGTCATAGCCTAGGAAACAGTTACTTCCTCACCTCCATCCCCAAAGCAGACCCATGGTCCTGATAATTACCTCGTTTTCTAGAGTGCCTGGGACTTCCCCAAAGTGACACTAATGTCCTAAGTATTGTCTATTCTTTTGTGTCTTAGGGATTAGAACTTGACCTGAGATTTCATCAATTATAAAGACTATCCAGGTAATAAAGTTTGCCGTACCACGATAAGGAAGGATCTGACTTGTAAACTTAGAGGTGCCTAGAGTCCTTAGAGGTCAAATGAATTGCCACATGTCAAATAGCCAAAAAGTGTCAGAGGCTTGAAGACTTGAACGCTGGTCCTCCTGGCCCACAGGATGGCTGCTTCTTGTATTCCCTCTCATAAATAAGCTTGGACAACTCCCCAAAGTAGAGGGCCTCCTGCTACACAACTATCTGCCATGTGTCTCTTCTCCTCGGTCTCCTCTTCAAATTTGGTTTATTTTATTATCCCTCATGTGCTTTTCCCTTCCGCTATGCACATTCTAGTGAACTGGCCAGTAGTATTCAGATAATATCTAGAACGAGACCAGCCTAGGGAAGTGGAGAAGGGAACAATATAAAAGAATAAAAACTGGATTTCACAAATTCCACTATCAATTTATAGGGCAAACACTCAAAAAGATTAGCATCCATTGAATATGGAATAATCAAAATATAACCTGGATCAAGCCAACTCTTACCTAGGAAATCAAAGTAGATTTGAACCATAAAAAAATATAATAAAGAAAGGGCATGTGCATGGACGTTCAATAGACAATAAAAAGCTGCTCAACAATGGCAGTTATCGGATAATCAATAGTCTCATAATTGCTTTAGTCTTGCTACTTACCTGCAAGTGGAATCCAGAAAAAGAATCCAACAATACCACCCTCCACTGTGGAAATATTATTTTCCTAGTCAATCACAGGAGGTAGAAAGGGAGTAAAATCTTCTAAATCCAATGAGCACGATACCCTGCAGATAAGGGGAAAACATTTTCAATATCAAGATTAAACAAGTGAATATGTACTAAATGCCCAATACGGCAATGCTCTGGGGAATTATGAAGGGTAAAAAACTAGAAATCTCTGCCCTTACATAGCATATGCTCTCTAGGGCAATATAACATATATAGAAAAGTTTAGATAATTAAATATAAGGTAACATTAGGGAGAGAGTAACCAAGGAAGGAGGAATATCCACAAAGGGTTCTAATGAATAATTGTGCTTTAGCTTATTTTTAAAAAAAAAAATTCTTTAAATGGATTAAAGGAGGCAGCTAGATGGTGCAGTGGATAGAGCACCTGTCCCGAGTGAGAAGGAACAGAGTTCAAATCCAGCCTCAGACATTTAACTCTTACTAGCTGTGTGATCCTGGATGAGTCACTTAACCCCAAATGCCTCACAAACAAAAAAAATTTTTTAAGTGGATATAGGTGAAAAGTATATGATAAGGCAATTCTAATAGACTTGGAATGGAAAATGCTATTCCCATGAGGAGAGAAAGAGAACTATGGAGATTCAATATGGATTGAAGCATAGTATTTTTGCCTTTTTTGTTTTATTTTTTTTTCCTTTTGATCTCATTTTTCTTTCATGATATGACAAATATGGAAATATGTTTAAAACAATTGTACATATTGAACCTATATCAGATTGCTTGCCATCTTGGGGAGGGGGAAAATAAGAATGTGAGGGAGAAAAATTTGGAACAAAGGTTTCACAAAAAATGAATGTTGAAAACGATCTTTACATGTATTTGGCAAAATAAAATACTATTGAAAAGGGGGAAAAAAAGAAAGTTTGTGATAGCTATAACAATGGGAAATAAAGTATTGTGGTTAGGCTAGCAAAATAATCTAGTTTGATTGGGCCATGAAATAAGTGAAATATCGAGTATTGCTTGAGCGCCTACTATTTGCCACACATTATGCTAAACATTAAGGATACAAGCAAAAGAAGGAAAGAAAGAAAAGGCCAAAAATTTGAGAAATTTCAGTGATAAAAAACCAGTAAGTTTTCATCTATAAGTAAAGGAAATTCAAGAAATTACTTGTGACATTGCAAGGTAGCAATGAGTATAGAAACATATGTTCAGAATCAACTACAGAAGGAAAGCCTAATTATGGTACCTAATTATAATACCAGTAGTTGGCAATTCAAATATCACAAATAAAAACTAGAAATTTATCTCTCAGTATCCTTAAGAAGAAAGCCTTGGATGATTAAATTTGGAAGCTAGAGGACATAGAATTAGAAAAAAAGGGGAAAGAATATCTTTATATCCTTCAACAGAAATCATTGATTAAGGACTTGCCTGAAGAAGTCACATTTCAGAATGAGTCAGTAGCTGTTCTTGTCAAAACTAAAAACTAAAGGAAGTCTTTGGGTTACTTCTTAAGTATCTTAGTCATTAACTAAGGATTAGGGAAACTAAATACTGCCAAATTCAGGCTTCAGCCCTATTCTCAGCTTTATCCCATGCTAAGGTTATCTACCACAAGCATCTGTCCATCTATCTTACTATCCCTAGTGTGTTTTTCCTTTCTTTCTATGCACATTCTAGTCAGCTGGCTAGTGTTCAGGTAATATCTAGAATGAGAACAGCTTAGGGAAGTGGAGAAGATAACAATATATCAGGGTAAAAACTCTGTATTTCACAAATTCCACTCTCAATTTATAGAGCAAACACTCAACAAGATTTGCATCTATTGAGGATGGAATAATCAAAAATAGTCCAGGATCAAGCAGACACTTGCCTATTAAATCTTATCTATCAAATCAAAGTATATTTGAACCATAAAGAATATGATAAAGAAAGGCCATGTATGTGGACATTCAATAGTTAATAAAGAGTTGGTAGAATAAGCAATGTTTTATTAGAAGGATGGGTTGGAAGAAGAGGGGAAGGGAAGGTAGGGAGATCAATTAAGAAGATGTTGAAATAATGGTATGATAAAGTAATGACAATATAGACTAAGCAAATGGCAGTGGAAAGGGAAAGAAAGGAGAAATTAAAGCAAAGCCTTAAGAAGTTTAATTTACTATCTAGGAGTCAAAAAGAAAAAAAAATGTCATAAGAAATCAAAGTCCTGAAGGCAAGTAAAGTAGTGGGGTTATTGAGGAAGCTGCAATTTTCTTCAGAAAAGGAACTCGCTTTGAATGATGGAGAAATATAGAAACATAATATATATACATGTATATAACTTATTTATATACATACACACACACACACATATATATATATATATACATATATATAGTTATGATTTCAGACATCTGAAACTCAGAGTAAGATGAGAGCCAAGAGTAAGGATCCAGGGAGCACCTGGAAGATGACTGCCACAATATCAGATCAGCCTTCTCACCTTAAACAATTCCCTCTACCACTGAAGCCCCTTGTGCTGCTTAGTTAGTTGGTTCCAGAACCCCCATTCTAAGGAAATGTGCAGGGAAGCAATGTTCACACCTTCATTCCTCTCTGAGCTCCAATCTTAACTATCCAGAGTTCTTTCTACAAGATGCCTCTACATAGATACCTTCTCCCTTCTCATGCTTTATAGTTTCATTTAACGTGTTGTTTTCTCCTATTAGAATGTAAACGTTTTTGGAGATAGTTTAACACAGTGCTTGACATGTAGGAAGTATTTAATAAATGTTTATTTTAACTGGAAAACAAAAAACCCAGAAAATACCATTCAGTATGGAAAAAATAAAGTATTCCATTGATCAAATATCACAGTGATTAGAAGCTGGTCTCATAAAAGCTAAGTTCACAAACTAAGTTTATCATCTAACTTTTGAATGGAGAGATCTGGTCGAACTTTGAGGTTTTGTAGCTGTAATGAGAAGCCAATCATTCAAAATTGAGATATAAAATAAAAATATAAAATTCTCAGCTCCCGACCTAGAAAGAATGTATAGAAGAATTCAAAAAAGAATTTAAAAGTCAAATGACATTGAGGAAAAAATAAAAATAAAAACCATCCAAGAAAAATAAGATTATGAAAAAAGTCAACCAACTAGAAAAGGAGATACAGTCTCAAATATAAAAATAATACTTTGAAAATTAGAATTGGGCAAGGAAAATCCAGTGAAGCTATGAGAGAACAAGAAATAACAAAACAGATTATGAAGAATGAGAAAATAAAACAAACTATGAAACATGACAGATCTGAAGAATAGATCAAGAAGAGAAAATATAAGAATAATTGCACTGCCAGAAAGTCATGACCAAAGAGAATATTGACACAGTAATGAAGGAACTAATTCAAGAAAAATGTTCTAGAATGATAGAACATGAGGGGAAAGTAGAAACAGAAAAAATCCACTGATTACCATCTCAAAGAGATCCTTTGTAGAAAACACTCAGAAATATTATTGACAAATTTTGAAACCACCAGATCAAAGAGAAAATTTTGCAAAAAAAGAAAGAAAAAGAAAAAGAAAAAAAAAAGAAAGAAAGAAAAAAATTCAAATATGCTGGAGCTACAATTAGAATTGTACAAAACTTAGCAACAGCTATAATAAAAGGTTGTGCACAGGTCTTGGAATCATATCTAACAACAATCCAAAGAACAAATCCAATTTTTGGCCCGTGGCCAAAAATATCATATCCAGTAAAATTATCTATAATTTGGATGGAGAATAAATGGACATCCAATAAACTTGCAGATTTTCAGGACTTTCTACCGATCAAACCCGAATTTAACAGAAAATTTAATATGTAAGAGCCAACAAAATCACATTTAAGGAGCTCAACATGGACAAACTGTTTGAACGTGGACAAATTGTTTATGTTTTTCTTTACAAGGGAAATGTATACTATATGTTTAAGATTCACATCAACAATAGGGTAGCTCAAAAGAAAGATTGGCCAAGTTAAGATAAAAATAGTAATCATGTCATACAAATGAGGTGCAGAGGAGGAAGACACAGAGGCATTAGAGGGGTGAGGGGGACTCATAATTCTGAAAACCTACTCACAGGAGGAATGGGTTCAAGAGGCAACACTACATATCTACAATGAAGAGTATAGCACCTTCAAAACCTATAAAGTAATAAGGGGGGAAGGGATGGGTGGATGGGGAAGCAAAGAGTGAAGGAAGAAGACAAGGAAGGGATCTGTGGAAGGAAGTTAAATAATAGCAAGACAAGTTATGGAGCCAAATTTAATTAAAAAGTCAACAGGGATAGGAAAGGTGTGTGTGTGTGTGTGTGTGTGTGTGTGTGTGTGTGTGTGTGTAAGTGGGGTGTGTGTGTGTCTAGGTATGTGTATATTTATGTATATACCTACATATGTATAAATAAATATATCTTTTCTTAACTGTAGCTTGGAGTGGGAAAGATGAAAGGAGGAAAAAGAACAAAGTAAATAAAGTATGCAGCAGAGAACCAAAGAACAATTTACAAAGAACTAAAGAAAAAATTGATGATCATGAATATAATTTCTTCTACTAATATATCTACCTTCCTGAACTGGTAATTTGTTGTTATATATCTGAATCCTCCCTGATGTTCTGCTGGGCAGATGACAATGTTCTCTTTTGTTTTATTTTATTTTGTTTTGTATTCCTTTTTTGTTTCTTTTTTTTTCTTACTCTATTTTTTTCAAATAAAATAAATTTTAAAGTAAGTAAATAAATAAATGAAGTTCACTCAGTTACCTAATTCTTCTTTGGTCCAAGTCAGACAGATTAAAATTCTTAAGACTCCTAATCCCAGAAGGGTCTTTGTGACAACAGATTCCAGGACAAGGCTGCTGATCTAAACAAAAAATAGTAATCAGTGAGAAATGCTAACAACTCAAGGAAATTAGGACCTGATGCCCCGCTCAAAAGTTTCCAAAGACATATTCCTCCTGATAAGCCTGGGAAAATATCTCCCATTTTATAAAGACAAAGACCTCCACAATCAACCCAGGTAATACGAGTCAAAGGTACCACTTGCATATGTTTACTGGACAAAAGAAGGCACAGACAGTGGATTTGTTGGGACTTTTACAGTGCCTGGCATGCTGTCAGAGGAGAGAACTGTAAAAAGAAATGAGAATTTTGGAGTAAAGATCTAAAGAGAGAATTAGTAGCTTAATACAAGAGATACAAACCTTGTCCAAGAAACCAGCAAAGATGGCTGAAAAATTTTAAATACTAAGAAGTCAAAAATAAAGTTAACACAATATTTAGCAACTACTATCATAAAGGAGGAGAACGTACGAGTAAAATCTTCCAAAAGGAAAATGATACAGAATTGCAATCAAGAACAACTATTCTACGAACTAAATATAATTCAATATTGAGGGGAAAGTAGATCTTTTCCGAAAGAGAGGACTTTTACATAATCCTGATGAAAAGGCTGAAGCTGAGTATTTGCACTGAAAACCAGACAAGAAACCTGCGGTACCCATAAGCTATCTTTGTGGCAACAACCTCCTTTTCCCCCCAATTAACCCTGTATCTCTCAGGTTCATGATTCAGGAGGCTTATGCTAATAAAGATCTATTGGAAACCATTCTTTAGAAACAACGGCATAGGGAACACAGTATGGATTTAGGCATTCCGTTAATTTTCACCCTCAGATATCCTTTATTTTGGAAGGTCTTCCTATAAGTAGACTCTTCTACTTCCTCCCACCCCAAGCAAAGGGATAAAGACTCCAAGGTTGATACAAGAAAGGGTTGCTGCTACTAATAATTACTCCTTAGTAGGCATGAAGGGGCCAGGGAAAAAGCTAACTCTTGCCACTCTTATCACCTATTGGGTTGAGAAGCCAAGAGAGTCGAGTTGTGTTCCCTTCTCTTGGGACATTCAGTAACAGTGGCCCACATATTCAGCATGGAGGCTTGCCTAATGTTTTCCTTATTTTCACTTATTTTGTTAATAATGTGACTAATCCCAAACTAAAGAAACCGAGCCATACACATATATTACTGATATTATATTATATTATTATGATAACCATGCAGTTGTTTATCCAAGAGATCATAAAAAAAAGGAACAGATAACATAGTATTCATTTATTTAAAAGAAATGAAGATTTAAAGCCAATTAAGGAGCTTCCCCAGTGTATGTGTGGGCAATTTTAGCTTCCTAAAGATCATTACCACCCGAGTTATGAGGATCATAGACTTGGAGATGTTTGGAAGTCCTGAAGTTGAATCTGGTTAAGAGAATGTCTGAAATAACAGTCAGTGTAATACCTTGCTTCCAGCATACAACAGAGATCAAATGAGGGGTGAGAAGTAAGTCTCTGTGGAAGGAAAAAAGAAAGTATCAGAAATCAGACCCCACCATTGGCTGATTTGTGTTATAAGACTGTAGCATCAAATTCAAATAAAAATGAGGGTCCTTAACTTATACATAAGAATCCCTACTGGCTAAATATTGACTTAGAATATTAACATTATCTACACCTCTTGTATTTTTATTAATTAATATATTTTATTAATTGATAAATATATTTTATTAAATATTCTCAATTGCATTTTAATCTAGTTGGGTTGAAGTCAGGAATGCTAAAAAGAGCGATAGGGTTAATCTTTCATCTCCAATGCTGTACCTACTACCATGGGCTTTGTGTCTCCCTCTTCTGAGCTCCCATAATATTTGGCTTTTTTCTGATTAACAACTATTCTCCTCGGTATTCTCTATGCCCATGAGCACATATTTATGTTTGGGAGGAGAACTGTCCCTATGATGCCATTGGCACTGGAAATTCACTGGGTTTTTTTTTAAATCTCTCAATGATAAAAGTAAGCTCCTGCTCCAGAGTTTATGGAATTAAAGAATAATGGATACAGAGGTTCATCCTTTTGCCAGCCCCATGTAGTCAGTAGGAAAAGGTTATGGCTTGAATCCATATCTTCCTGACTTCCAGACCGGTTTATCCACCTGCCAAACTGCTTCTTCCATCTCCTTCTCTAAAGGGGCTTGGAAGACTCCCCCAACAGACTCTAGGCAGACAGTCCAAGTGCCACAGAGCCATTCACTCAGCCTTTTGCCGTGGGTCTGGTACAATCATTCTGACAATGAGTCCCCACTCACCTCATTTCTTGAGCTACTTTCAGAAGTTCGAACAGGTTCCTCCCTAGTAGGTGGCATGAGACCAAATCCCAGTCGGTCAGTCTGCTAACACTCTGTTCGGTCTTTTGAGGACTGTTCTTTTGGTTTGACACAGGAGTTGATTTGGGAGGAGAGACATGAACATTCCGAATACGTCTTCTCCTAGAAATGGGAAAAAATCTTGTCCAAGTTCATGCAATGAATGTAAACCAAGCAGATACTAAATGCCAGATTCCAGGGATAAATTCAAAAGCAGCAAAACAATATCCCCTGCTGTCAGTTAACAAACATGTATTAATGCTTATTATGCTCTAAACATGATAACAAGCACTGGGGCACAAAGAAAGGCAAAAGATACTTTTTTAGAACTGGCATCTAATGAAAGAAATCATAATCAATAATCATTTATTATAATAATAAATAATTATTTCCAAATTATAATGATACATATAAATATATTATATTTATTTTGTTATAATTATATTACATATATTATATAATATACATTATATTATATGTAATATAATATAATTATTTATGAAATTTATTTATATATAAATAAATATTTATATAATAAAATCATCATTAATTAAATACCTACTGCATGCAGCTAAGCATTGGGGATACAAAAAGAAACAAAAGCAATCCCTCCCTTCGAGGAACTCAATCTAATGGGAAGACCACAGGCAAACAATAAAAAGAATAAATTGGAGATCATCTGAGAGGGATTAAAGAGATTAATTTCAGAGCATTGTGAAAAGTTGCTCCAGAAAGTGAGACTTCAACTAAGACTTGAAAGAATCTAAGAAGATAACTATGAGGAAGAAGAATTTTCCAAGCATGGGAAGTAAGGAGATGGAGAATGGAGAGCCAGAATAGCAAAGGGGCCATTGTCACTGGATTACAGAATATGTAGAAGGAAAGAAGCTATAAGACTATTGGTGTAGGAATTGACAGGTTAAATAGGGTGCTGAATGACAATTGTGGTCAGACCTGCATTCAGGAAAATCACCTTGACAGTTGTATGGAAGAGGGACTAGAGTAGGGAGAGAGTTGAAGCAGCAGTACCATCCATAGGGTATTACCATACTCCGCTTTGGGATGACAAGGGAATATATGAGGATGGTTTCAGTATCAGAGGAGAGAGGGGACTTATACTAGAAGAATTTACAGGACTTGACAACTAATTTGAAATTTGTGTGGGAATGAGAAAGAAGGATGAGTTGAGGATGATTCTCTGCTGTCAATCCCGCCTTTTGTTGAAGATTGATAGAAATATAAACTAATAAGCAAGAGGAAAGCTAAGCCAAGATGACTTGGAATGGACAGACTAATTGGATATGAACTGGTACAGTAATAGAAATCCTATATTTACTCACCTAGGCAGTATGCACGTCAAAGAAAACACAAGTGGCGGCCAAGGACCATTTGTATTCCACGGATTATAGAGGAGAGTACTGTCATATCTAGTATAAGTTTCATAAACCTAAAGGCCAGAGAGATACTATTTAGAAGAAGATGCTCAGTTTTATTTCCTGTACCCTTAATCCCATGTCCACATGTCAATTCCCAGATTTGCTCCTTCAATCATACCCCTTCCTTCTCTATTTTGTGATCTTCCTTTAATCAACTGGCTCCTTCTCTATTGCCTACTTTTTAGTGCCAATATTCCCTCCAGTCTTAAAAAGCTTTCACTCAATCCTAGTATTCCTTTCAAGACAAAAGTTTCTATTTTTTTTTTTTTTTTACCTTTTACAGCTAACTTCAGAGAATATACATCGTCCTTCATTCCTACATACTTCAGCCCTCTTGATTTCTTGCAATCTGACTTCTAGATCTACCACCCAAATGAAATTAGTCTTTTCAGGAATATCAGTGACGCATTATTTACCAAGACTACTGACCCCCTCTCAGTAATTCATTTAACCTGATTACATTTGACACTATTGATCACTTTCTCTAAGGAATTAATTCTTCCTAGCTCCTCGTGGGGCTACATGGTCCTTCTCCTAATTCATCATGAGTTTTTAGTCTTCATTTTCAGATCATCCTTCTGCATTCTTTCCCTCTCTTTTCCTTCCCTCTATGTCAGCTCCCATGAGTTCAATTTTCAACAGTTAAGTGATTCCACAAATGGAAATTCAGACTTCTTGTCTCTCCTGACCTCTGAACTAGCTCGTCTAACCATCTCCACCCAAATGTCCCATCAAACTCAAAAAGGTCATTAAATCCCCCTTTGAACTATCCCTTCAGTAATCCCCAGTTCCACTAAGAAAATCATAATCATCCTAGTAATTCAGAAAGACCACCTCAATTTTTCTTTATTCACTTTCCCAACATGACCAATTGGTTTGTGTTTAGTAAACATAAGACTTTTAGGTAAATCAGAGGCTATCAGAAATCACAAATATCTCACTTGAGCTCTTTATAATGGAAAATTTTCCAATTTGAATGCTTTTAAGATATTTCCTCAGGGACTAATAACAAGCTGAGCTATCTCCCATATCTCATTTGACAGGTTCAGTACCAATCAGGGAGTGGACCTCATTCAAGAACAACAGATATACCTGGGATAGTCCTAAACATAAAGATCACCAGAGTTCAAATAAGCTTTCCTAGAAGACCTGTCACATAAGTAGAGAATCTATAATATGTTGAGACTGAATTTTCAAATGTAGCTGGAAAAGATAGTGAGTTTGCCTAAACCGAGATCCTAAAACCCAAAGAAAACCACCTTAGTCTGATATTAAAAGCCAGTGAACATTTAAGTAAGAAGGAACCTCTCCTGAGAATGGTGATCAAGGATAAGACACTGTCTCTTTATCTCCTATTTTGATTGTGCCCCCCCCACCCAAGCCTTAATAATCATAATACTTAGTAGAAAATTGAATTTATTTTCCATTTGGATATGTGTGTTATAGGGTAACAGATAGGTCCAATAAAGACTTGGATAGATTCAATATATGACTACTACCGCGATCATCTCTTACCATTTTCCTGATCCCACAGTGTACCACAAGGTACTGTAGCTCATAATGATTCTCTAGAACTTGAGTAACAGGACAGTAAAACCCAAGAAACAACTCGTGAGATGCCACAAATGTACCATCACCAAACAGGTCTTTCTTCACAAAAACCCAGAGCACATATTGACTACATGTCGTTTCCACTGTGGAAAAACAAATGACAAATTAGAATTTAGTTTTTAATCACAGTGAAAACTGTCAACAGAATTTTACTGTCTTGGTCTCTGTGAATAGCTGGAGCCACACAAAGCAGGGCCAAGAAGCAGGTTTTAGAGATCAAGTAGTAGAATGAGGAAAACTGGAAGTTCCCCTGGGCAGGAGACCTGTTGAAGGAAAGGTAGAAATTTAAGCGAGAAGGAAAGGGGAAGACAAAATACAGTACAATTATTTTCAGGGCCCGAGTAAAGTTTCCTATGACAAGCAGGATAACATGGGTGTTCCCCCATCCTGTTGGATCAATTCTGAAGTAATTGTTTCAAATCTTGGGAGGTTGTTACTTAGTGGGAGACAGAACTAGAATAGGTTTTTTAAATCACTTCCCTTCACACAGACAGGAGATCACTGTCAAGAACTTGATCATTTTAAGCCTCATTGTAAGGCTCTGATTTCCAAGCCAGAAGAAGCAGCTCAGAGAAATCTAGATTATTAGTTTATTCATTAAACATGTCATCTTGATAATTATGAAAATCATAATCATTTTCCACATCCCCCAGAGGAAATAAAGTTAGAACAGCACCATTTGATTGGATAGAGGAAAGAAAAAAGCAGGAGAAATCAAAGACATTAATAGACTTCAATGATAGATTAAACTGAAAAGAGGATCAGAGAGAGGGGAGGATTTATTAAGTGCCTACTGTGTGCCAGGCACTAAACTAAGTAATTTACTACTATCTCATTTGATCCTCACAACTCTGGGAGGAAGATGACATTATCAACCACATTTAACATTTGGGGAAACTGAGGCAGAGAGCAGCAAGTGACTTGCCAAGAATCACATAGCTAAGTAAACATTGAAGGCTGGATTCAAACTCAGATTGTCCCGACTTCAGTGCTAGAGCATTATTCGTTGTGCCTCCTTACTTCGTTGTTGTCCTTCCTTCTTGGAGAGGATTCAGAACACATCACTGTTGGGATCACTGACTAATTAGATAAATATGAGCTCAGAAAGCTCTACCACAGGTCAGACACATTAGGAACATTTGACCCCCTTACTATTTCTGGGAAGGAAGAAAAGGTAGAATGAGTGAGGACTCCATGGAATTACGAGATTGTTGAAGAATCAGAAGCTATTCTGGAACAAAATTCATTGTAGCAGCAGAAAAAGAGAAATATAAAGGGCTTGATTTCAGACAAGAGGAAGAAGCCAGTCATGAGGAAGGATCCTGCTACCAACTGCAAATAAAAAACTTGAATTTGTCCAGGAAGACATTGAGACCGAGAGGATTCATATCGGAGATTCAGCCACTGTGGAGTAAAATGGAAACCATGGGAATGGGAGATTCTCATAAAAACAGAGTGAAAATCAAAATGAGAGATGTTTAGAGAGGAAGCATCTTCAGTGAAGAGGCAGAACCAGGAAGAACAACAAACGATGTCCTACAACAAATACTGTAAGCCACAAGTCTCTCATTAGCCAAAAACAGAAAACAAGGAAAATAGCAACTTCAGCTCAGAAGAGCTAACTCTCTCTACAAGCCTAAGAAAATTGAGCATGAGACAACTAACAGTTCAACAAGGAATAAGATATTCGAGATAATAATAGTCACTGATATCTATTTTAAAGCTGCAAAGCACTTTTCAAATGTTAAATCATATTTGGAGATAAATGATAAAAATACCCGATTTTTCTTGGGCCCAAACCAGACAGAAAAGGAGGCACAGGATTCCTAGGGCCAGAAAGGCTTTCATTGTACTCAAGCCTAGAGCAAGGCTGCTGACCTCAACCTAAAAACAAGCAAGCTAGAAGACCCAAGCACTCAGGTGATTTTATATAACATCCCACTCAGGTGTTTGCAATGATCTATTCTTTCTAGGTGTTCAGGGAAATTTTCAACTAGAATTCCACAATTAGCAGGGCATTATTTTATTCATTCCCTAGTCATTTTTTTAAATCTCCTTTCCCACAAATACCATTTTAACCCCTGACTATCCCATTTGTTGGTTTCTGTATGAAATATGTCACCTTGGTCAAATTCTTTTTTTCTTAATGAGGATCAAGTTATTCTGATGCTTTTTGCTTTGTGGTATGTTTAATATCTGGTTCTGCTAAATTCCCTTCCTTCTTTTTTTTTTTTTTTTTTTTTACTATATTTCCTGGAATCTACTCACCTTTTGTTCCTTCAGTTGATTTTTTTCAACTGTATCAATCACTCCTTTGGTAATTAGATTGATGTGATATTAAATAGGTAAATTAAATTAAATAATACTGTCCTTTGTGTTGTATCGCCTCAACCTACCCATGAATAATTAATATTGTCCACGCTTTTAGAGGTTTGCACATCATTTTTAATAATTTCTTTGTTTTGACTTTTTCTTTTATAATGATGATTTGGTTTTTTTGCTTCTGAAAAAATAAAATTAGCTGATGATATTTTAAAATCTAGTTTTATTTGTTAATTAAAAGTTTGGGGATTTTAATTTGATTAACCTATTCTTTATTTTCAGAATATGGGTTGGATCAAGTTTAGAAACAGGATTAGGATCTATTCTGGCATTTAATTGGTATTTTTAATTTGTTGAGTTTTTAGTTTTAAAAAAAAATACATGCTCCATTATTTGATCTGTTCTTTCTTTTTTATATATAAAAGTGATTAGAGATATGATTTACCATAATAATTACTTTGAATGGATCCTCAAAATGTTGCTATGCTTATTTTTGTCATTTTCATTAATAAAAATATCAATGGTTTATATGATTTGCCCTTTGAAGGGCCAGTTCTTCAGGATTACCTTTTTAATCTATTATTTTGTACTCCTATCTTCAATGATCTTTAACTGAGTATCATTTTTATTACATTGCCATCAATAAATAGCACTCTGTTTTCATCACTCTCTCATCCCATCTGTCTCTTCTTCTTGACAATACAGCTACAAGAAGAGTTGAGCCAATATGATGGAGCAAAAAAGGAGTGGACAGCTTTCAAAGATTTGGTATACAGTATTGCATTTACTCAGTGGGATCAGAACATTCACAAACATCAAGAATGGTTTGATGAAAATATGGAGAAATTCAGAAGCTGCTAAATGAAAAATAAGAACTCCACAAGAACTCCAGAGGGTTTAACAGCAGGATGGTTTGTCTGTCTTTAAGAGGGCAGCATTCAACTCCATCAAAAGTAAAGTACAAGCAAAGCTTAGAAAGATTCAGGATTCGTGGCTCAGCAACAAGGCTGATGAAATTCAGTTTTACACTGACAGCAACAACCCAAAGAACTTTTATAAGGTCTTCATCTCATCTTCTCAGTGATTAATGATAAGACATGATTCTGGATAGAAGGGCTGAGTATTTCCATGGTTTCTCATGGATCATCACCAAAGCCATTAACCAGACATCTCAGGTTAAAATCAATCCCACTCTAGCTAAACTTCCAACCAAAGAAGGGGTTTTGAATGCCATTAGGCTCCTTGCCTGTGGCAAAACCTTTCAACTGAGATTTGCTCAGTGTTTGGGAGGCTCCAAAGGAAAGAATGGGAGAGAAGTATTAGACTCCAAGATGGAGGTCTACAGAGCCATTCTACTGATCTCATCGTTGTATACTGGATAGATTACCAGTTTCATCCAGAAAAGTGAATCACTTCCATTTAAATTGTTTGAGAAAGGTCCTGAAGATCATTGGACAGGAGAAAGTACCAGATATGGGTTTATTCTCAAACTAAAATGCCAATTTTATTTGAGAGAGCATGACTCCAGTGGGCTGGCCACGTTGTTTAAGTGTCAAACATATGCTTACTTAAGTGTGTTTTATGGAGAACTCACCCAAGGCAAGCACTGACACGGTGGTCAGAAGCAGCAATACAAGAACACTCTCAAGAGCCCTTTGAAGAACTTTGGAATTGATTGTGTAGCATTGATTGTGGCACAAGGACTACCCAAAAGTCATCATTTTCTCCATCTCCATCTCCATCTCCATTCCCTTAATTTGCTTTTTATTGCTAGATTGAGCATTTATTGTGTTACTAGGATGTATTTCCCATTTATCCTGCATGTAGTTTTTCTGTATGTTTGCTTGCTTATTATCTCTTATTAGATTGCGAGATCCTTAAGGGCACATCTTTTTTTATTTCTTTTCTTTGTATCCCCAGAGATTAGCACATAATAAGCACTAATGGATGCTTCTTGACTAAATGTTGATAATCCAATTAGATTTTACTGCCTTTATGTTAAGGGTCCTTAAGGAAATATAATATGTATGGCAATATGGTTATCAAGTGGATTTTTGTTTTGCCTGTTTTGAGTTATCCCATATTGTGATTTTTTTTTGTATACATGTCACATAAAACTTAGGTATATGAATGCCATTTTGTTCCTATTTAATAATCATCAGAGATCCATAAGGATGTAGCTGAGGCAGACATCAGACGATGGGAGGCAATAATGTTGGGGTCTAGTTACGTGAAGAATTCACAATGGCCATTCTCTTTGGCAAAGGGCAGGTTTATTTAGGGAAGATGTTATGGACAAAATGAAGTGATACGATAGACACCAGGGATGATAAATATGAAATAGAGTCAATGAGCATATAAAGACAAGTTCCTCAGGGGAACCCACATTTAGCCAGTCGCAAGGGAATACTCTATGAGGTTGGGCCGTGCCCTTAGCTGGCAGCCTAAATCCTGAGAGGTATTTAGTACCCTAAAGGAGTTAATTATAAGGATAAAGGGGAGGTGAGAAGCATAGTGAAATTAGGGGAGATACCACATGGCAATGGGATGGGGGTTAAAGAGAAAGACATCATGGGCCAGAGTGCTTGGCAGATTGACCCAAAGGAAGGCAGTAGTAAAGACATGAACCTAAGTTGTTTTATAGGGAAATTTTAGCCTCAGGGACCTGACATAATTGGATTTTTGACTGGATTATCTTCAGAGGGTAGGACCAAAGAACTTCTCTCCAAGTCTTCTCCCTACCTACCCTAGAGAACAATTTAATTTTTATCAATACTTCAGTTTCTGTCTTACACCTACCATTCAGAATCGCATACTATTTAAATTTTCAAAAATTCATTTGAAGTCCTAAATTTCTTTTTTATTTGTTATGGTATAAAAAGAAAATATACAAATTCCCTAATATGATAGTTTCATTTATCTGTTTTTCCTCCAAACCAATTGGCTTTTCCTTTAAGCACCTGGATGCCATCTCATTAGGCACATATATAGTAAGCAATTCTATAAATTTTGTAGCTATGGTGCCTTTGAGCACAATTATTCTTGCCTATCTCCTTTTATTTCTCTTTACTGTAGCTTTTTCTGATATTATTTACTACCCTACTAAACTATACCACTCAAGTGCTTACCTTATTAGATAACTTTGTGTAACAAAATGAAACTTAGAACAAAATGGTATCAGATCAAGACAAATCTTTTGCTTCCATCATTCCTGCATTGAACTCCTTCTCAAACTCTAGCTTTCTATTTAAACTCTGCACAAGGGCCACATCTTACATAAGGTCTTACTGATCATACAGCCTTCTTCACCCATCAGAATTACTTTCTGAATCGTCTCCCCACACAAACCCAAATAAAATGCAAATTTCTTGAGAAATTAATTGCTTTTTTTATTCTTCAAATTAACTAGGGGTTACACCATTTAAATTTAAATGGAAATATGGTGAACAAAGGATTCTTCCTAAAAAAGCATTCTTCCTGGTGACTACATTTAAGAGCTCTTGAAGGATAAAAGAAAGGAAAAGTAAGCTAGAAGGGCAATACTGAAAAGCTATAATGTTGGGGAAAGGAAGGAATTTGAACTTAGGACAGAAGACAACATAGAATCTGAACAGCAAAAGAATATGGCCAAAAGACAGAATGAGCAACTTTTTTATATTGTTTAATGAAGTCAGCCAATCATTTGTTTATTAAAGAAAGTACTAAAGTTTCAGGTCCACTTTCCCTAAAATGAAATCCAATCTATCTTCTACAAAAGTTAGAGCTACACAATAGTTCAGCTCAAAAGTAAATCTTCCACTCTCTAGAGGGCCACAAATAATGCCCACTTTAAGCAAGTGATAATAGGATTGTGGAAGAATAATATTCTTAGCTCTTATAATAGTAAGATAGACCAGTCAAAAGGTCCATAAAACAAAGCCCACTTTCATTCCTCCCTTTTAAGCTTCTGCCACTCTGAAGAAGCATAGGGAAAAAAAATAGCCAAATCAAGCACAAGGAGAGAACTATACACAGAATACTTATGATTTAATGGTGAATACTAATGAAAATTCAGTGGGATTCATGGGATCCTTTTTATTTCCCTAGCATTTCTAACTTTCTTTCTTATACTACAGTTAACTGAAGTAGACACTGCTCCTAAATAAATATAATTAGTAAAAACAAAAATGAAGTTTGTCACGTCTTTCCTAAAGATACAGGAAATCTGTTATATTTATGAGCTGTTGGCCATACCAGGGACTCCATTCTTCATATACATCCCACTATTCTTTGGGACTAAAGACTATAAAAGGAAAAAATGAGAATCATTCCTTTGCAGCAGAGCCACAGGACAAACAGCAAAGACACAGTTAGATCATCTAGATGTTCCCTTCAAGTCCTTGATAGACAGATTCCTTCAGCAGAAGAAGTCAAGATTCCCAGCCTGGGAACAGAGTCATTGTTACTGATGGCTGCTGCTTCCACAGCTCACTAAGCACAAGGCAGAAGCCAGTATACTATTAGGGCATGTTGGGAGCCAGGAAAGCAGCTCTTTATTCCCTTTTCCAATGGTAAAAAAGTAAAAGCAGCGTGTATTTTTATCAAATATTTCCATGCTTTTATTTATTAGCACAAATTAGAATTATTAGTAACAGATTAAAAATGAGACATGAACATTAAAATTTAAAACCTACACAGTCCCCTTCTGTACAGGAATTATAAAATAAGGGCAATGCTAGGGAGATTTATTCCTTAAAAAAAAAATTTTTAAGGACAAAAAGCTCAGCAGGGAGAGCTTGGGCAATGCCAGTTTCTGAAGTTCAGAACCAGAGTTGTGAGGCTCACAAAGTTGACTGTCCTTGGCTGCCCCTTCAGTAGTCTCTCAAGATGCAAGCAGTCCAATATCTCCATGGAAAAGGTGGCAAACTGGAGAGCTCTGAGTCAAGGCGGAGCAGGATTCCACGGGGCTATGCAAGGGAATGGGAGTAAGAAACAGATTCTGCCATTGACAGATTTAATGAAGCAAGAGAACAGGATTATTTTCCCCTACTTTAATCCCAAAAGTAGAAAAGTCTCTCCCATCCCCATCCATGTGTGCTTCTGGCCCCCAACTCTCTACCATAGGATTAACCTTCTCTTCTTGTTACTTCTTCACTGGCAGGCAACTATTCTACATGGTATTCCTTATATCTATATAAATATAGATATAGATTTTTTCTTGCCTTAAGGTTGAGTATATAGCCATATACTCAACTATAGGGAATACCTATATAAAAAAGCTCCTTCTAACCCACATAAATTAGTACTTGCTACCCAACTTACAGAGGAAGTTGTTTAGAAACTTAAGATAGATGACCTAACCCAGGATTATAGAACCAACTAGCATCAGGACAAGATATGAACCCAGCTGTCCCTAGCTTCAAAACCAATTCTATCTAGTATTGTAATCTGTTTCTTGTCTCCCCTACCCTGAACAAGCTTGGGGAAAAAAAAAATATTCCTAAAGCTACAGAGTTGTCTACAAGGACCCACTGGCCCAGGGTCTCCTGGAGAGGTTAACATCCTTACCAAGATTCATTCTGTCGTGCTAAAAGGTCTTCGTTCCGTTTTTTCATCATTGCCTGGTATTCCGGACTCCATTGGGGGGGGCCCAAAGAAGGCCACATTTTCACGGCACCTCTTCTTTTGCTTTGTGGTAGAATGGTTTCATCTTCCTCTGAATCAGAGAACTGTAGTCCCCTAGAAATAGGAAAACGGGTTCCTCCAAGATTATGATCAACCCATAAAGATATATTAAGTGCCTATTATAACCATTCTACAGATAAAAAACAAAGAAACAAAACCATTTCTGACTTCAATCGTCTTGTTTGACCACCTGAACCACACCCATGTAAAAATGCTCACCTAAAAATATATAAAAGATTGTTTTGGAAGATGTTGAATAAAGATTCCTATGGAATTAGGAATTGAGCAGAAATGTGAAGGAAATTAAAGCTTAGAAAGAATATAGTCAAAGGAAGTACAATGCAGTGGGAGAACCAGCGAGAATTTCTGTTCTTGGTGCAGAGTGAAATAAGCATAATCAGGAAAACATTGTACACAGCAAAAGAAGAATTGTGCTGTGATCAAGTACTACAGACTTGGTTCCAAGTGGTTTAGTGATCCAAGCCAATCCCAATAAACTTGGGATAGAAAATGCTATCCACATCCAGAGGGAGAACTATGGAGACTCAATGTTAATTAATACATGCTATGTTCATTTCTTCCCCCTTTTTCTCCTTCTCATTGTTTTTCCCCTTTTGTTCTGATTTTTCCCTCTCCCCATGCGATTCAAAAGGAGAAATAAAAAGAGAATTTATATAACAAAAAATATTATGTTTTTACATGTAAGAAGAAGGAAGAATTTCTGATCTATTTTGTTGGGGAAAATTGAGTAGGGAAATATTCAAAAATAAGGGCTAGAAAAGTATATTGGGGGCTAAGTTTGGAAGAGTTTTAAATCTCAAAGCATTATTACATTCTTGGGAATATAGTCCCGTTCTATTCCTTGGAAGAATGATTTGCCCCTTAAGCCTTCCTTTCAGTTTTCCCAGCCCTGGAATTTGTCCTCTTACATGAGAAAATTGGATAATGGGTCATCACTTGTTAACTGTGAAAGAGAAGGTCTAAGTATCCAAACATAAATATAAAATATAAAAAGACCCCAGGATAACTTCCCGAAGTAGAAATCAAGTTCTACAAGAACAGGCACTTATTTCAGAGTCCTTTTTATATCTTCATTAGCTAGCAAGAGTACCTTATACACTGGGACTTAATAAATGTTTGCCGAATCATAGAGACTTGATTCTACAAGGGAAATAAACTACTCAATCATGAAGCTAACAATTTTTCTATCCCAAATCTGCCCATTTCCATTTTCAAATCCAGGACCTCTGTGTGATATCTTGCCTTTCCCCTGTTAGTTCTAATATTTAGAGGCAACATCAACTAGTAGGCAAGAGGAAAGCAAAGATGTCTTTTTAATAAGAAGATTAGTTTGACATTAGAGACCTCATCTATGATACTTACTTGAACACTTTGCAGGACAAGGGGAAATCACGTGAACGATGACCAAAAACAGGATATAATGAGATATAATGGAGATCCGTTCTATAAATCACATGCGTTTCCATAGCCTAAAAAAAAAAAAAAAAAACACACACACACACACACACACACACACACACACACACACACACACACACACACACATAGAGGAACCATTTAGATGGCTTTATAAAATGTTATTTCTTGCACCTTTGACTCTCTCTCATCCCAAAGGCACCTGATGTACAACACCCCTTTTCCTCCATAATTTGTCCTCCTCACTCTATGGTTTCCTTTTTGCTCATGTATCAAACAGCCTAAAATTCCCCCAAACCTTAAAATGCTTTCACTTGATTCTAGCATCTCCTTCCAGATATAATTGTCCGTCTCATGCTTTTCACTGTGGTTCTAATTTCTCACTTTTTCCTGCTTTCTCGGCCCCTTGAAGTCTGGCTTTTACCCCATCGCTCATCCAGAGCTACTTTTTCCAATATTACTAAGTGAGGTATTAGTTACCAAATGTACTCACTTCCTCTCAATTCTTCCGGATCACTAACATTTGACCTAATTGACAAAAACAGGGTTTCTTCATGGTACTGTTCTTGTCAGCTTCTCTCCCCACCTAGCTATTCTCACACTGGCTGGGACTTAAATGCTTGTTGAATTGAGTCCCTTCGTTTTACAAGGGAAATAATCTACTCCATCATACAGTTAACAATAGCTTTTTCTTCCCATATCTGCCCATTTATGTTTCCAAATCCAGGATCTCTGATATCTTGCAATCACTTAACCTCAACCCCCCACAAAATCATCCCTGTATGACTACAGGCCAGAACTATAGAAAAGGAAATTCTTTCCCCACCCTTCCTTTTCTGTTATCATACCAGCTCACACGAGGTTGATCTTCAACACAACCGAGTCTTAGTGTCCAAGTTTCTAGTTCTATCTCCTGAATTCTAGACCCACTTCAAGTGCCTTTTCTCCATCTCTACATTAAAATCGTGCCCAATTAATAACCTATCCAGTATATTCCTAACCTTCCCAGAAAGCCGTTCTTCTTCTTAATTCTGTTTCTGTTAAAGTCAGTATCTCCTTTGGAGCATTTGTCCTTTTTTATACCCTCTCTGTTGCCAAGGAATATTGATTCTCTTAGGACATCATCCATCTGTCCCCTCTTCTCCATTCACACAATCTAATCAAGACCCCGATCAGCTATTACAAACTATATTTTTGCCAACTAACCTCAAGTTTCCCCTTTCAAGTCTGTCAAACTGAAATCGATATAATCAATATGGATATAATCAATAGTCTGCCCTCGATGTTACAATGTTCAAGAAGGTTCAACGACTCCTTTTTATTTTCAGATTAAATGCAAGCATTTCCCCCCTCTATTTTAAGAGGGGGAAGTCACACTTTAGTGTAGGTAATAAATAGGGAAGCTATAAGGAGTGATTACTAGACAACTTCAACTTTCATTTAATAGTAGACCTTCCAAATAGAGGTTCTCCCTGAATGATCAATATTCTTAGATTCCCTTTGGCCTTTCATGCCCTAACCATGGCATAAATCAGATTTCCTAATTGGCTTAAATGAGCCAAAAATAAGTCTAGAAGGGATCTCTTGGGGAGACACACACATACACACCCTTGAGATCCGAGTGTGCTCAAAGTACTAACATTCTATTGAGCTACAATCTGAGGCCTACTAAGTTTCAGATGCTGTGCTAGAAGAAGGGAATATAAAGACAAAAGGAAAAAATATTCTCATTTGATTCCACAAAAAAAAAAAAAAAAAAAAAAACCCTCTGATCTCTATTGCCCTACAACTTTCTATTTCTACAGAGATTTAATAAGCAATGTGAACCTGGATGATTTAACTTCTTAGTTGGCTTAGTAATTGATTTGTAAAATATTCATTTGATAGATGCCATGATCATCTCCATTTTAGATATGGAAAAAACTGAGACAGACAGAAGTTCTATCATTTGCCCAGGTTAAGAGCTAGGATCTGGAGCTATATTTAAATTCAGATTTTTCTGACTCCAAGTCAGATACTCTTTCCAGAAGCCCAGGCGGGCATGCACACGTACATATACATACACACACCTCCCAGCCTACCCTTGAAAGGGCATAAACTTGTCAAATTAAAAAAAAAAATCCCTCTTCCTATGGCCACAGAGCTTCTCAATAAATAGCAAGACACTGGCTTTCCATCTCCTTCCCAGATGAACTCTCTGATCTTCATCACAGTATCATTTAGTAGGAAATTCAGTTTATTTTCTTCAATATATTATGGGAAACAGGCATAGAAACAATTGGCAAGGAATAGGCTATCTTCTTACCAGAGCTTGAATCCCGCACTCGGTCACAGAATAAAATAGCTCATATTTATCTGGAAACTCCCCGTTAACTGGACAACCCGAACCAAGCGTTAGTTCTTCAGGTCTCACTAATGTTCCAGATCTAAATAGATTTTTTTTCACTGACACCCGGAACATGAGAAGGGTGCATTCCACAGTCACTGAAGAAAAAAAAAAAAAAAATCAAAGATCCATTTAGATCTTTTATTGAACACTATTCAAATACTTTTTTTTTAGCACCTATTATGGGCTAGAAACTGATTTCTTCTAATCAATAGTTCCAAGAAAAAAAAAAAAAAAACTAAAGCCAAATCAACAGAATTTGGTTTTGCAGAAGAAAGCAAAAAGCAATCAAAGACTGATCAATAATAATGATAGTATCAGATTTCATTTATCTAGTTCTACAAAGCTTGCAATGTGTCCAATCTACAAGATCCCAATTAGTACTACAAATTATGATCGTAACTGCCTTATCAGCATATCCATTTTCTCAGTCAAGCTTAGATTCTATGGAGAAAATAAAACTTTATTCCTTTCTTTATGAAGTATGGAGTTAGACCTTGGGCATATAATATTGAACTGCCTCCTTCTTGGGCATATAATATGTCTTTCTAGGCAACTCCAATTAAACAAGCATTTCTTCAAAACTTTTATAGGCACTAGCAATTTATGAAAAGAAAGGAACAAGGCAGAGATCAACAGCCCCTATTTTCAGAGGGGTCAGAGTCTGGTTGGGAAGATACAACATTCAACCATATAATAGAATCAAAGGAGTGTTTAAATAAAGTATAGAGTCAGGATACAGCCTAGGCCATGTCGGCTATTTAGGAAGCCAGGCAAGGCTGGAAAAGTAGGCATGAGTCAGAATCGGGGTTAGAAAATAACAAGATGAGTAGTTTACACATAATTGGTGGGTAATTAGGATCTGCTTAACATTTTGAGGCTGAAAATTGAGTGATAAAGCAGTATTTCTATGAGGATGAATTTGAAGAAGGAAAAAGTGAAAAGATCCGAGTTAGAAAAATACTAAAACAACTTTGGGTTCTAGTATTGAACACACAGACTGGGCAGAAGGCAATGAGAAGTTAAAGGGGGGAAAAAAAAAATCAGTGTAGTAATTGGATTCTGGTTGACTGATTTAATTAAGTGAGGAGCCCAGAGTTTTACACAAGAATGGTAGGGTTATTAAGAAGACTGGATGGGCTCATTGTAAAGGAGAAGAAAAGTAGAAATCTAAATTGTCTGGCTATAAATAAGTTGTATTGCAGGTAAGAAGACAACCAAAGGGCAAGGTCCAGCTACTAATTAGAAACGATGAACTTGACCTTGAATTAAAGGAAATTTTTGAAAACAGAATTCAGCTGCAGTGACAATACAAGAAGCTGTGAGTATCAAGCGGTTCTCTTAGGGATAGAGCAGGCTACATTCTATGACTAAAGATCTTAACTCCATTTTCAGTCATCTCACATATAAAATCTTAGGTCTTTCTCCCAAAAAGAGGGATTCAACTGAGTGTGAATCACAACATAGCATTTTTACTCTGTCATTTGCTTGCATTTTGTTCTCATTTTTTTCCTTTTTGATCTGATTTTTCTTGTTCAGCATAATTGTATAAATATGTTTGCATATGTTGGACTTAACATATTTTAATATGTTTAACATATTGGATTGTTTGTCATCTAGGAGAGGAGGTGGATGGGAGAGAAAAATTTGGAACACAGTTTTGCAAAGATTAATGTTGAAAAGTTATTCATGCATATATTTTGAAAATAAAAAGCTGTAATAAAAAAATATTTTTTTTAAAAAAAGAGATTCAACATTTACAATTAGGAACCTCAAATGAACAACAAAGAGAATAAGGGACAGAAAGATGTCACAGAATCCCCCTACCCTTTGAAACAGGGAGAAATAGTTAATTGGGTTTTAGCACTTGGGGAAAAAAAAAAATCACCATTACATATTATTACATAATATACATATGCATATATATTTACACAAGTTAAAAGGGCCTAATATGTATACACACACACACACTAATGGGGAAATATCTTTCCTAAACAATCTGCATGAACAAGAGTAGCAAATAAAGGACATTTTTTATCTGACTTAACTACCAATTCTCAAAACTAAAGAGAACAGCTTAAGTTCAGAGTAGGTAATATTTTTAAAAGTAATTTTTTATTTTACTACAACCTACAGAAAGTTGAAATAGATATACACCTAATTACTAACAATTTAACAATGAACCACACGTTTAAGAAAGAGACAATTACGACACAAAATTCATCCATTTTACCTTGTTGATGGTGATCAGCCCAAATCAAGCAAGCTAAAAGGCACAGCACTCCTAATTCCAAAAAGGCTTTCATTGTATCAAATCTCAGAGTAAAGCTACTGACCTAAACAAAAAATGGAAAGTTGAGGAGAGTACTCATGGTCCATGTGATTTTATACTTGATTATCCCACTCAGGTGTCTCCAATGATCTCCCTCCATTGACTCAAAGAAATCTCTACTACCTCAAGAACAGAGACCTTACGCATAAAATCAGGTGTTTAGCATTAAAGGGCCTAATAACTCTTTCTTCCTATTTCAAAGAGTAGGAAACTCTGTGACATCTTTCTGTCCCCTATTCTCTCTGTTGTTCATATGAGGTTCCTAATTGTGAATTCTGAATCTCTTTTTTGAGGAGACCTAAGATTTTACACGTGAGATGACTGAAAATAATGGGATTAAGATAATTGGTTACAGAAACTAACAATAGAGATGTTCTGATGTTTACCATCAATTATGAACTATCCTTGTCAGGAAAAAGAATAATTCAGTGTAGATTACATGGAGATTGATCTGTGACCAATAGCACTCCTTACCTCAATAGAACAGTGACCCAGGATGCAGATGTTGGCTAAATGGAGTATTCCTACTGGATGTATCAGGGAACAATACCCTTGGATACTGTTGGAAACTTGACTTTGAGCGTAGAGAATTCAATCTGTTTCTTAGATCACAGTTGGAAGTGATTAAGAAGAGCCAGGCCTAGAATTTTGGCTCCTGATAGTCATTCTTGGATCCTTTTCTTTCATTATGGAGTTGTAGGAGGACGACAAAGTAAGGATGGACATGAAGCTTGTATCTCTGGTAAAGAAACAGAGGGGACTAAAATATAAATAAGGCCTGTACCTCTGATAAAGCTAAGGACTTACTTGAAAACTTCACAACCAGTCAACATTGTTGAAACCCAAGGGGAAACCAAAGGAAGCACTTGGAATTTTTTCCAAGCAGTTCCAGGACTAAATTTCACAGGAGAGGGGCTTGATATCGACCCTTTATGAAGACAGACATCATCGTGGTTTTAGCTTTTTCTATTCCATATCCATGCAAAGTTTTATCCTACTCAAGTAGCTAAACCGACAAAAGTATGGGATTAGTGGCGCAGCCTATTTGGACTAATAATTGAAATATTAACTATTCTGTCTTATCCAAAAGGCTGTAAAACACTCCAAATAGCTCTACATTGTCTAATATCCCCTCCCCTGTCAGGATTTAGTGGATAAAACTGTTCTGTATTAATTTAAAGTATTCAAACTTTATTTGAACTCTGAATTCAGAGTTTGTGGCCTAGAAATGGTAATTATATAATGACTGATATCAGAAGCCCCTAAGTTAATTACCTGATGGGCAAAAAATCCATGCTATTCTTATCCTCATGCACTCTCAGGACATTGTCTATGCCTTTCAGGGAAAGAGAAAAATTTAATCAAGATTCTGTAATTTACTTATTTGTTGACTTTATCTTTTTTAAGACATACTCAATATTGGTATATTCTTTTCTGCTTTGATAACAACTTTTTTACCTAAAGACTTCTTTAGCTATATCTTAGACATTGTGGCACATTGTTTCATCATTATCATTTTTCTTTCATATAATAATTATTTCCATGATTTGGTGACCCCCTCATCATCTAGGATTTTATTAAGTGTCTTGAGGGCCTATGCCTTTTGTATTTTCTGAACTGATTATAATTTTTTTATTATAGCTTTTTATTTACAAGATATATGCATGGGTAATTTTTCAGCATTGACAATTGCAAGACCTTTTGTTCCAACTTTTCCCCTCCTTCCCCCCAGCCCCCTCTCCCAGATGGCAAATTGACCAATACATGTTAAATATGTTGAAGTATAAGTTAAATATAATATAAGTATACATGTCCAAACAGTTATTTTGCTGGACAAAAAGAATCAGACTCTGAAATATTGTACAATTAGCCTGTGAAAGAAATCAAAAATGCAGGCGGACAAAAAGAGAGGGATTGGGAATTCTATGTAGTGGTTCATAGTCATCTCCCAGAGTTCTTTCCCTGGGTGTATTTGGTTCAGTTCATTCCTGCTCCATTGGAACTGATTTGGTTCATCTCATTGTTGAAGATGGCTACGTCTATCAGAATTGATCATCATATAGTATTGTTGTTGAAGTATATAATGATCTCCTGGTCCTGCTCGTTTCACTCAGCATCAGTTCATGTAAATCTCTCCAGGACTTTCTGAAATCCTCCTGCTGGTCATTTCTTACCAAACAATAATATTCCATAACATTCATATACCACAATTTATTCAGCCATTCTCCAATTGATGGGCATCCATTCAGTTTCCAGTTTCTGGCCACTACAAAGAAGGCTGCCACAAACGTTCTTGCACATACAGGTCCCTTTCCCTTCTTTAGCATCTCTTTGGGGTATAAGCCCAGTAGAAACACTGCTGGATCAAAGGGTATGCACAGTTTGATAACTTTTTGAGCATAGTTCCAAATTCCTCTCCAGAATGGCTGGATGCGTTCACAGTTCCACCAACAATGTATCAGTGTCCTAGTTTCCCCACATCCCCTCCAACATTCCGCATTATCTTTCCCTATCATTCTAGCCAATCTGACAGGTGTGTAGTGGTATCTCAGAGTTCTCTTAATTTGCACTTTTCTGATTAATAATGACTTAGAGCATCTTTTCATATGGCTAGAAATAGTTTTAATTTCTTTGTCTGAGAATTGTCTGTTCATATCCTTTGACCATTTATCAATTGGAGAATGGCTTGATTTCTTATAAATTAGAGTCAATTCTCTATATATTTTGGAAATAAGGCCTTTATCAGAACCTTTGACTGTAAAAATTTTTTCCCAGTTTATTGCTTCCCTTCTAATCTTGTCTGCATTTGTTTTGTTTGTACAAAAACTTTTCAATTTGATATAATCAAAATTTTCTATTTTGTGATCAGTAATGATCTCTAGTTCTTCTTTGGTCATAAATTCCTTCCTCTTCCACAGGTCTGAGAGGTAAACTATCCCATGTTCTTCTAATTTATTTATTGATTATAATTTTTCATGCATCATGATCTGTAAAGTATATGTTACCTATTTCTACTTTTTTACACATATTAGTAATATATCTGTACTCTAATCCATAGTAAATTTTGGTCAAAATTCTATGTAGTGCTGAGAAATAGGAATATTCCTTAGCAATAATACTATTTGGAAATGTCTTTGCTTTAGTTTCTCCAATGATTTGTTCAATTTTATATTTTCCCTTGTATTTATTATGAGTTTTTCTGTAAGATTTTCCAAAACTCATGGAGGAAGTTTAAAGTTTTCTACTATTTCCAATATTGTAGTATATGTTTTCTTATGATTCAGGTAATTTTTCCTTGGTGAATTTTGATGCTATTTGCAACAAATAATTTTAATGTTGATAATTGGTTTGTTGTCTATAGTTCTTTTCAGCATGTTTTATATTGCAAATTTTTGTTTTTTGCTAAGTCTGTTATCAAGAATACAATTCCTGCTACCTTGGACCTAGGACATGAGAAATATTATTGCAGTCCCTCAATTTGTATGTATGTCTTTAGTTAGCTGTTTCTAGGAAGCAACAGATTCTATAGGTTTTTTCCACAATCTGTTACTTTCTTATTTCATTGGATTGTTAGATCTATTTATATTTAAAGTAGGAAGTTGACTTTATTTTTCTACTTTTGTCTTTAATATTATTTTTTCTGAATTGAAATTTTGTGTTTCTTTTCACCTGTAAAGTCAGTACTTTATCTCTCCAATATTACTTGCATGATCTTTTTATTGAAGCAAGCCTATTCCTACAGGTTCACTTCTCTTCACCATAAGCCTTTTCCCATCCCATATCCACCACAACATCTCCTATTTCCATTTGTCATACTTTCCTCAATTTTGGAGGGGTTTTTTTTTAATTCATTCCCTTTCCCCACTTTATCCAGTTGTTTAATTCTTCCTTTTTCCGCCTTTTGTAAGTAATCAGGTAAAATTATCTCTCTCTTCCCCTCAACCTCTTTTGTTAATTGTTTGCATTTTTTCCCTAAAAAATCCCTCCTTCTTTGCATTAATTCTGCTCCTTTTATGTCTCTTCAGGACTTTTGTTCTTTGATTCATGGATCTTTTACCTATTTATTTCCTCTTTATTTTCTCTATTTGTCATGTATTTGAAGGCAAAATTTTGAGTTTCTTCTTCTAGTTTCTCTGTTATTGGATGTTTTTTTTTCCTTTTTTCCTTCTTTTTTTTTTTTTTTTTTTTTTTTGCTCTTGCCCAGTCTCTCCTTTTCCTCTCTTAGAAATGTTAAGTCCTGAAGAAAAAAGGGAAAATAGGAATATTATGCATAAATTTTCCCTTGTCCCCTGTGATCTTTTCCCCTCTTATCCATGAGATCTCTCTAGGTCCAAGCCCTCCCATCCTTCTGGTGATCAGTTGCCCCTAGGAACTCTATATTCTTTTCACCTGAGGCAGGATTCTTTCTATGGGGAACTAAACTCTCTCTGAGTTTGTGGTTTTTCTAATCACCAAATCTTTATAGGCGTCACCCTTTTAAGGTTCCTATATCCTATTATAAAATTTATCTTTTCTTCCCTCTCCTAAATTGAGATTTCCACATTTCTTTTCCATTGTTTCCATCCCTCCCTTTACAATGGCCCCATTCTTCTATAGGCTCTTCTCTTCCTGAAAGACCCCTGTAGGAGTTTTCTCTACCTGAATCCAAATTGGGGCTTAGACACTAGTGAATAACTAGTTTTGCCTCATCTGTAAAATGAGCTGGAGCAGGAAATAGAAAGCCACTCTGTTATCTCTGTCAAAAAAAAAAAAAAAAAAAACTCAAATTGGGATCACAAAGAGCTGGACATGATTTAAAAACAACTGAACAAAGTGCTTTGTAAATCTCCCAGTTTATCCTCATAATTACCCGATAAAGGGAAGTGTTATTGTATTCCCATTTTAGAGGTAAGGAATGTGAGATACTTGTTCAGTATCACATAGCTAGTAATTCGAAACTAGTTACAGCAAAGGTGAGGAAGAAGTCATTTTAGTCACATTTAGTCACAGGAGACCACCTGCACCAAAACAGAGTCAGAAAGTGGAACTGTGGCCAGAGTGAAAGGACCAGTAGTTCCAGAATAAAATATAGAAGAAAAAAGAGTGATAAGTTTAGCAAAGCACATCAGCAAATGAGTTGTAGGTTGGTTTGGCTGGAATGGAGGAAAATGGGAAAGAAGAGAAAAGGAGAAACGACAATGGGGACTTCCAAGGAAAAATGTATTATCTACAAAAAAAACAGTAAATATCTAGAAGCATTCAGTCAAGTCAAAATGAGTTGAAAGGTCAAGACAAAAAGATTATAACACAAGTAAGCAAGACAATGTGATGTGCCAAAGCTAGAAGACCTAATCATTGGCTGGTATGAAGCTATTTCACAGTTCTCACCCTAAGAAAAGTGGCAGCTCTCCACTTCATAGGATGCATCTTGCATTTTTTCACAAATTGCCTGGAAATGAGAATACCCCCCAGGACTCTCTCAGGGAAAGGGAAATGGCCACTGGAAAGAAAAGAGAAATTCTCTGATTTTTAGCCTTTGGTGTTTTGTTGGGTTGATATTGCTTAAGATTTGAATGGCCTCTGGACACTTTTCGACATTCAATATATATGCTGGGTGCTGTATGTGGAGGTGAAGTGGACATCCAATGGGTTTGTCTACATGCTATTTACAGAGAGGATTCGACATTTCTCAGGGACCTTGCCCTTCCCTCTAAGTACGACCTTGATTTTTGCATGATGGAGAGCCAGCGTGGGGAGCATGAGACAACCACTATGCTCTCCTCATAAAGAAAATATTGAACTAGAATTGCATGTATTCATTTTCCTCTACTCCCACTAAATATTGTTAGTTTAGAGTAAGCATATTTCTGATCACTATTCCTTAAAAAAAAAAAAAAAAAAAAAAAAGGGCATCCTACACATATTCAAAGGCTTGATTCCTGTATACCTGATACTAGTTACACACACAAAAAAAGTCACAAATGGTGAAATAGAGAATAAACCCATTTATTCAAGGAGACAAACAGAAAATACCAAATGAAACAAAAATCAATAAGTTCTCCCACTAGGGAAAAGATTTTAATTCAAGAGGACTTAATATCACCTAAGCAACCTGGAAATCAGGGATATGTTGAAGAGCAAGTTTTCCCCTACATATTTACCTTCCAACGTCAATTTTATTTCCCTTCAAGAATATCTGAAATGATGTGTCCACTCTCAAAAGCCTATCTTCTCCCAAGTGTATGGAATAGAGAGAGATAAGGTGAAGAACTTACAGGAACGTATGAATTCTTTTTCTGTATTTTATTTTCATTATTTCTGTGTTTCCCCTATGACCTGTATAATATATGCAGGCTCATAACTTGAGCCTTGGCCAACTATAAACATATTTACTTAACCTGAGCCAATGACATTTATCGGTATTTGACATTTATCGATATTTAGTCTATTAGCTGGACCACTATCTGCTTGATTAAGCCTGAAGGCCTGATTTTCTGTTTCCTAGAAATCAGAGGATTTTGGGGAAACAGAAACCTTCCATTCCAATCTCTCCGGATAGCAACAACCAATTAGATACCTCCCCCTCCCCTTCTTAATGCTCTCTTACTTGTGATATAATCTCTTGTATAAAAGTTGTGTATCTTTACTACTTCTTTAGCCCTCCTACCTCAAGTTTTCTCTTTCTTATCTCACGATAGGACGGCTCATCCTCTGGAGGTTTCAATAAACAACTTTTCTGCTTTTTACTGAATGATGTCTGAGTAGTCATTTTGGGTAAGGGTCTTCTACATCCCTCACACAAGCTTTCACACCAACATGAGGCATCTATTATTTCCTTATCCTCTCCACTAATGAGGAGAGTTTTATGCCAGGCTTTAACCCACAGATGGGATTTCTCCTCAATATAAAGTTTCTGGTGTTTTGCTAAATGTAATAAATAATGGCATTCCTACAATCATGACATTTATGAAGCATTTCATCAATATGACTCTTGTGATATTTATAAAGGTTTAGCAAGGCTTTTCTATGACTGTTAGGGTTATAAGTTGTCTTTTTAAGGATAAATCTTCCAATGTGAAAAAAAATTAAGCTATTGTTTGGTTAGTCTTACAATCTTGACATAAGATTTCTGTGCATTATAAATACTCTGATATAGATAAAATAAAATCTGTGGTACTACTGAATGCTCGCCCACATAGCATGTGAATTTTATGAATTATATATTTTATGTGGGGGCTGCTAAATGGCATAGAAAATGGAACACTGGAGCTCGTCAGGAATAATTTTCCTGCAGTGAAATCTGGCCTTAGACACTTTCTAGCTGTGTGACTCTGGGTAAATTACTTCCCCCTGCTTGCACCAGTTCTTTTCATATGTCAAATAAGCAGCAGCAGATGACAAAATCTCTAGTATCATATCTGCCAAGAAAAACCTCAAATAGGGCTACTATGAGTCGGACACCATTAAGCAACAGCAGCAAAATTGTTTTATGTGGTAAACCAATAAGGTTATCTGCCCCTTGAAATATTTCATTTAGTCAACAAGGTTTTTCTCAAGCAACTAACTCAGCCATTAGCAGTACTGGGCATTGACTTTACAATAGGAAAAATTGGAAATCGCTTCATGTCCTTAAGGAGTTTATGTATCAGTTGAGATGATATTTATATTACAAGTACAAGCAAATTTGGGGAAAGAGTCACTAGGGGGCATTACAAATGGGCTCATGCTGAAAATAATTCTTCATAGGAGTTTTAAAGAAAGTGGAGAATGCAAAGGTGAAGATGGAACAGCATAAGCCTTGAGAGGTTCTCACAATATCAGTTATTATGGGTGTAATATCTTTAAAAGGATTAAATATTCATTTTCTGAGATGATTGATGCCAGTTCCAGTGATCTTGCGGTGAAGAGAGCCCTTTACACCCAGAGATAGGACTGTGGGAACTGAGTGTGGATCCTAACATAACATTCTCACTTATTGTTCTTTTGCATTTTGTTTTCTTACTCATTTACTTTTTTTGTCTGATTTTTCTTATTCAGCAAGATCATTATATAAATGTTTATATATATTGTATTTAACATTTTAACATGTTTAACATATATTGGATTGCTTGCCATCTAGGGTAGGGGGTGGATGGAAGGAGGAGAAAATCTGAAACACAAGCAAGGGTCATTGATGTCAAATTATCCATGCAGATGTTTTGAAAATAAAAAGCTTTAAATTTTTTTAAATATTCATTTTCCTCCCATTTTTTCTTTTCAAGTGATAACTGCAAATTCGTTCAAAGGCACAGCAGTCCTTCATTCAACCAGGTCATCCCACAGTTCCAAAACAGATTGATCAAATGCTATTCTTGGAATCGGGAGTTAGAATTGAGTCAAGTCCTGCCAGTATGATCCTGGATAAAAGTGACTTGACTTCTGATTGCCTCAGTGACCTCATTTGTATAATGGGGATGGTAATTTCTTCACAAGTACTAGTATGAGAATCAAATAAGTTAACTGTCACATAAATGCTATATGTTAGGGTCATTTCCTTAATTTGTGAAGGATGATGGATTAAATACCAGGGGCACCAAGAGCCAACTTTCTTGCTGTCAGGGAGTTTACATCCTCTTTAGGAGGAAAATAAGTGAAAATATTATGAAGCTACAACACGAAATAAGTACAAAATGAGTATAGCAGATACTTCGAGAGTTGAAGAGGTCCCAGAATTCTGGAGGATTTGGAAAAGGCTTCAAGGAAGTGGCAAGACTGAAGCTGGACAACAGCAAGCATTTACCCAATTGTTATATAATCAGAAACTGAGGCAAAAAAGACCCGACTTGTCCTCAAATCAGCTTATATGGGACCAGGGAATCCAGCATGTCAACCATGACCAAATACAGGACGATAGGGGAAGAAGAGAACCTTTAGGGAAATATCAGCCAAAGGCCACAGGAAATCCTATGCAAGGACCCACATACTGGAACATTAGTGCAGGGTAAAGTAGGCAGGTCCATGTGTCCAGAAGAAAGTTCATGAAGGAAAGTAATGAGATCCAAGAGGATGAGTTAGGTAAGGATGTAGGTGAAGATACCCAGAGGCAACAGACACAGGGCACATAGGGAAAAAGGGCAGCAAATTTGGCAGCAGGAGGGAAAGACGGAGATGGAGACTTGTAGAAATTGTATGAAACAAGCCAACCCCACCCTGTAAAACTGGTTCCATTTTGAGACCCAAGTTACATTGTCCTGTAAAAGCTACCTATTTACCAGATTTGAGTAGCTCTCATTTCACATCTAGAAAAATCACCTATTCCCCCTCTCACCTTGGAAAGCCCCTAATCTTTCTTCCAATCAAAAATCATATTACTTAATCTTATATCCTGGTTTATATCCTATTATTCTCTTTAATGTGTTTTAAAAAGTCTCCTACATTTGGGGTCCACTATCAAGCTCAGGCCTAGTCCCAATTGATTATGCAAAGGGCATGCTTTGCTTAACAAATCAACATGCTCGGAATCAGGTACACAGCTTGCATTCTGAAGAAATTGTTGGCTATTTGAGTCAAAGTTTGTGGGGTGTGCAGCAAGCTAGTGTTATGTCCCATCCCTAGTCACAAGCTGAGAAAGATTATGTAGGTCTAAAAGAAAGGGAGAAGGCTACTAGAAAATATGTTGAATTAGAATACCAAGGATATGTCAAAGATGTATATATATCAGAACAATTAAATCACATTTTATGCTTTGTTAGCTTAGGGTCTTTTTCTCTTTTGTGAAAACTTCAACCCAAGGATATTCTGAAGTTTCCCATGGAAATATTTTAAGAGGTGAGTCCCATGAATGATCCCAAGAACTTTTCAATATTCCAAGTAGTTCCCCAAAAGCTTGGAGATGTGGTTCTGAGCCACAGCTTCCCAGAGAAAGAACCGCCAAGAATACCTCAGAAAACATTCAGCTGATTAGAATTTGAGCATATGGAATATGGTCTTTGGTTAAAAGTTCTTTGAAAAAGCCATTGAAAAGGTTCACAAAAGTATCGGCAGCTATTTACAACTTCCAGTGCCGAGATCCCAGGACCCAATGGCCCATGGAAATCCTGAGGCAGCACGCAGAGGGACAGGGTTACTGGCTAGATGACAAGTTTCTTGTCCTCAAGACACAGGGTAGGCCAGTGACAAGGTGGGAACTGGGAAAGCATTCCTGTGAAAAAAGAATAATGGAGTTAGCAAACATCCATTCACAGAGACCATGGGCTATGCCCAAAGTCAAGAACTTTAGATTTCTGCCTTCCAGACCAATGTTACTTCTGTAGAATAGACAAAAATCGCCTAAATCATAGATCTTACCACTTCAGTCTCTGTGGTCTTAGTCCTTAGAGGGTACAAAGACCTAATAAAGGTGTTTGAGGGTGTTTTCTTACCTCTCATACCTTGCTTTATATGTCTTACCTCCTAATCTGACGTTAGTTCTTCCTCTCACCTCTCTCCCATCTTTCTCTGCCCCAGCTACTGACAAAGATCATTAACATCTCAGATTATGCTTCTTGTTTCCAGAAATCTGACCATCTCAGAAAGCTAATACTGATGGCAAAAAATTATCCCCCATTTTATAAAGGGTAGCATTTTAGATAATGTCCCAGTTTGGAATCATACTAGGAGTTAATCTGCAGAGACTCCAAATTAAAGTTATCTTTGGGATTTACTCCTGCTCCAAGTCATTTGATTGCTCCATAGAAATCCCAGGGAAAGTCAGACTAATATAAAACGTTTGCTGAATGACACTCTCCCAAAGGAAGACAGATTTTAAGAGAAAAAAAAAACAAATTGAAACAGATGTGTCAATGGGAAGCTTCAGTCAAGAACTGGTTTCAGTTCCTGCTAATGCCTCATACTAATTAGAGGCGTGAGCAAACTACTAAGACCTCAGTGGACAGCTCCACTTAAGAGTTTAGTAACTGATCTATATATACCAGATGGACTTAGATCCCTATAGCGAGCAATCAGAAACTCAACTTGTAATAGCTACACCCCAAATCCTGCAGGAGGGCATGAAATGACTGCCAACAAGCTGCCTCGTTCAGGTACTTTGCCCCTCTTTGTAACATTCTTTTCTCTGCTATGAAGCACTTGTTCAGGTTCTCAGATATTTTTACCAATTTGGGCATCCTCACCGAGCTAGGGTTGATGCTCCTGTATCCTGGGGACCACTTTCTCCCTCCCTATGCCCAACATCTTGCTGATCCCTTGGAGCAGATGGACCAAGAAGTTGACGTCTACTAGAGTCATTCACTCCAGCTACCCCAACTGAAGGAGGAGGGAAATTCTCTATAAGAGGACGTTTTGTGATTTCCCTAGGGGGGAAAAAAGTAGGGAGAAGAAAAGATTAAGTTAAGGTTTAAGAATGAAAGACAGAATTAAAGCTCTGGGTTTCATAGGTTTGAAAAATAACTAAATGAGTTCTTAGTTCCCATTTCCAAATATTTCTCCCATGGCTTTTTGTTTGCAAGTGGGGAGGGGGGGGGGGGGGTGGATTGTGACAAGAATCCTTCTTTGTTAAGTTACTATCTTCCTCCATTATTAAAATGCTAACTCCAGCTCTACAGCTTCCCCTCTGTAAAGGGGAGCTAGGACAACTGATACAAATAGCTCACATAAATACAGAGGCATCCCTACTCGATTCCCAGAATATTAGCTACTAGGCAAGTTGGTCCACTGCTTTTTCCAGCATCATCTTAGAAAGCCATATTTTCATTTTGCTAAAGCTCCATTTAATCTTCCCCCACTGCCCAGCTCTTCCAGATAGAAAAGAGTGACATACTATTGGTGTTTTTATAGTAATCTAACATAAGGATTTTGGGGGGGAGAAGGTGTCTCCCTTGGACCTGGATTGGGAAGAGGGGTAGAAAGCAAAGTAACCCTCTGGGTAATTTACAGAATTAGTGACTCCTAATCCTATTCCTTTTCAAAGATTTATAGGAATTTCTAGTAAGTCAGGAGACCAGAATAAGCCAAGATATACCATCTTCACCTCAAAATTGCCTAAGGAAGAAGGAAAAACTAAGATAGCATGAGACAGAAGTTGTACTGTACTCACTCATCTAATATGCACTTCACAGGTATGTCACAAATTTGACCTTCTGTGTGGTCTAAGGAAAAACAGTGAAGAACACTGTAAAAAATAACCATATTCCACTTCATCTGATGAAAAAAGAATTGTTAGGAATAAATGTTTTAAATGGGATAAGTTGAATATTTAGAATCTCTAAAATTAGATCATAAGAACAGAGGCTTTTTGGAAGATACAGCTCTGGGGGAAGGGGTCACACTGGCTTGTATCAGATTCCCAAGAGTATTTGACCCAGGACCCAGAGAGTAGAATATCCCCCTTTTCTAGGGGGGGCTACCAGACAATTTTCTTTTATTTATCCTTTCTTTCTTTCTTCTCCACAGCATCAAGTCCCAATAGCAAAGGTGACCCGTCCTCTGACATAACTCGTATTGATGAACTACAAAGGGGAAGTCATTTTTACTGGGAAGCATCATGGAATTGACCAGCTTCAGCAGATATTAAAATTATTCAAAATTCACTGAAAATTGGATAATATTGACCAGAAAGCTTAAAAGATAAAGTGTACTCGGACACCTTTCAGTTGTCCACAGGTGAAGATAGGTGTTGTGAAAGGGCCTCCCACCACCCCATGGAGTGGAGAACCTCTGCACCAATTTATGGCAGGGATGAATCTAGCAAAGGACTATGGAAGAGGAGGAAAGAGAGTATCATTCTTACCTCTCTTTGGATCCCACACTGTAAGATAGAATAGAAGAAGAAAAACTTGTCTTCTAGGATTGTAGATACATGGCAGTGTTCTCCCAGGATCACCTGCTCAGGATTCAGAACTACCCCATTCTGGAAAAGATCTCTATCCATTATGACCTGAAAGTAGTCTGGGTCACAGGTTACCCACACTATGCAAAAAGAAAAATCTTAATTTTAAAGAAGGAAACAATATAACATCAGAGAAGAGAGTATAGAAGTCAGGTGGCAGAGTGCAAAATTAGAGGCGACTCCCCACAGAAACAAAGGTTCTGCCCTTATCCTGCTTCTCCTATTTTAATGATGAATGGGAGATGACAAGTGGACAGACACCAGAAAACAAACAAGTCTTCTTTTATCCTCCATCTCTCCCAAACTGGAAAATTATTTTAGAATTTGAAGTTTGGAGATATCATAGACCTGAGGGATTCAGTCATTTCATAATTAAGAAACAGAGAAGATCATGAAATAGAGTAAGATACCAGAAAATCACATCCAATGCGTTCATTTTATAGATAATGATGAATATCAGGAAGATGTGTCACTTGCCCAATGTCACAGTCAAAAAATACCTTGAAATACAAAATTTGGAGTCGAGTCCTCCGAGTGAGCTCTTTTTACCATACCAAAGAAACTGGAACAAATTCAGAGCTACAGGGCCAAAAATAATCCTCTAGATTTTTTCATTATTAATCTTTCAAGGGGTTAAGACATTGGATTTAAGACCCAATGGACAAGTATCTACATGGATTCAAACCTCACTTCTGGTACACTTCAATGTGTAGCAGTTACAATCTTCTGTTCGGTGGCAGTGCTCTTAATAAGAGCAACTAAAAATATATTTGTCAGGAGACAAATAAAAAGGCTTGAGAGGGAGAGGAGAGAAGGGGAACTAGTAGAACAGTAACTAGACTCGGAGTACATAGAGAATTCAAGCAAGTCATTTATTCTCGGAAGAACTTCTCCAGATAGTTGTCTATGAGGCCCATTTTACAAAGACAACCCCATGATATTGTGGCTACTAAAAAAAATTTAGATTAAAAAAATAAACGACTAACTTACCTGGATAATCTTGGAAAAGAGCTTTAGAGAAGAACAAAAATAATACTATTAATGCAGCAAACAAGCTCATGGTCACATATCCCAATAAGGGCTACAGATCTTCTGAGGATACAGAGATTGGGAGGGAGGGGTAGCTTTCCAAGTGATTTTATAGCTGATGCCCACCCACTCAAACCCTTAACCCACACCAGGTGTCTGTAGTTATCCACTCTGAGACAACTCAGAGGACTTCCTTATCACACACATTTAATCATCATCTCATGAAGACTGAGGTATTTCCTCTCTCAGATGTTTTGGATGAAGGGACCAGTGGTCCAAATGGCCTCAGGTTCATGCTATGTTTGGGAACTGAGGGTACTGAGGCAACTAAAAAAATTGGAGTCATGTGATACTTATCAATGAAGAATTCTCACATAGAAGACCAAGTAAACTCTTATTACTTTGCCCCAGAAAGCAAATCTAAAAGGATGCAGGGAAATTACCGAGATAAATTTGGAATGGGTACATTCTGCCATTTCTTTGAAAGATCCAATAGGAAGAGAAACCTGGTGGAACGTTTAGAGAAAGGAGTTACCTAATAAAGAGGCTGGTTGTTCTCCATAATAGTTGAAAACACTTTAGGGGTTCATGGGACTTGTTTTATGATTCTCTTCATATTCATAACCAGGAAGTCATCAATGCCATCTCTACTGTTTTACTTTTCAGTGAATCTTGAATAATTTTAATATCTGTATGGAAGTTACATTACGGAGAAGAGCATTTACAGTGCTTTGCTGCTCTTCTGAATCAAAAGTTTCAAATCAAAATAATCAACAATAAGTACAATGAAATATACCCTTATGTCAACTGTCTCCATTTCCTCTTGACTCTTGCGTTGATACATTTTACTAATCCCTTCTGGATGCTTTCTTTTCCCAGTTTTCCTAATACTGTTCTTTTGTGATCTTCTTCTTACCCATCCAATCAATTTGGTTCATTATTCATGTCCTATTCCCTGACCAGGGAAGTTTCTCCAGGACCCTATCTCCCCTTCTCTCTTTGTACTCTGTGTCTTGGGGACATCACTATCTCCTCGATTTCTATGCAAATAACCCTGATTTATACATCAGTCCCTCCTGTTTTCTGAGCTTTAATCCTTCAACTCCCACTGATAGCTGGACACCTTCACTTTGAATATTCTATAGGCATTTCAAACCCCCCACCCACCTCCCCAATGAGCCTTTTCATCTCAACTTCCCAGTTTCGGTTGTACCGGCCACCATTTTTGTAGTAGCCCAGCTATGCAACTTCAAAATTATCATTTACTCTTCACAATTTGTTTCCATGGCTTGTCAATTGAACTCCCCACTTCCCAGCCCCATATCTATTGCATCTGCCCACTTCTCTCTGATCTCTCCACAACCACTGAATTTCAGACCCTCATCAATGCTGACCTGAACTATCAAAACATCCTCTTCATTAGCTTTTCTGCAGCCATAATTTGCTTTCTCATATTCCTCTGCCACATATATTAAGGCTAAAACCGATATTGCCAAAAAGGCAGATCTTACCTTGTCCTTTTTCATCTCTAGAAGCTTCAGTAACTTCCCAGTGTTTTTGAATAAAATACATACCCCAACTGAGCTTTTTAAACTTTTTCCAATATGGCCATAGTGATTTTGCCGACCTTATTGTCCCCCAAAATGGAAGGCTTTTAGCTAATTAAAATCCAATATACTAAATTCTTTGTATGCTCCAAATACTTTTAGGTCAGTTTTGTTTTGTTTTTTGCTGAGGCAATTGGGGCTAACTGACTTGCCCAGGGTCACACAGCTAGAAACTATTAAGTGTCTGAGGCCAGATTTGAACTCAGTTCCTCCCGACTTGAGGGCTGGCGCTCTATCCATTGTGCCATCTAGCTGCCCCTTTAGGTCAGATTCTTGCAAAAATTTTGAAGTATGCTCAGTTCGAGATAAAGCCAAAGCATTCTAGAAAACTAACTGAATCAGAAAATTATTTTCCTAACTGATGAAGTATACCTGCCAAGGCAAGGAACATTAGTCCCAGCTACCTTCTACAGAAAGTCCTTTCTGAATCCCCTTAATTTTAATGATTTTCCCTTGTTGGATATTTCCTGAAAAAAATCTATTGAGTTGACTTGGGGGGGGTAAAAATCACAAAGGGAAGTTTTGTGAAGAGATTTAACAATCATCCAAAAAGAAATAAATGGTAGGATTATATTTCCAGAGGTGAAGAAGAGAAAGCAGTTGTAGTTGGTTAGAAATTACTCTGCTTATGATTTCTTATATTGTTGAAATATAGAAATGTTTGTGGATGAGGCCAGAAATCATTTGGCTTTGGTTTATACAAATAAAGTGACAAATATGGTCATATCTTTTTAACCCAAAGATTTCCCCACTAAGCGTATATCCTAAGGAGACTTCATATAAGAATAAAGTTCCCATGTATAAGAAAATATTTATAGCAACACTTTGTTGTAGCAAAAACTGGAAAGAAAATAGATGCCTGTTAATTTTAAAATAAACAAATTGTGATACATGAATATAATGACATTGTTAGAATTAGAAAATGATGAAAACAATACAATGGAAATATTTATATGATCTGACACAGAATAAGCAGAACTAATAAAACAAAACGCATGAACGAACCAAAGTAAGCAGAAAGAATCCACCACAAACCAATTATCTGTATTTGCAAAATTCTAAAAGGTCCTCAAAGAAAAGATGTCAAAAGATATCCCACCTCAGTCCTTTACAGAGATATGGAAGTTCTCAGGTATGGTACATTCAATCCATTGACACTTTGTATATATTTATTTATATATATTGCTAGGTTTTGTTGAGTTTCTCTTCCTCTTTTTTTCTTTAAAAAAAAATATTATTTCTTATATGGAATGGCTCACTGGAGAGAGGGAAGGATGCTATGAGAAGTTCTTATAATATAATAAACAAAACCACCATAAAAATTTATTTTAAAGAAAATAATTTCTTTAATATATAAAAGATATCACATAGACCAGGGGATACAGAAGAACACAAACCAGGTGTCTTGTCTTCATAAACCCGACAGTCCTATGGAAACAAAATGAATAAAAATATCTGATGCTGCCTTGAACCCAGTAAACACCAACTGTGTGTATCAACTATTTTTAAGAACTATTTTTAACTATTTTTAAGAAGGTGGGATCATCAATGAAACCTTACCCTTATCCATGATGCAAATATTTGCTTCGAGTCCTTGAAGAGAGAAAGACCATGGAGAATTAGGGCACTCAGGGAAAGCTTCCTAAAACGTTCAGAAAAGCAGAAGACTTGCAGAATCCCACCATGTTTTGGAGTCATCCAAACCTTGCCTTTTCCTGGAATGGTGGAGCAAATGCATTGGGGATGCATCAAGGTGGAGTTCTGCTAATTGAATAGAAAGTTTGCTTCCTTTCCAAGAGTAATGAGGAGGCAAGACTCCAGGGAAGACAAAAAAAAATTTTTTTTCCCCATAGGGATTGTGCAGTGTCTTTTTTTTCCCCCTCAATCCTTGATTTTATCAGGTTAAACTAAAGCGTATCATATTTAATATGTCTTAAAGTTCTCCTGAAGTCTTTGGGAATTTCACCAAACATAAGCTGGTGTAAATGTTTACCAACCAGATCTAATTTTTAAAAAATGTATATGTAACATACTTAAGTTTAATCTGCCTTATTAAAATTTTCTCCATCTCTTTTTTAAGTCTAGATAACAACAAAAACACACACACACACACACACACACACACACACAGGCTCCAATTCATAGCTTTGCTGATTTCCAAGGTATACTCACACCAAAAATATTCAGGCTGGCTCCAGCAATACATTCTGATGTTCCCTAAAGAAACCCTGGGTGGGAACATGAGCCCTATTGTGTGATCTTTAAACCTCTTCAATAATCAGATTCCTGGGGCAGCTAGGTGGTGCAGTGGCTAGAGCATCAGCCCTGAAGTTAGGAGGACCATAGTTCAAATATGGCCTCAAATACTTCTAGCTGTATGATCCTGAGCAAGTCACTTAACCCCAATTGCCTCAGCTAAAAGAATAAATTTTAATAATTATAATAATCAAATCCCTTCCATGAGAAGCTAAAATTGTGATTGCAAGAATAAAGACATTCCCTTTGAAGTTTTTTTGTCTAAGAAAAAAAAAAATCACACAAGCAGCCACTGCTCTAACTAGCTATCAGTTGGGGAATGGCTAAATAAGCTGTGGCATACAAGGGTGATAGAACACTACTGTACTATAAGAAATTAAGATGGGGATTGTTTCAGAAAAACCTGAAAAGCAAAATGAGCAGAACCAGGAGAACACTGTATACAGTAACAATAATATTGTGACAATGATTAATTGTGAGATGGGTAACTCTAGTCAGTTCAATGATCTGAAACTATTCAGAATGGCTCATGATTAAAAAATGATATCCAACTCCAGAGAAGGAATTGAAGAACTCTGGCATATTGAAGGATGTTTCCCCCGATTAATCTCTTGCCTTTTCTTTTTTCTTTTATTTTTTTGGCATCATAGCTAACATGGAAATGTTTTACATGATTTCACATGTGTGATGAATATAGTTTCTTTCTCAAGGGGTGGTAGAGAACATTTTAAACCTAAAATAAGAAAAGTTGAATGTTTAAAAATAAGAAAAAATAAAACTAAAAATTAAAAGGCAGTGTCAATTCGGTTTATTTAAAAAACATTAATTTTAAAACCAAAATAGTAAAAAAAAATTCAGATTCTTGATAGACATTATCACAACTTTCTAAAAATCCTCTTGATGCAAGGTGCCTTTGCTTCCCGACAGTCTTAAAGTAGCTCCGAGCCAGCATCTTGGTGAACTGGTAAAAAGCTGGCCCCCTTTTCCCTCTAGCATGGTAGAGGTCAGAGACTAGAACTCAAGGGCAAAAGATTTTGGCAGAAATCTGTTCCTGTTGGAAAAGAAAGATAAAGTTAGCAAATGGAAATTGAAAGACAATTGGGCTATACCTACCAAAGCCCCCTTGGAACTTCCTGCCTGGATGATCAGGTTCATCGATTCCAATGGCTTCCTTCTATACATCTTCCAAAATCCTGTCAGAGGCACAGGTCTAATGCTATCACTTTAGCCCACCCTAAAAGACTGCTGTGTCTCCCTATTGATTTAGAAGACATGTAACCGTCATCCTGGTATTTAAGGTCTTCTGTAGCACTCTTATTTTTTCAGCCTTCTTATACCTTAGCTAGTGAAGAACTTTCATCTACCAATGCAGAACAGTAGCTGTTCTACAGCTTAGTCTAAAATTATATATATATATATAAAGTGACTTGCCCAGAGTCACATAGTCAGTATGTCAGAACTGGGACTTGGGCCAAGGCCAGCTATGTTTCAATATCCTAAGCACTTACTAAAAAAGTATGTTAGAACCAATTCATAGGAGGTACTGAATAAAGAGAGGAAGGGAAAGCTGTGGCCTTGAGACAGAGGCTGTAGGCGACTGGTTTACTTGGTAGAGATGTCATTTTTCTTATTTCCCCCACAACTGATAGGAGCCCCAGTTTCAGCTATGTCTTAGCTATGATCAAGTTCATAAAATTCTACACACACACATACACACACAAATCTAGTAGTCCAGAGTGGACCTGGCCTTGAAACCAACTGAATTACTGAGCTGAATATAAGAATATTCTTTTTTTTAGGTGAAAAGCAACAGCTTCTCACCTAACAGTGTTAGACTATATTTGATACCATCTTTAGAGTCTTTTAATCAATGGATTTCTCTCCACAGACCTCACTTTCTTGGAACTGGCCTTAGTACCCTTTCATCTTAGTACCATCTCAGTACCATCTCAACATAAGCCATCATAGACATTGGCTTTGCTTGGAGTGTCAAATCAGAGAAGGAAATACATTCAGACCTGAAGAATGAGCTAAAATGGAGAGAGCTCTCCTAAGACAGACAGATAGATGGTCATTAGACAAAGAATCACTGGAATAAATGAATGGTAGTCAGAGAACCAACCTCAAAGCTAAGAAAACCTAAACTAATGCCATTATTAATACATCCTATTAGTTCAAGCCTCCAGCAAGCCACTTAACCTTTCAATACCATCTAAGTTACAGGAGAGTTTTGCTTATCATAATTCTTAGAGTTTCAATAGTGGGAATTCCCTCCCTCCCGATATTGATGGATTTATTTCTCCAGACCAAAAAGACTAGAGAAACAGTTTTTCCACCAGCTATACCCAATATAATGTGCTAAAGCAGCATACACATTACAGACAAGTTGCTGGATCAGAAGTTCAAATACTCTTCCCCTTACAACATGCCGTTTGTTCCACGTTAAAGTACTTCTTCAGATATTAAATCTGAATAAGGCCTAGTTTTCTTACCAAGGTCCAGCTCTTGATAATCATAACAGAAAATTAATATCCTCATCAGCCCCAGAAGCAGATGTTTGAGAAGACATAGACTCCCAAACAGTATACTTTCTCACTACACTATAACTTGGGTGAAAATGTAGCCGTTCGGTTTCCTTTTCCCTGAAAAGGAAGAAGAAAAAAGTTGGAAGGTCAAGAATTGTCATCACCTACAGAGCAGGCTTAAGCTTGTGTCCTCATGAGATTGAGTTTGTAGCCAAATAGTTTTTTCTTTTCTACTTTACCATCACTAAGTTTTTTTGTTTTATGTTTTTTTTTTCCTGGGGATGGGGGAAAAGGGACAGGGTGAACATTCTGAGCCGATATATCACTGTCTTCACCATGCTAGAATAGCTGGGCATAGGTCTGCAACTTTACCTTTATAAGAATTAGGGCAATGTCATACTATGGCACCTTGTGTAACCAAAGGAATATGAATATAAGGCTCTCTAGACAGAGGCACTGACTGAAAGGCAAGTTGATGCTGGACCTTCTCTGAAGGTATTTCAGACACAACTTCTTAGTAAATTATGCTTTTATCTTCCTAACTCCACACTAGTCATCCTTCTCAGAAACAGAGAGGGGGAAGTAAAATGTATTAGCCATCAGTGCTTTTGCAAAGCAATGGAGATTGGGGCGATTCTGGAATATAAGAAGCAGGGATCTTCATCATAGTGGGCCTTGGAAGCATATGCATGGGTAGTGGTTCTGTTGCTAATCCCATGCTAATTTCAATGCTAATTGCACTAACAAATTAACACCAATTTCTTCTAAATCCAAAGGAACCCCAGAGCTAAAACAAGATACATTTCCCAGTGTAGACTTCTAAAATATGTAGTCTATCGAGGAAGGTTAACCTTGAATAAGCCACAATTAGACACGATGGGCTCACCTATTAATCCTACAAACCACAGGTATGACTAGAGGGGTAGAAAGCAAATCTTCTCTGGTCACATACACAAAACTGCTGATCTTAATCTCATCAGGTGTTGTCTGAGAAAAGAAAGAAAGTTTTTACCTTATGTGAACACTTTCGATGGGATAGGCCCTCATCAAGTCCAAGGGACGGTATCTATTCCAGACAATATAGAGCAGGTCCCAGCTAATGGAATTCTCCCGTACCCATTGATATAACCCCACTCAACTTTCCTTTCCCCCATGGCTCCTCAAACAACTGAAGGTAATAAATAAAAAGCCACCCTCACCTGATCTAAGAGTGGGAAGAGACAGGATCCACTCTGAAGAAAATGCAACATTTCATACCAGTGTAAACCTGTTGGCCTTAATGTATGACCACCACTGAGTGAAGCTGGAACTGAATTCATCCAAAGCTAAGAGCCCACATCATCAAAAAGACACCAAAAGCCCATCCTTGGTTAGATAATAGGAAACAAAGGTAATTTGCCTACGATAGGATTGGATCCATTACTTGTGGGGACAGGAAGGCACTAGTTCTTTAAGACATTATACAACCATTCCAGTCTTCATTGACTGGCAGGAACTTCAGAGTTCATTCACCCATAAATGACAACTGAGGAACAAGACCATAAAAGGAAGGGGAATGAGATGACCGAGATAATGGGCTTAAAGAGTCTTACCTGAACAACTATCCCACATTGCCATACTTCATATATCAGGTATAATCGATGTAAAGTAAGACTATTTACTTGGCAGTTATTTCCCAGAACCACCTGGTAAGGATGTAGAATTATACCATCACGAAAAAAATTTCTGTCCACCATAACCAGCAAATATTCAGAGGTACAAGACAACCATACTGTGGAAGATGAGAAAGTAAGATTCTGGTAAAAAAAAAAAATCTTTAGAATACAGCATTGGTCAGAGAAGAACCTAGAGGACTATCAAATGGGGAATAGGGCATATAATGAAACAACCATTCCACCCAAAATTACAACTTCTTCCATAATACTTTCTCAAGAGGTGGGAAAGCAAAAATAGCCAGAGACCAGAAAGCAGTTGACGTCTTCTTTCCCCTCAAAGAATACCCAACTTCTTATTGTTCATTTAGACTTGTGCAGTTATCTAGAACCTAAGAGATTTAGTCGATAGGCCTCATTTTAAAAATAAGCAAATAGAAGCAGAGAGGTCATAGAAGTATAGATCAAAAACTGGATTGTAAATCCAGCCATCAAATACAACAACCAAATTTAATACATTAGTTTGCAGAGACCCAAAGAGGCCAAGTGTCTGACATATGTAAAGAAGTAGTAAACCTTACATGGAAAATCCAAATCCAGATCCTCTGATGCCCATTTTTATTGAATCACAAAACTACTAACCCAAAGACAAAACTAGGTAGTGTTAGGACTCAATAACACAGAAGGATTTTTATTTCCCATCTTAGGCTATTCTATACTCTACCACACTACATGGGAGATACCGAACATAGAAATTGTTCAAAGGAAAGATAATTTGAAACAGTTGTCTTCACTGTAGAATGGGAAATAAAGAAAATATTAGAAGATGATAGAAAGTATTTGTTAAAAGATTTTAGAGAGAAGAGCTAACAAAATCTTACATTTAGGGTCTCTGAGTAGCAATGATAGATGGGAGTCTTGGGCCAGAAAGAGAGTGTCATTAAGGGAAGTCTATTTTTCTTTTTTAGAAACTTCAAATTTATTCAAAACATATTTAAACTGAAAAGGAAGGAAAGGGAGGAAATTGTCTAGATAGATTTTATATGTATGTGTGTGTGTGTGTATTTTAGATAGACAGATGAATGCCCAGACAGACAGATAACTAGACAGATATCTGTCATGTCAGATTCTGCTGAGGGCAGTTGTAACATGGAGAAGGGAGAAATCACAGTATAAGAAACACAGAAATTTACAGAAGAAAAAAATCCCAAGAAGATGTGCAATAAATCTTACGAAATTGCCTCTTATTTTTGTGAAAAGTATAATTTGGATGTACTTCTGATATCCCCAAACAGCTAAATAGTGGACTATGCTTCCACAGTGAGAAATCACCAGTTACAACTAATAGAAGTTACTTTGAATGAGAAATTATACAAATACAAATGATCCCCAGATTCTTTTGAGTATTAATGGATGCTACTATAATATTGTAACTCCCACAATACAAGGAAAGGATTAAACTACATAAATTTAGATTAATCATAGATTCCACAGTTGAAAAAAATTAAATTTAAAAGGTAGTGGTATTTGAGGGAAAGACAGTAAGATAGCTGGACTTCCATTAGCAGCTAGCTTTTTGTAAACTCTAATTACTATTCATTTGTTCATTGATTTTAGAGAGATGTTAACTAGTTAAGTGATATGGAAAGAGTATTCTAAATGGGGGCTTTGAATGATAGTACTACAAAATCTCATAACTTGAGGATTCTACCCCTGAGGGGAATAGTAGCTGAAAGCTTCCGAGGACCCAATTTACCTAGTTGTTCAGTTGTATTCAATTCTGTGACCCCATTTGCTTATTTTCTTGGCAAAGACTCTACAATGCATTGCCATTTCTTTCTCCAGTTCATTTGAAAGATAAGAAAACCGAACCAAAGAGGATTAAGTGACTTGCTCAGGATCACAAAGCTAAAAGTACCCGAGGACAGATTTGAACTCAGAGACAATTCCTCCGGATTCAAAACACAGCATTCAATTCACTGCACAACCAACTTGTGTGTATATACATATATGTGTGTTTGTGAATATTAATGTCACATGACAATATTAACATTTTCATTATAATATAACATATAAACATTATGTATCGTCTACTTATGTATATATAATATCACTATATATTATCACATGACAAAGTAAATAAACATATCTAGGTATGTATATAATATGCATGTGTATATGAATCAAGATAATCCAGTTTGAGAATGGGAGAAGTGATAGGTCACCTAAGAGGAAATGCATAACAGTTGGAAATATGGGACTTTGAAAAAGAAAATCGGACTAGGCTTATCTAGTTAGGGTTTGTCTACCCGTTTTTTTAAATCTTTATCTAAATCCCTAAGGAGAAATAAGAGATCTCTGAGAGATACCCACAATCAGAGCAGGAGGAAGAAAAGCCATACGAGGGGATCCTAAGATCATTGAATAAACATAGATCCTCCTAACTTAAGGATCCAAAACTATTCTGTAGCCAAAAAGAAGAAAAGGAGAAAACTTGCAGTAAAGGATGACGAAGGAGAAAGAAAAGTAATCAGATTTCAACTCAGATAATAGCAAAGCAAGTTATTTATCCCTAAAAATATGGCAACTTTCAGAGACTACGAGGTCTATATACTAAGTAAAGACAATTCAAATATGACTAGCAAAACGACAACAACCACACACACACCATTCATCTCCACCAACTTACTTGGAGTACTCTGAAACTGAGCCTGGGATAGTGAAAAGAACAATATTGCTAACACTACAAGAGGCTTCATTATCACACATGCTAGACAAGGTTATAGAACTTCTGTAGGAATGAGGAGTTTGGAGAGCTTTTAAATCATCCTAAGTGATTTTTGTGGGTGTTTCCCTACCCATCCAACTCTTTAATCTCACTCAGGTGTCCACAGTTACCTACACCCTCCCTTCTGATAGCTCACAGAAAGCCCTTAAAGGTTCCCACCTCATGAAGACAATCATTTCCTATCACTCAGGTGCTCTGAGTAAGAAAACCAAGTGAAGTAATAATGGATCACTTGGCCTGAGGTTCATACCATAAGGTATTCAAGAACTACTTATATGAAGAATTATACTATGATAATTAACTTCTAAGATTTGGAGGATTGGACAGATAAGTTCTTGATCACAAAGGATCAAGCTAGGAAGGATCAATAGAAATTTCTGAGGTAAAGTTAGCTTAGATAAACTTAGGCAATATTGTGAAAGATCAGAGGGCGAAAAGAGTTGGATCCAGTTTAAGAATAGATGATTGTCAGATTGTCCAAGTGAAACATAGAGCAGTTGGAAATATGGGGCTAGGCTTTGAATAAAAAACTGGGCTAGAAGCATATACTTGAGATTTGGCCATTTAGAGGAAATAACTGAAGCCAGGGGTTACTCCTAGGGAGGAAGAACAGATCTTTGGGAAACATCCACAGGCAGGACACCTGCCTGTTTGCCACCTATCTATCCTCATGATAGATTCAAGTATTTCTCTCACTTCCATTTCGGAGGGAAAGAAGAAGGAAAGGAAGAGAAGGAAGGGAGGAAGGAATGGAGAAAGGGAGGAAGGAAGGAAGGAATGGAAGAAGAAAGGGAGGAAGGAAGAAAGGGAGAAAGAACCTACTATGGACCAAGAACTATTCTAGGCACTTTATTAATATTGTTTCATTTGATCCTCACAACAAACTTGAGAGGTAGATGCTATTATTATCTCCATTTTACAGTTGAAGAAGCTTAAATGATTCATTCACGGTTACACAATTAATGTCCAAGGCTGTATTTGAACTCAAATTTTCCTCATCCAGACCCAGTGCCCTATCCACTGTGCCCTTACCTGCCTTCAATCTAAGTCCTTCCCTATTACCAATCCCTTCTAGATCCAAAGGGAGCAAGAACTAAAAAGTAACAAAGGCCAATGCCCTTGCAAGATTATCAGACATATTCAATATCAAGGAGATAAATTAGGAATCATCAATAGGGGATAGTATGTCTTTGCTATTCCCATTCTCCTTGAAAGATTTATAGGAAAGTTGTAAAGAAAGCCAGAGTGAATGAAGTATTTTTCTCCTGTTTTTTGTTGGATAAAATAAATGTCTGTACTCTCCTATGTGTATTTGTAGTCTTCCCTCCTTGAACCAGTTCAGATGAGAGTAAGATTCAAATTATTTAATCCTTGAATACCCCTTAAATGTATAAAATTTTGCTTGTGTACCCCATTTCTGTGAAATAATTTCCCCATTCTTCTTCTCCCTTTCCTTCCCATATCCCAGTGAATTCTTCCTCCCTACCTTTCCATTCTCTTTTGAGATCATCCAAACATTAAGATCACACTACTGAATTATAAGGAAGCTAGGTGGCACAGTGAATAAAATACTACCTCTGGAATCAGGAAGACTAAAGTGACCATTAGTCTTAGCATTTTGGGAATCTTTCTGGGCAACTCTCCACAATGAATAATCCCTCTCCAAATTGTCTTTATATTCTAATATATAAGTATTTGTTTGCTATGTGTATTTAGGCAGTTTTCTCTCTCCACTTTCCTCTTTACTTTAAAGTCTTTTTTGATTAAATTTCCTTGGCTCCTGGGAGGAAAGTTCTTACATATTCTTGTTTATAGATACTCCATTTGTAAACAGGAGTTCATTCTTGCTTTTTAGTAAGTCCAAATGTAAGTTTTTTGTATGTATTTCCATTAAAGTTCATTTAATGAAGGACTATTTGCTTCCCTGTCTAGTTCCAGTGGTCATTATATTTTCCCCATGACAGAGTAAACACACACTAAATTTGTATGTATACATTCTTAAAACAAATTTATTTATAAATTTTTAACATTCTTTTCTTTTTACATTTTGAGCTCCAAATTCTCTCCTTCCCCCAATCCCTCTCCCACCCACAGAAAAGGCAAGCAAAATTAGATCAAGGATATATAGATATTCATATATATGTATGTATTTATGAATGAAATCATTTTTTAAAGTTCACATCACCCAAAAAAATGATAAAGTTTTACTTCAATTTGCACTGAGATCATCAGTTCTCCTTCTCCAGATTATAGCATAGACTTTCATCATGAATCCTTGAAAATTCTCTTAGATTCTTGTATTAGTGAGAATAACCAATCTTTCCCAGCTAACCATCATTTCATTGTTGTTATGTGCACAGTGATATCCCAGTTCTCACTTCATTTTGCATCAGTTCATTTAAGTCTTCTTGGGTTTTTTTCTGAAAGCACCCCTTCATCATTTCTTATAGCACAATAATACTCCATCACAATTATATGACCCAATTTGTTCAGTCATTCCCCAACTGATTACCATTCCTTCAATTTCCACTTCTTTACCACTACAAAAAGAATTGCTTTATTTTGTACATATATGTTCTTTTTTTTCTCTGATCTCTTTGGATTATACATCTCTAGTAGTGGTGTTGCTCTATCAAAAGGTATGCACATACCCTTTGATCCAGCAGTGCTACTACTGGGCTTATATCCCAAAGAGATCTTAAAGGAGGGAAAGTGACCTGTATGTGCAAAAATGTTTGTGGCAGCCTTTTTCATAGTGGCTAGAAGCTGGAAACTGAATGGATGCCCATTAGTTGGAGAATGGCTGAATAAGTTGTGGTATATAAATGCTATGGAATACTATTGTTCTATAAGAAATGACCAGCAGGATGATTTCAGAAAGGCCTGGGGAGACTTACATGAACTGATGCTGAGTGAAATGAGTGGAACCAGGAGATCATTATATACTTTAACAACAATACTAGATGACCATCAGTTCTGAGGACATGGCTCTCTTCAACAATGAGATGATTCAAACCAGTTCCAATTGTTCAGTAATGAAGAGAATCAGCTACACCCAGAGAGAGAACTGTGGGAACAGAGTGTGGAACACAACATAGCATTCTCACACTTTCTGTTGTTTGCTTGCATTTTTGTTTTCCTTCTCAAGTTTTTTTTTTTACCTTCTTTCTAGATCCGATTTTTCTTGTGCAGCAAAATAACTGCATAGATATGTATACATATATTGTATTTAACATATAGTTTAACATATTTAACATATATTGGACCTCTTGACAGCTAGGAGAGGGGGTGAGGGGAAGGAGGGGAGAAGTTGGGACAGAAGATTTTACAAGAGTCAATGTTGAAAAATTATCCATGCACAAGTTTTGTAAATAAAAAGCTATAATAATAATAAGAAGAAGAAAGATATGCACAGTTTTATAGCGCTTTGGGCATATCATATTTAAGGATATAATATTTGGGCATATCACATCCACACTGATAATGGTTTTAACACATACATTGCCAGAGGTATCTCAATGCTGTGAAACCTGGACAGTGTACCAGTGTCATGTCGGAAGATTCTGAAGATCACCAGGATCGGATACCAGACACTGAGATCCCTTCTCAAACTAAACAGCTGAGCATTCAAACTCTATTAAAGAAGGCACAACTACATTGGGCTGGCTATGTTGTTTGATTGCCAAATGTATACTTGCCAAAAAGACGATTTTACAGAGAACTCACACAGGGCTAGTGCTCACAAAATGGTCAGAAAAAGTGATACAAGTGATGTGTCACCCGACAAGGCTTAGGAGAGTAAAGATGAATTGCAAAGATTGTGAAAAATCACAAGACGGTCTCCCTGCCAAAAGGCAAGCATTTATTAATGAGTAAAAATCATAGACAAAATCCAAATATGATTTTGTGCCATACTTTGGGAAGGAATGATTTTTACAGGCAGTAGGAAGGAGGCAGAAACCAGCAGAGAGTTGGGGTAATGAGGGATGTTTTAAAAGAATTCAAGGAAGGGTTAGGGAGATGTTTGAAGGATAAAATCAGGGAGGAGTTGGAGAGATGCTTTGAAGGATCAGGACAAAATCAGAGGAGAGTTGGGAAAATAGTCTCAGAGTAGATTGAAGAATTTTGGTCTTAGGAAGAGAACAAACTGGTTTAAGTTCCCATCCCAAAGACGTTCTCAAGGTCTCTCTTAAGAGCATTAGAATTAATTGTATGATATGGGGACATTGGCATAGGACCTCTCAGCATGGCGCACCCTCATCAGAAAAGGTTCTGTGCTCTCCAAGCAAATAGGAATTGAATTAGTTCAGAAGAAAAGAGAGATGCACAGAATTAGAGAAGCTGCCCCAAATGTTCAAAGGAACCATTATATCCAACCTATTCAGCCACAGTCACACTGTAATTGGACTCCAACATAGTGACATTATTTTGGTTCTCTTGGAGAACAAAGAACAACCAACCTCTGCTTACATAAATAAGAGTTTTGGGTGAGTCCTGGCTCAGAGAAAGGTGTGAAGACATCATAAACAGAACCATTGAAGTCAGTAATGCACAATATTCAAGGCATAAAGTCCGGAGGCAATAATCTTGGCTTTAGTTCATCAACTTCTCTAAATACCTACTTTGTTCATTTCAATTTTCTTTAACCACAGGAAATGATTTCTTCCCTATCTTGTTGCATTGACCCCCCCTCTTCTCTGTTCTAGATGTATAGAAACAGCTGTTTGCAATGGCTCCTTTCCTCAGCATGCTTCCTTAGGGATCCTAAGGTCTCGGGAGTCATGGGCCAATGGCATCACTTGCTAAGAGACCCCTTGGAAATTGTCCTAATGTCTGACAACACTTGTCTTATTTTTAAAAATCAATCCTCTTTGAAATAAACAGAGACTGTACTTACCTTTTCATGGTCCATCTCTAGAGGAAAACCTGCCTTTGTCTTTTCTAAAAACAAATTCATTGTGTAAGTCTTTAGCTTTGTATCCTGAGGATTAGAACCACACAGCTCTAGGATAGCAGGAAATATAATTGATCTTTGAGGAGTCTTCAAGTCGGGCTCAAGAATACACCGAAGCAGGAAAGGGATCCACATGTGCAAAAATGTTTGTGGCAGTCCTTTTTGTAGTGGCAAGGAACTGGGAATTGAATGGATGCCCATCAGTTGGAGAATGGATGAATGAGTAATGGTATATGAATGCTATGGAATATTATTGTTCTATAGGAAACAATCAGGAGGATGATTTCAGAGAGACCTGGAGAGACTTACAGGAACTAATGCTAAGTGAAATGAACAGAACCAGGAGATCATTGTACATGGCAATATCAATATTATACGATGATCAATTCTGAAGAATATGACTATTTTCAACAATGAGATGATTCAGACCAATTTCAATTGTTCAGTGATGAAGACAGCCATCTACACCCAGAGAGAGGACCATGGGAACTGAGTATGGATCACAACATACCATTCTCACTCTTTTTGTTGTGGTTTGTTTGCATTTTGTTTTCTTACTCTTTTACTTTCCTTTTTTATCTGATTTTTCTTGTGCAGCAAGAGAATTGTATAAATATGTTTATACATATTGGATTTAACATATATATGTATGACTATATTTTTTTTCTTTTTTTGCTGAGGCAATTGGGGTTAAGTGGCTTGCCCAAGGTCACACAGCTAGGAAGTGTTAAGTGTCTGTGACCAAATTTGAATTCAGGTCCTCCTAACTTCAGGGCTGAGGCTCTATCCACTGCACCACTAAGCTGCCCCTGTTTTAACATATATTTTAACATGTATAATATATATTGGATTATTTGCCATCTAAGGGAGGGGATGAGAGGGAAGGGGAAAATCTGAAACACAAGGCTATGCAAGGGTCAATGTTGAAAAATTATGCGTCTGGGCTTATATCCCAAAGAGATCTTAAAGAAGGAAAAGGGACCTGTATGTGTAAGAAAGTTTGTGGCAGCCCTCTTTGTAGTGGCCAGAAACTGGAAACTGAGTGGATTCTCATCAATTGGAGAATGGCCGAATAAATTGTGGTATATGAATATTATGGAATCTTATTGTTCGGTAAGAAATGACCAAAAGGAGGATTTCAGAAAGGCCTGGAAAGACTTACACAAACTGATGTTGAGTGAAATGAGCAGGACCAGATCTTTATACTTCAACAACAACACTATATGATGATCAATTCTGATGGAACTGGCCATCTTCAAAAATGAGATGAACCAAACCAGTTCTAATGGAGCGGAATGAACTGAACCAGCTACGCCTAGCAAAAGAACTCTGGGAGATGGCTAAGAACCATTACATTGAATTCCCAATCCCTCTATTTTTGCTTACCTTCATTTCTGATTTCTTTCACAGGCTAATTGTACAATATTTCAGAATCTGATTCTTTTTGTACAGCAAAATAACGGTTTGGTTATACATACTTATTTTGTATTTAATTTATACTTTAATATATTTAACATGTATTGGTCATCCTGCCATCTAGGGGAGGAGGTGGGGGGAAGAAGGAGAAAAATTGGAACAAAAGGATGCATATAACTTGTAAATAAAAAGCTATAATAAAAAAAGAAAAATTATCCGTGCATGTTTTGAAAATAAAAAGCTTAAGAAAAAAATACACCTACTCAAGAGTTTGACTCAGAGTCCCCTCCCCCAAGATTGGGAAAAGATTGCTTTGGAAGCATTTAGATTCACGAGACAACAAATATTGGACCCAAACCTAACTTTTCCCTAACTTCTGTGTCTGTCTCTCTTCTCATGCAATAATCACTCTACTGCAGGTTCTCAGCACCTTTTACAACAGCCTCCTAATGGTTCTGTCTATATCCACACGCCATCTTCTGTGATAACTCTCACCCAGCTACTAAATAGTTATTCCCAAAATGGAGATTTAACCATCCCAGTCCCCATTTTGCCTAGGCTGGATATTACTCCCAGGCCTATTTTACAACTGATCAGCCTGGGAATTTCAACTTCCATTTTTGACATGGGATGGTTTTTCCCTTCTTTGGGCAACCTGGTAGCCTCCCATTCTCAAGGTTTCGCCATATTAAGGTCAAACTTGTGAAGATGTCCAGTTAACTTAACCCCCTGAAGCTCAGAATGCCTTTGCATAAGAAATTCAACAACTCCAACCTCTCAGGTAACAGGGATTAAAAGCAAGTACCATTGTGCTAGCTAAGTGCTTGGTAGTACATGGAATAGAACACAGGAAGACCTGAGTTCAAATGTATCTTCAAATACTCACTAGCTGTGTGACTCTGGGCAAGTCCCTTGACCTTTTTCTGCCTCAGATTCCCTGAGTGGAAAATGGGGATAATAAGATAATCCCATGATTATTATGAGGATCATTGAGAAAATATAGAGCACTTAGTACAGTATCTGGCACACAGCAGTTACTTAATAGATGTTCGTTCCCTTCCTTTTTCCCTTCTTCTTTCCCTCTTCTGCTCTTTGATGGCTCATCTCAATGGTTTTGCTATTGAAGACAAATTCCTGGGAGCTTAGAAGGGAATTCAAGATTGTAAGGAAGGAAAGTAAAAAAGAAATCATCTATGATATGGCAGACAATATGCACAGGGAAGGGAATGCTTAGTTCAGGAAAAGGGCAATAGAAAGTGTGTCTAGAACAAAGTTTTATATGGAAGGAAGGCTATTTCATCTTGCTCTACCCTACTGTAATATTTAAAAAGGTTCTGAGAGACACATTTTCTGGGTTAATGATTTGGCTGTCTGTAATGTTCAGGCTAACTTTCTGGAGGACCTCCGGAAGGGCCTTGGTCTCAGCAGGACAGTCACCACGAGGATGGACAAGAATAGAGTCTTTATTGTCTCCTTCATAGTCTGTGTCTGTCGTAGTCTGATCTAGTCTCAGTCTGACCCAGTCTCATCCAGCCATCTGACAGTCTGCCGGTCTCAACCAGTCTCCCCTTGATTCTACTTTGTCCCCAATTGAAATACACTATTACAATTATATCATTACACTTAAACTCTGTTTGCCTTAGTTTCCTCATCTGTAAAATGAGCTAGAAAAGGAAATGGTCAATCATTTGTATCTTTGCCAAAGAAACCCCAAATGGGATCACAAAGAGTTGGACATGACTGAAACAACTGAACACTAACAACCAAAAAGAAATGTAGTACGTGAATAGAATGGAATATTTCTGGGCCCTAAGAAATAATGAATGTGAAGAACACATGGAAGCTACATGGAGAAGCACGGAAATAGCTACATGAACTGATAAAGAAAAAAACAAACTGAGCCAGAAAAACAATTAAGAAAATGACAGATAAAAAGAACTACCAAAAAAATTAAAAGTGGATCAGCTTTAAGCCCATGATCTTGAGACTTCTTCAATTGGTTATCACTCTTTGGTCACAAGAAAAGAACAAGGGAAAAGAAAGAGGTATCAATTGTCTGAGTTCAATGTTGTTAGTATGTTAAAAAGACATTTATCCCTAGAACCTGCAACCTCAAGGGAGATTCCAATGGGGTTTAATCACTAAATAATTTTTTAAAAACAACGATTCATATTTGGCTATCCAAAAAAAAAAAGAGAGAAAATTTACCTACTTATTCACATGGGTAACGTTGAAGCCAAGCCTGGACAAATAAAAGAGCAAGCACTATTTGCCCTCCCCAATAATCATAATCACAGATCCAGGACCAGCTACCTGCTGAGGAAACACAGCAGTGTTGTAAAGGAGGCTCCAGGTAGAGATTTTGGCTCCAGGTATTGTAACTCCACCTCCTCGATTCCCACTCAGGTGTTTGCAATCACCCACCCCTTTAGAGAGGTCAGAGAAAGACCTTCACTTATTCCTCATTGTCTTGCCAATGAGAGACATTCCCTCTCATTTAGCTGCCCCGAGACTATGGTCCAAGTAATAGAATCATGAAAGATTTGGCTTTGAGTTCAAAATATATAAAGTTTGGGAAATGGAGATGTTCATCCTGCATGAGAGAAGGCTGATTGCTGATAACAGCTTATTTCAAGTGTCTAAGAGTCTTATGCCCAAAGGAGAGAGTAAATTGGTTCTCCTAGACCTCAAAAAAATTAGAACTTGCCAAAAGTGAAATAAATTGCTTCAACAGGTTGTGGGTTCCACCCCCCCACCCCCGGAAATCTTTAAGCAAAGACTAGGTGATCATCTATTGGGTGTGGAATTGATTGCTATTTGAGAAGGCTTGGCACAAATGGTCACTGGGGTCTCTCCCAATTCTAAAATTCTAGGATTGCATAGATGTATTAAATAATCACTTCTTGAGAGCGGGGACAGGAGGTTCTGTGAGACCTATACAATACTACATATAAAGCCATACACATAGAAAAATGAGTATAAATTGACTGAGCATGGATGAAACTATATCCCCTGCTGTGGGTACTCTACCATACAGTAATTGATAGGCTATAGAGAGGTCAAGAAGGATAAGGATTGAGAAAGGACCATTAGATCTGGTGATCAAGAAGAGATCATTAGTAATTTTGGAAAGAGCTGTTTCAGTTGAACAATGAGGTTGGAAGTTGAGATTATAAAGAATTAAGAGAATGAGATGCAAAGAAGTAAAATTACGTACTGAAGATGACCTTCTCAAGGAATTTAGGCACAAAATAGAGAAGAAACATTGGATGACAGCAGGAAGAGATTTTTAAGAATAGAAGAAATGGATGTGAGAATTTCATGAGGGAGGGACAGAATGTGGACCTCTTGCAATTTCATTCCTCTGGGGAAGTCTTCCCATGCAGTTTAGTAATAGCCCACTGTCTGTAACTTAAAGTCCTGGTAAATTCCATGGAGCACCAAGAAATCAGGCAATTTTTCTGTGCTCACATTGTTGGGTGTTTCTCAGAGACAAGATTTGAAATGAGGTCCTTCTGATGCTAAGCCCAGAAGTCTCTGCACTAAATCACCCTTCATTCTTAATAGAAGTAAGTTCATACACTAAAAGGGTTCTGCTTCAGCTGCCTCCCACAGATTTTTCTATGTAGTAGCTGAAAAGTCATTTTTTTGTGAAATCCATTGTTACAAATTTCTTTAATCACTCAAGCATTAGTTAAAAATTGTTTTTTATTAGTTTCCATATGAATGTGCTTATACATTTTTCTTATAGCATAATGAACCATTTTGTTTCATTATGATTTATAAATATGTAAAATTTTGGCTTTTCTAAATTTATATATGGTTTCTCTGTGACCCAGCACATGATCAGGTTTTTATGAATATTCAATGTGTACTTGGTAAAATGAATAATGTTTGTATTTCCAATGAGTTCTGTCCAATTTGTTTAATATTTTATTCAGTCCCATAATTGCTTTATCTTTTTATTGGATTTATTTTCTGACAGAGGAACATTGAAAGAATAATTAACTTTGTGAGCTTCTCCTTTAACAATTTTAACATGAGATAACGTATGTAAACATTTTAAGTCGATATGCTCTCATTTTAGAGAGTACCTTTATGAAAAGTTTCCTTTTATTTTTCTCTTAATGCTTCCTGATATGAATTCAATTTTGTGTGAAATCAATGTTACTTCTACTATGAATCAGCTATAGCAAAAGATATTTTGATCCAAACACTCTATTAACCTCTATATAAAAAGAATTTAATAGATCTATTGACAGTCTATTTCTGGTTTCTATTTTTTAATCCATTTTATGACTTTTTATTGGAGACTTCTGTCCCTTTAGTTTTTGATTATTAAGGGGGTTTTTTTCCTATCATGGGGGAGGTAGGAGAAGAGGGAAGAAGAAAGGGAGAACAGTAGAGCAGAAAAAAAAAGTGCTAAGTTTGCAATCAAAGAATACTTGGTTTCAAATCCTGATTTCAACACTTCCTATTAATTGTGAACCCACTAGAAAGCCATTTTGCATTTCTGAGCCTCAATTCCCTGTTCCCTTCACTAGATTGTGTTGTGAGAATCAAAGGAAAGTAAAGTATTTTGTAAAACTTAAAACAATATATAAATTGTTAGGATTATTCATTTTGTCAAAAAGCAATATATACTTTATTTTTATTATGTTAGAACCTAATCACACTAAACAAAATTCTTATGTTCCATACTATTTCTGAGTTTTATCTTTTCCTTGTTTAGATATTAGGATTATATATGTCTTATCAAAAAAAAAACTTATCATTCTCAATCATCCTTTGGTAGTTCCTTTATAGCTAGATTTATTTCCTTTTCTAAAATCAGATTATTTAAGATCTCTCTGTGGTCCTATTTTTTAAATTATTCCTCTATTTTTTTCTGTTCTCTATTTTGTTAACATAGTTAATATATAGTCCATATAACTACAGACAAAATGTTCTCTTTTTTATTTCTTCTGGTTTTTGTTGTGATTTTTGGCTCATTTTCTATTTTCTTGATTTGATTTTCTGCCATCTTCTTTTTAATTAGATTAAGGATTTACCAATTTCATTAGTCTTTTCAAAGAACCACATTCTAATTTACTTCTCAAATATTTTTATAGGTTTTTGTTTCCAAAAAACAAATTTCCTCTCTAATTAACTTGAACTCTAATTTCTAATATTTCCTCTGTTGTGCTTATTTTAGGCTTATCTGTTGACTTTCTAATTATAAGTGCTTTTTTTTTCTTTTTTGTTAAAGTATGACTATAAGACTATTATTTCTTCCCTAAGGACTACTTTAGCTGCATCCCAGAAATTTTGATATGTTGTTTTCATCATTATACTTTTCTTTTTCAGTTATTAATTATTCCTAGGACTTGGCTGTTGATCCATTGATTATTTAAGATTTTGCTGTTGTTTTCATTTCATTCTGTGTCTTTTGTTTGTAGTTCCAGAATCAATTGTTAATCTTATTGCATTATAGTCTATAAAAATGTATTTATTTTTTGTCTTTTTACATTTGTTTGCAATATCTCTATGCCCATTACATGGTCAATTTTTGTTTCATGTAGTACAAAGATATATGTATATTCTTTCACTGTCCAATTTAGAAAAATCACATATCTTTCAATTCGTTTCTCCAGAATTTTGTTCAGTTCCATATGTTCCTTTTTGTTTACCTTTCTGTTGGACTTATCAAAAACTGATAAAGGGATATTTGAGTCTTTATCACTATTATATTATTGTGTTAAATTATTGTATGCCTTCTTGAAGCTCAAATATTTCCATTATGAATTTGGATACTAATACATATGGAGCATGTAAATTTATTATGTGAGCAATAGATTGTAGGGCTTTGTTTCCTTATCTAGTCTATCACTCTTTTCAGTTTTATTGGATCACCCAATCCATTCACATTTAAAGTTAAAAGAATTAGGTTTATAAATTCCTCTCCTCCAACTCTCTCTAAAAAAATTTTCACATTATGATTTTCTATTCTTCTGCTATAATTACAGCATTATGTTTCTTTGGTTACCTGAATCTTTTTTAAGATGGTCCTGTTCCCACTGATTCTTCCCCTCAGTCCCAATCCTTTCTTCTCATTTGTTATCCTTTTCCCTTTAAAGTTTTATTGACTTGTTCTTCTCTTCTGCTTTTATCTGATTATTTATTTCTTCCCCCTCTTTTTCTCTTTCAGTCAAGTTTATTCTCCTTCCTCCCTTTTAGTCAGTCCTCTTAATTATGGTTTTTTCATTTCATTTTTTCCAAAAAGGATTTCTAAAATCTTGGTGTCATTTCTCATAATACAATAGTATTGTTACATTAACATATAATTTGTTCAACTATTTTCTAGTTGATGAACAGCCCCCTTAGTTTCAAATTCCCTTCTACCAGAAAAAGAGCTATTGTAAATGTTTTTATATCTAAAAGATCTTTTCCTCTTTCTTTGATCTTTTTTAAGGTACAGGATTAATATTGGTACCATTGGGCAAATGGGACAGTGATAAGAGAAATGATTAATTGGATCACTATTTTATTCTAATCAGTATTAATCAGTTTAATGTGATTCTATAAGGTAATGATTATTAGCAATCATTAGTATTATGCATATATATATGTATTTATGTTTGTATGTAGTCAGTCTAGTTAAGTAGCATGAGTACAGGAATTATATAATTAATACATTTTATATATCTTAGGTATAGGAATAATTAGATAAAGTTAGATAGATTCTTACATTAGGCTTCAAACTTTAAACTACAAGCTCTAAATTCAAAGCTCCCTGATTGTTCTAAAGTTCACTTGCCTAGACCCAAGAATTCTGGAGGAAGACCTCTACTCTTTTCAGTGATGAAGGCATCCAGAGTGGTTGAATATCTTGACATGATATGGAAAGAACCCCGATTTATTTTTGTCTCTCCAGAAGAAGCCCATCTTATGTCCACTTAGTCAACAGAGATGACCCTAGCTTTATCCATCCTGTGACCCCCCATGCTGATGCATCATTACTGGCCCTTCTGGTGGGTCAGAAAGCAAGGTCTGACAACCGAAGAGATCATGTATTTCTCCTTGCCACTTCCAAATGTCTGGATATCAAGCACCATAAGACCAAGGCCGTAGTGCCAGGAGGTATCTAAGACCCAATGCCCACTTCATTAGAGAGGACCGTGAACTTTTTAATAAAGTGCCATTGGCTTGGAGATCTACCTCAGTGATTTTCCTTGCAGACTTAATAATTTTGGAACCCACAGTGATAAGGTTTGCTTGTTGCCAGGAATCTCACAATCTGGGTCTACTCTAAAGAGGCTAGGGAAGGGCCTGAATCCCAAGATAGGCTCCCCCAGTCACTGAATGCAGATAATGAAGAGACCCAGGAGGGTTAAGGGAAAGTGTCCTGGATGAAATGGTGGTAGAGCTGTGGTGGCTATTGGAACAACTCCTTATCATAGACTTCTTCTGATTCCTGAAGGCTCAGTGACATTTAAGCTTCAATTCTATTCCTGCTGAGCCAACTTCCTGGCTAATGAATCCAACACATCAGTCACACCGGACTGGCCTTTCCACTTTTCTCTGAATGCAGTCCATGCTTTTCCAGCTCTTCACCTTTGCTCTTCATATAGATCCTTGTGTATAAAATGCCCTTTTCCCATCCCCAACATTTCCCTCAGTTTCTATCCCACAATCCTTTAGGGCTCAACTCATGAATCTCTAGGCTGGAAGTTATTTTACCTTCATCTTCTCTCATAATCTTTATACAGTTTTTATTCACTTGTCATATTCTTTATTTGATCATATTGTCTATATGCACATTTTATCATCTCTTACTAGACTAAAATCCAATAGTGAGTTATAAATCTTAATAGCACCGCCTTTGGAATCAGATGATCTGGAGTAACCATCAATGGGTCACCTGGACTACTGAGGTTTTCTCATCTCTAAAATGAGGAAGTGGGACCATATGGCCTTTACGATTCCTTCTACCTCCAAATCTATGATTCTATGAACTATCTGTGTAATAAAAAAAGAAAATCTGCATTTGTAAAGCCTCTTGTAAACCCTGGGTCATGCACATTATTTTCTGTGCTCTACCAGATTATTCTTTGGAGTAGGGAACTCCATGAGGAAATTCTATGTACCAAGGCAGATGGGCATATATTCAACTTTTAGTCTTGGAGAGCAGCCTGGCACTGACAAATCAAGTGACATGCCTAGGGGCACATACTGTGACAGTGTGTGTGTGTGTGTGTCAAAGACCCGACTTAAACCTCAGACTTCCTCAATCTGAGATCAACTCTCTATCCACTGCGCAATACATAATTAGAACTATTTAAAAATGTCTAAATGCATGTGCTTGCTCTTCATGCCGACTGACAAAGGCAGTCCAACTATTTTTTGACTATTTTACTAATTTACTATTATTTGGCTTACACTACTGAATGTTTTGTGACTTACACCAATTATCTTAGTCCAGTCCCACTTGTCTACTGGGCACAGTAGAGAGATAACATGTTCTTGTTTTCCCCTGAGAATCAGTGGCAAGGTGGAGGAAATAAGGTAAAATGCTGCAGAAGAGCAGACAGATACCACTGGAGAGGCTGAAGGCAGGAGGACTGATGGCACAGCTATATGAGAAGGATCTTCCCACTTTATCCCACTCCTTATTAGCAGTCAAATAGGGAAATAATCAATCAACAATTAAGCTCCTACTAGATCCCAGGTAACATGAAAAGCAGTAGGGTATACAAAGTCATAATATGACTCCATTTTCTTTTTTATAAAATGAGAACCTTAGACTAAATAATGACATCTAGTTTTAATTAGCAATTTATAAATATCTCATTCGGTTCTTGGGACAACTTTGTGGACAATGTCCATTTTATAGATGAGGAGGTTGTAAGACACAGAGAATTCTACTCACTAGCCCATGCTAGTCATTAAGGGATGGGACTCTACCAACTATGGCAGCTCTGGATTTGGGGTCTCCTGACTGTGGGGAAGACGAAGGAATGGTTCACTAGAGGACAATGTAGGAAAGTCCTGGAAGTGAAGACTAAGGTCATGTTCAATAATAAACTGATTGTTATTTAACATATGGTAGACATGACAGCAACTCCCAAGTTCCGGGGAAATTTGTGGCCCTTTTCTGACTTATTTCTGGGCAAATACCTCCCCAAGAGCTGTCCTGCACAGCCACCCTCCTGGCCTTTGCTCAACTTCTGTGGAACAGAAAGGGGTGAGGCAACGCAGGGGAGGAGCACCAGTCAGTCATTCTCTACTCGTTGCCCAATAAATACCCAGACTCACACTTTGTAATCTAACACAGTGGAGGAGGAAGAGGAGACCACAAGTAGAAAGATGAGGGTCTCCCAATGGCTGTCCCCAGTGGGCTTTCTCCTCTTTTCCCTCTTCCCGGCTCACCTCTGCAATATCTGCGGTAAGTGAATTCTGGCTCATAGCAGTGCATTAATCGATCCCTCCTAAGGATGAGGTGATTATGGGAAATAGGGGCATCAGACTATTGCTGATATCTGGAGTGACCATCAATGGGTCACCTGGACTACTGAGGTTTTCTCATCTCTAAAATGAGGAAGTGGGTCCATATGGCCTTTAAGATTCCTTCTACCTCCAAATCTATGATTCTATGAACTATCTGTGTAATGAAAAAAGAAAATCTGCATTTGTAAAGCCTCTTGTAAACCCTGGGTCGTGCACATTATTTTCTGTGCTCTACCAGATTATTCTTTGGAGTAGGGAACTCCATGAGGAAATTCTATGTACCAAGGCAGATGGGCATATGTTCAACTTTTAGTCTTGGAGAGAAGCCTGGCACTGACAAATCAAGTGACATGCCTAGATATTCTGTTCCAGACCCACAGATTGATGACCTTGCTTTTTGAGAGCAGGAACTCAAGGCTGTTCCATCAAGTCTGCTCCTGAGGGTGGATGTATGAAGCGGGTGGCTGTTGAGGGCAAGGAGTTCATTTCTTGAAAGGCACAAAATAGCATAATGGAAGTAAACATTCTACTGTGAGGAAGAAGCTCTACTTAGAAGCTACTATTTAAAAAGCTATGAAAGGCACTAAATCCAACATCCCCCTCTGATAGGTGAGGAATTTGTTCAGCAACTTCAGACCCTCCATTGACTCTGTTTGAGTTTTCTTGGCAAAGACACTGGAGTGGTTGGCCATTTCCTTCTCCAGCTCATTTGAGATGAGGAAACTGAGGCAGAGAGGGGAAAGGGACTTGCCTAGAGTCATACAGCTAGGAAGTATCTGAGGTCAGGTTTGAACTCACAACAATGTCTTATTTTGCTGACTCCTGACCCGATGCTCTATCCACTGCTACATCTAGCTGTCCTGGGAAAGGTGACTGAAGTCCAACCCCTTATTCTGTATAAGGAATTAATTTGGTCCAGGCTGCTCTTTAAAGTCATTGATTTCTCAGTTGTGTTTCTACAGGGGAGATTTTCTTAGGGAATCTTTGTCTGGTTTTCCACTTAGATGCAAGTCACAAGGTACAAATACTATATCTAAAATTTACTGGCTGTGTGATCTTAGGAAGGTCTTGTAACCATTCTGAGCTTAACTATCTTTATCCATAAAATGGGACTAACAACCTCTTCACTACCTCCTTCTAAACTTGTGCATAAACCTTTCAGCCTCGGAGAAACATGTACCCTGGGCTCTTAGAGAATAATAAGAAAAGAACAAAATTCACTAAAGCACAGAGGGCAGGAGCCCAGGAATCTGATGGGAAGGTGGTGACCAGGAACTTAGGGCAAGCTCTCTACTCCAGGAAGGGTGCCAAACAGGATGTTTATGAAAAAATATCTAGTAAGGGGTAACAACACAGTACTCCCATTGTGGGTACAAGGGGTGGGGTCACTGACACTGTCCCCTTCCTAGCCCCACAGCACATCCTCACTCCTGGCCTTTGATCAATGTCAAGACAGATTATCCATGGAAACTAAGTCCTAATTCCAGGATAGATGAGCCAGAGAGAAGAGAACAAGAATAGTCCCTGCTTCTTAGTTTTTTCTCAATGGGGGTCCTTGGGTAATCCCCGTGATCCTAGATGATAGCCTTTTACTACTTCAAAGGGCGCCTGTCCCAGAGATGAACAAGGTACTTTTCTATCTGTTCTCCTAAATCTTCCGAATGTCATCCCTTCAGACATAAGTACACTGATGAATATTTAACAACTAGATCTCTGGAACTTCCAAGGACAGGTAGGTGACACAATGGTGAGAATGCTGGGCCTGGAGTCAGGAAGAACGGAACTTAATTCCTTAGGGGAAAAAAAACTTACAACTCTAACAATTCTTCTAGATATTGTTCCATGTTTTTCCTCCCTCTGATAGTCAAACTTTTGGGGAAACTCTTCCTCCTCTTTCTCTCATTTCAATCAGTCTTTAAACCTTTGCAACCTAACTCTCATCACTCAACTAAAGCTGATCTCCCCAAAGTTACCAGTGACCAAAGTTCTCAATGGTCAAATCAAGAGAGCATTCACTCATAATATTTGCTCCCTTCTGGGTCTGTACTCTCATCCCTCTTATAAACAATCTCCTATGTCTCCACCAGTCCTTAGGATGGAATGGGAGAATTATCCATCCAACTCTGGACTCCACTGTCACTCCCCAAAAGAATCAGGTCTAGAATCACCAAGTGATTTTTGTCCAGAACAGGAGTCATCCATCTCTTTCCAAAGCTGCATACCTTGGATAAAGTTTTTCACTTTCTATTCTTCCACATTTTCCCTCAAGAACTCTGATTTCATTCTTTCTTCCTTCATTTCTTCCATCTCCCCTTAGAGTCTTTATGGCTACCATTTCTTTGGGGGGAGGAAAATGAGATCACCTTATAGATAAAGAATTACTGTTTACTTCTAGTCTTGATGCTGGGGTTCCCTCAAGCCAGGGGATTTCTTCATCACATAGGAAGCTTTCTTCTATTTGTTCATAACTTGAGTTTCCCTGCCAGGGAAGATTGGTCAATGGCTGTGCTCTTCCTACTGATTCTCTCAAGGTTATTGTCAATCTTTTCCCTCTATGGAAGGCCCAGGATGCACATAGAAGGCCAAGAGCCACACTGATGTGTGGTACATAACCCACCCAATAAATTTCAGAGCTCTCTCAAGGTATAAAGAAAAAGTTTTATTCGTTTCTCATGAGACGTGGGTGTCACCCCCACCATACAAGAGGTGAAAGCGGGGAGCCAAGGAGAGGCAATATATATGTTCCCTGACGCAACACCATCCTCCCCTTCTGCTCATCCTCATTGGCTGAGAATGTGACCTTACATTCTAAGCACGAAAGCTACAGCGAATGGGGAAGCAACCCATAAATTCAACCTTAAACAAAGGCATGCCTTTGGCTGACTCTGAGACATGTGCTCTCAATGTATGGGCTGAGTAGATAAGGGCCAGGTCAGTCTGATCTATACATTCCCAGAACTGTACTATTCACCCATGTCCTGGGAACTGTTTGTCATGGAGGAAAAGCAGGGGAGAAAACAGGAACCTGATCCCATAACCTGATTAATTTATAGTTTCCTTTTGAAGAAATATCAAACTTTTCCCATTCACTGAGGTCTCAGGACACTGCTCCCTCTAATTGTTTCTTCCTTTTTTGTGTTATACTTTATTGACTTATCTGTTTAGGCATTGAGTTTCCCCAGAAAATGGAAACTTCTTCAAAATAGAGATCATTTTTCTTTGTTTTTAGTTTGTGCCTTACACTTAGTTGATGTTTAATAGATAATTGTTACACTGCAATGGATTATGGTCACTGGTGATGGAGATGAGAAAAGCTTCATCATGTATATAGAAAGGAACAAAGGAAAGGCCTGAGAGGGGGCTGAAGTTGAGATCAGGAAGACTAAATCTAAATCTTTTCTCAGACATTTAACTAACATACTAATAAGCCTGTCTCAGACGCTTACTTCCTTTTATTTATTCAGTCATTTCAGTCTTGTCCAACTCTTCATGGCCCCAATTAGGGTTTTCTTGGCAAAGATACTGGAGTGATTTGCCATTTCCTCCTCCAACTTACTAGTATAACCTTAGGCAAAGATTTCAGCCTCAATTTCTTCATCTGTTAAATGAGGATAATAATACTGTCTACTTTCTAGGACTGTTGTGAACATCATTTGAAACAATGTAGGCAATGTGCTTAACAAACTTGAAAGTGCTTTATAAATGCTAGCAGTGATACTGATGATGGTGATAGACCTGAATCCTAGTCCCAGCTCTGCCACTGACTTGCTCCATGCTCTTAGAAGACTACTATCTCTCCCTGAGCCTCAGTTTCTCCATTTGTAAAAAAAAAAGAAGAAGAAGAAGAACTAGACTAAATGGTGTTGAGCTTGGCCTTTTCCTGCTATGCCTGTGATTTTCTCTTTTCCTCCCTTATCACAGAGGTAAGCAGTAAAGAGAAGGACAAGTTAGCTCTTCTGATAAACACAATGGTGAATTCCAACGATCCCTACTCAAGCATAGCTTCCCACGTCCTGATGGCCCTCAAATTCGTGGACCAACACTACCCAAAGGCCGAGACAACCTTCCTGAACCAAGTCAAGCTAAACATCATGCAATGTGGTAAGAATGATGATCTCCTTTAAAGGAACAAAATAAACAAAAACGAGGGGGCCCATCCAAGCTACCCAACCAGTGTTGGGTAAAGATACAGTAAAGCTTTAACTAGCAAGTTTTGGTTTGTTTTGTTTTTAATACCCCACACTTGTTTCACATTTTATAATTTTTGAACATTATGAATTTTAGGATACCTGTAGCCTACTTTTCCAAATATTCCGTTTCCTACTCCCCTACCCAGAGAGCCTTACCTGGTAGCTAAAGTTTTTAAGAGAAGGGCAGGGGAGGGAAGATGAAAAAAAGTTTAGTAAAATTAACAGATCCATCAAATGAGTGAGATAGTATGTGTATTGTTCTATACACTGCAGAAAAAGCTTTCTTGAAACAGTACTAAAGCATATCAAATACATGTATATATCATAATCCCATGTTAAAGAGGAGGAAAATAAAGCACAAGGTTAATGACCTGTCCATGAACATTCAATTGGTAAATGTGAAGTAGGAAATATGTCAAAAATAGAAATAGTAATTGACAATGGTTGCTCTAAAATCTACAGAGTTCCTCTTATCAATCAGTTTAATAATCCTATCAAAAAAGGATTTAGCATTTGCCATAGGATTATAGATTTAGAGCTGCAAGGACCCTTAAAGGTAATTGAGTTTAGTGCCCTTATTTTACAGATAGGGAATTCTGAGACTCACAAGAAGGAAAGTAATTTGCCCAGGATCACACATTTAATAAATGTGAGGCAGGATTGAAACTCTAATTTAAAATCCAGGATTGTATTTAGGCCACCTCAATACCCCCATGACCTCTTCTCACAGAAACCATGCTCTCTCTGTGCAATCACCACCAATGTTTCTAAATATCCACTAAACGTCTTTTATCCAACACATTTTAGAGCTTCACCAAGAATTAGAAGCCAAGCTTGAGAGTATTTAGCTTGCAAAATATTCTTTTCCTAGGACAACATTTACTCTTCTGAAGTCCTCTCTCATTCTCCATGATATAGAAAAGTAAATGACGTCTCATTCTTTAAAATCTAGAAAAGAGGAACCTATATAAATGAAAAACTCGTAAGCTTTCTAAAATCCATTATTTTTTAAATGTCTATGTCATTTTGCTTTGGTTAGACTACACCTGAAGTATCATGTTCAGTTCTGGCTGTCACCCTTTATGAATGTCATTGATGATCTGGAGAGCATCCAACCTGATGGTGAAGGATGTTGAGTCCTTCAGTTGAGGAACTGGGGCTATTTGAGCTGGAAAAGAGAAAGCTCAAGATACAATGCCTGTGTTCAAGCATCTATAGGAAAGATTGGACTCTTTCTTTTCGATTCCATGTGGGGAGGAGAGGAGCCATAGATTTAAAAATCACAAGAATTCACATTAAGAAGCAGTGGGTTCCCCTCTCCAGAGATTTTTAAGCAAAGGCTGGATGATTTCTTTCATGGATTTTACAGAAGGTTTGGAATGGATTCAATGGTCAATGAACATTCTCCCAAGTTTAAAATTCTGTGATTCTCTATCAGACGGGAACTTGTATCCAGGTCTTCTGAGTCTATGTCCAGTTTTTTCTCTAATAAGATCAACTATGTCAAAATCATTCACCTACTCAGACATGTATGTTTCCTTTAAGATGACGCTGTAACTTCAGGACAGTTTGCTCTGGATTTACTGGCATTGACTGCTGCCTGCCAGACATGTATTATAAAAGATTATGAATTGGTCAAAAAACTTGAACAGAAGTTCCAAGCGGAAGTAGACAGTATTGGTAAGACCCTCTCCATCAAAGACTGCTTTTCTTCATTCATTTATCCACTTCTATGTTCTATCTTTCCTCCTCTGTTCTACTACATCTTTGCAGACTAACTAATCTCCCTCTCTCCATGTCCATGGCTTCCTTTTTTCTATCAATCAAATAGTGTCCTACGAGCTGCCCTAGATATCATGAAGTATTTCCTAGTTCTCTATCCCTTGGTGCATAAGGAGAAGACAAGATAGTGAGAATAATAATCACAGCTAGTGTCTGAATCTACAAACGTATCACAGTCAGACGGATAACCAAGTGCTACAAGAAGACAGAGAAGGACTGTACTGTATTCTATTGAAAGACATTTCTTAGAGAAACAGGAATTCAGAGTTCTACTTTTGGTATAGGGACTGATTTTAATGATTGACAATAAATCAATGGGCATTTACTAAGCACCTATTATGTGTCAGACATTGGAATAAAATGAATTAATAAGGCATCTATAAAATTCACAATAAACCTTTCAAGCATGAAATTCTGCGCTTAATACTTTCACAATTTTAGCCCATGAAAAGTAAATCTCTCTGTTACTTAAGAATGCAGTCTCGAGACCAACTGGCAGAAGTTGCAAGGTGCATATTCCAGCTCAAAAAATTTAGCTAACATTTAGAACCATCCAACATGAAACCAGTGTGATGAGATCCACACTGAAGGAAGGGTTCAAGCACAGACCTGATAGACAACTGTGAAATATGGTGAAGAGATAATTTCTGCATTCAATAAGAAGTTAGACTGCATGATCTCCAAAGTCCCTTCTGATTTCAGGATTCTTTCAAAGACTTTCTGGCCATTTCCTCCTCCAGAGGATAAATTCCTATCTTTTCCTACAGATTTCATATCTATTATCCAAATTTATTTAATGAAGAGCAGTGACGGGAACTAGAGAGGAATAGGATGAAAGAGGGAGAGGAAAAAATATTATTTGGCTATATAGCTTTCTTGTTTTCCTTCTATGGATAAGATATTTATTCTTTGCTTCCCATCAGATAAACATGGTCACCCATTGACTACCTATTACCAGCTTGGCTTAGATGTCTTGGCCATATGTCTTCTGAATGGAACCTATTCAACCTCCAAAATTGCTGATCTCTTTTCTGTGGACTCAAAGAAGTATTATAATGAACAGTTCTCTGTTGGTGAGTAATAACACCAGACTATCCTTCCTACACAAAATTCTAGTGAGAAATCAAAATAGAAATTTAGAAATGTCCCAGATAGATATTTTAGGGAATAGTCAATCAATCAAGAAGCATTTAATAATCTCCTTCTATATGCCAGGTACTGTACTGATATCTGGAAGTACAGAGAAGAAAGGGTCTTACATTCTAAAGGAGGAGACAATATGGATGAATTAAAACATGAAAGATAAATATAGAGTAGATAGAAAGTAGGAAGGGGTCAGATTATGAAGAGCTTCTAATGCCAAACAAAAGATAGTGGGTTTGATTCCAGAAGTAATAGAGAAGTACTGAAGTTTACTGAGCAAGGAAGTGAATGGAAAGACCTAAGCTTTAGGAAAATCATTTTGGCAGCCAAGTGTAGAATGGATTTTAATATGAAAAGACTTGAGACATGAAAACCATGCAGTAGTCCAGCTGACATATGAGGGCCTCAAGTTCAATGTAAGTTATATAAATAAATGGAAGAATGGTGTGAATATGAGAGACATTCTATGGAAATAAATAAGATTTTGTTACTGATTGGATTATGAGTGAGCTAAAGAGAATTCAAAGATAAAATTGAGGTTCTAAAACTTGGTGACTAGGATGATGGTAACTGCTCTTGACTTCTATTCAGAAGAGGATAGGGTTTAGGGGAGACAAAAATAAGCTGTTTTAGACATGTTGAGTTTGAAATGCTCTTGGGATATCCAGTCCAAGATTTCTAATAGCTAAATGGTGACATAGGACTGGGGCTCAGAAGAAAGAAGAGGAAGTGAGAGACAGAGAGAAAGAGAGAGACAGAGAAACAGAGAGATGGAGAGGGGGATGGGAGGGAAGAGAGAGATGGGAATCATCATGTTGTTCAGTCATTTTTCAGTCATGCCCAAATCTCCACATAAGCCCAGTAGGGTTTTCTTGACAAAGACACTGGAGTGGTGTGTCATTTCTTTCTCCGGCTCTTTTTGCAGATGAGGAAACTGAGGCAAACAGGGTCATACAAGTATTAAGTATGAAGCCAAATTTGCACTCATAAAAATGTCTTCACAAACATTGGTCCCATACTCTATCCACTGGCCCAGTCTGCTACCTACATAGAGAGAATAATTGTACAGAAATTAATGATAAAATCAAATGAAAGAGTGTAGAGAGAAAGAAGCAAAACCAGGATAGAATCTTGATTAATGGTTATAACTGGAATGAAGACCCAGCAAAATGAACTGAAAAGGAAGGGGGATCAGATGTGAAGAGATCTAAGAAAGAGCTGAGTAAGGAAAATGCAGAAAAGAGAACTTACTCAACAAAAGGTGGTCAAAACTGTAAGAGACTGCCAAGAGGTCAAAAAGGATGAACACTGAGAAGAGGACATTACATATGGCATTTCAGAGATCATCAGTAACTTGGGAGAGAACAATTTCTGTTGACTGATGAGGTCACAAACTTTACTAAAGGGGATTTAGAAGATTCAGAGGAAAAAATGAAGTAGAAGCACTAATGAGCCTAGATGGCTTTTTTCGATGAGTTTAGCAGAGAAGGGGAGGGAGTGGGGGATAGTGTTAGAGGAATATGTCGGGAACGCTTGGAAAATGACCTTAATCTTTTTGGTGAAGCAAATGTCCTTAGCAGAAATTGTAGGGAAAGGGAGGGAAAAAAAGGTTTGGAACAGCTACGATGTTGGATAGAATAGGGAGAAATAATAAGTGCCTGGCTAGTGGCATAACTACTATCAATTTGTAACAGACCCAATTACATGGGGTCTATTTCAAATAGTCACAATTTCATGATCCCTTCCAATTCAGTTTTAATGTCAGTGAAAGTGAAAGAGGTGTATGGTGGGAATGATCCATAGCTAGGGGTTGACAAATCAAGATTACCCTCAAGAGAAGAGAATAAGAGATTCAAGAGAAGAGGATCAGGAAGGGTTGAACTGTTTCAGTCAAAATTTTAAAGAGAAAATAATATAGCAAGAGTAGAAATGAATGCTTCAGGAAAAGCCTGATATCCCGTCCTGTCTGGTATCCACTGAGGAATGGGAAGACTGAAGGTCATGAGGATGGAGATTTAGACATTGAAAGATATAGAAGGTGATGGAAATATAAAAAAAAATTTTTTGGTCATGTGTATTAGTGACAATAAGAACAAGAGTTTGTAGCATAGGTGAAATGGAAGGGTGAGTTGTAAGAATTGAATAGGTTGTGAAAGTGGGAAGTCCCCAGAATGAGGTAAGTAATGGGGTGGAGAGGAAGACTATAAACTAGGCCCTGAATTTATTGAGAAAGGAAAGAGGATGACTGGAATTGATCAATTTGTATTAAATGAACTACAAAGGAAGAGAAATCACTGAGTGATGACCATAAAGAGATAGTGGCAGTGGAACCAAGAAGTATTCCAGCCCCCACCACAACCAGCGAGTAGGGAGTATGGAGAAGGTGGCAAGGGAAGCAGTATAACCGAAGGGAATGCCAGAAGAAAGAAAAAGTTTTAAGATGAAGGAAAAAGTGTTAATTATGGAAATGATCCATTGGAACATTGGAAGAGCCAGAAAAATCTATAGTAGGACGTTGGCAAGGCAGGAGGGAATTATTAAAGGGACAAAAACGAGGAAGCAGACAGAAAAATATACAGACTAAAGAATTATTTCTCATTCAGGGAATTGGGACATCTGGGTGTATTCTGCAAAGACATCCTTCCTTTTTCTGGGTTTCATCACTAATTTTACCAATCTTTTGTAGGAGGGAGATAAGATGTAGATAGGTAAGAATAGTAATAGAAGAAGAAAGATCATTGCTGGGCTGTATACGTGGGCACACATTTCTAGAAGAACTGAAGTACAGAGAGCTTTGGCAAAATTCCTCCGGTCAAAATATTTCATGGCTCTCATCAACTTGGGATCTTTGCTTTAGCAATAGTGTGTCTAGAAGTATTATACTTACAACTCACCCTCTCATAGATCGATGTCTGAAAATAGGAGTGTAAATACAGTAAGCATACAGAACAAAGGCAAACCTCAAATGAAAAAAAATTTCATTGAAGTAGGAAGCAGTAAGAACTTGCTCTGCCTAGGAAGGTCAGCACCTTCTCTGAAATTTAAAATGCTAGAGAATTGATTCAGATAATGTATCAATCTATCCTATTGGGGAAATTTTAGCTCGCCGATAAGTATTGAAATCATGGGACAGTAGTGACTACAAAAACAATCAGATTGTCGAGGTATAAAAAAGCAAAAAGGGATTTATTATGATCTCACCAGAAAGGGCAATTTCCCAACAGAAAAGGTATTGTCAGTAAAAGAGTGCAAAGCACAAACTGCAAACACAGGATTATATAGACCTTAACAAGAAGCCCCCATCCCACATTCTGACCTTTTTTCCCCATTGGCTAGAAAGTTTTAATTTAGAAATTAGAATTTAGAATAAGAAATTAAATATCAACCCCCAGAACATACTTTACCCATATTAGGTACTTAAATGCTAATGAAAAGGGGAAGTGGGAGAGGCAGAAGGGAAATGTTTGTTTATCTAAAATAATGGACTGCCTTCAGTTTTTAAGTATAGCTCAACTTGTTATTGCAAAGTCTCAAGTCACAATTAGGGTATAAGACGTTATGAAAGGTCTCCACTCAGTTTATCCCATTCAATTCATTTAAATGAAAATTAACTCAATCAAAGAACCACTTTGCATTAGGAATTCATATTCCTAATTATAATTTGTAACAATTATAATAATTACAATTATGTCAATAATAATATATAATATTACATCATTATATATAATTATATAATTGTATATGCCATTATATTTAATATTATATTATATTATGTATATATAATTATATATAATATATAATTGTCATCATATAATGACAATTATAATAATAAGTCACACACATGCTGCATTATTAAGAATAATATATGCAAAGAATAAGGCTAAGGTTCACAAGAGAGGGAAGACATACACATCTAGATAGATTAGTGGGGAACAAAAATAAAAGATAAAGTGTATTTTAGAAGCATTACTAGCTCTGACTAAGAGGTCCTGGGTTCAATTCCCCTATCTGAAATTTACTACCTATGTGATATTAAGTATTTAAACTTGCTGGGTCTTAGTTTTTTTTTTTAATATATAAAATGATAGGATTAGAATAGGTGATGTCTGAGATATCCTTCAGTTCTAGGCTTAGGAACCTGGAATAAAGCAATGAAAAATATACCTTTCCCAGGTTTCTATCTACTAGCCTGAAGTAGTCTGGGATAACAGAAAGATGCCTACTTACACACACACACACACACACACACACACAACACATACACCTACGCTGTTTTTCTGACCTGAATCTCTTAACAGACACTGGGGCACTTGCTGTCCTGGCTCTGACTTGTGTGGACAGGAAGAACCCAGATGTAAAAGAGATCAGAAATGATATAAGAATGCTTGTGGAGAGGATCCTAAAGGAGATAAAACCAGATGGCATTATTGGAAATATCTACAGCACAGGACGAGCAATGCAGGTGAGTTTGTGAAAATTAAAAACAAGAAAGATCAGCAATAATGCCATGCCCTGTCTTGGGCTCTCTATTCTCAAGGGTACAGAACGTGTAGTTCAAGTTTCAAAAGGATTTTCTGTCTCTCTGTGTGTGTCTGTGTGTGTCTATCTCTCTCTATCTTTCTTTCTTTCTTTGTCTCTGTCTGTCTCTCTGCTCTGCTTTTCTTTCTCTATGTGTATCTGATTTCTTCTATCTTTGTCTCTTCCTCTTCCTTCCTTCCTCTTTCTCCCCTACTCTCTGTCTCTTTTTCTTTCTCTATCTCTTTTCCTCCTCTCTTTCTCTTTTTTCTTTCTGTCTCTCCTCCCCTTACTCTCTGTCTCTATCACTCTCATTTAAAAAATTTTTTTGTTGATGCTCTTCTTTTTTATATTACTGTCACTTCTCAATGGAATCTTCCTGAATCCTTCCCAACATAACTCCCTCTTATAACAAATGAGTACAGGTAAGCTAAACAAAGCACCATATCCCCTTTAATGAAAGTGCCTTTTCTGTATTATCATCAATCTATCCTGTCTAGATCCCCTAAAAATGGACTGGTTTTTGCTTTTCTTTATATCCTCAGTATTATCCTCACTTAAAATACAGTACCTAGTATTTTAATACTGTTAATAAATGTTTAGTGACTGACTGACCATACAATTCTGTTGCTCTCTGAAAGAGTTAATATCCAGGACTATTTCTTTTACATCCTATTCATCCTTCCTCTAGTACTTAGCACACAATAGATACTAAATAAATGTTCATTGGCTGATTATTTGATAGAGCAACAGAAGAGATTGGGATTGGTATCTCCTTCCCTAGAATTCCCTTTATCTACTAGGAAAATTTATGGATCTAGTGTCTTTTAGGAAAAATGGAGGAGAGTCAAAATAGACTGCTGTCCCGTTCCCTTACAAGATCTAATCCCTTAAAAACTTCAGATTTCTTCATAGTTTCTTAAATTGAGATTTATTTTTGGTTCTCTCTTTCTGAATCCTATTAGGCCCTTTTTGTGACTTCACAGTATTATAAGGAAAAAGACTGGAACTGCACTAAGACTCTTCAAAATGTTCTAAATCATATTCCTGAAGCCTTCCATAGGCCCATCACTGCAAGCCAGGTGTTTCCTGCCCTTCTGGGCAAGACTTACTTGGACTTAACCCACGGTTCCTGTCAGTCCAATCCAGGTATTAGCATCCTAAAACAGACTTCTTTTTTCTTTCCTAAGAGGAAATCCACCCAATGAAAGTGAATCATAGGAGTGTGGGTCCTAATTGAAGCCTCTGGAGATGATTTGTCCATGAAGCTATTCTCAACCCAACATCTGGAAATGAAATAGTTAACTATCTTGAGGAGGGAAAGGTGACATCTAACAGAATGACAGATTGGATGATAGTCTCCTTAGGCCATTGGTCAACAAGGAAGGCTCTGGTGAATTGGTTCAGTTTTCAAAGTAATTCTGCCCTAGACATTTCAGTCCTCCTTCACTGGTCCCAAGGACTGTTGAGGTTCAAAAGGGGCCCTCAAAAGGTTGGGGTCACAGGCTGGTGTTGTGAGGTGTCTCAAAAGAATATACAGGCTTGAACCCATCTCCAAGCTAGGAGAAAAATTTATTGTAATTGTAACACCAACTTAAGCGGGCTCAGTTCCAAAAGGATTTAGCAAAGAACCAGAAAAAAAAAAGATAAATTTATAGGACAGTGTTAGAGAGACCAGAGCTTCATGTTACTTATTTGCTAATTTTATGGTTTACAGATAAGTTTGAGGGATGGTCTATTCACTATTGCCTCAGGAACTTAGTTATCACTGATGAGCAGATTATCTATCTGACACTCGGCAATATTTATAGGACTATATTAAGGCCAGAAGACTTTAAAATCATTGATAGACAGATTGTTAAAACAATAATACACTAGGGTCAAGAGACCTTAGGATCACTGATATATCTTCCCTAAAGTCTAAGGGAAGAAATATATAACTATATTATTATATTCCTAAAGCCAGAAGACGTTAGAATCATTGACAGATAAAATTGTTAGAACAATTGCACTCTAAGGCAAAGGGACCTCAGGATCACTGCTATATTTCCCCTAGAAGCTGTCCCTCATCAGGACCACTAGAATTCATTTCCACATTGCTTTCTTTTCTAGGAATAAGTAACACAGCATCATATAACTTCCTTCTCAATTAAGGAATGACTCTAATGAATTGTGACTTGATGTTCTGTATGGCAGAAATTATAGAGACCAGATAGGATGACCCTAAATGAACATGAGTGCAAGAAATAATCATCAAGCATTTCTTAAATACTTTTATAGACTAAATATGGTGCTCAGTCTTGCAGTTAAAAACAAAAGTGAAACTGGGAAAAGTTCATGAAATACAGTCTCTCCTTTATCTATAAAAATATTACAAAGTACCCTCCTCAGAACCATCTTGTGGATGGGCTGTACATTTTTCTTCCTAGTCTATAGATGAAAACAAGAAGGTGGATATGGAGGAAGTAATTTCCAAGGTCTCACGGCTAATCAGTGACAGGTCTGAGATTCAAATCCAGATCTTCAGACATCAAGGTACAATCTTCCATGGCATGTTGCCCTTCTCAGAGAACTGGAGCTTATTCAAAGGGACAGCCAAAGAAGAGAGAGAGACTTTTTTCTTTAGTTCTCTGTTCAACTTTTAACGAATCTTGGGAAAAGTCACAAGAACCCAGTTCCCAGGTTTTCTGTGCTTTACATTGAACCTGAGGGGCTAAAGCAATGTCGGCTTCCACTGCCCCGCTGCACTTTTTTCATGTCCTAGATTTGATGGAAATTAGTAGAAGAGAAGAGGACATCAGAGACAAAACTACTACCATCACTATCTTTTTAGATGCCTCCTCAGTGAGACAAAGCACAGTGCATTTGGTCACTGAGTCTTGATGATTTATTTCTGCACTCATTTCTGCTTTGGTCCAAAATAAATCTTCACTGGCTGATTCTTTAATATAGACCTGAAGGTCTTCCCCCAAAAAAATTTATTTAGATTTTTTTGACTAGGTGAAAGATTCTTTGCCTCAATTGTTCCTTAGCCTTCACCACTGAATGGATATTGCCTCAATCAAACTGAGACCTGAAAACCTTAGCTTAAAAAGGCCCAGGTCTCCTACTGCATCCACTGCAGCCATCTCCAGTCATCCTAATCTATGTCTGGCCACTGGACCCCAGTGGTTCAGGAGGGGAAAGTGAGACATGTGACCTTGCACAGCTCTCTCTCACTGAAATCCAACTTACTTGCATATCATGGTCCTCCTCCAAGAAAGGACAAACAAGTGCTGCATAGAAACTCCTCTAGCTAGATGACACAAGGGCTGCTTTGGGGCACCATAGTGCACAGAGCACACGCTAGAGTCAAAAAGACTAATTTTCTGAGTCCAAATCCAGTCTCAGCTGTGTGATCCTGGGCAAGTCACTTAACGCTGCTGGCCTCAGTTTCCCCATCTGTAGAATGAGCTGGAAAAGGAAATGTCACACTACTCCAGTATCTCTACCAAGAAAACCCCAAATGGGATCATGAAAAGTCAGACATGACTGAAACAACCTAACAAGATGCTTTCTATTCTCTGTCTCTGTCTCTCTTTGCCTGTTTCTCTCACTATTTTTCTAAATCTGTATCTCGTCTATGTCTCTACTTCTGGCTATCTTTGACTCTGTCAATATACCTGTTTGTCACACAAACAGACACACACACACTTACACACACAACACTCCCCTCTCTGTGTGCATTTCCCTTGTCAATCTGCCCAAATATATAAGGAATTACACCAAATGAGAAGACAAAGGCATCAAATTACAATCAACTAACAAATGGAGCTTTCTCCAGAACTGCCAAAATGTTGAGTCTTAATTAATGAAATCAGGAAACTTTGGGGAGGGCAGGGATTGGTTTAAGGAAATAGACCCAAATGGAGTTGGAATGGACTTGGAGTCATCCAAGGACCTTCTGGTCTTTTTGTCATGTTCTGTTTGCCATTTAACCATTATATATCTGAATGTTGCTCTTTGTTTCTCTGTCCCTGGCAGGTGATCTCAACAACTCTGTCCCCACAATTACAGAATCCACTCCCCAGTCCCAAGAGAATATTTCAGTCAAATACCAAGTAGTGGATTTCATCACTAAAGACTTTAAAAAATCCACTGAAGTCTCAGTGCCAAAGGGCTCTTTCTTCCTGAATGTGATGGAGAAAGCTCAAGAAAAAGACCAAAAGGCATTTGGGTATGTTTCTTAAAATGACTTCGGATCCATATTCAGCTTATAATTTGGATTTACTACTTCTACAAATAATTCCAGAATTAGAAAACTAACTGTTCTGAAAAGTCTGAAAGTCTAGGTTTATTAAGGACTTTCTAGGTCTAAATAGCAAAGAAGAATAGCCATATGGATGGCTAGGGATTTAAATGCTCATAAAATACCTGGAATCAGATTGTGTAAGCAAAATCTGGTTAGAAATTATAAAGTCATATAAAAATTAGGAGAAAATGGACTCCCAAGAGCTAATTTAAAATTGCTTAAAACTTTAATCTGGTAAACAAGTAGGATTAAAGTAGTGAGTTTTCTTTTTAATATCTTGATAACTACATTGCAATATAATTGGTTTTCTTTGTAATCTTATGTATTTTATTTGATGAATAAGGAAACATTATTGGAAAAGAGTTAGACACAGTGAAAGAGAAAGAAATGGGGACAGAGACACACAAAGAAGAGCCTATGACAAAAAAGGAGGATAAGGGGATGGATGGGGAATGAGAATCTGATTCTGGGTCATTAAGAAAGAACAGACCTCAAGAAAACAGAAAATCTACTTTCTTGCTCAGAACTTGTTCTTGAGTACATAGCAGCACAGACAGAGATTTTCCTTTTTATATACTACTAATAATAATAACACATATAATGCATCAAAGTGCAAAGCACTTTACAAATGTTACCTCATTTATCTTTCTGTTCAATTTAATTTTACTTTGCATTAATGTATAATCTTATCTGTCTAATAAAATAAAACACAAAACAGGTTAGAAAAAAAATAATGGATCCCTGTAACAACAGAATATCCAAAGCATATAAGCACCAAATGCACCAAGGCGATTTCAAGTACCCCAGAAGTTCATGTAGCAACCTAGGAAGAGAAGCATGGAGATGGTGATCTTTTTTATGCTTTCCTGCAGTCTCCCAAATTTCTGTCCTTATATCTCAAAAAGTAATTAATGTTGGCTTTAAAAGAGGTATAATGACCACAACAAAGGAGGTAATGTGTGCTTTGTTCTGACACTAACTGGGGTATCTTGTTGAGTTCTATATGTTACATTTTAGGGACAACATTGAGAAACTGAAGCACATCCCAAAAGGGATGGGAAGGGGAGTGGGATTATTAGCCTAAAGAAGAGAAGGCTTTGAGAGGCGATAATTACTTAGAAACACTGTCTTTGTAAAGAAGAGATCACACTCACTCTGTTTGGCCTCAGAGGCCAGAAATAGAAGTAATAAATAGAACCTAAAGAGGGTCAGATTTTGAATCATAGGAGGAAAAATTTAGAAGCACATAAAGGTACCCCAAAGTAGAAACTAAAGCAGCCTGTTCACTTGTTGAATAGGTAGCACAGGGTACAAATCAGGAAAGCCTGAGTCTAAATCCTGCCTTGGATGTTTAATGGTATCCTAGCAAAGTCCTAACCTCTGTCAGCATCATTTTCACTATCTATAAAATATGGATGATAGTAGGACCTATCTCACAGATTGTGAGATTATATTGTAAGCTCCTTGAAGGCGGGGAAATATCCTTTGTTTCTTTTTATATTCATATTGTGTTTAATAAAGACTTATTGACTGATTGATTGGGGTGGTTTGTGAGGATTAAATGTGATACCACATATAGCAATTTATTAGTCTTAAAGTGCCATATAAATGCTAGCTATTTCCAAGCAGGGAATTGGGGACTGCTTGTTATACACACGGAAACAGATTCCTATCAGATGACCTGTCAGATCTCAGAAACCATGAGATTGTATGATTCTGTTATTCTAGGTTCACAACAAAGTCAAGTGAATGGGGTCCATATGTCACTTCAGTTGCTGGTATTGAGGCCAGCAGTAAAGACAGAACCTACTGGCAGCTCCTGAATAATGATCAACCACTGAGCCAAGGTGAGCAAAGATGTGACAAAGAAGCAGCAGCAGAAAATTCTCTGAGCACTCATTTAGAATTTGCAGTGTGTAAATCTCTGTTTCGGGAAATTTTTTAAAAAAACTAAATGCCCCTAGAAGGGCTCACAGGGATGGAAACCAACTAAAATCTGCAGCATTGCTCTTTATTTGAAACCTACAGTTTTACATCATCTGATTTCAGTCTTTTCTCATTTCTCCCTACAGGAGTTGCAGACTTTGTAGTATCTAAAGGTGATAAACTGGAAGTCAGGCTGAGTAGATATTGAAGGAAGCAACAGTGAAAGAGTCATCCAACTTTCTATTTGTGGAGTCCTTCCCAGAATTCTTTTGGGAAACAGAAAACCCCCTGTCTTTCTCCTCAATCATCTCAGCCCCCCATGGGAATTCAAGTAGATTTGTGCTCTCTCTCTGTGTCTCTCTCCTTACATAATAAACATTCAAAGAATAATAGTATCATTAATCATTTCTGCTAATAAGAAGGCTTTGGAAATTAAAGAAATGAATTTTTGACCAGCCACTATTAAGAAAATCTAGGCAGAAAATATAGCATGGCTTTAAAATACATAATACTTCCTCTGCTTTATCATTTATTCCTTACAGCAAGCCTGTGAAATTAAGACAATAAATATTTATTAGTTCCATTTGGCATGTGATGAAACTGAGACTCAAAGAAGAAAAATAAGTCAAGATCTCAGGATTTCAAGCCAGAAAAAATAACAGAGATAATTGAGGGGGATCTCAGTCCCCCTTCATTTACCTTTTGTTTACTTCTCTGTATAGATGTCATTTCCCCCAAATCCAATGTAGCTTCCTTGAGGACAAGAACCATTTCAGTCTTTCTTTGTATCTACAGTGTCTTACATTCATTCATTCATTCATTTATTCATTCTACAAGCACTTTCAAGTGCCTACAGTGTGACAGGCCCAGGAGCTACCCAGATGATTAAAAAAATACAACAGGAAGCTCTTCTTGTTTTATTTTTTTGATATTAGTAAAAAATCTTATGATATAAGCATAACTATAGAAGTTACCTTGTGGGAAAGAAACCTTTTAGTTGGCATTTTGCTGTACTGAAACAAATGCGGTTTTACCAACAAACAATAAGCACAAGAAGATCTTTTATTTTTTCTATCATAAAAATGGGGATTCCTTTAGTGTTCATTTGTAGATTCTGGAAGCAGCAAAACATAGAAACTAACTTCATAGTATACCATATCTTTTTATTCTTTTTTTCTAATTTGACATTAATTTTTATCTCTTAATAAGGATATACTCTCTGTGCAGATAAGTAATTCAGAAATGTCACCCACATCAATAACCTATTATTTCCTAACTGTTGCTATCATTCATTTCACTTCTTGTGGTGTCTGGTATCTTACAACTCCCTCTTGAAGGCAGTATTCATAAGTTATAGACTTGAGACTTACGTTTATCATCTAAAATTTTTGCCTGTTTTAATTCTTTGACTCTTTCCCACATTTACCAACCTCTTTTTGCTAGGTACATTTTTTCTTTAAAGCTGTCAAGTATCAACATATAAGTCAAGACAAATAATAAAAGATGTACAAAATAATACAAAAGAAAATAGATCCTTAAAAATTAGATTGGTCAAGTGGAAGTTAATGACTATATGAGACATCAAGAAACACTAAAAACAAAATCAAAAGACTGAAAAAATAAATTAATAAAGTAGATGAGTCGTTGTCTAATTTGATTTAAAAGCAGAAAGAAGAAAACCAAATTATTAGAATAAAAGACTAAATGGACAACCAATGAAGACAAAATTAAAGCTATTATGATCAATTTTTCCAACTTTATGCCAATAAGACTGATCACCTACATGAAAAGAATGGATATTCACAAATATATGAATTGCCCAAATTAATAGAAGAGAAAATAGAATCTCTGTATTAGAAAAAACAAATTGAACAAGTCATAAATGAGCTCCCTGAGGAAAGAATTCCAGGACTATATGGACTTACAAGTGAATTCTACCAAAACATTTAAAGAACAATTAATTCTACCACCATATAAATTATTTTTAAAAAGATTAAAAAATAAAGAAGTCCTATCAAATTCCTTACATGACACAAATATTGTTTTGATATTTGAACGAGGGAGAGCAAAAACAGAAAAAGAAAAGTATAAATTCAATATCCAAATGAATAGGTTTTTAAAAAAAGACTAACAAGGAGAATGCAGGGCTGGTTCAATATTTGGAAAACAAAAAGCATCCATATGAATAACAAAAAATTATATTATTATATTAATTAATGCAGAACAAGCTTTTGAAAAAATATATTCATTCCTATTAAAAAACTAGAAAGCATGGGAATAAATGGAGCCTTTCTTAGAATATTGAATAGTATCTATTTAAAACCAAGAATAAGCATTATCTGTAATAAGGATAAACTAGAAGCCTTTTCAACAAGAGCAGGAGGAAAGCAAAATGTCCATTATCACCGTTATTATTCAATATTGTATTAGAAATGTTAAACTGTAACAAGAAAAAGAAATTGAAAGAATGAGAATGGGCAACGAGGAAACAAAACTTACTTTTCGTAGATAATGTGATGGTATACTTGAAAAACCCTAGAAAATCAATAATATTAACAATATTAATAACTAGCAATTATATAATACTTCAAGATTTGCAAAGCATGTTACATGTTATCTCAATGTTCACAATAACCCCATGAGAAAGATACTATTATTGTCCCCATTCTACAAATAAGGAAACAGGCTGAAAAAAATCCAGTGACATGTTCAGAGTCACAGTGGGTAAGAGGCTAAAAGAGAAACTGAACTTAGAATGGATATTATATGTTGACTCAGTTTGTTATTAGCTTATAATGGCCTTGCTTTCACCTCAGAATACTTAGTAAATGAATTTCAATTTCTTATTTTGAAATCCCTTTTGAATTTCGTTATCACTTGTATACATTCTGACGAATGAAAACCATTATGAAGTGTTTTGTTAAAAATTTTTTAAAAGATCAAATGGCAAATTAGTTTTCGGGAAAGTCTGGTTTTACAACCTATCCCTATTCCTTATCAATGCCATTTTCCTCTTGTCGTTTACCCAGGTGTTATTTAAATGTTTCTGTCTCACAGCTGAGAGACTTTGCAAACACCTCAAATTTGCTGACAGAAGCCACAATCTACCAGCAACAGGGCTGCCTCACAGGAAGATTGTGAAATAGGTGATTCGTCCTTGCTACCTTCCTCAAGGCAGGGAAGGGACACACAGAGACACATCGGCACACTCAGGCAGTAGGATATACCCTGAGAGAGAAGATAAAAAAGTCTTTTCCCTGAAATATTCTTAATGCTGTCTGTCCCAGATCTATCAGAAAAAATAACCTAGAGAATGATTATCTTAGAACCCATGAAATCAACAAAGGTTAATGACCAATCTGATAGAAGAAATATTATGTAGGAGTCATCAGAATCACCTCACCTGACTTGGACATGCTGATTGTGGCCATAAGCAAGCCACTTGTCTTCTCTGAGATTCAGGTTCCTCCTGTAAAAGGTGATAATATTACCTAAAGCAACCCCAAGGAATTGCTGTGAAACTTAAAACTGAGGCTGCAGGCTGCAGGCTCCAGGCGGGTCACCCCACCAGCCCCTCGACTGCCAGCTTTCCTCAGGTCCTGTCAGATTCAGACCAAGAACTTGAATCCAAGAGTCTTGGAAACAGTCTCCTCACACACCACAAGCCCTGTTTTTAGCCCAGGCTCCACAATCATCAATGGGAGAAATCATTGTGGAGAAGGGGCCCACTTGCCTCATCACCACCATCACCAAGAGCTCACAGCACCAAGAGTCAGACAAGCACTGAGAGGGGCAAAATTCCCAAGACCATGGCTCTGCTTCCAGACCAGTCCTCACAGCCGCCATCCAGGATGATGGCTCCTGTGGGCTGGATGTCCTCACCAATTGCCAGACTAGCTGCCATTTACAGAGCACTCAGGCCCACCTGAGAGCAGCAGAACTCCCAGGGCAAAGACAGGAGACAGGGGGGTCCCACAATTCAGACCATCACCACCGTCTTGAACACTATCTGCCCACAGACCCAAATGGAGCTAGCCCAAAGCCCCAGCACCCTGGCAGCAACTTCTCTCCCAGGGCCCTAGGCCATCATCCAAAGCAACAACCCCTGCTAAGATACTTCCTGTCAACTGCCCCTGCAGGTGCTAGTCGCAGCTTCTGAACATCCAGAAAAAAAATTGGTCTTCCTATCAATGGCCAGGTTCAGCATCAGAAACTGATGTGATTTTGTCAGTGGAAAAGACTTTAAGACATGGCATTGACAAGGGGCCATGGAACTTTTCCTGGACATGCAGCTGAAACCTTCCCCATTAGAATGGGAAGGGTGGGCCCTCTGACTTTTCTACTTTTAGCCCCGGCCCTCAGCACAGTGCCAGCCACCCAGGAAGGGCTTAACAAATCTTTATAAACTCACTCTAAAGAGAAATGTTTAAGGCACTTTGCAAACATGCAAACTGTGTAAATGTCCTAGAAAAAAAGCCCCAATATTCTCCTACAAAGTACTATCTACCTTTGGTGAACACTAATTCCCATCCTATGCCTTTGGCCGGCTGCCTCTGTATCTGGGGCACAACGGTGTCACCGAAGCACCATTTTCCACAGAATCCCTTTCTTATTCCCTAAACTGGATGTCTTCTTCCTCCTACTCCCCTCGAATTTCTATTTATGCTGTGTTTATTTGGAATACATGCGTATACATGTTTTCCCCCCATTACAATGAAAGCTCCCTACAAGCACAATTGTTTCATTCATCTTTGTTGCCCTAGAGCCCACAAAGCTTCTGGCGCATAGTAGGGATTTTATATCTAACGGAGTTCAGACGGACCCCCTCCACAAATTGCTCCCATTGCTCTTTTTTGTTTGATGTTCACTAACCAATATTGTTTCTTTTGCCATGTCATTGTTCCTATCCACCTGCTCTTGCATTTTCTGGAGTTTTTTATTTGTTCTTATATCATTCAACAGTCCAATGTCATTATCCTACTACTATTCCTTTATTCCCCTCAATAGTATTTTGTTTCTTCAAATAAACATAAAGATAGCTTCCAACATTCATTTCAGTAAGATTTCGTGTTCCAAATTTTTCTCCCTCTCTCTCTCTTACCTCCCCTCCCCGAGACAGCAAGCAATCTGATACAGGTTATTCACGCACAATTCTTTTAAATATATTTCCATATTTGTCATGTTGTACAAGAAAAATCCTGCTATTGTTTTCACGTGGTGATCTATGAACTATTGTGCCAGCAAATAAGATGACTGCTTCTTGTAAATGGATAAAATTATTAATAAGCTTGTCTTCCAGATACTCCCTGAAAACATCCATCATACATCTAGATTGCAGGTATGACGCGTTCATCAGCCAATTGTTCTCATGCAACTTTTATTTCATTGCTATTACTATTATTGTGGCTATTATCTCATCTTTCTCATTTAGTTAGATTGCATTTACAGATTAATGGTCCAGGGATAGGTGTCTATGCAGCTAGGATTCTTTCAATGCTTGATATTCTACAGATTATTGCACTAATAGACTAAATGACAGTTTTTTGTCTTTGATTAAAAGTAGGAGGCAAGTCATTTCACCTCTCTCTGCACCTTAGTTTCCTCATCCATAAAATGGGGATTAATAAAGGATTATTGTGAGGATCAGATAGCACTAGAAAAATAGTAGTACTTATTGTTATGATTATTTTTATTTACAACTCTGGAAAATCCCCTAAAAGATGCTGTATCTATTGCCCAGATGTTTCCTTCCCAGGACAGCTTCCAGAAAGTCACCTTGGAGGGTCTGTAGAAGGTAAACATTGATAAAAAATGTAGGGAAAGAATATCAGTTGGAGGGGAGGTCAGGGTTCTCTAAAAGAGGAGTATATAAAGGGCAAGGCTGGGGAAGGGCCTCTAATAGAAGAGCCTCCACAGAAGATGATCCTGTTTACAATCCCTCTCTTGAGCCTCCTCTGGGCTGTGAGCAGGGCCCACACCCTCACCTGGAGTGAATGCTGTGAGCACTATTTCATCCTCCATTTGAAATGTGATTGGGGGTGGGCAGGATGAGAATGGGAGGTGGCTGGCTGAGAAGTGTGATTTTCTACTTGTTCTGCATGAGGGTTAGCTGTCTTCCCACCCCCACTCCTTACAATATGTAGGCTCCCTGAGGAAGGAAATGAGGATCTTAGAAGGGAAGAAACTGAAATACCCAGCAGGGCTTTGTTGTAGAAAAGTCACTCTGGAATCCACTGCAAAAGTGAAAGCGATGGTGGGAAAGAGTCCTAGGTCCTGATGGGTCCTGATGAGCCAGTGAAGCTCACTCCCACTTACTACCTGTGTGATGCTGGGCAAGTCATTTAATGCCTCTCAATCTCCATTTCTTCATCAATAAAATGAAGGAGTCAGAGGAGATGATTTCTAAGGTCTCTTTTATTTCTCATTCTATGGGCTTATGATAATATGATCCTGTGTAAAATGTGTCTCTGGGAAGAAATATAATTAACTGCTTGAGCAACTGCTTCTGGTTCCTAGTTATTCCTGCAGAAAAGCAAGCCTTGGTGGATGACCTCCAAGATGTCATGGAGAGTTCCGTGACTCCATCCTCCTATCCCAATCCAAGCATCCTGATTGCCATGAACTTGGTTGGGGCCCACAATGTAGAGGCCCAGAAGCTCCTCACTAAGATCATCTTGTCCACTAATCCAAAAGGTAATATACACTGGCAAATTCCATGAAACTTTCCAAATTCCCATCTTTGTATATCAACTGCAAAGAAAGCACTTAGTAAACCCAGAGCCTGTAAAATGGGAGTTCTTCCTCTCCTCCGCTCTATTTTAAATTCAAAAACCAGCAGTAAAGTACCTTCTCCATACAAGGCATAGCTTTCCCAAGTCGTCACCCAACTTCTGTTTGAATATCTGTAGTGAAAGTAAAATCATCCCTACATCCTAGATTGCCCATTCATTTTTGAACAGCTTTGAATAGTAGGAAGTTCTCTCCTATAAGGAAACAACCTCCCTATCCACCACTCCTAGCTCTTTCCTCTAGGATTATGCAGAAAATCATTTCCAGTTAAGTATCAAGAGCAAGTGGAAAGAGCATTAATCCCAAATTAGGGTACCTAGGTTCAAATCCCAACTCTGATGCTTTCTACCTGTGCACTAAGTCACTCATCCTCTTAGGGCCTCAGTCTACTCATCTATAAAATGAGATTTTGGAGTAGATGACCTGATCTAGAGCTCTAGAACTATTATCCATGTAAAAATTCATGAGATATTTAAATGCATTCAAAAGGCAGAGCCAAGATAACAAAGACAGGACTTGCCTCAGCACTCTCTCAAACCCTCAAAATTCTATAAATAAAGACTAAACAAATTTTAGAGTATCAGAACCCATAAACATGTCCAATTTTTTTCTTCCCCAGGCTAGACATTCCTTCTTCTTATTCTTCTAAGCCCCTGAACTACCTTGTGGTCAATTGCTTGAATGCATTTTCTGAATTGCAATGCCAATCTAGTTCCAACTTTTTTTCCTATAAGAAAAGATATTTCTCAAACTTACTCTCTTGTAAGCTAATGACCTTAAGAAAAATCAGAGTTATCTGGACAAAGTAATAGTGAGCAATTTACTCACCCTCAAAGTGGCTCTAAGAGATTTTCATGTCTATGAATCAGGAGGTGAGTTCTTATCCCTATGCCCTTGACTTCTCTGCAGATCTTACCATTGGCCAGCTGGCCCTCAGCATCATGGCTCTCACCTCATCCTGCCAAGATCCTGGAAACAGACTCTCGATTCTAAAAAATAAGATGGAGGAATGGAAATCTTTAAGTAAGAGGGGATTTGAAGGAGAATGGGGAGGAAGTGGCTCTTTCCCTGAAACTCTAAACCCAGAAGAAGGGAAATGGGGAAGCAGGCAAGGAAAGAGAATATATATGAACTTCCCTCTTTTCTTTATGAAGATGATTACAAATTCTAGAGGTTTGCCTACAAACTCCTCTCCTCCATAGAAAGTGGGAGGAGTCACTAGAACCCTAAATGTGGAATGAAAACTCTGCTTCTGACACTTACTAGCTGTGACTGTGAGTGAGGCAATTAATTTTGGTCCTCAATTTCCTTATCTACAAAATGTCAAGAGATAGGAAGGAATGCATTGTATCATTGGGAAATGTAGTATCAACGTCCTGATGGATGTTGATACTACATCTATTCATCTCCATAGCTTTTACGTACTCTAAGGAATTTAGGCATTACCCAGACACCTCTCTTTCCTCATTATGAAAGGGTTTTCTGGCAATCTTACAAGAAAACATTTTTCCTTCCTCCTTTTCAAAAATAACCTCTGTGAACCAGGTTTACCTTACTGATACTCCATCACTTTTTAGACCCACAAGATCCACATACAGTCTTCTATGGACCCAGCCTGGGACTCTTGGCTCTATGCCAGAAGAACCAAGAGGACACCTTGAAACTAGCTGTCAGATTTTCCAAGATGTTGCTAGCCAATGTCTCACCTTTCAACATGGGTGAGTGTGGTGCTGCTCCAAACCCTCCTAAGATGGAAAAGGGCTAGGAGGGAATATACTAAATGGGAGCTCTGAGACCCAAAGGTAAGTAGCAAGTAAAAGATGGGAACCAAGGAGGAGCAAAATATCATCTGCTGACAAACAGGTAATGTGGATGACCAAGTCCAATGCCAGAAAGGATTGTCCCCAAATCAAATTATTAATTCACAAGTATTTCTTAAGCCCCTGTTCTATACATAGCACTTGGCTAGGCACTAGAGGTACAAAGACAGAAAATGAAATGATCCCTAATCTCAAAGAGCTTATAATTCAAATTTATTTATAATTATACACATAATTATTATGTATACTATATTATATATTATATGATTATATAAGTATTATATCATTATACATGTATATGATATTTATATGCATAAACATATATAAATGTGTATGTATACATGCATATACATACATATATTTATAATTATATTCAGAATAAATATGATAAATAAATGCAAAGTAGTTAAGTAAAAGGTAGTTTGAGAGAGTCCTAAGTCAAGAATAATGTCAGCAAAAATATACATACAGATATACATACATACAAAAATATTGTACAATGCAATATACATATAGCATCTCAAGATTTATAAAGTGCTCTTGTATACATTACCTCATTTATGCCAATTCAATGAGTATTTATTAAAGGTCAACTATGCAGATGCAATCAGTCAACAAACATTTATTAAGAGTCTACTATGTGCTGGACTCTGTGCTTGATGCTGGGGGAAAAGTACAAAGAACAAAACAATCCACATTGAAGAAGCTTCCATTCTATCAGCAGAGATGACAAGGACACGTGTAAATTTATACAGATTGATTATAAAGTAAGTATAAGATAATTAGGGAAAGGGTTCAAACCCACTAAGAGTATGAAGAGCTTAAGCTCCATCTTGAAGGAAGAGGGAGATTCTATGAGATATGAGGAAGGAACATATTCTAGAAATGGAGGATGACCACTGAAAAGGCATGGAGATAAGAAATGGAAGGGCTGGGGGGGGGGGGAGGGGAGGAATTCTTTAAGTGGATAATTTAATCAGATCACAGAGAGCAGCAAAAGGAATAATGGGTAATAAGTCTGGAGGGATAAATTCAATCAATTCAAAGCTCAATCAAAAAGTCTCTGATCCTTGAAACAACAGGGAGTCAGTCACTAATGTGTCAAAAAGTGACACAGTCAGATTTTTGCTTAAGGAAAATGGCTTTGACAGCTGAAATAGTGAATATTTTCAAAGTAGATGTTTCAAAAAAGTTTCTAACTTAATATGTTCAAAATAGATCTCTTTATCTGTAAAAGATACTAGGTGGTATGATGGATAAAATAGTGGGCCTGGCATTAGAAAGATCTGAATTTAAATCCAGTCTCAGACACTCCCTGCAGCCCTGGGGAAGGCACTTAATCTTTGTTTTTGCTTCAGTTTCCTCAACTATAACTTCATAATTTATAATAACATCAATCTCACAGGGTTATGAAGATCCAATTAAGATAATACTTGTAAAGCACTTACTGCAATGCCTCAATAAAAGCTTTTATTTTATTATTATTATTATTACCAAACCCACCCCTCTTCCAGGCTTCCCTATTTCTGGCAAAAGTACCACAATCCTCCCAGGCTTGCAGGTTTATCCCTTTTCATTTTCCTCAGTTCCTTACAGTTACCCACCTCACACAAAGTTGCCAAGACCATTTCTATAATATCATTCATCTTCATTCCCAGACACCATGTTAGTTCAGACTTTCACTGTTTCTCACCTAGATGTTTGCGATGACCTTCTAATTGATCTCCTTACCTCAAGTCTCTTCCTACTCCAGCCCATCCTCCATTCAGCCACCTTTGGAACATCCAGTTTGAAATGTTCACTATGCAAATAGTCTTATAGTGTCGGGGTTCAAGGGGAATCCCAAAAATATTGAGCTTTCAGGCCATTGTCACAAGATAGCTCAAAAGAATTTGCAAGCTCGAACTCATCTCCAAGTCAAGGGACAAATCTTATTATAATTGTAAGACAAATTACAAAAGAAGTTAGCAAAGAATTAGGAGCAAGAAAGTTAATTTATAAGGAAAAGTGAGATATGCTAATTTGATATGACTTAGAGGTGGAGTTGAGGAGTAATCTGGTTCTGACTTTGTACACAGGTGCAGTACCTCTGGGCAGGGTTCATGGGGGAAACCTGCAAGTGTGTTTTTAGACCCAAAATATCACTAGATCAAGTAGTGATTTTGTTCTGCACCTGGGGTAACTTTAAATACCTCATTATTGTTTCTCATTACTTTCAGAAACTCTATTATAACTGGGCAACAAGTTGTTATCTGACAGCCAGCAATATTTGTGGTCTCAGCATCATGGTCATATAAAGTAACTGGGGCAGGATAGCTTAGGGGAAAAACTATATCATTTCTTACTACATCACTCCCAAGGCTAAGTGACTCTAAGATTATTGCTATCTCCTTCCTAAAGATTGCACCACATCAATAGTACCAAAGCTCAAGGACGAGACTAGGGCTGGATATTTAAATATGGGAGTCATAGGCATAGGTACCAACAAAATGTGTGTAGAGAGAAGAGGACTCAAGACAGAATATTAGGGAGCACCCATGGTTAGGAAGCTTACTATGATAAACCAGCAAAAAATTGGCAGTTGCCTGATAAAATTACTAATGGCTAGGACCACAATAGCCTTCAAGAAAGAGGGAAGTTCATAAGAAAATAGGTTTGATGAAGAAGATGAGTTGTATTTCATATATATTGAGTTTCAAACATAGATGGGGCATCCAATTTAAAATGGCTAATATTACAGATGAAGAAACTTTGATCCATAAAGCATAGAGATTTAACCATAATTCCACAGGGATTAAGTTTCAGAGATTTAATTCAAGTTCAGTTTCCAACTGATTCTAACTCTGGAATTTTTCTGGAGGTACCCACTTAGCCTTTTAAACAGAGTCAAGGTCAGAAGAGTATGGTGTAGATCAGAACTTCTTAAAGTTTTCACTCTCATGATCCCTTTTCACCCAAAAAAAATTTTACATGACTCTGGAGATATATATAGTATACAAATCAAAGATTTACTGATAATAAATCATAATGTCTTAACCCCCCACATTCAGTTATGACCTCCTCCATGGGGTTACAAACCACAGTTCAAAAATCTGGAGTATAGACAATTAGCTGGAAGTTAGGAGAACTCAAAATCTGGTCTCTATTCTGCCACTTACTAGGTGGATGATTCCTGATGAGTCACAACCTCCTTAGTCCTCAGTTTCCTAATCTTCAACAGTGTCTCTCTAGCTAGTGTCCCTTCCAGGTCTAATCTTCAATGAAACAAATGCATAACTGCACTCCCTAGACTCTATACCCTTCCTCCAAATCCCAAGCAGTTTCTTGCTGGCAGGTAACTAATCTCTGAAGACTTTAGCCTCTGCTTTTCCAAGTCACAAAATGTTAAGACTATCCTATTGCTTCTCTGGACAAGTATATGACTATTTATAATCTGTAACTTTTCTCCCTATAAAGCCATAACCTCCCTCTCTTTCTTCTCTATAACACAAGACCCATCTCATGCTTTAATCCAACATTGAGCTTAAACCCACTTGTCACTTCCTGCCCTCTCTCCTCACTGATCTCCCTCATTCAAGTCTGAATTTCACAGTTATTTCTTCCGTGACTTTGTTCTGTAGATAGATGACAAGAAGACACTGGATCAACTTGTCAGAAGGCTAGTTTGGGCCTGTAGAGTATGGACCCACCCATAAACTTGTGAAGGGTTTGTCCATCTCTCTGGTTAATCATATGGTCCACTGCTAAATAAACTACATTTCAGCTTTCAATTGGAGGGATGTAGATTAGAAGACAAACTGCTTGAAAGCAGCAGTTGTTTCATTCCTACACTATATCCTGCCCCCTAACACGGCACACATACTAGACATTTAATAAATGTTTGTTGTCTGGTGTAGAGTCAGAGAATGTCTGAGTTTCAACTTGGAAACTTGTGGATCATCTAATCTAACCCATTCCTGAAAGGGATTCCCGCTCCTACCCAAGAGGCAAGGGGTTCATTCGCCTTCTATTTAATCAAGACCTACAGTCAGGAAGCCAAGGAAGTGCATTCTACTTTTGTATGGACCTCGTTATGATGAAGGGCTTCTTGAAATCAAATCTAAATTTGCCTTTTTACATGTTGGTCCTGATCCCTGAGACAAAAGAGAAAAAGTTTAATTCCTTCAACACATTAGCCTTTCAGATACTTTAAGAACTCTAATATTTCCCTATCCTCCCCCATCTTCTTGCTAATCATAGCTTTCTAGTTCCTTTGACCAAGCTTCATAATATACAGGCTCAAGATCCTTCTGGTTGCCTTGAACATTCTCCAACATCTTTAATAATTGCTAATTGAACTGAAATTAATCTTTACATTATGCAAGGGCCATGATTCCCTTATCTTTTCAGGCCAGAACCTGCTTAATCATCCGTTAATAGTTAATCACCTATTACTCTAAAGCAGGAGTTCTTAAACTTTTCTAGTGTCACCATAGTTTCCTTTCACACTTTTGTGAAGCCTCTGGATCCCTTGTTAGAATTTTAAATTTCATAAAATAAATACATAAATTGTAAAGTCAATTATTTTTAAGTAAAGTTCTATTTTTTTAAGTTTTTGGTTCTCAGATTAAGAGCCTCTGCTCTAAAATAGTTAACCACAGTAACAATCCCATAGCAAGAGTTTAATGATTCTTCCTTCCCTTCCATAACACCACACACTACTGAAAATATGAAAATAATATTTAAGTCATGTCTTGTCCCTTTGAGGAGTTTACCATCTAGTCAAGGGATAATATACACAGGGAACTAATGAAATGCTAATAATGACAATAAAGGCAAGGATTCAGAAGAGAAGCAGATCATGTCCATCTCATGTGAATGGAACAAGCTTCTTGGAAGATTCCACCAGTTGAATCTAAGCCCCCTGAAGTCAAGCCCTATCTTCTTTGCATCTTTGTGTTGAGTTTACGTGTTTAGTATATACTTATTGAATCAATAAAATTAATGGAGCTGAGGTTTTTGAGCTGCGACTTACAGAATGAATAGATATTGAGAGGAGAAAGAAGAAGGGAGAAGAGCAGACATGAAGAAGGCATTTATGTAAATAACCTGTATTTCATATGTTCTGCAGATACGGGAGCCATGGCAACCTTGGCCCTGACTTGCGTGAGCAATATGGTCTCTGAAGATCTTAACGATGAATACAATCAATTATTTGGTAGTGCATTAACAAGCATTATGGAGAATATCAGCAGGAGAATCGAAGACAATGGCCTCATCGGGGGATCCTACAGCACAGGCCTAGCCATGCAGGTAACCAACCACTGGGAAAAGCTCAGTATCTGGAGATGGTTAACTGGGGAAAATTAATCCACCAATGTCTAATTGTGTGATATCCACTAAATTCCTTCATTAAATCTCTTCTTTGGGGAACCAGGATGAAAAGTACTAGTTCTCTATTAAGAGTTCTGAGGTTCAAATCCAGTCCATGCATATCTTCATGACCTTGGAAAAATGACTTCATTTTTATGGGTCTCAGTTTTCTCCTCTGTAAAATGAAGTTGGACAAGATGGCCTCCAGTTCTAATTCTATGATTCTATGATCATTAATGTGTCTGACTTTGTTTTCCATTGGTCAAATGGGAGTAATAATGACTGATCCTTCCCAAACTCATAGAAAAGGAATGAAAATTCAATGCAAAAAAGATTGAGATTCTTTGTAAGAAAAATGGTACACAAATCTAGGGAAATGTTTCAGGTTATAAAAGTTAAATAAATCCAATTATCATTCATTATCAGATATGACAATGGTTCTAGACATAGTTTTAGACTTATAGATCTAGAGTTTTAAGGCAACTCCAAGCCCACTTAATTCAACCTCCTCATTATACAGAAAAGATCATTGAGTCCAATGTCCAATAAGCATGGATGTGATGCTGACTCAATTTATTGCTACCCTACTAAAGAGACTTCTTCCACTTTAGACCAGTCAGAAAATTTTACTTTTATTCCTTGTCTTTGTTAATTAATTGTATTCTAGACTTCATCACCCACTGAATATGTTCTTATGAGTCACAAGAATTTTTGATAAAAGGAAAGCACTAATTCAAACACTGATAAGCAACGTCACCTGCTTTTGTCAGGGAGTTGGTTACACAGCTGGTTCTTTTATTCCATAATGTCACTATTTTGATATTTACCCAAGAAGTTTGCAAGCTGAGTCTTGGGATCATGGGATTGTATATTCAAAGGTAGAAGGGACCTCAGGAAGTCATAAAGTTCAATCTCCTTATATTACAGTTGGGGAAATCAAGGCTCAGAGGAGTTGTATGACTTTCCCAGCATCACACAAATAGTTCATGAATGAAAAGGACATACTTAATGTCTAGGGAAGCCCACTGAATGTCCTGAATTCCCAGAAAGAAGTCTCATTTGCTTGATCCCTGGTCAAGTTTTGAAGTCGATGTTTGTGGTCAAAGATACAGGCAAAGAAGGGATGACTGAAGCTGCAGGCTTCAGGGCCATTCAGATACCTGTTATTCTCTGGTATAGCCACATGGCATAGTGGAAGTCATATAGACCTGGATTTGAATCCTGCCTCAGATACTTACTAAAAGGATATCTCTCCTAATCTAGGTTTACTCAAATGTATAATGGGGATAATAATAGTATCTCCTGCAAAAGGTTATTGTAAGTATCAAATGAGATAATATATGTAAAAGTACTTTGCAGATTCTAAAGTGCTGTCTAAATAGCAACTATTATTATTAGCTAATTAATGGGGGTGGCTATTTAAGGGTATCAAACCATAGCCTCAGAACTAATGTTGGTCATCGATATATTGGAAGTAAATCTAGACATGGAGATGAATACAGTGTGGGTGAGAGAGAGCAAGCATGCTTGTTATAGAAATTGAAGAGTTTATTGAATAGTTCGAGTGACAGTGGGAAGATGGGCTTGAATGCTTGAGAGTTTGGGAACTGGTGTAGACCTGGAGAGGTGAGTCAATGGGGTCCTTCCAAAATGAGCACAGAGGGTAGGCAGGGGAAAGGATTTCCGGCTGGCAGGGTAGAGCATGAGTGCTAAAGCCAAGTGTGGAGCTGACCAGTCTAGCTCAGTCTTGCTCTGAGAATTCTACCTGGGAAATGTGGGTCCCTGAAATGGCCACATGATGATTATACCAGGAAAAAGACACTGAGGCCAAGTTTCCAACTTTGTCTGATCTTACTGAAATCATGACCTTCAAGTTCTTTTGGGAAGAAAGTAGAAGGAAAAGATGTCAGCTGAAGGAACAGAGTAAGTGGGATAGTGACAACAGGTGAGGTTAGTTTAATGCACTCCTGCCTCCCTTACTGGATTTAAGACTCCTTTGGCTGTATCAGAATGCCAAAGTAGCTCTGTTCTGGGAACAATCACAAAGGAAAAGGGCACAAAAGGGGCCTCCTGTTCTTTGCTTTTCTCTCAAAAAACTAATGTTATCCAAGTATCTTGACCAAGGCAACATGGTACAGAGTAATGAATACTGGCTGTAGTCAGCGAACATAGGTAAATCCCACTTCTGATGTTTAATACTTCTGTGATTGTGTGCAAATAACTTAACCATGATAAGCCTCAATTTCTACACCTGTAAAAGGAGGCACTGGACTTCCAAGATCGCTTCCAGCTCTATGCTTATGATCCTATCTCTGAGCTGCCCACCCTGAGTTATGTTCAGAAAGGTTCCCTATTAAGTGAAGAGTAGGGAGATTTTTTTTCATTGGAGGAGGGAAATGACAGAGACTGATTCCAGAAATTCTAAACTAGCTATTAAATCATAGAGAATCACAATATTCCTCATACTGACAAAATCATAGGCTCTTGATACACTGGACTATCTCTACAAGTCTGAGAATTTGCATAAGAAAAACTGTCATCACTAAAGACTGAGTATTTTTGAGAATTAGGGCAGCTAGATGGCTCAGTGGATAGAGCACTGTTTGCCTCAGTTTTCTCATCTATAAAATGAGTTGGAGAAGGAGATGACAGATTGCTCCAATATATTTCCAAGAAAACCCTAAGTGGAGTAATGTAGAATCAAGTACAAGTGAAATAAATGAACAACACATCTTTGAGAGTTAAACAATCACATTTGTCATTGACAGCCAACGTGACGCATACATAGTGTGTGCTCTGTAGCCATTATATCAAACCCAACTTGCACTAGGAAGCCACTGGCTTCTTTTCTCCTCAGGCTTTTAGACATAACCCATGAGAGGATGAGGGTGTACTATAGCTCATTCTCTGGTATAGTCACGTGGCACAGTGGGAGTCATGCAGACCTGAATTTGAATCCTGCCTCAGATACTTACTAACAGGATGGTCCTGGGCACATCATTTAATCTCTCCTAGCCTCAGTTTACCCAAATGTACTGGTGTTCCCTCCACTGGTGTGTTTTAATTAGTATCAATTAGCCAGCCAGATTTAATTGGCTTTTAGAAGCAAGTATTTACTAAAGTAATATAAGAACATTTGGTACAAACACTCCTCACTTCCAAATGGGATAACATTCTACCCAAGGACGGAGAATCTAGGGGAAAGTGGGCCCAAGCTTGAAGAGTACGTGCTGGAAATCCTTTTCTCTTCTGTGGAGTCCCCAAAGCTGCCTTTCTTCAGTGTATCTAATTTGTCTTCAGACATCAGTGAGAAGCCCAAATCCTCCAGTTCACAAGGTCACGTGCTAGTCAAAGAAATGGGGGAGCAGAGACACTAAGAGATACCCCACCTCACTTCACAAGCAATTGTTTCTCTGGGGCTTCACTAAAACTGCTGGCCTGATACCTTACCCAAGGCTGGGTTAGGATCTGGCTTGCTAGTTTACAAAAAATCCACAGATCATAATGGGAATACTTCAGTTTAACACAAAAGCTCCATTGTTCGATAGAAATTTCTCTCCTGATAACGGTAATAATGGCCAGAGGGTCTTGCAAATTATTTTAAATGGAGTGGAATGATGGATTGCCTCAAATAATCCTCTCCATTACATTATTATCCCTAGAATATTTTTCTTCCTTACCCAGGCCCTCACTGTGCAAGCTGAAGAGAACTGGAACTGCCAGAAGACCATGGAAACAGTCCTCAGTGAGATTGAGCAGAATAGATTCGATAACCCCATGGCCATCTCCCAGATTCTTCCTTCCCTGAAGGGCAAAACTTATTTAGATGTGCCCCATGTTATTTGCTCTACTGGTAAGCATGCCTTTAAAGATCCAAAGTTCTTCATGGCAAGATTCGGGAGTTCCCCAATAGCCATCAAGTCAGATAGCCAATCGGCCTACTATGTGCCAGGCATTGGGCTAAGCGCTGAGGATACAAAGAGAGATTTTTTTAAAGAAAAAAGAAGTCCCTCCTCTCAAAGAGCTCAAGGCCTAATGATATAGCTTATCCTTCCACTTTTAACAACATAGAAGCCAGCTAATTCCATCTGCACCTTCCTCTCCTGATAACTGCACACTTAGCAACACCCCTACAAGTGAAAAACCAATACACTCCATATTGATCCCCATCCTTGGAAAACTGGCGCTTACTACATCACCAATGGTAGTACAGGACAGATTCTTCAGGATCCCCTCTATGCCAAGGAATCTTCAGGGTCCATTTGACTACTATTCTGTGTGCTCTTTCCTAAATCTTTTCAAGCTCTAAATTGCCAGTATCCTCATTTGACAATTCTGGCCCTAATTTCCCACACTCCCTTAGGTTATTTTGAGACTTAACAGCAGAGTTTCTCACACTGTTGAGATGACTTTTGCCTTGGTGTTTGTTTATAGATGCACCTCTACAGCTGTCTAAACAAACTCTATTTATGTCTCTAAAATACCCTAAAGAGACAGATCTCATACCCAATTTGAACATTCTCTTAAAATAAAAGCATGGAGAATGGCCAAAGGAGCTTCTACCACACTTTCTGTGATGGAAGGAATAAAAATAGAAGCTTCACTTGCCATCTGACTTGATCTGAACAATTCAGAGAGCCCATGGGGCACTGTGTGAATAAGGTCTGAAATTTTACAGAGCTTCACTCTTTTACCCTCTTCAGATCAAGAAGAAAGGCAAACTCTCCAGGAACACCCTAGCCCCTTCTCACCATCAGCTTCTAATATCACTGTGATTTACACAATCAATAACCAGCTGAGAGGGGTGGAACAGACCTTCAAGGAAACAGAGGTCGTCAGTGTGGAAAAGGGATCCTTCCTCCTCGTTGTTCTAGAAGAAGCCCAGCGCAAAAACTCAAAGTTCAAGTGAGTTAAGCCCATAATCCCCTCTGAGTGCCCTGAACACCATTTCCTTTTCTCATTTATTATTCACTGGACAAGTATGCACTGACTGCAACTTCTATATAGCACTTAATCCTCCCTGAGGCTCAGTTTCCTCATCTGTAAAGTGAAATTGGGCCTTTGAGATCCCATCTTATTTGAGGGCCATGATCTTTAATGTGCCCATGTCTCAGATTTTTTTGTAGTTAAATGGGGGTAAGGATAAACGTTTGTCTACTATTTCACAAGAAAGAAATGACAATGTTTACATGAAATAGATTTCAAGCTACCTAGGAAGGAAGCAGTGTTTTAGATAAGATAATGGAAGGTCTCATCATTCATTATAAGTAGGAATGTAATGGATCCCCCAGAAAACCTTGGACATCCCTTCTTAATGTCAGTCAAGGGTAATCATTTAGGATTATATTATACTAATTACGTATAGTACATATAAGATTATACTATACTATAGTATAAGACTATGCTAAGACCCATGGAAAAAAACAAAATAATGATAAATATGGTCCCTGAAGGACTTTGCAGTTGAGCTAGAGGCCTGCACAGGTAAAACATGATATAAACAAGAAAATCAGAGCACTTCTCTGGAAAGATAGAAAGGTCTCTGTGGGCTGGAAGAATCTGAAAAGGCGTCTTATACTAGGAAAGACTTGAGAAGAGCCTTCAAAAATAATAGACTCAGGGAAAGGGGAAGGGCATTCCAAAAGAAAATATGGCAGAACCTGGGTGGGAAAGGAACTTGAAAACCTTATATTTCACCTTATACCATCACCACCATAATGATAAAATAATGATAGACAATACTAAGACAAGTGATATCTGTCAGCATAGAGAAACTATGACCACTTATGATTTAAAGAACTCCTAGGGAGTCATCTGAGCCACATACAGTTTAAATGACTTCTGCAACATCACACAACTAGAATGGTTGAATGAATGAATGAATGAATGAGTGAGTGAGTGAGTGAGTGAAATTGCATTTATTAAGCATTTACTGTGGATAAAGTGGGACAGCTAGATGGCCCAGTGAATGGAACACTGGGCCTGAGTCAGGAAAACTCATTTTCCTGAATTCAAATCTGATCTCAGACACTTACTAGCTATGTGCCCTGGCCAAATTACTTGCCCTTATTTGCCACAGTTTCCTCATCTGTAAAGGGAGCTGAAGTAGTACATGGCAAAACACTCCAGTATCTTTGCCAAGAAAACCCTAAATGGGGTCACAAAGAGTCAAACACAACTCAATAACAAGAACAAATGGACAAAGTATAAAGACAAATGGAGAAAGCTAAGAGCTGTGGATATAAAATGTAAAAGTAAGGCAGTCATCAAGTGATCTTTTAGCTCACATTCAGCTGCACTGTTCCCATGGGAAGCCTTTATTAAATGCCTCTGTGTATGCTGTGATCCTGAGGCTCACAATGAAGCAGATGATCATTTCTGCAGAGAAGGAAACTGAGGCAAACAGGATGACTTTCCCAGGGTCACACAGCTAGTAAGTGTCTGAGGTCATCTAGCTGACCCAAAGATCCTTCATATACTATGCAGTATCTCCACAACAATTTAGAATTCATGGTGCTTTTTCCATTTCTTTCTATAACTAACCTGAAATGTTTCATCATCTGAGATTTTATCCTCCTTACAGATTTGACTCCAAAATGACATCTTGGGGGCTTTATATCACCGCTATCAACAACATTTATGAAGTAGAAAACCACAGGACCTACTGGCAGTTCCTTAGTGGCAATACTCCTTTGGACCAAGGTGGGTGAAGGCTAAAACCAAGTGTCTTGTGTTGGAGTCTGAGAACGTTGCAAAGGAGGACCAGCTTTGGGGGATCAAGTGGGGAGTAAGGGAAGGGGAATAAATGGGTCACTGGGTTTATGGGAAATCCCTTGATATGATCTCATAACCAAGGCACCAGGAGGTAGAACTTAGCCCCAAGGTGGGCAGAACACACTGGCTTTATCAATGAGCTAGATAGCACTGTATTTTCCAAAAATGCTTAACAGTAATTCCCTAATTCCTAATATACTGCGCATCCTAAAAGTCTTAGTGTATTTTAAGCCACTAAGAGCTGGAAACTGCACTAAGACTTTTGGACCATCCTGTATAAATGGCCCCTTCTTTGTGGATGGAAGTTGCATATACAGTTTCTATCTCAACTCTTTCTTGGTTTGTCTCCCCCACAGGGGTCAGCTACTACATCCCCCATGACAAAGAACATATCACAGCCAACTTCACACAGTACTAAGATGATGTCCACACTCAATTTCTTATCAACTTTCATGGGGAAGACAGATTTATATTAACTACGCCTACATCGTACCTGTACCTGCCCTACAAAGGTCAGCAATGATTACACAGAAATAAAAGCTGCATTGAGCAATTGTTTAAATTCCTATTTTATTCCCTTTGGTCTCAGGAAACCCTATGACGTGAAGACATAAAACCAGTTTCTCGGCTCTCGTGGAAATTAGCGGAAGTTGTGATCTGAACTAGGTTAGAGCAATGAGGCAAGACTTCTGTAGAGGGCTTAAGTTTAATGTTCAAAGTGGACATGGATGGAGAAGGTACTGAACCCAACATCAGGAAGAACTGATTTCAAGTCCCTCTTGAGATAGAGGATCATAGATCTGAAGCTAAAAGGGACCTCATCTGGTCCCACTTCTAGGGAAACTCAGGCCCAGAAAGATTAGGTCATTTGGCTCAGGTCATACAAGCAAGAAATGGCAAAGTCATGATTTGAAATCAGGTGCTGTGACTACATATGCAGTATTCTACCTTTGTGAACTTTTCTGAACCTCGGTTCCCTCCTCTGTAAAATGGAACCATACTAGCACTTGCTTCTCAAGGTTTTTGTGAAGATCAAAAGAGATTTGTAAAATGCCTTGCTAATCGTAGAATGCTAAACAAATGGAAACTATTGGCATCAATCCTCTATCCAAATTCACTATCATTTAGAATGTGATGGTACAATCAGAGAGGCCCAAATCACTTTATTAGTCAAGGCAACATAAGCACAAATGATGATCTAGGTGCTACAGGACAATAGGTGGCACAACAGGTGCAGGCCTCCCAAAAGCCAGGGGGAACTGAGTTCAAATCCTGCCTCAGACATTCACTAGGCACCTTAACCTTTGTCTACCTCAGTTTCTTCATCTATAAAAACAGGAATAATAGCACCCCCTCCCTCCCAGAGGATAAAATAATAAATTTTGAAGCATTTGGCAAAGTTTAAAGCATTATATAAGTATATTTTTATTATTTTCCTTGAACTCCCCCCTCCCCCCCAAAAAATCCATACATTTTGCTTAAATTAGCAAGGGTAGTGACTGCCAGTGTAAAATAAAAATGCAATTTCCCCTAATTTGGGGCAGAAGAAGTGGAGGGGCCAATTCAAGTGTACTGTCACATCCAAAGAAAAGGGTTGTTATCTTATGTTCTCCTCTAAAGGCCTCTGCTGGTCCCTGCAGATGAAACATCCTCGTTTCTCTAGGGAAATAGAGCCCTGTAAGACAGGGTACGACGTTAGGGAAGATGGACGATACGGCCATTCCTAGCGGAAGCTTGCCCCCTTGTGGTACCATGATCCCATGATCCTCTGGTGTCTTTTCTAGACAATCACTCTATTCCCAGAGTTTAGCAGTTCTTTGCACATAATATGGAAGCAAACTGAAGCCACTGTACTCCCTCTTTTAGAAATATTTAGTCAGTCTTCAATTATCCTGTTCTTAAAACTTTGGGTTCAGCCAAAAGAGAAGCCCCATGAGTCTTTAAAGTACATTTAGAAAGAATGTCCTATTTTTCTATCTCCATATCAGTCATGCAGATCGACTCCTCTCTGAAGTCATTAGCATGGTGAATGGATAAAGGCAAAAAGTCCTTGACTGGTTCACCTTCACCAAATTAGGGCAATAAGTGTAAAAGAAAAATTGAAGTCCTGATCATTACTTCAGGGGCAGCTAAATGGTGCAATTGTGCAGGACCTATAGTCAAGACTTTTCTTCTTGAGTTCAAATCTGTCTCAGTGTGATCCTGGGCAAGTCACCCCACCCTGTTTGCTTCAGTTCTCTCCTCTGTACATTGAACTAGAGAAGGAAATGGCCAACCATCCTAGTATCTTTGCCAAGAAAACCTCAAATGGGGTCACAAAGAGTTGGACAATCTATATAGAGAACAGGAAAGAATTAAAGAGGGAAAGCATTGGAATTAAGTCAAGCAAGGTTTCCTGTAGAATGAGACTTTGGTTGGGACTTAAAGAAAACCAGGGAGATCAGCAGTTGGAGCAGAGAGAACATTCCAGGTATGGGGACTGCCATGGAGACCCCAGAGCTAAGAGACCTGAGTGTCTTGTTCATGGTGGCTGGATCAGAGTATACAGTGAGCACTAAGGGTTAAGAAAATTGGAAAGGTAGGAAGGGGTAGTTTATGAAGGACTGAATGCCAAAGAACATTTTGTATTTGATCCTTAAGGAAGTAGGGACTCACAGAAGTTTATTGAGTAGGGAGTTGACTGAGCTTTAGGAAAATCCCTCTAGTGGCGGAATGGAGAATAGATGCGAATGGAGAGGCATCAGAGGCAAACCCACCATTGCAATAATCCAGGGTGAAATGAGAGGGTTTGCACAGGTGGTGACAGCACCATCAGAGAGGAGGCCTATTTGTAAACTGTTGTAAAAAGCCTAGGTATGATGGATGGGGGGGAGACTGAGGAATCCAGGAAGACTCCAACATTATAAGCCCAAGGGACAAAGGATGGAGTTGCCCTCTATAGGAAGAAGGCTGTTTTTCAGTCATATATGACTCTCTGTGACCCCATTTGGGATTTTCGTGGCAAAGACACTGGAGTAGTTTCCTATTATTTCTCCAGCTCGTCTTAGATGGGAAACTTTAGCAAACAGAATTAAATTATCTACTCAGTCACTAGCCTAGGTCCAATTCGCTATCCACTGAGCCATCTAGCTGCCTCCAGGGAAGTCCTAGCTAGCAATTACCTAATGTTGGATTTTAATTCAGATCTTCCCAACTCCAGGCCGAGTCCTATCCACTAGACCATCTGGCAGTCCAGAAGGCAGTGGGGGTCGTAATAGGGAAAGTAGGAGGGTTGATGGTGAAGGGAACCAACTGGTTAGTGTTTCCTACTGTGGGGATATTAGTAGCATTTCTCTAAGATTTCTACAATACGTGAATTAAATCTGAAACTGTCACAACATCAGTTTGGGGCAGACTCAATGAATGGGAAGATTTTAAATTTCAGCAAAACAAGCAAAGTATCAGATCAAAAGATATTTATTTTTTGTAGTAAAAGTTTGCTCTCAACTAGCAGCAGAGGATGCCATTTTAGCATGGCTTGAATAAGAGCTTAAAGCACCTTCCAAATCGAAAATCCTAAATCTGCTATTCCTATGGTAAATCTCATTTGTCCATTACTCTGGATCAGCCCAAGAACCAGATTAAAATGTAATTGAAAAATATTGAACAAAATTACAATATAACAAAATGTTAATATGTTTTTTTTTAAGTAAATATCACCTACAAGGACCCCTATATACTGTTTAGTAGGCTATTTTTGAGTTTGACACCCCATTCCACATAGGAAATAAATATAATTTGGCTTCTTCCGGTGATAGCTTTCCCACTTAAATCTGTTCAGAGTCCAGACCCCTCAATAAACATTAAGTACCTACTATGTGCCAGGCACTATGGTAAGCACTGAGGACACAAAGATATAAAAGAGAATCCCTGATCTCAAAGAGCTCACAATCTAATAGGGAAAGCAACACCGTTTACAAACAAGCTATAAAGGAAACAATCCAGAATGAACAGCACATAGAAATTTGCACACCACGATCATGCAAACCTCCATCTCAAGAAGTGAGCATTTTAGTCTACTTTTTGCTTCTGAGAGAATCAGTAATGAAAAGGGCATGAAATGGGAGCTAGGAGTCTCAGGTTGTGATGCTGGGGTGATCTTGGGAAAGTAGCCTAATCTTTCCGATCTATTTGGACATCTCAACGTCTCTGCAGCAAGTCAGAGCCTTGCACAGTACAGTATTGAGATTCAGGATACCCACCATTACATTGAATTCCCAATCCCTATATTTATGCAGACCTGCATTTTTGATTTCCTTCACAAGCTAATTGTACAATATTTCAGAGTCTGATTCTTTTTGTCCAGCAAAATAACGTTTTGGTCATGTATACTTATTGTGTATCTAATTTATATTTTAATATATTTAACATCTACTGGTCATCCTGCCATCTAGGGGAGGGGGTGGGGGGGGTAAAGAGGTGAAAAATTGGAACAAGAGGTTTGGCAATTGTTAATGCTGTAAAGTTACCCATGCATATATCCTGTAAATAAAAGGCTATTAAAAATAAAAAAAATAAAAAAAAAAAGAGATTCAGGATACCCTCCATGAGGCACTGGAGGATATAGCAGAAAACTACTTCATCAATCTTTAACTTGTCAGTGTGAACAATCACAACTCTGTAATTTAGTAGGGGGTTCTTGAGAATGGCAGTCAATGAAAATTCATCCCCTCTCTACCGATCCGATAAACTTCTCCAGACTTTCATTAGCATAATCCTAAAACAATAGACCTGGGCAAGTCCTTCAAGTCTTGCCAGCTTGACAGGACCCCTGAGCCAGTCACCCCAATCATGGTTATCAGTAATACAAGTCACTCTTCAAGCTTTCTCAAGAAACTTTATGCGAGGCCATCTACCATGTGCGGAGAGCAAGGAAAACCGAGGTCCGAGTTGCTACCAGCTAATTTCTGGGATTAATAAATTGCGCACCACTTGATAGAGTTAATTTTCTCCCTTCCAACATTGATAAAGGCACAAGGGCAGGCCAAAAATTACAAAAAAACAGCGCAAGGCACTAGGGCAGAAAGAAAAACCCGGATAATCCTGCCCTCGGGGAAAACAAGGGATGTAAAATGTGATCATCAAGATGAAGCCCCTCCATTCAACAGCCTGGGAAACTGAGGCAACAAAAACAGACCCCCCCCTCCGCCTAAACAGCGGCCAAGGAGATTTACTATCAGACCACCCGAAGTCCTCGGCCTGAATAGAGCTTCAGTCCTCCTGAATAGCAGAGAAAGCCTAGGATTTAGGACTGCCCAGGATCAGGCTCGGGAGGGCCCCCTTCGGGTTCAAAGCCCGGGCGCCGGGGAGGGGAGGAGGGAACGTAAGCCATCCTAGGAAAATGGGAGGTTATGGTGAGGACCAAGAGGTGGATGCCGGGAAAATCTTCGCGGATTCCTGAGATAACGGACCCTGGCTTCTGGCACCGAGGCGATCCACGCCCGAGGGGGTTTCCTAGCGGAACGTGGGGCTCGAGAAATTACGGTACGTGTTCGGCTTACGCACCTGGATGATATGTAACCCGGAAGCCCGGAGCTAGTCCCCTCCCCCCATCCCCGCCCACGTGTTCCAGATAAGGAAACTGAGGACCCGAGATCACGTGTCTGTCCAAGTTCCCCCAGTGGCGCGTGATGAAAAGGCGTTTTCGTTCCCGGGGCTAAAATGTAAAGGTCCTTGTGCAGAATGAGAAACCGAGGCCCAGAGGGGGGCGTCGCCCGCCCGAAGTCACCCGGGTTCAGGAAACAGGGGGAGAGGGAGGGGCGGGAGGCAGCCAGCAGTCCCGAGGGGTCGGAACCCGGCGAGAGGAGCGAAGCATGCAGGCGGCGGGGAGCGGGCGGCCGGAGGCCTTCAGCCCGACCCAGGCCCCGCAGCTCCCAGCCGGGAGGACGGATCGGAAGCTCCAAAACTCCGACCAATCGCCCGGGAGAGTTTGGCCGTTCTCGCACCCGAAACTCATGAGTGACGGCTCAAGTTCCCGCCCCTTCCGCCCGTTGCACCAATCAGACACGAGTGGGTTCCAGGCGACGATCCAGGAAGTGTGCTCCGATAGGACAAAGGAAATTGAAGAGGGCGCGGCGATGACGCCATTTCCTGTCTGTCATGGCGGCGCCCTGAGACCCGCTAGACGTCCGACGGTCCTTTCCCGACCCTCGGGACACGTTTGTCTCTGTCTTTGGTGACTCGGACCGGGCCGGACCCCGTCTCGCAGCCATGTGGCGGCTGGTGTCGCGCGTCGGTGCTCCCGTCCTGAACGTGCTCCCGGCAGGTCAGGCGTTCGCCCCGGCCTGCTGCGCGCGCTCCCCTCCCCCACTTCCCCATCCCCCTCTCCCCATCCCCCGCCTTCCGCTGCGCCGCGTTGGGCCCCTGGAGCCTGGAGGGCTGGGAGTCCGTACCCCTCCGCCGTTCCCGAGCCGCGCCCCCCGGGGCAACTCCTCCGAGCCTCACTCTCTCTCTCCTGTGAGAGGGGCAGCAGGGGCCCAGCCGTGACTGGGCCGACGTGACCCTCCCTGCCCGTCGGGGGAAGGCTGGCCCCGGTCACCCTACAGCAGGTGCAGGAGTGCACGCGCACGCTCTAAGCGTTTACTGTTCGTCTGAGCGGGGATGCCGGCCACCAACGGAAGCCAGATGGTTCCGCCTCGGGGGCTTCCCTCCCAAACTGGGGCGGTGGCGTTTAAGCGGGGGTCCTGAGCCCCCCGGGAGTGGGGGGGCAGCCCCGGGACTCGGGCCCCCGCCGAGGCTGGGGAAGGGGCCAGCTGGAGTTGGGGTGCTGGTGCCCACCGCGCACGTGGCTTCCAAGGCCCAGTTCTGGGGTTCTAGAAGAAGAGGGGGCCAAAGGGACGCCCCAGATGCAAGGTCGGAAGGGGCGTATGGAGAAGGGACGGCAGCCAAAGGGACGCCCCAGATGCAAGGTCGGAAGGGGCGTATGGAGAAGGGACGGCAGCCAAAGGGACGCCCCAGATGCAAGGTGGGAAGGGGCGTATGGAGAAGGGACGGCAGCCAAAGGGACGCCCCAGATGCAAGGTGGGAAGGGGCGTATGGAAGGGACGGCAGCCAAAGGGACGCCCCAGATGCAAGGTGGGAAGGGGCGTATGGAGAAGGGACGGCAGCCAAAGGGACGCCCCAGATGCAAGGTGGGAAGGGGCGTATGGAGAAGGGACGGCAGCCAAAGGGACGCCCCAGATGCAAGGTGGGAAGGGGCGTATGGAGAAGGGACGGCAGCCAAAGGGACGCCCCAGATGCAAGGTGGGAAGGGGCGTATGGAGAAGGGACGGCAGCCAAAGGGACGCCCCAGATGCAAGGTGGGAAGGGGCGTATGGAGAAGGGACGGCAGCCAAAGGGACGCCCCAGATGCAAGGTGGGAAGGGGCGTATGGAGAAGGGACGGCAGCCAAAGGGACGCCCCAGATGCAAGGTGGGAAGGGGCGTATGGAGAAGGGACGGCAGCCAAAGGGATGCCCCAGATGCAAGGTCGGAAGGGGCGTATGGAGAAGGGACGGCAGCCAAAGGGACGCCCCAGATGCAAGGTGGGAAGGGGCGTATGGAGAAGGGACAGCAGCCAAAGGGACGGCAGTAGGGGACAGAGATGCAGTAGGTAAAGGAGAGAGAAGATGGAGGGGAATCGCTGACCACTGGTCAGCTGCTGCCTCCATCCCTTGCCCAGTTGAGGGGCTCCGGCCAGCTCCCTTTGGTCATCCCTCCTCTGCATCCAGAGGTCCTTAGTGTCCTGGGTCTGCGGTGGTCAGCAGAAGCTGATGGACCTCTTCTCAGAATCATGTCTGCAAGTGCAGGCAGTAAGACACGTTGGCCCACAAATACAGATAGTGGGTCCTTTAAGAACACGTTCATGCACAAACCTCAGCTTGCCGTGGGAAGGAGGGAGTTTTTTGTCTTTGGACACTGAAGCCTCTGCCAAAAAGCTCATGCTTCCCGGGACGTCAGCCTTTGTTCCATCTCTGAAGTCAAGTCCACATTTCATCGGGGCAGACCCGAAGACAGATCCCATCCCACTCCTCCGGGCATTCCAGCCCGAGCCGAATAATTCCCCACTTTGCCCGGTCAGGCTTAGGGTCCCGTGTTTGTAGACTAAAGATCGCCAGTGAGGCAGGTGGCGGGGAGGCTCGGCGCGGCCCCCGGCCTCCAAGTTTTGTCCTGTGGGTTTCCGTTATTTCTGAGTCCAGTCTCTGGTGATTTGGCTTTTCAGGTCCTGGAGCCGCCCAGCCCCTCAGTGCTGGCATGAAGACCTTCCTCCCAGTGCCGACCTATGAAGGTGAGAGATCTCCTCTATATCCCCAGCTGGTACAAGGCTCAGCAGGAAGTCCTGCTGTCTGGAGGGCGGGGAGAGCCCTTAATGGCAGGGGCCGCCTTATACTGTTTACCGCAGAAGCATGCTCCCACTTGTGCCGGGCACAGCGTTGGCCCTCCATACCCACCTGGCTGGAGCGACAAAGTTCAGTCCACAAAGTCATTCTTGAGCCCCACCTGTGGGGAGGGCATGGAGCTGTGCAAGCACTAAGCACAAAAGCAAACCATGCACATGCAGGGCCAGGAGGCCCTGAGGACATTTGTATTCTGGTCACATTCAAGCCCAGCCACAGAGAGTCCCTATCCCAGGGCTACACACCAAGCAGGGGTAGAAATTCACCTCCCCCTCTCCTTTAAAAAGGAGGAGGTCCACAGGGGCAGAACATTTGGTATAAGGGACTGATCTGCAGAAGAGGTGACATTAAAACAAACTCTAAATGAAAATGGACGTTTTAAGAGCTTTCTCAGCCAGAATGCACACCTTTAGGGTCTGGGGGTTCACCAGTATGGCCGCTCCCTCCTCCAGTGCAGGTGGCAGCCTCGGCCCTACTTTACGAAAGGTGTTTGTTAATTGCTGTGCCAAAAAGATGCCCATGTTCAAGGCCTTCTGCCTTGCCTAGGCCCTCCTCTGGGGTAAGCCGTGGGAACGTAGCTTTCAAGATTCTCTCAGTGCAGAAATGCAGCCCTGGAGGATGTTGGGGGCATTTATAGCTACTGACCCGTAACCTCCCCCCAGGAAGCTTTGTGCTTCACTGCACTGACCTGCAAGTCGGTGCTCCTTGATATGACCTCTGCCCTTCTCCTTAGGTGTTACTATTCCCGATAAACCCAAGCTCAAGTTTATCGATCGGATCCCAATCGTGCCGAAGGTGAGACGGGAACCCAAGCACCTGAACGATATCCGAGGACCATCCACCGAAGCCACCGACTTCACCGAGGGTAATTTTGGTATCCTGGTGAGTGACCCCAGAAATTGGGAGTGGGGTCGGGAGGTCAAGTCCCAAGCCTTCTCTTAGCTAATTCTGACTTTCTCTGCAGACTCTGCCTTGGTGTTGGCTCCTACTTCCTTCCAGTTGCATCCTCTGAAAGTAGCTTTCCCTGATCTCTCTCAATACTGGTACCATCCTGTTGAGATTTCTGCCCATTTCCCCTCTCCATATCAAGATATGGGCATTTAGAAGCTCCTCGAGGGCAGGGACTGTTTGTATCCCCAGTGTCTGGCATTTAGTAAGTGCTAAATAAATGCTGCTTCTGGTGGCTGCGGTTCCATCAGAGTCAGAACTAAGACAATGCCAAGGAGGCAGTGACTGAGGTAGCTGGCAGAGGGAGCTTTTTCTAAATACACGTCAACTTTCCACCATTTGAAACACATGAATAAATGCTCAGGGACAATCAGTAGAGTCCCAGGTGGAGGACAATTCAGATCTAGCCTCAGACACATCCTAGCTTAGGCAAGTCACTTAATAGTGGAGATTATAATAGCACTTATCACCCAGGATTGTTGTGAGGATCAAATGAGATGAAACATAGTTAACACATGAGAGAATATATGTGACTGGCACTTAGTACCATCACCCATCTTCCACTGTATACACATTGTCTCCACAATGTCCTCTGGTATAGTGTGGACCAGAATCGCTATCACTTAGCTCAGTCAGCATCGTGCTTCACTCATAGTAGGTGCTTAACAAATATTTATGGTTTTGAATTTAAGTTCTTCTCATTACTTGTACATCTTCTGGTGGAAAAATCCCAGAGCAAGAAAAGATAAGCAATAAGGGGATCAACTCCACTGTAATCAGACATTAGTTGCTTTTGCCTCCTTGCCCAAGCATCTTGGGCAAAGTTGTCATGATGATGCTTCTTGTTAAAAGCTCTTTGCAGTCCAGCTCCAGCCTAATTCTACTGCAACTTCCTGCCCTCTGCTTACCCCATTGAACTCTATATTTAAGTCAAACAGGCTTATTTACAGTTACCCAAACTTAACATCCCCTCTTTCATCTTTGGGACTTTGCACTGGCTGTCTTTCCTGGAATGTCCTCCCCCTTTTCCCTTTTGGACCCCCAAAATCTCTTCACTGCCTCTTTAGGAGAGACCTTTTCCAGTTCCTCCAGTTATCAGTGCTCCCTCCTAAAATTTCTTTGTATTTTTTGTGTAAGGGTTGCATCTTCCAGTAGAAAGCAAGCTCCTGGAGGTCAGAGACTGAGCAGCTTTGTCTTCAAATCCCTAACAGCAGGTGTTTGATGCACGCTGATTGTTTTCCTCATTCCCGTCTCCTTTCCAGGCCCTGGGTGGCGGCTATCTTCACTGGGGCCATTTTGAAATGATGCGTCTGACAATCAACCGTTCCTTGGACAGCAAGAACATGTTTGCCATCTGGCGTGTCCCCGGCCCATACAAGCCCATCACCCGCAAGGGCATAGGCCAGCGCATGGGCGGCGGCAAAGGCGCCATCGACCACTACGTGACGGCGGTCAGGACTGGCCGCCTCATCCTGGAGATCGGGGGCCGCTGCGAGTTTGGTGAGGTGGAACCCTTCCTCAAGCAGGTGGCCCACAAGCTGCCCTTCCAAGCCAAGGCCGTGAGCCGAGAGTCTCTGGCAAAGATGCGGGAGGAGCAGAGGGAGCGGGAGCTCAACAACCAGAACCCCTGGACCTTCGAGCGCATCGCTTCAGCCAACATGCTGGGAATAAGGAAGGTGCTGAGCCCCTACGACCTGACCCAGAAGGGGCGCTACTGGGGCAAGTTCTTCCTGCCCAACCGTGTCTAATGCCCCAGCACTTCTGAGCACCCCCAGATGAACGGATGGTCTCTGCAAAGCTCTGGGATGAGGAGAAGCACAGGGTGCATCATGCAGAGTTGAATAAGAGTTGGTTCTACGGAAGTCTTGGCCCCTTTAAAGTGGCTCTGAAACACAGGTCCTTGCCTCAGAACCAGGGACACCTGGATTCACTCTGTGACCCTGGGCAACACCAAAGTGCTCCATGCTTTTGGCAGCCAGAAGACATGGCCTGAATGGTAATGGGAGTTTCTTCAGCAAAGAGGAATCCTTATCACAGGGGACCTTAAACCTGTAAATCTTGGAACCTTTTGGAAGTAGGATGAATCCTATAGAAACTCTTCTCAAAGTCATATTTTTATACAGAAATATGTTTATTGAAATCTAAAAAAGAAAAATCCAGAGGCCCCAGATCAACCCCTGCCCTATTTTCCCTATTCCTGTGAGATCTTCCATTTGGGGGAACTTCCAGTGTGGAAATTCCCTCCCATTATTGAACCTTAATAAATTTTCTGTAACTTATGACTATAAGAAGGTATCTGTGACACTGTTATTGAAACTGAGTTAATAAATTTATTAAGTACCTATTCTGTGTTAAGTACTGGGGATGCAAAGATAGTCTCTGGCCTTACATATCCATGTGTTAGAGGCAAGACTGAAACCTGTGTCACTGTGGCCCTGCCCTCTTGCATCAATAATTGGAAGGAGGTAAGGTCGTAGAGGGAGTGATAAAGCAAAGGTAAAGGAATAAATCAGCAGGATGGAAAATAGGATGAACCAAAGAGAAATCCTACCTTCCCCACATCCCCCAACTGTCTTCAGATTCATGAGACTCCCATACACAAACCTTCGGCACAGCCATCTTTACTCAGTGTGACTTTATTTGTTAAATTCACACCCTCGACAACTCTGTATTTTTGATATAGCAACAGAGAGATTAATCTGGACCAAGACTTCCTCTGTCCAGGTGAAATCCCCCACCAGTCCTTCTAGACTCGATGTCAGTGAGACAAAAGCACTGAGAAGCTTATAGCAGGTATCCATGATGGTATCTGACCCCATGCTCGGCTCCTCCGCTCCTTCCCATTCACCAAGCTCCTTGTGCACAGGTCTGTAATGTACACACCCCCCTCTCTGATTTTCCCTCCCATCATTTAGCACAATGCAAACAGAGTCAGTCACTCTATTTGTTGACTTGGCCCCCAATTCTGTGTGTTATCAGAAAGTGCCTTTCTGCATGGAGTCAGGGGCTGAGCTAACCCTCTCTTTATAGTAGAATTACATGCAGGACCACCCCCTGTCAGGAGGGGACTGATGGAGATGGCACAGATTGAAGTGCCATACTTTCAGCAGGGGAAAGTTAAGATCATAGACTCAGGGCCCCTGAGAGACCATTCAGTCTGCTACACTTTTTATAATTGAGGAAACAAAAAAATTAAATGATTTGCCTGTGGTTACATATCCACTTTTTGACAAAATTTGAACCCAGGACTCCCTGAGACAAGTCCAGTACTCTATCCCACTACATCAGCTCCCTTGAGCCCTCAGTTTATGCATGAGTTCTGTTACTTGGAACGATGACCTTGTTCACAAAAATGAATGGAGGCGGCTCCTTAAAGTACCTCCCAGTGTATCCTTTCAACATGTAAATAATCCTATCTCAGCGAATCGCAATTACCTTGAAGTCCCTGCTCTGTTCTGCAGGACCTTGGAGACAAAAGCGGGAACCAAACACTTTCCATCAGTGCACACCAAAATGCTGGCCAGCAGGGAAGTGATTGGAAGACAAGCTGCAGGGGGAGGTGAAGAACCAGCACCTTCACCTGTCCATCACCTAATCGGATGTTGCCAACTACAGTGCCAAGAGCATTCCCTGGCTTTGGATTGGGGACCTGGCCAAAATCCTGCCTCTGCTACTTAAACTGGGACCTCGGTCTTGCTTTCCCCATCTGAAAAATGAAGTTGAACTGGGTGGTCTCCAAGATCCCCTCCGGCTCTAAATCTAAATTAATGGAAGCACTTGAAGAGAGAAAATTTATATAATCTTGAATAAGCGTTTTGGGATTCAAAAGGCAAATTCCCTCTTTATCTTGAATATCCCAAACCCAAATGTCTACGAACACAAATAGGCTCTGAAAAGCCATGAGATCCAGGACAAGTCACTTCACAGTTCAGTCTCATTTTCTTTCTCTGAAGACTGAGGGGATTGGACTAGACAGCCTCTGAAGTGCCTTATATCTACAATGCCAGACAGTCTTTCTGTAGGCTGATTTATTCTCTTCTCCAATTAGCCTCTTTTCCCCCCTAAACGGCCATTAGTCACAAGGGGGCGCCATGGGATTAGGGATCAGTTTCACAGTGTTGGAAGAGCTCTCAGACATCAAGTCCAACCCCTCTCATTTTATCCAGACTCTATTTTATCTAGGATAAGGTCTTGACTTATCCTACATCACAGAGCTAGTATGTTTCTATGACAAGATTCAAAACTAGCTGTTTGTGACTTTCAAATTTTGTGCTTTATTCAAGGACCACACCATTTAGCAAGCCATCATTATGGATTCATGTAAATCCATCTCCACCCCAGGGGAAAGGGTCTATGGTGCCCTCTCCAGATGCTTTTGGATAGGAACATATTGGGAATGAGAATAGATATTCCCAGTTAAGTAAAGACGAGCTATCCCTGGAACCGTGTTTTACAACATCAAAGTCCCTTCATCGCCTAGATTGGGATGGGGGCAAATTTGGTTAATCTGAAAATAGAGTACTCGACTTAACTAGATGTAACTAGTGGGCCCTGGGAAAGAGACAGAAGATATCGAGAAGAGGTTAATAACTACCCTAAACAAAGTTAATAAATCAATCGTCCACATATCAAGAGCTGGAAGGGGTCTCTGAGGATTTCATTTTATAGATGAGTAAACTGAGGCCCAGCAAAGTAGGAATTTGCCCACTAGTAGTGAGTGTCAGAGGTGAGATTTAAATCTAGGTCCTCTTGAGGCATTTTTTCCATGGTATCAAGAAGGTCTTCTTCAAGTTGGAGCTATTGTGAAAGCCTGAATTTAACCCAAAATGTCAAAGGTGTACAGCCCTTCTGTTGTACTTGCTTCCTGAACCTAACTGCCTATTCCTCCCTAATCATTTACACTATTAACTCCTACTCTTCGATCAACTTGATTCACTTTTTCCTCAACCTGCCCATCACTTCTCCATGTGTCTAAGAGGATATAAAATGAAAAGGAAGGCGTTTGGATGGTAGCTGTTCAGGGCCACCAACTGGGACTTCTCAAAGGAGAGGCAAAAGTAGCCAAGAAATCTTCAGTGGAGGGATGGCACCACCAGGTTGGAAAAAGGAAAGGAAATGTTAATCCAGGATCCATCTAGAACCAAAAAAAATACATAAATAAATCAAAACACAAAGTTGAAGGGAAGGTCATAAAATAGTAATGTCAGCCAATATTACTAACTTCTCATTGTACAGAGTTAATTTAATAATACTTCATTCTCATTCCTTTGAAATAGCCCTAAATGAGAATCTTTCTGGCAAAAATTAAAATACCATTTAGGTCTACTTCAGACCCTTCTTCCCAAAATTTCAAAGTCCTTGACAAAATTAACCACGTTTCTCCCTTTCTCCTTTTCCCCTTTCCTAAATATTAGCCTCCCTTCCTAAGTTTGAGTTTTGCCCTCAGGAGAAAGTAAGCGTTTTGAGGACAAGAACTACTTTCATTCTTATCCTGTGTCAGCTTACTTAGTGCTTGTTGAGTGAAACAGAATCATCATTTTGCAAGTGGGAAGAAGATCCAGAGAAGGTTTACAGAGACAGCTGGCCTGGGTACTGAAACCAGGATTCTCAAGGACAATCTCAGGGATGCCCTTTTAAATGGAGCTCTTAACCACCTGGCAACTGTCCCTATTATCCCTCACAACTTAACCCAGATTGCATTACTCCATCTCTCCAGCCTTCCTTTTCTCCCATTTGAAAGATTTTTCTATGCATTGTAAGTTCTTAAGAGCGCAGGGACTTTTATTTTTGTCTTAATATTCTCAGCACGCAGAATGTTTCCTGACATAGTAAACACTGAATAAATTGCTGGCTGATTGCTCATTATAGCAGTCCACCCTCATCAAGGCATTTTTCTATGAATATCCCAAATTAATGGGAATATCTAAGGATCCAGGAATCCCCAGTCACACACATTCATCTGTCTCACTTAATGGTAACCCTGCAGCTGGACCATGTAGCCTGTTCAAGAGGGAGACTTTCTCCATCATCCAACATCTCCTCCCCACAGAGGACTCACCTGAAGCAGGTGCTCAAGGTCAAAGTGGGCTTTTCAGGCAAAGATGCTCCCAATGGTGGATGCCAAGATGATGGCAAGAATAATGCAGCAAATCATGATCATTATCTTCTTCTGCTCATCCAGGAGAAGGAAAGAGAAAGCACAGAAGCAACGTAATACCAATGTACAAAGAGAATTCTGTGGGAACTGGAGCTCCCAAAGCAAATGAGGGCAAAGGAGAGACAACGGGAAGGAAAAAACGAACATGGAACTGGCTTTTGGAATCCAAAGTGCTACCATTGAGCGATTTATCCCAAACATGGAAAACCCAAGATGAATTTTATGAGATCTTTAATTTAGAGCTAGAAAGACCCTTGGAGGCATCTAGCTCAACTTCTTCCTTCACAGACAAAAGAACCTAAGCTCAAGACTTTCCCCAAATCATACAAATTCAGTGTCTTGGGCAGGATTTGAAGTCAGGTCCTCCTGTTCCAAGTCCAGTATTCTATTCACCACTTAATTTGTTCCTGTCTTGAGAAGCCAGAATCCTTTCAAGACTGCAAGATTTAGAGTTGGAAGTAATCTGAAGTTGTTTAGTGCCCTGCTTTTACACGTGGCACCTGGAGACAGGACCCACAGTGACATGGGTAACAGGAGAGATCCAAGATTCCAACCCAAACCTTCCAATTCCAGTGCCCTTCCCCCATCCCCTCAATACTAGCTCTTGGTCAGTGGCAACCAGAGAATGCAGAACCAGCTACCCAGAAATTTATGCCCCGGCTTGTAGGGGGAAACACCCACACATCTGCCCTGCCTCCGCCCCAAATAGAGTCTTCTCCATCTTTACTTCCTCACTGACATGACTCACTCCCCGAGTGAGTGATCTTCAAATCTGAAGAGTTGTCCGAAAAATTAAATCGGTGGCTCTGATCTCAAAATCTGAGACCGGGAGGTCTTCCCGTGATCCCACCCTCCAATGGAAGACCTCCTTCACTTTCTGACCCCCCTCCTTTCTCCTATCCCATCCCTGGGTAACTACAACCAGCTGCTTCCTCTTTTGCTATTCCCATTGAAAGATTATTGGAGGAATAAACTAGGAAACCCTCACTTCTACATCAAAACCTTTTTCTCTCTTAATTTGCTCCCCTTCACCATCGTAATTCTAGAAAAAGTAGCCTACATTGATTTAATCTATTTTCTCCTCACCCACTCACTCCATAGTCCCCAACAATCTGGTTTCTGTCCTCCGTACTCTACTGAAACAGTGACCTCCAAACTCAATTCCAAATCCTTCTCTTTGACCTTTTAACAACACTTAACCCAACTGAAAACCCCCTCTTTCTCAATGCTTTTTTCCCCCTTTGCTCTCTTTGACATCTGTTAACTGTTCTGAGTTTTGCTTTTTGGTGTGTGTAGGTGTGTGTATTTCCTGATTCCTCATGATCTTCACTATTCAAATATTTAGAGCTATAAATAACCTCAGAAATCATACCATCTTATGACAGGAAGAAAAATTAAAATTAAAGAGCTCAGTTGATCTGCCTGTTGTGATAAGTGTCCAAGACAAGATTTGAACTCGGGTCTTTGACTTCCTTTAGTCACATCCTCTATGCCAGTGGTTCTCAAACTTTTGTTCTCAGTTTCTTTATATTAAAAATTATTTTTATATGAAAAATTACTGAGGATCTGTCCAAAGAGTTTTTTATGTGGGTTATATTTATATACTTGCTACATTCAAAATAAAAACTCATTTTGAATTTGTAGATCCCCTTTAATGGTTTTAAAGCCCCCCCAGGATTCTGTGGACTACACTTTGAGATCCACTGCTCCATGCCACAGTGCCTCCAACCTCCTAAATATACTTTCCTCCCAACATTCCATTCTCAGCCATCTTCCTCCCCTTCACTCTCTCCCTTGGTCATTTTTTCCATTCACATGACTCCAATTGTAGGCAGTGTCTCCCAAATCTGTCTTGATCCTCAATTTCTCCCCAGAACCTCAGTCCTACTTCAACAACTGCTTGTTACATACTTCATCATCAACTGTCAAAATGTTGTACCTCAGCCAAAAGAAATCTCCCTCCTCCCGTAAGTTCTCTATTTCTGTTGACAGTTCTATCAACTTAGTCAACTCGGGCTCAAAATCTTGTTGACCAGCTCCAAAACACCCCTCATCTACTTTCTTTTCTATTTCCACTGCCAACTGTCCTATGAGCTCTTAAAGGGCAAGGTCTTTGTCACTTTAACTTGGCAGTCCCCAGAACACAGCAGGGTAACTCATATTTGCTAGGCAGTTAATTTAATTTCACGCCCGTCGTTCTGTACCAAGATCCACTTCCCAAGGCGATTTCATTTGTTGTGTAGAATTTGAGCAAGACCTGAAAATAGACATCCCATCACTGGACATCCATGGGGGAAGGTGGAGACAAGGCATTCTCACAATCAATATAAATTCATTTATTTAAATTAATAATAAAACAATCAAATTTCCATTAAAAAAAAAAACCAAAAACCTTCACTTCCAGACACATAATACAATTCCCAGCCTCACATGAGATCAAAGCCGTGCATTTGGGTTTGCTCCCTTTTGGTGCCAGAGCCAGTCTCCTCTTCAATGTCAAACGTCACAGCCTTGGGCAAGAACAGTGCTGTAACCCCATGGCTCTGTCTACACATTGAAGGGCGCTTAGAGTGGACCCTGGAAAAGGCATTTTTGGACAGTGGCTTGGATTGGAGATCCTGCTCGTCCTTGGAGTCATTAAGGTTGAGGGTTAAGTCAATGAAGGGTAAAGTTTGAGAATAAACTTCATGGACCAGGTGAGAAATCAACCAGTTAATGTTGGTATAAATCCAGTATCAGCTCCATATCCAGTATCAGCTACATTTATATATATGTATATACACACTCACTCACTCTTTTCTCTCTCACACTCACAAACTCTCTCTCTCTCACTCCCGCTCTCGTTCTCTCTCCTATATTTAAGCAACTAAAAGACAACATTGGCCATCCCTGCCAACCCCAGAGGGTTAGGGGTCCATCGCTGAGGAGTCTTAAAAGAGAACACCTTCCAAAAAACCCCAATTCTTACCACCTCCCACCCCCACCTCCCCTCCAATTCCTTCTGGAATAGTAATCGAAGAATCAATGAAACTACCCCTTAGCACCTAGAATGTCAGAGGGGAAACAAGTGACAAGAAGCCCAGACCCCACCTCACCTTGTGATATCACCAAAGATTAGGTCTCTCCTACAGTTCCTCTATAAACCAGTTTTCACACATTGGAGTTCTGGCTGCCCCCTAGGCAGAGAGCCACTTGACCTTCTCCATTAGACACCAACTGGTTTCCAAGATACCTGCTCCCAAACACAGCCAGGGATGGGCTCAGCCTTGGCAAACAACCTCAGAGATGACGTCATCCCAGTCCCTCCTTTGGTAAACAGCCACACATAAGAATGTGTACGTATCCACCAAGGAATCCAAAGTCCACACAGGCCCGCTGGCTTCCCGAGAGGGTAAGGAGTCAGAATCTGACTCCTTTTTACAGGGCCCAGTTCTTACTATCACTCTTCACCTCGGTTCCCTTTCTAACCCCGGTCTCTAGGGAGCATCACAAAGATCATTGGTAGCACCCCCCCACCGGGGGAGATCGAGGCTTAAGCCCTCTCCTCACCCAGAATGGCAGAGGCAGACTGATTTCCAAATGTTCTTAACCATTTGTTCAAGAAATAGACAATAAAGAAAAAGTTATTGCAGTTCCTGAGAAAAGACTATTCCATGAGGTAGAAAGCAGCATCCTGGAAGCCTTGTGAAGGGGGCTCCCAAGTTGCAATTCCAGAAAAGGAGGCCTGGGAAGGAAGCATTGCATAGGTGGAAAAGGGTTAGCAGGACACTCCAAAAAGGAGATCTAGGCTTGGATCAGGACCGGCTAGTTACTTCCTGGGCTCAGGAAATGGTGACCCAGTCCCAAGTTGGGGTTAACTAGGGAACAAAAGCATGTGTCCTGCTCACTCTGCGGAGATCTTTGAGAGGCAACTCCCATCCAGTCCAAAGGAAGAGGTGCAGGGATCCGGCTGGGATAGGATCAGGTTCTGGGAGAAGCAGGGGAGGAGGCGCTGGTCAGTGCACAGGTGGCCGGTGAGGATTGACAGGACTCGGCAGCAGGCCAGGGAGGTGAGGGGCAAGGAGGAGCTACTGGAAAAAGGAAGAACACCAAAGGGGAAATTCATTAGCAACTAGGCATAAAAGAGTCAACTTGCAAACCCGAGTCACTTAACAGGGAACGAGACGTCCCCATTCCTACAAGCAAGGATGCTCACAACACTTTTCTGGGCATAAGCCAATCCCCAGGGCAGAGTGCCCAGACAGTCTGCTCAAGGGAAACCAGAGGTTTTAGAGTCTCAAAGAATGTTGGAGATCATTTGGTTTAGGTCTCTGATCTTTGTCCAGAGAATGGCACGAGAGGGAGGGGGCAGGGGAAGAGACTGAAGCAGAGGAGAGAAAAAGAGACACAGAAAGAGAGAGAGAGGGAGGGAAGGAGAGGAAGAGAGGAGAGAGGAGAGAGGAGAGAAAAGAGAGGAAAGAGGAGAGAGGAGAGAGTAGAGAGGGAGAGAGAGAGAGAGAGAGGAGAAGAAAGAGCTGATACAGAGAGAAAAGAAGAGAGGCAAAGAAAGACAATCAGAGAGTGAGTGAGGAAAAGAGAGAGGAAGAGAAAAGAGACAGAAAAAAGACTGACAGAAACAGGAAGGAGAGAGAGAAACAGAAAGAGAAAAGAGAGGAGAGAAGAGCGGAGAGAAAAGAAAAGGAGGGAAAGAACGACAGAGAGTCAGAGAGAGAAAAAGAGTGAGGAAGAGAAAAAGAGGAAGAGAGAGACACACAGAGAGAGAAAAAAAGAAATGGCTTGAAACAGAGAGAAAGAAAAGAGAGAAAGAGAAAATGGGGGACAGAGACAAACAGAAAGAGAAAAGAGAGAGGAGAGAGAAGAAAAAGAAAAAAGAGAAAGACAGAAACAAAGAGAAAGAAAAAAAAGAGAGAAGAGAGAGATGCCCTTCCCCTAATCTACTACATGAAGATATCATTAGTGCATCTTTTACCCTTCATCAGATTTCAGAAAGTCTACGGTGGCATACAGGAAGACCAGAACAGTTTTTAATTAATAATATAACATTTAACTAATTAATGATAATTATTAATAATTAATAACAAGTAATAACACCATTTATATGGTACCTTACATTGTGCAAAGAACTTTAAAAATATCTCACCTGATCCTCACAACAATCTGGGGAAGTAGATGTTATTATCCCCATTTTACAATTGAAAAAAATCGAGATATAGAGATTTTGAATGACTTACCCAGAGTCACACAGCTAGTATTTGAAGTCACTCAGACTCAGGTTTTCCTGAATCAAGTCCTGAGCTCTAAGGATCACATCATGGTGGTCCTCCCAAGAATCTAGACCATCCCCCGCCCCACAAGGAGGCATCACAGTGAAAGTATAATGAAGAAACTGTCCACAAAAGATTGTCTGGAAAGGGGAGTTGCAATTTACATTTATATTTATTTTTATTTTTATATCTCTGTTCAGTTATGTATTATGTATATTAAATATTGTATTTATATTTGTTTTGTTTATATTGTTTATATTATTTATTTACAAGGTATTATTTATATTAATATATATTATTCATATTCTCTTCATTGCTAACTTGAGACTCAATGTTCAGTCATTAGGGAGCCTGGGGTTCATTAAGGCTTCCCTAATTCCTACAAAGGCTAATTCCAACATTTGAAAGCACTTACAGCCCTGGCATTTACTAATTCCAACAGCCTCCAACTGGGTAGCTGAGTGAGAGAGAGAAAATGAAGACTCAGCAGAAGTAACGGAGCCAATGGCCGGGGAGGCCCAGCCCCACAGTCCTGCACAGGGCTTTAGTCACAGTTCTACTTTCTGTTTTCCTAACCAGATGGTCCCCCAGCCCCGCCCTATGGCCATCACCTCATCTCCTCTCCCTAAAGAAAGCAGAAGGTTAAATGCATTGAGAGTCCACACCATCCTGTCACATGAAATGTAGCCGTGAAGAAGAAGGAAGTAGCCTTAACCAGAGAGTGTTTGTGAGGCTCTCAGGAAGGGAAGAAGGAGAAGATGCAGACAAAGGAAGTGGAGAACAGGAGTCGGGGATCATAGTTTAGAGCTGAAAGGGGACTTCGAGGCCATCTCATCCAGCCCCAATCATTTTACAGTTGAGGGAACAGAAGCACAGAAATGAAGCGACTTTGCCCAATGTCACACAAGTCTCAGAGGCAAGATCTGAATTCAGGTTCTCCTGGTTCTAAGTCCTGTCCTCTATCCAGTGTACCACCATTCAGCTCACTAGTCCTTGAAGGCTCTCTTCCCGTGTACCAGAAAGAAACTGAGGTAATAGCTGCAGATCAGACAAGAGTACTAGAAATGTCCCTGCTGAGAATTAGGCTTGGCCAGTCTTACAAACAGACCACATAAATCATCCTGAAGAGGGCTAATTAATTAACCAACAATCCATTAATTGTTCCCATTTCTGCAGCAATTAAAGGATACTCGCACATTTTCTTCCCAATAACTCTGATATGAGCCACACAAGTTTGCGTTACCCTTATTTTTACAGATGTGGACATTGAGGTTTCAATTAAATGACATGGTAATAAAACCAGGCCTCAGACCCAGGTGTCCCGACTCCCAAGCAAAGAGCTCTCTTCACTCCCTCATCCCTTTGCTTTTCCCTCATCAGCTGACTGGAGAGCAATAGGAAATTTAAAAAGCAACGATTCCATGTTTTTATATCACTTTTCTCTGAGGCTTTCCACATTAAAAATACAAGATAACAGACATTCAAAAAAATTTAATTACAAAAAGACAAAACATCATTTAAAAAAAACCAGCCTCCCCCCAATACAAATGTGAAAGTCAAGGAAGAGCCCAGAAACCAAATCCCAAAGCCTAGCCTCTCAAGTGCCCAATCCACAGCTCCATTTACACAGGAAAGGAGCAGACACAAAAGTGGAGCAGATAGAGAAAGCAAGTTGCAAGATCCACCAAGCCGGTGAGTGTTCAGAAAGAAACCAAGCAAGCACTGAGATAACCCAGACCCTGTGCTTCCCCAGATTCACTGAGAAAAGCAAAGTGTAGCCCCAGAGCAAGACTGATTAAGTGGAGAGACATGGAAGAAGCACAGACCACAGTGACAGCCTAGGGGGCCGACTGTCCCTAGTGATTTAGCTTAGGAATTCCAAGAGGCTCTGAGATTCCCTGAAGCAGGAGAGAAAGGAGCAGATATTGAAATCAAATGTGGGTTAGTTCTCTCTCTGAGGATCGATAGAGCCCCTGAAGACGAGCAGGTCCATACTACTTACAGTTCAGTGCCAGCACTCAATGGGAGCTGCTGTTATTTCAGCCTGATGGAAAGCCCGATGATCAGAGCTAAAATGCCCAGTGCCACCACAACTATGATAATGATAATTACCATTTTCTGGAGGGGAAGTATAAGAGAGAGGAAGAAGAAATTATAAATAACCAAGAAGAACAAATTAACTGGCTACGGTCCTGTTACAAAGGAGGAGTTAATTAGCAAGTCTGATCATTGATGTGAGGGGCCCAAAAAATACTCTCAAGTCAACTTTTTAAGGCAATTTCAGTTCAGAAAATAGTAGACCTTGTCATACCAGGAAATTCACTACTTCTGTAGTAGTAAATTGTCTAAGAAAAGTCTGAAAGAAAGGGCTTATTGGCCATCTGATATTTTGTTACTTTAACTAATTATTGAAATGAAGTTGGAACATTCAATTATTTCCACCTGCTGATAGCAAATATTATCTCAAAATTTTGGTGCTCTGGGACAAAGTCTCTGTCGCTCCACCTTTGTTATGGCTTCACTATGAGCCAACACATTCAGCCCTAGGTCATCTCTGCATTGAAAGAAGTTTTCCGTCTGTAGCCCAGATAATCAGGCAGCTATCCCTTTGAAGAATAGTGACTGTGGGGCAGCTAGATTGGTGTAGTAGATAACACACCCGCCCTGAAGTCAGGAGGACCGAGTTCAAATCTGATCTCAAATACTTAATATTTAACACTTCCTGGCTGTGTGACTCTGGACAAGTCAGTTAACTCCAATTGCTTCAGAAAAAAAAAAAAAGAGAGTAGTGATAGCTTCTGACCTTAACGAAATATGTCAAGAGACTGCGTTTTTAAACATTCTTCTTAAGTGAGAATGTAACTTTCTTGAAAATAAAGGAAGTTATGTTTTTGTCTTTGTATAAATGAGGAAACAAAAAAGTCCCCCTTTATAGAGAGCTTCTTCCCCTCACTGTACAGATAAAGAAACAAAAAGTCTTTCATTGCACAGACTGAGGAAACTATCCTCTTCCCAACTCCTATTATATCCAATATATACTAGAGATTTAATATATTCTTATTGATGGACTGGCGCCTAATAAATGTTGACTAGTACTGAACTAAATGCCAGCAGGGAAGGATACAAAATTACTTCAAGTTTCCACATAACAACTATAACTACTACTACTATTACTACAAGTATTATTACTACTACTACATAACTACTACAACTACTACTCCTATTCCTAGTCCTACTACTACTGCTACTGATAGGTAACATTTAAATAGAACTTCCAATTTTTATAAAGTTCTTTACATACATAATCTCCTTTGATCCTCACAAAAATCCAGGTTCAAGAGATGGTATAACTCCAGTTTATGACTGAGGAAAATCAGCTCAAAGAGCTAAAGTGACTTCCCTAGTGTCACACAACTTACAAGTATCAGAGGCAGGATTTGAACCCAGGTGTCTCTTGAATCCACACCTAGCACACTGTCCTATACCATACAGCTGGTCACCTCTCCTTGAGGATTAATAAATTGAAAGGGATGAGGGTTATTATCACCTTAGCAGGTGCTATGGGCGTGCTATGAGATAGAGCTTTAGAACAGCAAACTAGACCAAAGAGATTGTGAGACAGAAGGCTCATCAGGCTTCTGTGGAGAAGAGATTTCCAGATAGAAAACAGTTAAGCTTGACGAGACACAGAGACAACACGGATGCCAGATGCCAAGAACCAGGTAGAAAGAAAAGTCTGAGAAACTGCCGCCACTTGAGCAAAAAAGTCTTTTGATGCAGAGTCCTGATTATGAGAGAACTGATGGGATTGTTTCTATTTCTACAGAGCCCACTGCTCACATTACCAAATTAGTACAGGCCAGCGCCAGGAACAAGGCCCAGATCATCTACGGCTACATCATGATGCTACGCCATCTCTCTTAAATGCCATCATTGTGCCAGGAGCGGGGTTTGGAAGGAGGCTCATTGGTCCTTAAACCCAAGTCTCCTTTGTCATTCTGATTGCTGTCTGGGAGAGGAGACACTCGGCTACCAATCGGTCCCAATAAGAGGTAAGATTTTGGCACTGTCTTCAAAGCAAGGGTTCTTTTTATAGATTCATTTTGTGAAGAGGCTTAAAGACTATCCGGCACAAATGAGGAAACCAAAGGTTCCTATTGGACAAGTGAGGAAACTGGGGTCCCAGTATACGCCTATATTGTACAGATGCCAGTCCCATTGTACACATGAGAAAACCAGGGACAGATAAGGGACCCTATAATACACGTAAGGAAACTGAGGATCCCATGTATATCCTTCCTCATTGTATAGTTAAGAAAACAACACCAGGGGAAACTGACTTCCTCTACGGTTACGAAATTAGTAGGAAGCCTGTAACAAACTCAGCTCATGGGACTCCTAGTCCAGCACCTTCTATATACCTGAGCCTGTGTGAAAACAGGATTCATGCCAGTCCAAAATGAGAATAAAGGGATGGTAGTGATTCTACTGGGAAGACTGCGACAGAGGATGGACAGAGAGGAAGAACCAAGAACAAAGGGACAGTAGTTATTCTACCGGGAGAACTGAGGCCAAGGATGGACAGACAGGAAGGGCTGACCACAAAGGGAACAAGGCAGGTGGGGCCAAGGCTAAAGCTCTCACCCTCCGAGCTTCACTCTGGTATTTCACAGCCTTTTTAGTGTCCGCCACAGCCCTCTCCACAAAGCCTACTGACTGGTCCATGTTGTTCTCAATGCGATCAATCATGGCTCCCTTTCCAAGAAAGCGAGAGGCGGCAGCAGCAGAAAGCAGAGGCGGCATGGTAGAAAATAGGAAGGAAAAATAGCAAACAAAGTGGGCGCTCTCTTCAGGCAAGGCCCCAGGGTACTCTCACCTTCCGGGCCTGACTCCGATATTTCACGGCCTTCTTGGTCTCATCGCGAGCCTTCTCCACGTGGTCCACTGTATGCATCACATTCAGTTCTATGTTATCTATCATCTCCCCCTGTGAAGGACAGGTAGTGGTCACATTCTGCATGAAGCCCAATGCCCCCAAGACAGAAGCAACCCTCAGGGCTGATTACTCAGAGCTAAGAGTTCACTGACTTCAGATAAGACTAGAAGAGGTCTTCATGGTCATCTTACTTATGAGGAAACTGAGGTTCAGAGAAGAAATGCCTTGCCCAAATGGCATCATAGATTTAGAACTAGAAGGCATCATCTGATCCAATCTGATCATTTAACTGAAAGGGAAACCGAGGCCCTGCAATGGAGTTTAACACCATTACACCTTATCTTCAGGGCACATTTTATATTTACTAAAGGCTCAAGAAACATTCTCTCATGTGATCTTCATAATCTCCGAGGCAGGAAGTATAAATATTTTTACCCTTCCTTTGTAGATGAGGGGGCTGAGGCTGGCGCAAAGTTGTTCATTATCAAGGAAGAGGGTCAGAAGAGAAAAGCTTCAAATGCCAAACTCAGTGGTCTCATATCCTATATTTCTTTTCCTACATGGCCAAGTGGCGAGCTAGTCAGGACATCATTCTCTCCTAATTCATTTAACCTTTTTCTTAAGGTCCATCCTTAATGGGATCCTGGTTTTCTCACAATGATCTTATATCATTATTTAGACAGAGATTTTTTATCCAGGATCTATGAACTTGGTTTTTTGTTTATTTGTTTTTGTAAATATTTTAACAACCATTTCAATATGATTGGTTTCCTTTGCAATATGATAATTTTATTTTATGCATTATTCTGAACAGGGATCCATAAGCTTTATTGAACTGCTAAAAGCGTCCATGTAACAGAAAAATCTAATAAACTCAGCTCAGCTCTGAGAGATGGAAAAGTGGCCAATCTTCACTCCTCCTGTTCCCTCCTCCAGGAAGGAGTCTCGGAATGAGATGCCTTAACTCTCTCATATACTCATCGCCCCCATTTGTTGTGTCAAGAGAGAGAAATCTAAATCCTCTCTCTTCAGTCCATTCCCTGGCAAACAAAAGTTGAAGGCCCCACGCTCCATGCACGAAGATGTCCTCCACCTCCCCCATCATTAGAGACCAGAAGCAGAACAAGAGTGCACTCACCATTCCCCTAGTCTCACACCCGATCCTCGCATGGCATTGTGGGCAAAAAAAACACAGAAAGTGGAGGAGGAGAACTTGAGGTCTAGAGGGGTACCCGAGATCAAGTAAGCTCAACAGAGAGGGAGAAAAGGAGAGATTCCTACCCAACAGGAGCCCTGGGAACTAGCTTTGCTAACTAGTCAGTAGGCAAGCGGGTTAGAACCAAGCTTTAAAGTCATGTGCTAATTATTATTACAGCAGCTCCATTATCTAGGGCTTTACCATTTACACCTCACCCTAGCATCTCAGGGAGACACACACTCCGCCCCCCCCTCCCCCCCCTTGTAGACAATTAACTAATGGAAGGACATGAACAAAAATCATCCAGGATGGTGAGCATGAGAAGACTGCAATATGCCCTCGAGGAGGAAGAGGACCCACATGGATGGGGTCACCTGTCAGTTGGAATATTCACAGCTCACAAAGCATGTTCCTCATAGCTACTCTTTGAGGAGTTAAAAGTGACACTTATTATCCCCTTTTGACAGATGAAGAAACTGAGGTTCATAAAAGTCACTTGCAAGACATGCAGTCAGTTTGGGCCCAGCCAAAAGCTCAGGACCTCGGGCCAGAAAGAACCTTAAGGAAAGTCTAGTCTCACTGTTTATTTCACAGATGAAGAAACAGAATCTCCAAGAAGAAAGATGAACTGGCTGTGAGTAGGTGAGCAGAAAGAGGCAGGGCCAGGATTTAAAGCTAGATTCCATGCTCTTGCTACCATTCCATGTTGGGTCTAGCCAGGCTGCCTCCTATTGAGATCTAGAAGTCATCTTGGTTTTCCTAAGCTGAGCTGTTCCATCCTATCAGTGGTCACCGAACCATCCTCCCTACACTTCCTGTCTCCTTCCCTGGGTCCAGGGCTGTGCCCTCTGCCAGCTCACTGCCCCTGCCCAATGTCAGGTTACCTGGTTTTCCACCAGCATGGCGATATCCACAAACATGTCGTGCAGCTCCTTGATGCTGCTCTCCAGCCGGACAATGTCCTTGTGCCGTCCTTCAATCTCACTGAGGGCTTGCTTAGAGATCTGGGAGTCAATGATCTGCAAAACATCCCTACACATGACATGTGTGCTTCTCCCCACCACCACCATCCTCTGCCCATCTTGTCTTCTCCCTCCCCATCTGTCTGTCTCTCTGTGTCTCTGTCTGTCTCTGTCACTGTCTCTCTCTGCCTCTGTCTCTTTTTGAATGTCTGTCTCTGTCTCTCTGTCTCTCTCCCTCTTTCTCTTCCTCTCTCTATCTCTGTCACACACACACACACACACACACACACACACACACTTCATTCAAACTGTTATTCAGCGCCTACTAGGTACACAGCAAGAGGGAACATGGCACAGTAGAAAGAGTCTCTAACTGCCTTGGAGTTCAAGTCCTGCCACAGACACTTAACTGTGTGACTCTAGACAAGTCACTTAACCCCTGGTTGCCCTAAGCTTCCAGGACACAAGTAGCTGTTCTTCATCAGTGGAAAGTTTTTTAATAGGTATTCCCCACAGTGGGGGGAAAAAAAGTCCCAGGTCACAATTAGGTTTAGGATAACCCTAAGCCCACCCCCTCACAAAAGATCAGCGTTCTCTACGTAGGGAGTCTGATGAGTCATTTTACTGGAGGGAATTCCCATTGGGGACCTTTCATATCTGAATGCAGCCCAATATGTATTCTCTGACTTCTGGGGCATTCAAGACAGAGTAACTCGGGATCACGAGGGCCCATATGTGGCAGTCAACAAGCATTTATTAAACACCTATTGTGTTCCAGGCCCTGCACTAAATGCTAGGGATTTCTTAAAAAGAAAAAACTCTTCCCCTTCTCATAGAAATCTCATTCTACTGGAGGAGATAATACCTAAACAATCCCATCAAAATATATATGGCATAAATGGAAGGTAATCTCAGAGAATTAGCCCTGGGAGCCGGGGGAAGGACCAGTAAAGTTCCATGTCCTAGAAACAGCCAAAAGAGGGATCCAAGATGGTTCCTGAAGGAAGCTGGGAGGTGGAGAAAGGAGAGCTGGGCTTGAACAAATGTTTTTTGCCTACAAGACTGGCTCTCTAACCAGCCACCACACAGCCTCCAGTTTAAGAGCTAAGGCTCAGGATACAGAGATGCACTAAGGCTCAGACCCAGCCCTGGAGCAGCTTTACAATCTCACTTAATTCTGCTGAGACAAAGGGAAACATGAAAAATCCAAACTGAGCATTCCAGGGAAACTGAGGCCCAGAGCAGTCCCTTTTAGCTGAGAGCTGGAAAAGACAGGAGGAGAATGGGCACAAAGGCATCCTGCGCTTTATTTTTCCCATCCTCCCAACTCTTGCCTGTGTTTTTCCAAAGGTCCCTGCCCCTAAGGCTAGGCCCTAATGTAAGCTCCTCAAGGGCAGGAACTGCCTCCTCTTTGTCTTTGTCTGTTCAGCAGCAGGAACAGTGTCTGGTCCAGAGCAGGCGATTAATAAACACTTGCGATTGATTGGTGGATCCCCACTCCATCAAGGCTAGCCGTGCCCCTCCTGATCCCCCAGCCCCCCTCTTCTCAGAACACTCACCCCAGAAGTAAAGATGGCTGGGTTCCCACTCTCCAGCATCTCCTCCAGTTCCTCGTCTGTGGTTTTCTTGCCGGCTTTAGCCCAAAGGAAAGAGAGTGTCAGACACAGAAGATCAGAACAGATCCTTTAACAGGTGTCCTGGAAACCAGGCCTAAGGGGAGCATGTTGTAAAATCCAGGGTAAAAATCAAAGCTTTTGATTAGTACATGCACTGCGTGCTCCCTCTCACTGCTGGGACTAGACCAAAAGTCAGATGACCAGGAAGAACATCATCAGATAGTGAATATACAGAAACCAAGAATATATGGGTTTGAAGTCAATCTGGCACTTACTAGCTGGGGGACCTCAGAGAATGCTCCTGGAGCCTCAGTTTCCTTGTGTGTTAAATGAGAGGGCAAATAAGTGGGAAGGCCCCCTTTAAGGTCCCTGCTAGCCCTAAGCAACCCTATAGGTACCAGGGCACGCTAGGCCCAGGAGAAAAAGAGAATTCAAATTTCATGACTGCTAAAAGCCATGAGTAAAGGCTTTTTTTTTTTTTTTTTTTTTAACTTTAAAGTAAAGATACATTAAAAAAAAAAAAAAAAAAAAAAAGCTTTGGATCTTAAGAAGGAAAGCCCTGGCTCTGACACCTTCACAAAAGTGGAGTCTTCAGATCAAATGCTGTGCTGGTCTAGGTCTCCAATTCCAAATTGTAATGGAGCTAAAACCTGACTGTCTTCTCTACGTTCCCCAGGATGAGGGGCACAAGCCATGGTAAACAATATCGCTTGGGGTTGGCAACAGAAACTTGGCCTGGGCCAAAGCCACCAGGCCGTGGCGGGTGATGGGCAACCATGAAAAGGGGGGTTGTAGAATGGGGGGAGACCCAAAAACCTACTAATTTCCAGTTGCCTCTGGATGCGCCCTTTACTGCGTTCTCGGAAGTCCACCTGGGCTTCATTGTACTTGGTCATCACTTCCACAAACTTCCTGGAGAGGACCGAGTGCTGTGGGGAGAGGGAAGAGGCATGAGATGCTGCGGGTGGGTGCCCTCGGCCCCTCCTTCTGCTCTGCTCTGCTCTTCCCACATCCTTCAAAGATCCAATCTGTCACACGCTTAGCTGACACATAGTGGGGCCTAATAAATGCTTGTTCCCTCCCTCCTCTCCCACCACAAATACCCATCAAAGTGTCCCATACTTCCTCTTTGGGCTCCCATGAGAAATCTTCCAATGCCTTAATATAGTCCCTCTAAGACTGGAGGGGGCTCTAAGCTCAGACACTTTCTGTCTTTTTTCTTCCTCTGCTTTGGATCCTCTTCCTTCCCTTTCCTTCCCCAACCAGTATCCAGTCAAGAACCAAGGTTGCGGATTCAGAAGGTCTCACATTGATCCCTTCTTCTCTGTGTCCGTTACCTCCACCCCGATCTAGGGATTCACTCCCAATCCAAAATTCTCGTTTTCTAATTTCTCCCCCAACCCATCTTACACAGAGCTTGCAGAATAATGGTCCTCAAAATAAGTTATCATACTTTAAAAAAAAAAAAAAAAAGCTACCGTGGCTCCCTAGAACTTAGAAAATCAAGTCAAGATAAAAGTGAGCATTCACAAAAGTGCTTGACAAATAATATTAATTAATCAGATCCTCACAACCCTGGAAGGCAGCTTCCATTATTATCTCCTACTACAGATGAAGAAAAATAAGGCAGATGGCTACCCAAAGTCATATGGCTAATAAGTCTATGGGGTAACATTTGAACTGAGGTCTTGAATCCAAGTTTAGCGCTCTATCCACTGAGAAACCAGGATCCCAAATGCAGAGTTGGAAGGACCTTCTGAGGCTTAGTCCAATCCCCTCATTTTACATTTGAGAAAAGTGAGGGTCAAGAAGATCCACTGACATGTAAAACATCATTTGAGTGGGACTACATTTGAACTCAAATCTCCAGACTTCTTGTCCAGCCTTCTTGTCTTAACCTGACAGTTCTATGCTCCTAGCTCAGAGATCCAGCCTCACTTTATCCAATATCATCTCTGACTACACCAGAAACTCAGAGAGAACTCTTCTCAGTTTATCAAAAGTTTTCAGACTCTTGATCTAGAATTTTGGAGTTCTTAATTGGAAGTCCATGAACTTAAAAAAAAAAAAAAAAAAGACTATTAATAACTAAACAAATTATACTGAACTCATTTTGATAAATTAATTTAGATATAATTTATGTATTGTTTAATACGTATCTAGATATATTTATTATTTAATGTAATATTACACATACCCATGCACATGTGTATATATTTAGGCAGCTAGGTGGCACAGTGGATCCACCTACAATCAGGACGACTTATCTTCATGAGTTCAAATCTGGTCCAAACATTTACTAGCTATGGGACCCTGAGCAACTCAATTAACTGTTTGCCTCAATGTATTCATCTGTAAAATAAGCTGGAGAAGGAAAAGGCAAGCCACTCCAGTGTCTTTGCTAAGAAAATCCTAAATGGGGTCTCAAAGAATCAGACATGATTGAAAAATGATTGAAGAACAACTGAATTATATAGTTATATAATTTATATATAATATATAAATATTTATACTGATTAATTTCTGTATAAGTGATTTCCTCTGTAATCCTCATTTACTTTTTGCTTATTATAACCACGCTTCTGAGAAGGGATCTCCAGGCTTTCCCCAGACCACCAAGGAGTCCAGAACATGAAAAGATTAAGAGCTCCCACTTTAGAGAAAATCCTCTACATCTTCCATGGCACATGCCCTTATCACCCCAGCTCCTACTGACTTCTCCCTTCCAGTCCTACAGTATTTATTATGATCTCCCAAAACATTCTATTTATTGTTCTTCAATTCAGATCTTGGCTCTTTGCCAGTTCTGTTAGCTAGGTGACTTTGATACATCACTTCATGTCTCTGGGACCCCAGCACCTCCTTTTTTATAATAAGGAACCAGATTATTTAGGTCACTTCTAAGATCCCTTCCAACTCTAAAGCCTACAAATACCCTCTGAACTCTGTGATTGCATCCTTCCCAAACTTTGGGCCTTCCTTCTGAGACTACCCCCACTTATCCTGAATATATTTTGTTAATCCATATCTTGCTTACATATATTATTGTTTTCCCCATTACAATGACAAGGACTGTTTGTTTTTTGCCTTTCTTAGTATCCCCAACCCTCAGCATGGTGCCTGGCAAACAATAGGTGTTTAATCAATGCTAGGCTAGTTGACTTTAAGTGTTCTCCAGTTGCTGCATGTAGGCAAATCGAATCCCCTTGACCAGATTATAAACACCTTAAGGACAGGGACTATATATTTCTTTTATTTCTCCATCACCTCGCATAGGGTTAAGTCCCCACAAATATTCAAGTGAAAACTGTCTGATTTATCCCATGAGAGCAAAGGCAAGAAGCTAACCACTGCACCTGGGACTTCCGAATCCGCAGATCTGCCGACGACCGCACCTCATCTTGTTCGATGTGCCTCTCCATGTCTGGAAATGGATCAGAGAGTTATTGAATTTCCAAGTTAAAGGGATCTCACGGGCCATGTAACCCAACTGACACCAGAAAAATAACTGTCTTTGCAATAAAACAAGTGGGCATCCAGACTTTTCCAGAAGCCCCCAATTGGAAGAAATTCCCCACCTCCCAAGGCAGTCCGTTCTGCTTCTGGACAACTCTCCTCAAAATAAGCTTTTCCTCAAAAGCTTAAATCTGCCTTTTTGAAACTTCTTCCCATTTTCCTACTTTTTCCCTCTTAGTCCAGGAAAATAATTCTAACTCTTGTTCCACATCATAATATTTTCAAATCAGCTCTCATCAGCACTCTCCCAACCAAATGTCTCATCCTTTCCAACCCAAACAAATTCTTTCAACCAATCCTCATGCGGCATGAACCAAAGAGCCTTCATTTCCCTAGCTACCCCACCCTAGATGCTCTCCAGTTTATCAATGGACTTTATAAACCGTGGACATGTTCTATAAGGTTACAAGACAACAGAACTCTCCCCAGCCCAAACAACTGTCACTAGAATAAAAGTGCTCCAGAACAAACCCCAGATCAAGTCATGTCCTCCCGCAGTGAGAAATCATGTCATCTCCCAGAGCAGCACCACCTCAAATTAAATAGTCCCATCGTCATCTGTCCCTCTAGCACACCCACCATGATGCCATCAACAAAGTGCTCCTGTGCCACACAAGGGGATGTAGGAAGTTACATGCAAAAAGTCCCTGGGAAAGAAAGGCTGAGGGGGAAGACAAGAAGCAATTCCCAGAAATACAGATCAGTCAAGAAACAGAGGGTTAATGGGGAGGGAGACACAGTCGGCCGTGAGCAGGGTCCCAAGAGTGGGAAAGGAAGTGCTTAGAAATCAGAAGGGTCTCAGAGATGGTTTCTTTCTTACTCTTTAGCTTGTTCCGGACACTGTTGGCCATTTTCTTAATATCCGCCGTTAGCTGTTCCAGGTCATCCTTTGTTTCTGAGGACACAGAGGCAGGGGAAAAAAATTTGGAGGGGAAGGAGTTGTTTGTGGATGTAAGAAGCATCAGTGGAGAAAAGCTGGAGCTCAGTGTACCCCAGAAACCCAAAGTGTTCATCACAAGAGCTTGAGAAAAGGGTCCTCAGTAATCAATAATCCTGGCTCCTCATTTAATACCCAGAGAAGGAAAATGATTTGACTGAAATTATGCAGACATGAAAGAACCAAGAAGAGGAGATGTTACTCATGAACCATGACTGGTTCTATCTCTATGACTATATTACCCTGGACAGGTCACATCCTTCTTTTGGGATCAGCTTCCTTCTTTGTAATTATGAAGGGGTGAGATCAGATAAACCTTAAGATTCCCTCTAACTCTAAATCTAGGATTCCCTGATTCCAAAATCTATAATATTGTCATAAGCACTTTGGTTCAAAGGAAACATAAATTTTGGTCCCTGGTCTCAAGAATTCACAATCAATTCAGAAAAGGAAGACAAATACACTAATTATTTTTCATAATTAAGTATTAAAAACTGTCATTTTGACTGGGAACATTTTAGAAGTTCTGCGAAGGAAGGATTCTAGGAGAGCTGGAATAGTTAGGAAAACTTCATGGAAAAGGCAGGATTGATTTGGGCTTTGGAGAATGGCTCATATTTGGATTAACTAGGACGATGCTAACAAACTGAGGTGGGAGGAGTAAAGGGATTTAAAAAAAAAAAATCACAGATGGGAAAGCACTATAGCCCATATGAGGGAGAAACAGCAGGAAGCTTGTCTGCCAGAAGATGGATATTAAGTGAGTGATGGAGACAAGTTAAACGAGTAGAAAAGAGCCAGAAGGGGACTATAAGGTAGAAGATGCTATTCATATAATCATTAAGCCAGCAGCACCTGTTGTGACTTGACCAGGTAGAAAGAAACACTTCGTAGTGAATCAGTTCTAGGTGAATACTCACTTGGTTCTGGGATTGGTGCTGAGAGGATGATGCTGTAAAGTTTCTTAGCTCCTTCCACGTTCTCTGCGATCTTGTCGATGTTGAGCCGTGTTTCCTCAATCTTGAAAGATAGGGAGAAATACCCTTGTTATTGACAAGACAACTGTTGAATTCTTCTTAGTTTCCTCTTGAGTCCACTCTTTTTTCTTAGTTCTGTCAAGGTAGGAATAATTAAGTGGATCTTGGAATGGCCAATGAATGTGCCTTCCAAGGGTTCTGGAGTCCCTTGTATCTTCCTATTCATTACCAGTGGAGCCAAGTAGTTTGGGAAAAGTTAAACTTGCAGTTGGAATATTTAAGCTAGGCTCAAGCAGACAGATCCAAAGAAAGAATAGAGCAGGGGTTCTTAACCTTATATAATGACTGGATCCCTTAGGCCATCTGCTGCTGATGCCCCTGGACCCTGTTTCAGAATGTTCTTAAATAACCAAAAGTGCCAAGTTGAGTCAGAGTTTAATGAAAAATAAAGATGTCCATGTTTTTCCCATCCAAGTTCACAGACACCCTCCTCAGCCCCAAAATCTATCCAAGGACTCCTTCAGGAGAACCTCAGGACTAGAAGTATCTAAAAAGATGAAGCCACAGGGAGGGATGATACATTGTCACATCTGGAGGATCTGATCTCAAAATCCAACTCTACCATTTACTAGCCAGATGTTCTCTCTGGATCTCAGTTCCCTCACCTGAAAAATGAAAAACTTAAGACTAGATCAGGGGTCCTCAAACTTTTTAAATAGGAGGCCAGTTTACTGTCTCTCAGACTGTTGGAAGCCGGACTATAGTAAAAACAAAAACTTTGTTTTGTGGGCCTTTAAATAAAGAAACTTCATAGCCCTGGGTGAGGGGGATAATTGTCCTCAGCTGCTGCATCTGGCCCGTGGGTCGTAGTTTGAGGACCCCTGGACTAGATGATCTCTAATCAATCAGTCCCTAAGCCTCTATTAATAAAGTACCAACTCTGCCAATGAGGCAACTGCTGCTCCTGAAGTCTTCCTGAGCACGTACCAGAGATAACAGGCCTATAAACTGGTCATTACACCTTGGAAATCATGCTCCTGGGGGCATGAACTGGGTGATTATTTGGCCTCTGCACATTCCTGAACCTGATTGCACAAATACAAGGTTATGAAATATTCAAGTAACATTCTGTCCTTGGGATGTTAAGTGTCATGAGACAGTCCTGAAACTAGCTAGTGAGCCCCCAGAAAGGCTGTGTGTGTATCTGTCTGTCTCTGTGTGTCTCTCTCTATAGATAGATAAATACATGTCTGCCTATCTCTGGTTTTTTTGTCCCTCTGTCTCCTTGTAACAAGATATAGGAGCCCAACACTATACTCTCATGTAGTCCAAAATCATGGGTGAAGACACAAAGAGAACTGATCCAACCATTTCCCTAATGGACATACGATAGACCAAAATATCCACAACAGTACTTTTATAGCAAAAACTAGGAAGAAAGAGGGTGCCCATTTTATTGGGTAATAGCTGAATAAACTACAGTATATGAACATAATGAAATATTGCCTCTAGATAAAAGAGGAATGGCATTCCCAAGTAAATAGGACACTGCTCAGGAGTTGAAGTCAAAAAGACCCAGAATCAAATCCTACATAAGACTCTGACTAGTTTTGTGACCCCAGGTTATGCTGAAAGGATTAGACTGAATGACAGTTTAGATCCTTTTTAGCTTCAAATTACTACTCATGAGAGATGATTTCAAAGTATTAAGAGAATCGTTGGAAGACTCGTTGAAATGAACAAACTATATTTAATGGCTATAATAATATAAATGAAAACAATATTAAAAGAGAAATGAATTCAGATTAATTATAACTGTCAGTTTTGACATAAGATCACAGATGATTACACATTTCTCTTGGTAGATGGATGTGAGTATAAGAAATGGAGAGTGGGGAGAAGCATCACATAAGTATAATAACTGCCAATATTTCTATTATGTCTGAAAGTTTGCAAAGTACTTTTGTTCCTCACCATAAGCCATTTTACAGAGGAGGAGACTTAACTTCTCTCAGCTTCTGTTTCCTCCTCAGTAAAAGAGGGAGTATGATTGCACCTACCATTTTTTGGTTGTTGTGAAGCTAAAACGAGAAAATATTGGCAAACCTTAATGCTATGACTGTTACTGCTGTTATGCGATTTTGCTCACAGTTACACAGGTAATGGGGCCATCAGGATCTGAATACAGGTAGATCTGATTCCCAGTGAAGCTCTCTAACCACTAGGTCACCTTGCTACATCTATAGATTTGGAAGGTAGTACATAATACTGGATGTGTGTGGTGACTGCATTGTATAATTTTTTTTTTCCAAATCAGGAGAAACCTCAAAAGAATGGTAGGAGATCTGCAACAGATGACCTCAATTAAAAATCAAGACATTCCACTAACAAAGGTTCAAAAATTGGAGATATTTGTGCCACCATACAAAGGAGCCCAACGTCCCCAACTCCCAAAGAGTGGCTGGCTGCACTATGCATGGAAACAAGAAACAGAAAAGAAATAAATGAAATGAAAGAGCACTACATCTCCTTGGGGCTTATAAAAGCTACAGCCAATTTAAAACACAAAGGCCTCCATCCAGAAATTTATGACCAAAGAAAAACTAGAGATTATTAAATGCAAAATGGATTACTTTGATTACATCAAATTAAAAAGGTTTTGCACAAACAAAATCAATGCAGCCAAAATTAGAAGGGAAGCAGAAAGTTGGGGAAAAGTGTTTCCGATAAAGTCCTCATTGCTAAAACATATAAAGAACTGAATCAAATTTATAAGAATACAAGTCAGTCCCTAATTGTTAAATGGTCAAAGAACAAGAGCAGACAATTTTCAGATAAAGAAATTAAAGCCTTCAATAGTCATATTAAAAAATGTTCTAAATCATTATTGATTAGAGAAATGCAAATTAAAACAACTCTGAGGTGCCACCTCGCACTTATCAGATTGGCTAAGATGACAGGAAAAGATAATGGTAAATTTTAGAGGGGATATGGGAAAACTGGAACACTAACACATTATTGGTGGAGTTGTGATCTGAATTTCCATTCTGGAAAGCATAGTGAAACTATTGCTAAACTGTGCATACCATTTGATCCAGCAATGCCATGACTGGATCTGTATCCCAAAGAAATCACAGAAGAGGGAAAAGGACCCAGAGTAGCAGCTCTTTTTGTGGCAACAAAGAATTGGAAAATGAGTGCATGCCCATCAATTGGGGAATGGTTGAATAAGTTATGGTGTATGAAAGTAATGAAATATTACTGTTCTATTAAAAATGATAAACAGGCTGATTTTGGAGAGCCCTAGATTTGAACTGATTGATACTGAGTAAAATAAGTAGAATCAGGAAAACATCGTACACAGCAACAGCAAGATTGTGCCATGATCAACCATAATAGATTTGGTTCTTCTCAGCAATGGAAAGTGAAATCTGCATTCAAAGAGAGAACTATGGAGACAATGTAAATCAACACGCTATGTTCACTTTTTTTTCCGCCTCTTTTTTTTCTCATGGTTTGTTCTGATTTTTTTCTCCCAATATAATTCATATAGAGATATGTAAAGGAAAAAAAAGTGAATGTCCATGTATAACAACAAAAAAAATTAGTTTTACATGTAACTAGGGGAAATATATATATATATATATATAATATATATATATATATATATATTTTTTTTTTTTAAATTTAAACAAAAGCAAAAACCAATGGCTCCATCCCTTTCTCCCTTCTAGCGTGTGACACATCCTACTTTTGTGGGACACATCCTACTTTAAGAGCTTCCTCTCCTTCTGACTCCCTGCAAGGTTACCTATAAAGTGACAGAAACAAAAAAAGGTTGAGGATCTGTCATAGCATCAGTACATCACCATACTGCTTGAGTATCTGCACAGAAAAGGCCCTCCCCAAAAGCACCTGTCAAGGATATTATGGTGATAATTCCTTTTGTATCTTGATTACATTAGGTGGTCCCTGAGGCGCTTTTAAATTCTCTCAGAGTCTATGAATGAATCATTCCACCTGGATCTTTCCACCTATTCTCTATCATTTAGAATATAGTCTTTAAGACATTCAGGGTCCAAAAATTCATCCCCTGTTTTTTGTTCTGACTTTTGTTTCACCACATGACAAATGTGGAAATATGTTTTAAATGACTGTACATGTTCAACATATCAGAATGCTTGCTGTCTTGGGAGGGGGGAAATAAAGGGGAGAGGGAGAAAAAATTTGGAACTCAAAATCTTACAAAAGTAAATGATGAAAAGTATCTTTAAATTGTAATTGGAAAAATAAAATACTATTAAAGCAGGGGAAAAACTACATCCCTGCCATCGAAATAGTGATGATATTCTCCAGACTGAGCTGGAATGTTCTAGTCAGTGCACTTCTAGGCCTCCACACAATACCTTTCCGGATGACTGAGTCTGCCAATGCTCTCATCTTGCTGGCGTGGTCTTTGTGGACCTAAGGTCATTTCATCAACAAGTATAGGGAGCAAAGTAACTTTCGTGAAGATGAAACAAATCTAGTTTTCCTAATTCTCAAGCTGGTATCCCATCTACTGAATCCCAGTACCCTAACTAGTGAACCCCACCACCTTTCCTCCTTGTCATTGCTTGACAGGACCTTCAAGGGTCTATTGGGAACCCAACTCAGTTTCCCCCATGGTTGAGTCCAATCCAAAGATAATCTCTTTAAGCTCATTTCACCATCCCTCTTTTCACAAAATCCAAGCACTATCAACATTAAAAATGACATGTTTGGGGTTATAATGAGATCAAAAGTCATAGGCTGGGCCTACTGAATGGATTAGTTTTCTCAGAAAACCTCTAAAATGTATTTCCCTGGGCCTACAGGTTGACAACAGCTGGAGGATAATAAGAGAGTATTAGATTTGGAGTCAGACTTAGCTTTCTTAGATTTTTCTAGTTGTATAAGTCAGGGAAATTTCCTTCCTCTCACTGAACTAAGGTTTTCTCCAGATCTAACTTCCCTGACCCCTTGAATTTTGGAGCTAGAAACCCCTTGGTGACCACCCAGTACAACAAAGTACCTAGCATATAGTAGGTACTTAATAAATGCTTGTTGATTTACTGGCCAAAAGGGAGGGTCTGCTGTACTAAACTGAAGTTCCTGGTGACCACATATTCAGGGAGACTAAATGCTTAATGAAGCAAACTTTAGTCAACATTTGATGAATGGAGGTAATTCTGCTTAAGGTGAATTTACAGCACTCCTTTAATCTCAATACCTTTCCCAATTACAAAATTATTTCCCAGAATTTGTAAAAGACTCTGTTGGCAGCCCCAGTTGTCCCCACCTGAACAACATTTTAATAGGCTCCACAGTACCACATGCATAAGGGTTCCAGTTCCATAGATACCAGCTAATTAGACTTCTGCTCTACAGAAAGGACCAATGAAAAAACTCATCTCTGCAGCTATATATGCTTTCCTAACCAAAGATCTCAACAGTCTCATTCTCTCTTGAGATAGCACGGTATAGTAAAGAAAAAACAGATTTACAGTCAAGAGAATCTGCTTTTGAATTTTATACTCAGACCAGGATAGAAATAAAGAGATGGCTGGCCCCATCTAGCCCCCAGGCACTACAAGAATACTTTAACTCCATGTATCTGTAAAATATAGGGCAACTAAGTAGACAGAATGCAGTGTTTGGAGTCAGGAAGACCTGAATTCAAATTCAACCTCAGACACTGACTAGCTATTCAATCCTGAACAAGTCACCCTGTCACTTTGCCCTATTTACCTCTGTTTTCTCATCTATGAAATGAGCTGGAGAAGGAAATGGCAAACCATTCGGGTCTGTACCAAAAAAATTCCAAATGGGGTCACAGAAGTCAGACATGACTGAAATGACTGAACAATAAAAACAAGATCCAACCAACTCTAATTCTAGAATCCTACGATCCCCCTTTGCCTAGCTAGCACTTTTATGTGTTTTTTCTTTATTTCACTGGCGTGAGGAGCCCCCTCTACCAGAGCAGAGAAAATTGCTCCCTAACTGATTATGTTCCAAAGCTGCTGTGTCCCTTCCAAGACCACAGTTCCTGCTTAGGGTCAGTCACAACCACTATGAATCAGAGGCGAGATCAGAAACTAGGTTTTTCCCAACTCTGAAGTGAGCCTGCCAGCCATGACGTCATGTTGCCTTTTCTTCTTCAACATTATCTTCAGCAGCAGCAACAGCAACAGCATCTTCACTGTTTCTTTTCATTTTTTTCCTTTTTTAACTCAACAAAAAATCCTTTATTCTCAAAAGGCAAAGAAAGAATACTAATCATATAAGATTCTGCCTGTATCTTCTCTTCTCATGTGTATACTTCAACGGCAGCAGCATCTTCACTTTTTCTTTCTTCTCTTTTTTTTTTTCCTTTTTTAACTCTTAACAAAAAAAAATCCTTTACTCTCAAAAACAAAGAAAGAATACTAATTATATAACATTCTGCCAGCAAATCTTCTCTTCTCACATTTAGATTGGGAGCTTCTTGAGGCAGAGACTATTTTTTGCCTTTCTTTGATACCCAGCACTTAGCACAGTTCCTGGGACACAGTAGGTATTTAATAGATGATGCTGACTGATTTTGATTTTCAGTGAAACTGAAATCCACAGAAACCTGGGGGAAATTCCTATGACTATCCTGTTTTGTTGTTTTTAACATTTAAAGGTCTGTAAACTATTGCACAGAAAAACCAATTGACAGCTTTTTGCAACTAAATAAATGTACTGTTACATACCCCAATCTGCCACAGTCTGAAAGCCTTATAATTATTAAACTACTTGCAATTGCTCTTGACCTTCCCTGGGAAGTCATCACAGGCCACCTCCGGAAGTCACTTAAGCAAAAGCAAATCCCTCAGACTTCATTTTAATGTTTGCCCCATGGAACTTATTATAACACACATTACCCTAATCACTGCCCTCATCAAGATGGGCAAGAGTAGATCATTCCCAAAGACCTTGTCTCTGCCCTAAGGAGCCAATTAGGGAGGGGCTCTAATTAGGAAATGGAAGTCCATAATTTACTGCTCAGGAAAGGAGGCTGATCGCCCTGCGGTGCAGCACAGAAGTCTTCCAAGAAGACCAGGAGAGAGGAGATGCTTTTTAGCTGACAGGGCAGGCCTCCCACATGGCTCATTTTGCAATGGAAGCGACCTTGGCTTCTTGGAGACTATGGCAGCCAAGCCTAAAGTCTGCCAGGTCTGAGCTAAACTGTTTGGCCGTTTTCCAAAGACCAATCTCATTAATTGCAAGAAGGCTCATAATCTGAATGTCAGTCACCAGATAGGAAGGGAGCGGGTGTTTGGGGGGACTTTGGCCAGAGCAACTCTCAGAACTCAGTAACCAAGTCATGGCAGAGCTGGGAGCTGTGTCGGAAGTAAGAGCACCCCCAGGGATGAAACTGATTCAGTGAACACTAAGTTTGGAGTCAGGGGAGCTGAGTTGAAATCCCAGTTTGTGGCACTCACTACTGGAGTGAACTTGACAGAGACACACTGGCTCATTGTCTATCAGGGTCCTTTTCTGTAAAGGAAGACAAGTGGACTCTGACTTCTAAAGTCCTTTCTCTAAATCAATAAGTCTCTGAAATCTCAGAAGTGAAGTAAATCTATATAACAGATGGAGTTAGGAGTGAAAAGAAAGGACAGACAGAGGCTCATGAGAAAAAAAAAAAATTGGAGTTTTCATTGTTTCTCCAAATATCCCTAATGCTGTAAGCTATCCCACTGTGGAGTTAGGACTGGACAGTTCTACCGGAGCACAACAGGATGCTAGGATTAACAGCTAGAAGGAACAACCCCCTCACTTAGCTCAGGGAGAAGGTGCTTAACAGTAATCCACATCTGGCTCACAAAACAACAGACCTATGGGCATAAAGGGTACATGGGAGCCAAAACTTGAACTCGTCCCCTCCTCCTCCCCCCACTCCAAATACAGCACTCGTTTCGTTACCTTGAACCATTTCTCACAGCAATTCATTTTTCAGATTCCGACATTTTTTCCTTGTTCCAAGAACTTCTAATCTCCAAGGGGAGTTTCCAAATCAATTCCACACCATGATTGCTCAAGGAAAATGAAATACATTCAAAAATTGGGAAATAGTGTGGCAGAAACTAGGCCTTGAACAACAGCTAACACCCTATACCAAGATAAAGTCAAAATGGGTTCATGATTTAGACATAAAGGATGATACTATAAGCAAATTAGGAGAATGAGGGACAGTCAGATTTGTGGAGAAGAGAGGAATTTATGGCCAAAAAAGAACTAGAACACGTTATGAAATGCAAAATGGATAATTTTGGTTATAGTAAATTTAAAAGGTTTTTTAATTTAACATAACCAAGATTTGTACAAACAAAATTAATATAGACAAGATTAGAAGGGAAGCAGAAAGCTGGGGGAAAATTTATATATGAAATATAAGTGAGGGGGCTTGTGAAAAGATATAGTATGGCATTGAGGGGACTCCAATCCCACCTGTCTGAAGGTGATGGGGCTGAAAAAGGAGAAGTGGAATAGAGACAACAGCACAGACAAACATCATTTCCAAAGGAATTTTAAACAATGCAAATTAATTGGGTCTATCTTTTTAGTTAGAAAATGTTTGATCTCACTTCCAAGCAGTCAATACATTTACTCAACAAGCTTTGATTAAACATTTACTACATTACAGTCACTGTGCTAAGTGCTAGGACTTCCAAAAAAAAGTTCCCTGTCTCAAAATGCTGATATTCTAATAGGAGAGACAACATGTACACATGTGAACATAATACATATAACATGTATGCATGTGTAATACATATATAGCATTTAGTTATATATAAAATATATACATAGCAGATGAATGGTCATCTCAAAGGGAAGGTTTTAGAAATTAAAAGACCAGGAAAGGCAGAAAGTGGGACTTGGAACAGAGCTATATACCCAAAGAACAAACTAATTTGAATACAAACTCATTTATCAAACCTTATGAAAAACAATGGTGGAAAATTGTAAGCAGTATTGTCTCAAAAGACAATGAGAAACAGTAAAGGGAAAATCAAGTCTACAGGAGCTTGGTGAAGACCCAATTAAGTCAGAACACGGAGAGGAACTCTGAGAAAGAAACTGGAAGGAGGACAAGAAATAAATAAAATGGGGAAAAGATTTATCAAGACTCCACAGCAATCATTTTTCAACTAATGGCAGACATTTCGATTCAAACAGCATAGTTCTTGGCATGTTACATGAGGAAATATTAATTACATTAAAAAAAACAAAAATTGGACCAAGTATATGGGGAGAAGATCCAAACTAAAATTGACAAAAGCTTGACGTCATCGATGGCTCAATCAATACGATCAATAAGAGAAGATACCAAACATCCCGAAGAAATCAGGGACGTTATTAAGAAAAAGTAACCAATAAAATAACAATAACTACAACATCTCTATCTCTATAAAAATCCATATAAGAATAGTCTCCGCGCATGTGGAAGAAATGAAAAAGGAATGGACCCCAGCAAATTGGATGAAAAGACTTTTTGAAGTTGTACAGGATGATATGGAACAATATATTCCACTTCTAGCTCAGAGTACAGTAAGCAAACCAATCCTACCATTCAACATTCATTCTGACTTCCTGTTCAAAATCTCTTTCCTAAACACCATTCATCTCTACATGCTACTTTCCTCTATTAGAACAAAAGCTACTTTAGGACAGAAATTGTCTGCCTTGCTTGTAATTGTGTCATCAGAATTTAGCATACTGCCAGGAACAAAGAAAGCATTTAATAAATGCTTTTTCATTTTGTAACTTATTGTTTTATTTTTTTATTGGTTAAACATATTTAATAACTTTTTCAAACACAGATTTCTTTATGAATCATGTTGAGAGAGAAAAATAAGAACAAAAGGGGAAAACCACAAGAAAGAAAAAAAAAAAAAAAACAAGAAAAAGAAGTGAACATAGCATGTGTTGATTTACATTCAATCTCCACAATTCTTTTTCTGGTTGCAAATGGCATTTTCTATCCAAGTTTATTGGGATTGCCTTGGAAATTCATTAATTTATTGCACAAGGCCACATAATTAGTGCTGGTAATTTCCACTTTATATCTCTGGAGCTTCATTGTGTGATATTGGACTACAAACACAAGTCATAGAATCACAGAATCTCTGAATTGGAAAAAATAATTTCGTCCAACACAAACAGAACCAAAAAGTCACTCTACCACACCCCTCCCAAACCCTTGATTGAAGATTTCCAATGAAGACAACCCTCCTGAAGAAGCCCATTCTACTTTATTCCCAGCTCTCAGCACAGTGTCTAGCATACAGTAAGCACTTAATAAATGCTTACTGTCTATAGAATGATAGTTTTCCTCCTATCAAGTATAAATTTGTCTTTTTCCCAACTTCTACCCTTTGTTCCTAGTTCTGCTACTGGGAAAAACCATGCAACTATTCTGGGTCTCTATTTCCTCATCTCTAAAATGACCCTTGTGGCCTGGGTGACCGAGTATAGACAAGCAAGCTCTTCTTCCCGGTCCCACACACGGTCACAGAGTTCAGAGTCTATCTCTTCCGCTTCTCTAGCTTGCTTCCAAGAAGAGATCCAGGTCAGGAGACTTCCTGGTAGGGCAGGTGCCACTGGCCCAGCCTCCTCAGGAGACATCACTCAGCTGTTTCTTATGACTTCTTAATCACACTGTCCAAAGAATGCAATTAACTTAAATACTTTCATTCTTACCCAATAAAAGCCTTCATCTTCCTGCCTCTCCACATTTCCCACAGCTTAGTGCTTTAAATTTACAAAGAAATTTTTTTTTAGCACAAGTAAGTAAAGTGAGCAACAAGAATAGCATTTTTCCCCTTTACAGATTGAAAACTAAGCATCAAGTGTGAATTGATTTGTGAGGGGCCAACTAGAGAGCAGAAGGAGCCAAGATCTCAAGCTAGAAATAACCTCCAAAAGCATCTAGCCCCATTTGACAGTGAGGAGGATAGTAAGGTCCAGGGAAACTAAGTCACCTGCCCAGAGTTCTCAGAGATAGAAATTGAATCCAGGTTCTCTAATTCCAGGGCCATAATCTTTCCATTATACTAAGTGCTCCAACTAAAACACAGACTCCCAAGTCTGCATCTAATGTTCTATTACTTTACAGTGAATTTAATTCAACAGCTGGACTTCTAAATTATATTCATTTCAGGATGCTTGGTTTTCATAAGCTATCTGAAAATCACTACGTTAACAAAGGTCTTTTTGCATGTCAAATATGGATATTTAAACACAGAATATATTTAGATAGCATATATAGAAATACAGAATACAGAAAGACTTTTTTTTTCATTCTTGTAGATTCCTCAATGAATGCAGTTGTCTGAGGACAGTCTCATGGATACACTTAGAATAGCCATGGCCTAGCAGGACATAGCCCAGGCAGGAATTCTCCTCCACCAGAGCAGCAACCTCTCAATCCCTGAACAATCTTGGGTGATCGATTGGAGCTGGTTGAAGAAACCTGTTTTATCTCAGGAGCACCTCCAATGATAAGCAAAGCTTGGGGGCCATATCAAAGGGGGACCTTCCCTCAGAGACTCATGGCAAAGAAACGCCTCATTTCCTGGGATTTACAGCCTTGTCTGGAATGTTCGGGGCCCCATTATCGTGGAGATATCTAGTCCATGAGAAGATAAAGGACCAGTTCATTATGTTCCCTCAGGCAGGTCTATTTAAGAGAAGCCCTTATACCCACGTACCTGGACTTTTCAAAAGGCTTCGGGATGGGAAGAAGCATTTAGCCAAGAAGGTGAGAGAGGTAGAAATGCTAGGAGAAGTAGATGCAGTCCCAAAGTCTCAGTCTGGTGCTAAAAGAGCCCCTTTAATGTGCCATAGAAACATCAGTTACAAGAGACTGCTGCCATTGTTATTTTTGTTGGTCTTTCATTCTTGAAAAGGACCAAGGTCATCAGAAGACTAGCATTTAGATTACGATTTAATTGAGGCAGGAAACCTCAAAGTTGCCATTTTCTTTCTCCTCCAGACTCGTTGGAGTCCATTGAGAAGACATAGATCAGGATAACTGGAAATGACCCAGGGAATCTTGGTCTTTTTAATCCTAAGGACTTTCCCAGGTGTCCCTCTTGTGGGTGGCAAAACCCATTCAGTAGTTTAAGCCCAGATAAGAACTGAGGTAAAAGATGGCCTTGTTGAACTTCCCAAAAGAATCAATCAGGGTTTCTGACCGGAATAGAAACAATTGACATTTAAAATCACTCTGAACCATCAAAACCCCAAAATTGAACAACTGAGTCTTTATAGGCTCCAGGAATAAGAGAGAGGTTTTATTCAAGGAAAAACAGTTGTGGGGAAGGAAGGAGAATAATGATAACAATGTAAAAAAAGAAAGAAGAAAAGCATCAATGAAGCATTTTTAAAATACAAAGAAAAGAAGGAAGTTTAGAAGGGGACAAATAAGCAGGGCACTATTGGCACTATCATATTAAATTTAAAATATTCTTTCCAAAAACAAGTTAAATATAATTTGCAGTTTCAAAGTGATCTGTGATCTCATCAGTTCAGAAACTCCCTCCAACAGACTGAAATTTTTCACGGTTCATAAACAATCCTCTTTTTCTCTTATTCTTTGTATATGGAAACATGTTTGATGTTGGTTTAATTCATCATTTTAAGAAAGAAACCTTTTTAAAATATCTAAGTAACATGGGAAATCAAGATTTGTGGATCTCAAGGAGTGGCTTTTATTTCAATACTTCCACCCATAAATGCTCCAGGATCATCACTAAACAATATTGATAAGTAATAATAATATTAACATTTATATAGCACCTACTAAGTGCCAGGTACCATACTAGACACTTATTATTATCTCATTGGATCCTGACAACAATCATGCAAAGCAGATGCTGTTTTGTCCCCATTTTGCTATCCATTAGCTGCCAAGTGTCTGAGGCTGGATTTGAATACAGATCTTCCTTGACACCATGGCACTCTATCCATTGAACCACCTAGTCTTCACAGGACAAAGTCCAGGGCAGGGCCCAGATGAGTTAACTTTTCTTGAGGCAATAGCTTTCGAGGAAATGGCTCCATACACATGCTTATCAGGAGAAAGAAGTTGGTGTTGCAAAAAAAACCCAAAAAACAGAAAGATGATAGATAACAGGGATGGCTTGACACAAGAGATAAGAACAGACTAGCTAGAAGAATGATTACTAGGGAAAATGGGCCAAAAAAGGTCTTTAGCTTGTTCTCTTGTCTAAGCTACAACAGCAAAAAGATGCTCAAACACAAGCTAGATTGTAAACTTCCTGAAGGCAAGAAGTGTTTCCGCTCTGATTTCTGCACATAAATGCTTGCTGATCTCCAGTTTCTCCCACTCGCACCTTCCCGACTCCTCTTCTCACCAGCCGTGAGGCGCTTTCCTCCCCACTGCACAAATCTAAGGCAAAGATTTCAGAAAAAACAAGCTGACTTTTCCCAGTCCCTATCAGGTCTCCCCTTCCAGACAACAGTTATCTTACAGAGACGCTTCAGGAAGAAGATGGAGTTGCTCTGACCAGGGAAAAGGATGGAAAACTTCCCCAATCAGCCAACACACGCGTCGTGTTTACCCCTACCAGCATCCAACTGGCACGGCCAATGGAAGGCCCGGTTTTACCAAAGGATAGTGGAGAAGGATACACACTTGTGAGCGCAAGGAGGGAAAGTCACCTCCAAAAGAAAATAACATCCTCCCTTTGGGGGCTTCAAAATAAGAATCTCTAATGGGAAAATCTACAGAAACATTTGCCACCAGAGGTTCTGAAGGAAAAGATTGCTCACCAGGAAGATGTCTGGGGCTATCCCCATCATCCCCACTTCACAGATGAGAAAACGGAGACCTAAATGACAATCATGTGACAATCATGTGACAATCAAAGCCAAATCTTCTCTACCCACCTCTGAAAAGAATTCATCCATGAAGGCCGTGTTGTCAATGGCGATCACCTCATCGTCAGCATCATCCTCTGTCAGCTGCTTCTACAAGACAAAATAAGGCACAGAATGAAAAATCACAAGCTTCGGTTAGTCCAGTTCCAAGTAGCACCAACGATACACCAGCTGTCTATACGAGATCACAGACTTCCTCACATTCAGGACAGCATGAGGCAGAGGAAATGAGATTATATTGTTCCCGGCAGGAATTTCCATATTTACAGTGGGAAAGAAAGGAAATTCTTCCTCCAACAACCTTTGAAGATTTCAGCTCTGCTAATCTCATCTACTTCCTCTGCAGAAAAATGAATTTACCTCCAAGATGGATTTCAAAGTTACTTTATTCTGTATATGTTGATCAAAATATGTATTCTCTTTCCTCTGTAAGAATTTAAGCTCTTAGGGAAAAAAGATTGCATTTGGGTCCCCAGCATGTAGTTCGATGTGTATCACTTAGTAGGTGCTTAATAAATGCTCATTGATTTATTAATACGATGCAGGACCTGGACAATTTGGTCACATCAATTTGGTCACATATTCCTATAGATGCTCTGTCTGGGAATGGAATTATCCCTACACACATACATACACACACACATATACACATACACACACACCACACACACACACACAACTGCTAATCATGTAACAAAATCACAGAATCAGAAGGAATCTGAGACATCATCTGGCCCAACCCATTCCTGACCAGGTATCTCCTCTATACAGACTCTAACAAGGTTAGCTATCCTCTGGCGTGATGGAGAGCCCGCCACCTTCCAAGAAAGCTCCTGATAACTTGACTAGGGACAGAGAAGACCCAGTTTCAAACCTCAGCTCTGCTACTGACCACCTGAGTGACCTTGGCGAGCCACTAAACATTTCTGTAATTTAAGGTCCTAATCTCCAATGTGGCAATGAGGGAGGCCGGGACTCGGTCATTTCAGAGCTTCTTCCAGCTCCAGATCTTAAGGCCTAAAATCTGCCTTTCTATCACTTCTATCTCCTAGAACAGAACAGAATATGTTGATCCTTCTTCATATGGAAATCTTTCAAACACTTTAAGCTGGCTAACCCTGCTCCCCTAACTCTCCTCTCCTCCATACCAGCTGACTTCAGGGAGACCAACTTCCCATTGCTGCCCTTAGCCCAGTTATTTTACAGGCCCAAGGTCTCCTAGATGTGACTATTGTTTTAATGAACTTGGGATGTGCTATGGTGGAAGTTAAGACCACTAAAATCCAGAAAAATCCCCTGGGATTCTTTCAGTCCCTCAATCAAGGCCTACCTTGGCCCCTAAGGACCAAGTACTGATTGAACCTGATCACTTTCCAGCAGAAGAAAATAAGGTAAGGCCCAGGTGGGCCCAAAAGACAGAGAATTTGTAGGAAACAACTTCCTTATAAAAGTAGCATTGTCCAATGTCAGGTTTGTTCTACACTAGTCGGATGTCACACTGAGGAAATCACTGTCTTTGGACATCAGGTTTGTCATGTGCAAAATGGAGGTGACAATATTTATCCTACCTAACTCACAGGAAAGTTTGAAAATCTTAACACCCAATAAAAATGGGAGGAATTATTCTTCTACAGTTTCTTTTCAGAACTATGCTGGAGTCAAGAACACCTCAGATACTTACCAGCTGTGTGATTCTGGTTAAATCATTTAAATTGTATCTGACTCAGTTTCCTCATCTATAATAGCATCAATCTCACAGGACTGTTATTAGGATTTATTGAAACAATATATGTAAAGCCCCTCACAAAGTTCCTGGCACATAAGTGCGAGCTACGTAAATGCTTATTCCTTTCTTTTCCCTGTAAGAGAGGGATTCAACAGTGGGGGAAAAAAAAAAAAAAAGGCAGAAATCTTCACTTCCAAAGAAAAGAGGGATGTCTGTCCCTCTTCATGTGGAAAAGGAAACAAGCCAGCTTCATAATAATTTGCTCACAAATATTCAATCATTCAACATTATTGTTGTTATTCACTCGTGACTCTTTGTGATCCCATTTGGGCCTTTCTTGGCAAAGATATTGGAATAGTTTGTCATATCCTTCTCCAGTTTTTGCCATTTCCTTTTCCAGTTCACTTATAGATGAGGAAAGTGAGGCAAAGAGAGTTAAGTGACTTGTACAGGTTCACAGAGTGTCTGAGTCCATATCTGAACTCTGGAAGATGAGTCTCCCTGTCTCTAAGTCTGCCATTCTATCCACTGTACCACATGATTATTTAAAGTGCCTAAATATACTGGGGATGCAAAAAGAAGGCAGTTTCTGTCCTTATAATCTATTGACTGAAATGGACCAGGCTAGGAATCCTCTAAGTACTAGGGTTGCACACCAAAATATAAGGGAAAAAACTTAGGAGTTCCCTGATCCTTCCTAGTTCTAATGTTCTATGTTCTATAGTACCTGCCAGCTCCCACAGTCCATGTTTCCTGTTAGGTCTGACAACCTATGTTCTATATTCCCTCCCAAATCTGACTTTATGATATAGTTTTATCTGTATCTATAAAACAAATATTTCAGTAAGAGACTTGAAGATCCTTCTGGCCAAGCCAGATTTCAAGGGGATGCCAGAAAAATCTAGCCTTCCATTCAAAACAGAAATCAGGCAAGGCACCCAACTGGGGCAAAGCTGGAGAGGTCAGTGAAGGGCCCCTGCCCAGTGGAACCCAGAACGAAAAGGGACAGGGAAGAGGGGAAACCGGTGCTTTGGTGGAGCTAACCCCACTCTTCCAACCCAAGTCAAAGGGATGGCCATCCACAGGCCCCTTCTTCTGAGAGTCACATGAGCTTGAGCCAATTTTGAAAGAGAACTTTATCAAAAGAGAAATTCCCACGTACGTGACTGTCGCTACGGTTACAATGGAAACCTCTCTGACTGAGGCTGGCTTGGCCACAGCTGACCACTTCCCCGCCTCAGCCTCCTGCTGCCTTATCTCGAGAGCCCCAGCTCGCATCCTTTCCAGAAGAGATCACACACTTATCTACATCTGCACAAATCTACCCCTGACTCTGGAAACACCCCTCATCTGCCCACCGAGGACACACTCTGACACACACGATCTTCAGTCTTTTTTACTTCAAAGTTCTGTACAAGATTTAAGACCCGAAGAGTTATAACTAGGAGGGATCTTGGCAATCATCTGACCTGGGGATCCTTAACCTAGTTTAAGTGACTTGATCAGGGTCATATAGCTAGAAAGTATCTGAGACTATTTTTGAATTCACTCTCCCTGACTCCAGAGCCAGTGATCTCTCCACTGCACCCTCTGGCTGCCCCAGATCTCCAATTTTTAAGAATATAAAGACTTAATGCTTTCATTTTACAGATGATGAGCCAATTCTAGAAAGAAAAGTAAAGTGACTTACCCAAATAGAAAAAGAAAAAGCCAAAATTATAACTCGGTTCCTCTGACTTTAGATATCTCACTCTTTTCACTAATTTAGAACCTTCAAAGCCATATTCTGAGCCATTGAGTCCACTTTCCCCCCATTCTCCACAGTAACACTCCAAGGTCTGTCCCTTCCACTTCTGATGCCCTCGGATTGTAGAGCAGAAAGGCCAGGAGCAAAGGCCCAGACTGAACCGGGGTTTCCCAGAAGAGATTCGAGCACTATTCTTTTCCAGCAACAGCAAAGGAGACAACCACAGACGGGAACTCTGGCTCTATGATCTATTCTGCCTGCTCTCTCTATATCCAAGAACATGGCAACTTTTCAATGCCATTCTAAACCCCTCTAGAGCAGGAGTTTTATTTAGTTTTATTATCTCTTTGTACAAATCTTTTGTGTCTAGCACAAGGCTCTCCATTCAGATAATGAATGTTTCCAAAAAATTCATTAAGTCCCTACTATGGACCGAGACCTGTATTAGCAGCTGGTCTTGCTAAGACAAAAACAGAGAAACTTAGATTTCACAAGGGAAAAATAATACACATACAGTGATTGGTGGGTTTGGGGAGATGGGGGTGGGGTTCATTCAACCAAAAAGTATTATTAAGCACCAACTATGTGTCAAGCACTGTAAAATGCAACAATTTCAAATAGTAACAATAACTCAGAGTTTATAAACTGTAATGAGAGGGAAGGGATGGAAAAACAACTGGGGAAAATCATGATCGTGGGGTCAGATATCAGTTAGTCAAAAAGCATTTATTAAGCACGTACTATGTGCCAGGCACTGTGCTAATCACTGGGAATATACCCCCCAAAAGAACAACAGTTCCTGCCCTCAAGATCCTTAAATGGGCAGGTGTGACCTTGGAAGCAGCAAGTTAAATCCTAGCTTGGAAACTAGTTATGAAACTCCATTTCTCTGGGACTCAGTCTCGTCATAATGAAAATCCAAATCTCACTATACAAAGCACTATCTAAATGAGAGCAACTGTTATGGTAGATCTCTCCATTTTATTAATGGGGAAACTGAGGCTCACAAAGAGAGAATGCATTGCTAGTAAGTAGCAGAGCCAGGTTGCCAGCCTTCTTTCCCCTCATTAATGCTCACTCAGTCCTCCCAAGGTCAAAACACCCCTATTTCTTCAGAAATAATTAGCCATTACCCAAGGAGATCAGAGGAGAAGCAAGACACAATGTGGCCAATTAACCCCAAAAGATGCAAGTCCTTGCCAGGATCCCCAAGAAGCCTGAACCTCCTCCCCACCTCGGAGAAAAGGCTCAGCTCAAGCACCCATTCCTTCCTAAAAACTTTCCTAGATATTAGTTGAGTCCACACACACACACACACACACACACACACTCTCTTTCTCTGTCTTTCTGTTCTCTCCTCCCCTCCCCTTTCTTTCCTCTTTTTCACTCTTTCTTTCCTTCTTTTTCCTCTCTTTTTCACTTTCTACTTTTTTTCCTTCTTTCTGTCTCTCTCTCCTCTGTCTGCCTCCCTCCCTCCCTCCTTCTCTCTCTCTGTCTCTATGTCTGTGTCTCTCTCTCTCTCTCTCTCTCTCTCTCTCTCTCTCTCTCTCTTTTCCTCCTTCCCTTCCTCCCTCCCTTCTTCCTCTCTCCAAGCACTAGAATTGTATTTGTCTGTGAACATTTCCCAACCTCCCAGGAGAATATGATTTCCTAGAAAGCAGTAACTGTTTCCCTTTTGTAAGCTTAGTACCCAGTACAATGACCGGTACTAGTACTAGTAGGAAATTCATATCTGTTGACTCACAAATTGATGGGCTTTTACAGCTTAACAGGAGCAATAGGAGATGCCTAAAGAAGTAAATCATAGATTTATTCATAATAATTCTATCTAGAATTTTTATAGACCTACTGGGTGCCTGGTACTGTGTTAAGCACTATTACTATTACTAAGCTATTATTATTCCTATTTAACTGGTGAGGAAATTGAGGAAAACAGGTTAAATGGCTTGGTTAAAGTCATACTGCTAAATAAGTGTCTGTGGCCAGATTTCAATTCAGGACTGCCTGACTCCAAGCCTGCACCATCTTGCTGCCTAGAGTTTAAAGGGATCATTTAGGTCATCCAGTCAAATCTCCTCACTTTACAGATGAGGAAACTGAGGCAAAAAGTGAGTTGTGCAAGATAAGTCTGAGATAAGATTCAAAATCCAATAATCAAGTATTTATTAAAGCTCCTTATATGGGCCAAGTGATGGAGACTAGTAAAGGAAATGGTCTCTATTCTCAAGATGTTGCCATGCTGGTCTTCATGGATCAGAGACACGGACTGAAGTGCCAAAAGTGAATAGAGGGGAAAGCCTGTCCTGGATTGAGGGGGCTGCTCTGGCCTTGGGTCCCGGCTTCATTCAGCAGGCCTGTGGAGAAGGGGGCCCTTTTCTGTACCACCCCATAGAGACATTTCTGCAGCCTTTCTCCAGTGTAAGAGGGTCCCTGGAGGCTACAGCCTTGACTTTCCCAACCTTTTAAATCCCAATCTTCTCCCCCAACTTGACTAAAAGGGACAATGGCACTTATCCCTTATGTGCAGTCCCCCATTCTGTGTTGTAGACTCAGAAGATGTAGAGCTGGGAGGGTCTTAGAACAAGAAATGTCAGAGTTGGAAGAAGCCTTAGAACAAGGGAATATCAGAACTGGGAGAAGCCTTGGAACAGGGAATATCAGAGCTAGAAGGATCTTAAAACAAGAAAATGTCAAAACTGGGAGGGACCTTAGAACAAGAAATGTCAGAGTTGGAAGAACAAGGGAATATCAGAGCTGGGAGGGTTCTGCCCAATATCTCAGGTGGGTAACAAACCAACAAAATTAAACCAAGTTAGCCATAGTGACAAGTGTAGTCCCAGGGAGAAATCTACCTAAATATAAGATCCTAAAGCCTGACAGGATCTCTAAGGATTTTAAATCCAACCCCCACATCTTACAGATAGAGAAACTAAGGCACCATGAAGTGAAAAGCCAATATCAGAGCTGGGATTCAAACTCTCTTCTCACAGGGGCTCCAAGGTCTGCATCTTTCTACTGGGCTTGCTTGAAATTGATTTTTAACGAAATCCAGTCCTGTATTTACACATGCATGGAAGCTATTATTAAGTTATTAAATAAGTTATTATTAAGTTATTAAAAAAAAACAAACCTGACATTTCTCAAGTTCTTTCACACTGACACCTTGTGCACATAACAGACTCTCTCACTGAGCAATCCCATGACACAAGTTCTAAGAAATATTTCATCCCCATTTCATATATGCAGAGACTTGGGTTCAGGTAAATGCTCATGAGACATGTAGAGTTTATTTAAATGTGGAAACAAAAACTAAACCCACATCTTACTACCTATGTATATACATACGCTCACCTACCACTGAATACTTTTAAGATGAGGGAATTATGCAGAAACGATACTGATCTAAGAGAAAAGAAACTTGGTTTCTCATCCTGCTTTACATTAAGCCTTATAATGTTGGGCAAATCACTTCCCCTCACAGATCACTTCCCCTCTCAGTTTACTTTTCTGTTTTGAAAGTAAGAAATCAATGATACCTTCTAGTTATCAATTCCTTTGTTCTATAAACAGGTAATCAATTAATAAAGCATCTCCCTTGGACATTGTGGTGGCTACTAGATTAAAAACAAATTGCCCTTGCTCTCAGGGAGCTTCCATTCTAAGGGGTTTGGGGCAAAAAGAAACGAAGAAGTGGATATCTGCCTTTTCCTGAAGGATGGGAATTGCTATTACACTGGGCTAGACTGCTAGTAAAGGAAGGACACGTACTCTGATACTTCTAGCAAAGGAAGAGGTAGTTTGGGACAAACAAGAGCAGTGGTAGTTAGAATCACGGAAAAGAACTTGGAGCAGGGGAAGGAGTGGCTAGGGAACCAATCTTGCTTTGTTCCAGTTCTTCATATGAAATTCATAGTCCCCCAAGGGTCCATGAACTTGAAGGGGAAAAACTGCATCTTTTTTTCCCACTAAAATTGAGAATATCTTTCAATGCGGAAACTAGGCAAGTTTACATATATATAAAATTATATAATAATAAGAATATATAATACATATAATATTATATATAATATATAACATGCATACTATAATATAATAATATATAATATATATAATATATACATATATATATATATAAAATTTCTGAGGGCATCCATTATATGCACACTTAAAAGTGTGCATATAACACACTTTTAAGAACCCCTAGAAGGGGATGAATTGGGAGGAAATGACAAGGAAAGGGCCACAGTTATAAAAATTGCCTTTCTCCTTCCAAGTAGCCTTCTATAAAGAGCCCATCACTCAAGAAATCGGACAGAATGCTGCTTCTTTAGTAACAGTGTGGTCCAAATGTGTAGTGAAAGAGTAGCAGAGTTTGGGACAAGTTCAAATCCCAATTCTGCTATTGTGTGAACTTGGGCTAATGACTTCCCCTCTCTAGATCTCAGTTTCCACTTCTGTAAATGATCTGCAAGGCCCCTTCCAGCTCTAAACCTTATATCCTTTTAAAAGACCACCCCTCCTTGGGCACGTCCCTGTGGGTATATAGGTGTCCCGTTCAGCCCCGAAGGTCAAGGCTGCTCTCCCCACCAGCTGCAGCAAGATCAAGATCCACTACAGATGCAGCCAGGTGGAGGGCAGGGAGCAAGCCGCCTCCCCCACCCGTACCCCACCAACAGGCCGGACTGTGGACCCAGAGACATCCGCTGCATGCAGAGGCCCAACAAAGCTGCCTTAACTAGGACAGCTAAAGACTCCACTAATCTCTTTAGCCAGAGGTTGAACTTTATTCCCGGCCTCCAGGGACACACAGCTGATCATTACCATGGGAACAGCCCAGGGTCTTTCCACAAGCTGACTGCAAGGAAATGAGGGAATCCCAGAGAGATTGGGAAGGCTGTATATTGGTCAGATAGTTAATCCTCATCCAAAGCTTTGTAACCTTTGCAGATTTTTCTTGGCAGAGATCCTCAAGGGGTTTACCATGTCCTTCTCCATTTCTTTCTGAGTCCCACAGGATTAAGTGACTTACCTAGGGTCACACTGCTGGTAACTGAAGTCAGATTGGAAAACCCAGGGAGGGTCCATCCCCTGTACTATAAGCCCATCCAGTCCAACCCATTGAAGAGCAAGGTTCTGCTCTCCAATGTCCCTGACAAGAGGTCCTCCCAGCCCGATTTAAGGCCCTCCAGTGAGGGAACCTCTCAAGGCAGGCTCTCCTTGGCAGGAAGTTTTCCTCACAGCAAGATGAAATTTGCTTCTTTTCAACCTTTCTTTATTGTTCCCATTTCTTGGACCAAAGAGAACAAGCCTTATTCAGTCAATCAACCAATAAACATTTATTATATAATTGCTATGCGCTGGGGATATAAAGAAAGGCAAAAAACAAGATCCCTGCCCTCAACAAACTTCCCTTTTAACAGGGGAGACAACATAAGAACCACACACCTCCATGATTTTGAGCAACTTGATAAAGCTCCAAAGCTTCAGTTTCCTTATTTGCAGAATGAAGGGTTGATCCCAATGGCCTCAAAAGATTCTTTACAGCTTTAAATCTCATTAAGGATCCTAGAGCTAGGAGGGACCTTCTGAGACCCTCTAATCCACTCAGCCAGTAGCCATGGGGCCCACACAAGTTCCCACCTCTTCCTCAAAAAGATGCAGAAATAATTAACTAGATTAGCCTTCATTAGCAGTTCTGTGTCTAAGCTTTTCCAGGACACCAAATGATTCCCTGGATTTGCTCTCAACAGCCCATTAAAACAAAGGACAAATGACCTTTTCTCTATCTTCCTCTCTAAAAACTTCCTGTTGTGTTACATAGTCAAAGGTTGTACAATTTACTCTGATTCATGGGAAAAAACTCTCTCCTAAAAGTAATGAGGGACCAGCATCATTTTTCGGTCTGCTTTCCCTGGTGAATAAAGGTCCAAGTATGCAAAATGCAGGGTTAAGGGTCTTAGAACCATGAGCATACAAAACCCATGACCTGGTAACCACAGCAACATTTCCCAGAGCCACGGTGAAGGCATTTTTGAGGGCAGGATGGTCACTGACCAACATGGACCCTAAGGGCAACTCTTCTGTTCACAGTCAGGGCTGAGAATTCTAGGACCTGGGGCAAAGTCAGAGAGAGAGAGAAGGGGAAGACTGACAGAGCTTCTAGTGACCACATGGTGCCACGGTGGAGCCCAGGTGTTCCATATAGGAACCAGGTTACATCAAAGGAGGGGCAACTCAGGCAAGAGCACCAAAAGTTTTGATCTGGATATGAAGTATGATGCTGATTGGATGTTCCAGGTCTAAGAACCCCCTGTATGGCTGAGCAGGAGGGAGGGTCTGGTGGTACCCCACTCCAGAGGCTCACAGAGAGGAGGCATTTTCTCCCTACAACAGTTATAGATTAAAACTTCAACAATCTTCAGGAAGGAGTGCTCCCATTCAGCATCCTACAGGGAGAAAACTCTCTCCTTGGTGTCCCCCTGTGGCAAAGCTCCTATCACTCCATAATAGTTATGGTTCTGAATCTGCTACTTCAATTAATCAACCAAGTACTTGTTAAAGAACTTAAAGGGCTTTGGAGTCAGAGGACTTGAATTCAAATCCTCCCTTCAGATCATCTTAGACAAATCCCCGTTTCCTTCTCTGTAAAATAAGGAAGTCAAACCGAGAAGAGGTCCAAGATCCCTTAAAACTCTAAATCTATGATTGTATGATTCCTTATGGACAAAATACCAAAAAGCTCTCTGCACACTTAAGAAAATTACAGCGTAGTTGGGGAGAGAAGCTGATATCTTTTTTTTTTTTTTTTTTTTTAATCTTAAAATTTTAAAGTGGAAATTCAGGAAGCAGCACGAATTAGTCTGGAAAAAGGATGGAATCCAGATCTGAATTCTAATCTTGTTTCTGCTGCTGAACAGCTAAGTGATCCTAGGTAAGCCTGAGCCTCAGTCTCGTGCTGTTAAAGCCACAAGGCTTCCTCCACAGGGTTTGCTGTGAGATAATCTATGCAAAGGCCTGTGCAAACTTTAACTGGCAATAGGAATATCAGCTATTCTGCAGGCTTAGAGGTCATTTAGTTCAACCTCCTGCCCTTGGAGAAAGAGGAATCCACAGTGAATTCTTACCCTCAGCCCTGAAAACAAAATACAAACATGTCCATATAAGACAGCACTGGCTTTTTCCTAGTGCTAATTGTGGGGGATAAATAATAATAACTGAGGAAACAATTTGAGCTATAAGATTAACAAAACAGGAATAATAAACAGGTCTTGGGGCTGACCTCAGACCTCTCCTCTTTGGGAATCTGTGGACCTCAAGTTAAGAATCCCTAAACTAAAACAAACCCCTCCAGTGCCCAAAAAATCGCACATGGGATCACAGTCAGCTAATGATTGAAATGACCGAACAACAGTAACAGCTAAATCCCTAAACCTTCCTTTTACAAAGGAGTAAACTGGGACTCAGAAAAGTGGAATAACTTGCCCAGTGCGACACAAGGACTAATTTGAGAATAACCGGAGTTCTAGCCTTCCACTGTCATAGGTAGATTCTTCCCGTTGAACCACGCTGCAGATCTGGACAGTTTTCCCATGAGCTTCTGCCAGATTCCTCTTCTGCCCCACCCCCACCACATTACCAGGAATAAAAATAAAATTAATCCCCTTCTCTCATCCAAGCATTTTATCTTCTGGCCTTAGCCTGCTGGATTCTATAATCCCTCTTCAATCCCTGTCACTCTCCTCTTCCGCCCAGCCTCCCTCCTGCTTACCCAGGAGGAGTAAATTCTCCACAGAGCCCCTGGCTGAGCAGACAGAAGGCCGAAATAGCCATGTATTCCAACATCTACAGCCCGGTGCTCAGCAATGACCTCCCCCAAGTAGGAAGGGGTCTGGTTCCAACTGGAATCTGAGACAAGGGGCGAACTTGGCTTGTTATTCTTAGATTCCAAAAGGAGAGTCCTTTACATGAAGATATTCCCACAAGCAGAGGTCCCTGAAGACCTTCCCCTCCAAGACCTTCAGAGAAAGGCCCAAGGATAATTTTCTGTGGGGTTTTTTCCCTCTTTTTGCATCCTCTTGGCCTAGTATTCTGTAGGCTCTTATGCTTACAGGACAGGATGGGATCCTCTAGCAATGGAACAAGACATCAGATGGGGTAATTGCTTGAAGTACCAAGAAAAAAAAAAACTCTAGGTTCTTTCAATGTCCATTTGGCTCTTAAACAGCTATCCTCACTCGGCTCTCAGAATCCTTTTGTTCCCTTCAAACCTCAGTTCCAGCACTACTTGCTTTATGAGACCTTTCCTGATCCCCCGGCAGTAGTAGCTATTACCCAAAATCATTTTACACCAATCCTATATATAACTCTATAGATCCGGAGTATCTCTAACAAAACCAAAAGGAAGTTACTTGAGGATCAAAGCCATTTTCACTCATCCTTTTATCTTTAGCAACCAGCTCAGTCCCTGTCATAAAGGTACTAAATAAATGTTTGGTGATAACCAAACAACAAAGGAGCTGATGACTCCAAAAGAGTGAAGAACACCTGGTTTTTATTGACAATCTCAATAAATTAGGTAGCTCTAATTATTTACTGATCTGAGAGAAATTTTTTCAAAAAGACCTTTTCTATCAAAGTTCATTATATATAGACTTGTACTTTTTTAAAGGACCACATTTCATCCATGTGGGAACTCCCAGCATGGAAACTGCTCATCAATTCAGATTGACAACTTATGTAATTTATTAAGAGGTGTATATTCTGGAATCACCTCCCAATATCATGGTCCTCTCTGAGAAGGTCAAGCAACAACAGCCTAGAATACCAAAAGTTATCAGAGTTTCCAAGTTCTTAATGCAGTTATATCAGAAACAAAGCTTGAATTTAAATTTTTACCTCAGTGAGATGACCCTTCCACTATCACAATTTGGGGGCCTGCCAAACTTGCACATAATAGGTCATTAATAATGGTTAGTTGGATTAGATCAGATCAGATCAACTTTAAAAAGTGGTTTCTCCATCTCCCACCATCTGGACCTCCCTCCCCACTACCTGTTTCTTCCTTCCCCTTTTCTTAACTAAGACCTTGCTTAGGAGAGTGGGCCAATCCCCAGTATGGTCTAAGGTTAAAAAAAACGTTGGCCTGTTTGATGAAAGAGATAGAGTGCTGATACCTAAACCAGGAAGGGCCAAAACAGAAAAAGAAAATTATAGACCAATTTCCCCAATGAATATTGATGAAAAAAATCTTAAATAAAATATTAGCAAAGAGATTATGGCAACTTATCACCAAAAAAAATACAGTAAACAAGTGAGATTTATACATGCAGAAATGTAAAGCTGGTCCAATATCAAGAAAACTATCAGCATAATTGACCATATCGATAACTAAACCAACAGAAATCATGTAATTTCTCAATGAATGCAGAAAAACATTTGACTTAAAAAAAAAAAAAAATAGAAACACTGGCCTGACCTCTGCAAGGGAGAGAATTTGGTACAATGGAAAGGAGCACTGGATGTAGAATTAAAGCTCCTGACTCAGTATTTACTAGTTGTATAATCTTGGACATGTCACTTAACCTCAATTATCTCATCTATAAAATGGGCAGAGTGAACTAAGGTCCCTCCCAAACCCTAATCTATAATTTTAGGAGGCTGAGTAAATAGAATGTGGGACCTGGAATGAGGAAAACTTGAGTTCAAATCTAGCCTCAGGGTCTTTATAGCTGTATGACCCTGAGCAAGCCACTTAATTGTTTGCCTCAATTTCCTCATCTGTAAAATGGCCTAGAGAAGGAAATGACAAACTTCTCCAGTGCCCAAAAAACCCCACATGGAATCACAAAGAATCAACTAATGATTGAAATGACAGCTAGCATTTAGATAGTGTTTTAAGACTTGCAAAGTTCTTGGAATATATTTCTTCATTTATATATTCTTACAACACTGTGAAGAAGGAAGTATTATTCCCATTTTACAGAGGTGGAAATTAAGACTGAGAAAGGTTAAACAATTGACCTAGAGTTAAATTAAGAAATACTTAAAAAAAAAAAAAAAAAAAAAAAAAAAAAAAGGAATAACTTCCAAAGCCAGACTGGGTCCCTTTCTGGCACATCTAGGTATTCATGAATAGACAGCCTATACCTATATTTCACTTCCTGGTTACTGGTGCTCCAGCAGTCTGGCCTGAGAGTTTGTGGCTATGATGACTTTATTCAGAGGCCCAGAATCAATGATAAGGGGAGACTCAAGTCTTGTGACTCTGGCCTCAAGAAGCACCAAGTTCTATAGTGTGGGGGCAGGATACCCGTGGTGAAGCCCATGATGTCCTCCTACTATAATGCCTATGCCAGTGAAGCTTCCAGGAAGCAGGAGCTATGTTTATGAATTTTCTCTGAACTGTTCTTTATCCAGAGTTCTGTGTAATTTTTTTCTTCTTTGTTAGCAGTAGAAATGGCCCGGACTTCTATCATGGATGTGAGCTCCCTCCATCAATGAAGATGCATAACTCATCTGTAACTTATAGTCTTGAGAAAATGATCTGAAGACTATCTTGAGATAGTCATCTCTATCTATAGGAAGAGGTTTCTCTCTCTCTCTCACACACACACACACACACACACACACACACACACACACACACGAAGGGTGCTATCCCTTGCCTCTGTTGTTCAATCATTTCAATCATGTTGGACTCTGTGACCTCATGGGGGATTTTCTTGACAAAGACACTCGAGAGGTTTACCATTTTCCAGTTCATTTCAGAGATAAGGAAACTGAGTCAAAGCAGGTTTTGTGACTTCGCCAGGGTCACACTGCTGGTGTCTCACACCAGAGTTGAACTTGGGGAAATGAGTCCTCCTGGGTCCAGGATCAGCACTCTGTTGCCACACCTAGCCTGGCCGCCTTAGCCCATGTCATAGAATCTGATGCTTCTGTCAAGCCTGGGTTCCCCACTGCCTTCTCCAAGTCTTCCCTCATCCTGCCAGCTGCCTCCCTGGCCTCACTCAATGTAATCAGTATTCACATAGGAACCTACATGAGAAGCAGCAGCACGCTGTCATGGATAGAATTCCAGTCTCGGCATCAGGAAGACCTGGATTCAAGTCCTTAAGTCACTCGTCCTCCTCAGTGTTCTGGGCAACTCCCTAAGACTCTAAGTGCCAAGGCACTACGGTAGAGAAGTCTCCTCATCTGAAAGCTCCCTAGTGAAGTCATAAGTCCAGACCCTATCCCTACATTTTTTTTAATACTTTAAATGAATAGATATTCTTGACCCCACTTGAATGTAAGCTTCTTGAGAACAGGAACCGGTTAGTTCTGTCTTTATCCTCTAGCTTCAGAGCCGGCACAGAGGCTTCGAATAACTACTTGTAGTTTTGTTAAAGAGCAATATCTTGCTGGAAACAACCGAATGAATTGTCTCTTTCTAGCTTCTCCCTGCAGGTGTTGAAACTGAAGAGCCCCTCCTGGGACCACGAGGGTGGGCACTTAAAGGAGCTGACAGACACTCTATACCTGCTATTCTGCCGGATCTGAAAATTCACCACAGGCTGGGCCAGGCCCCCGGGAGCAGGCTGGGCCTTCCTCTCCCCCATCACTCCCCACAACGCACAGGGGCTCCCTTTCTTTGCCCCCCTAGCCTTCCCTGGCCAACCCAGGGGAATCTGGCACTCGTGTCACTTGCAAACCTTCTACAAATTGGGGTCAAAGGACAACGAACTACTGGGCAACGACTTGGGAGGAGAAAGAAAAGTAAATCTTGGATAAGAGAAGCCGCAGCGATGAGGAGGACGGCAGAAATCGGCCCGGAGAGGTGGGGAGGGGCAGAGGCAAGGCCCAAGGAGGCGTCAGCCGCTCGGTGGGAGAAGCAGGGGAGAGGAGTGCCGGCGCAGAAATGGGTCCAGAGCGCCCCACGGAGACAACGGCCCCCGGGGGTGCCCTGAACGACCTCCTTGTCACTCTGTCTCCCCAGGCCCACCCGCCTCCCGCTCCGTCTGCCAGAGCCCGCTTAGGGGGCAAACACCGGCGCGCGCGCTCACACGCACAGCCCGGGCCGGGGCAGAATGCACCAAGACCAGCAGCGGGGGGAGGGGAAGGGGGATCTGGAACCATTCAGCCGTCCGAGGAGCAGGACACACGGAAGGGGGTGCGGGGCAGGAGGGGGGGTCAGGGAAGCCGCAGCCTCCCGCGAATGAATCAGCCGGCACATGACACGAGTGGGGAGGGGAGCGCAGCCCTAGGAGAGGGGGGATCGGGAGAGTGCAGAAGCCAGTCTCGCACCCTTCAAGCCCCCCCCCCCGCGGTAAAAGGGACCCCCCCCCCCCTCCCCGCAGGAGCCCGGAGGGAGGTGGCACTCACAGCCTTCAGCTGCTCCAGCCGGTCCTTCATCTTGGCCGGGGGAGCCGCCCTCCCCGGCGCCGGCGGACACTAGAGCGCGGCCCAGGTGAGCGCCGCCCAGGTGAGCTCGGCCCGGGGAGCACGGCCCAGGTGAGCTCGGCCCAGGTGAGCGCCGCCCAGGTGAGCGCCGCCCAGGTGAGCTCGGCCCAGGTGAGCGCCGCCCAGGTGAGCTCGGCCCGGGGAGCACGGCCCGGGGAGCTCGGCCCGGGGAGCACGGCCCGGGGAGCACGGCCCGGGGAGCACGGCCCGGGGAGCACGGTCCAGGTGAGCGGCAGGAAGTGGCCGCCCGCAGGTGAAGGAAGAGGAGGAGGGCGATGGCCGCGCGCTAGGAGGAGCGTCCAAGTCCCATCGGGGACGGACGCCGGCTCCCCACTGGTCCTGGCCCAGCCCGAGCAGCGGCGTCTAAATCCGCCCCCGAGCCTGATCCCCGGGCAGGCTGGCGGGGGCGCGGTCGGGCGGGCGGGCGCTGGGCGGCGGCCCGACTAATCCTCCCGGACAGTCGAGGGAGAGCGGAGGCCGGCCGGCCCCGCCTCCTCTACCTGGGCACCGCCCACCGCTCGGCCGCCTTAAAGGGCCAGCCGCAGCCCGCGCGCCCTGCGCCCCCCGCCCTCTCCCCCCTGCTCCCCTTCCCCTTCTCCTCTTCCTCCTCCTCCTCTGTTCCTTCCTTCTCCTTTCCCTCTTGTCATTCCCATAACCGCTTCATCTTCCTCCTCAACCGTCTTCCCCGCCCCCCAACTCCGTCTCTCCTTGACTCCTCCCCAACCCCTCCTCCTACCTCTCGACTCTCCCCCGCCCCCCGCCTCTTTTTCCTCCGCCACCTCCGCCTCTGGGTGGGATCCCCCCCTGTGGCCTTCAGCTAATCAGAAAAAGAAGCTCCAGGAGGAGGAAAGAGAAGGTCTCCCAGAGAGAAAGAAGGACTCCGAAAGGTCATGGAGGCGTTTGGGGGAAGACTGAGATCATGAATTTAGACCGGGAAGCCGAGTCTGTTATTTACACACGGGGACCTTGAGGTGAAGTGATTTGTCTTGAATTTCACAGCCGGTGAATGGAAAAGCCGGCATTCAAATCCGGGTTCTCCTGGCAGTAGCTCCAGCCCTAATTCTGCTTCTATCTTCCAGTCAGACAAGCCTTTATTAAGCTCCTGCTGGGCGCCGAGACGCTGCGCTGATACAGAGACAAAATTTGCAAATGGTCCCGTCCCTCAAGAAGCTGACGTGGGAGAAAACATGGAGACGTAGAAGCAAAAGCCAAATATGTGCAAAGAAATTTGGAGGGGAGGCGCGTGTAGCAGGGAAGGGCGTGTCTCATGAATGAAGTGCTTCTAGAGCTGAGCTCCGAAGCAAACGTGAATTCTGGGGGGGGGGGAATGGGGGGAGGGGGGCGACACTCTTCCAGGATTAGGGGCAGCCTCTCAGATGCATTCTACCACCTTGGCTCTCTCCATCTAACTGTGTAAGGGAGTTAGATGGGCTAGAAACGCCTCCGAAATGAAGGACTAACTTAAAAAAAAACTGGAGAGAAAGTAACAAGAGTCCCCAGGGAAAGAAAGAAAAGCTTTTGAAGAAAAGAGAGTCCCATGAGATTAACTGTAAATCCCCAAAGGTTGGTGGAGAGTGGAGAGTGCTCTCCAGGAAGTGGACTGGATCCAGAACAGGAAATCTGTCAAGCTCGCTGCCTGAACTGGACCCGACTTCTCTTCCAGGTAGAAGGTCAGCAGCAGTGGGCACCTGTTGGAGTGATAAATGAGTCAGAGAATCAGGATGCTTTGAAGTGTAAAGAAACTTTAAAGCTCCTCTCTGCTCAGCCGATTCTCTTCGATTACAGCTGCCAAAACTAAGGTCCAGGGAGAGAAAAATGGTCTGCCAAGCCAAAAATAACACTAGCGAGTTGGTGATAGAAGTACCGTCAGGGGGCTCCTGGCTCCCAGTCCCAGACTTTCCGCTCCATTATCTTCTCTCCGGCCGTTGCATTAAAATGCCACTGTAAACTCTCCGCATTCATTCAAGTGCTGGCTATTGTTATGATTATTCTCAGGTACTTTCTCCCAGCGGCTTTTCCCCCTTCCCTCTGGAAACTGTTTTAGTCCTATTCTAAATCTTGTTCCCAAATTCCCTAAGCAGAAGGATTTGAAAGGTCTCTGAGGAACAGGTAGCAGAAAAAGCACTGATTCTGGGGCCTTGAAAAGACCTGGGTTCAAATTTTGGCCCCATTCCCTCTATAGGATCTCAGACAAATCACTTCTCCAGGCCTCAGTTTACTCATCTGTAAAATGAAGGAGTTGGATTGGATGATCTCTAAAGACTCTTTGAACTTGAAACCTTTGATTCTTATGATGTGCAAAGCATTTTCAGACTTTATTCCTCTTCAATACAGAAGTTTCACTTCACCCCCAGTGTCATTTTGGAAGAACTCTCTGTCCCTCTGACTTCTTCCTCTGACTGTCTGGTTCCTCCCCAAACCTCCATTTTAAGGAGGATGATCAGATCAGCCATGTCTTCATTCATACTCCTTATTCTCCAGACTTTTTCTATCATGTCAGCCCAGTAATGTTGCAACTTCCCTTTATTTTTTTTAATTTTTTAAAATCATAGCTTTTGATTTTCAAAATATATGCAAAGCTAGTTGCAACATTCACCCTTGCAAAACCTTGTGTTCCAAATTTTTTTCTCCTTTCCTTTCCCCATCCCCTCCCCTAGAAAATAAATAATCTATGTTAAAACATGGGCAATTCTTCTATACATTATTTCCATAATTATTTCAGCTTCCTTTTAGGAGTTATTTCCGCTCTTGAGGATCTTAGGTCTTTGAAGGCAAATAGTGTCTTTCTTTCCATCTGTATTTGTCCTCCCAGTCCTTAGTCTGTGTATGGTACACAGTAAACAGTAAATGCTAGCTGACTTGATTTGATTCCATTGTCTGAAGCTCCTTTGCTCTCCTGAAGCCTGCAGTCTGTTAATAGCTTGATTGTCATTACTCATTAAATGGACAGTATTTTAATGCCCATTCCACCAAATACTACTGCCTACTCTCCGATCTATCTGACAATTTATGAAATAGATGAGATAGTGGAGTAATCATAGAAACTGACATTTAGATGATACCTCTAGGTTTTCAAATAACTTTACAGAATTTGTTTTTGGTACAAAAACAGCTAGACTTGTTTTGTGGAGGACTTGGATCTAAGTCTCCCTGAAACACTCGTTGGCTGTGTGAACTTGGACCAGTCACCACCTCCCTGAGTCCACTATCAGATGGGGCTAATTTTAGCACAAGTCAAATGGAAAATGTGTAAATATTTAGCAAATCTCAAAGTGTTATTGATGTAAATGCTACAATTTATTATCTCCTTGGAGATAACAGAAAACTGGAGAGGAAGTGTATCTGGTGCAAAGTTATGTAATCCGAGATCCTGACTTTGCCCCACAAGTCATATGACTTTAAGCAAACATGTCTTGATCCAGCTGTTGATACCAAAGATAAAAAGATGAACCTGAAGTCAGGAAATCTATCCTCAAAAATTCAAATCTATCCTTATACACTTACTAGCTGGGCTAGTCATTGATCTCTGCCTTGATTTCCTCAACTGTAAAATGGGAATAATAATAATAGCACCCTTTGAAGAATTGTGAAGATCAAAGGAAAAGATATTTGTAATTAGCACAATGCCCAGTGTGTATAATAGCTCCTTCCCTCCCTTTCCTGGGCCCCACTTTCTCTCACCTCTCTAAAATAACAGGGTTGGAGTAGATTAGCACTAAATTCCCTCCAGAACCATTCTTTGGGTCTATGATTCTGGCTTCTTGTAGAGGAAAAAAAAAAAAAACACTGGCCTTTGAATCAAAGGACTTGGATTCAAATTTTACCTCTAATACTTAGCAGCTGGGTGACCTTTCCAGCTTAGATTCTATTGTTCTAGAGCAGTGGTCCTCAAACTTTTGTTCTCAATATCTTTATCCTATTAAAAATGATTGAGGATCTGTCCAAAGAGTTTTTATTTATGTGGTTTATAGTTATAGATATTGATCACATTAAAAATAAAAACCAATTATGAAATTGTAGACTCTCTGAAAAGATTCAGAGATTCCCAGAATGCTCTGGACCAGACTTTGAGAACCACTGTTCTAGAGTCTCCAGCAATTACGATAGAGACCATGTGGCCTTTCCTAGGGTAGGCAGGAAGACATTGAGGGGGTCACTCATTAGTTGTTCACTAGGATAAACTTTAGAGCAAGACAGTACACAGACAAACAAGAAACCTGACACAGGACATTGCAAATTGTATTGGTTGTTGCTTAAATGTTTGTTGAATTTAATATAAAGTATGTTAAATCTCCCCGAGGAAACATCTGAATACAAAACTCACAAGATAACTGAATTATGAGGGCACAGAAACTACTACAGGTAGGGGAACCCACAGAGATTATTAACCCCTCGTTCCACCACAAGCATTGAGAAGACAAGATTTGAACACCCAAAAAGATAACTAATTTTCCAAGAGAACGTGAGCTCCAAATGGATGCCATGGCAGATGCAGAAAAAGAGTCACCTAACTCTGGACTGGAGTAGCTGGGACCAGCTTTCATGAGGAGGTAGAATTGAAGAAGCCATTTTTAGAATGTCCATTAGTAGAAAGAGTACTCCAGACCTGGAATAGGGGCAGGTAGTAAGTAGGGCTTCTTGTCTAGGTAGGGTTTGGATTGGAGAGGCTCTGAGCTTCCTCCCAACTTTGACATGTTAGGACTCTGTAATCTGAGTGTTATGGTTGGTTGTTGTCCCACTATCTCTAAGAGGACTAAAATGACATCACTGTGTTAGAATCAATTGTGATGAAAAGTGCCGTCTGCATTCAAAGAGAACTAGAGTCTGGATGTAGATCAAAGCACAGTATTGTCACCTTTTATTGTAGTTTGCTTGTTTTTTTTTTCTTTCTTGTGTTCTTTTTTTCCTTGTGATCTGATTTTTCTTGCATAGCATGATGAATATGGAAATATGTTTAGAAGAAATGCACATATTTCACCTGTATCAGATTACTTGCTGTCTTGGGGAAGAGGGAAGAAGGAGAAAGGGAGAAAAATTTGCAACATGAGATTTTGCAAAGGCAAATATTAAAAACTATCTTTACATGTATTTGATAAAATAAAATACAATTATATTAGAGTCAAGTGCCTGATCAGACCAATACAAGCTCAGAATTTTCTGCCACAGGTCGGACACAATATTCCCTAAGAATATTTGGGGTGGCTTTTCTAACTTTATATATCTCCAATTTCTTCTGGACTAATTCGATTATGTTTTGCACATCGAGCACAGCATCTTCTCTAATGAAAGCACTCCATGCTGGATAGTCCTGTGCCACAGTGTCCCCCTCCAATTGATTTTAAAGTTCTTTAAGAGACATGCTTTTTCTGACACTTTGTAAACACTTAATCTGTGTGAATTCTCCATATTAGTCTTTTTGGCAAGCATACATTTAGCATTTGAACAATGTGACCAACCCAACAAAGTTGTTCTCTCTGCAGTAGAATTAGAATGTTTGGCTGTTTAGTATTTAGAAAGGACCTCAATGTCTGTGCTATAGAATATCACTATCCTATAATGAAATATGAAAAATTGACAGAAATAAGGGGAGACCCATATGAAGGGACACAGAGTGAACAAGTCACAATCAAAATAATATGTACAACTACTAAACTCTATAGATGACTTCAAAACTCAGATCAGCAACTCTGGACATAATGGTTGTTGCTTAATTATTTTTGTAGTCATTTCTGGCTCTCTATGACCCCATTTGGGTTTTTTTGGCAAACACATTGGAATGGTGTGCCATTTCGTTCTCCAGCTCGCTTTACAGATGAGGAAATTGAGGCAAAGAGGGTGAAGTGACTTGTCCAGTTTCACAGAATAGTATGTGAATAGCATCTGAGACCAATTTTGAACTCAGGAAGATGAATCTTCCTGACTCCAGGTCAGCACTCCCACCTAACATAGCTCTACAAATCATAACCACTCCCAAACTCAGGAAAATATTGAAATTAATTTATTACACACACCCACACCCATATATCCTTTATTTTAACTAACTTTACTAAAGTTTAATTTTTGTTCATTGAAAAACAAATTTAAATAAATTTAAAAATAGATAAATAAATAAATTATAAAGATGCTAGGATCATCCATCCTGATCATTCCTTTACGCTATTTTTCTAAACTGTTTATACAATTCTCTTATGAGTTGGGGTTTTGTAGGATTTATCAGAATTAGAATCAATATTTATATAATATTGTAAAGTGCACAAAATGCCAACCAACTATCAAAAACCAGAAATTTATTCATTAAAAAATGCATCCATTTAAATTAAATAACTTACATATATATTTAATGTTAAAAGAGAAATTAATTTCCAGGCTCCTCTCTAGCTCCCTCCTCTACCATCTACATATTCTCTTGGTCCAAGAGGCAGGGTTAGCTCCCTCTAGTGGCGACAAAAGGGTAAAGCTGGAATCTAGATTTTCCCAGACATCCCATTTTTGAGAAAAGTAGATTTCCATAATGGGGTGATACCCTGATGGAATCATTCCAAGGACAAGGGGGGATGATGGAGAGATTCACCATAATTTTGTTTTTGTTTTTGTTTTTGAAAGTCTTCCTATTATTTTGCTAGAAACAGAACCAGAAACTAAACCAGAGAACTAGACATTTAATGACTTGCTGAATCCATGGCTCCTGACTCCTAGAATGGTAACGTAAATGTTCTATCCAATGTCCCCTTCTAATTGCCTTCCAGAATTTCTACCCCTATGGGAGTAGGGAGGGACCTGCAGTCCCATCTCCACTTTGACCTCTTTAGTGAAGAGTCATAAACCCTCTTAAGTCCTTGACTTCGGGACAGACAAGGCTCCTCCCAATGTTTTGATGAACAGATTCCAATTAAATGGAGGAACCACAGAGCCTTTTTTATGCTTCTCTGACACTGCCCCTACTTCTGCCCTGCCATTGCCTCTGAAGGGCTTCCAGGCCTTTCAATCAGACTGTTGGTATAGCTTTAGGGAATGGCCAAAATGGAGTAGAAGGGTCTATTTCATCATTGTTTATAGATTTAAGTGGAGAAATATGGATGCTACTACTCTTGAAATGTGGAAATATTAATCAAGCCGTCTATTAGTAAACATTTATTAAGCTTTTTACTGTGTGCCAGTCATAAAATGAGTTGAATTGAGCGTCTGAGACTTGATGATACCAGTAAGGATTCTTAGCAATGAGATGAAAGGGTAAAAAAAAAAATCTTTTTTTACCTACTCAAAAAGTATTTGTTTTGGGATTTCTTTGTTAAAACTCATTTTGAAGTGATAGAGTACAAGTTGGGAGATTGATATGAAACTATGAGACGAGAAACCTTAAAGAGCATTTCATCCAATCTTTTCTTGAATGAGGAGTCTGGGATCCTAAAACTGGACAAATCAAAGACCAACTAATAAGATCTTATTCTGAACTGACATAGAAAAAAGGCATCATGAATATGGGGGAAAACTAAACAAAGCACAGCCAATAAATTACTGACAATCTTTCCCCCTTGCCACTGTTGTCACTATGTTCTTCAAAACATGCTACATTTTCCATGCTACATTTTTATAATACACCAAACACAAGAATTATTACAGATTTATTTTCTCCCAATAGAATTTGGCTGCTCAGATTATCATATACTTGAAATCCTATCTTTTACAATCTAGAAAATAATTTAGAGAAAATAATTAAATCTAAATCTCTCCTCTTAGAGGAACTGAGGTCCAGGGAGGGAAATGACTTTCCCAAATTCCCATAAGAATAATATAGTCAGGATTCAATACTAGAAACCCCGCTTCTAATTCTGATTAGAATCTACCACACCACACTGCCCTTTTAGAGTGGTATTATTATACACTGAATGTCACGGATAAATTCTTCCCACCCCAGTTATAGTAAGAGGTGTTAAGATTAATTGATGTTTTGCAAATATGGCTCTTTCAGGTCATTCTCTAATGAATAGAATACCATGAGCCATACAATAAATAGCAAAGCATTTAATTAAGAAAAGAGCAAAATAGGCAACAAGGGAATTTCAAATAGTAGAATCATTCTCTATCCCTTCTATATACAAAGTGAGGTTCAGTCTTACAGATAGCCATGCAGTTAAGAGACAGATTATTCCCTCAAATAAAGGGGAATATTCCCCATACTCCTAGAGTTACTCTAGAATATTTTTAATAGCTTCAGCTCCCACCAATCAGATGTACATCACCATTTTCCCCACTAAGCCTATACAACTTTTGCTTACTATTTCAGCTGTCTCCTGTGGAAAGCTGTTGTAGCTCCCTTCTGCTATCACTTCTTTGACCTTAAAAGGGGAGCTTTTTGGACCCTAGCCATCATCAGCAGACTAACCTTCAGTCCTGCTTTTTGGACATCTTGAACTCAACATCTTCAAAACCAAACTCATTATCTTTCCCATCAAAAAAACTCCTCTCTCTTCTTAATTTTCCTGCTGTTGTTAAGGTCACTCTCCCACCCAACCCCAATACACTATAATGGAAGAGGAACTCTTCCATTTGCTATCTTTGTATCCCCCGAACCTAGCACAATTCCTGGGACAAAATAAGCTTTAGAAATATTTGTTCATTGACTGAAAATGAACAAAACTGTAGTATTTTACTACAGAAACAGTACTGCTTCTGGAGTCATAAGTCCTTAGTTCCAATCCTGATTCTGCTTATTTTTATTAGTAATCATTTGTTCTCTCTCCTTCCCTTCTCCCCCTGCTAGGAAAAAGGAAATAAAACCCTTAAAACAAATATGTATAGCCTAGGAAGACAGTGATTTCCTTATGTTTACACCATGTGCCTTCCTAAACTCAGGCTCATCAGAACATCAGAAAATGAGACCCTGCCCTTTGACAAAAGAACTGTAGTTTTAAATGCCTTTTCCTAGAATGATTTTCATCAAATGAGCACCTATTGTCCAGTGGGGACAAGGTGTCCTTACCCTGGGTTATTCTTAGGAAAGCAAAAGTCGTTAGAAAACTGATTTTGTATTCTGGTTGCAGATTCATGGACTTTTCAGAATAAACTTTTAAAAAAGCATTGCGTTAAAAGCCTCGGACAAAATCAGTGCTATAACTGGGGCAACATAACCTGGTGCAGAATTTTGTGGGCTCTGTTACCTCTCACAATACTTCTATGGATAGAAGCAACATGAGTTTAACTCCTATCTAGCAAGAATAATTAGGTATAACAGAAAGCTATTGAATATGATTTCCTTTAACTCTGCCTTGACTGTAGTTCTTCCTCAGCAACAACTTCATCTCAATGTTCCGTGGTCTCTATTCCATCCATCTTCTCTCATCTCAACTAAGAACACTCTTCATGCTCCTTGTTTTAGGTATGTTTCCTTGATATAATTATTATGTTCAATGCATAAAATATAGATCTGCTTTCCTAAAGGTTTTGAAAACATTTCATCAGTCTACAATTCCAAGTTTGTGAGTTAAATTTGACATGGTGCCTCAAACTCAACCTGTCTACTATGGAATTTGTCACTTCTCTCATTAAACGTATTCTCTCCTTTAAAATTCCCTCTTTCTGTTGAGAAGACAAATATCATTTCAGTCATCTATTTTTATAACTTTGAACCCATATCAACTCTCACCACTTCCTTACTCCCCATATCCCAACAGCTGTTCAGTCTTACCAATCCCTAGCATTATAACATTTCTTACACCTGTCCCCTTTTCTCCATTTACACCATCTCTACCCTTACTGGAGTTTTTAAAACTTCTCACTAAGATTATAATAATAGATTTCTGGTTGATTTCTAGCCACATCCATAATATTCAATCCATCTTTAATTCAGTTGTCAAAAAATACTTCCTAAGGCACAAATCTGGCCAGCTCACTCTCTTGTTTTATTTAAAACTGCAGTGATTTGCCTTTGCCTCTAGAAAAACAAAACAAAACAATATTCCTCAACCTGACATATAAAGTTCTTCAAAATCTGTCTCTACGCTGTTCTTTTAATCTTAAATTATATTACTCTATTTTACATACTATCTTCTTCAGCCATAATAAAAAATGAGCTGTTCTATGATCTCAACATCCCATCCCTTGCCTCTGTGCATTTGTGCAAGCCAGTCCCTGTTTTTGGACTTCCTCCTCTCTTCATCACCATATTTCAGAATCCTCATCTTCTTTCAAAGCTCAGTTCTGGTAATTTAGGAGTCTATGACCATTTGACATGTAAGCTACCCCTGATAGATTTATATCATTTATCAATCTGATGATCATGCCATTTTTAACTTTATTGATGAAAATTCTACAGATGCCAGACTCATGGAAGGTGGCTCATAGGATCTTAGAAGGGACATTAGAGCAAAACACTAAGATTGTTAGAGTTGAAAAGGATTTGGGGATGTAGAACTTGGAATGTTGAAAAGTTGAATCTGGAAGGGACTTTAGAAATATAGTCCAATCTTCTAATTTTACAGATGAAGAAACCTGGGTTCCAAGAAGAAAGCAATTTAGCTAAGATTGTGCAGCTTTTTATTGACGGCAGTGGACCTAGAACTCAGATCTCCTAATTCCTAGTCTAGCACAACCTCCACCCTATCTTTCTCTCGCTTTAGTGAGGTTTTGGACATATCCTTGGAAGAGAGCATCATGGAGATCAGAATTAAATGAATAGTTTTTTTTAAATTGAACAATATGTAATAAATTTTTAGGACAATAGCAGAAGAGTTCTCTTATAAACCTGTAGTGAAATAAATGTGGATTTGCAGTTAAAGGATGGGTATAAGTTGAACTAGTTCAAGTCCCTTCAATAAACATTTATTATGTGCCAGATATTGTATTAATTAATTAAATAATTAACTATTAATTAATAAGAAAAAAGAAAGATAATCCTTGCCATCAAGAAGTTTACAATCCAATGGGGGAAAGACAATACATAAAAGCGAGCTAAAATTGGGGGGGAGGGAAAGAAGTGCTTGATCTGCAGCATGATATTGAAGGAATCCTAAAACCAAGCAGTGCCAGTAACAAAAAACAGAGTAGACTTTTAATGCTAGAGATCCCTTAAGACTTGGACATTCTATCATTCCAACCTGCCATTTGCTACCTATTTGTCCTTGATCAATTCCACACCCAAGGAAATTAGTTCCTTCCATCTATAATGGGAATAATAATACATATACTATTTACCTTATTATGAAGTTCAAATGAGAGAATGTTTTATGTATCTTTTTTCAAAACTCTAAAGCAATATAAAAATGTAAACTATTACAGTTCTATATCATACCATATTATATTATGCAGTCATGTAAAGGGTATGTTAGAGAAGGAAGAGAATTATGTCAAGAGAACAATTAAGAGGCTACTGGAATAACTCAAGCAAGAGGTGATAAAGGCTTGAACTAGGATGGTGACTGTGAATGAAGAGTAGGGAACATGGGCAGAATTTGGCATCTGATTTGATATAGGGAATGAGGGATGGTGATGATTTTGAGTCTATGTCTCTGGATGATGGGAAAGATAATGGTGCCCTTAATAGAAATAGGGAGGTTGGAAAGAGGGATAGTTTTTCAGGAACAATATGTTCTGTATGTATTCTCTTTCTCTCTCCCTCTATGTCTCTCTGTCTTTTTCTTCTTCTCTCTTTGTGCATCTCTCCATCTCTGTCACTATCTCTCCCTCTATGTCTCTCTCTGTCTATTTTTCTCTTTGTCTCTGTCTCTATCTCTTTCTTGTCTGTTTCCTTCTATCTCTGTCTTTTTCTCTCTCTGTCTCTATCTCTGTCTGTCTTTTATCTCTCTCTCCCCTCTCTCCATACCTCCCTCCCTCCCTCTTTCTGTACCTCTTTCCATTCATCCCTACCCCTTGCCTCTCTTCTCTTCTCTTCCCTTCCCTTTCCCTTTCCTCCCTTCCCCTCCCTTCCCTCTGTTCTCCTCCCCTCCCCTCTCTTCTCCTCTCCTTTGTTCTTCTCGTCTTCTTTTCTCTCCTCTCTTCTCTTCTCCTTTTCCCTCCTCTCTTCCTCCTCCCCGCCTTGTTCTTCTTCCTCTCTCTCTCTCTCTCTCTCTCTCTCTCTCTCTCATTATTTAAGTTGCTTAGAGATAGGGACTTGTAGTCCTAGTGTCTAATATAGCACCAGGCACAAATTAGATTAAATGATTGTTGATTTCTTGTTTGGGGTACATTGTATTTCTTCGTTGCCATTTCTGAACATTAGACAAGATGTGTATTATGACAGAAGATGACCTGAATTGGTAGCCAGGAGACTATTTTAAGTTTCAGAAGAGTATTTTTTTTTTAAATCATAGTTAATGAAGTTGTGGTTTTTTTTTTTTGGGGGGGGGGGAGGAGACTTAGGAGCTATCCACAGTGCTGATCTATATACAGTAGCAGGAGTGGGGCACAAAGTGCTCTGGGGAGAATAATTTCCTCAATTCTAACTTAATTGATGAATATTTCTAATCAGTTCTTGATTCATTCTTATGCACATACTTTCTGGGACCTGAATTCTGGCAGGTATTCCTCAAAGGATTAGTTTGAAGTTTCTCTTTCAGTATTACCTAGGGTTGAGTTGGAAGTGGAAAGAATCTAAAGTCTTAAGTCTTCATATGACTTTTATCTACCCCAATTATGGCATTTTTCTTATTTTCATTTGTGATGGTGGTGGAAGGTGTATGATTTCAGTGACGTAAGGATCTCCCAGTAGAAAAATTCCCTTTAACCACTGTTCTCTGATATTTTGTTTATTTATTTAGTTTTGCTACTCAAGAGTCTTAGAGAATTGCCTGAAAGCACTGAAAGATTATTTGATTGGCAAAGGTTACACAGTTACCATGTAGGACTTGAAACTAGGTTTTCCTGACTATGAAACTCACTCTCTATCCATTATATTATGCTGGTCCTCATTGATTATAAGGAAATAGAGACTGTAATTTCACTGACAAGCAGATTCCATTTTCCAATACCTTTTTTTTGAAAGTTATAGTCTTAGAAAAGGGTCTAAATATTGAAAGTTTAAGTGACTTCCCCAAAATCACACAACTAATAAGTGTCTGAATTCAAATTTGAATTCAGATCTTTTTGATTCCAGGGTTAGTGTTTTCTCTGTTTTCTCTACTATACCAGCAGCCATCCTTTGTTGCTTCTATAAGCACATACAAGTCTCTCCTATTCTTGGTGGCAGAGAAATCCATTCCAAGGGATTAAAAAAAAAAACTTCCTGGATTATCAATTCTGAAGGTACTTCATGTCCCTGCCTGTACTACACTGAGATTTTATTAAGGCCCTTAATAGCATAGTTATACTTACAAAACACCTTTTGTTTGACTTCAAGATTCTGGAAAAGATCAATCCCTTAATCAGAAATTAGAAAGAATTCAAATAAAATTCAAGAGACAAAATGTTTTTCCAAAAAATATTTTGATTAACATTGATTTTTTTCCCCTTCCAATGCCAGCTAAAAAGAAAAAAAAATCCTTGTAAAAATCTGAATAATCAAGGAAAGTACATTTTCACATGCCCAAAAAGCTCTCTCTCATTCTGCATTGTATATCCATTATCTCTCTATTAGGGAGTGCATAGCATGTTTCATGATAGGAATCATTTTGGAATTATTGTTAGTTATTGCACTGATAATAATTCTTTCCAAATTGTTTTCACACGTTGGTATTATGTGTTATATATAAATTGTTCTCCTTGTTCTGCTCACTTCATTCTGAATTAGTTCATGCAAGTCTCCCCAGGCTTTCTGAAACCAACCATCCCTTTCATAATTTCTTATAGGACAATAATATAATCCATTATGTTCATATAAATGCTTATATAATACCTACTCTGTGCCTGACTTTGTGCTAAGTACTTTACAAATATTATCTAATTTGATCTTATAACAACCTTGAGGTAATAACTATTATTATTCTCATTTTACAGTTAACAATAATGAAGCAAACAGAGATTCAGAGTTTTGACCAGCAAGGCCTGCTGAAAATTGTCTCTTCTTTTTGACAGCAGTAATTCTCCATTTGTAAACCCAGGGTTCTCTGGGAAGGAGGTGAGAGGGAAGAAAAGTTATTTGTGTGTGTATATGTGTGTGTGTGTGTGTTTTAATTTGATTGAATTGTCCATTAATGTCTTCATGAAACTTAAGGCAAAGTAAATAATGTGTGCCACTAATAATATCTGCCTACTAAAAAAAAAAGTTTTGACCAGAGTCAGATAGCTAGTATGTGTCCGAGATTAGATTTTACGTTAGGTATCCTGATTCTAAGCTCAGTACTATCCACTACACTACATACCTGCCTAATTTATAGTCTATATATCTTTACATATACATTTTATATGTTTCTATATAATATACTTTGTCCAGCTATTCCTCAATTGATGAGCACCCTTTTCATTTCCACTTATGTGTCAGCACAAAAAGGCGCTGCTATAAATATTTTTGTACATATAGGTCCTTTTTTTTTTTATCCTTTTTTGGGATTGATCTCATTGTATGACTCAAATTCTATTTCTATCTTTGTCACTTCAACATTCCAGGACTCAGTTTCTTTAGTTATTGAATAAGATTATTTCTCTCCGAGGCCCTTTACAACTAAAATATAGAGTTATATGGATATAAATATATAGATATATCTGTTTATATAGATCTATGTATATATCTCAATCTTTATGTATATGTGTGTGTGATTATATATATTATAAATAAGTATATAATATATAAAAATAGACAAATTTCAATGAAAGACATAATACCTATATAAAAAACCATAGCTCATTCCCCAGTAGATAAATGATTAAAGTTTCCAAACAGATAATTTTCAAAAAGATTCAAATACTAAACATCCCCATGAAAGAATGTTTCAGATCCCTAATGAGAAAGAGATAAATGACCATGTCTCTGAGGTTTCATCTGGCAAAAATGACAAAATATAGGAATAGTAAATATTGGAGAGGTTATGGAAAGAGAGGCACACTAGTCCATGACTGGTGAAGCTGTGAATCAATACAACTCTTCTGGAAAGCTATTTGGAATCATATAAATATAAGACTAAAATGCCCATACCCCTATGAACCCCATCCACTATTAAGCCTACCCCAAGAAAATCAATGGTAAGAAGCAATTGCCCCATATATACCAAAAATATTTACACTTTATATATTTATTTATATTTAAGAATAGATGTAGTTATGGAGATTAGTTAGTGAGAATGAGAGAGAGAGAGAGAGGAGAGATTTGAAGAACAAATGGCATAACTGTTTTTCCTGAGATACTAAAAGAATAAGAAAATCTATAAATCTACTATGGATGATTAATGGAACAATATGTATGAGAAGGCATGGACTAGCTAGAGAAAATCATAGAGATATCAAAGAATATCAGAAGATTGCTCCTATGTTAATATAATTGTTTAATTCCAGAAGCATTTAGAAAGCATCGGCTATATACAGAACACTGGGTTATATGCTGAGAAAGATTTAGCAATTAAATAAATGGGTTATGAAAGTTTGATTTCATGAAGTTTTCAATGTAATAATATGTCAGTGTTTCAAAGATTTGTCTTCTTACCTATCTGGATGTTACTTCCACCAGATGACACTCTTTCCACACATTAGTAGACTATCTTTATGAACTTCTGTGACCAAAAATATCAGTCATCCAGTAGCCAACTTTCTTATAATGAGCCTCAAATTTAGCTGGGCTACTTCTCAGATGCTGGGTAAACAATAATACTAACAACTATACCAACACCTAGCACTATTATGATGCCTTCTGTATGGCATATACTGTATTAAATACTTCACAAATATTATATCATTTGATTTTCTCATTTCTATAACACTTTAAGGTTCATAATGCATATATATATATATACAGAGAGAGAGAGAGATAATCTTATTTTATCCTCACAACAACCTAATGAGAGTGGGTGCTTTTATTGCTTCCATTTTGCAGATGAGATAACTGAAGTTGAGAGAAGTTAAGTTTACTTGGCCAGGTCAAGATAGGTAGTATATGACCCAGGATTCTTGACTCAAGACTCAGCATTTTATTCATTGCGTCACCTAACTGCTGTATCCTTTGAGCAACCTTTATATTGCCCAAGAAGTCAAAGTATCTGCTATCTCTGATATTTATCTGTATGACCTTGGCTGAGACACAATATTTCTGTGTTTCAGCTTCTTCACATAAAAAGAGAGGATTGGACTAGATGTTCTTTGAACCAGCTTGAGATCTATGATTATAGAGACTAAGTGATATGCCCAAGAGAACTGAGGAGCCAAAACAAGTCAGAGGAAGACTGGGGCGAGTAATCACACTCCCCTAAATGTCAGTACCCTGTGGCAAAGTTCCAGGGGTCCATCGTCTCTGTCCAGAGACATAAAGGCAGAACAGAAATTCAAAAACCAGATCTTTAGACTCCAAGTTTGATGCAGTTTTCATTATCTGATATCCTTAGGATGGTTTCTCAGTTGGTCAATCAACAAGCATTTATTAATTGCCTATTATGTCCCTATGAAAAAAAAAAGGGAAGCTGTCCCTTCTCTTAAGAAACTTTCATTCCAATGGGAGAGATAAAATGAAAAAAAAAAAAGTATACATATAAGATATATACAGCCATGTAGAGAGAGAGTAATCTGAGAGAAAAAGTGATCTAAGAGAAAAGGATCTAGAAAAGGAACTACTTGGAAACTGAGGAATACCTGTGAAAAGGGAAATTTAGATTGAGTTTTGAGGAAGCCAGAGAATCCATTGGGTGTAGAAGAAAAGGGAGAATATTTTAAGGAATGGGGTACAGCCAGTGCAAAGACATGGAGATGGAAATACCAGTAGATCCATGAAGACTAAAAAAAGGTCAGATCCCTGGGCCCAAACTCAATCTGGAAGTATTAAGGATGGTTATAAATGAGAGCAGGACAGGAGTACTGACTAAGGGACAGATTAGTGTCACAGTATAAAGCTAGTCTGAAGAAAATGGACTAGTTTGGCTCAGTGCCACTGAGACTAAAGACTACTTTCCTCATGGGGAAATAATGTGTCAGCTGGCAGAGCTGTGTCATGGACCACTGAACTGAGACAATGGATTCTATTGTGATCCTCTAATGAAAAATTCAGAAGCTTCAGGGCAGGAAAGAATCTTTCAGCTCATTTGTGAGCTAACTTTATCTTGCAGAAGAGGAGACTGACACCCAATGAAGTTAAATGACTTGCCTAAGCCCTACAGAAAGTAAACAGCAGAACCAGAATTCCAAGTGTAGCCCTGATGATTCTAAACTATTTCATACATGAGAAAACTTGAAAGTCTAAATCACTTCTCTAAGATCACAAAAATATTATCAGAATCAGATCTGCTCATGGATATGATTCCTCCACAAAAAAGTGATATTTTTCTGGTTTTCCAGATCTTCCTAAGTCTACTTAGCACCTTCTCACTTGAAGTCAAGTTGTTTTACACCTGTGTCTCATCCTCTATTAGACTGTAAGTTTCTTGAGGGAAGATCTATTATCTCTTCATCTTTCTAGCTTATGTACTAAGCATAGCCTTAGTAAATGACTACTGAATTGAATCGAATGAAATTTCAGAATCTCAGACTTGGAAACAAAATCAGGATATCTAGTCAGTTCTCCATTGATGGTAATGGAATTGAATGAGATGTAATTGTCATTAGGGAGATATTCTGAAGAAAAGTAATCCTAAATCCTTTTCTCATCACCATCTCACCTCTTCCCATATCCCAATTGAAAGTAGAGCTGATCAAGTTTTTAAAATCATGTATGAGTTCTGCATGTTTCTCAATCAAAGTTCTCTTACTTTTCTGGACTTTGGCAAAGCAGAACAAGAAGCTTGCTTTCGTTCCCCATCCGAGGAAGTTAAAAACTGCCTAAAATATGCAGTCTGTTAGATCTGAATCATGAAAAGCAAATATTGTCCCGATAAAGCCTGATCTTGAGCTAAGATATGAAAGGCTGGGGAATGTAGCTAGTCGTTTGAGATTTTGTTATTGCAACAAAGAGAATGAGAGCTGACATTTATGTAGCATTCCGAGTGGTCCTTTACCTTTCAGTATTCTAGGCAAAAATAAGTGGCAGATAAAGTAAAGAAAGTTTCCTCATTTGGGAATCCCAGATTAATAATGAAAGGGTAGAACCTATTCTAATCCTTTTAAGTTTTTCAGAGTTTGACATGTTATTTCATTTGAGCCTCATAGCAACCAGAAAATAAGTAGCAGTCAGCTCATTCTATGGGTAGGGAAACTGAGTCTCTGAGAGGTTAAGGGAGAAATTTCCAGAGGATCACATTTACAGAATGTCAGAGGCAGGGCTGAAATACAGATCACTCTGATTGGATGTTCTGTCTGGATGCTATCCACTATGTCCCGCCCATTCTTAGAAAATTATAGTATCTTTAGTCAATCAAATGTGTGTTTCAACTAATGTGTATCGATCTTAGAAGCTTGGGAATTAGAAGGGAGTAATCAAAGAATCACTGAATCAAAGAGCTAAGTTAGATCTTTCCCACCATCTAGTTCAAGTCTCCCTTACCCAATTCTCCACGCAATATACATGAAAATTACTTGTATTGCTTCTGCTTGAATATAGCATTATCCCTGAAGGATAATGAACCCACCACCTCCTGAAGGAGTCCACCACACTTCTGAAGAGTTCTGGATAATTTTCTGGACATCAAGCCTAGCTTAGATTCTTCCCAGTTTGCATTTATTGCTCCTAATTGTGCCTTCTGGGACTAAGGGGAAAAAGCCAAATTCCTCCTCCTTGTGACAGTTCCTTCGAATACCTGAATACCAATAGTGTGTCATAGTCTTTTTTTTTTTTTTTTTTTTTAATCAGGCTAGTCATGTATCTAATCCTTCACTTTATTGGTGAGAAAACTGAGACCCAGAGTCAGGAAGGAGTTTGCCCAAGAAAAGAAAAGCAGAGCCAAGTTCAAAGATGAGTCTCTGATCCTGTTTTCTTCACCTGATTTTTTGTTAAAATGTCCCTGGAGGAGCATTTTCCTAAGAGTACATCTCTAATCTAGGGAGCTCAGTCACCCACTTTAAAAACAGGTAGCGTTGATCACAAAAGAAATTTACTAAAGGAGTGGGAATGAATCAACACAAGCCCATCCCACTTTTGGAAAACGACCTATAAAATTCAAGCCGTCAGGTTAAAGCCAGTTAATTCCATTCTGTACATTCTTGACAATTGTGCCTCTGCCCCAGTTAAAGTAATGATTGGTGTTATCTAAAACTCTGTAGGACTCAAAGATGTTTATTCAGACTCTCCTCTTGGAATACCTATATGACTGTGTCCCAAAGCAACTCAAGGCCCTCTAGATCTTTTTGATTTACCTTAAAGATTTGTGCTGAGTCCCCTGTTAGCACAGACAATCTAGGTAAGTAGGCGGAGCTTGAGAAGGCTTCATATCACATTGCACCTGAGGCTCTTTAGTCACATTTGCTCAGGAGGGGAGCTGAGAACTAGAGGAATTTCCATCATAGGGATTAGAGGGTCAGTGGGAACAAGAAGCCAGGGATGTGCGTTGGGTCACCAGAGGGAACTAATTTGATGGAGGAAAGGGGCCCTGGCAAATTGGATCATACCAAAGAAGAGCAATCCCAGTGTTTAGAAGACTAGACACCAGAGATAGAATAGTTAAAGAATAAAGCTTATATGTATGTGTTATGTATGTTTTATGTGAGTATGTGCATATATGTATGTACATTTTTGTTTATAATTGTTTATACATTTTGTTTATTGTTTATAAATAAATGTACATATAATTTATATAGATACACTAAGCCCAGGAAAAAAAAGATTCAGTAAAAATAAGCTAGCTGTCTTCAAGTATTAGAAAGATTGTATATGGACCCATTCAGCTTGGCCCCAAAGAGCAGTAGAGGCAGCAGGCTTAGGGGATGGAGAGAAGACTGGACTTGGGACCAAAAAGATCTGGATTCATGCTCCTACCTCTGATGCTAGTTATACGACTCTAGGCAAATTATTTAATTTCTCCTCACCTGGAAAAATGAGGGCCCTGGGCTAGTTGGCCTTTAAAGTTTCTCCTAACTTGACTTACATTGTAGCCTTTCCAGTGTAGAAGAGACTGTCTCAGAAGGTTCCTCATCACAGGAAGTATTCAAGCCAAGATCAGGGCATCCTTGAGGGCATTTTCAGCCAAGTAGTAGTTAGATTACTAGGTGGACTCTGAGGATTTTCTTTTGAGTGTCTGGGATTTGGATGCAATTCCTTCTTAACTTTACCACTCTCCCATACCACCCCCCTCTAGGAGAAGTGAAAGGCCTAAGGAATTGCATTTTTATAAGTGGAGAAAATAAGTGGAATGACTAAGTTGAAAACTTGGACTAGAATCAAAACTTAGGGACTAATTTTCTAATGTTGACATTTAGGAGCTAGAGATTTATCAGGAGACACTAAGTTTTATAATGTGATTATCCAGTTAACAGATGTGGCTACCCTGGGCCTTATTAAAAGAATCTCAACTCTTTAGGGATGCAGTCATGTGCATATTAAAATGATCCCCTAGTGAGAGCTTGGGACCTCAGGTCCTAATCATCACACCGAAAGATTCTAAGTTTTCAAGAAAGTTAGACCATCTTCAAATTAACCTCAGCAAGGAGCATATGGACAATACCAATGTGGAAGAATGAGTCTGTGACAGCCTGTACCTGTCTGTCAGCTCCCAAAATATTGAGGTGAAGAAGCAATTGTCTCATCTCATTCCTAGCCAGGAGCTCTTTGACAAAACACTCCCACATATTTCTCATTCTCTACTTTGTGAAGGCATGTTTTCTTGCTGGGAACTGACAGTGTCATCTGTTTGGAGCTAAAAGGATGTTAGAAATCATGAAATCCAATTCCACTGTTTAACTGAGACCCAGAGAAGAGGAAGTCAGAGATTGAACTGTTGGCTACAAATCCAGGGCATTAAAAAAACAACAACAACAACAACAACAAAAAACACTACTATTCTTATATATCAGAATTTTTTGTAAAAAATTGGTAAGATGTATTTGAAAAGAGGAAAGTCAGAAACAATTGATCCGGAAAAGGCTGGACAATGTGTGACACCTGATGGGAATTTCATTCATTCTAATTTAGCAACCGTTTTAGTTAGGTTTTTTTTTTTTAATTAAAAAAATCTATTTCCTCTCCCTACCTTCCCTCATTGGAAAAGAAAAAGAAAACAATTGTTAATAAATTTATATAATTAGGCAAATTTATCAGCATGTTCAAAAAATACATTTCACCACTTCTGGGGCAGGAGATGGGTACGGGCTTCATTATCAGTCCTCTGAACTTCTGGTAGTCATTGAATTAATCAGGATCCTTAAGGCTTTTGAAGCTGGTTTTTTAGTGTCGTTATAGTTTTTATACAAATTGTTCTTCTGGTTCGGCTTTCAACATGTGTTTCTTGAGGGCTCTTGTGTAAGATTTAAAATAAAATCTATTATAATATTAAAAACTGGAGGGAATATTAAGGATCAGAATCAGCTCCCATCCCTCCCCATGACAGTTCACTGAGTCTTCAGCATCCCTCAGACACATTCAAATAACTATCTAGCCTGGTTTTGTTTCTTTGTTTAAAAAAAAAAAAAAGCATAATAATTAAATTCTCCTTCCCTCCTCCCCCGACTACTCACCTCCCCAGGAATCCTGTGGTAATGCCAGAATTTCAACTTGGAAGAAGATGACTGAATAATCAGGAGCTACTATTGTATGTTTAGTCTATGGTAGGAAGTTCCTCCCTTCCCCTCTGACTTCCTGAATAAATACAAATGAGATGATTATTATCACACATGGTCATCCCAGGGGAAGACTTTGCTCCTGCTCCTAGCGATTGGCTTCTAAAGGTAAGTCTGTCCCTGAGTCGAGAATTCCATTAAATCAGGAATGTCTTCTAACTCCTACTCCTTACAACGAGTCTATGATTGATGATGCTCCTCCCTCTGACACTGCTCTATCTCACTGACTTGAGAAGTCCAAAGGAGAATGGGAAGAGCACATTCTCTGAGCATCGAATCATTCAAATCCTTACTCTGATGCTGATGAACTCTATGACTTGAAATATCTTCCTTAACCTCTCTGGATCTCTTTCCTCATCTGTAAAATGGGAACCCTTCACTAGCTAGCCAATGATGTAGGTTCCAGCTTTAGACCTATGATTGAGATAATATGAATCAAGGAATCTCTGAGTTGGACTTCAGAAGCCACTTATTCCTGAACAAAGATCTAGCTTTGAAAGTACTCAGATATTCATCCAATCTTTGCTTGAAGACCTCCAGTATAAAGAAATCCATTATGTCCCCAGACCATGTCTTTTTGGAGTAGCTCTAATTGTTAGGAAGTTTCCAGTCTAAATTCTATGCTTTGCAAATTCCACTTATTATTCCTAGTATTAAACAAATCCAATTCCTCTTCCAACTGGTAACCTTTAAAATATTTAAGGACATCCAGGGAGATGAACCCTCTCACCATCCCAGTAACCTTTCTCTCCATACTTCACAGTAGAGTAAAATGCACATTAAACAATAGAAAAGTACCACCTGATGCTCATTAAATTTGCAGATAATTTAAATTAATAAAATTCAAATTTTTCAATTTTTAAAATTTAATTTTGTTTTCAACTTACAAAAATCCATTTCCTTTTCCTCTCCAGTTTTTGGTAAAAAAGAAAGGAAAAAAGAAACAATCTCATAACACATATCATAGTCAAGTAAAACAAATTCCCACAATGTCATATCCAAAAATCATGTCTCAGTCAGCATCCTGAGGCCATCATGTCTCCATCAGGAAATAGGTAGCTTAGATCAGAGATGTTGAGTATACAGCTTACAGTACTCCCTGGTGGCCTTGAACCACATTAAAATGTCATTGGGAAATATTTAAATAATTTTTTTAAAAACCTAGATAATACTAGCATATGGTTTTCTAAGTTAATCTGAAATAATCAAGGATCTTCATCTATGTTTATTGGCCTCCATTTCTATTTGAGTTTGACACTGGCTGGATCATCATCTAGTCCTTTGGAATCATGGGAGGCTACTGCATTGATGCGAATTTTTAAGTCTCTTAAAGTTGTTTGTCTTTACCATGTTTTTATTGTTGTATAAATCCTTCTCCTGGTTCTGCTCATTTTGCTTTTTATCGGCTCACGCAGATTTGCCCAAATTTCCCTGAAACCACAATTTTCATAATTTCTTAACAGTATAATAATACTCCATTACATCCCCATACTATAATTTATTCAATCATTTCCCCTACAATGGATAGCCCCCTTAGTTTCTAGTTCTTTGTCATCACAAAAAGTGGGGATGTTGCTATATTTTTGTACCTTTGGGTCATTTTCCTCTGAATTTTATCTTCTTGTGGTATAAATTAGTAATGCTATCCCTGGGCCAAAAAGTTTGTAGTTTAGTATCTTTGGGAACATAGTTCCAAATTGCTTTCCAAAATGATTAGACCAATTCACAGCTCCACCAACAATGCATAAAAATTTGTTTTCCCCATAGTCCCTCCTATGCTCCTTAATCATCTTTTTTATCAAATTGCCAATATGATGGTATAAAAAACAAAAAGTCTTACCAAGAACTCCACTGACTCACTGATGAATGCATGAAGATTTATTTTAGTTCTTGCAAGAATGGGTCTCTAGGTGAGAAAACACACCTTTGAAACTCCAAAGGCAGCATGTTATTTCCTATCCAGAAACACAAGTCCCTCCCCTGATTCTCCATTAATTGGATGTCACGGAAGTTACAGAACATGAATCTCTACTCCTTATTACATAGCTAGTCCCTGCTCCCAAGGAGTTTACATTCTAGAAGGTGCAAGTAATACTGGAGGGCTAAAGGGAAAGAACAAAAGATTCTATCTCAGCCCATCATCCCTGATTACAAAAGTCAGTCCCTTCCCCCACACTTACATTTTTGGGGAGAAGATAACCTTGATTATTCTTTTCTGTCTTGTGGGTTTCAGTTTTCTAATTTAAGTTTCATTTCTCCAATTTAACTTTCATAATTGTGGAAACTGCATGCCCATCCATTTCTCACAGTGGTGTGAGGTTGAACCTCAGAATTACTTTAATTTGCATTTCTCTACTAATTAGTGATTTGGAACGTTTTAAATGTTCTTAGCTTATATTTATCCTTAGAAAATTGCTTGTTCATATTCTTTGACCAGTTATCAATTGGGGAATAGTTCTTAATATTACAAATTTTGTACCTTTATCAGATTCATATTAGAAAAACTTACTACAAAGATCTTCCTTTGAATTTCCTGTTTCCCTTTGAATTTTAGCTTTTTGGGGGGGGGAAGGTTTGCATAAAAATTGCTTAATCTTATTTAACAGAAATTGTCCGATTTATTTTCTATTATTCTCTGTACTATTTGTTTGGTCATAAATTATTTCCCTATTTACAGACCTGAAGTCATTTTTTTTCCCTTACTGCTCCAATTGATTTCTAAAATCTCTATGTCCAAGTCACTTAACCATTTAGAGTTCTTTTTGATGTAAAATGTGAGATAGTGTTCTATACTTTGTTTCTAGCAGTCTGCTTTCCAGTTTTCCCAATAGTTTTTGTTAACTAATGAATACTCACCATAGCAGTTGAGATCTTTGGATTTATCAAACACTAGGCTACTTTCTTTGTTTGCATCTGTATTTTGTGTATCTTATCAACCTCTTTATATCTTAACCATGCGATGATTGCTATCTTTTAGTATAGCTTATTGTAATACAACTCAGACCTCCTTCCGTCCCACTTTTTGTTTCCCTCTTCTGCCCCTTTGATATTCTTTAAAATGCTTCATAAAATAATCATTTGGTAGTTTCACTGACATGATATTAAGTAAAGGAGTTTAGATATAGTCCAATGCTGATGGGACTGCGGGGAAGCAAGCATCCAATGACAGATACCATATTTAGTCTGCAAAGTGTTATAATTTTGGGGAAGGCAATATGACTTGTTACAAAGAGAAATACAAAACTATGAATAAATACCAAATTTATTTACAGTAAAGGCAAGGTATCTGAGAAATGAGGGAATTTATAGTTAGAGGGGATTTTGTACATTGTTGCACTATACTCCATACTTTCTTTACTATGCTGCTAAACCTTTTCACCTTGGAAGCTTGTTGCATGTCACTCACATAATAGACGTATCCTGTGAACCTTTAGCTTCTCTATCTGATTGGATTCTCCCTCCATTCCTTTCCAGTTGCCTTTGTCTTCCCCTATTAGAATGTAAGCTCAGAGAGGGCAGAAGCTGTATTTCTTTTTTTATAAATCTCTACACTTATCATTTAGCAATGTCACCTGGAGGAACTGGTCTCTAACCTATAGGTGGCCAGAGCTGAACAAAGCAAGCTAAAAACAGCAAAGTCGAGAATCAAAAAGAAGTTTAATTTCAAAATGAGGAAAAAGGCTTACAAACAAAGTCCTCCTGAAAAGGAAGGGTTATAATTTAGGATAAGGATAGTGTTTTTAAGAATGGAAACAACAAAAAAACAGGATCCAATACAGTCATTCTTGAGTCTTGAGTAAACAGTTGCCTTCATACGGCCATGCTTGCATGCATTTTGGGCATTCCTGGGTCCTGTGGGACCTGTGGGAACAGTCTCTAAGTTATAAGAATCATTGAGCCTTGTGATCATTCAGCAAGGTGCAGAACTAGAGTTAACATAGGGGGAATAGGAATGAACTAGTTCAGTTCACTTAGCACGTCAGGAGATTTAATTGATAACTTTCTGCTGCATTCAACATGCAGAATGTCACATGCTGTATCAATTCCTCTGGGATTCCCAGGGAAATAAGGATCAAAGCAATAAAAAAAAAAAAAAATCATATGATTTTGCCAAAGGATGAGATCATCCAGAAGGTGAGCACAAAAGATTGTTGTTAAGCCAAGCTCAGGGCAAAGCTTGCTTCCTGGCCCTTGGTCCTGGAAAACAGGACGTCTCCTAATATCTTGACAGTATAATGCCTGTCTCATAGTAAAAATTGTTTTAAAACTCCTTGTTGAATGGCTGGCTGACTAATAGCTACATAATGCAGCACACAGAGGGTTGGACTTTAGTCAATAAGAATTGAAAACCTATCTTATGCTACCTGGATGACCCTAGGCAAGACACTTAGTCTCTGTTTGCCACAGTTTCCTCTACGATAAAATAGGGGTGATAAGAATATCATCTGCCTCTTAGGGATATTATGAGGATTAAATGAGAAACATCATTTGTAAAACAAATACTAAAGAGCTATTAAATGGTGGTTACTCTTACCATCCAAGTTTATGAGTCGCAACATTCAGACAAGTGATGAAGTTAGACTTCTCTGAAGTAACAGAATTATGAATATCCCAACTCATAAGTACCACTACAGGAATTTAGAGAATAAAGGAATAACTTCTGGCAGGAAAAACTTCACAGTGACAATGGCAGTAGGTAGAACACAGACAAACTGAGACAAAGAAGAGGTTATTCCTGGTCTAGACAAGAGAGCAAAAATACATAAACAGACCTACACACAACATTTTGTGGGATGGTGAAGAGACCCATATGTGAGTCCAGATTTCATATAAAGGAACAATGGGAAAATAGGATGGACCAGGGTGATTAATCAGGCCAGTTAAGTAGAAGTCCTTATTTGAGGAAGTTGACAATGGGAAGCCATTGTAAGCTTTGGAGCAAAGCATGAACGTCATGTTTTAAGAATGTTCTTTGGACTTTTTGTATTACCCTCTCCTCTGAAAGTATTTGGCCAAAAGTGAAATGCACTCCACCTTGCTTTTGATGCTAAATTAAGTAACCTCTCATTAGAGCCTGGGTCACTTGCATAAGATTGGTGACTTATGAGTTGGTGAAGAGGACACTCTATGGGCTTGCATGAAGAGCTGAGGTGGAAGCAGACCAAGAGAGTGCCTGCTCTCACTCAAGGAGAAATTTTCGAAGTATCTGGGGATTCAAGCTGAAAAATGGGGATTTAAACGAAAGAAGGGACTACTCTTATACATTTTTTCTAAGTTCCCTTTCTTTACAGATTTCCCCCCCAAAAAAGAATCTGGAACCACATCTGTTCTGTCCTCTTGAAGAAGAAAGTCTTTTCCCAAGCTCTTATCATTCATGAAGGAAGAGTTTGAATCATTTTCTTCACAAAGAGGCGAGCCCAGTGAAAATGACCAGAGCTCAAAACCACATTCACCTCAAGGGACTATTTATGTGATACCCACACAAATTCATCATGTGCTACTAGCTCAAATGAGGACAATACAGAATCAATCATGTATTGTTCAGCACTCCACATTATAGTAGGAAGCACTTCACACCTTTCACTTTGCTTTTTTCTTCTTCCCTTAAAAAATTGTCCTGATAAATTTTGTTTTGATACCTTTCAAACTCTGAGAGTAGTCCCAATTAAAGCCTCCTATGATGCACAATCGCCTTCAAACATCTGAATGAAACCATATAAAATTGGATTCAACTCAACCAGTATTTATCAAGACCCTACATGGGGTCAGGTACTGTCCAGGTGCTGATTATATATAAAGACAAAAATGAAATAATCATTGATCTCAAAGAGCTTTGAATGTTGGAAACTATCTTTGCATGTATTTTGAAAAATAAAAAGCTGCTATTATGAAAAAAAATTGAGATAATGCCTGTTTAAATATGGCTTTAAGCTATGCCCTAAGCGCTATCAAACTGTGCATATCCTTTGATATGCAGTGTTTTTACTTATATCCCAATGAAATCCTAAAGTAGGGAAAGGGACCCACATGTGCAAAAATGTGGCAGCTCTTTTTGTAGTGGCAAGAAACTGGAAACTGAGTGGATGCCCATCAGTTGAAGAATGGCTGAATAAGTTATGTTTTTTTTTTTTATCTGATTTTTCTCATACAGCATAATTGTAGAAATATATCTAAAGAAATTACACGTTTAACTAAACAAATTGTACTACATTAACATGTTGTTGGATCATTTTTAGTCATGCATATTTGTCACCCTATTTGGGGCCCTGAAGACTTAAGTGAACTGACCCAGAGTGATGTGAACAGAACCCAGGAGAACAAGTTGTAAAATAACATTTTAAACACAAACAACTTTGAAAGACTTAAGAACAATGTAACGACCAATGATGATTCCAGAGAACTGATGCTTATCTCTCTAGGTTATCTGTTTCCTAAAAGTCATCCCATGTGTCAGTACTGTAGTAAGCACTGAGGATACAGAGATGCCCTCAAAGAGCTCACAGTTTAATAAAGACAACATAAAAAAAAAAATTTTAAAAAAATCACTTATGTGTATACAAGACAGATGATATTTAAATGATAAGTAATCTCAGAAGAAAAAGAGGGGGAGGGAAAGAAAAAGGTGTTCTGCTGCAGGTGGGGCTTAAGGGCCACTTTAACAGAAAACAAAGAGTTAGGAAGTAGAATGTAGAGTATTCCACATATGGAGGACAGACAGTGAAAATGCCCAAAGGCCAGAAATGGAAAGTGGTGCTTAAAGAATTGTATGTAGGTGGGGGACTCCTGAGTATATGGAGTAGAGCAAAGTTTAAGACTATAGCAAAGGTGGGAAGAGGCCATTGAGACTCTGGAAGCCAAACAGATTTTATATTTGATCTTGGTAGTAATAAAGAATCATTGGAGTTTATTGAGTGGGGAGGAAGGAGTTAGACCTGCTGTGTGACGTGGTCAAGCCTATAATTTGGGAAGATCACTCTGGCTAGTGAGGAAAGGAGTCCAATTAGAAGGTTAGTGCAAGAAGTCCAGGTATGAGATAATGTGGACCTAAACCCGGGTGGTAGTTGTGCAATTGGAAAGGAGGAGATGAACAGGAGAGATTTTGTGAAAAAATAAAAACAGCATTGATATAATATTTTAAAGTTTGCAAAGTGCTTTACACATGCTAACTTATTTGATCCTTACAACAACCCTATGAAGTTAGGTATTATCACTGTCCCCATTTTACTGAGGAGGAAACTGAAGCTGACTGTGATTAAGTGATTTGGCCAACATCACAAATCTAGTATCTGAGGAAAGTTTCTCCTGACTCCAACCCCCTGATCTTCCTCTGCACCATCGATTTAGCAATAGATTAGATAGATTCAAGATGCAGAATGAGATTTTCTAATATGGATAATGTGGACATTTGATTTGCCTGGTTATGTCTATTTGTTTCAAGGTTTAATGGTGGGAATGGGCAAAAGAGAAAATGCACGCTTATTCATTGTAAAAATCAATTTTAAAAACTCAATTAGATATGTGTGGAATTGAAAAGAAAACATTTAATCTTAGTTTTTCAGCTTGATTTTTGTTGGCTGACTGTGGTATATCTGACTGAAGATCAGCAGGATCTCTTTGGGGAGAGAGTCTAATCAAGAAGTAAGTATCAGCAGAAGTGTGAAAAGTGCTAAAAGACCAAATTAAAATATAATTAGAAATTGTTTAACAGAATAAATAAAATTAACATAAAGTCAATTTGCAGTCCCCTGGGATTTGCTTCTTCTAAACGTTGACAGCTCTGCCCTTGTAGATTATAACTGAGATAGTCAGCGAGTGTCCCTAAATGGGAAAGCCAAGAAATTAGGATAGCCAATGGCAATGCCTCAAAAAAAAAAAAAAACCAAAGACACCTTGAGACCCTAACTCTAAACCCAATTAATCACCCTCTAATCCAATTTCAATATTGGGCAGCCAAAAGAGCCAAAGTTAAGCTTACTTCCTTCAAAGGAGACAGCTTAATCAGCATGGAGGGACAAGAAAGCTGTGCCTCTCCAGACTGTTACTCCAGTTCTTTTGCCTCTCTGCTTCAAGAAAACAAGAGGAAGCCCACCTGCCAAAAGTCCCACTTAACCTAGTCCAATAGTTCTTAACATTTTCCCCTATTAGCAACCCCCTTGCCAGTCTGATGAAATCTAGACTCCTTAAAATATATTTTTAAAAAATTTATGATAGAAAGAAATGCTTATTTCCACCTAAAGATTAGTGAAAATAAAGCTGTTATTTTTTTCTCCCCTTCTTTCCCTTAAAGTGTTATATTTCTCCTATAAAAAAATGTGCTCATGTTGAAGATCTTTGTTAAGTCTTTTTCTGGACTAAGCCTGCTGTGAGATTCTCTCTCTCTCACCCTCTCCCTCATAGGGTCTTCCCTTTAGTGGCGTCTTTGTCCTTACTATGGCTAACTCTAGTTAGTCTGCTGCACTCTTCTATGGCTTTAGCCCACCAGTCAAAAGTTTACTCATATCTCATGGCCTAATCCTTTAATGGATTCTTCCAAACTCCTTTCCTTGGTCATCCTATTGCTCTCCCAAATCTATTTCATATTTACCTCTCCCACTTCCTATTTTACCTCTTCATTTTGTCTCTAAATAAATGTCCCTTTTGGCAAAGATAATGGCCATTGTGAATTTGTCACATGTTTATTTCAAACTAGGAACTGCAACTCCAACTTCATCATAGCTCATTTCCCTTATTCAATTCAACAAGCAATTATTAAGTGTCTATTGTGTGTCAAGTACTGTGCAAAATACTCTACAAATCTTTACCAAAAACTCAACCCAGAAAGATCAGAAAAGTCTCTTGTAGGAACTTTGAAGGGAGTCAGGATTTCAAGGAAAGGAAATGAAGAAGAAAAACATCGTAGGTCTGTGCAAAGACTTTATTGAGTTTATTAAATAAGACAGAGACGTAGCAGCCATGTGGAGAGTAAATTGAAGAAAGGGAAGATTAGAAACAAAAAGATGCACTAGTATCAAGTACTGTATTAATCTCTATAAAGACAAAGACAACTTAAGGAAGATCACAAAAGGCTTCTGGTGAGATGTTTTGCAATAATATCTTAATGAGATGAGGAAGGCCTGAACTGTGACAGAAACATCATGGAAGTAAAAATGAAAAGATTTGAATGCTAATTAAATAGTTGGAGTGAATGTGATAGTGAGAAGTCATAGATGATGCTGAAGTAGCAATCCTGGATAACTAGAAGGATAATGATGCTTTTAACAGAAAAAAGGGGGAAATTCAGGAGGTGGGTTTAGGAGAAAAAGCTAATCAATTCTATTTTTGACATGTTGAATTTTAGTTATCTATGGGATATCTACTCTGAAAAGTCTAATTGGAAATTGGAGATTTAATTGGCAACTAAAACTCAGTAGAAAGAAAAGGTTGGATTAAAAAGATTGGAGAGTCATCTGCACAGAATTGATAAATTCATGGGAGTTGATATAGTCCCAAGTTATAAAATATAGTCAGAAGAGAAAAAAATGGCACAGGATGGAACCTTAGTATCCTTACCCTCCTTGTATGGGTGCAGGATATGGATGATCTGCCAGCAAAGATGACTTAGGAAACAGGAAGAAAGAGAACCAAGAGAGCAGTGTCATAAAAACAAAGAAGAGGATTTAAAGAGCGTCAAGTGCTGAAGAAAGAGGGTAAAGATGAGGACTGAGAAAGATCTATCCAATTTGGCAATTAAGAGAACAATGATAACTTTGGAGAGAATGATTTCAGTTGAGTGACAGTAACAGAAGCTAGACTTCTTGTTTGTCCTTCACCTTGGAAGAAGAACAATGATATCACAATACTGGGATCAAGATACAGTGTGTTCAACTATGACTGATCAGATAAATACAAGTTGGAAAGGCTCTACCACAAACAGTCCATTCGAACATTTGGGGTGGAGATGTTCCTAGATTTGTGCATTTCTCCTTTGTTTTGAGCCACTGCAATTCTGCTTTGCTTATAAAGCATAGCCCCTTCTTTGATGTAGGCACCCCACATTGGGTGCTCTTGTGCCAAAATCTCCCATGTCTCACAATCGATACTAAAGTTCTTCAGAGAGACCCTGAGAGCCTCCTTGTATAACTTCTTCTGACCTCTTGGTGAGTGCCTGCCTTGTGTGACTTCTCTATAAAATAGTCTCTTAAACAGGCATTTGGCAATCAGGTTAAATGACTAGCCCATTGGAGTCACACTGCCTAGTAGAATCCTTAGTGTCTGTTACTTTATACTGTCAGGTCATCTTCAGGATCTTCCTAAAACAATTTGAATGGAAGCAATTTGTTTTCCTGGAATAGTGCTGGTTGCCTGTCCAGGATTCACAGGCCAGTACAGTGAGCTCAGCACAATGGCTCTATGGCCCTTCAGTTTGCTAGACCTGTCCTCATCCACATTTTTCTTCAGAACCTCCCAAACTAAATTACAGAGCATTCAGCAGCATGAAAGGAACAGTAGGGGGAATGGGTGTAAAGAGCTTTTTTGCCACCCTTGGAGTTAAGCTGAGAAATGGAGATGAGATATGGTATGATAGCTTGAGAGGATTATAGTCTATTAAGAGTTGTTTTGAAGGAAAAGGAGAATTGGGTGTATTTATAGGCAGAAGTAAAAGAACTTGTAGGTAGGAAGAGACTGAAAGAAAGAAGAAAGGAGGGAAAGAAGAAAAGAGAAATGAAAAAGAAGGGAATAATTGGGAGGGGGGAATACTTGTTAGAGGAAGTGGCAGGAAATGGAGATGAGAAGTCAGCCTTGATGATAAGGGCCACTTTTTAATTAGAGTTTTGAGTAGAGGAGGAAAGAATGAAGGTTGACATCAAAGGGATTTTAAATGTGAAGAAGAAAAGAATAGAAGGCTCATGGTGAATAATCTCTATTTACTCAGTAATCATGAAGTGAATGCTTAACTAACAGGGTGGTATGGGACACATGAAGAGATTTTTTTTTTTAAGTCTGAAATACCCTCTGAAGTAAGTAGGATAATTAGGGAGGAGTAAAAGAATTGTCTAGTCAAAGCAAGGAACCACTTGAGATTAGATAGCATAAGGATACAAAATAAACCCACATAAATCATCAGCATTCTTATATATCACTAACAAAATCCAACAGAGTTACAAAGAGAAATTCCATTTAAAGTAACTACTGATAGTATAAAATATTTGGGAATCTATCTCCCAAGGGAAAGTGAGGAACTATATAAACAAAACTACAAAACACTCTCCACATAAATAAAGTCAGATCTAACCAATTGGAAAAATATTAAATGCTCCTTGGATAGGGCGAGAAAATATAATAAAGATGACAATACTACCTAAACTAATCTATTTATTTAGTGCTATGCCAATCAGACTTCCCAAAAAGCTATTTTAATGACCTAGAAAAAATAACAACAAAATTCATATGGAAAAACAAAAGGTCAAAAATTTCAAGGGAATGAATGAAAAAAGAAAATCAAATGAAGGTGGCCTAGCTGTACCAGACCTAAAATGATATTATAAAGCAGTGGTTACCAAAGCCATTTGGTATTGGCTAAGAAATAGACTAGTTGATCAGTGGAATAGATTAGTTTCATAGGACAAAACAGGCAATAACTATAATAATCTAATGTTTGACAAACCCAAAGACCCCAGCTTTTGGGATAAGAATTCACTGTTTGACAAAAACTGTTGGGAAAATTGGAAATTAGTATGACAGAAACTAGTCATTGACCCACACTTAACACTGTACACCAAGACAAGATCAAAATGGGTCCATGATTTGGGCATAAAGAATGAGATTATAAATAAATTAGAAGAACATAGGATAGTTTACCTCTCAGATCTGTGGAGGAGGAAGGAATTTATGACCAAAGAAGAACTAGAGATCATTATTGATCACAAAATAGAAAAATTTGATTATATCAAATTGAAAAGTTTTTGTACAAACAAAACTAATGCAGATAAGATTAGAAGGGAAGCAATAAATTGGGAAAACATTTTTACAGTCAGTTTTTTTTTTTTTTAATAGCCTTTTATTTACAGGATATATGCATGGGTAACTTTACAGGATTAACAATTGCCAAACCTCTTGTTCCAATTTTTCACCTCTTACCCCCCCCCCCCCCCATGGCAGGATGACCAGTAGATGTTAAATATATTAAAATATAACTTAGATACACAATAAGTATACATGACCAAAACATTATTTTGCTGTACAAAAAGAATCAGATACAGTCAGTTTTGATAAAGGCCTCACTTGCAAAATATATAGAGAGAATTGACTAATTTATAAGAAATCAAGCCATTCTCCAATTGATAAATGGTCAAAGGTTATGAACAGACAATTCTCAGAAGAAGAAATTGAAATTATTTCTAGCCATATGAAAAGATGCTTCAATTCATTATTAATCAGAGAAATGCAAATTAAGACAACTCTGAGATACCACTACACACCTATCAGATTGGCTAGAATGACTGGGAAAGATAATGCAGAATGTTGGAGGGGATGCGGGAAAACTGGGACACTGATGCATTGTTAGTGGAGTTGTGAACACATCCAGCCATTCTGGAGAGCAGTTTGGAACTATGCCCAAAAAGTTATCAAACTGGGCATATCCTTTGATCCAGCAGTGTTACTACTGGGCTTATATCCCAAAGAAATCTTAAAGAAGGGAAAGGGGCCTGTATGTGCACGAATGTTTGTAGCGGCCAGAAACTGGAAACTGAGTGGATGTTCATCAATTAGAGAATGAATAAATTGTGGTATATGAATATTATGGAATATTATTGTTCTGTAAGAAATGACCAACAGGATGATTTCAGAAAGGCCTGGAGAGACTTACACGAACTGATGCTGAGTGAAATGAGCAGGACCAGGAGATCATTATATACTTCAACAACAATACTATATGATGACCAGTTCTGATGGACCTGGCCATCCTCAGCAACGAGATCAACCAAATCATTTCCAATGGAGCAGTAATGAACTGAACCAGCTACGCCCAGGGAAAGAACTCAGGGAAATGTGTGAACCACTGTGATGACTACGTATTTTAAAATCGGCCTGAGTCAGGAATTCAGGTTAAGGGAAAATCTTCAATCTTTATTCTCAGTAGAGGTGAAGAAAGATCTGAGGTGAAGGGGGGATCACAATCGCAATGTGTGCAGCTGCAACAGGAAACCAGCCAGCAGTCTCTCTCCACCCCTCTGCCTCCACCCACCAAAATCCTCATTTCCTATACAACACATCAGGACTTGCACAGAGAGTGGGCGAGGCCATTCTTTATCCAATCATGTATATTAATAGATTATGGTCCAATTACCATTTAGCCTCATGTGCTTGGGACTTCCGTGCATCAACTCGAGCCTCAGCCCATTACAAGGAGTCTTTGATAAAAATTAACAATTTTAAAAGCACTTTAAGGTTTATAAAATATTTCCCTCACAACAACCCGGTGAGGAAAGTCATTCAAATAATCTGCATTTTAAAGAAGAACACGTGGAGTTTCCGTGATTTTGACCACACAACTGATGAGTACAGAAATCCAGATGTGAGACAATTGATTCAATTCCTGACACTTACTAGCTGTGGGGATCTGGGTACATCGCCGCGTAATCCTTTTTGCCTCAGTTTCCCCATCTGTAAAACGACGATTAATTCAATTCCTGACACTTACTAGCTGGGGGGATCTGGGTACATCGCCGCGTAATCCTTTTTGCCTCAGTTTCCCCATCTGTAAAACGAACTAGAGCCGGAAATAAGACACCGCTCCCGTATTTTTGGGAGACAGCCCTCCTTAATCTCCCCACGCCCCGCTGGTGCTCCAGGTCCATTTCCCAGAGATAAGGAGCCCTTCAGTTGCACCGCGCCCTCCCAAGGGCTTCTTTGAGCTCTTTGTTCCTCATGCTGTAGATCATGGGGTTTAAGATGGGCGTGCGAAGGGGTACACCACCGACGCGGCGCGGCCCATTTCCGGGGAATACCTGGAGCTCGGGGACAGATAAATGAAGCCGGTGCAGCCGTACTGCAGCAGGACCACGGAGAGGTGCGAGGAGCAGGTGGAGAAGGCCCGGCGGCGCCCCTCGGCCGAGCTCATGTGCAAGACGGGGGCCGCGATGCGGAGATAGGTTAGAAACTGGGCTAAGTGCTAGGAATAAAAAGGAAAGTCTGCATTCCAGATGCTTATAGGATCTTGGATTTCATTTTTTGTGAGTAATGCTGAATCAAGATTCCCCAATTTCGTTTCCAAATGCAAATGGAAAACTCATCTGTAACTTAGTCTCAGAGAAAATTACTCAGAGGCATGAGGGGTCAATTAACTCAGTCAGGATCTTAGAGTTAGGCTGTGGCAGAGAAATTGAATACAAATGTTCCTGACTCCATGATTTGGACCTAGTGTCAGATCCATAGGATAATTTTTCAAACTTCTCCATCACTCCCAGAATCTTTTCAGACATTGTATTATCTGTCCTTCTGTAGACCATGGGCAAGTCTTTCGTGCTTGGGAATTCCCTAATCTCACATTTGTAACTCTTGGAATCTGGTCAAACTTCCAGCTAAAAGAATAATTTAAATATTTGCATAATGTCTTTTTTAAATTATTGATACATTTTTAGTTTGCACATTACCTTTATTTCCAAATACTTTCCTTCCCCCAAAGAGTCTTCCAAAGAAATACAAAAGAAATTAAAAAGACAGGGGAAAAAAACTAATTCACAAAAAGTAAACAGCACATCATATGAGCCTGATAATATTGATAACTTTTATGAACATATATGTGAATGCACATATATGTATATATAGTGTGCATATATGCATATATAATGTATTTTATATATGCAGCTCTATATATTTACATATGCAGATATAGAGGAAAAAAACTAATTCACAAAAAGTAAACAGCACATCATATGAGCCTGATAATATTGATAACTTTTATGAACATATATGTGAATGCACATATATGTATATGTATATATGTATATATAGTGTGCATATATGCATATATAATGTATTTTATATATGCAGCTATATATATATTTTCATATGCAGATATAAACACTTATACACACATAAATAAACCCAACATGATTTGAGGGGGAAGGAACTAGCATCTGAAGCAATCAAAAAAGGATTCATGTAGAAAGTGAAATGTGAACTGGACTTTGAAGGAAATGAGGAATTCTGAGAAGCAGAGAAGACAAGAACATCACAGGCACAGAATACAGCCAGTAAAAAGGAGGAAGAAGGAAAATAGAATGCCATGTGTGAGGAACAGCAAGAAGGCCAATTTGGTTGGAATATAGAACATGATCATGTATAATATTGGGGAGTAACACATAGTAAAGCTGAAAAGGTAAACTGAGGCCAGATTTTGAAGGACTTTAAATTCCATGTAAAGGAGATACTTACGAGCTGTGTAATTCTGGGCAACTCATTTAACTTCTTTGTGCCTCAGTGTCTTCATCTGTAAAATGAGGAGATTGAACTCAAAGGGTTCCATGATGCCTTCCACTCCAAAATTATGATCCTATGAGTTTAGGATTTTGTATTTGACTCTTTAAAAAACAGGGAGCCACAGAATTAATTTATTGTGGGAGTGACTTGGTCAAATTTAAGGAAAATCTCTTGGAGTTCTTACATCAGTTACTTGAAGTTCTTTTCCATTCAATTCAAGATGGCAAAATAGCTCTATTTTTTTTTAAAGAAAGAAATTGATAGGAAAGTAGGGTTTACTTTCAAAGAATGCTCTTTAAAGCCAAATTGACTGAAATAAAATTTATTCCATGAAGGACTAGTTCTAGTCTTGCCAGGTCCTATAGGAAAGGCAAGAATAAAATAAAAACCTAGTTTGGTCATGGCAGGCAGCCCTATCCACCTTATCTCTTAGCAACTCAGAAAAGAGGCAGTTTTTGAGGGAAAAAGCTGTACTTTTCTGATTCTTTGTCTACATGCTGCCAAAAGCCTATCAGGTTTTATAGCAGGTTTTTTAGTAAATGTTTTTAGGATTTTAAAATTTGGCTGAATTCTGTCCCCTTGCCCCCAGCACTTAGAAGAGTGTCTGGCGCAGAATAAGAGCTTAATAAATGTTAACTGATCGGGTGAATCACTGATTGTGCTTATTATCTTGATCTGTTTGGGTGTTTCATAGATATAGCCAGAAATTGACTCAGAAAGGAAGAAGCAGTTTAGACACTCCATATACATTTCTTGCCTTTACTGCCTCAAGGAGTGACTATTTCCTAGTTATTCCAAAAAAATCAACAGCCTCTCCCTCCCCAGCTAATTTCCTCAGTGGTGGCCAACAGGAACACATGCAGTCATCCAACTCTTTGTCAAATGAACTGATTGCCTCTTGAGACCCTGTTTACTTGGAAGGCTCCAAGAACACGCAGTCCTCAGCCTGATCCTCTTGCAATTTAGTTGGCTATCTCTAGAAACTAGATGTATTCAGTGCTTCAACTGTGACAACATTTACTCCTTTAAAACCTACATTGCCAGATAGATTGGCAAGTACAAGCTGTCCCATTCTTGACTATAATATCAAAGAGTTGAGTCAAATTCCTAGTTGATTTAATCTTAAGAAAGAAAAAAAAAGGAAAGAAAGAAAAACACACACACCCTCCATTTACAGTTAGTTGAACAATTCAATAGGTCAAATCATATTCAAGAATTCATCAGGCTATCAGACTCGACCAAAAATTGGGATAAAAAATGAGTTCAACAAAGTTGTATGATTCATATTAAGTCTACCCCCAAAAGTCTTATATATTACTACTACCAATAAATCCAAGAAAACTTTTGTTTAGAAAAGAAATACCATTTATATTAACCTTAAAGAAATCAAGTATCTGAGAAACAACTCAGTTATCCATGTGCCCCAGTAAAACCACATTCAGAAATAAGGATAGATCTAAGTGATTAGAAGAAATTTCAAAGTTAATGAATAAGTTGGAAAAAAATATATTCTAGTAAAAAAAATGGGAAGGGACAAAATTTTCTAATTGAATGTATTGATTTAATACATTTCTTTGTAAACCTATTTAAACCAAACATAGGGACTAGACCTATGTTGTCATAGGAATTAGAAATTTATATGTGAAGAAACTCCTTCTGCTACTACAGGTTGACACTTTATTTGCAACTTATATTCTTAGAGAGATGCCCAGAACATTGAGAGGTTGTGACTACCTAAGATTACATGGCCACTATGAATCAGAAGTGAACATATAAACCAGGTCTTACCAGATTCTTTCTATCTCCACTCTACTACTTTGAAGTAAATTACATATAGGAAAACAATGGGCAAGAATCAAATTCTCATAATAAGATGGAGAGGGATGAGGACTAGATGATCATTTATTTAGAAGACTCAGAACTGGTTGACTAGTAGGATCCAAAGAAAAGTCATTGATGGTTTGATAACAACTTGGAAGATCCTTAATGAAGTGACCCAGGGATGAGTACATACCCAAGGTGAACTATAAAGTCTAGCACAAAAAGACAAATTTAACCAATGAGTGACATTAAGAATTTATTGTATGAGTTAGACATGAATAAATATGGCTTTGGAGGCTTATATCTTATGCAAAAGAATAGGATAAGTAAAGAAGGGAGCAAGGCACTGTAGCGTTATAGCTTAAGGAGAAGGGCATGAAAGAAAGAAGGAAAAAATCATGGTGGAGAAAAACTGAGGAAATATCAAGGGAGACAGAAAAAGAGATTGCCACTAAAGACCACTGGGACAGAAAGGGAACAGGATATGGCCTTGAAACAAGCTGAAATAAAGATGAAGGACTTCGATTACACAGAGAACAGCTGAAAGCTATTGCTCAAAGTTGCTCAAAGCAGAAAAACTAACAATTTCTTACCTTATTAAAATCTTTTTAAAAAGTGATGGAACCAACCTAAGGAACTGCTATTCTGAACTTGGTCTTCATCACCATAGAAAAATTGGTTGCTAAGTAGAAATAGTAAGAATTTTGAGAAACAGTAGTCACTCCTTCCTAAAATTATGGCAAAGAAGAAGAGCTAGAATAAGTAAACAAGCATCCTACAATTGGAGTCCAGAAGACTCTTCCTCCTGAATTCAAATCTGGTCTCAGATATTCAGTAGTTGTATGATTCCGTTTGACTCAGTTTTCTCATCTGTAAAATGAGCTGGAGAGAGAAATGGTAAATCACTCCAATATCTTTGCCAAGAAAATTCCAAATGGAGTCATAAAGAGTTGGACATGATTGAAAAATGACTTAATAAGTTTCATAGAAATGATAGGAAATCCTAACCTACACTTCTACAAGGAAAGTCAGCCAATAAAGCATGAGAAACTCTCAAGAATTAAAGTTTACTTTTAATGCCCTCATTTTATATTATTTTATTTTATTTGTTTTTTCTTTTTTTCTTCTTTAAAAAATTTTAAATAATGGCTTATTTTCCAAATATATACAAAGATAGTTTTCAAGATTCACCCTTGCAAAACCTTGTGTTTCGGATTTTCTCTCCCTTTCTTTCCCCAGCCCCCTCCCCTAGACAGCAAGTAGTCCAATATATGTTAAATATGCACAAAAAATTAAATTTTAGAGACCAAAAGAGATATAGTTCTAATGAGGACTTGGATTTGAATCCTGCCTCAGAAACATAGTAATTGTGACCCTAAGAAAATCAATTAACATTTGTATGTTTCAATTTCCTCATATGAAAAATGTAGGGAATCTCTCTTTGATTCCATAAAGGAAAACCTGGATTCAAATTCTATCTCTGAGATTTATCACTTAAGTTTCGGTTTCCTCATCTTCAACTGTTCAAATGTTCTTTTTGTACCAACTGGAGCACTCTCTCACATCAGAAAAGCAATGCCAGCATTACACAGGTTAGAACCCAGCTCATGGACCCCCACTAGTAGGTTTCCTTTTACTAGCCAGCCAGAGGACACAGTTCAGCATTTCCAAAGACATTTAATTAAGCAGTGAGCATCTTATTCACCTGGTGGTTATGAGAATCAAGAGGAAAATTTCCATTCATATCTTTATAAATTGTAAAGTGCTATGGAAATGCCAATAATTATTGTAAAAAAATATATTTTTTTCATAGTCTTGGAAGTTAGTAAAGTACTTTTCTCACAGCCACTCTAAAAGGCAGGTGCTTCAAGTGTTATCATCCCTAGTGATTTATGAATCACACAGCAAGTATGTGCCTGAGGCAAAATTCAAATTTATGTCTCCCAGGGTACCCCAGCATATACTCATCATGCTAGGCTTTCTTTCTTACTGCTAGTCATTCTGCCCCACTCATGTGTGACTGTAAGAAAGGTCATCTTGAAGTCCTCCAGAAATGTGAGCCAGAGAAAGTAGGTAAAAATAGAATTATGTAAAACCTGTTTCTGGGAGGCATTCCTAAAAACTTTTTTTCATACAAAAAGCAATAGAGATGCACAACTTAAGAGTCTTTGAGAGTTCTATGAGATTAAAGAAGTGAAATAATTTATCCGGGGTCACACAACTAATAAGTGTCAAGAGACAAATTTGGAACCCAAGCCTTTCTGGTTCAATTTCTACATATTTTCTAGTACAGGGCTTCTTCAACTTTTTCTTTTTGCAATCCTTTTCATCTGAGAAATTTTTACATGACCTTGGTTATATAGACATAAAATAGGTATAGAAATCAAACATTTACTGATAATAAATCATAATTTTGTGACCCACACATTCAGTTACATGACCCTATATGGGAGTGTGAACCACAATTGAAGAAGCTAGGGTCTGGTATACTACCCTGTTGAATTAACTGATGTGTGTATTTTTATCCTGTTTGACAGAATAAAGAAACTGAGGCTCACAGAACTTAGGTGACTTGCTGAAGGCCATAGAACCAGGAATTGTCTCAGAAGAATGTAAATTCAGATCTACTAACTACAAGTCCTAGGTTTTTGCCATAACGTTATACCCCTATAGGTTGGCTTTGAGTGTTGCTACATCAAATACACCATTTATTGACAGAAGATATATTTGCATTTCAGCTGTATTACTGGTTTTCTGTGATGTCTTCCTGTGCCTCAATATAAAGATATAAAATAAATCTTATTCACATGGTGAATATAAATTAAAAAAAAAAAAAAACTTAGAAAATAATATGGTCCATTAATCGCTTGTAGAGGCTGCAGCAGAGTGGAAAGAACTCCAGGCTGGACTTAAGGAGAACTAGGGTCTATTCCCAGTTCTGCCACTGATTTGCAACATAGCTTTCATCAAATCATTTTTCTTTTGTTGGACTTCATTTTCCTCACCTATAAAATGGAAGGAGAACTAAGTGGCTTACAAGGCCATTTATATTTCAACAATGTATTTGTACAAACTAGAGCACTCACTCCCATTTCTGAGTCACTAGAAAAGTTGTCCTGGGTTTATTGCACTGCATAGGTCAGAACTCTCTCAAAATCATAGTTCAAAGCCCCCACTAATGTGTATCCTCTTACTAGCCAGTCAAAGAGCACAGTTCAAAACAAAAGATATTTAATCAAGTAGCAACATGTTATTTTTATCTTAAAGTATTTGATCTCAAAACTAGTAGGGAAGAGATTTTTTTTCTCTGATGCTGTGAAGACCTTGCCTGGAGAACAGCCATTTCCTAGCTCTGCTAGGAGGCTGCTATTCCCTAAGCTGCCTGAAAGGATCAAGAAAGGTCTGGGCTACTTGGTGAAAAAGAGATCTCATAAAGCCAGCTCCCCAGAAACAGATGACACATTACTTTTGTCCTTGGGCTCAAATGCTACTCAAGATAGTTCCTAGCTGGGTGATAAGGGCAAGTTACTTCAATTCTCAATACCTCAGTGTCTTCATTAAATGGGAAGAATAACACACTACTTATCACATTAGGTTGTTGTAAAGAAAATACTTTCTCAACCTTGTAGTCCCCCAGAAATGAATATGAATTATTGTTGTTAGAGGAAACCTTCTGAATGTTTTAAATTACCTCAATGGAAAGCCTCTGGGAACTCTGACTGGGAAGGAGGAAAGAGTCTGCAAGAGAGGAATGAAGAGGAATTTCCACTAAAGACCTGTGTATTTTACAATCATCACTATTTTTATTTAAGAGCAGTCATATGAGAAAGAGATATGGTGCTATGGAAATTCTGTTGACTATAGAGTTAGTCAGCCAACTTGAAAAAAACTATGACTCTCCTATTTATGACTAGTGTGATTTTGGGTTAATCACTTAACCTGAATAGGGATTCAGTTTTCTCCTCTATAAAGTAAAGAGGAATTGGAATAAGTAGCCACTCAGTTCCTTTATAGCTGTAAATCTATAATTTGTCAACTTGATGGTAGACAATGTAAAGATCAGAAAACTGAGGTTGGGGTACAACTAGGAAAGATGTCTTGTGAAAAACAGAAAGCCCTCTTTCCTGAGATTAGAGAAAGAGATGTCAATAGCAGCTAAGGAGTTTAGAGAAATTAGGGTATTCTATAATGAATCTTGAAGTCTGAATGGATCTGTTTCCTAAACTCTGGTAGGATTACTCAATTATAAATCCTCCTAGACTAACATCTCCACATCTGCCCTATTTTTTTAAAAAAAGAGGGAAATGAATAAAGTAACCTGAATAAGCAGGCATTGATTTTGACATCTGAATGTCCATCATAGCAAAGTTGTCTTTGGGTCTTCCTCTGTTAGAAGAAAAGAGACCTACCTGTCTGTCTCTATATATACTCATAGCAAGAAGGTGGACAACAAAGCTAAGCATTATGGGTTTGGTTTGTTGACATACAGGTTGAATATGGCACCACCTGGGGGAGGTGGTCATTCTAGGTCCCAGATTTTAGAGAATTCTCAAATTATAATGAAGAGCCAAAGGAACAGATGATAGGTAAAATCCTTTCCAGCAGGGATTGTTTCAGTCTTCATATTTGTATCCTTAGCAACTGGGACAGTACCTGGCACATAATATATGGTTCATAAATATTTGTTGATCGATTGAAGGGTTGAGGGAAAAATCCAATCAAGTCAACAAGCATTTATGAAATTCCTTCCAGGATAACTAGGTGATACTGTAGATAGAATTCCAGGCCTAGAGTCAGGAAGATTCTTAATGAGTTCAAATCTGAACTCAGACACATATTACTTGTGTGACTTAATCCTGTTTGCCTCAGTTTACTCATCTGTAAAATGAACTGAAGATGGAAATGGCAAACCATTCTAGTATTTCTGCTAAGAAAGCCCAAATGGGGTCACAAAGAATCTAACAGAACTGAAATAACTGAATAACATATATTAGGCACTATGTTTAGTATGCAAATACAAAGAAATTCCCCTCCTCCCCCCCCCCAAAAAAAGCAAACAACCCGAAATCTGTTTCTTGCCTTAAGGAATTCACAATCTAATCAGAAAGACAACATGCAAACAACTATGTACAAACAAAACTTAGAATAAATTGGCCATTAGAATAAAATGGCAATTAAGAGAGTTTGGCAAAGGCTTCTCACAGAAGGTAAGAAATAGGTTCTGCTCACTAATGCTTAAAAAGAAAAAGACATGGGCCTCAAATATATACATGAGAAACCATAGAATTTCAGGACTGGATAGGTTCTTGAGATTATTCATCGTACAAAAAAGGAACCTGAATCAAAAAGGGTTTAAATCACTTGCCAAGATCATAGAGGCTGTAAATCAAAAAGTCAAGTCAAGACCATTTCCTCTTGCTCCAAATCCACTTTTCCTTCCTCTAGGAACAAGTTCTCCCATCTCCTTCCATATGTTGCTCAAGCTTCATGCTGTCTTCTAAGCCTGACTTATCTTCAATGCTTAACTAATTTTCACCTAAATATAAATAGGTTTGGGGAGGTGTGGAAATGGTAGAAATAGGCACTAAAATGTTAAAAGGTCTCCTTTTGCTGCCGACACTGGTTTGAGAGGGTTCTGCTGAGAAGTAAGGAGATTTACCAACTTTCTTAAATTTGTGATAGGGAGACTTAGCTCTTACCTTCTAATGGGTCTGCAGTAACTTCCAGGCATTGCTGATTGTCCTCAATCCTTTACCTACCTCTAGAGAGCCCCAGAGGCTGATCTCACAGCATTTTGGTCCTCAGAGGGACCCTGGTCTGCCCAGTTAACCCTTCCCAGTTTTGCATCTCTTGATATCTCAGTGAAGTGACTTGGGGTAGTCCTCCATTCCAGTGGGGATATAATCCCCATCCCCTCCCACTTGATCCTTCTCCAATTGTCAGCTATCATCTGGAGTTTATTTCTCTTGTGTCCTAAACAAGAACCCACCCTATCTCCATCAACTTCTAGATTTCAGCAGATAGTAAGGTCCCTAAATATTCAATCAAAGGAGTAAAATAGGTAGGTGATGGCTGAAGTACAAAGTGCCTATTTGGACAATGGCCACCAATCCACAAAGCCATTCTGACGCACCTGTCAGTGCACTCTGGTCTGGGCTTAAGAATTACATCAGAATTGTTCTGTCTACTCAGCTGCCAGAGAAATCCTTTTCTGGTAATTGATGTAATGGGGCCAGTGATGAAGTCATCTGGGACAACAACAACAAAAAAAGTCATTGAATAAACTTGGCTTATCCTGGGATTTAATCCTACAGACTAAACCTTGAGTATGCTGAATTCTATAGTTTGAGGAAAAGAACACTGGATTTAGAATCAGAAGACCCCAGTCTCTATCTTATTTTCTACAAAATGGGGATAAAGTTAGGGAGTTGGACTTAATGCCATTTACATGCCATTTTACCTGTTCTCTAGCCTTCATCCCTATGTGGAACTGCAGGTCACATCTTAGTAGCCCTGGCTCAGAATGATGAACTGTTACCTTTACACTTCCTCATACTATCTCTGAGAATAGTCATCATATCAATTTTACTATCCTTGCTAAGGACATATAAATTAATTGCCCTCTGACCCCAAGCACCATTTTCTCTGACTTCCTGTTTCCAAAACCCTCCTCCCTGGCCACCACTCCCCTATTTTTTGTTTTCTCCAGTTAGTATGTAAGCTTATTGAGGGCAGAGGAGAGTTTTGCTTGTTTGGATTTGGATCCCCACCCAGCCCTTGATAATGTGTCTATAGTCTAGTAAAGGCCTTAAGAAATGATTTTTTATTCATTCATTACTTTCATCTTTGAATGTCTATAAATTTTATAATGCCTAGACTAGCACCCACCTTGGGCATCAAACACAGAGAGGCTGAAATATGGTAAATGAAAAAGGGGACAGTTACTCCTCCTTTACTCCATACTCCTACTTTTTTTTCCTTCATCTTCTTCCATAGATTATAAGATCCTTGAAAGCAGAATATGACTTTCTTTTTCATATTTGTAGCCTTGGTGCTTAGCACAGTGCCTGGAATATAGTAGGTGATTAATAAATATTGACTAACTGACTCACTACCTGATGACAATAAGGAAAATCCTTTTTTAACCTTAAAGAGCTATAGAAAGATGAGTTAGTATTAAAACTTTTTTTTAATAGCTTTTTATTTACAAAGCATATGCATGGGTAATTTTTCAACACTGACCCTTAGAAAAACTTTTGTTCCAAATTTTCTCTTCCTTCCCCCATCCTAAATGGCAGATATTCCAACAATTGTCAATGTTAAAATATATGTTAAATCCAATATATGTATACAAACCCATATAGTTATCTTGCTGCACAAAATTGGATCTAGAAAGAAAAAAAAAATCTGAAAAAGAAAACAAAAATGCAAGCAAATAACAACAGAAAGAGTGAAAATGCTATGTTATGGTCCACATTCAGTTCCCACAGTCCTCTCCCTGGGTGTAGATGGCTCTTTTCATTACTGAATAATTGGAACTGGTCTGAATCAATTCATTGTTGAAGAGGGCCACATCCATCAGAATTGATCATTGTATAATCTTGTTGTTGCCATGTATCATGATCTCCTGGTTCTGCTCACTTCACTCAGCATCAGTTCTAAGTCTCTCCAGGCCTCTCTGAAATCATCCTGCTGGTCATTTCTTACAGAACAATAATATTCCATAACATTTATACACCATAATTTATTCAGCCATTCTCTAACTGATGGGCATCCATCAGTTTCCAGTTTCTTGCCACTACAAAAAGGGCTACCACAAACATTTTTGCATATGTGGGTATGTTATATTAATTTGGTAATTTATCTTTCAAAATTTCTTGTCTTTATCACTTTACTATTGTATAAATTGTTCGCTAACTTATTCTGCATCGGTTCATACAAGTCTTCTGAGGCTACTTTGAAACCAGCTTTTTCATAAATTTCTTATAGTCCAATAGTATTCTATTAGGGGATAGTTAGCTGGTGCAATGGAATAGAGCTCCAGGCGTGCAGTCAGGAAATCCTGATTTCAAGTCTCAGATAGTACTGTTTTGTCACCTTAAGCAAGTCAATTAACTCTGTTTGCCTCAGTTTCTTCACCTATAAAATGAACTGGAGAAGGAATTGTCAAACCACTCCAGTGTCTATTCTAAGAAAACCTCAAATGGGGTTACAAATTGTCAGACACACTGAAATGAGTATTCCATGAAATCAATATAGCATGATTTAATCAACCATTTCCCAATTGGTAGTCATTCTCTTATTTTTTAGTTTTTTGCTAACTGCAAAATGAGCTGCTGTATGAGTACTTTTTGCAAATAGTATTTTTTCTAGTTACATATAAAAATAGTTTTCAACATTCATTTTTTAATAAGATTTTGAGTTTCAAACATTTTCTTCTTCCATCTCTCCCACTCCCATAAGACATCAAACAATCTGATAGAGATAATGCATATGTAATTATGCAAACACAATTTCACATTAGTCTTCTTGTGAAAGAAGAAACAGAACAAAAGGAGAAAGCCACAAAAAATACCAAAACACAACAAAAATGTGAAAATAGTATGCTTCACAAACATAGGACCAAATTGTAGCATGCAGAAGAGACTATGGATGCAGAGACTATGTGTCCAACAGCAAGCACCAGGGAGCAGGTTCAGTAGAAAGAGCATGGTATCATCAGGAAACATCCATAGCCTTGCTGTAGTAATAATGATCCCTCAATATCCTAGACACATTTTCCCTATCTAGATGTCTATTAATGCATATTCCCTGTGCCCACTGTTCTAACTAATGATATTTATACTGTGAAATATTGTTCTTTATAGAGGAAATGCTTTATTACTACTTTATCTTTCCATGAAAGGACTTTGCTTAAAAAAAAAAAGAAAAGAAAAGAATATGCTTCATCTTCATTCATTCTTCATAGTTCTTTCTCTGGATGTGGATAGCATTTTCCATCATGAGTCTTTTGGAGCTGTCTTAGAACATTGTATTGCTGAGAACAGCCAAGTCAATCATAATTGATCATCACACATTGTTGCTGTTACTGTATACAATGTTCTCCTGGTTCAGCTCACTTCAGTCAGCATCAGTTCATGTAAATCTTTGCAGATTTTTCTGAAATTCACTTGCTCATCATTTTTCATAATACAGTAATATCCCATTAGATTCATATACCACAATTTATTCAGCGATTCCCCAATTGATGGGCAATCTCACAAATTTCAATATTTTGCCACCACAAAAAGAGCTGCTATAACCATTTTTGTACATGTAGATCCTTTTCTTTCTTTCTTTTTTTTTTTTAAAGATCTCTGGGATACACATCTGGTATTGCTGCGTTAAAAACTATGCAGAGTTTGATTGCCCTTTGGGCATAGTTCCAAATTGCTGCCCAGAATGGTAAGATCAGTTCGCAACTCCACCAATAATTCATTAGTGCTTCAGTTTTCTCACATCTTCTCCAACAGTAATCATTTTCTCTGTCATATTAGTTAAACTGATATGTTTGAGGTGGTACCTCAGAGTTGTTTTAATTTGCATTTCTCTAATCAATAGTGATTTAGAGCATTTTTCATAAGATTATAGATAGCTTTAATTTCTTTATCTGAAAACTGCCTGTTAATATTCTTTGACCATTTATCAAATGGGGACTTGTATTCTTAGAAATTTGACTCAGGTTACTATATATTTGAGAAATGAGACCTTTATCAGAAACATGTGCTGGAAAAATTGTTTTCCATCTTTTTCCTTTCCTTCTAATCTTGGATAAGTTGTTTTTGTTTGCATGAAATCTTTTTAATTTAATGTAATCAAAATTATCTATTTTTTTATCTATTTACCTCTATCTATTGTTTGGTCAGAAAAGCTTCCTTTTTCCATAGATCTGACAGATAAACTATTCCTCTACTAATTTGCCTAAGGTAACACCCTTTGTGTCTAAATCATATATCCACTTTTTCTCTCAAAAGTATTTTTTTTTAATGCAATCATGTACCCATTTTGATCTTATCTTGCTATAGATGTGAGACTTTGGTCTATAACTAGTTTCTGTCATACCATTTTCTAGTTTTCCCAGTAGTTTCTGTCAAATATCCCCAAAACTGGAGTTTTTGGGGAAATCAATTGATAGATTACTATAACCATTTATTGCTGTACCTTATATGCATGTATGTATGTATAATCTTTTCCACTGATCCAGCACTCTATTTTTTTAAGCAATACTAGTTTTGATGATTGTTCCTTTATAATATAGTTTTAGAATCTTTGCATTTTTTTCATTAATCCTCTTTATATTCTTGACTTTTTTATTCTTCCAGATGAATTTTGTAATCATTTCCTCTAGCTCTATAAAGTAATTTTTGATAGTTTGCATGGTATGGCACTGAATAAATGAATTAAGTAGAATTGTCATTTTGGTTATATCAACTCAGCCTACCCATAAGTAACTGATATTCTACCAATTGTTTAGATCTGATTTTATTTGTATGAAATGTTTTTTATAATTGTCTTCATATAGTTTCTGGGTTTGTTTTGGCAAATGGACTCCCAGATATTTTATATTGTCTACAATTATTTAAAATGGAATTTCTCTATCTCCCCTTGCTGAGCATTATTGGTGATATAGCAAAATGCTGAAGATTTATGTGAGTTTATTTTATATCTTGTAACTTAGCTAAAGTTGTTAATTATTTCAAGTAGTTGTAAAATTTATTCTCTAGGATTTTCTAATGAGCTTTGTTTCTTCATTGCCTACTCTAATTCCTTCCATTTCTTTTTCTTCTCTTATTGCTAAAGGTAACATTTGTAGTAGACTGTTGAATAATATAGTGATAATGGACATCCTTGTTTCATCCCTGGTCTTACTGGGAAGGTTTTAGCTTCCACCTTGTGCTCACTAGTGTTTGTTGGTTTTTTATTTATTTATTTTTTATAAGTTTATTGGCTTATAATTGAGCAAAATATCTCATGACAATTGTCTTAATTTCCTCTTTATTGATAGTGAATTCATTCCTTTCATTTGATACTAGTAATTTGGTTTTCTTCTTTCCTTTTTTAAATTAAATCAGCAATGATTTTTCTATTTTATCATTTCCCCCCATAAAACTAGCTCTTAGTTTTTATTTATTAGTTTTCTCACCTTCAGTTTTATTAATCTCTCCCTTGACTTTCAAATTTTCTTTTTTTATTATTATTATAGCTTTTTATTTACAAGTTATATGCATGGATAATTTTACAGCATTGACAATTGCCAAACCTTTTGTTCTGATTTTTCCCCTCCTCCTCACCCCCTCCACAGATTGCAGGTTGCCCAATACATGTTAAATATGTTAGGCTTTCAAAATTTCTAATTGGTATTTAATTTTTATAGTGTTCTTTTTCTAACTTTTAAAATTGCATTCCCAGTTCATTGATCTATTCTTTATTTTATTCATTTGAGCATTTAGAGATATAAAATTTCCCCTAAGAAATGTTTTGACTGCATCCCATGAAATCTGGTATATTTCTCATTACTGCCATTCTCTTTGACAAAATTATCATTTTCATGATTTGTTGTTTGACCCACTCATTCTTTAGAATTAGATTATTTAGTTTCCAATTAATTTTTAATCTGTCTTTCCATGGCCCTTTATTACAAGTACTTTTTATTGAATCATTATCTGAAAAGGATTCATTTAATATTTTTGTCTTTCTGCATTTGATGGTATAACTAGTACATGTTCTATTTTTGTGCCATGTACCACCGAGAAAAAGGTATATTCCTTTCTAACCCCATTTTATTTTTTCCAGAGGTCTGTATATTTGACTTTTCCAAAATACTATTCATCTCCTTAACTTCTTTCTTTATTTTATGGTTAGATTTTCTAGTTATGAGAGGTGGAGATTGAATTTTGCAGTCTATTTCTTCCTGTAACTCACTTCTTTAAGAATATGGTTGTTATACCACTTGCTGCATCAGTAAAAATTAAAATATGTTGGTACCCGAGCATATTTCACATCAGCTACAATAATTATCGCAATCCCTACAGGCATTAAAGTATTTAGCTGACTGGCCACACTACACAGAGGTGACATTAAATGATCTCCAGCAATATTGTGAGCCTTGGGTTTCATTTTCCTCTTTACAATTGGAGGTTTGACAGGAATCGTGTGAGGTCTTTGCAAGTATTTAAGTAAATGTGAACCATTTTCTTTCTTTTTTTTTTTTTTAAATAACTTTTTATTGACAGAACCCATGCCGGGGTAATTTTTTACAACATTATCCCTTGCACTCACTTCTGTTCCGATTTTTCCCCTCCCTCCCTCCACCCCCTCCCCCAGATGGCAAGCAATTCTATACATGTTAAATAGGTTACAGTAGATCTTGGATACAATATATGTGTGCAGAACCAAACAGTTTTCTTGTTGCTCAGGGAGAATTGGATTTAGAAAGTATAAATAACCCGGGAAGAAGAACAAAAAAGCAGTTTACATTCATTTCCCAGTGTTCTTTATTTGGGTGTAGCTGCTTCTGTCCATCCGTGATCAATTGAAACTGAGTTAGATCTTCTCTTTGTCGAAGAAATCCACTTCCATCAGAATACATCCTCATACAGTATCGCTGTTGAGGTATATAATGATCTCCTGGTTCTGCTCATTTCGCTCAGCATCAGTTCATGTAAGTCTCGCCAATCCTCTCTGTATTCGTCCTGCTGGTCATTTCTTACAGAACAATAATATTCCATAACATTTATATACCACAATTTACTCAACCATTCTCCAATCGATGGGCAGCCATTCATTTTCCAGCTTCTAGCCACTACAAACAGGGCTGCCACAAACATCTTGGCACATACAGGTCCCTTTCCCTTCTTTAGTATCTCTTTGGGGTATAAGCCCAGTAGAAACACTGCTGGATCAAAGGGTATGCACAGTTTGATAACTTTTTGAGCATAGTTCCAAATTGCTCTCCAGAATGGCTGGATGTGGTGAACCATTTTCTTGATTAAATTATTCTATCCTGGACTTCTATAAACCCTAGGCAGACATTTTCCCTTTTGGATTAGAATCTCCTATCTTCTTTGGCTATTGGGGAATGTGGAAGAGTAACATCTCTCCTTAATAAAGATTTTAAGGGGGAATTGAAAAGATTGGATCCAATATCCCAAATTCATATTCTCACCTTATGATGTTTCTTGCCAACCAGAAGAGTATACTTTGGTGACCAAGTCCTTGTGATGGGGAACTTCTAAACCACAGTGTAATCTATAGGTTTAATTCAAAAAAGAGGATCTAACAAAGGATTCTGTGAGGGGAAACTTTCTATTGCAAACTCCACTTTTGTTAATACTAGCATTTTATTTTCAAAATACATGTAAAGATAATTTTCAACACACACCCTTTCAAAACTTGTGTTCCAGATTTTCCCCCCTCCTTTCTTTCCACCCTACTCCTCTAGACAGGAAGTAATCCAATCTAGGTTAAACATGTGCAATTCTTCTAAACATATTTCCACATTTATCATGCTATACAAGAAAAATCTGATTAAAAAAAAAAAAGAAATGAGAAGGAAAAAAGCAAGCAAATAACAACAAAAAAGGTGAAAGTAGTATTTTCCCACAATTCTCTTTCTGGATGAAGATCTCTCTTTTCATCACAGATCTGCTGAAATTGACCTGAATCACCTCATTGTTTAAAAGAACTAAGTCCATCACAATTGATCATCACATAATCTTGTTGCTGAGTACAGTGTTGTCTTGGTTCTACTGGTTTCCCTCAGCATCAGTTCATGTAAGTCTCTCCAGGCCTTTCTGAATCATCCTGCTGATCGTTTCTTATAAAACAAAAATACTCCATTACATTCATATACCATAACTTATTCAGCCATTCTCCAACTAGGATGGGCATCCACTCAGTAAAGTGAACTTTTGCAAAACTAAGCTTGTCATTTTATCCCAATTTCCCCATTCTCAAACCTGCTTCTCTTTCTACTTCCTTTTCAAGTGTTGATGATGCCACTTTTCATATTTCTCCAGTTACCTGTTCTTAAAACTCTGCACTCTCTTTTCAAGGTTCAGATTTGTAAATGAACTTTCAATCATAAAAGAAATTAGTTATATTACTAAGAAGAGGGTAATCCTTTTTATGTCAGGCATAGTGGATAGAACACTGAGCTTGGAATTAGGAAGACTCATCTTCAAATGTTCAAATCTGGTCTCAGATATTTAACTGTGTGACCCTGGGCAAGTCACTTCACTCTGTTTGCTTCAATTTCCTCAATTACAAAATGAGCTAGAGAAGGAAATAGTAAACCATTCTCATATATTTGCCAAGAAAACCCCAAATGGGGTCCCAAAGAATCAAACACAACAAACATAACAAAAATAGCTATTATTTATTCAGTTGATCTAGCCAACCCCACTTATTCTATCCCAGAATCCTCCATTTCTCTGCTGAGATGCATTTGTTCATTTTCAACTTACTTCTTCAAACTAACTTCAGACCCAATCACTCCAATGAAATTACCCTTTCTCAGAGGAGTGATCTCCTAATTGCTAAATCGGATTCCAATGAATCTGCTCAGTAATCACCCTCATTGACTTTTCTGAAACTCCAGATACTCTATTACTTTTCCTGGATATCCTTACCTCCACTGACACTTTTTCCTCTCTCTCTCTCTCTCTCTCTCTCTCTCTCTCTCTCTCTCTCTCTCTCTCTCTCCCTCTGTCTCTTCTTTTCTTCTTCTCTTTCTCTCTCACTTTGTCTTTCTGTTTTTCTATTTCTCTCTCTGTCTCTCCCTCTCTCCTTCTTCTCCCCTCTCCCTCCTTCCCATTTTCCTTCCTTCCCTTCTCTCCTCTTTCTTCTCTCCCTTCCCTCTTCCTAATAATCTTAGTCTCCTTTGCTGGATCATCATCTATCTCCCATTCCTTATCTATGAGTATATACCAGACTGGTCCTCAGTCTTTTCTCAAACTCTCCTTTACTGATTTCATCCATTACAATGAGGGCAATTACCATCTCTGCAGATGACACCCAATTCTAAAAATCCATCCCTAATCTCTCTTCTTAATTCCAGTCTTAAAATGCAAAAAATGCATGAAAAGCATTTATGAAGCACTTCTTATGGGCCAAGCATAGTAAGCTTATAATGAATATAAGTTCTTGGAGTCCACAAGCAATTATGATTTTATCTTTGTATTCCCAGCACCTCCCATATTTCCTGGCACATAGTAGATGCTTAATAAATTTGCCTGTTGAATTTATTTGAATTCAAATTCCAAAAATCTTGCTCTTTCTACTTATACTTCAGTAAAGCAACTGGGAAATGCTCATTTCTAGAGCAGAAGAATCAAATTCAATCGATACAATTCCTCAATGTAGCCAAGTCCAAATAAAATGTAATTGGGAAATATTTGGCAAAATAAAATTTGATAATAATAAAACATAAATAACAATATATTTTAAAACCAAGTCAATATACAGGCAGGGATCATTACACAGGGATTAGTAGTCCTTATTTCTATTTGAGTTTGACCCCACTCTTCTAGAGAATACTCAGAGTAAACATCACTCCTTTAATTTGTCACCCAGGCTTAAAACAGCCAAAAAAAAAAAAAAAGTTGACTCACTTATTCACACTATAATGTAAATGACTTGCATCCTTTAATAAGAATGAGGAGGTGAGAAAGTTTGAGAGTCCTGAGACCAGAAGCCAGGAAAGAGACTCACAGAGAAGGAATTGAGAAACCCTTCCTTCACAATTTTTCCTAAGGCTGTCCTTGTTTATCTCCAATTGCAGCCTGAAAGCTACTAACAGAGAGTTTATGTTCTAAATAGTTGAGCAGGACTTGTGTCAAGTGCATACGGATGCAGGATTCGTAGATTTTAATGGCATGACTGCCAATTGAAGAGGGGCTAAGTGATTCATTCAATGGATAGGATGCTGACTTCTTCTTAACTCTGCAAAAGAATGCCAAAATTATAAGTTGGAGTCCTCTCCAGAGATGTGGGAGAGGATTTTTGCCCAGATTTGATCCCAGATTTCAGTAGAGGCTTTTAAATCATTAAAATATGATTCAATGTATTTTATTCAAAGCACAATCCACATCATATCCCAGGAGGCTCCCAGTTCTCATTACCAGGTAATCAATCATCAGGGAATACTAGAACTCATAGGTGGTTAAGATGATCCCACCACAAACTATGTGAGTAGGTAATGAGAGAATCCCAGTTCCTTGGCTGCCTAGGGGAAAACCAAAGTCCAAAGGCTTTGGTGAAACTTTAATTCTCTTATTATTTTAACTAGGACCAATGAATAGAAGGGGCAGAGGAGGCAAATCAACAACCACGATGGTGTCCTGCAGTCAAAAACAAAGCTAGAAATAGGAATCCATTAAGCTTGATGATTGCACTTAGCTGAGTACTGAGTAGTGACGGGAGGAAGAAAACTTGGTGGCCTGAAGAAGAAACTTACTACTTCCCACTTTTTAAATTAATTTATTCTTGCTATCTATTAATTAAGCTCTTTAAGAATATCTTCAGCAAAATTGTTTTACAGAATAGACTGGCTGTGGGTTCCCCAACTAGATCTCCAACAACCCCAGAGTTCACAAGACACATTTTTAAATTTAATCTGCATTAACATTTTATTCATTACTTCCTTAAATCCAGTGATAATCAACAAAACAATAAAGTAAGACTCTGATTTGTAGGTTGCATTCTAGGAATGAAAGTGCTCCCAGTAAAAATTTAACAATCAGTTAAATCTTCCAAGAAAGTTTAGAGAAAATTATGAGCCTTCTAGGTCTCATGATCTAGTTTGGAGTTTGAAAACTAATGAAATCTATCGCCTGCTTCTGATCTCATTCAAGTAGGATCATGCTGGTAAGGTCAGTGGTAGCAATTTCTAGTTCAAAATAAATGTGACAAATTGACAATGGTCATTCTCTTTGGCAAAAGATAGGTTTATTTAGGGGAATAGATTACAGACAAAATGGATATAATAGACACCAAGAATGGTAAATATGAAATAGAGTGGGAGAGCATATGAAAGACAAGTTCCTCAGTGGAACTCACAATTAATTAGGGAAAAGGAAATCATCCATGAGGTGGGAAGAAGCCATAGACTGGCAGGTTAGATCCATAGAGGAGTTTAGCAGAATAAAAAGAGTATGCACTGAAGTTGGGGGATAGACAATGAAGGTTGATAGAGTTCCATCCTCATTATCACTTTATGCAAACAGGATAGTCTGGGAACTGGTTATATTTGATGATAGCCATTTGGGCTTCTTCCTAACAGAGGAAGAGATTAAGTTCACATCAATGCAATATGGGATTCAAATAATTTTATTAATAATAATTAAAACAACAATATTATCTAGCATTTATATATCTCGGTCTCTAGGTTTTGCAAAGTATTTTGCAAATATTATCTGATTTGATTCTCACAAGAACTCTTGGAGATAAATGCTATTTTCCTCTTTTACAGATGGGAAGACTGAGTTAGAGGTCAAATGACCTGCCCATATTTACATATAAAGTATCTGAGACCAAGTCCTCTGTACACTAAGTCTAAAATCCCTTCCTATTAGGACATTTAGTTGTCTAGTCCCCTTATTTTATAGATAAGGAAAAAAAGATCTAGAAATGTTGGGTTCAGTGTTATCTCTGAAAGAATTCTGGCTCAAACCATCTCCAAATTAAGTAAAGACATTTGTTCTATTTAAGTTTTATGCACTCAAGCATACGCTCCATAAGAGGAGAAGTACCCCTGCAGAGTGAGATTTATAGAGTTTATATAAAGAAGAAAGAGTAAGAAAAACGGGGGAATTGGGCAAAAACAGGAAAATTGATAAGATTTTTCACACGTAGGCACTGTATGGGAAAATTACCTTTTTTGTCTGTGATCAGACATATCCCTGATAAGACTTTTCACATGTAGATGCTATATAGAAAAAGGAGTCCTTTTTGTGTCTGGGGTCAGCTATCTGTTGCCAGACTTCATGCTGTAGGTAGGTATCTACTTGTGAAGGCTTGGCTCACTGGGGCTTGCTGGATACTAGCTCTATGTTTATTGCTCACAGCAGAAAGCTTCTGCTTATCTTCTCAGAGAGATTAAATGGCTTACCCGAACTCACAGAGATGGCAGTAGCTGAAATAGAACTCACACAGAATCTCAAAAATGAAAAGATCCATAAAGAACATCTTGTCTTACTGGTCCTTGAATAGGAATCCATTCTACAATATTGACATAACTGCTATTCAGCCTCTGCCTATACATACTTAATAATGGGAAACCCATCACCCATCTCCATGTCTCATAACTAGTATCCCCTATGTGGATTCCGCTTATCTCTCCTCTGTCTCTTAGAATGCTTAAAACAAGCATTGATTTAAATATTTACTATGTACCAAGAATTGTTCTAAACTCAGGGGCTACTAAAAAGGCAGCAACAGTCCCTGCTGTCGTGGAGCTCTCATTTTAGTGGGGACATAACATGCAAACAATTATGTACAAATTATATATACACACACACAAATACATATACACATGCATATAACAAATTAGTGATAATCTAAGCTCAGTTCAAATGCTATCTCTTACATGAGACCTTTCTTTACCTCCCCTCCTAGCTACTTGTTTATTGCCTGAAAAAAATTATGTTGTATATACTTTGTATATAGTTTATATAGCTTATGTATTGGGTACATTTTTTTCTCCTTTGCATATAGTTTATGTAGCTTATGTATTGGGCACATTTTTTCTGCTTTGCATATAATTTATTTATTTATTTTCATTTATTTTTTTAAATAGCTTTTTATTTACAAGTTATGTGTATGGATAATTTGACAGCATTGACAATTGCCAAACTTTTTGTTCCAATTTTCCCCCTCCTTCCCCCCACCCCCTCCCCCAGATGGCAGGATGACCAGTAGATGTTAAATATATTAAAGTATAAATTAGATACACAATAAGTATACATGACCAAACCGTTATTTTGCTGTACAAAAAGAATCGGACTCTGAAATATTGTACAATTAGCCTGTGAAGGAAATCCAAAATGCAGGCAGGCAAAAATATAAGGATTGGGAATTCAATGTAATGGTTCTTAGTCATCTTCCAGAGTTCTTTCACTGGGCGTAGCTGGTTCAGTTCATTACTGCTCCATTGGAACTGATTTGGTTCATCTCATTGCTGAGGATGGCCAGGTCCATCAGAATTGATCGTCATATAGTATTGTTATTGAAGTATATAATGATCTCCTGGTCCTGCTCATTTCACTCAGCATCAGTTCATGTAAGTCTCTCCAGGTCTTTCTGAAATCCTCCTTTTAGTCATTTCTTACAGAACAATAATATTCCATAATATTCATATACCACAATTTATTTGGCCATTCTCCAATTGATGGGCATCCACTCAGTTTCCAGTTTCTGGCCACTACAAAGAGGGCTGCCACAAACATTCGAGCATATACAGATCCCTTTCCCTTCTTTATGATCTCTTTGGGATATAAGCCCAGTAGTAACACTTTTGCATATAATTTATGTAGCTTGTATTATACTCATCAAAACTCATTTAACTCATCTAACTTCATTTTTGTTTTGGTAACTTTAGCATAGTAGCTTCCTGTAGTGTTTGCAATATGCTTATTGAATGTACTTGAATGACAGGGCAAGAAGAAGAGGTGAATCCAGGTTGGAATTAGATGCCATAAGAGAGGTAGTAAAGATCCGGCAAGGTAAGTAGTTCTTACAAAGTCCCAGTGAGACTTCACCAACATGACATCACTTATGTATTCATTCATTCATTCATTCATTCATTCATCTATCTACTCATTCACTCATGTGTTGGTTTATTTATTTATTCACTCATTCAATCATTTATTTGAAAGACCTCTTAAAATGGGATATGGGGAAGTCTGTGGGTGCAGTTGTTAAGATTTTAACAAAGTATTAGATAGAATGTGTCATATTCTTATGAAGAAGACCAAGAGTCCTGGGCCAGACAGTCATAGTATTTGACTCAGAATTGTGAATTGAGTTAGAATCCTTTAAAGAGTAATTAAACATGAATATTTGGGGCCTAGAAGATAGAACCAGGATCAAGGGCTAGTGGAAGCTGCAAACAGGTCAACTGAGACAATGTCAGGAAAAATTTACTAATAAGAACAATGATCTTCAAAGGGAACGGGTTGCCTTCTTGGGATGTCTTAGGTTTCCCCTCATCAGATATCTTTGACTAAAGACTTACAGGGATAGCACAGAAGACCTTTCAAAAGCAGTATGGTTTAATGGATGAGATATAAGGCTTTGGAACTGGGAAGACTTGAGTTCAGGTCCTGCCTCAGACACTTAAGTGGCAGTGTTATCCTAGGAGGGTTGTGTGATTTAGGTGTATATAGGTTTCCTCACCTATGAGGGAGGTGAACTTAGGGGTCTCTCAAGTCTCTCATAACTTGAAATTTTGATCCTAAGAGCCCTTTCAAGTTGGACTAATGCTTCCTGCAGAAATGTCTAATTTCAATTCTATGGTTTTGTGTGTGAGGAAGTATGGAAGGGAATGTTGTTTATGGGTTGAATGGACATTGTAGAAGTTATAACCACAAAATTCAGTGCATAAAATGAAGCATACAAACATGTTTATATGCATACATATATGTGCATGCTTGTATATATCATATAAAATTATTTATGCATATTGTTACACATTATATTGTGTTCATATATAGGAAAATTATATATGGACATATAGTCTGCAGAGCTACATAGAGCTATATATTGTTCAATTATGTCTCTGTGAATCCATTTGGAGTTTGGAGTGTTTTGTATTTCCTTCTTCTGCTCATTTTACAGTTGAGGTAACTGAAGGCAAAAGAACCATTGGATTTAGAGCTGGAAGGGACCTTAGAGATCTGGTAGCACCATCTCCCTGCTTTTGACAAATGAAAGAGGCTGAGTGACCAAGGACAAGTGATACATACATACAAATGCATATACATATACATGCTATATATGAAGACACGTAATTATGGAGGAGAGGAAGCTGAGCATAATAGGAGATCTGCTAAAGAGTCAGGAGGGCTGGGTACTAGTCCCAGTTTGTCACTGATTGCTGTAAGACTAAGGGTACATCACTTGGTAAAGTTTAAATCCAGCACTAGACAAAAAGTAGCAACTGTTTTTAGCGCCAGGAGATTCGGCTATCGTGTAACATCTTGTTATTTATGTATCAGCTTTACTTGTTACCAAAGTGGAAGGAGGGAAGGGAGGAAGGAGGGAAGGAAGAGAGGGAGGAAAGGAAAGAAGAGGAGGGAGGGAAAGAAGGAAGGAAAAGGAAGGAAGGAAGGAAAAGGAAAGAAAAGGAAGGAAGGAAGGAAGAGAGGGAGGGGGGGAAGGGAGGAAGGAAGCTCAGCCAATGACCCCCGCCTTTAGTCAATGACCGGCGCTTCCCTCAGCCCCTGACGCCCCCAGCTCCCCAGTCTGCGCTCCAACCCGGAAGGCCCCGGTGAGGGGCAGCCCGCAGGACGCCGGACTCCTCCCGCCCCCACTAAGGATTCTCTGTATGACTTTACTAGCACGCGGACGTTCCGTTTGGGGCGCCAGGAAGCCTCTCGCCCCCCCCCCCCTCCCCCCACTTGTGTCTGCGCCCGGCCGGGCCGCCGAGGAGGGCGGGAGTCTGAAAGTCCGGAGCAGGGCAGGCAGCGGACGGGAAGGATTCTCAAGGTCGAGGCAGGAAAGCCAGCCTCTAAGTGACCCCCGCGGGGCGCTGTCCAGTGACGATCACGCGGACTCCCCCAGCGGACAGACGTCTCGTGATACGAGCGCCGGCCACGCCCCAGACGGGGAGCAGCCGCTCGCCCCAGGGAATCCAGCCCGGGGTTGAGGCGAGGGAATGGGGGTGGGGAGAAGCCACGCGCAGGAGCAGAACTGAACTCTGGGACCTATTTGTCGCCGACCGCCGAGGACTGCGGAGCGCCAGATCCGGCCCAGCGCAGCCGCACGAGCGAGGAAGGGCCCCTCCCCCTGCCCTCCGCTGCTCCGCGGCACAGTGCAGCGCGCCTGCGCACGCCCCTTCGCACGCTGGCACGCAAGCGGCGTACGGCGGCGGCTAGGGGTCGCGAGCCGGCGGAGGAGTGGCGGGCGCGCGCGGAGGAGCCCGGGGCGTCGGACGCGTCTCCCCCCCTCCCCACGCCTCCCTCCCCCATCCCCCTCCCGCTCCGCCTCCTCCCCCCCTTCTCCCTCCCCCCTCCCCCCGACGATGTTTCGCTACGAGGTGAGCGCGGGCCACCGGAAGTGGTCCCCCGGGAAGAGGGGGAGCGGGTGGGGGTCAGAGGGAAGGGGGGACCCCCACCCCGGGAGAACCGGGTGGGGGAGAGCGGGAGGGGCCGGGCCCGTTACTCCCGTTACACCTACGGATCGACGCCCCGGCCTGGGAGCCGCTGCCCCGCCTGAGGAGAGTGGGGGTCGGGGAGGCTGTCCCGGGGCCTGGGGGAGGGGGCTTCCAAAGGGCCTCCTCCGGGACCCTGAGGGGCTCCCTCTCTAACTTCAAGGGAGTGCGGTGTGGTCTGGAGGACTCCCTGTGTGACTGGGGGAGTCCCTCCAACCTCAGGAGGCTCTCGTAACATTTTGAGGGGCTACTCTGTAACTTTGAAGAGCTACAGTGTAACTTGGAGGGGCTACAGTGTAACTTGGAGGCATTCTTGCTGCAGCCTGGGGCGCTCCCTTGGGGCTCGGGGACTTTGTTCTAACTTTGGGGATCCCTTCTAACTTTGCCGAGCCCTCTTGGTAGCTCCTGGAGCCTTGGGGTGGGGCCGAGCCCGGGCCGCTGCCTCCCAGGCTCTTCCGATCGTGAGGTACCAAAGGGAACAGGTGCTGGAGGGCAGGAGGACTCGGAACTCGCCCCAGGCCTTCGATGCGGGACTCCCTGGGGAGCCCTGCGCTGCTGAGAAGCTCTGCCGTTGGGAGCTCTCCAGGGAGCCCTGGGCCGTTGGGAACCCTCTGGGGGGCCCTGAGCCGTTGGGCGCCTCCTGGAGAGGCCCGTAGTGTTGGGGAGCCCCATGGCGTTAGGGGGCTCTTTGGAGGGGCCCCTCAGGTGCAGGCTATCTTTGGGGTCTAGCTTGGAGGGGTGGTGATTTTGCTTCTAAACCCTGTAGGAGTTTTTTTCTGGGATTTGCATCCTCCCTTAGGCTTCCAGCAAAGTTGGCTGTCGTCTTCCCTACTTCCCTGGGAGCCCCAGGTACTGGTGTCCTTCTCACCCGCCCGCACAGGCCTTTGAGGCTCTGACCCAGAGCCCTGGTCTCCAGATTAGAAACCACTCTCACCCAGGCCCCTGGATTTCTTTGTAGATGACTTTACAGCAAGAATTTCCATTCCATCAGGCCCTGGGAACAGCTTTAATCAGTATTGTGTCCCAACCCCCTCATTTTACAAGGAAAGAAACTTCTGTCCAGAGGGCTTAGGGGATTTAGGTTCTCAGTGGTAGCAGATCTGGATTTGAGATCAACCTAACTATAAATGCCTGCTGCTGGAAAGAGCATTGATTGCAAACCGAGAACCCTGTTCTGTGGCTTACTATTTATTTGTGTTACCTTGGGCAAGTCTGTTCTTCAGATACAAAACTAAAAAGTAAACATCCCTTACTCTCGAGTTTAAATGCAAGTACAAACACAAAGTGATTTCTTACAGTGATGGGAAGAGATGGAGGGAAGGATGGGCAAATATATGAATGAGGTGAAACTTGAGCTGAGCTTTTAAGGAAGTTAGACTCTCTTTAAGAAGTTCATGTGAAGAGGGAGTACATTACAAGTAATATACTTGCCAGGCCTCAGTTTCCTTCGGAGTCCAGTTAAACCTGGTGATTTTAAGCAAAGCAATTGACTTCTCTGGATTTTATAGGATCTTAGATCTAGAACTAGAAGCAATTTCAGATCCTTTATTCGAACCTCTCTCATTCTCAATGGATGAGGGAACAGGGGCAAAGAAGTTAATTGACTTGGGCAAAAATCACACAGATAGTGAAGTGGTAGAGTTGGAATTCAGACCAAGGTCCTCAGATTCCAAGACTCATCATGCTTTCCACTGTACCACATTGCCTTCTTCATCTTAAAAATGGGGAAATACAGGCTTCTTTGCCCTCAAGAAGCTGATATTTTTCAGCTTGTGAAACACCTCTTGTGTTCTGTGATTCTAATAATTATTAATATTTTGCATTTATATAATGCTTAAAGATTCCCAAAACACTTTACAAATATCTCATTTTGATGCTCATGACAGTTTTGGTAGGTAGATAGTGTTATAATTCCATTTTACATGGGAGGAAACTGGCAGGCAGATTGTGATTTGCCCCAGCTCACAATGCTAGTAAGGGTTTGAGAAAGGGTTTGACTCAAGCCTCATTACTCCTAATCCAGGACCCTATCCAGTGTACCACTAGGTTAGAGAATTGGCACTAAACCTCTGGTTCATTCACCCCACTAGAATTGGCAAGAAGACTTCCCTGAACACAAGGCTCCCCAATTGCACTAACTTGGGATGGACTTTAAATGATTGCAGAAATAAGAGAGGGGAATAATTAGGCTGTTATTTTTTAAAAGCAGAAATGGTTAACTGAAAAAGAGGGGAATAAATTCATTTGCCTTGCAATTTTTTTGCAAGTGCAACAGATGATTTATCAAGATGTGCTTTGTTGGAAAATGGAGTGAATTGTGAGGTTGAAAACTTGCTATAGTGACATTTTTGTTTTCTTAGTTTGGGGGGTGACAGGTTGGGAAATATTTAAAAGTAAGGAGTGACTGAGAAATAAATGAATGGTGCAAAATAAGTTTATGGGAAAAAATACCTAAAATGCAGAGCCAGAAATGTCATATAATTAACTTTCAATTCCTTTTGCTACTTAAACCAGTGAAATAAGGAAGTTGAGGATTAGTTTCATTGTGATTTGTAGCAGTTGAGATTTAAGATCAAATCCCTTTACTAGATTTCTGATGAATTATGTCAAATGATAGTCAAAAAATATTGCATACGATATTGCATATTGTAAATAAAGACAAAGTTGGACTTAAATAGCACAGACACTGTCAGTACCAGACTATTTTAAACACACAAGTCATCCTTTCTGCTAACAAAAAATGATACTCTGTCAGAAGCAATCAGACTATTAAGTAATTTAGCTGGGCTGTTTTGGAAAATGTATTTGTCAGGACCTTGGTGTAGTAGGTTTGAAGTATTAGAAAGTGCCTATGGTATCAAAAAAAAAGTATCAATAAAATCAAGATTTCTGATAAGAGAAATCCTGGGAAGAAAAGGGAAATAGGATGGCTACTGAAAGAGAAGACTGTCCTGATAATAGATTCACCTTTGAAAGCATCTCAGATTTGATAAAGTTGTGTAGAAGAGAGACCATAGTCATCATGAAAGCGAATGGACGACATTCTTCAACAGAGAAGACAGTTCAAAGTGGTCTTTTCAGAACTGAAAATGAAATAGGGGTGTGTGGACTTGTCAAGTACCATAACACTTGTTTCTTATTTCTTTAGTCCCTAGAAGATTGTCCTCTGGATGAAGATGATGATGCCTTTCAGGCTCTGGGGGAAGAAGATGAAGATATTGATCAATTCAATGATGACACATTTGGAGCAGGTGCAGTTGGTAAGTATCACCTCACATTCTAAGTATTCTTGCACCTCTTCTGAGGCAGATGAAAACCACCAATTTAACGTCTCTGTCTTGGGGCTCAGTTTTGTCATTAATCCAGCCTTTCAGAAAGAGAGACCCTGCAACAAGTAGAAAAATTAATTAAAATTAATTTCAATTTTGAACTGGATTTGAAATAATTGAGTAATCAGTGGGCAATGGAGCTCCTTGGACGTACTCTCTTAGAAGTGAGAAGCAGTGTTTACTCATCCTTTGATCATGAAATTAATGACAAAGTATAATGATAGTGACAAAATTAGGATGTAAAAATATCTGTAGGAATTTAGAGTTGAGGCATTTGTGCACAAGTAATCCAAGACAAAAAGTATAGTAAGAAACATATATATAAGCAGTGAGGAAAGAGAAGAACATGAATAGTGGTGAATGAGACTGAGGCTGACAAATAGGAGAAAGGAAGACCTTAGAAGATATTCTCTGCAGTTTTCAATATATCTTAGATTGAGATGAAGACAGAAAAGTAAAAGAGAATTTAAGGATGGGAACTGAGTTGTGTAAATTCCATAGAGAGCTAAGGAATTATCATGAGCACTGTTCTGGGTTCCAGCCAGAAGAACCTTAAGAGAAAGGGACTAATGGCCTTTAGGTGGAGACAAGCCAAAAGGATGCTGTGCTCTAAGATGTTCGAGACTGGTATCAACCAGAGTGAAGGAGTCAGAAGATAGAGTCTTAGGGCAGAAGCTGTCTGTCATTTTGTCTTATCTTTATGATGATAGCATTTGTAGACAGCTAATGTAACAATATAGCACAAAATATTGAGTGCTAACATTAGAGCCATTTATCTATTAAGAGCATGTTCTGTTTTCACTCTTTCACCGAGTTCTTCAACATTAAAATAAACTGTGACTGAATTGGTTTGTAGATATTGCATTATTACGTCTTTAAACTTTAAACCATAAAAAGGATGATCTTTGCTCTCTGAGTAACTTTCAGTATTGTTCTGGGCAAAGATATTTACTTAGAGTATGTTTCCTCTAAAAGTGGGACAGATAATATATTGTAAGGACACTTAGTGTATGATATTTAGCCTTTCTCTCCCCCAACCCTCCACATAGATATTGCTGTACCCCTTGGAACAACACAAAGAACAGAATGCAGAAAATAAAGAGAATTAAAATTATTTCCTGTGAGCTTACTTGCTAGCCTAGTGAGGAAGTGTGACTAAGGAAAATTTTTCAGTCCACAAACTTTCAGTTTCAACAAACCAAAAAAAAGAAAAAGGATTTTCCAAGATGGGGAAATCTTTTTTTAAAAAGTATAAGAAGAGATTAGAGTTAAAAATCTGTTGGCAGATTTTATAGACACACGCACGCTACATCTCTTTAATAATAAGCAGCATCGTGTAAATATCATTCATCACAATTAATGATCTCCTTTAGTTTGCTTTGTGTAATTGTTACATGTCCAAAGACTCAGCTTTTTGATTGACTCAGCTTGGCAGTGTTAGTAACTCTGGGTTACTGTGATACCAAGTATCAGGCTTCCTTTAGAAAATAGATGATTCTGCTCTGTATATAAGTTAAGTTTTTGTGTTATTTTGGAGTAGTAAATTCAGACAAGCAAAAGTTTTAAAAAGGCAATACTTGTGTACCAAACAAACTCAGATAAGTAGCTGCTTGCCTGTCATCTCAACTTTCTTGAAATTGGGTATTTCTTTACCTTCTAAAGTAATAGTTTCTTTCTTGGGAATTGTGATTGTCCCCAAACTAAGTCTCCATCTCTCCTTGATTTTTCTCTCCTGCTCTTATTCATTGCTCCTTGATCTTTCAGGGTTGACCTCAAGGCCACCTGGCTTTACCATCACTGCGCTGATGGGATTGTCTTAAGTCCAAAAGCAGCTCAGACTCTGAGAGTCTTAAAGGCAGTATTTTTTGGTTGGAAAAAAAAAACAAAACAGGCCTTGATTTAAGTGACTAAGAGTACAAGCTACCTTTTCTTCTTCCTTTTCTTCTTCCTTCTTTTCCTTCCTTCCCTTTTCTCCTCCCCCATCACACCTCTTGTTTTCTTCTTGACTTGCAATGCCACTTGTGACCTACATGGATTGAGGTCAAACTTTTTTCATATCTGAGGAACTGCATTCTTTAGACCATGTGAAAAGTATAGAGAGTAAAATGTTACCACACAGTGTGTGCACTGGAGCTCAAAATGCCACACACTGTTTTCAAGTGATTTATATATTTATTGAAAGAAAGAATGAGAATGGTAAGGTTATAGTACACTATGCAAACATGCCTGCTTGATTCAGGATTAAATGTCTAATTTTTAAAATAGAACTTCCTCACCAGAGGAGTTAACAAACCAGTGATTTTATTCTTTTATTCTTTTCAATATAGAAAAATTCCTTTCCTGTCTCACTCAACTATACCTCCAACTATATTGGGGGAAGGAAAAGAAAAAATAAGGCCTTGTAACAAATATGCATTGTGAAGCAAAACAAATTACTGTATTGCCCATGTCCAGAACCATAATTCTGTACCCATGGTTCACCTCTCTTATTAGGAAGTGGGTAGCACACTTTGCCATCAGTCTTCTGGAATCATAAACTTAACAGTTTGAAAATATTACTCTTCTTTTCATTCTTTTTTGGTACCCAGATAGAAGAAGTGGGATTTTAATGGGGAAATGGCAAGTAAGAGGTGTAGTGATACTCTTTGTATCATGGCCTGAAATAACTCGTTATTTACACAACATCTGTGTTACAAATACTGTCTTTTCTGTAGGTATTGCAGTCAAAATATACTGTTAGTACCATGAAAACTTTGAGAATTTGTAGCTGACTTTGTCAAATTTTTTACTGTAAAAAGGGAGATAATAATGAAAATTCTCATTGGGTCATTTATTCTGATAAACGGGGAGTTGTTGAGCAAGCCAAGGAATCCAGTATGAGTGGCAGGCACTTACAAATCTGAATGCATCTGTAAACACATTTGGCATGTTTTTTCCAGATTTGCCATCTTTGATACCAGAATGAACTGTTGTTTCAGAGTCAGTGAAGGTCCTTTGTTTCCTAACTAATGTTTCCTAAGCTATAATGCTTTCCATTGCATTCATTGTGGATAAGAAGAATGTTGTCACATGTAGTTTTCTCATAGTTATATTTTATGGGAAATTATTGGCTGCATTGATTTACTACCTATAATCATTAAGGTAATTTATTTCTTTTATTTGCAATGTTGAATTTTATATTGGACCTTAAGAAAAGGCAAAAGAGGAAAAAAAAGTCAAGTTAGAGTAATGCTGAACCTCAGAGATCATGTAGTTCAGATGACGTCTGAAGAAGAACTTGACCATTCGTCAAGCAGTGATGATCCAGCCTGTGCTGCGTGATCTCCACAGAGAGGGAGTACAGGCCTTGGCAAGCTTTAATTTTCCTCTCCAAATCTTCTATCCATTGTTACTTGTTTTGCTTCTTGGTTCAAAGTAGAATGAAGACAATCCTTTTTCACGGAATAATCTTCTAAATATTTGAGTCCTCTAAGTTTTGACTTGGCTTGGCTGAACAAATACGTCATCTTCAGTCTTTGGCATGATCTCAAGGCCCTTTACCCTCTGGTCGGACACTTTCCAGCTCAAGGTTGTCCTTCCTAAAACGTGACAGCAGAATTGAACACCACTAACTCCAGACATGGCCGGCCAGCTTGTAGGATAGTAGAAAACTTAACTTGACTTCCCTGGCCACTGGTGAATGTTGCCTCACGTTGAACTTGTGGTCTAAAAGGTACAGATCTTGTTCAGATAAGCTGCTTTATGAGTAGTCTCTGTTCTTGTACTTATCAGTTTAGGTGATATTTGGTAAGATTCAAATGTAAGGAATTTATGTTCATCTCTATGTGGCTGAGTGGAAAGAAGCCTGAATCAGGAACTTAAACCTGTTGTAGTTTTGGCTCTGCTTTTGCTTTTCAGTGAGTTTCTTGTAAAGTCTGTTGCTTTAAGATTCCATCTATAAAATGAAGGGCCAACTCTAAAAAGTTATTCAGTATGGTACTACAGAAAATCAAGTATAGAGAGAATTAAAATTTTCTCTTTGATCTCTTGCCCAAGACAGACAGCATTGAAAGTCTGTCCAGATAATTTAATCATGTATCCACAGATTTAATACAAAATATGTAATGTGTACAATCAAAGAGAAATGTCACTGTATATTGTGAATGGATAATAATCATTGTATATATTTAAATGGAGTGGAATTAGGAAGAAAAATGCCACTTGTTTTTTGTTCCTTATCAAAACCTTCAGAGTAGAAGCAGAAATTTCGGGAGCTTTTTGATGAATAAGGTTAAGCTTGGCAAACTGGTCTGAGAAGACGATGTTTCTCATAGACGTAAGAATGGAATGGTTATATTAAAGAAGCTTTGGCAGAAGGAAGGAAACGTGGTTTGGGAAAGCTAAGGTGGGTGGTGATCAGAGTTCTGGTCATCATGAGAGTGAAGTTCAAAGACATGGGGGTGGTATGTGGTAACAACAAGAAAAAATGTCTGGTAGAACTGTCCCAGATTGAGAGTAGAGATGAAGCTAGAGCCTGCCTGGGAAAAGCATAGCAAGTAAAAGATCAACAGAAGCTGAGTGAAGAATGTATCTGTAGGGATGAAGAGAAAGAGGAAGCTTGGAGGTGATAGAGATATGAACATGTTTTCCTGACAAGAATAGTTGTAGTTTAATATTTCTGGGGAGGTTCATGTTTGAATCATGTTTGACCAAGACCCACTATAATGGTGTTATAATGCAAGTAAATTACAGTATCAGTTTTTTGAGATGTAGAAGGATGCAAAAAAAAAGATGGAGGAGACAGGTTCTCTATCTTCAAAATAGAGAATACATATGCAAATAACTAATTTTTAAGATCAAATTGGGAGTTTAAAGAGACATATAAAGTGTTAGAAGAGATAGGAAAAATTCTTTCTGGCTGGGAGGATCAGAAAGTAGCTAAGAATTGGACAAGCAAACAGGGATAGGGAACATTCCAGGCAAAGAGAATAGTTTGAGTAAAAGCCCACAAGTAAAGAATTTAGAGCAGGTTTCCATATTAAGTAGCAATTTGGTTAGAGAGTAGAATGTTTAATTGGGAATGTGGCTAATGAGGATGGAAAGATTCATTGTGACCAACTAAGTTAGGTAGACCCTCAAGTGAGAATTGGAGCTTTCTTTACTTGATCTTCCATTGAAGGGATCTTCAATGATTTTTAAGATGTGAAGGTTCATTCATGATCAGAGCTTTTGCTTAGAAAGATTAAATTAATAGCAGTAATTAGCTGTTAATGGACTCCAAATTGTACAAGTTATTATCTACTTTAGCTCTAAGTCTACACAGGTTCTGGGATTTCTGAGATCTTTGAAACCTTGGATTTAATATGCCAGCAACACAGAACTCACAAAAATAACTGCATTTTACTCCCCAAAGAAAGGTATGGATATAATCAAGATATGTACTGTATACTTGTTCAGTAATGAACATGTTAATCTAATATACATTTTAAAATACCTATCTGTAAGCATTTATTAAGCATCTGCTGAATACCAGATGCTGTTTTGGGCACTCAGATCACAAATATAAAGAATTCTTAGTTTACAAACATGATCCATAGGCTGGAGGGGACCCTTAACTCAACAACATAAATCTCTCCATGATAAATTCTATATAATAAAATTTATAGTTCTTAACCCTACCCTTAAACACAGAAAACACACTTTTCCCAATAAAGGGAGCATTAAGGGTTTATTTTTTTTTTATTTTTGTATTTCAAGTATTTAATACAGTATCTGGCACATGGTAGGCATTTAGTGCATGTTGATTAAGAGAATGACACTGTTACCTCTCCTAATTCTTTTAGACTCCATCCACATGGACTGGAGTTGGGGGTGGGGGAAAGGGAAGAAAGAGGCCAAAGGAGACAGAGGCAGAGTGTGTTTCTGCTGAAGCTCAGCTTCAGGTTAGAACATATCTGAGCCAGCAAAGAGGGTTAGGAAGGAGACTCAGCATTCTATGGGCTATGGGGAAGAGGGGAAAGAAAAATGAAAGCAAAGTTTCCAGACTCCTACTCCACAGCCACAGCAGGCAAGAGAATGATGGGGAAGATTATGGGCCAAAAGTCAAGAAGTTCTGTCTCCTTTTAATCATATTAGATCACAAAAAGATGTGCCATGTCTTCTTTTTCAGAAACACCTAATTTAGAGATGATGCAGAGCTCATGCAAGTTGAAAGCTGTGCCATCAGAAAAGTTTAGAAAGGAGACTTTTACCTATTAAGTTAGCTCAATCATCTCCCTTATTTCAGTAGATTTTTATTGATTTAAGAGGGTCCTGGTCTGTCTCATAACAGGAAGCCACCCCTTCAACTGTGACTGATTGAGGGACATTCCTGTGCTAGTGGAAGGTTGGTGGGATAAGAGCAGGCTTTTCTACTACTCTCCTTCCCTTTCAAAGAGCCAGAAAGTATTAACTATTAAATACAACATTGCCAGCTTGTGAAACTGCAGATACCTCATCATATGTCTATATTTGGGGGAGAGGGGAAAGAGAGATTGAAGGCAGGTCAATTACTTAGAAGTTTGTTATAATGGACACACAAAGAGGTGAAGCTTGGAACTAGGATGGTGCCATTAGGAGTAGAGAAAGGGAGCTGGTTGTGAGAGATGGTAGATATAGAATATTTTGAATTGTAAAACTTTACAGTTAGTGGGATGGAAAGCAAGGGAGAAGGAAAAATCCATGAGGACTTGGACGTTTTAGACTTGGGTAATTGGAAAGATCATGATAAATTAAGCCGCATAAGAGGGAGCAGATTTTAGGAGAAAGTTGAATTGTACTTTAAACATGTTATATTTGAGGTATCAATGCAATAGCCTGGTGGGAACATGCAGAAGCTCATTGGAACTTATGTAATTCAAAAAGAGAGAGGTCAGGACTAGCTAGAGACCTTTGGGATTCTTTCCCCTTAGTGAGGTAGAGGTAATTCTGAAGGAAGAAAAAAGAGCCTATACAGATAAATAAGAGATCCAATAACAAGAATTTATAAGCCTATCAACAGTCCCTTGGTGATTTATGAAATAAGATCTTTAGTGCTTTTGTTAGTTGTATTTCATCTTTGTGGTTTTCTTATAGATGATGACTGGCAGGAAGCACATGAGCGCCTGGCTGAATTGGAAGAGAAGCCAGTGGCAGCAGTTGAACAGACAGGCAATGGGAGCACTGATGAGATGGACTTACTGGGAGACCATGAAGAAAATCTGGCAGAACGACTCAGTAAAATGGTGATTGACAATGAACTGGAGGACCCGGCGATCATGAGGGCGCTGCAGACCAGGCCTGTTGTGCAGGTGAGTTGATCCCCCAGGCTCTAAGGCCTTCTGAAGATAGACCTTTCCTGGTATTTCCACCCAGGCAATGGAACTGAATGACATCTTAAGCTTTGTAACTTTTTGTTGTGCTGCTGTTCATGTTCACTAAAAGTGAATACAAAGTAAAAAAGGCAGGTGTAGTGATAGGCTTACACAAAGGCCAAATGATGAAGTGTGTTTTCTCAGGTTGAACTCTCTGAATCCTCATTTGGGTAAATAGAATAAACCAACCAGGGAATTCAAATTGTTCCAGAGTTCCAACAATTGCTCATCTCTCTTCCTTTTTTTTTTTTTTTTTTTTTGGTTAAACCACAGCCTGGAGGACTCAATTCTAGCATTTGGGATGGTTCTGCAGTTCTGAGACGAATACGAGGACCACTGCTTGCTCAGGTGGTTATATAATTATGTATAATCCAGAGTATACAGTTTACTATTGTGAAATATATCATCGTTTTAACAAAATGTGAGGAACTTTAGTATGCCCGTGACTTGCATAGTACCTGGTATGTTGAGTCCTTAAGACTCACTTCAACAAACATTTATTAAAATATGTTGAAATGTGAGATACAGTAGTGACTAAAAAAATCTAGTCTAGCATTTGTCTCCCCAATTTGGGGTATTCTTTTTCACTGCTTAAAATTCAGCTTGACCATTTACTTCTATAAGTGCCACAGCAGATCATATTTATTTCAAAATGTTTTGGAAATTTCTAAAGCACTCGTGTGTCCAATTTTCTAATTGCTCTGCTTTTCAATTAGGAAATGCCCACAGTGTCTGTGTTAGAATATGCCTTACCTCAGAGACCCCCACAGGGCCCAGAAGAGGAACGGGACCTTTCTGAGCGGGCATTACCAAGACGTTCAACTTCTCCCATCATTGGGAGCCCCCCTGTCAGAGCAGTTCCAATAGGCACCCCACCTAAGCAGATGGCTGTCCCCAACTTTAACCAGCAGGTAGGTCTCACTCACACACACTCAGCCCAGGCTGTTGGGAATCTGGGCAAAATCATTTAGTGGATTCCTTCTGGGCGGAGGGGGGAAGATTTTGGTAGGCACTGAATTAGAAAGGAAAAGAGCCAATTTAGAGTAAAAAAGAGAAAGATGCCCCTCTCATTCATTGCTGCTGCTGCTGTCTAATAATTGAAAACAGATTGGTTACCACTTAATGGTTTTTTAAAAAATATTTTGGTGACTATCCAAAACACTGCCAGATAATTAAAGGCTGGGGGGAATGGGAACACACAGTGCTGTCCACATCCCTTTGTACCCTTAAGATATCCCTGCTTTCCCTAGAGCCTGTGCAGTCCTGTTCCATAGACTTTCCTCCACCTGAAACCAGCAGCTGAAAAGGAAGGCCCATTTGGAAGGTATGGGGGGAGGGAGGTGCTGGTATGGCCCAGCCAGGATCACTTTTATCTGAAACAAGTCAAAATAGTGACAGTATATATCATGAAGCTGCTGAGCATAGAGGCCATAGCAGAATGTCAGTCTGCAGAATGGGGCTTAGTTAATCCTCCAGCTTTCTTCTCCATTCCCTATCCCAAACTGTTTACCAAAATGTGCCATCAAGGGAGTGAGAATTTGCAAGTCCAAGAATTTGCTAGTACCTCCCTCAGCATGGAAGGGGTGGGGATACTGGAGAATTAGCTAAATCTTCCTCAGCTAAAATGGGCACATTGTTGTTTGTGAGAGAGAAAGATCAGGAGGACCTTGCTTGAACTTGTTCAGAAGCAGGGCCATTGATTTCCATTTGACTCCTACATGAAAATCTGAGGGGAGGGATGCTTAGAGTAGGTGAAAGGCAAACTGACCTGTACTAAAGGCCAATTCTATGGGTTGGTTTTTTTTTTTTTTTTTTTTTTTTTTTTTTTTGTCCCGACAGATTCTGTGCCCGAAGCCTGTTCATGTTCGTGCCCCAATGCAACAGCGATATCCTGCTCCCTATGGTGAGAGGATGTCTCCAAACCAGCTCTGCGGAGTCACGGTATTGTACTTTGCTACTCACTGTGCATGTGTTTATATTCTGAACCATCTTTTGCTGCCTCTTAACCACCATTAGATACTGAACTTGGACATAGGTCTTCTACAACCTCTCTACTTCAATTTCTTAATCTCCAAAAATCCTAAGGCTAATATGATTCATGCTGCTCAATTATTTCTCTTACCTCAACTTTCCCTTCTTTCCAAATCCAGACTGTCGATTTGATCAACTTTTAGAACTCAAGCAGTGGGAGGCTGTTGTACCTAACTTTCAGCTCATCATCACCTGCAGTTTCCTTAGCAAATGATTTTGTGGGCCTTATATGGCCTGCAGGATCAGACATTCCTCATCCTTGCTTATAGGAGCAACAAAATGGAGAAGGAATGATATTTCAAGATATAGAAAGAGAAACGCTGATTATTTAACATGTAAAGAAATGGTGAAAGAAATTGATCATTTTTTTAATGGTCTGCAGTGATGTTATAAATATCCAAATAGCCCTTGGCAGAAACAAGTTTCCCCACCCCTGTCCTCCAGGATAGCTTGAATGTCTTAAGCTGTTAAATTTATATTATTTGCACATGACCCAAGTATGTTTTATGTTTCTACTGAGTGTATGTGTTTTATTGATGTTTCTTTTCCAGAACTCTTCCCTTCTGGGCCACCCATTCCCTCCCAGTGTCACACCTGTTCTCAGCCCTATTCAGAGAGCACAGCTTCTAGGAGGAGCACAGGTAAAACTGTGGCTATCTTTTCCTCTTGCCAGATGGGGTTTCTCACTTTCTTGCCTCAGGATGTAGTATTTGGGTTGTTAATATTCTGTCACTCCTTAGCATATCTTCTGCTTTGTTTTTCCCAGTAAAGTTATTTTTAAAAATTATTTATTTAGTCTTTTAATTTTTCCCACCAGCAAAGTTAATGATGCAGAAAATACTCTCTGGTAGATAAAAGTCTGCTGCTCTTTAGTATAAAGTCCTTTGTAGTTGAATTGAAGAGTTTGTCTCCGTTTATACCTGCAGCCTGGAAGGATGTCTCCCAGCCAGTTTGCTCGTCTCTCTGGATTTGTAAACAGTCCCCTTGCTTCCATGAATCCCAAGTTGCTTCAGGGAAGTGTTAGGCAACTGATTCCTCCAGCTCCTGGCTTCCGTGCCTTCTTTGGCGCACCTCCACCAGCTACACCACCCCCAGCACAGCAGCATCCCTCCTGCCCAGGACCTCACCTGCAAAACCTAAGGTAACTATATCTGATGCTCACTGGATTTCTTTTATGTTTACAGAGTATAGTGCTCTATTATTTGGTCCTTGTTTCTAGAGTAAGAAATTAAGCAAAAAACATATTCTTGCTAGCCCTTCATTCAATTGTCAGGACTGCCTTTAGGAGATGAATATATGGGATTTGAACTTTCATTGTCTTTGATATCATTTCACAACCAGCTCTCCTGAAGTCACTGAAGACTTTTGTAACTCAGTGTCCTAAAATGATGTCCATTTATAAACTTGAACTACATTAGCACCATCTGTCAGCTAAACGAGGAGCAGGCAGAGCAGATGACTTTCCTAATAAAAGAATGCTTCTTATCACTTGGATGATTCTTAGAAATTTTTTCCCCCCACAGACCTCAGTCCCAGATGTTTAGACCAGACACAACTCACCTTCACCCCCAGCACCGTCGACTCTTACATCAGAGACAGCAACAGAATAGAAAGTGAGTACCAAATTCTCCTGAATTTGAATGGTGTTAATACAAGGAATTCTTTCCACTGACTATTTTCACAATTAGGGAATTAGTTAATCAACAATAATAAAAGTAATAATAGCATTTATATAGCAGTTTAAAGTTTGCATAACTCATTACATGTGTAAATGCATGTTATCCTCACAACAACTCTGTGAGTTAGTGCTATTATCCCCATTTTACAGATGAAGGAAACTGAGGCAAATCACGGTTAAGTGACTTTAGTCAAGGTCACACAAAACTAGTAAGTATCTGAGGTAAGGTTACAAGTCAGGTTTCCTGAAAATACATTATTTCCTTTTGTATGTGTTTTAATTAAAAGAAGAAGAAAGGGAAAAAAGGAGAAATTCTAATATTTCAACTGGGCAATTTTACAGTGATCAGATATTCAGTTGTGCAAATAGAGTTATTAGACAGTGTGGTCTAGCCTGAAGAGTAGTGGACTTGGATTCTGAAGACCTGGATTCAAATGCTGGTAAAGCACATTTGAGCTATGTGACCTTGGGCAAGCCACTTAACTCCAGAGACTCGGTTTCCTTGATTTTACAAGAATCTGGTGTTACTTAGACTACCTGCCTTGCAGGGCTTTTGTAAGAAGATTGCTCTGAAAGTCTTAAAACATTATAGACATGGAAGTTATTATTCCCATATTCTTACTTTATAAGAATAGTGAGCAATGAATGAATGAATTTATGAAATTTGTTGAATCACTTAGAAGAAACATTCTATGTAAATTTGAATTTTAAAAATTACTTGTAAATGGTATAAGCCTCATCTCTAATTTTCATAAGTATTAATATTAAACCAAAAAATTCATTTTCCTGACAGTCTTTTTTTTAAATTTGTAATCTCTCTTTTATCTTGTAACCTTTTATTTTTCAAAATACATGGAAAGATAGTTTTCAATATTCACCCCTGCAAACCCTTGTATTGTGCATTTTTCTTTCTCCTTCCCCAGACGGCAAGCAATCCAGTATAGGTTAATCATGTACATTTCTTCCAAACGTATTTCTACATTTATCATGCTTCACAAGAAAAATCATATTAAAAAGAAAACAACAAACAAAGCAAACAACTACAACAAAAAAGGTGAAAATACTATGCTGTGATCCACATTCAGTCTCCTTAGTCCTCTCTCTGGCTTTCTCCATCACAAGATCATTGGGATTGGCCTGAAATCATCTCGTTGTTGAAAAGAACTACGTCTGTCAGAATTGATCATCACATAATCTTGTTGCTGTGTACAATGTTCTCTTAGCATCAGTCCATGTAGGTCTCTCCAGGCCTTTCTGAAATCAGCCTGCTCATCATTTCTTATAGAACAACAATATTCCATAACATTCATGTACCATAACTTATTCAGCCATTCTCCAGCTGTTGGGCATCTACTCATTTTTGGTTCCTTGCCACTACAAAAAGGGCTGCTACAAACACTTTTACACGTGTGGATCCATTTTCCTTTTTTATGATCTCTTTGGGATACAGATTAAGTAGTGACACTGCTGGATTAAAGGGTATGCACAGTTTAATAGCCCTTTGGACATAGTTCCAAATTGCTCTCCAGAGTGTTTGGATCCATTCACAACTCTACCAACAATGTTAATAGTGTCTCAGTTTTCCCACATCCCCTCCAACATTTATCATTATCTTTTCCTGTCATCTTAGCCAATCTGAGAGATGTGTAGTGGTATCTCAAGTTGTCCCTGATAGTCTTTAAAAACAGATGGTTGATGTTCACCCTTTTGATCCTTTTTCACACTGTTCACTGCCTGCTTAGTTCTGTTTCTGGTCTCCTTTCTGGGACCTTGCTCACCTGCCTGCTTGATCTTTAGCACCTCCCGTTAGCTGTGACTTTTGCTTCTTGGTAGCATTTCTACAAGCATGGCAGAACACAGAATTGCGTGGGAAGCATGAATCTTATTTGTTTGAGTTCCATATGTTACTTTGAAAACTGCCCTGCTTTTTCAACATGCTTTCTTTTTGAACTTTCTTGTGCACTTGTGAAAATATTTCGGTGGCACTAGCTCTCTCTCCCCCTTCTCTCTATCTCTCTTAAACTCCCCACCCATTTACAGAAAGACGAGAGCCAGGGAAGCATGACATGACTCCATTTGGTGGCCATGTGCAAAGTCAGGGCTCTTTTATACCTTGAGTCTGTCACCTCTCTATGAGGCTCCGTTACAGATCTTCCCCAAGACATGCTTGCTCATTACTTTGACTGATGTTCGCGTTGTATAAATTGTTCCCTTAGTTCTGCTCACTTCATTCTGCATCAGTTCATACTAATCAGGATTTTCTGAAATCATCTCATCTTTTTTTTTCCTTTTAAATAAATTTCCATATTTGTCATCTCATCTTTCTTATGCTACCATATACTCCATTATAGTCACATACCACGATTAGTTCAACCATTCCCTAGTTGATGGCCTTTGTTTTTCTTTTTGTTTTCCCTTTCAAATATCACTTTAAAGATGAGGAAGTTTTGTTCGTCGCTGTTCCATGCCTGGTCTGTCTCTCCCTCTTCCCTCTGCCCTCCCAGCCCTCATCCACATTTGTTTCTCTGTTGAGTTTAATACTGCAGACTCGGTCTTTTTCAGATAACATTGAGATTGATCTGATGCTACTTTTGCAAATGCCATTTTTCCATGTTTGTATACTCTTCTCACATACCACTACAATGAGAAATTCTTCCTCCTTTTTATGCTAATATACTCTTCCTTCTCTTTTCCTCTCTTAAAACTCTCAGAAAGGAAACGGTATACCCCCAGGTCTTCTGTGTTTCTTTCTGTATTTAACTTCCTCAATACCCTTTGAAGATTAAAGTTCCAGTGGGACATTTGTTTATTCTCTTTAATTAGAATATTAGTTCTGCATCAACATACAGCCCCCTTCAGTTGCTCAAATAAATTTCCTTTTGTATTTCAAAGTTCCTACTCGGCTTTGGTCTTTTCATCAGAAATACTGAAGGGTCACTTTTCCCCTCGGTTTTGCAGAGTAACTTATCCTTGGATGTTTAGTCTAGTCTAGTCTAGATTTTGGCTGTGATATTTCTAGATTTTTCTCTTGGAATTTTTTTCCCAGGAAATGATCAGTGGATTTATTTTCACTTTGCCTTCTAGCTCTAAATAGATTTAGGTCATGATTTCTTGAAGCAATAGTATTCAAGCTTAACATTTGCATTCTGACTTTTCATCACATCACTTAAATGAAATTACCCTATCCAAGTTTACCAGTGACCTAATTGCCAAAACCAGTGGCCTTTGCTCAGTACTTTAACCTTCTTGACTTCACTCCCTCCTTCTAGATATTTCTCCTCTGTGCACTGATATTTCCTGGTTCTCTACTTCTGTGGCTGTTCCTTAGTGTCCTTTGCAGGATCTTTTGTCTTTATCTCAACCCCATGTTGTTTGTTTTCGGAATTGAAAACCTTTGTGATGTCTACATAAATGTACAGTATGTCTGACTGTGGCTGATTAAATCAATCAAGCTCCAAAACTCTGGGGCTTCTCTATCACAGACTATTAAATAGACCTGTATGTTCTGTAGGTGTTTCAGACACAATATGTATAAAATAACTCAAAAAACATCCGTCTTCATAATTTTCTTATTCTATTGAGATTGTGACCTTTCTTTTAATTACCTAAATTCAAGACTTTTATGGACACATTAATCTTGAATTATACTTAGTTGTTTGCTATCCCTCAAATCTTATTTATTCTCTGCTAAGTCTTATTTATTCTGTCTTCACAGTTGCCTCATTTCCTTTTTCTCTATTCATGGAATCCCCACCCTACTTCAGGCCCTTATTACGTCTCACTGGGATTATTAAAGTCAACTAATTGATCTTCATACCTCAGTTCTATCTCCTCTTATAGTCTATTCTCCACAGTTTCCAGACTGATATTCATAAAATACAGATCTGACCTTGTCACCTCCCTCCTCAAGAAACTTGAGTGGTTCCTTTTATTTCTAGTATCTTATATCGACACCCCTACTTAGCTTTTAAAGTCCTCCATCATCTGATTTGAGCTCACCTTTCCAGGTTCCTTGAACATTACTTTCCCCTACACAGTCTTGTGTTCCACCTAGACTAGTTTATTGCTTTTCCTTGTATCTGACATTCTTTCTTTTATCTCAGCCTTTGCATTGGCCGGCCCTCTTTGGAATGTTCTCTCCTCTGCTTTGTAATAGAGTCCCTAGTTTTCTTCAAAGCTCAGCTCAAATATCACTTTCTACAAGAACTCTCCTCTCATCCACATATTGTCTCTTTACTCTCATATTTCTCTTATATTCATCATATCAGTCAAATGAGCCTGTGTTAATGCTCATATAACTTTCCTACTTCCATCCTTGGCCTTTTGCACATTCTATTCACACCTTCATGAAATCACATTTCTGCCCTTCAAAGTAACTTCTGCTATAAATCTTTGGCTACTTTTGCCTCATTATTTCCAGGAATGCCTTGACATATGTATAGCTATCATTCGTTATATAGGATGTATTTATATATATGTGTGTATTATTTTGTACTATATTCTTAAATAGTGAATATTCTATATACATTCTTAACTGACTACAAAAACTTTAAGTGTTATCAAACCTAATCTTTATGACCAAGTGACAGATGTTACAACTTGTTCTTGTTGGTCATACAGTTCAAAGAATGATATAGCACTTATTTATGTGCTTAAAGAATTTCAATTTTGAAAAATTCTTTTTCTTAATTTATCATAAAGTTCTGGAGAAGGGAACCAAAAGATTTCATCTGTACTTTACCAGGAAGATAATGGAGGCTTGAGTTATGAAGAAACAATAATTAGCTCAATGCAAGTTTTTATAGGTTGCCTGTGTACCAGGGCATCATGGTAAGCTGCCAGGTATGCAGAAATAAAAAGTAAATGGTCCATCCTCTCCAGGAGCTTACATTCTACTGACTCGCATAATAATAAATGACAGATCGTTTATTTTCAACTCAGTTCTCAAACATTTTTTCCTTATTGTCTATACTCCTTTTTATATAGAATATTATGCAATTATATTCTTTTTCTCTTAAAATATTTTTATATTCTCCAGTTACATGTAAAACAATTTTTTACGTTTTTAAAATTTTGAGTTCTCGATTCTCCCCTTCCTCCCCTCCCCTCACCCCCATTGGGAATACCCATGTGAAGTTGTACAAAATATTTCCATAAAACTCATGTTGCAAAAGAAAACATAGATTTCCCCCAAAAAAATAATCTTCAAGGAAAAAAAAGAAAGTAAAAAAAAAAAGTATGTTTCAGTCTACATTCAGATATAATCAGTTCTTTCTCTGGGTATGGATAGCATTTTTCATCATAAATCCTTCAGAGTAGTCTTGGGTCATTGTATGCAATTATATTCTTTAACTTAGATGTGACTTCTTTCTAGGAGTTCATTCTCACTACCAGAGGGGAGAATATTTCATATTTTAATTATTTTTATTATTTTAAATTTTTTTTGTTTTAAAATTTTCAGTTCCAAATTTTTTCCCTCCCACTAGCTCCTTTTTTCCTCATCCTCACGAGAAGGTCGGCAACATATCAGTTATACATGTAAATCAGACAAAACATTTTAGCTACATTTTCAAAAAAAGTAAGAAAAATGAAGGAAGTGAGATAATCATACTGTGGTTTGCACTCCAGGATCCATCCTTTCTCTCTCTAGAGATAGAGAGCATTTTTTCATCATGAGCCCTCTAGAATTGTCTTAGATCATTGTATTCATCAAAATAACTTAAGTTTTTCCACAATCATTACAACATTGCTGTTATTATACACAATGATCTGCTGGTTCTTCTCACTTTACTTTGCTTCAGTTCATGTAGGTGCTGCCTTGTTTTTCTGAAACCACTCCCCTTTTTCTTTTTAGCACAGTAGTATTCCATCACAGTGATATACCACAACTTCTTTAGCCATTCCCTATTTGATGAGCATCCCCTCGATTTCTGGTTCTTTGCCACCACAGAAATAGCTGCTGTAAATATTTTTGTATATATAGGTCCTATTCCTTTTTTGGAATAAACCATTGGCCCTGTTCTAAGTTTACTTTTTTCCTTTTCTCATTTTCTACCTTGTTTCTAGTATTTCAGCTTCATTTTATCCTCTAATCTCAAATCCCTTTTCTCTTGTTCTGTCAGTATTCATAACCATGCCATACTCTAGCCCTGGATTACTCCTGCCATCTGCCTTCTTCACTTTTGCTCACATGCTGCTTAGAGAGTTGGGGAAATGACTCAAATGAGCTGACTGTTAGAGGCCTATTAATAACATCAAAACAAAACAAGTTACCCACCAATTCCAAATCTTTGAGTGAATTAAACATGTTTTTCTTTTCCTTAGTCAGCATCGAACTATAAATGGTGCAGCTGGGGATCGAGGAGGTCACCGAAGCAACCATCAGGAACAGCTTCGAAAGGACCCATATGCCAACCTTATGTTGCAACGGGAAAAGGATTGGGTTTCGAAGATCCAGATGATGCAATTACAAAGCACTGATCCCTACCTGGATGACTTTTATTACCAGGTATATGTTATTTGCCATTTCTTTGTATATCTCTCTGGATCCCTAACTGGTTATTTTAACTAATTAAATACTTGAATGAATTTGTGATTTTACTGATATAGGATTCCTTTCAGTGATGAAATATTGAAACCTATACTTTCCTTCTCACCCTGTGAGACCCCGCGTTCTGGAGACTTTCTAGATATTTTAACTTAAACTGTTGGTACCGTAACAGTATTTAGGTACTCTGTTATCCTCTTTTTCTACATCATTGACTCCTCTTTCCAAATATATATTTCTTAGACAATAATGTTATTTTATGCCTCCTTCCAAAAACAATTATCTGTGAAATTTTCTTTTGAAATCCCTGACTGGCTCTTGACTTGATAAATTCCATTTTTCAAGTTGAATGTGGGTATTGGTTGTAATAGAATGATTTTGTAGTTATTTTCAATAGGCCCTTTTAGTTTAATACACCGGGTCCTTTGGGCATTACCTTTGCTCATCATTCTTCTTCTGCCAGAGAAGAACACTGGCAACCTTACCTTAGATGACTCAACTTATTTGGAGACTGACTTTTGTTCTAGAGTAAATGTCTCATTCCCCTATTTCACATCCTCTAATCCTTATCCACATCAATCCTGCTTCTACTGTGTTCCATTTTGTTCTTCCCATCCCTCTGTAATGCCTTCTGGAATTTCTTCCTTCCTTGATTAGCGGATTTTTCCTTCATTTTAGCCCTTTTCCTTTTGTGTTCCTCCCATCTTCTGCTTTTTACAGAGACATGATTACACCTAGATAGCACCAGCTATATTTCTTTTGTCCCACCCTCGCCCACTGGTTCTTGGAAAGAGAGTTAGAATATTTCATGCTCTCCATGGCCACTTTTAGACTCTCCCTTTGCTGCATTATTATTCATCAATATTTCTTCCTTTATGGCACTCATTCATCCCATGTCATTTAGGATTTTTTGTCAAGATGTTCAGTGCCTGCTTCACAGTATTTCTTTATATGCCATAATGTATATATAAAAGCTCCCTTTTGCTAGGAACCTTCAGTATATGTATTGATGTTTCCCAAAAAATCTTCAGCTTCAAATTCCTCAGACTTCTTTCATTCTACACATGGGATCCCTCATACCTTTCACCATCACTCACAGAATCTTACCATCAAAACCTCCAAAGAAATTTTTAGGAGATAATACCATCTTACCATTACAAATCTCCTCATGTCCTACTACTAAAGCTATTTTAATAAAGCTAAGATTTACTAAAGCTAAACCTATTCCTATCCTCAATTCCAAATTCCTTCACCCCTTAATGTTCCCATCTGTTGCTCCTGTCCTAATTTCCTTTTTTTCCTCTTCTCAGTTTCTACCTTGTAGTTACCATTTTGGTTCTATATGGTCTATTCCCTCTTGTCCTGCCAGTGTTCATAACCTTGCCAAACTCCAATCCTGGATTATTACTACTGCCATCTGCCTTCTCTTCTCCTGCTCCTGTGATGCTTAATGGAATTGGAGAAAATCATTCAATCAAGCTGACTAGGTCTACTAGTTTTGTTTCCTAATCTCAAAGGGTCATCACCACAGCAAGTTAATTCTTTGACTCCAACCCTAATTGATTCTTATTTACCACAGAAGCAATCAGGGCTTCTCTCAAACCTTCCATGCCCCCACCTCGCCCTATCTTCATTCTCTAGCAGATTACCTCAATAAGATTTTGCTCTCTGGTCTTCAGTCTTTATCATCTGCCCCAAGAGGTGCCTGAGCCTTCAGACCTTATTGTCCCCTCGGTTTTTCTTGCTATATTTCTTCTACCTTCTTCTAGGAAAAACACTTTCTCCCAGTCATTTTCCTAAGGACAGACTTGAGATAGTACTTCCCATTAAGGACCACTAGGGGGCGCCATCGGGCACAGAGCAAAGGGCCTAGACTCTGGCTGACTCATCTTCCCGAGTTCAGATCTGGCCTCAGACATGACTGAACATTTGCTTCAGTTTCCCTCATCTGCAAAATGAGTTGGAAAAGGAAACGGTGAACCATCCCCGTGTCTCTGCCAAGAAAAATCCCAAATGGGGTCACAAAGAGTTAGATACAACTAAAAACCAACTGAACAATTTCCCAGTAAAATGCAGGGACCCCTTTTACCTTTAGTTTCAATATTAATTCAACTATTTCGTTTTAAAGCCCTTCACAACTTAACTTGAACCTGCCCTTTTAGTTTGGTATCTGTGATTCCTCTTCCTGTCCTCTGGTTCAGTCAGAACCTGGTCTTGCCGTTTCTAACACCTCATTTCCGAGTCACTACTTGTCTTTTGGAATATTCTTCTCCTTCATCTCTGCCTCTTCAAATTCTTTGTTTCCTTCAAAGTTCATCTCAAGAGCCAAATTTTATATGAAGTCTTTTCTAATCTCTCTTCAGTTTCTAGGACATCCTCCCCCATGCTCCCTTCTATTTATTTTGTACATTTTATTTTGTATCTGTATGTGTTGTTACCCTCTTAGAATAGACACTCTTGGAAACTACGAGTTTACTTTTGTCTTTATGGCCTAGACTCTGGCACATAGTAGTATTTACGCATGTTTGTTGATGGATTGGACCAGTCACAAAGTAGACAAAAACAAAATGTGGAATATCAGTAAGGTGCAGACTCTGTTTATCCGTTCTTCTGAATCATTAATGTTAGATGGACAAGGCACGTGTCAATATGCAAAATTATATTATCATCTTACTTTGAAATAGATTTTTCATCATATCTGTTTTCTTTGCCTTATTCATTAAAAAAAAAGTATTATGTCAGTTGACACAAATTAAATTTCAGGCCTTCTGGTATTAAAGATAATTTGGAATCCTTTCTGTTCTCTAGAACTACTTTGAAAAACTGGAGAAACTCTCAGCAGCTGAGGAAGTACATGGAGATGGCCCCAAGAAAGAACGTACTAAACTGATCACCCCCCAAGTGGCAAAGCTGGAGCATGCCTACAAGCCAGGTGAATAAGGGCCTCATCATCTATTGACTTGGAGGCTGAGAGTGTTGGAGTAGTGCCAGGGCTAAGTAGGTTGGAGCAGTACAGGGGCCTATATAAAATACAGCAGCCAAACATTAGTGGCAAAAGCATATTTCCCATGATCCTTTATTAAAATAAAGAGTGAGATATTTTCAGTAATCTTCCCACTATGTGTTAAAGTTTGCATAAGAGATTATTGGGAAATCTATTACTCAGAATTGGATATAAGACGATTAGTTATTTTTCCTCATAGTTTAAATCTGTCTGCCAACATTGTTGTGGTTGTTTTGTTTTTATTTTGTTTGTTTGTATTTTTGCAGTGCAATTTGAGGGCTCTTTGGGAAAGCTTACTGTCTCTAGTGTGAATAATCCCCGGAAAATGATTGATGCGGTGATAACATCCCGGAGCGAAGATGATGTAGGTGTTAGCAGAGCTGTCTGTTTACAGGGATCTGGATTATCACCTTTTCTTCTTCGTGTCCCTATCAGTACCATACAGCAGTAGGGGGAGGAGGGGGGAGAGAAAAGGGTTGTTATTTATCTGACATCTGTCTAGTTCTTAAAAGAACTCCATGATTTCTTTGCTTCCCTCTCCCACCCTCAGCTTTGTCTAACTCTTTTTTCTCTGTTTTTCTATCTCTTCCTGTCAGTCTCTGACTTGATTTCTCTCTCTCTCTCTCTTTCTCTCTCTCTCTCTCTCTAGATCTCTATATATGTTTGTGTGTGTACATACACACAGAGTATATATGTGGTACATGTGTATGCACTTCCTCTCAGTTATATAGAATGTTAATAAGTTTTTATATCCTTTGTTATCTCTACTTGGGTACTGTTGGTTCAGCTGTCTGTATTTCTCTCTGTGGTATTGTCTTCCATCATTTACTTTTGGCAGATAAAATCTCCTTGTTCAGCTTAGTTTACCCAACCTGATTGCCACACTACCTGCAGGTAGATATTCAATATGTGCTTTGGGATGACTGTGATAAAAAACATAGCACTGAGGCTTCGGTCTTTTCTTAGGAGACCAAAGAGAAACAAGTTCGAGACAAGAGACGAAAGACTCTCGTTACAATTGAGAAAGTAAGTTCTAACAGTTAAACCTATATTCACACCCCCACCCCCCCATGACCCACAGCCCCAGTGTGGAAAATTGCTATATTTTTATATCTACATATAATCACACACATATATATAACTCTTGAAACTCTTGAATACATATTTATAGATAAACATATGCATAATATGATAAAATTTGCATTTATTGGAATTACAAGAAGGGGTTAATAAATGGCATATATAGTCTGTGTTTCAGTCATTTAGCAAATGCTTCTTGCACCTAACTGGAAGGAGATGGGGCAATACAATGTTGAGGGAAGTTCCAAATTGAGACTTAATAGAGATCTATAGTATCTTAGTTTACCTTTTAAATTAATCTCAGTAGCACTATTCAATTTTTGTAATCTCTCATGGTTGGAGGGGGGGGGGGCGTGGCTGATAGCACGATACCCTAATACAGAGGACTTTTTTGTTCCATTAGACATATAGTCTTCTCCTGGATGTGGAGGATTATGAAAGGCGCTATCTTCTAAGCCTGGAAGAGGAGCGGAAAGCACTGATGGAGGAGAGAAAGCAGAAGATATGTGACATGTATGACAACCTGAGGGGGAAATTGCCTGGGCAAGAGAGGTAAGAGTTGCTGTCTGGAAGAGCAGAAGATGAATAAGGTCTTTGCTTCTTGCCTGTAAAGTGATTATTCATCATCTACCCTATACACATATAGTGCTTTTAGAACAGTTTCTCCTAAATCAAAGCATACGTTTAGCTGTGGTGGACAAACCCTTCCCTTGCAGTAAGCGTTTTCTAGAATTGGACAAAGGAGAAGCATTTCTATTGTGGAAAAACAGAAATGAAGAAGAGAAATCAAACATAGAAAGGGTGCTGAAACATCCTTTGGCCTTACCACCCCATTTGGGTTCAGTAATCAACTGGGGGCATAGCGTCACTGTTGGACCTCTTAAGTTGGATTGGACTTGAATAGTGTAGTCCTCTATAAAGTAAACTGTTCACTTTTTACAGTAAGAATTTTTCTTGGAAAAATATTCATATGGATATACACTGTAAGAAGTTTGCTCCTGGATCTTTTGACCAAAAAAAATAAATAAATAAATTGACCAAAAGCCTTTGGGGGCCTAGAAAATTTTTAATCCTTTCTTCGAGGGTGAGGGTGGGTTTTGACCAAGTTTATGGTAAAAAAAAAACCATATGGGATGTTCAATTGGCACTATTTTAAATGGAATAAATTAGGCACTCCCTGTAGAATTCCTGATCTTGGCTTAATTTCAAATTTTTTTTTCTCCCTGTACAGGCCAAGTGATGACCACTTTATGCAAATCATGTGTATCCGTAAAGGGAAGAGAATGGTTGCCCGTATTCTCCCTTTCTTGTCCAAAGAGCAAGCAGCTGACATCCTCATGGCAACAGCCAGGAATCTGCCCTTTCTGATTAAGAAGGATGCCCAAGATGAGGTAAATACTTCCAGAGAGACATCTTGCCATTACACCTTAGAGATCATAACAGTTTTAGTTTTTTAAATCTTTTCTTTTAAGGAACTTGTTCAGGAAGTTAGAACAGCCCATGTAAACAAGAAGGAAGCAGCTAGGATATCGTTATGGGTTTGCAGTATTGATTCTGGCCCATTTGACCTTGTCTTCCTGATGTATTTGATTTATAGCTTTTATCTTTCTATGGGTTATTCTTAGTAAGCATTTGTTAAATGCCTTGCAGTGGGAATACAGGTATAAAGACAGATATATTTCACTTACAAGAAGCTTACATTCTGATTTGGGAAAAAACAAGAATGTGTGTAAATGAATCAAGTGATGTCCCTGAAGCCCATGCTAATATTTGTGATATACTTTTTTTAGGTGACATGGGTAATATTTGAATTCTTGTACAGACTTGCTAAAAATCTCAGAACAAATTTTAAAGTGGTTTCAGGAAATTCAAAACTGGATAAAGTTTAATAGGACAAAGTGATATTTTGTTTTGGTCTTTTTGTTTTTGTTTTGCTGAGAAAGTTGGGGTTAAGTGACTTGTCCCGGGTCAGGGTCACACAGCTAGGAAGAGTTGGTAAGTGTGTGAGGCCAGATTTGGACTCAGGTCCTCCAGACTTCAGGGCTGGTGTTCTATGTATTGTGCCACCTAGCTGCCCCAAAGTGATGTTTTTAAAACAAAAGTAAGATTGATAAATACAGGATGGAAATGTGGGATGAACACCAGAATGGCAGAAAAGAACTCGGAAGTCATGGTAGATTGTTTCTGTTTTAATAGTCTGTTGCTGCTGTTTGGAAAAATTGAGAACCACGGGATGCTCAATCTGGAAAGGGCTTTAGTGATCACTTTCTGAAGTCTCACTTTAGAATTAAGTAAAGGGCCCTAGAGAGATTATATTTGAGGAGATGTGTTTTTTTTTTATTTTTTTTTTTTTTAGCATCATGAAAACACTGGCTTTACTCTCTTTAAAGGTATAAAATTGTTAAGAGACACTAATCAGGTTATTTCCTTAAAGGATAAAATAGAAAGAAATGGGTTTGAATTATAATGGGAGAATTTGGAGAACAGAAATTAATAGTTTTATCATTTCATTCATTGGGTGAATACCTTTGAAAATAGAATTGATAACTGTAATAGTATGGACTCTATTTTGCCCAAGAGAAATGAGAAGTGGGACAGATAAACGCTTGGATGCCCTTCTAGTTTTCTAACTCTTTTTCTTTTTGGAGCTTGACACTTCAACTGTAAGTCTATGAGTGTTAAAAAGATTTATAAATACATATGTTTCTAGTTGGTTTAATTGTAGTCAATTCAGTTGCAATTCTATGTATTTTACACATTTTAAAATGTTATTCCAAAAAGGGATCCAATTGACTTAACCAGCTTGCTAAAAACTGAAGGGAGTTTAGGACCCCCAAAAAGCTAAAAACCCCTTGTCTCAACAGTGCGATCAAAAGGTTGTGTTCTTGGTTTTGGTTTAGTTGTTAATTTGCTCTGAAGGCCGACAGATCAGTTTCTCTATAATACCACTTAACCTCACAGAGTGATTAAGAGGATAAATAAGGTAATAATAGACATAGAAAAAAGTTACAAAAAGAATTCTATTGTTTAACTCAAGGATTCCATTGTTGGGAACAGCTCCTGACAAAAATAACTGTCCAGAGTTTTTCATAGCATCATTATATGTAATTGCAAGGAAGAAAAAACTGGAAGCAACCTAAATGTTCCAACAGTAGGGGAATGATTAAAATGTATTTTATTACACCAGCATAATGGAATCCTTTAATAGAACTAAGATAGAGAAGCAATGCAGAGAAATCCAGAAAGACTTTTATAATATAAAATGAAAAATATATGATGAAAAATAAATGAGAATTTATAGGAAAGAGTCTGTGTGGGAACATAAAGTAAGGTACTGAAAAAGTATTATATTTTATTAAGGATTAAAATTAATTACTAAGTTGTATCAATGTGTTTAATGTTAAGTTTCTAATAAAACAAGCAAACATTTTAAATAGTCTCTAAGTTCAAAAAAATCCTATTGTATATATATAAAAGGATTTCATATCTTTGAGGCAGTGTGAAATTGCTAATAAAATGTACTTAAAGAAGTTGGGGTGCTCTAGGATCTTTTTTTTTTTTTAAAGATTGCATCAATTTTAGCCTTCAATAATGTAGGATGCTCTCATATTTTCTCCCTTTTCAGTGAATTTTGTTTCATTCAGTGTATCATACAGAGTAATTTCCTTCTCTCACCTACTTTGGATGGAAGGAATATGAATTCCAGTACTAATGTATGATATTTTTGTCTTTCTTTCTTAGGTTTTACCTTGCTTATTGAGTCCCTTCTCCCTTCTCCTTTATCATCTTCCATCGATGACTGTCACCAGCCTTCTGCAACAGCTAATGAACCTACCTCAAAGTGCAACTGCACCAGCACCCGCCAACCCACACCTCACTGCTGTGCTCCAGAACAAGGTGCTCTTGGGCTCCTTATTCCCCTTGAATACCATATTGAAGCATATTCTCAACTTTTAATTGTTGTGCATGCAGGCTCCAGGGGCCTGGTATAAAGGCCTAGGGAGCAACTGTTGCCTGCTTCATGTATGTTGTTATTGCAGTTTAAAATCTAGACCTTTGGATAGACTGGGGTGGAAATAGAAGCATCTAATCCTACTCATCCTATTCCTCCCAAATTAGTGTTAGAATTCAAGCGATTAAATAAATTCTGTCTGTTAATTCACATTCTTTTGAAAAAACTGAGTGATAAAGATATCTTAAAGGCAACAAAATTTAGATCTAAATTAGTTTAGGTTGCCTTAATTACTTTGGAAGGACAATGAAAATAGCATATAGCAAATCTCAAAAGTCTTAAATGCAGTTTTGAGCCATTAAAGCTTAAAAACTTTGGGGACACTCTATTTAAATATGAAGAAAGTCAAATTCTGGGTCAGAAAAAAACATCCAGCTAATCCTTTGACGATATCACCTTAGGGAGGTTTGTAGGAACATGGTTTTTCTATCTGAAGTCATATCCAAAAGCATAGAGATGTATGTTCTAAGACATCCCTAGCATTCCTAGACATCCTTAATTTTCTGTAAATTTACCTAAATCCTTCTGGAATCTGTTTGTATTTTCAATTTTAACATTTCTAGGGATAAAAAAACTTCATGCCTTTATTAATAGAAGTGCTTCCACCTCTTTTTAATACTCCAGGATTTATTAAAGTGGTCTTGGCTTGCGCTTTCCTTAAATTCTGGATTTTTAATAGCTACAATATTACTTTCTAGCGTTTGTATGTATCTTTAGATTTTACTTTTAAAAAGCATCCTCATCTAGAACTACCTCCACTGCTTTGATAAGCAAGCCTCCTTGCTGTTTCTCTTTTCACGTGAAGTCAGTCTTATAAGCCTTGATTTTCTCCCTTTTTTTTTTTGATCTAAATCAGTTTGTTTTTGTGGTTTCCTTTCCATTATCTGATTATAAGTTATTAGGACTCAGATTTCAGTTCCATTCAAGGAAGAGCTTCCTAATAGTTAAAGCCATCCTGCAGGATTTTTCTGTTTTTGGAGATGGCCACACAGGCCATTTGACACCTTATCAGGCATGTTGTAGAAGATAATAGGTGCATTTTATGTGGGGGCTATGTTCACTTATTTCTCCAACTTTTTCCCAGTTTGAATTTGTTTCTATCACAGTGAAAAAGAAACAGTATAACTCATCACAATATATATAGTTAGGCAGATCTGGTTTATCCTCAGAATGATGCTCATCATGCCACCCTGAAGTAGGGAAGTTCTTTTTGTATTGACTCTTACAATGTCATCTTTTAGTGTAGAAATCGTAAAGGGCTGGGAATGTTAGCCTGTGACTACCTGAGGTCTCTGTGCTCGAGATGGCAGCAAAGAATTACATATAATGGACAGCCCTCCATTATTCCCACCATCCAGCTTCTTTGCTCCTATTTAATGGGCTGCTTAATGGAGCTGGAAGTCACAGTCTTGATGATTAGGTAGATTAAATTGCATGTTATCCAACTTCAACTAAATTCTGTCTGACGCAAAGATGATCCATTTCTTCTTCCCAAGTTGACTCACCACAGAGCTTTTCTAAAAACTTCCTTCTTCCCCACAGTCTCAGTTGAGGATTTTGCCTCCTATTTTACTGAGAAAATTGAAATCATTCCATGGATGTCCCTTCCCACCTCTTCATTTCAGAATCCTTTAACATCATCCCCCCAAGCTTTCTACCTTTGCTCCACTATCTAACAGTAATCTTTCTCCTGGCCAAAGCCAAACTCTATACGTATTTCTTTGGTTCCATTCCATCTTATCTTTTCCAGCAGATTACAACTTTAGTCATTCCCTCCTCTTTAATCTTCTATCTCTCCCTATTAATATCCGGGTATTCCTTATCCTTAAAAAGCTTTTCCTAAAACTTACTATCCCTTCGGGGGCAGCCAGGTAGTTCAGTAGATAGAGTGCTAGGCCTGGAGTTGGGAAGACCTAACTACAGCCTCAGACGCTTAGACCTTAGACACTCAGACACACTAGTTGTGTGACCCTGGGCAAATCATTTAACCTGTGTTTGCCTTAATCCTTTGGAGAAGGAATTAGCAAATGACTGTAGTATCTTTGCCAAGAAAACCCCATGGACAGTATGGCCCATGGGGTCATGAAGAGTTGAATATGACTGAATGACCCAACAGCACCCATCCCTAAGTTACTGTGCTTTATCTAGGCCGTGTACCTTTTCAGACAGACACTTGGGAAAAGTCATCTCTGGTCCCTGCCTCTGCTTCCTCCACCTCACCAGCTGATGCGCTGACTTTAGACCTCATCACCTGATGATGTGATCACCATTTCGTCTCTACATAAACTGCCCAATGTGATTCCTCATGCAGGAGTCAGAGGAGTCCTGATTCTTCTCTTGGGCTACTGTGACACTGTTCTGTCCTGGCCTAGCTTTCCTGCCTAGCTGCTCCTCATCCTTCTCCTTTGCTGCCTCATTCTCCTAATCCATCCCCTCCTGACTGTCTCTGTCACTCAGAGACTCCTAGCTCTTTTCTCTCCCCGGCTCCCTCAGGGAAGTTGCCAGCTCATTTGGGTTTACTTTAGGATCACTCCTAGTTCTCCGGATCCTGTCCCAGCCTCCCCCTCCACTTCATCACACTACCATTTTGGTATTGAACATTTCAAATTGGACAGCCTGGAGACATCTCGAGCTCGTCTTGCCCAAAACAACCAGCAATTGTCTTCCTGCCACAAACACCCCTGTGCCCCATTTCCTGTTCCTGCAGAAGGCACCCTCATTCTGCCAGTCTCCCAGGTTTATAGCCGGCGTAAGCACCGACTCCCCCACTCTCTCCTCCCAGTTGCCAGAGCTTTCCATTTCTAGGTCTGCGTCACTCCCAAGCTCTTCGCTCACCTCACACAGCTGCCACCTCGGTCTAGGCTTTATGCAGTGACGTCCTAATTTGTCTCCCTGCTCAAGGCTCTCCCACTTCCAGTGAATTCTTGGCATTGCTCCTAAGTTTATTTTTAAAAGCTCGGATCCGACTATCTCAGCCCCTAGAATAAAACAGAAATCCCTCCATTCAGCCTTTAGAACCATTCATGGTCTGCCCTCAATCTTTCAAATCGCTGCCACTCCCATACTGTGATCTGGCCAAAGGGGATTTCTTGGTTCCATCTCCCATCTCAGTCCTGGCGCAGCTCAAGCGCCGCCCTTTTGGTGGCATCTTGGCTAGAGCCCACCCACCCCGACCGTCCTGTGTTGGGGCATATTTAGTCTCTTCTTTGACGCCTGGTAGACGGTCAGCTCCTTGTGAGTAGGGACAGTGTCCTCCTCTCTCCTTGCTTCCCTAGCACATTGCTACCTCCTGGCACACAGTAGGCCCGCTTGCTTGACTGGTTGTTGGACTGATGTCTTCGTTGTCTCCATAACAGTTCGGCCTGTCGTTGCTCTACCTGGTCCTGAGCCGAGGAGAGGAGCTGCAGAGCTCAGACACATCAACAGAGTTAATGCAGGACAACCAGTGGTGAGTAAGGCAGGCCGTGGACACCCGGGAGGCGCCAGGGGAGCGCTTGCCTCCTCTCGCTCACAGTCTTTTTGCGGGTTTTCTCTGTCAGGACAGAGCTGATGTTCATGGCCACGAGAGAGCTCCTGCGGATTCCCCAGGCTACTCTGGCTAAGCCCGTCTCCACCCCAGCAAACCTGATATCCCTTTTTTCTCGCTATGTAGACCGACAGAAACTGAACCTGCTTGAGACAAAATTGCAGTAAGTGAAGCCAGTGTGAGATCTCGTAGGGGAACGGGTTAGCAGCAAGACAGGAGAAGGGGACGAACTTGAGGAAGAAAGGAGAGATGAAAGAAATCCCAGCAGAGAGAAGGGGGGGGGATTGGGGAAGGACGGACATTTGTCATGAGAGTATGTGCGCAGCTAGGAACCCGGGGCCTGCACTCAGCAGCCTAAGGCACTAGCTGTGTGACCTTGGGCAAGTGATTTTCCTCACAGATTGTGATGAGAATCAAGGGAGATGAGATAATTACTTAGCTCAGTGCCTGGCCTTAATAAAGTCTCTTTGCTATGTTGCATCTACCAGATGACTCCTGTTTGGGTTTGTTTGCCTGACATTTTCTCTCTCTCTCTTTAGGTTGGTTCAGGGGATACGGTAAAAGAGCTCTGGAGGCACCTGTGTCTCCAGGTGGCCGCTCTCTGCACTGCTGCCATCACCAATGGAGTGTTTTCAGTGGGGGAGGGAAGGTGGCTCCTTCCCCAAAGCAAAGCCTTGTGGGATTGTTTCTCATCGATAACTGGTATTTGGAGACAGCTCGATCTCCTGCCTCCTCCTCTCTGCTCTGGAAACTTGGCTGGCTATGACTTTTGCTGGTTTCTACTCCTCACTACTAGGTCACAATTCTGCATGTCCTGCCCTGCCCCGCCCCGCAGTTCTTTTTAATTTCACTGGGTTTTTTTGACCACAGAGTCACAGATGTAATCTCTTTATAATCTGATGTTTTTCCAACATTCATGCTGAGAATAAATTATAGCCCACCAAAAATATTCTCTTCCCCCCCACCCCCCACCCTTTTTGATGCTTTCCAGTTCCTTGTCCTTATTAACAAGACTCTAGGAGAGGACATTAGATAGAAATCCCAATATTTGTGTTGTCTCCAGAGTTCCAAAGGAGTGATGTGATGGCTTGGGAAAAAAGCAAATCTTTTATTGGGCTATTGACCAACTCTTTCTAACAGCCAGCTGGGAATGTGGGGGATGTGTCTAGGCCATCTCCAGATCTAACTTGGCTGATTGCCCTCCTTGCTGGCCTACACAAATCTGGGTAACCCACCCTGAGAGAAATCTTTGAGCAATGGCCTGTTTCATTAGGTGCCCAACCCTGCTCAGAAATCCTCATTCGTCTCCTCATTGCTCCTCCTGCTTCAGTTTTCATCTCTTTGCTGTGGAAACGGCACTTGTTCAGTTCTTTTCCTCCTTACTGAAACCATTAGAGAAATGAGTTCAGGCTTCCTATCCCTTCCTTAAGAGACTGCTCAGGATGACCGCTTCCCTCCCATAGACTGCGTTAGCAGCATAGGAACTTAACTGCACCTCTTTGCACACTCACCCACTCTGTCTTCCTGGGAATGCTTTAGAAGCTGTCCTGTGGCTCTTCTTGAACCTTTTTCATTTGGTCCTTCATGGGTAGAGGCTTCCAGCTGGAACCATGAATTCCGAGTTTGACACGGTCCTCCCTTCTTTTCCCGCCTCCCACCTGGAGGAGAAATGCTGTCCCTACTCTGTTTCACTCAAGTCCCATTTTCCGGATAACTGAGGGGTCTGGGTTTGAAGCCCAGCTGGAACAGCCCCTTACATTGCCCTGATTTCTTTAGCAAAATTAATCTGGGGGCCCTGGGTTCATCCCCAGCAGGTATAGCTCCCAGAACAATTTAATCTGATGAATTTGCATTATCATCCTATACTGTTTCCTCTGTTTGCACCTTTTGGAATGTGGTGGAGAGGAGAGGTTCTTTTATTTAAGAAGATGAACATTTTGCACATATATGTATTGTACAACCAGTGAAATCCTCCGTTATCACCAGCCTCTCTTTCATCACTCTTGGTTCATCCTCTCTTCTTCTTCTCCACCCTCCAGCTTCTTTCCCAACCATTCCTTTTCCCACTAACATCCAGTTTTTCTCCCAACCATCACTTACTGAATATTTCTACCTTCCTCTCTCCCCCTTCCTTCCCTCCAGCCGATCAAGTGGACATTTCATTCTTTTTTTTCTTCCTCCGCTTTTACTTTTTTTGTTTGGTTCTGATTAATGAAAATAAAAGTTTCTAAATTTACATTTTTATAGGGTATTGTAAATAAAAACAAATTGTATACTTGAGAATTATCCGTGAGTTATGTTTCTAAATGGGTATCTGTGAGGTGTCTGTCACATTTCGTCACTCGCAAACACCTTGAAATAGGCAGTGAATGGAAATATCACATCATGATAACAGCATTTATGTAGTGCCTACTAGGTGTCAGGCACTGTGCTTTACAAGTATCACCTCATTTGATCCTCATAGCAACTTGGGGGATGGCTGGTGGTATTGTCTCCTTTTTAGAGTTGGGGAAACTGAAGCAAATGTAAGTTAAGTGTTAAGTGACACAGCTAGTGTCGGGCTCAACCTGACTGCCAGCCCAGCACTCCATCCGCTGCTTGCCCAGTTACCTAGAATCTCCCCACTTTGTGTTCAGTAATGTTGAGAGACTTGTGTGATGGCCACACGAACCAGCCTCAGTCAAGAAGGCCCGAGGGTCCACATCCACATGCACACCGGGGAACTCTGGTGACCCTACATGGACCATGTGATCTTGCGTGATCCAGGCCCCTTCTGCAGAGCAGCTACCAACAACAGTGGAGGAGGGGGTTTACTTAGACAAACCACAGGTCCAGAATCCCATCCCTTTTTCCAAAATAAGGATTATTTAAAATATTCTCAATATCTTACTATGCCTTTGTGCAATAGTAACTTGAACAGAACTTGAACTTTTTTAATCTCTGGGAAGATGGCAGTAATTCCTTTTTAAAAGCCCTCTTTAAAAAGTCTGTGTTATTCATTGGAGGGGTTACCCATTTTCAATAAATGTACCTAAAACTGTGCTTTGTTAGAGAACTTCAGTTCTCTTACAGCAGCTTCCCAAAAGAAATGGAAGAAAGCTGCTAGTCATCCAGTGTGGCTAGCTAGTATGTTAGCCTTTTTTTTTTTTTTAAACCATTTTCTGATCTATATCCTGTGGCTGGTTATTACCAATTTTACATATTGTATAAATTTTGACTGCCGGCCTCATAGCTGACAATCTCTGACCATGAGCAAGTCACTGGTATGGTAGTACCGTGTAGTAGGGTATATAAAGAGCTCTACCCAAGTGCAAATCCAACCTTCCCGACTGAGCCAATCGTTTATTTTTTTTTTAGGCTTCAGTTGCCTTATCAAAAGAAGAGGAACCTGCAGGTCTTTCTAGGCTTTGAGTCTGGCTCTGTGACCAGATCCTTACCAACAACTTCAGCAAAGCATTAAGCATCGGTAATATTTAATAAACCAGGAAGATCCCCCTGTGCACACACAGGAATAGAGAACTTTCTCCCTTTAATAGTGGAATTAAGGCTGAATGACAGGCAGGGCCAACATTTAAATAAAAAGTGAAGTGTTAAACAGCACCACTAAGGTGGACTGCCCTAGGAGGTTTCCCGATGCTTTTAACTGATGCTGTAAATCCCATATCCAGGTATGAGGGGATAGGGGTGAAGCAGGAGAGGATGCCATCAGCCAGGGCTCATGGCCCACAAAGTAATTGGCTAAATGGGTGCTCATTTCTCCCTCTTGAGATCTTTTGGTAGTAACTAATGCTAAAGAAACTGAGCAAGACAGAGATTAGAGACCGATTCAATAGTTTATTAAATGGAGAGAGATATTGGGACCAATGGATCCATGGCTGGACCCAGCCCGGAGTATTGGGACAGAGAGCTTTTTTTATAAGATAACAAGAACAATGACATAATGGGAGAGGTACCTAGGTGGGGATAACCTAATGGTGGGGAGGCCCCTAGGATGACACAATGGAGGGAGGTTACTGATATTCTAATGACATCTAAAATGGATAAACCTTTATCCTGTCAAACATTAAGAAGGAATGTCTATAACCTAAAGATATAAAACTTTCATCTCATCAACCATTTAAGAGGGAATGATTATAGCTTAGGGTTTTGGGGCCTGAGCAACTGAGGTCGACCTTTATCTCATCAAACATTAAGAGGGAAAGGTTATAACCTGCGGCAGAATAACTAGGACAACGGGAGAAACTGGGTCACGACATTAAAAGGGAACTTTGGCACCACGGATGTAGTCATACTAGCCAATTTCCCATTAAAACTGAACATGGAGCCAGGCTCTAAAATTGAGACACGAAAAATTGGATCCAAAGCAAGTATGGAGTCCTGCCTCAGCTGTTCTGGGGAGCCTTTTGTCTTGTGCCATGAGATCAGTTACTCTTTAAATTTCATTTCTACTTTTCCTCATGGGTTCTGATTTTTCAACTTTTTCATCTTCATTTTTGCAATCATTTCCATGTTTTTAAATCCAAACTGCTCATAACATTCCAGTTAGTAATCTGGCTGGTTCCTAACACTAAAGACTGAGTGAAATTTAATTTGTGATCTTTGTGCTCAGGCAGAAATCAAGTATTTGGTTACTACTTAGGGCCACCCAAACCTGGGTCAGAAGAACACTTGTTCCAGTCCTCCCCTCCTCCCCCCAGTCTGGTGATCCCAGCTCATGATGACTGCATGACATCAGCTAATCCATTCATTCCACTATCAGCCCACTCACATGTCATTCTATAGATACATAAGAAAAAGTTTTACATATAAAATCACACTCTTAGAAAGGACTTTAGAGGCAAGAAATTTTTCCTTACATTACAATTTTTATTCACTTCTGCCTGAATCAACCAGTAAAATGTTATTTCATACACTTAGAAGCTCCCAAAGTAAGAGTATGAAGAACATTGATTTTTATTTGTAGTTTTCCATTCTGTAAAATAAACTTTCAATTTTCATCAAGACATAAGGAAGAATTGAAATACCTCTTTTTTTGAGTCCATTCTAGAAGAATACATCTGCAGTCTTATAACAGGTACCCAGGGGGAGCAATGGATACAGACATACTAGATGTGTGATCCTGAGTGAATCATTTAAGTTCTGTCTACCTCAATTTCCTAATCTGTAATACGTTAATAGCACTTGCCTCACAAGGGACTATTGTGAAAATCAAACAACATAATGTTACAGGTACCCAAGGGAGCAATGGATAGAGACACATACTAGTTGTGTGATCCTGAGTGAATCATTTAAGCTCTACCTCAATCTCCTAATCTGTAAAATGATAATAGCACCTGCCTCACAAGGGAGGGACTATTGTGAAAATCAAACAACATAACGTATGTAAAGTTTTTTGTGAACCATAAAGCACCGTAGAAACGCAAAATTGAAGAGGAATAAAAATCCGATGTGAAAAAGTTACATTACTTCCAAATTTCAAGGTTCCATGGAGTGGAGTATCAGAGGTAGGGGAGTGCATAGAGCATCGGTCTGGAATCAGGAAGACTAAGAGTTCAAAACTGGCCTCAGACATGTACTTGCTGTGTGACCCTGAGCTTATCACTTCACCCTTTTTGCCCCATTTTCCTTATCTGTAAAATGAGCTGGAGCAGGAAATGACTAACCACCTTGGCAAAGTAATCCAAATGGAGTCCCAGAGAGTCAAACTGGATTAAACAAGTATCAGAGAAATGGATAATAATGACAGCTAGCTTTTTAAAGTTTAAAAAATATTTTGAAAATATATTATTTTATTAGAATAACCCTGGGTACTGTAATTACCCCTATTTTACAGATAGGTAAAGAGTTGAGTGAGTTGCACAAGGTCACCTATCTAATAAGAATCTAAGGCTGGATTTGAACTCAAGTCTTACTGACTAGTTCAAGTACTCTATCCATTATGTATTACCTCGCTGCCTGATGGAGGATGCTTCCTTTACTCCTATATACTGTGGCTCCTCTCTAGGGTGGTAGATAGTCTTCCAGGAGTAGGGCCAAAACGATGTTATCACCCTGTGTCAAAGCCTGACTTTTTCGAGGCTAGTCTTAGACCCACCCACAGACACACAGACCATGACTGGGCCCAGGTTCAAACCATTATTGTTTAATAGGAGCTCGTAGGACCTGCACTCATGCAGCCCAGCCACGGAGAAGTCAGCCAGCCTCCACTGCAAGATGAGTGGGAGGCGGATTTTCATGGAGGAAGTGCAGGACATCATGAATAAAGATAAGTGATGAACTTCTTAGAGATAGGCGTGATAGGAAAAGTGAATTTTGCTCTCTCTGGTGCAGATGTATGGCTAGCTCCTGTGGACCACGGGCAGTAACTGAAATCACACCACAGATTTCCAGAAGTTTTTAATCCATTCTAGAGAAATCTTAACCAAATTATATAGCTTTTTTGTTGGCAACACCCATCCCCAACACCATGAAATCTATTTCAGTTTCACTGTAGGGGTAAACGAATGTCCTAAGATCATAATGGAAGGAATGACCTTGACAACAGATGATCCAGACTTTGAAAACTGTCCCCCACCCTGAGATGGCCAATTTTTCTGGTGAGAATAATAATAGTTATTAGTGTCACTATAATCGCAATGTTATTCTAAGGATCAAATGTGCCTAGCACATAGTAGGTGCTTTAAAAGAATTTGCTCCCTTCTATCAAATTTTTCCATCCCTTGGTTATCTTATTATTTAATTATTTATAGAACTATTTGGTATAATATATAATAAATATTAAATAAATAATTTAAATATTGAGCGTTGAGATGTCCCATTAGCATCTCAAACTCAACATGCCTGAAACAGCAAGCACTCACAATTTTCCCTACAATTTTTGCCATTTTTCTATTTCTATTAAGGATGTCACTGTCTTTCAGTCATCCGGTACCATATCCTAGGAGTCCCTGTTGATTCCTCCTTCTCCCATAGCTAGTCATAAGCCAAGGATTGTCTGTGCTACTTCCTCAGCATCTTTTGCATCTGTTCGCTTCTCTCTATCAGTCTCGTCAGGGCTTTCGGCACCCCTTGCCTAGACTTTTACAATTGCCTCCAGATAGACCCCCAACCTTCAGTCTCTGCCCTTTCCCATCCTCCAGCACAGCTGCCAAACCGGTACTCACAGAGTTCTTGTCTAGTCCTATCACTGCCCCAAGAGCTTCAGTGGCTCTCTGTTGCATTTAGGATAAAACACAGACCTCTGCTTAGATTTAAAATCAAGCTAATTATATACTTCCTCTCCGCGCCCCCCTCCCCAGACATTTTACATCCCAGCCAGACTTTTTCTTACATCCTATTTTGTCTCCCACCCCCATGCCTTTGCACGTTCTGTAATGTTCTTCCTTCTCACTTCTGCTTTTTGGAAAACCTAGTTTCCCCAAATGATATCTTCTTCAAGAGGCCATTCTTGATTCCCCAGTTATCACTAATATACCCTCCCAAATCACCATGTTTTGGGTTTTATTTTGGTTTTTGGTTCATATCTTATATTATTTAGCTATGAAAATGTTGTATCTTCCCAAATAGGACACATTAAGCTCCCTGGAATCAAGAGACTGGTTCGCTTTTGTATTTGTTCCCCAGGGACTAACGTGGTATCTGGAATATAGTAAGTATTTAATTAAAGGTTTGTTGATTGAATGGTTGAAATAAGCCTTCCTGAAGAGTAGGGATATATGGATTATCTGTGCAATAACTCCTGGCTACCACCCTAAACAATATGTCTCCAGTAAGACTCATTCCATCCTGGCTGGCTCAAGCCTCTGCCAACTGGCTAGCGCCCAAATCATCCTGTCAAGCCCTGGGAAGCCAAGATGTTACCGTTACGGACTGGGACGGGAAGAAAATACACTGAGCCGAGTGTGTCCCTGTGCCGGAGTCAGTGAAGACAGCTTGGCTAAGCAGGGAAGCAAGAAAAGACTCTTGCCAATTCCCTCTCCACAATATAATCCTGTAAGTCAACGAACTGCTGATCCTTTAAAAACTTATGTTTTTAGATAGCCAATTTTCATCTGAGCATTAAGCGATTTTGCTAAGTGCTTTGTGATTATTATTTCATTTGATCCTCACTACAACACTAGGATGGGGTGCTATTATTATCCCCGTTTTACAGATGGGGAAACTGAGGTAAACAGGGGTTTTTTTTTTTGGTTGTTGTTATTTGTTTGTTTGTTTTAAGTGACTTACCCAGTGTCACATAGCTGATAAATGTCTGAAGCTGGCTTTGTACTTTATTCTTTCTGACTCCAGGTTCAGCACTCTATCCACTGTTCCACCTAGTCTCTCCTGATAAAGAAAGACCAGTGACAATGTGACTCCCTCAAAATCAGAAATAGTTGACTTCTAACAATTGTGGAAGGAAAGAAGAATAGAAAGAAAGAAGGGAGCATTTATTAAGCACCTACTATGTTCTAGGTACCGTGTTAAATAGGTTGGTTTTTTGGTTTGTTTGGATTTTGTTTTTTGATTTACAAATATCTCCATTTGACCCTCACAAAAATAATGGGAGGTAGGTACTATTATTATCTTCATTTTATAATTCAGGAAACTGAGGCAAATAATGTTAACTGACTTGATCAGTTATATAGCTAGGAAGTATCTGAGGCTGCATTTGAATTCAGGTCTTCCTGACTCCAGGTCTAGCACTAGCTGTGGTGCCATCTAAGATGGTGATTATGTTGCAAAAGTTGTGAGAAAGATTTAACCTAAAATCAATCAACAGATATTTATTAGGCATCTACCTATATCCCAGGTATTAAAGATAAAAATACAAAGAATGAACAAATCTTTTCTTTTAAAAAAATTTTTATAATAGCTTTTTATTTTCAAAATACATGCAAAGATAAGATAGTTTTTAACATCCACCCTTGCAAAACCTTGTGTTCCAAACTTTTCTCTCTTCTTTTCCCCAGCCCCCTCCCCTAGACAGCAAGTAATCCAATATATGTGAAGCATGTGCAATTCTTCTATACATATTTATACAATTATCATGCTGCACAAGAAAAATCAGATCAAAAAGTGAAAAAAATGAGAAAGAAAAAAAAATGCAAGAAAACCACAACAAAAAAGGTGCAAATACTATGTTGTGATCCACATTCAGTGCCCATAGTCCTCTTTCTGGATACAGGTGGCTCTCACTGGAATTTGCCTGAATCACCTCATTTCTTTTTTTTTTTTTTTTTTTTTAATAGCCTTTTATTTACAGGTTATATGCATGGGTAACTTTACAGCATTAACAATTGCCAAACCTCTTGTTCCAATCTTTCACCTCTTACTCCCTCCCCCCTCCCCCAGATGGCAGGATGATCAGTAGATGTTAAATATATTAAAGTATAAATTAGATACACAATAAGTATACATGACCAAACCGTTATTTTGCTGTACAAAAAGAATCAGACTCTGAAATATTGTACAATTTGCTTGTGAAGGAAATCAAAAATGCAGGTGTGCATAAATAGAGGGATTGGGAATTCAATGTAATGGTTCTTAGTCATCTCCCAGAGTTCTTTCTCTGGGCGTAGCTGGTTCAGTTCATTACTGCTCCATTGGAAATGATTTGGTTGATCTCCTTGCTGAGGATGGCCAGGTCCATCAGAACTGGTCATCATATAGTATTGTTGTTGAAGTATATAATGATTTCCTGGTCCTTCTCGTTTCACTCAGCATCAGTTCATGTAAGTCTCTCCAGGCCTTTCTGAAATCATCCTGTTGGTCATTTCTTACAGAACAATAATATTCCATAATATTCATATACCACAATTTTGAATCACCTCATTTAAAGAGTTATGTCCATCAGAATTGATCATCACATAATTTTGTTGTTGCTGTGTACAATGCTCTCTTTTCTGAAATCATCTAGCTGATCATTTCTTATAAAACAATTATATTCCATAACATTCATACACCATAACTTATTCAACCATTCTCCAACCATGGGCATCCACTCAGTTTCTAGTCTCTTGCCACTACAAAAAGGGCTGCCACAGACATATCTGCACATGTTGGTCCTTTTCCCTCTTTTATGATCTCTTTGGGATACAGACCCAGTAGAGACACAGCTGGATCAAAGAGTATGCACAGTTTTGATAGCTCTTTGGACATAGTTCCAAATTGCTCTCCAGAACGGTTGGATCAGTTCACAATTCCCCCAACAATGCATCAGTATCTCAGTTTTCCCACATCCTCTTCATGTTTATTATCATCTTAACCAATCTGAGAGGTGTGAAGTGGTATCTCATCACTGTCTTACTTTGCATTTCTCTGATCAACAGTGAGTGATTTTAGAACATTTTTTCATGATTAGAAGTGGCTTTAATTTCTTCTGAAATTTGTTCATATCTTTTGGCCATTTATCAAGTGGAGAATGGAAGCCCTACTCTCAATGAGCTTAAATTCAATGGAGACAACAAGGATGTATAAAAATACATACAGCATTGATATAAAATGAATAAATATAAATAAATAAAGGCAGTTGGAGAGAAAAGTCTTTGGGGGGACTGGAAAAGAAAGAGGGATTCTGTGAGGAAAGAGTATATTCCAGGCAAAAGAGACTAACACAAAGGCATGGCCATAAGAGGCACATGTGAGTCACAGATAGACCAGTTTGCCAGGACTGGAGAGAGCAGCAGGGAAATGGCGGCCAAAGAATCTGAAAAGATAAGCTCTGGCCAGATTGTGTAAGATTTAAAAGCTAAACACAAGAATCTGTATTTGTCCTAGAGGCAAGAGGAAGCGCTGGAATTGGTTGAGAAGGGGAGGCATATGTGTGTGCTCAGCATACCATATGTGCCTTTATCCACACTGTTGATAAAAATGTTAAACAGCACAGGACCAAGCACAGCTCCCTGGGAACCTCCCCCTGGAGACCTCTTGCCACACAGTCACTGAACCATTAATTAACATTTACTCTTTGAGTTCCACCATCCAAACAGTTCTGAATCCTTCTGATCATTTTATTGCCTACTCCTTATCTCTCAACCTTCCTGGGGAGAATAACATGAGATATGTTATCATAATCTTTGCTAAAATCTAGGTAGTTTATGCCCAGGACATTCTTTTCACCAACTAGTTTAGTAATCCTGTCAAAAAATTAAGATTAATCTAGCAGGTTTGTTCTTCAGGAGACCCCACTGTCTAAATCACCTCCTTGCTTTTTAGGTGATTGTCACTGATTTTCTCTAATGATCTGTTCTATCCTGCCCCCCCAAAATCGAAGTCAAACTCTCTGCCCTATAGTTTGGAAAGTGTTCTTTCCTTTTGTTTTGATAATTGTAGAAATATTTGATCTTTTCCAATTTTGTGGTACTTTTTCTGTGATCCATGACCTTTTACACATCTCTGACCTTGGGAGGGTCCCCAGCTTTGTTCTTTTAAGTATTTTAAACCTTTTTTCAATTAGTCTTGCTTAGACTATCAATTTGAACTCTGGTCGAAGACTTTGAACCACATGAAGTATTACATTCAGTTGAATGCAGCCATCCTTAGCCATGCAGTCTCCACCCTTTACCTCCTCCCTTCAGGAACATGGAATCCAGTCCCAGAGCCACCCTGGACTTTGACTGATGAGCTTTCTCCTTATCTTGCCCTTACCCTGGCCTCCACTTTACTTCCTGACCATCTCCAGACCTTATGCCTAGGAAAAAAAACAACATCCTCCCAGTTTCCCTGTTATGTGTTTTCTTTCATTTGAAGGAATATCCAAGAGGTATCATAAACTCAAATGTCTAGAACTAAACCATCTTCTCCCTAATTTCTTTTCTCTTCCAAACTTCCCTGTTTTGGTCAAAGGTACCATTGTCTTTCCAGTGCCTTCAGTTCATAATCTCGACATGATCCTGTCCTATGTGCCAGATACTTTTGGAACAAAGGCAAACATGAAATGGTCTCTGTCCCCCAGAGCTAGATTTTTTTTTTTTTTAGCACAATTGGATTCTATTACATTTGTATACCCTAAGTCCAACTAGTCCCAATTGATGAACACCTCTGTAGTTTCGAAGTCTAGATCACTACGAAAAGAGCTGCTAGAAATGTTTTTGTATATATTTGGCCCCTTTCTTCTTCCTTTGATTTCTTTGAGGTATAAGCCTAGTAAGAGTAAAGCTAGGTCAAAGGACATGCAGTTTAATAGCTTTAAGGACATTTTCCCCAAATTATTCTCTGGAGCAGCCGGTTCCATTCACAGCCCCACCAACAGGTCGGTAATGTTCTTTTTACCCACAGCCCTTCCAACAAGTCATTCTTTTTTGTCAGCCTCAACAATCTGAGGATAGCTGTGATAAAGCCTGGATTCCAATTCACCCAAGTTCTCTGATTCCAGATCCACGGAGTCTTAATTCACTCCTTTTACAAATGAGGAACCTGAGACCCAGAGAGGAGAAAAATTATGACTTGCCCAGGATCACAGAGACAATGACAGAGCTAGAAACTGCTTCTCAATCTGCTGATTCCAGTTTAATGTTTCCATCATACCATCCTAACTTGCTTGCAAGTCTGAGGGTATTGACTAGGAGGTGGGGATGGAAGGGGTGGAAGGAGCTAGATGTTTTCTGAGGTCCCTTCTAGCTCTAACTTTCCATAATGACTATCAAAACACACAGAAGGCATGTCTCCTGACCCCTAGAATTGTACTTTTTATTATTATTATTTACCTTTTACTAAATAATAAAATATTTATTTTATTAATCTGGATATTACTTTTGTTACTCCAGTAACTGTCCAAAGGAGCATGGATTTATTTCACTTGGAACTGTGTTAAAAAGTCTGATCCAAAGGCAGGTCCTCCACCTCTTCTTCCCATTCCAACTTAGTGTGCCAGTCTATTTCATAAACAAAAGAACAAGGCTAAGGGGACGTTCACCGTAGAAAAACTTGGCCAGAAAATCAGGAAAAAGCCAAGTGTGGGCCGTGGAAGGATTACAGGTGTAGCTCATCCCTTTTCTTCAGAAAGTTCAAATGAATTGACTTTTTTGTTCCTGGCCCCAGTTCTTCCTGTCACACAAACTTGGAATCATCTTCGATGCCTCCTTCTCTTTTATCCTCCATATTCAATCAATCACCGATTCCTATCTGATTTTCCTATTTAATGTTCCATCTCTCTCTTCCCACTGTCACCACTCTAGGCCGGGCCCTTATTGACCTTAGTTAGACTGAGACCTGTTAGAGATCTGAGCTGAAAAAGCCCCAGGTCTCCCACTGCATCCGGGTCCGTCTCCAGTCATCCGGATCCTTATCGGGCCACTGGACCCATAGGAGGGGAAAATGAAGCAGATGGCCTTGCCCTGCCCTCCCTGCCTTAAATCCCATTCACTCCATGTCATGGCATCCCCTTCCCTGATGTCATGGTCCCCTTCTAGAACGAAGGACAAACGATAACAACCTGAATTACCGCAACAGAATCCAAAGTAACCTTGTTGACTTCATTTGCTGTTTGCAATATTTGCCGAGAGCTTTACAAACATTTAAAAATGTTCTTTATCAATGCAAGCCATTGTGGGTATGGTACCCAGGCTTAACCTGAAGTATGTAGGTGGCCCCGGGGATAGGGTGGAGAGAGCCACATCTGGAATCAAGAAGACCTGAGTTCAAATGGGACCTCAGAAACCTACTAGTTATATAACCCTAAACAAGTGGCTTTAATTTGTCTTTTTTTTTTTTTTCAAATAATAGCTTTTTCTTTTCAAAATACATGTAAAGATAGTTTTTAACATTCACCCTTGCAAAATCCTCTATATTCCACATATATCATGTTGCCCAAGAAAAATCTGTCTTAAGTCTTTCTCAGAATGGGAGATAAAATGAGTGATTATAGTAGCATCTCCCTCCCTCTCTAGGGAAGCACCTAGTTGGTGCCAAACTGAGCCTCTAACCAGGAAGATCTGAATTCAAATCCAGCTCAGATATTTACTGGCTTTGTGATACTTACTGGCAAATCACTTAATTCCTATTTGTCTCACTTCCCTATCTGTAAAATGGGAACATATTAGAGCAGGAAATGGCAAACCATTCTAGTAAGTGAAGAGTCAGAGGCAACTGAACAACGAATGACGATTGTCTCCTTTAACTCTCTCATGTGACTTCTGCTCAACAATCTTTCCTGGTTCTCTACTTTCTGCCATCTACTTTACTTCTAAACTTACTGATTTTCAAGATTTTTCATGATCGATTCCACCGCAGCCTATCCATCATTTCCCACTACTATTCAACACAAAAAAAGTATTGGATTACTTGTTATCTAGGGGAAGGGTTGAGGGGGAGGGAGAAAATTTTGGAATACAGGATTTTGCAAGGTTGAATGTTAAAAAACTATCTTTACATGTATTTTGAAAATAAAAAGCCATTATTTGGAAAAAAAAAAAAAAGACATGGAAAGCATGTCATGGTTTATCGAGTATTTCCATAATACAAACACACACATACACACACAGAGTACAATATATAATACTTTTTAAGCATTATACTTTGTTTTTTTTAAATACTTTATAATACTATATACTAAATTATAACTTGAATATCTTTAAGTATAAATGAATGAATAGGTAGATAGATGACTGAAAGTTTTGATGGCCCTGGCCCCAAATCTCTAGGTTTACAAGGACTAGGGTTCAATCCTGGTGATCCAGACCCAAGAGCTTCCAGTTCTCTTTTCGGCTCATGTTTTTCCCCTTTGCCCTTTCCCCTTCTATGCCACCAAGTTCTGAGGAAATCTAAATCAAGCTTAGGTACAATTTGCATCTAGGTGTCCCCAAATGTGGATAACAGGATCCTCTTCTACAGATAGATAATACAGTTATAGATTTAGGGCTTCACTCATCACAGAAAATACGGCAGACCCCAAAGATACACAGGCCCACATGACCACAGGCAGGTAATGTGAAACGTTTAATCTGGCAGACTCCTTGGACTCCTCCTAGAAAGTAAAGACAGGTGGGGTGCGGTAGGAGGCCCAGCACTGAACAAATAGGCTCTCTAGGGCAAACCTGCACCATCAGAGCAATTCCGCGCAGAATCCTGGAGTGGGCTGAGGAAAGGGAGTGGGGTACAGTGGGGAGTGTTCAGGGTTTTTTTTTTTTAATAGCTTTTTATTTACAAGACATATGCGTGGGTAATTTTTCAGCACTGACCCTTGCAAAACCTTCTGTTCCAACTTTTCTCCTTCCCCGACCCGCGCGCGTTCAGGGGTTTTGAGCCAGAATCCGTGGGTTCGGTTCTGAATACTGAATTCTGGCACTGTACTTGAGAGACTCTGGGGAATGATCTTGCCTCTGGGAGTCCCTTCCAAGTTCTAAATCTCTAATCGCTTCCATGTCAAGGTAGTGCTCTTCCTTGGCTGAGAGGCATTACCCTGTGGGGTCTATGCCTGACATTTGAGCTTAAAATATTGAGCAAGTATATTTTGCCAAGGTTGGAAATGGCCATTGTCAGGATTGACCCATGTGCAGAAAAAGAAGCAGAAAGACTGGAAATGGAAACTCATCAACTCTCTCTTTCAGTCTCACTGAGGCAAATGGAACTCTCTCTTTCAGTCTCACTGAGGCAAATGGAGGCCTCTCATCTTGTCCTTCTCATGCAAGTTAGAAGGTGTGTGTGTGTGTGTGTGTGTGTGTGTGTGTGTGTTTGTGTGTGTGTAGGGGGGCAGGAGGGCTCCCTCTTCTCCCTTCCCCCTTGACACACTTCAGTCCGGAAGTCTAAGACGGACAAAACCCAGGAAAAGAAAGAACTGGGAGGGAATGTAGGGCTGAGGCAGTTTCCCAGTTTACTCTCACAAAGGAGAGGCAATTCCTGCTCAGAATCTGTCCTCCCTGACCCTCAGTTCCCAGCAATTTTAGGAGGGGGGACGGTGATCATTCCGGTGAAGTGACTTACACAGATAATAAGTGTCTGAGGCTGACTCCAGGGCCAGTGCCCTAATCACTGCACTACCTAGCTTCCCCTCAGTCACCAGTGATTTTAGAGGAAGACCAATAAAAAGCATTCCTGGAATCCTCACAGCAAAGGTCCACTCCCTCCTCACCCCAGCCTCTCAAAATCTCCTGCAGAGGAAAGGTCGGGCGCTGGTATTACCCCAAACTCTTGGGGGGACAGACAGAGCAGGGGGTGCTCTGAACAACCCTCCTATAGAAAAATCATCTAGTTGCAAACCCTTTACAGGGTTTTACAGGGGAAGCAGGGGAAATGTGCTTGTCTAATAATAGCTTTTATTTAAGGTATACAACATGCTTTATATGTGTTAGTTCACTTGATACCCCTGAGAAGCAGGTGCTTTTATCATCCCCACTTGACAGCTGAGGAAACGGAATCTTGGAGAGGTTAAGTGACTTGGCCAGAGTCTCCCAGCCAATCCCTATAAGAAGTAGGTCTTGAATCAAAGTCTCTCTGTCTCTGAGGCTGGCTCTCTATCTTTTATCGCACTGTCTCTCTGCCTGGCACACAGGCAATAACAACAAATGACTATTGTTGAGGCTTTTCATCTGCCAGTCTTTCGACTCTTTAGGTCCAGTGCTTTTCTGCCAGGCTAGGCTTGGTTCTCAGATCTCTGCTGTAGCCGAAACCCATTTTCCGAAGGGCCATGTTTCTTCTTTTTCTTTTGTCTTCACTTATATTCTCCACCTCCTCCCCCAAAATCTGGAATATTGTCCCTCTCTACATACATATTCATCTTTTGAATCCAAGCTCAAAACAATTCAATTTGCCTCACCACAATTCAGTTCAATTAATACTTAAGTGTATTAACCAGCTAGAGCTGAGAAGTTCAAATCTATGCTCAGATACTTCCTAGCTGTATAATTCTGGGCAGGCCCTTCAGTTTTTTCTGCCTGCCTCAGTTTCTTCAGCTGTCTATACGTAATTCCACAATTATCATGCTGCACAAGAAAAATCAGGTCAAAAAGGGAAAAATAAGAGAAAACAAAATACAAGCAAACAACAACAAAAAGTGAAAATACTATGTTGTAATCCACACTCAGTTCCCATAGTCCTCTCTCTGGCTGTCTCCACCATAAGACCATTAGAAATGGCCTGCATCACCTTGCTATTGAAAAAAGCCATGTCCATCAGAAATGACCATTGTATAATCTTGCTGTTGCCTTATACAAGGTTCTCCTGATTCTACTTACTTCATTCAGCATCAGTTCATGTAAGTCTCTCCAGGCCTCTCTGAAATCATCCTGCTGATTGTTTCTATAGCACAATACTATTCCATCACATTCATATACCAACTTATTCAGCTACTTTCCAACTGATGGGCATCCACTCGTTTCCAGTTACTTGCCATGCATTCTGTAGCACTTTTAAGACTTACAGAGGACAGAGCAACTCATGAAGTAGGTAGGATATATGTATTATCATCCCCATGTTACAGATAATAAAACTGAGGCATTGAGTTTTTAAATGACTTTCTCATGATTACACAGTAGTGTTTGATGAGCTCTATCAATCCTAGGATGCCCAGCATTGATGAAACACCAAATAGACTTCAAATAAAAGAGGGGTTGCTTAAAGCTGGTCAGGCTCTTTTATTTTTGAAATATAATTGAAGATTTTAAAACTGTACCACACTTCCTTTTTACCCTACTCCACCCCGTACCATCTCTTGTAACCACAAAATCCAGTCAAATAAAATAAAACAACTCATTGGCCATGCATGTCAGAGATGTGGCTTCCTGCCACAGATAGTGAGATCTTCCAAATGCTTCCGCTTTGTGGATGGCATTGTGCTAGCTACCCTGGAACCCCCATTGTCAGGCTGCCCTCTTGCTTCCTTGGGCAATCTCCTTCCGCTTATCGAATTCCAGGAAATATGGGAGGCTACTTCTGATTCAGCTAATCTAGGAAAGACAAATATAAGCATTCTGCTTTCATCATCAACTCTACTGCTATCTGTTTCTCCAGTTCTGTGTAGACATCACAAGACTCAGAGGAAAGGATGTCCCACTCCAAAATGCACAAGGCTGAGGACTCCATCACGATCTCATTTTCATCTTCTTTGACTCCTTAGCACTTAGAGCACTTAATAGGTGCTTAATAAATGCTCGTTGACTTCACTTGATTTTACCTGTAAAACCATATGTACTACCATCCAAGAAATCTTCTTTGCTAGATGATTGTAGATATCAGGATCATGTTGCAAGTGAAAGTGCCCTCCTCTAAGTCTAGAGGAGGCAAGGGTTCAAGAATATTATTGTCCTGTATACTTATTTTGTATGTAATTTATATTTTAACATATTTAACATGTATTGGTCATCCTGCCATCTAGGGGAGGGGGTGGGGGGAAGGAGGGAAAAAATTGGAACAAAAGGTTTGGCAATTGTCAATGCTGTAAAATTACCCATGCATATAACTTGCAAATAAAAAGCTATTAATAAAAAAAATATACATCATTGTCCTCAAGGTCTCCTTTCAGGTTATATATATTAGCCCATGCAGCTTCTGTATGTCTCTCTGGTATGTTTTGCCTGCTGTGGCCATATTTTGGGCTGGGAAAATCCACTTTTCAGGACTTTCCACTTCGAACCTGAGGATGAAAAAATAACAGGCAAGTTTTGCCCCAAGGTTACCATTAGTTGTTCCTGGAGAGGAGAATTTTTAAATTCACAGGTCCCAGCATGACTCTAGAATCCAGGTCTACTCTGACCTCTGAACTGAAAAAATGCAGAAAGGGGGATTCTGCTGGTTTTCTTCAAGAGCCAACACTAAAGTATGGGGGCTGTAACAAGATCAAAGCCAACCAAATCATCATGGAGCCAGCCCCAGCCATTGAAACAACACCAAAGGTGCCAAAGAGTAGCTCCAAAATAGCCAATTTGTCTGGGACATAATTAGGGGTTATCTTTTGGCTGGCTTCGGATAGGGGAACCCCTGGGATCAAGTCTTGCCCTTGACCCACCCCAGCTGTGTAAACCTGGTCAAGTTAATTTAACTTCTCAGTTATCCCCCAGGTCAGGGGATCTTAAATTTTTTCCACTTATAGACCCCTTTTCTCATGGGAAACTTTTTCATGACTCTTCCTACCACTGGACCTCTGGAATCCATTAGAATTTCCCTCTGCCTTTCTGTCTCAAATAATCCTTTACCAGAAAACCGGAAAAACTAGATGCAACAGGGATGGAAGCAACAGCAGAGCCATGTGTTCACAGGTCACATGGTAGCACCCCTGCTGGGGAGAACCTGAGACTCCCCTCTCAGGAGGTCTGCTGCAGATCCTGCTTTGAAGGCCACAGGGAAAGAGGCTCATTTGGCCAATTCATGCATACTTTGAAGAGCAATGTCTCTCCAATTCGTGTCTTCTGGAACGTCCAGATATAAGCTCACCAATTTGCAGATCCCAGAACTGGATCCTTGTCGGCCAATCTCCTGTGATACCTATTTAATTTCATCTCATTAGATTCAGCCCATTTTTCTAGACTATAAAGATCTTTTTGGAAAAGGGTCTTTTGTCTAAAGTGTCAAATTATTCCCAGTTTCCTGTTGGTGAAATGTAAGGTAATTAAGGATGGGGAAAAGATTGTTTTTTTCTTCATGCTCCAAACAGAGAGTAGGTGCATGAATAATGTTGAATTGAATTCACATCCCACCTTTGTGGCCAAAAAATTAATAAGCATGGAATTTCTTTTATGTAAGTCAGCTAATAAAATGTTGATAAGCACGGGGGCAAGATCTGGGTCCTCTTCTGAATTAGTATGGATCCATTAATGATTATTTGCTGGATATTGTTGATAAGTCTCAAATCCATCTAATCAAGTCAACCAATCAAAAGGCATTTATTAAGCACCTGCTGTATGCTAACCACTTTGTTAGGGATTGCAGACACAAAGACAAAAATAAAGCAGTCCCTGTCTTCAAAGAGCTTATATTTCAACTGTGCTATCTTCTAGTGCTGTTTACAGAAACAGAGCCAAGTTCATATATAAAGATCCCTATAGATGGTGTATTGATTTTTAAAGTGTTGTATTATCTACATTTTATTATATTTTTACTTATTTGCTAAATAAGTAAAAAATAAATTTAAAAAACATACATTTTAATTTGGTTCAGGAGATACTCAAGATTGCTGTGGGTTTTGTGTTCCACATCTCTGTTCTAGTACATTTTATTCTATTTTATACACGAGGATATCACAGTCATATCCTTTTTTTCCCCCAAAGAAATACATTTTATTGATGTCTTTTTTTTTTATATTGTTAAAAACTTCCCCAGTATTTTCCCTGATGCCTGTCCCAGAGAACCAGGATATATTTGTATACACACACACACACACACACACAACACACACATACCCCCAATATATATGCACACACACACACAGAGCAAATAAAGAAAACAAGAGAAAAACATCAGCAACGCTAAGCACGCATTGCAAGTCTGAAAACATATGAAATATAGCACTCACATACCCTCCCATCTCTGCAAAGGGGTGAGATTGGAGTATCTTCTCAGAGCTCTTCCTTGGACCCATGTTTGTTCTTTGTAATTTCACAACATTTACTTTGATTTTTTGTGTGTGGTTGTTTTTTCTGTTGACGTGCTTGTCATCGTGGTGGTTTTCTTGGCTCTGTTTACTTCACTCTGCACCCATTTATGTAGAGCCTTCCATATGTTCTCTTTTCAACATATTAACCATTTCTTATAGCACAATAATATTCCTTGACATTCATGTGCCTCACTTTGGCCATTCCCCAGTCAATGGACAGCTACTTTGTCCCAAATTCTTTATTTTCACAAGTGTTGCTATATTTTTACATATATAAGGGCTTTCTTTTTTTATCAATAGCCTCCTTGGTGTATAAGTCTAGTAGTAGATAAAATTATTTTGAGTAACTTATGGCTCCCTATCACTACCAACATCAAAAATACAAAATCCGATTTGGCATTCGAAGTTTTTCATACTCTAGACCCCTGCTACCTTTCCAGTCTTACACCTTATCGCTCATGATGTGCTTTACACAAAAATTGTTTTGTATAGGAAGCCTTTCCTATCCCTTCTCAATTCTCGTGCCTTCCCTCTATTAATTATTTCTTATTTATGCTATAGAGTTTGTTTGAATATAATTTTTTTTTTAATTTAATAGCCTTTAATTTACAGGACATATACATGGGTAACTCTACAGCATTAACAATTGCCAAACCTCCTGTTCCAACTCTTCACCTCTTACCCCCCCCCACCCCCTCCCCTAAATGGCAGGATGACCAGTAGATGTCAAATATATTAAAATATAACTTAGATACACAATAAGTATACATGACCAAAACATTATTTTGCTGTACAAAAAGAATCAGACTCTGAATTATTGTACAATTAGCTTGTGAAGGAAATCAAAGATGCAGGTGTGCATAAATATAGGGACTGGGAATTCAATGTAATGGTTTTTAGTCATCTCCCAGAGTTCTTTATCTGGGTATAGCTAGTTCAGTTCATTACTGCTCCATTAGAAATGATTTGGTTGATCTCGTTGCTGAGGATGGCCTGATCTATCAGGACTGGTCATCATCTAGTATTGTTGTTGAAGTATATAATGATCTCCTGGTCCTGCTCATTGTTTGAATATAATTGAATGCTATCTGCCCTATTAGATTGTGAGAACTTCTTGAGGGCAGGGGCTTTTCCCTTTTTTTGTATCCCCGGCATTTAGCACAGTACCTGGCACATAGTAGGTGCTTAATAAATGTTTACTAATTAGTCTGTTTGAGGAAGCTGTAATATTATCGGGTGAATGTCACAGCATAATATCATTTACTACAAAAACATCTGGATGACCTCACCACCCACAGAGCATCCCTTTACAACTTGGACAACTTGTAATGGATCTTTTCCATTACAGTAGTGAACAACTTTGAAGCACAAATGTCACACTCTGCCTCTCCTACCAGTCATTTTCAAAGGGCCAATGAACAGGGTGATTTCTGTTTTTACATCTGAGCAATCTTGAATTTTTATCCTGGATGTGTGGATGGGAGACACTCGTTGAACAGAACACAGTAAGAAGGGTGGGTTTTAATTAAAGGATTGGTCAGAATTCAACAGGGGAAGGGACGGTAGTATAGGTATATAGAAGAATGTGAGGAGGAACCAAAGTTCTAAGGCCCAGGGTGTGTTGGTCAGACCAGTCTGGCTGCAGCATAGAGTGGACTGAGGGCAGGATATAGAGAGACAAAGCACGGCTGGCTCTGAGTTATAGAGAGAAGATAAAAGAGTCCCTTTATTCTGGAGGCAATAGGGAAACAGCAGATTTTTGAGCAGGGGAATGAATGACCTCACACATAATAGGAGATTATTCTGGCAACACAATGAAAGATGGCCTGGAAGGGCCAGTGGGAGGAAGCAGAAAGACCTTTTGCAGTAGGGTGGGGAGAGTGTGTGATGGAGTCCTTTTCAAGAGCACTGGTAAGAATGGAGAGGAACAGGGAAATGTTATTGTTCATTCTCAAAGAGAATCATGACATCAGGGAGGGGATGCCATGACATCAGAGTGAACTGGATTGAAGTGAGGGTAGGGCTATGCAAAGTCACCACCCTCACTTTCTCCTCCAGTGCCACAGAAATAGAAGTGACAGGATGGACACTCAACTGGACACGATGCATGAGATCAGGAAGAATTAAAGATAATCTGATTTATCACACAGGAAACTGGTATTGGATGGTGCCAAAATGAGTAAAGTCAGAAAGAGAAAGTAGTTTAGGAGTGGAGGATAAAAAGCTTGATTCAAGATAACTTGAAGTGGCAATAGAACATCACGACAGAGTTGTCATGGGATTATCTGGGCAGAATTGGGATACAGAAGGGGGTGAGCTGTCCTGACTTCCCAAAGGAGTTGTATAAACCTGACCTATAATTATGGAGAGTGCCCTATTCCAAAGTATGTATCTAATAAACATCTGTTGAATGAGTGCCCATCAGAATTTACAAGACTGTAAGATCTTTGAAGGTGGTAGTTATTCTGTCTCATTTCATCTTTCTAATCACAATAACTCACAATTCTATAAAGCTTTCAAGTTTACAAAGGACTTACATTATGGTGAAGCAGGAATTATTAAGACTTTTATCTTCATTTAGCAGACGGGCAAACTCAAGTTTGGGCAAGATTAATTAACTTGGTTATTCAAGAGCATATGAAGAGCTGGCCATGGCAGACAGATTTTCTTTGATAAATCACAACTGTAATGCACACTACGGGAAATTCAGTTGGAAGGGCTGGGGAGTCCCAAAGGTTAGGTGTATAGTTCCACCAGAAAATTCCCCTAGAAGTAGACAGATAAGGAGAACAATGGAGAGCAGGGATGCGACAGAACAGGGAGATAAAAGAAGGAAAGTCCCCTCGTTATGGAATATAGCCCCTGTTCTAGGGCTAGCTGGAAGGGAGGGAAGGAAGTGGCCCTTTGGCGATGCTTTTCTACACACAGTACACTCGGTCCTGGTTCTGAATTCCACTCTGAACCAATTCATACAAGTCTTCTCACAATTCTCTCCGACTGTCCCTGTGAGACAATCTTTTGTCGAATGAAGGAATAAATGGCGTTTGAGTTGATACTAAAGAGCAGATTCTGTCTCCAAGATCTTAGGTTGTTTAAAGGCAGAAATGGGAAAGGAGGAAGGATGGGTCTGGGATGAGGAATCAGTCTAGGAAAAGGAGAAAGGAGGGGGAAGAGAAGAGGGAATGGGGGAAGGAAAGAGTAAAAAGGAGACGGAAGAAGGGAGAAAGACGAGGGGAGAGAGAGGAAGGAGGGGGAGGAGGAGAGGGAGAGGGGAAGGAGAGCGGAGAAAGAAGAAAGGGGAGGAGAGAAGGGAGGGAGAAGGGGGAGGGGTATGAGAGAAGGGAGGGAGAAGGGGGAGGGGTATGAGAGAAGGGAGGGAGAAGGGGGAGGGGTATGAGAGAAGGGTGGGAGAAGGGGGAGGGGTATGAGAGAAGGGAGGGAGAAGGGGGAGGGGTATGAGAGAAGGGAGGGAGAAGGGGGAGGGGTATGAGAGAAGGGGTACAGGAAAGAGGGCGGGATCGGGGCGGGGCGCACACGAACTAAGGGATGTGGGCGTGAGCAAGAGGCGAGCTTTGGTCTGGGAACGGGCCTCGCCCATCTGCACTTTTGCAGCTACCCCCGGAACCCAGGCGATGAGAAGCCCCGGCCCATATCAGAGGATTCTGGAGCCCCGAGTGGGGAGGGGGCGCCTCTGAGGTTCAGGCAGACAAATCCAGCGAGAGAAGGCCCCGCCTGCATCGCGCCTGCGCCAACGCAGGCGCCTCTTCCTTCCCCTCCCCGATTCCCCCCATCCGAAGGAAATCACACCCACAACACTGTTCCCAGCTCGGATTGGCTGCTCCGGAACCAGAGCTGTTATTGGTCAGCATCGACAGACCCGATCTGTCAAGACCCCGGAGCCAGTAATCTTGGCTTCCAACGTCCCGCCTCCTCCCTCGGGCAGGCGTCCCAGCGCTTGGGTTCCGAAATGTCTCTTGGCCGCTTAGTGAGTGGCAACAATATCCACCAATAGAAAGTGAGGATGCCACAAAACTCCTACCCACTAGGAAGTTGATTGGCTCGACGAATATTAGAGTAAGCCGGAGCAGCAGGTGCCCAACAACCAATCAGTGAGGGCGGAAGAGGGTATGAGGAAGGAATGATGGAACGGGGTGACGTGGCGGTGACGGACACATAAACTAAAACGAGTGGCGGAAACCAGGGCCAATCACTTACGCAGCTGGTTGGTCCCGTTCCCTCTTCCTCTGTGAGTATGGACTACTTCCAATGCCCAGGACCAATGAACCAGGGCTTGGGTATGATCGGCTTCCCTGCCACCCAATCCACGGAGTCTCTGGCGGAAGTGTCCCACCCAGGTGTACTTTGGGGTGGGGTCATTCGACCAGCTTGGGAAACGCGCCAATGGTGAGGAGCAACTGGTTGAGTGGCAGCTGCACGCACCAATGGGAGATCACCGGCGCCGTGGCTGGTCCCACCTTCCGGCCGCTGGACAGGCGGGGCGTGGACGTTGCGCGGCGGCGACTGCTGCGCTCTCTGTGTGAGTGTGTGTGTGTGTGTGAGATAGAGAGAGTCCGGGTGTTGCCGCTGCTGCTGCGGAGCCGCCGGGGCCGGTGTCTGGGGGTGATGGCGGCAACTGAGCTGCGGGGAGTAGTGGGGCCCGGCCCGGCGATGGGCGCCGCGCCAGGCGGCGGAGGCTCGGGACCGGCCGCAGCTGGAGGAGGAGGACGCGGTGACTCCGGGCCCGGGTCGGGAATAGCTCCGGGCCCCGCGACGGCCGCGTCGGGAGGAGGCCCGGGAGGGCCGGGCCCCGTGGCCACGACCGGGGGAGGGTCGGCGGCCGGCCCCGCCCCGGCTCCGCCCACGGGGGGCTCGGGCGGCGGGGCCGGGGGCTCGGGCTCCGGCTCGGCCCGGGAGGGGTGGCTCTTCAAATGGACCAATTACATCAAGGGCTACCAGCGGCGCTGGTTCGTGTTGAGCAACGGGCTCCTCAGCTACTACAGGTTAGTCCGGCGCCTGAGCGCGGCGTTCAGGGCCCCTGCCGCCCGCCCCATCCTCGGGCCCACCCCCTCCTCCTACCTCCGCCCCTCCCCCCCCGGTCCTGGGAGGAGAAGGGAAACTGAGGCCCGAGCGGGCCAAGGTCACTCGGACAGCAAGTGGGGGCCCGGGGGCCCCAGTCCTCCCCGCCGTGGCGACTTTGACACGGCCGCACGCGCGCTCCCACCCGCTGGGGCCGAGGCTCCCCGGCCGATCTCGGGACACCCCGTGCGGGGTCGGCGCCGCCGACGGTACTGCCGCCCCGCAGAAGCCCCCAGTGCGGCTCGGCCCGTGCCGGGAGCAGCTCGGCAAATGCCGAGGGCCAAACTTTTTGCCACGAGGCGGTGACCCAGGCCAGCCGCGGACCTTGTGTGTGCACAGGACCCCGAATCCTCCCGGGGTCACAGGTCCTCCTGGGGTGCGGCCCCTTGGCCGAGCTGTAGTCCCATTGAACCCCAGACCCAGGCAGCGCCGGGCAGGCACCCAGGCTTACCCATAGCCACCCGCCATTCATTGGTTATGTTCGGTTGTCATTCTGTGACACCCGCTGTAATTTCACTTAGGCCAGTCCACTTGCCCCTGGGTACTGCCTGCACACTCCAGGCACGCAAACACACAGGAAGAATCAACACATGTATGTTCTCTCTTTAAACTGGTTTTATCCTCTCAGTAAATGTGATTACTCTTTAGAAACGGAGACATTCGTGCAACTTCAGAGAACCACAAAACATCCGAGCTGGAAAGGGCCCTAGACATCTTCCCTTTCCATTCCCTCCAATCCCTTGGATTTTAATTTTTCTGTCCTCAGTTTGATATATATCCTCCACCTCGCCTTAAACAAAAAGACCTTTCCTATCAAAAAAGATGTTCCTACTGCATTCTATCTTCCTCACTTAAGATTTGCCAGAATTTTGCCTTCCCTCCTTTGGGATTTATGATTGGCCCAAGAAGAGGGGTCCCCTTTCACCTCTGCTATTCAGTGTTCAAAGTTATGGAATCTCTGGGTCCAAGGGCACCCCAGACACTATATAGTTTAACCAGGAAGCAGGATTCTTCTCTCCAAGACTTCTCATTTGTCTTCTGAGTAAGACAACCCATTGTCTTACTGCTCCAGAGTCCTGTCATTCTTCACCCTGAAATTCTGCTTAGCTACTCGTAGGCCATTTTGTTATGATCACACCTGTTAGGTGGTTCATTGGATTAGCGGAGGTATCCAGTAGTCACGCCGGCTCTCTTACACAGCACTCTTGTCTTTTCCACAGGCCCAACAATCCCAACCTAACCCTGCAGTTCTGCACAACACATTAGGGTTACCAACAACACACCTCCAGGAATAACTAGACCTGGAGTGGCAGAGTGGATCCTCTCACTGGTGCCAGAGTCAGGAGCACCTGAGTTCAAATTTGACCTCAGAGACTTACTAGTTGTGTGATTCTGAGCAAGTCCCTAACCCTGATTGCCCTAAAACAGACAAACACAAAACCTGGTAGACATCTACCACCTAAGTGCATAATCTGGCAAATGAGTCCTTAACAGGGACAGACACTACCCCTTCTCACTACCCCCCCCCCCCCCCCCCCCCCCCCCCCCCCCCCCATTGCCCAGACCCTTTTTTGATGTTAGTTATATTCAGTACAAGTGAAAAAGAGGAGTCCAGATAGTCTTGCCTAGCTCTCCAAAGTCAAGTTTGGGTCCTAGTTCAGTTGGATGGAAATATTCAGTAGAAGACAATGGGTTAGTGACCTGTAATGATTACGTTCGTAAATCTTAGGTATTGAATGTACTTTAGTGGGTCATATAAAATGCTTAACAAATGTTTGTTGGATTTGAATTAGGGCCTTTTCCAAAATACTATCCACTTCAGGGTTCAGGAAACTGGTGGCTTACTGTATTGTGGCAGTGTAGCACTAGGTAGCCAACTCTGCGTTTCTGCTCCTTCCTGCTAGTCACCCGGCTAGCAGTCACATTTTTCTGCATCCTGTCATATTTCCTAGAGCAGCCTGAGTAGAGGGCAGAATTTAGACTTACTTGAATTTTTTGCCTCACCTCATCTGATCCCTTCCGCTCCAAAAAATGGCATATGAACAAGGAAGCTTTGACTTTTGTGGTGATCTTTCCTGACCTAGATTCCTGCCAATTCCATTTAGTCGGCTGGGTCTTGTACATCTCTGTAACCTTATTGTCAGACTCCCAGAGAAGTTTGTTTCTGACTGCAAATAAAGTATAACCCAAGACGTATTGAGATACAAATGTAGATCAGTGGTTCTCAAAGTATAGTCTGGGGATCGTTGTAAATCCCTGAGACTCAAGAAAGTCAGAAGATGAAGACTAGTAATAATATAATTTTACTCAAAGGTTTTCATTTCTAGTACTGTAGACACCAGTAGGTATCCACTTTAACAAAAGAGTAAGATGTCTAGAGACCAAAAAGGTGGAGAATTGATGCTGTAGATCGGGGTCCTCAAACTTTTAAATAGTGGGCCAGTTCACTGTCCCTCAGACTGTTGGAGGGCCAGACTATAGTAAAAACAAAAACTTTGTTGTGTGGGCCTTTAAATAATGAAACTTCATAGCCCTGGGTGAGGGGGATAATCGTCCTCAGCTGCTGCATGAGGCCCGCGGGCCGTAGTTTGAGGACCCCTGCTCTAGATAGACCTTGTCCCCCAGAGAATTGTGCTCACATGCCATCTAGCCCACAGGCTCTTCACTTGTCATCCAGAACAGCACTTGGGGCCACATCACTGTATTGCTTCCTAGCCATGTCCTCAGCGAAATTCCCAGCTCTGTCAGCCTTCAGCTGTGAGATGTTTGACAAATCAATCATTTGCCATCTCGGGCTTTGGGGATAAGACTTGTCTCCTTCCAAGGGCAGCAGTGAGGAAAGAGTTTTGTAAAGCCCTGGATCTGTAAACTGCTTTTTAATTACATCTGCCCCTTCCAAAGCAATCGCTCGGAGGTTAGTCAGACTTTTTTACACCCGTTCTTCCTGAAGTGTTGTCTTTCCTTGTTCTTGCAAGTCGGGTTCTTGGCCCTCATTCCCCAACCACCAGAATGTGTCTTTATATGTGTATATTGCATTCTAGGGCTTGGAAATGAAGTGTCTATTTGGACGTCTAGATTTTCAGGTGTAAATCCTCTGCCCAGGGTTCTATTATCTCAACTATATTTTTTAAGGAAAACACTTTCAGGCTGGGAAATGCCATTTAATACCTGATTCTTTGAAGAACTCCCCAGTCTCATACGCTTGATGTCTCTCCTTATTCACTAGGCATTTAGAAGCAGGCACGTGAACCCAACAGAACTGAATTGAAAGAGACCTCACTTTAGGGCCCTTGAAAACCACAATCCTCTGGTGGTCAGAAAAACTTTGTAAATACTAAGTGGTTAGTTGGGGGACATCCCACTGTATGAGAGATTCCCATGAAGTAGCTGGCGGAAGTTGCCAAACAAGGAATGTGATGGAGGGGCCAGGTGGTGCCCTTGGAAGGCTGAGCTGGGTGTCAGCTGTGGGCCCGCAATTGGGCCTGTATTATTCATGGAGTAACTGAAGCCTTCGGGGGGTGCAAATAGCCTACCGCCGGGGCTCATGTTACGCGCGGATCAGGTAGAGGGGAGGGAATGCACGGTCTGTTCAGAAGGCTCACTTTCTTTCACAGTCGGAGGGGGCAGGGGGAGGGCAAGACACCAATCCTCCTGAGCAGGGAGAGTTTAAGCAAACTATTTTCACCCCCCAGAGCCTTTTTTGGAGAAGGGGTGCAGTATGTTCCCTTTTTGGCATGTAGGAATTCAGGACATTCCAGGTGTGTTTGTTCTCTTAACTGAGGAGAAAGAGCTAGGGGTTGGCCAGGGACTTTGATCTCTTGGTGTTCTTGGGCTGGACAGAGCAATCTCAGTAACCAGGGTGCTTTCTGTTAGTCGGGCCTGATCAGTGAATAGCTGGAGAGTAGGGGATTTGGCATTGGGAGCCTTGCATATTTCTGTTCCCCCGCAAATATATAGATTTAACCGAGGCTTATTATTTAATGAAACATCTCTTGCTGGTTGTTGTGTCGCCAGCTCCAGAAGTTAGTGCTATTAATAGAGCTGCCAGTCAGGGAGCTCAGGGGAACTTTTTATACCAAGATCAGAAACGGGTCTGCAGAATCTCACCTCGCTAGGAAGAAATAGAGTGCTTTAGGGCGTCTCATCAAGAGTCTGTAGGTCTTAGGAAGGAATCTATAACAAAAAACAATGTCTGGTACTCCCCTCTCCCCTACTGGGAAAAAAAAAAAAAAGTTTACTTCAGGCTAAGAAGCAACTTCACACTGCATTTGCCGAGCTTTATTTCAAAAAGGTCTGAGAGGCTTTTCACACCCTTCTAACACAAGCCTTGAATTGAGCTTGGTATTAGAACCCAGGCTGAGTTTTCTTCTTGTCTCCTCTTTATCCCATTGAAACTGTTGCAGAAGTTGACTAGGGGAGTGGATACTTATGCTTAACACATTATAAGTAGCAAATCTATTTCATAAAACACCTTGGAAGGTGCTACATCTTAATCTTAGCCCTACAAGACATTGTGAGAAGTAAACTAAAGTACTTAGGCATTGTTACTTCAACAAAAATTCTACTGCTAACTGGAGGAATGACAGAACCAGTCATTCTCTAGTGACTTGGAATTAGAATTTACCGTCATGGAAGATTACCCTCCATATCCTGCCTTCCACTTAAGAATCCGACAGACAAATATGCAGGTTTGTGAGCCTACTGTCTTTTCAGATGTCTTAGATGCAGGGGTCCTCAAACTACGGCCCTCGGGCCAGATGCTGCAGCTGAGGACAATTATCCCCCTCACCCAGGGCTATGAAGTTTCTTTATTTAAAGGCCCACAAAACAAAGGTTTTGTTTTTACTATGGTCCAGCCCTCCAACAGTCTGAGGGACAGTGAACTGGGCCCCTATTTAAAAAGTTTGAGGACCCCTGTCTTAAGAGTATCGAAAGGGAATGAGATGTGATGAGGGATAGATTCTATCTGGCTTCTCTTTTGTTTCCTTGGCATAGATCAAAAGCAGAAATGCGGCACACATGCAGAGGAACCATCAACTTGGCCACAGCCAATATCACTGTAGAGGATTCTTGCAACTTCATCATCTCCAATGGTGGAGCTCAGACCTACCACCTGAAGGCCAGTTCCGAAGTGGAGCGGCAGCGCTGGGTGACAGCCCTGGAACTGGCCAAGGCAAAGGCTGTGAAGATGCTTGCAGAGTCAGGTAAGTGTGGGTAGAAAGGAAGGACAGATGCCCCTGGGAGCTTCCTTTTTAGGCTTTGGCCCCATCGAGCTCTGCTGATTAGATCTTAAAGTTGTTCTGCTGTTGCTTCACATCTTTTAGGTTCACTTCCCTCAAGTGTCTCTCATCCCAATAGCAATATTCTTCCAGATGTATTCGGCCAAGAATTTTTCTTTTTTTAATGTAAATTGTCTGTCTGATGCTTTAAGAAACACTTTTGACGGATGACTTAATCTTTGAGTCACTACAAACCCACAATATGGATCCATTAAGCATTTTCACTTATTTCTTACTTCACTGTTGTAAGATTTGGTTTCTGAATTCGTTAATTATTCATTGCATCCTAAGTCCCATATCCCAGGCTTGATGGCATCTTCTGACTCTATTTGACTATTTGATTCCAAATCATTGGACATAATATAAATCTCAGCAGTTTCCTTAAAACAGTAATTGCAGACTTTCCTGCCTGAAAGCCCCATTGCTACCTTGGTGTCTATAAAGTGAATTATATTTGTATGCCCTTGATTTTTCATCCACACAGTCCTCTAGGGAAATTGTCAAAGTACCCCACTTGGACATTAGTGATTTTAGGCAGGTCGAATTGGATGGTTACTTGTAGACTAAGTTAGGATGGTTATTTATTTATAGAGCTGTTTTCTCCTCACCACCATGGCATTTTTAGGATTCAGATAGCAAAGACAGCACATTTTTGTATGTTTAAACATGTATTCATGTTTAAGATTCCATTTGTATTTGGGCCTTTCTCCCTCGTTAGAGAGACAGAGGTTTGGGTTTTTGTTTTTTTTTTTAATCACTTTTTAATGCTAACTTAAGTGAGCTGTTATGCTCCTCGGGCTGATAATCAATAAGACTAGTGATTTTTAGAAGTAAACTTCATTTTCTATTCCTATGTACCGGAGAATTAGTGAGCATATAGACCTGCCATATGTAATTTCCCAGGTCTCAGGTGAATATCCTTTGAAATCTGACCCCTGAGCCCACCTTTGTTAGCGGTAATGTAGTTCCAGTTCTGAATTTTGTGATGTGGACTTTTGTCCACAAGAAATTAGACTGAGATTCTCAACTCGTTTCATACAGGGCCCACCGAACAACCAACAGATGGTAGTGGATTTTCAGTAACAGTCAGCTTGGGCTGGATTGGAACCGGCAAACTAGAGGTAAAAGGCTCTAATAACCCACTCCTGAGCTTAGGAGCCATTGAGCTCTCCCTTCCTCATCCCTATCCTGTAATCAGGTACTCATCTAGTCTCACAAGGGCCTGTAAGTTGGTGAGAGCTCTGAACATGAAAAGCACCAGTTTTAAGTGTGTCCAGAGTTGGTTGTACTCCTGGCTGGTTCCCTGGCAAACATGTCCCAGCTCGGAATCACTTCATTTATTTTGTTTCTCCCACAGATGAATCAGGAGATGAAGAGTCGGTTTCTCAAACTGATAAGACAGAACTGCAGAATACTCTCCGGACCCTCTCCAGCAAAGTGGAAGATTTGAGTACTTGCAATGACCTGATCGCCAAGCATGGCACAGCTCTCCAGCGATCCCTCAGTGAGCTAGAGTCCCTCAAATTGCCTGCTGAGAGTAATGAAAAGATCAAACAGGTCAATGAGCGTGCTACACTCTTCAGGATCACGTCCAATGCCATGATTAATGTAAGTGTAAACCTCATACCATGTGGCCCCTTGATCCCTTTCCTGACTAGAATATAAACTCCTGCATATATGCTGAAATTGGAGCCTCCCTCGCATAGAACATCAGACTTCGCTTCACTGCTCCTGGAACTAGAATTACTAGGCTTGTTGCTTTAAAGGGGAACAGGGTAGCCAGCTGAAATGACCCTTTTATATCCTGCTCAGGTAATCAGAAGGGCTCAGGGCACCTAAAGTAAAGCTTGGTTTCTGTCCTGCTTGTGCATTTGGCCCAGAGTGGAGTAAGCTGGTCTGGTAGATAAAGTGTTAGCGGAAACCTCAGGAAGCTTGAGGACGCTGTCCAGTTTCACTACTTGCTTTCAGAGGTAATTCAAGGTTAACAAAAAAAAAAATCCTTTTTACTTTGAGAACCCTTCTGTAATGTGGGGAGGTGTTGTTTCCTGCTACAGATGGATCTTATTGGGAGGATCATCAAAGTGGAGAAAATGCTTCCTCTGCTCTGTAAGGTGACAAATGCTAGATAGCTACCAAACTGCCCTGTGGCTTTTATGAGCGGCAGACGCTACAGACAAAAATACAGAGGGGCCAGTGGAGAAGCTGTCTTGTTAGAGGGATCATGGACAGGAGGAAGATTTTGAGAAGAACACTCAGGCAGTTTTCTCCTCTTAAATGAAATGAAGCCATGATGAGATAAGGGAAAAGTCACTAGGCTTGAAGCTGGGCATCAGGTTTGAAGCTCATTCTGCTCTCTGCAGTCTCTGCTTGGGGAAAGTTGCATCCCTACTCCAGGCCTCAGTTTCCTTATCTGTAAAAAGAGAGAGTTGGATGAAAAGACATAAATTTCCCTTCTTCCTTGAAATTCTGTGTATCTATTTATTTCATGTTTCTAGCTTTAGGAGTATTCTTTAGAAATGTGCTTACAGTTAGTCTTAACTTCTACATAATTCTGTTTTTCTTATTGCCAGGACAACTGTAAATTAAATGGTTTCAGTTATTCCCTTTATTACTCTGTGTGCGCTAGTAGCTTATGTTTTCATATTATTTTTTCTAAAATGTTGTAATTAATGCTGTAAATAAATCTTATAAATTAGAATGCCTTCCCACCTGCTTTGGCCTGGTGAATTTCTGCATTAAAAGGCCAATTCAGATGTCACCTTCTCTAAGAAGTTTTCCTTGATATCTCTCATCAATAATAGACTTCTTTTCCCATAATATTTTGATCATACTCTCTTATACTGTATAAATATAGTAAGAGTTGGCACCAGGGCTTTCCAGTTAATGAGCTCATCTGATCTTCATGACAGTCCTGGGAGATGAATACTGTGAGGATTTTCTCCATTTTGTAAATGACAAAATTGAGGCTCCAAGCAGCTCAGTGACTTCCCCCGGTCCTTACCTAGAACACTTAGGTGCATGCAGTAGGATTTTAATAACTGTTCAACTTGAGTTGGGAATTCTCTAAAGCTCAGAAGGTAGTAAGAGAACTACTTGTTGGAGCTATCTGCTCAAGAGAAAGAAATGGAGAAAGATGGGTGATCTCTGGTGTTCCTGTATGTCTCCCTCAATCTTTCTGACTCCCAGATTCATTGTCTTTCTTTCCCCCCAAATAACTTGTATTTTAAAAGGTATCCTCTGACTTCATTAATTCTCTTGTGACAAAGTCTTTGTATGTAAAAAAGGTAGGTGATTAAGTTAGTAGCAAATAAGCACATGTGGAACTTTTCCTAAAAGGAATGATAAGAAGCAAGGCCAGTGATGTGGTGGTATGGGGTAGCTAGTGCTAGGCTTGGAGTCAGAGAAGAGGTGGGGGTTGCTTCCTACCTCTGCCATTTATTGGTTGTATGACTGTGGGCAAATCTCCAAAGCTCTGAGTCTCTGTTTCCTCATCTATAAAACGGGGACAGTAACAACTGTCATAGTTAGTGTCAAGAGGTAGTATTTTTGTTCAGGCTTTCTCTTGACTCAAGGCCAGCATTCACTTTCTTAGGCCATGCTGCCACTCTGCTGTTCTTGGGAGTTATAGCTGTACATGTATGTCAGTGCCATCAGAGTGGGGACTCAATCTCATTGAATTATCTGTCTCCCCAGTTTTTAACACAAGTGTTGCATGCACAGTAGGAGCTTAATTCATGACATAATCAAATGAATAATATATATATAAAGTATTTTATGAACCTGAAAATATTGTTTAAATGTTAGCTATTATAAAAGGGAGAACATCTCTACACAGATGCTATTCAAAATCTAAATGAAATTTTGCTCTACATTCTTCATTTATCTTTTCTCTCAATAACATTCTCATTTGTGTATTGTACTCTATGGGGGTTATTATTTCTTCATTTTTAAAAACTCTGGTAGTTAGGCGCTTGGACATCCCATCAATAGCAATATGGCAAGGCATTGTGGAAGGTACTGGGACCACAGAGATGAACAGCTGCCCAGCCCGGCTCTGAAGAAGGGCCTGTGTTCCATTGTAGGGAATGGGGCCAAGGCCTGATCACAGACCAGTGACATACAAGGTGGGGATTGATTCGGTCACTGGAGAGATCCAGAAAAGAGCTGTAGGGAAATTTTGAGGAGGGAGAAAATCCTTTGAATTGAGGGTGAGGGGATTCGTTGGGAGAAGGCTTCCGGAAGGTGGCAGCATCTAAGCTGAGACTTGAAGGGAGAAAGTAGTCATTTATTTCTGAGATGTATTCTCACCTGTTAGTTTATTTTGCTGGTTATTTTCTCTCCTTGGCTTGCCTTCATCCTTTTCTGATTTGAGTACTCTATAAAATGCATTGGGCTTATTGTCTCTGTGCCCTTGATTTCCCACTTAATGATAAATTAGTCTATATATGAATATTTCCGTATTTATAGCAATGAAATTGAGAAAAAATATTGAATTGAGAAGCATTATCACAAGCAAGAATAGCTTTGTCATATCTTTAGAGCTCAGTTTTCTAAGTTTTCAAATCTTTCTGTTTTGTTTCTTTGTGGAATAAGGGACCTGGAATAATTGATTTTTGAGGTCCCTTTCAACTCTCATTTTCTTCTTCCGAATTGGTCTAATCAAGATGAACGTGACCTGACCTCAAGAGATCACACTGAATCGTTTTGTGATCCTGACATTGGAAGTATCACACTTTTCTTTTTCTCTCAGTCAGTTGTACTTTTAAAGTTCTCTCAAGTGAGAAGACTAGAGAAAGAATTTTACCTTAGCACTCCTTCTGGCTTATCCCTAAATCTAGAACTAGTGCTGGCTCCAAATAGCAAACCAAACCCCAAAACATGACCTACTGTGGGCGTATATTGCCCACTTTCAGTGAGTTTGGCCAGATAGTCTCCCCTGCTTAGGGCAGGGTTCTTCAACCATAGCCTTTCAGCTCTCTCTGTAAAGAATTTGTTAGAATCCTTACAAAATGATAAGTCAGTTGCCTAATTTAGCATGGTTCAGTAGGATTGATCTGATTTTTAAAGAGATGAGGGCCAGAACTTGAAACAAGAAAATGGAATTGAGGAGATAATGAAATCTTGTTTAGAATTGGTTTAACTACAAAAAAATGGTTTCCCAAATGATATAGAGGTGTTACTAGTGAACAGCATATAAACAAGAAGTTTCCAGGGGAGAGCACTCTGGGAGATAAAAGTCCACAACCCACTCTTTGGGAGCAAAGTCAGATTCATTCCATTTTCCACCTTTGTGGCTGGTTTAAAGAAAGCAGAGGAAAGAACAAGCTGCAAGAGCTCTTGAACCAAGCAGAGAATAGGCCTTGAAAGCTAACTGGGGCCCAAGGAGAAAGAGATAAGAAATTGAACCAAACAGAGAGATAGGCCTCTAAGAAAGCTAATCCCAAGGAGAAAGAGATAAGAAAAAAATTTGGATTTTATCAGCTGGCTGTATTTGGAGGATTATTACTCTGAATGAAACTAAGGCTGCCTCCAGAAAATTCTCCCAAGAAACCTGCTCCCAAGAGAACCATTATATTATATAAAAGAAGAGAATACCAATTTTGGCACCCTAACGGGGACTGAAGGGACCCGATCCAGTGGAAAACCTCTGATCCTGAATCCAGTGAAAAGCCCCAACCCAGAAATTAGGGTGAGTACAACAAAGAAATTTTGTTAAAAGAGTTAAGAGAATTTAGCAAGATGGAAGATGTTTAGAAAACAGCTTCTGTTTCTGTTCAAGGAAAATGTTTAGAGAGATTGTCAAGGTTATGAAAAGCCGGTTTGATTATAATTTGGGACAGATCACTGAACTTTTTAGAAACTGTAAAGCCATATGTCCTTATTTTCTATGGAAAAAGAATTGATCTAGAGGAGGGAAATTGTAGGAGAGGATCTTTAATTCTACAATAAAATGGATAACCCAATTTCCAAAGACATATTAATACATAAATAATTTAATACAACGGCTTTTAGGAAATTTTATAAGTGTTAGAATAAGGAAAAAAGAAGAAAGAGGAGGGGAGGGTTAACAACTAGGTGAAAAGGAGGAAGAATCGATAAGAATCAGCTGACAATTTTGGGTGTAAACTTACAGCAGAAATTAGATCATTCCACATCTTATGACCCCCCTCCTCAATTAACCCCTTCATGGGTGGAGGAAGGAGGAGGGGCAGAGGGTAATGCAATCAGAAGCACCTATTAAGGAGAATATGACAAGATTAGAAGAGGCAATTAATTAAGGCAAAAAATGAAGGAGAAGATGTATCTGATTTTATAAATGCATCTCCTGTGATTGAAGAGCTTGACTCTTCAGGTCAAAAAGGGAGAAGATACACTCCTTTTAATTTGGAAAAAATTAAAGATTTGAAAAAGGATTGCACTCTTTATGGGGTTACATCCTCTTATGTTAAGATGTTACTAGATAATTTGTCCTATGAAATCTTAACCCCAAATGATTAGAAATCCATAGCGAGAACATGTTTAGAACCTGGAAAAAATTTGTTGTGGCTTTCGGAGTTTCATGAATTATGTAGGATTCAAGCCCCACGCAGTAGGCAAAAAGGAACTAATGTACACATAGCTTTTGACCAACTAGCTAGTGAAGGTCAGTATGGAAAGAATTCAGAACAGATTTATTATCCCATACCAGTGTATGAGCAAATTTCTAAGGCTGCAGTAAAAGCTTGGGGTTCCCTCCCAGGACAAAAAGATCGAGGGGAAGCCTTCACAAAAATAGAGCAAGGTCCTAATGAACCTTTTGCAGATTTTGTGGGATGTTTGCCAACAGCTGTAACAAGAACTATTGGAGATAATGCAGCCACAGAAATAATGACCAGACGTTTGGCTAAGGAAACTGCCAATAAGGTTTGTAAAAGAATTATATGGGGACTAGACAAAGATGCTCCTTTAGAGGAGATCATAAGGTGCTGTGCCACAGTGGGCACAAATGCTTATTATACCCAAACTATGATGAACATGGAAAGACAGGGTCCTTCTTGACAAAGGAATTCTAGAGAAACTTGTCGATGTTTTCAATGTGGAAAAGCTGGACATTTGAGAGCCCAATGTAGATACAGAGATAGAGTGAGAGGACAGGGTGAGAGAATAAAACCCAAAATCCCATGTCCAAAATTTAACCGAGGCTTTCCCTCGGCCTCTGAATGTAGATTGACACAGGGAAATAAGAGGCAGGGCCCAGCTCCAAGATACCAATCAAAAGACAGGTGGGGCATGATGGCAGCTGAGGTTACACGCAGAGAATCTTTAGAAGTTCAGGACTCCGATGTGATCAACCAATAGAAAAGCAATCAGGATTACAGTTGGGGAGAATACAGGCCTTTTAACCCAACAGGGCAGTGTCCAGTGCAAACAGCTCCAGTGTAATCACCAGATGATGAGGAGAAATCCCATAGTGGTAAATAGAAGGGAATTAGATAAGTTAACTGCTTGGGAAGAGGGTTTGCTTGTATTTCTACAGATGGAGAAGGAATCAGATGGGTGTCAACGATCCGTATTCGCCTTGTCCATCAGAAAGAAACAGAAAAGAGAAAACCTCAAAACAAAGGAGAAGATTTAAGAAATAGCTGACACTGAAAGAGCATGGCTGACAATGAGACTGTTAAAAGAACTTTAAAATCTTCAGCTTTCAGTTCTTGAAAACAAGCAGGAATCATTGGATTCCTTGAGATGAAAAATTGTTGATGAGACTATTGCAGTACTTCAGAGCTTACAGGAATTATTGGATTCCTGGCACATGAACTAATGGACAATGGACTCCTTTTGGACTATTTCTAGGACTTATGGACATGTATAATTCTGTATGTTGATTCATGTTATTTGTTACATTACTACTAGCCTGTTATATTGCTATGTGCTTATGTAATTATGTGTAATGCCTCCCATATTGATGGATTTATGTATACCTGTTTCAAGTGAACCCCTTTAGAAACCCGTTAATCTGATTTGATTTCCCTTTTCCTTTCGTGTTTTCATCTCCCTTCCTGAGATGTCAGGGAGGGTGTGACCACCTTCTTTTTATGGTGTTTTCACTTCTTTTTTGAGCAGTCAGGGAAGGCGTGATCACCTTTTTGGGGTTCTCATTTCCTTGAGAAGTCAGGGAGGTCATGACCACCTTATGTTCTAAATCAAAAGAAAGCGGGAGATGTTAGAATCCTTACCAAGTGATAAGTCAGTTGCCTAATTTAGCATGGTTCAGTATGATTGATCTGATTTTACAGGGAGATGTTATGGGGCAGAACTTGAAACAAGGTACTAAGTGGAATTGAGGAGACAGTGTTTAAATCTAATTTAGCATTGATTTAATCCTACAACAAATAATGGGTTTCCCAGTGATATAATGATTGGTGTGTACTCAGTGAACAGCATATAAGCAAGAAGCTCTCAGGGCCAGAGAGCACTCTGGGAGATACAGAAGCCCACAAGCCCACTCTCAGAGGCGAAGTCAGATTCATTCCATCTTCCACCTTTGTGCTGGCTGGAGTCTGAAGAAAGCAGAGGCAAAGGACAAGCTGCAAGAGCTCTTGGAACCAAGCAGAAAGATGGGCCTCTAAGAAAGGTAACTGGGCCCAAGGAAAGAGATAAGTTTGGATTTTATCAGCTGGCTGTATCTGGAGTGATTATTACTCTGAACTGAAACTAACGCTGCCTCCAGAAACCTCCCCAAGAAACCTGCTCCCAGAGAGAACGATCTTATATTATAAAAACGAAGAGAACACCACAAGAACTGATTACTTTTTTTGTCTCCCTATTTGCTACATGGTCGCATCTGCAGGGATAGATGTCATCATTTGTGATGTCAGAAGTCCCATGGCCAGGCTTTCTATTCACTTGGTCTTTCTTTGGACGTTGTGACCACAAGAATATTAACAAATAGAATCTGTGGCTGAAAGTTCTCTTCTGAATTTGACCTCAATTGTGGTGGGAAAGTGACTATCATTGATCCTAGGGAATAGTCATCCACCACAACTGGCCAGGGTAAAGTTACTCAGCTGAAGAGTCCTTTACTCAGTGGGGCTCTTAGGAGATCAAATGAATGACCCACATCCGTTCTGTTGCCATCCAGGCCTGTAGGGATTTCCTGATGTTGGCCCAGACGCATAGCAAGAAATGGCAGAAGTCTTTGCAGTATGAGAGAGACCAGCGCATCCGCCTGGAGGAGACTTTGGAGCAGCTGGCCAAACAGCATAACCACCTGGAGAGGGCTTTCCGAGGTGCCACGGTGCTGCCGGCAAGTGCCCCTGGCAGCGCGGGCTCCGTGAAAGGTAAGCCGTGGGAACCCCCCTGGCCTCTTGCTTCACTTGGGGACTGCCTTCTCCTACCAGGACACAGAGCATCCACTCTTTGGGCCCAGGGCCACTGCCCCATTCCCCTGGTTTGCCAACTCCACAGTGATCTCCAGCAGGCTGGCCTCTGCCTTTGTTTTGTCTTCTTGTACCCGCTTGCTGTGTATGGTTGGCATTTAAGAATGCTCAGGATATTGGGAAAGTGAAGCTAGAGTTCAGTCTGGCCTTCCCCTTGCAGATCAGATCTGTTCTGGCAAAGGAGATATGAGTGATGAAGATGATGACAATGAATTCTTTGATGCTCCCGAGATCATTACCATGCCTGAGAACTTGGGCCACAAGTAAGTTCATCTTGGCTCTCCACCCCTGTGGGCCCCCAAACCTCTGACCTGGAGGTCAGAGGTCCGGTTCGTCTTGATGTTTGCTACCAGGAGCTGGGCCGGGTCCTTTGGTGAGTGGTGGGCTGTCTGCCAGCTCGGTGTGCAGAAGGGCATCACTGCGGCCCATTCTCTGCCCAGTACTATTATTGTTAGTCTTTAGGAGATGTCTGCAGTCCAGCAACCATTGTGCTTTTGAAAGATAATGCCCCAAAGGAGAACTTGACAGTTCTGATCTTGGTCTAATTCTCATGCTTTTTCCATTCATTCAGAAGGACTGGCAGCAATATCAGTGGGGCCAGCAGTGACATCAGCCTGGATGAACAGGTAGTTTGCCACTGTGAGAAGGGTCATTAGCAGGTGTTGGGAAGAGACAGGGTTCTTGGTGGGGTTTTTTGAGAGGAACTCTAGAAGGCAGCTCATTTGAAAAGAAGTAAGAGAAATACAGCATTTCACTTTTGGGTTTTGTTTTGTTTTTTTCACCAGGCTAGGGAAGAGGGTTTTTGTTTTTTTGTTTCTTGGGGATAATTTCCTGGATCTTCTCTTGCCCTCAGTATAAACATCAACTGGAAGAGACAAAGAAGGAGAAAAGGACGCGAATTCCCTATAAGCCAAACTACAGCCTCAATTTATGGAGCATAATGAAGAATTGTATTGGAAAGGAACTCTCCAAGATCCCAATGCCGGTGAGGCTGTGGTGGTGTGGGTAGACTGGCCTTGGGTGGGAGGGCTTTGACCCGTGGCAGTCTGGACAGACGGCACAGTGCCAGTTCCAGCTGCAGCACTTTGGCTGAGTTGCTTGATTTCTCCAAGCCTCAGTTTCCTCCTCTAGAAAGTGGGAATAGGAATTGTTATACTAGCTCCCTAGCCAGGCTATGGTAAAGAAAGCAATTTGTAAAGCTAAAAGGACCCTAGAAATATGAATGCTTGTGACTGTCAGCTGAATGCAGTTCTGAGAGGCTCTAGTGTATTAGCCTGAAGGCTAGATTTGTGGGCAGCAGGGACTGGTAGCAGCCTTGCTGGGGCTTCCTCTGCACAGGCAGTATCATGGATTCAGAGCTTGAAGGGCCTCTAGATGGTACCCAGTCTTCCCTCCTCTTTTCAGGAAGAGGCGATCGAGCCTGGGAATAAACAGGTAGTTAGAAAGAGTGGAGCAAAGGGGAGAGCCCAGGGCTTCTGATGCCACATTTAGTTCTGCTTCTGTTCTCTCCCTGCAGAGTGAGATAGTAGAGATGCAGGTGGCTGCTGATGTTTTTGTTGTTATTCCATTCAGTGCAGCTCAATGATTCCTTTGTGCCAAATACTCGGTGAGGTAGGAGCTTACAGAGATGAAACACATATTTCTTAACCTTGGGGGAGGGACAAAGGGAAAGTATAACTGTATTTCTACAAATAAGCACAAGACAGTGTGGGGTAGTGTAATGGGGCAGATTTTGGTGTCACCTAAAATAAGGGCTAGTCTTCCTTGAAAATTTTGAAATGACCTCTCCTTGGGAACAGTTGTTTTTGATCTTCCCCCCATTACTTCCAGAACCCAAACTCAGAGGTTTAGAGCCTGGGTTCTGTAGCAGGAGATGGGAAGAAGCTGTCCAGGAAAAAGGGACCTCCTTAATACTACCTCTGCAAAAATAATGTATGTGCCCTACTCACCTTTGCATAAGCATGAGCAATGCTTGTGGAATTCAGTGGATCAGAATTTGGGCTTCATCATAACTTTTAAAAGTTCTGCCATTGTAGAAGGGTTATTGGGCTATCATTAACTAGAATTCATTTGTTTTTGGTTGAGATCATCTCCAGTGAGGGAATCTGAATTGGGGAGGAAACAGAGGAACATGCTGGGAGAGTGTAGAGTATGGCGAAGGAGAGTAAGTGGGAGCTTTGCCTTTCCAATGGAGATTAATAAGGTAGAGTCCAAGGGCTGGAAGCTACGAAAGACCATCTGTAGAGGGGGCAAGTGCAAAAAAAAAAAAAAAAAATGGGAGCATGCCCAAGGGAAATCCCACTTTGAAATTTTGCCCAGCACTGGCCTCGGATTAGAAACTGTATTCTTCCATATACTTGGTAGACTATGTCATCACTTATTTCTAGCACTCAGAGCTTTGGCTAGTACTATGTAGCTTAGTCACATTATGAAATAAATAGACGTTAGTGGGCCAGACTGGAAAACTAAGTTCCATTTCTAACATTGTTTCTATGAGAAAATGCAGACATCTAAATAGCCAGCTTCTTTTAAAGCTACAGAAACAATTTGAGAGGTCCCTTAATGAATTGGGAACTTCCTGTATCTAAAATCAAGTCAGCTTAGATGCTTGAAAAAAACTCCTCCTCTTCCCAAGCTCTGCAGGAGTGTTCAAATAGAATCTTCACCTTTCACCTGCTGTGAATCCTGGCTCCCTTCCCAGGAGAGAGGGGATATTGATTTGCAAGGTTAATCTCACAGATGAAGCCCTGGGCCAAGAGACTCCTTTATTGACTTGCTCCATCAGTTTGATCAAAGTATCTTCATTTCCTACTCTATAGAAACCGCGTAGGTGTTTTTGGTGTTTTAGTGCCTTGGTAACAGGCTCTTATGGATGTGTTGAATAAATTTGGCATTTTGCTTCTTTTCCTGTTAGGTGAACTTTAATGAGCCCCTGTCCATGCTCCAGCGTCTTACTGAAGATTTAGAGTATCATGAACTATTAGACCGAGCTGCAAAATGTGAGAACTCCCTAGAGCAGTTGTGCTACGTGGCAGCTTTCACCGTGTCCTCCTACTCCACTACTGTCTTCCGTACTAGCAAGCCATTTAACCCACTCCTGGGAGAGACCTTTGAGCTGGACCGACTTGAAGAAAATGGTTATCGATCCCTCTGTGAACAGGTAAGGAACCTCCTAGAGAGAGTTCAGGATGTTGGAGCCCTTATGGTAGCCTCTTTGTGTGGAAGAAAAAACTTTCATAGTTAGTGGAATGACTTGCCTCCTTGTGATCCAGACTTTCAGAAATACTTGCTATATATCCTGTTGTATTTTTCCCTTTAAAATGTGATTCTTGATAGTCTCATGGCTTCATTTGTTCTACAGTAATCTGTATCTAGAGATCCCTTCCAGCTTGTATACGCTTTTCCCTGTTCTGATATCCTTCTAGGCTCTGACATTCCAGGTTCTTGAAATTCTGATGTTCTTTATTCCAAGGTGCCACCCAACACTGATTTTCTGTCTTTGAGACTGTTTTCTTTTGCCTCAAGTGCCTGGGAACCAAGAATCCACAGGCACTTGCTGCAGTCTCCTTTTTTTTTTTTTTTTTTTTTTTTTTTAGCATTCCTTTATGGCTTGTCTTCCCTTATTAAAATAGAAGAAATAATAAAATATTAAAATATGGACTGTTTGTATTTGTATTCCAGACCCTTAGTACAGTGCCAAGTACATAGTAGGTGCTTAATAATACTAGGGACATATGCTTATAAGCATCAGGAGTAGTTTTGATTGTTGCCTTTTGGCAGTCTGATATAATGCCCCTGGGCAGGCAGACCCTCCTAGCTGGGCCAGCAGGACCCTTGGAGTGAGACAGGGAGCAGCATATCCTGGTCAGGTCAAATGACCGTTATCTTGTCTGCCATATAAAAATTCCAGACCATGAAACCAAGAGTCAGCATCTCCCCCTTCCCTGCCACCTGCCCAGACCACCAGACTTGCTTCCAGTTCAGTCTCTCTCCCTTCCCTCTAGTGTGCAGTCTGGACAGGAGAAATCATTGTTGAGAAGAAACTACCTGCTAGGTAGCTACCACTTACAGCAGATGGACACAGGAACCCCTCTCCACCCCACCCCTGGCAATCCTATGTCTAGCCCAGCTCTCCAAAGAGGTGGCCTTCTTGGCCACTATCTCCCATTGAACCCTGATGGAGATGGCCCAGGACCTCGTGCCCTGGAACTTTGGCAGTGACAGTGTTAGCGGCCCAGGGCCTTCAGCTGTCAGCCTGGAAGCTGTTTCTGCTGGTTCTGCAGCACAGCTGCTGACAACGCAGAAAAGGACATTCTTGTCACCAAATCTTTGCCACTGTCAGATGGTTTGACATCAGAAACTGAAGAGATTTTATCAGTGGAACCAAACTTAAAGAAGGGATCTTGCCATCTGCTTTGCTGCTGCACACTAAAGATCATGGAACCTTTTCATCTGTCTGGCAACTGATAGATGTGTATTTTTCACCCGAATACAAAGGAGCTCATTGAGAGCATGGGCCATCTTATTTTTCTGTTTGTATCTCCAGCCTTAGCACATCCAAAGAACTTAATAAATGTTTCAATCATTCAAAGGACTTTGGACCAGGAATTAGGAGACTTGGGTTCTCACCTTGACTGTTACCAGCCGCTAGCTTTGTAAGCTTGGGCAAAGTATTTCAGTTGTCATCTTCTGAAAAAAATGATGAATTGGATTAGATGTTTTCTAAGATCCTCACAGCACGAGGATCCCCCTTTCATTTCTTTTTCCATTTTTAAATCTGTCTTTTCTTCAAGGTGAGCCACCATCCTCCTGCTGCTGCACACCATGCTGAATCCAAAAATGGCTGGACATTACGACAAGAAATCAAAATCACCAGCAAGTTCCGTGGCAAATATCTGTCCATCATGCCCCTTGGTAAGTACACCTCTGGAGGCATCTCAAATGAGAGAATGTATGGAAAACACTTTGCAGGTTGCAAAGTACTCTATAATTGCTTCTAAAATGATTCTGGAATGCTTATTGCAAGTTTGGCCAAAGACTGGAACTCTAAAAGTTTCAAGTCACTTTTTTTTGTTAGGGGAGAGAGCCAGCTCTTCATCTGCCCCAAATAAAATCTCTTCTTGGGTAAAGAAAAAACAACTTTTATCATTATTAAGGTTAATACTTTTATATTATTGTCATTTTTATTTTCCAATCTTGGTAATATGTTAAGGCTCTTCAGTTTTGCTCAGCATCTTCTATTATAAAGCAGTTTCTTCGAAATGTTTATGGTAGCTAGCCTTCCACTCTGAACCCTAAAGTTATAGAGCAGCAAAAAAATTTCTCTCTAAGCTGATAAAGAGTTCCTAACCCCTTCTTTAGAGTGGTAACTCCCTGCTACAGGCCTCCACATGAGAGTCTTCTTGAGTGCTTTACACAGGGATAGATAACCTTCTGGATTCAGGTCCAAATGAACTTGAGCTGGACCTGTAACAGTTGGCCCTTAAGAGTCTGTCTTCTGGATAAGGTGAGTTTGTTCAATATCTACCATATGTAGGCTTAGTTCATTTCTGTCAGGCCCTTTAGCTTTTGTCCTTTTTGTAGCATGCTTCAGGAAAGTGGAAAAAGGGTTTTAAAAAGCTTTATTATATGATTGGATCTTTAACCTGTTTCTATTTTCTGAATTTTTAGAGTACTGTTTTGCTCATGAGAGTTCCATAAAAAGACTTTGTAGCATATGTCATATCTGCTCATTCAGTTTCACACAATTAATAAGCTAGGCTGTAGCTGGTGCCTGAAAGGGTTAGGTTAGAGCCCACAGCTCCCAATGTCACATCTTCTCTCCAAGGGAATGTGAAAAGAAAGTGCAGGCCCTGGCCCACTCGAAAGCAGTGCCCCACTCCAGCCCCTGTTTCTGCTTCTCGGAGAGTTGCTGTCTAGTCCTGGAGGATGGTAGCATGGCTTAGTTATGATATCTCCAAACTTCCACAAAGACTTTTCCATAGACTTGATAGTAAATTTACAAACTTGCCTTTCCATTAAAATCAACCAGAAATGCATAAAGTGCCAGCTGTGTGTAAGATACTTGTGCTGGATACCGAGAACACAAAGAAAAGAAAATTGCTCCTTTAAGAAGTTTATATTTTACTTCAGAATATTATGTGTAAATAGATGAAAAATGGAAGGGAAGAGAGAGAAAAATAGTAACCTGGTTGCATAGAAAAGGCTTCTTGACCCTGAAATGAGCCAAGATTAGGATTCTTGGAAGTCCAGTAGTTCAGGATGGAGGCACATAAGGGGTGCAAGCACAGACCTGGAGGGCTGAGTTTGGAGGACCAGAAGCCAGCATGTTTGGTGGGCCATCGAGTGCAGGGGAAGAAGCCTATGAAGTAAATTTGGCAAGATAGATGGGTGCCAGACTGTGAAGGGCTCTACAGGCTGGCATGAGGAATCTGCATTTTACCTGAGGGAGCAGTAGGAAACCAGTGAAGATTTTTGAGCAGAGGAGTCTAGATCGGTGCTTTAGAAAGATTGTTTTGGCAGCTGTGTGTAGGACAAAGGGAGAAAATGGAAACAGTGACACTCATTAGAAGGTTCTTCAATAGTTTATGTAAGAGACATGTATCTGAACTGGAATGATGGCAGTGAAATAGGAGAGAATGAGATGGTGCTATGAGTGTTGAATTTACCAAGCCAGTATCAGGTGAAGGAGAGGGAAGGTGCCACAATGATTCTGAGGTGGTGTTCCTGGTGACTGGAAAGTTGCTGGGCCCTTGGGAGAAAGAGAACCAGGTTTAAAGAGGCAGAGAAGGATATCTAGTTTTGGACACTCTGAACTGGAATTGAATATGGCGTCTTCCAATAGAAATGCTCAGGAGGGAGTTGACAATTCCTAGGTATTGATAGAATCATTTGCATAGAAATGATCATTGATCTCATGGAAACTGATGGAAACCCCTTATATATGGCTGGAGTAGAATGAAGCTTTTGAGGAGTTGAGATGCACAGATCTGGAGACTAAAATGTATACGTTTTGTTTTATTTTTTAATTAAATTGTATCTGATTTTTAAACAAGAATCTGGCTTCAAATGAGAATTCTCTTTCCCATCTTTATCAGATTGTGAGTTACTTGAGAATAGGGACTATCTTGCCTTTCTTTGTGTCCTCAGAATTTAGCATAGTGTTTGACACATAGTAGTTGCTTAATAAATGCTTAATGAAATGCTGACATTTCAAGAAGATAAATAATGTTTTTAAGAAAACAATAGTTTTCACTTCCCAAAATTGGAGTCGGAGAACCTGTGTTCAGATCCTAGCTCTATCACTTCATAATTTAATACCTGTGTGACCTTGGACAAACCACTTACCATCTCTAGACCTCATTTTTCTTATGTTTAAAGTGAAGGGATCAATCAGTATGCCAAAAAAAAAGTTAACATGGTTAAATGATTTAGAAATAAAGGGGAAAATGAAATAAATAAAGAAGAGTAATATTGTAAATTTTATCTCAGATCTATGGATAAGAAAGAATTTGGGACCAAATGAAATAGTGAGGATCACAGGAAGTAAAATGAATAATTTTGATTACATGAAATTAAAGTTATTATATACCAGTTGTATACCAGTATAGCCAAAATTAGAAGGGAAATGGGTGGGGTGGGAGTGGTTTATAACAAATTTCTCTGATAAAGGTTTCATTTTCCAACTGTTTAGGGAACTGAGCCAAATTAATAAAAATAAGAGCAATTCCTCAAATGATAAATGGTCAAGGGATGTGAACAGGCAGTTCTCTGATGAAGAAATAAGTTATCTATAGTCATATGAAAAAATGCTCTAAATCACTATTGATTTGAGAAATGTAAATTAAAACCCTTATATCTGTCAGATTGGCTAACGTGACAGAAAAAGAAAATGATAAATGCTGAAAAGGATGTGGAAAAACAAGGGCACCAATGCACTGATGGTGGAGTTGTGAACTTGCTAACCATTTTGCTGAACAATTTGGAACCATGCCCAGAGAGGATTATAAAAATGTACATACTCTTTGTTCCATCAATACTACTATTAGATCTTTATCCCAAATGGATCAAAGAAAAAGAAAAGGATCTATTGACATCAAAATATCTATAGCAGCTCTTTTAGTGATTGCAAATTGGAAATTGAGAGGATGCCCATCAGTTAGGGAGTGGTTGAACAGGTTGTATATGATTGTGTTGGAATACTATTTATTGATCTACAAGAAATGACAAAGGGGTAGTTTCAGGGGAAACCTGGGAAGAATTATATGAACTGATACACAGTAACATGAGCAGAACCCGGAGAACACTGTGTGCACTGTAACAGAATACTGTAATGAGAGGAAAGAATTTAATTACTCTGATCGACAGAGTAACTTGTCTTGTCATTGAAGACAATTCCAAAAGACCCATGATGAAAAATGTTATCTGTCTCCAGAATGAGAACTGATCAACAGATTGAAACATTTTTCTTGCTTTTTTAAAAAACAGGGCTGACGTGGAAAGTGTAGAATTGATACTATATCCCTTGCCTTCTCAATGAGTGGTGGAGGGGTAGGTGGGAGAGATTTGAAACTCAAAATTTAAAAAAAGGGGGTTGAAGTAGAGGACAACAAAGCTCTCTTTCAACTCAAGTTTATCAAACTATGAATTTGGGGACCTTGTACTTTAGAACTGGAGAAGCTAGTTGGCACAATGGATAGAATGCCAGATCTAGAGTCAGGAAGATGTATCTTACTGCGTGCAGATCTGGCCTTGGATAGTAATTAGCTGTTTGACCTTTGGGCAAGTCACTTAAACAAGTCATTTTACAGATGAGAATCTCAGGTAAACAGTTGAGAAGGAAATGGCAAACTATTTCAGTATCTTTGCCAAGAGGACCTCAAATGGGGTTAGATCAAGAGTTAGATACACTAAAAATGACTGAACAACAAATGTCACCCACCAGAACTGCCCCTGTGATTTAGCTACATCTTCACTAGGTGGCAGTAGTACATCTTAGCCAACTGGTTCAAGCCCAAAGATCTCACTGTATTATATGAGGAGATTGGTACTTTTCTCGTTCTCTTTTCTGCCCAGTTCTCACCTTTTCATACTATTCAAAAATAAATTTCATAGAAAATCAGAAAACTTCAGTTTTAGATCTGTGCTTTCCATTAACAGGTTGTGTGACCAAAATGAGCCCATTCCCCTCTGGGGTTCTCTCTCTTATTTGGGAAAGGGGAAGGATGGATCAAAGTATTTCAGAGGTCCCTTTTGGCTAGATAAGCAACAACTTATGAAATCTAGAGGAGGAGGAAAAAGAAAAGAAGAAGACATGGTGATAAATAGATGACATGTTTTGTTCGTGGGCACATGCCAAGTTAATAGCAGGGCTGAAATTAGAAGTCTTCTGTTATCTAAAAGTGTTATGCTCTTTCTGCTGCTGTACATTGACTTCTGGATCTGTTAGATTTCTTCTGGCCCTTTTTAGTACTTTTGACATTCAAAAGCAGAAATGTCTATAGGGAAGCAAAGTTGCTTTTAAAAAAGTTAGTGTCTTTTATTTAATTTCCATTTCTATTGTGAGTAGCTTTTAGTCAAGATGTATAGATTATCAAGAGATTTTTCAATAGATTGTATTTCGTTTAGTTAACTGGTGTATTTCTCATCGAGCTCCTGTTTGCAGGGTTGTTGGACAAAATTCATCATAATAGCAAGGTGTCTATCCACAAGATGATAGCATTCTCCTAAAGAACAAATTAGAAAAGCAGAAAAGCTTGTCAGTGGCAGGAAAATGCTCAGATTTTCTTTCCATGACAGAATCATGCCTCTAATATTTGGCTAGTTATCTGTGTCTCCCTCTCCCTCCAGGTAGCATCCATTGTATCTTCCATGCCACTGGTCATCACTACACTTGGAAAAAAGTTACAACGACAGTGCACAACATTATTGTGGGCAAATTGTGGATAGATCAGGTAAGCTGAGGTGCCCACAGAGGCCATCTGCTTAGGTGCACCTTTGCAGAGAAATAGGAAAGGTAAATAAGATTGGCCCACAAAATTTCTCTTAGTTAATCTGTTATAGGTGGCAAAGTAAATAAAAACCATTGCTTCCCACTGATATGGATCAGAAATGATTCACAGCTCAGACCTGGGAGGGGAAACCCTGGATCTGCATTTTGAATCCATCACTAATTAACATGGTAATTTTACACAAATTGCTTGATCCTTCTCAGTCTCTTATCTCTCTGTAAAACAAAGAGGGTCTGACTTGCATGGATTTTAAAATCCTTTCAGGTTTAACCCTACTATGTACTGATGCTACTCTAGAATTCTTATTATAAAATTCATTCATTAAGCAAATATTGATTGAAAATGTATAGTGTGCTAGACACAGTCCAGGAGGACAAAGGTGTATGTATGCGACATGAGTCCTGTTCTCAGTGAGTGTCTAGTCTTATTGAGGCAAGCTGTATAGAAATGAAATTTGAATAAAAATATAAACTAGCAGGATACTATGTGCTGTGAGGCAATATGTGATTCAGTGTTGTGTGGGAAGTTAAGCTCTCTGTGGGTTGGAATGGTCAGGGAAGACTTCTTGAAGGAATGACCAATTTCTTCAAGCTTGGCTGGAGGTGGGTAGGATTTGGGTGGGTTTATAGAGTCTGAGTGAGCATGGGCTATGAAGATGGGAAGTGAGTAGGATGTCTGCTGGGATCAATAAAGTTTAGTTGGATGAGGGTGTAAAGGAAGGTTAAAGGGAATGGGGAGTATATGTAGCAGAGGTGGCTACAAAATGTCATTGTTGTGAAAACAAGTTTGGAAACCTCAGATATCACTGTAATCTGGAAATCTTTGCTACAAGCTACATTATGTCACCTTTAAACTATGGATAGACATTATAGGATGGGTATTTGTCATATCTCCTGGCTGTATAAAGGACTCTATCTCATCTCCAAAGTGACTTGGGTGGGAAACAGTAGTTGGTTAGTTCTGGAATTTGCAGGTTGAAGAAATGAATGGGAATTAAATTTAGTATTTGACATGTGCCCCAGAACCTGAATCTCAGTAAAAGCAAACCCTTATTTCTCCCCCCTTCATAGTCTGGCGAGATCGACATTGTGAATCATAAGACAGGAGACAAGTGCAATCTCAAGTTTGTTCCATACAGCTACTTTTCCCGAGATGTGGCCAGGAAGGTAAGAGAAGTGAGAATCAGAATTATTGCATGAGCTCCTTTGTGTGGATAACTTTTTTTTACTGGTATCTATGATACTTTGTCTTTCTGTCTCTTCTGGAAACTTTTGCATTGATCATTTTCTCTCCTGATCTTTCTCCCCAACCAGGTGTTCTTGCTTTATTGAGACTGTTCTTTTCAAGGTCACCATTAGACTTATAGTATAGTTTAGTGTCAGCTACTGTTGAATCTACTTCCTTTACATCTTTTCCCCCCGATTTCTTGCAAGTTCCTGACCTTTTGTTCTTCTAAATAAACTTTGTTATCATTTTTTCTAACTCAGTAAAATAATTTTTTGGTAATTTAATTGGGATGATACTGAATAGATTAGTTAGGTAAAATTGTCATTCTAAAAAATTATATTGGCTTTACTTACACATGAACAGTAAGTGATTATTTCACTTATTTAGATTTGAGTTTATTTGTGTAAAAAATATTTTATGTTTCTGTTTGTATTGTTCCTGTGTCTTTTTTGGCAGGTATATACTCAAATATTTTGTACTGTTTAGGTATTTTAAGTGGTCTAAAACAGTATTGAATGCTGTTGCTGGCACATAGTATAATTGCTCTGTTTTTCACTTTTGATTAAATCAGTTTTAACTTTAATTTTGTCTGAGATCATTATTATACTATCTCTGCTTTTTTTGCATGAAGAACACTGCTCCTGCTTTTTATTTTCATTTTTTATGTTTCCTGAAAGCAACATTGTTGAATTCAAATTTTTAATCTGCTGTTTTCATTTTATGGGTAAATTCATCCCATTCACATTCTAAGCTACAATTACTTGTATATTTTCCTTCTATTTTTTTCTTCATGTCCTCTTTACCCTACCCCTCCTCCCTTCTCTGCTTTACTTCTGTTCACTTTCTTGCCCGTTGTTCCTTAACTTGCTCATTCTCTAAGAGTCCTTCCCTTATCCTGTCCTCCCACCTTATCCTCATGCCCTCTTGTTTCTTTCTGAATTTAGAAGACTTTTATGTTTTTCCAAGATATGTTGTTTTCTCTTTAATCCATTCTCGATGAGAGTGAAGTTCCAGTACCACCCACCCTTCTCATATTAGTTTCCTCTGAATCAATTTGTCCTTTTATGCTTCATTTATATGAAATGAATACTCTTTTTTATCTTTTCCTATAGTTTTATTTTTTTAGAATCATCTCATCTTACTCAATTCAGCCCATGCCTTTCTTTCAACCTATCCAAATAATGATGACAATCATAAGAGCACTACTAATATTTTCACATATAGGAAGTAAACAATTTGTCTTTATTGAGTCACTTACAGTTGGTCTATTTACCTTATATTTCTCTTGGATTTTAGATGTCAAATTTTCACTGGGGTTTTTGTCACAAAAACCTGTCTTTTAATTTGTTAAAATGCCCTTTTAAAAAAAATAATAAAATTCAGGATTATGTTTTGCTGAGTAATTAACTCTTGGTCATATCTTCAGCTCTTTTGCTGTAAAGTATATAGTATTTCAAGATCTAAAGCTCTTCAACATGGTAGCTGCTAGATGCATAATCCTTATCATAGTTCCATGATATTTAAATTGGTTTTTTTTTTCCCCTTGTTAATTCCCTTTATTTTCTTCCTGATCTTGGATCTTTCAAACCTGACTATAGTATTCCTGCAAATTTTCCTCTTGGGTTCTCTTTCATATGATGGTGACTGAATTTTCTATCTATTTCTACTTTGTCTTCTTGTTCTAGAACTTCAGGGCAGTTTTTCTTGGGAATGTATTGTAAAATTGAATCAGGATTCTTTTTTTAATTGTAATTTTCAGGTAGTTTGATTATTCTTATATTCTTTGTCTTTGATCTCTTCTCTAAATTAGTTGTTTTTCTGATGAGATATTTCACTTTGGGTTCCCCTTGCCCAATTCTGGGTTTCAAGAAATTATATTCTTAAATTTCTGATTCTCTTTCTAATTCGTTGACTTTTTTCCCATAATCTTCTTGGATTGTTCTTATATTTTTTTTATTTTATCAACTTTGTCAATCTGATAGTACTTCAGAATTGTTTTAATTTGCATTTCTCTAGTTATTAGAGATTTAGAGCATTTTTATATGACTATTGATTTGGATTTCTTTCCCTAAAACTGCCTATTCAGCTCCTTGCTCCATTTATCACTTGGGTGATAGATAGCTTTTATTCTTATCTGAGCACTTAGCATATTATCTGATCTAGCCCATAGCAGATACTTCATAAATGCCTACTAACTAATTGACTAAATTAGATTCAATTACTTATATATTGAGACCTTTATCAGAAAAACTTATTGCAAAGATTTTTTTTTTGGTTAACTTCCCTTCTTAGCTTCATTGAATTTATTTGATCTCTCCATTCTTGTCTCTTCATGAACTCTTTCTACATCCATATATTTAAGAGGTAATTTCTTCTTTCTTCCTCTGATTTAAAGTCTCCCTATTTCTAAGTATCTGCTTCACAACTTCATTGGCATGTCCCATTGGAATCTCAAGTCCAGCATGACTAAAATAAGTCACAATTTTCTTTTCAGAACTTTTTTTTTCTCCTAACTTACCTATTTCTTTAGATGATGTTTTCTTCTCAGTCACCCAGGCTTAGAAACTCAGTTATCTCTCTTTTCTCTCCCTCATCCCTCACATCCAGTTGAGTAGGTTCTGTCATTTCACTTTGAAATACCTCTTTCAGACATCTCATTTCCTCTTTCTGCACTGACACCCTCTAAATATTTGGAAGAACTTGGTCACTGGTGTCAACTGAACTCGGTTCATCTTTTCTACAACTGCCAAATTAATCTTCTCAGGATACAAGCCCAATGTTGATATTCTTCTGTTGAAAACATTTTTGTTACTTCCCACTGACTATGGAAGAAAATACAGACTCTTTAATCTTCTGTTTTCATTCCCACACAGTCTGGCTTCAGCATGCATCTCCAAATTTATTTTGTGGTGCTCTGCTTCACTCAATCTACACTCCAGCAAAGCAGGACTTCCTGCTTTCCTGTCTTATTTAAATGTAAGCTTGAGGGAAGGTACTTTTTCGTGTGTCTTTATCTGTAGCACTTAATCCAGAGTCTCGAACTTAATAAATGCTTGTTGGCTTGGCTTGTCCTGCCTTCTCTTGGTGCTTTTCTGAGCGCACCTTCTATCAAGGCTGAATTGAAATAGAATTCCTCTCCCTTTCTTTAATCAGCTTTGCAATATATGCTGATGAAATGTTCGTTCTTCTTCCACAACACCTTCCTTAACACCCTTGCACATAATCTGCCCTTCCCAGCATCCCACTGAAGCGATTACCCCCTTCTTGGTCTGTCATGCTATTCTGACCTTTGCATTTTGCATTTATTATAATACACCATCTTATAATTAGTCCTGTATATGTCTAATCCCAAACAAGGTAAATTTTGTAAGATCTAAGGTGAAGTGATTTAAATTTATCTTTATATCCTAACTAGCAGAGTACCATATATATGGTTGATGTGAGATACATTAAAAATTTTTAAAAATCATTTTGAAGGGGGCAGCTAGATGGTGCAGTGGCTAGAGTACCAGCCCTGAAGTGAGGAGGACTTGAGTTCAAATCTGGCCTCAGACACTTACACTTCCTAGCTGTGTGATCCTGGGCAAGTCATTTAACCCCAATCGCTTCAGCAAAATTAAAAAAAAAAATCATTTTGAAGATGAAAAATAAGGAATTCTTAACCTAGGACGCATTAACTTTTTTTGGATAACTGTCTTCCAGTATGATTGGTTCCCTTGGTAATCCTATATATTTAATAAGATGATTATGAGAGCAGGGTCTGTAGGCTTCCCAAGATGCCTAAGGGCTCCAAAACAGCTGGTCTAGAATTTAGAGAAGTGGTGGGGGCAGGGTGGAGGACAGAAGTTGAATGAAGGAGCAATGACTTTTTCTAGATGTCAGTACTATAAAGTAGTAATCATCAAAACTGTTTGGTACTAGTAGAAAAATTAAAAGGTGGATGTATCTGTAGAACAGACTAGATGAGGAAGAATCAAAAACAATTGAACTCAGTAATAAGATTTGATAAAACTGAAAACATAAATCACTTGATGAAGAACTTCCTATTGAATAAGAGCTGAAACACTGGAAAAGTTTGGTAGAAATTAGGCTATACCAAAATAACTGTATGGATATTGTATTTAACATAAACTTTAACATATTTAACATGTATTGATCTACCTGATCTACCTGTCATCTCGGGGAGGGGGGGGGGGGGGGGGGAAAGGAGGGGAAAAGTTGGGACAGAAGGTTTTGCAAGACTCAATGCTGAAAGATTATCCATGCATAGATCTTGTAAATAAAAAGCTATAATAATAATATAAATATTATTTTACTAATAATATATTAATAATTTTATTTTATTGCTATATTTGTTATTCATTATTTCTGTATTATATAATAATATATTATATAATATATTAATATTATAATGATATATTACATTATTAATTATATATTAATATATTAAAGTAATAATGATATTAATAATGGTGATACATATAATAAATAATAATAAAATTTTTAAAGGAAAATGAAAGAAAAAGAAAAAAGAAATTAGTCTATACTAACATCTTATATTGAATTAGCTCAAAAAGGATGTGACCTGAGCTAAAAATCACAGCATAAAAATAAATAAGGGAAAAGGTCATTTACCTTTTTCAATTATGGTCAAGGGTTGAATTCTTAAGAGGTGGAAATGATCACAAAAGATAAAAGATAATTTCTATTCTGTGAAATTGAAAAGTTTTTGCCCAAACAAAATCGGTGCGGCTACATTAAGAGAAAGTCACATGGGGGGAAAAATCTCTGCAGAGACTGCAGAATTTGATGTTTGTTGAATTAAATACCATTATTTTTAATGATCTTTGTATTATTAAAAAAAAATTGCCAAGCCCCATTTAACTTGACTATTAAGGTTATTGTGACTCAGTGATTTCAAGTCATATTCTATATTATAGAATAATTTGGATGGGGCTACCCAATTATAGTCCTGCGGCTGTTATTCCATTTGAATTTAGAAAAATTTCAGTGATTGAAATCAGGAGTGATTTCTCTGTGTCCCCTGCTTTGCATCCTTGTAGGTTACAGGGGAAGTCACAGATCCATCAGGAAAAGTACACTTTGCCCTTCTGGGAACCTGGGATGAGAAAATGGATTATTTCAAAGTTCTACCCACTAATGGGGATAATGGGGGTGACAGTCGCCAAAGAAGCCATGAATTAGAGGAAAGCAGGGTCATGCTCTGGAAGAGGAACCCCTTGCCGTGAGTATGCCCCGAGGGTTGTTCTGGCCAGGAGCCCTGAGCCGAGAGGAAGGGTCACAGTTTTGGGGCCTCCTTTTCCCCCTAGATGTCCAGGCAAAGGGGCTAAGCGAGTCCAAGGGGAGATTGTACAAAAGGCCTTCGTTTTCTGTGAACTGTCTGGTGCCTTTCCTGAAAGAAAGTCATCGTGACTTCCTGGCCACCTCTGTGTGGAGTGGGAGCTTTCTGTAGTTGGTTCAGAGGTCATCCTGGTTTGGGGAGGAGAGGTGCCCGTGGGATGGTGTGGGGCCAGAGCCCCTTGAGGAGGGAGTCACCTCACCCCAGGCAGCAGGAGGAATTGCCCCGCCAGTCCACCGAGGGGTCATGAACATGGCAATGGCTAGAAATAGTAGGCTGGGCCCAGTTCAGGATGAGTCTTGTGAACCCCCAGTAGGCTTCTGGTTGGAATCTGAGTGCCCTTCGCTCTCTAATGGACTCTCTAAAGCACAGCCTCCTGTCTCCTGGCTTTCCCCCTTCTCACCCTAGGAAGAACGCAGAGAACATGTACTACTTCTCCGAGCTGGCCCTCACGCTCAACGCCTGGGAGAGCGGCACGGCCCCCACTGACAGCCGCCTGCGGCCCGACCAGAGGCTGATGGAGAACGGGCGCTGGGACGAGGCCAACGCCGAGAAGCAGCGCCTAGAGGAGAAGCAGCGCCTGTCCAGGAAGAAGAGGGAGGCCGAGGCCGTGAAAGCCACCGAGGATGGTGAGAGGAGCCACCGTCCCCTGTGGGGGGAAAGGGGGATGACGCCCACGCCGAGTCCTGCTAACGCCGGCCTCTTCTCTCTTTGCAGGCACTCCGTATGACCCTTACAAGGCACTGTGGTTTGAGAGGAAAAAGGATCCCGTTACCAAGGAGTTAACCCATATTTATAGAGGAGGATACTGGGAAAGTAAAGAAAAACAGGACTGGAGCTCGTGCCCAGACATTTTCTGAAATTACAGGAACAAGAGGGAGGAGGATCAGAGGGGAAGAGGACGAAGGTTGGGAGAGAGAGCCAGCCATTCTGACTTCCTTACCTAGTGCTTTCCTGAAGGTTGTCTTTCTTAACCAATCATTTGTTCCAAAGCAATCACCAGGAGCAGAAGCCCTGGGGTGGTGATTGATTGGCTGCAATGCCTTACCTGATTGACCCCGACATTGACTTAATAGATACCTGCGTTTGGAAGGGAGAGGTTGGGTAGCTGGGAGTTAGCATTATTTCTCACCTGCGGGTCTCTGTCTTTGACTCTTCCTCCCCCGTTTCACCCCACTGAAAATTACGGCACCTCTAGTCCCGTCCTAGCAACAGTATCTCACTCAGCCAAGAGACGTGTTCGTGGAGTATGTGGATTAGAGGTATCTTGGTGCTGCCAAGAGTAAGCTCTGATATTCGAATTTCCTTTTTAAACAAAAGCCAGGGAGAAGCCCTATGGATGGCATCTGTATCGACTGCACTGGGGGGGTCGGCTGCCCCTTTTTAATAAGAGTTCTCAAAGGCAGGGAAGTTTTAGAGGGCCAGAGACACGCTGACTGCGGGAGAAGAGTACCTAGTAGAAGAGCCGTCTTGTAAGTAGAATAGGGGCAGCCGTGGGAGCTCCTTCGCTGTTGGCAGCTTTCTTCATCCATGTAAAGCACCCCTTGACTACTCTCGACTTTGGGGCTACACAGCAGCTGGCTGCCACTTCAGTAGGAGCAGGGCTAATCCTCAAGGATTATAGTACTTGTAACTTTGGGGGCTGCTTGGACTTCTGCAGCTGAGAACTTTTCCTGAGAAGATAAGAAGGGCCAGAGCAAGACTTCCAGCCATTCTGCTCTCCACATCACTCCTCACCCCCACCCCAATTGCCTTCTGTGCTTCAGCTTTCTCTCCTGACAGTAGGTCGCCATAGGGTCCCCATTCCAGCGTGGAGCAGAACTTTGCCTGTTTGCCGACATGTTTTGGAATGGGAGAGACAGGGAGTAAGTGATCTGGAATAAGGCTTTCCACCATCTGTCTCAAGCCCCATGGACTGGAGCCACCTCTTGAATAATTTGTTAAATATCTGTATATTATATATATGTAGAGAAAAATCTAATTTTTCTGTTTTGATTCTCCTCCCTTCCATTAAGAATCTTGTTTGTTTTTTTAAATCTACCCCACCCTGGGTCTCTTTGCATTGAGCACATATTATTAGAGATTTCATGTTCTATTTTCCCACCTCGGATGAGGCAGGAAAATTTTAAAGCTGGTTAGGATCATGTGTGGGCTGGTAGGGAACAGGGGAAGGTTCTCATGGCTCATTTCATGATGAACCATAATCTCTGAACACTGGTAGATACCCTTACTGCCCTACCCTCCAAATTGAAGTCCTTCACCACCCTCCCTCCCCTGCTTTGGAAGTCCTGCAGCCGTGAGGCCCCGAGAGGGACTTGTAGTTGGCCTTGGCTTGGGCCCTAGGAAGAAGAGAGAGGCAGGGTCCCCAAAGCGCTTCACAGGGGTGGGAGAAGTCTGCTGCTCTTTTGGCTTGCCTGCCTTCCCCACTGTTTTATTTTGTTTGTGTCCCTTGTCTCCCCCAGTAAACCTTCTCTTCCCTCTCCCCCCCAACACCACCCACCCCTGGTTGAGGATCACACTGAGGTGCCTTCCTTGTATGCTTTTGTTGGTGTTTTTGATTCTGTTCCTTAACAAATGAGCCTCAGCCAGTAGGGGTATTGGCTGGGGAGGGTTGGCGGGGAACGCTGTGTAGTTTAGGGCATTCCAGAGGAAACCACCACTCCATTGAAATGGAAGTCGTATTGGCTCAAGGGTTTCCCTTACTTCCTTCCCAGCTTTGATGGGCATAACGGAGGCTGGTTGGGGGACTTCCTCCAACATGCCCCACTCCCAGAGCAGGGAAAGGTTAATAAATACAAGAGATGGAGCAAGTAAGTGGTTTGAACAGAAGGCTTCAGAGTGGGCAGTCCTCAGCTACAGCAACCCCACGGCCCACCTTCTCTTCCCCTGCTGCCTGCATTCTATTTCCAGGTTTGGTACCGAATCAGAACCCGATTCCTGCCAGTGGGAGAGACTTCGAGTCCTACAGGTGGAATAAAGGCAGATTTAAAACAAAACAAAACTATAATTATATTTTTGGGTTTTTTTGCATTATTGCTTTTTCCAAAAAAAAAAACAACTAAATTAAATAATTTTTAAAAAGTCTCATTGTGTGTCTGGTTCTCTTCCATCCATTTATACGTAGGAGAGATGAGGGGAGATCTGGACCTCATTTAATTCTTGGGAATACGAGATCTAGAGAGTAACTACGGGAGAAATGCAGAGACATTTTTTAAAATGATGAGAATGAAAAAGAAAAAAAGCAATTTTTTTTTTTTTAATAGTAAAAGTATCGATGGGGCTATTGCCTCCCACTTGGCAATTCACGGGGGAAACCTAAATTGCCCTGGAAAGTATATAGAGAATACCAAGTCAAAGAACTTAATGTATCCAATAACTGACTTGTGTCTGCCTGTTGGTGCTCAAGGCTTGCAAAACAGACCCCTCTGAGCCTAATGCCTCCTCTGACACGCTCTTGTCTAGCTCATCACTAGTCATTCTGGTTATCTGAGGCTGGAAGGTGATACATAGGAAATCTAAGCAAAGCAAAATCAAAGTTCTGGGGCCAAAGCTGCTCCTTACCTAATAGTCTGAAGCTCTCTTAAGAAAGGGTTTCTCCAATTATTCTTTCTTGTGGTCACAAGAGTTCTCTTTGGTCTAAATTGAAGCCATTACAAGGGGAAAAATTGCTTTTTAGATGAGAGAAGTAAATGTATGGAGTAGATTATTTTTGTGATCCTTTCTAGCTTATTACCCATTTAAGTTTCTAAAAACATTAAATTGCATAGAGCTTCCACAGAACATGTGGAATGGATGGGGAGCAGGTTGAGGTCATGGCCTTTAGGACAGCTTTAGAAGCTAACCTTTGGATATTTGAGAAAAAGGGGCAGAGTTTCATTTGCCATCAGACATTTGTCCTCATTGCTCAGTTGGAAGTTCATCTGTTTGCCTTTCTGTCTTTATCCTTCATTTCACGGTGCCATTTAACAAGACTGATCCTTCCTTGTTTCTATGAAGGTCACATTCATTGTTGTCTGCTTTTAAAACTTGTCTTCTAAGTGATTCTCTATACCGGGGTTCCTTAAATGTGGGTGTTCCTAGAATTCTTAGCTTGCTTATTGAATGGACATTAAGGCCTTTTCCAGGTCTGTTTGTCTGAGGTAGATTTTATTTTTGTTTTATTTTCCAAAAACATGCAAAGATAACTCGGTATTCATCTTTGAAAAACTTTTGTCAAAAAAATTTTTTTCCCCAAATTTCTCCTTCCCTTCCCTCCCTCCCCAAGACAGCAAGCAATCTGATATAGGGTAAACATGCAGTTCTTCTAAATATTTCCGTATTCGTCATGCTGTGCACACACACACAAAATCGGATCCTAAGGGGAAAAATGAGAAAGAAAAAATCCAAACAGCAGCAGAAAAGGTGAAAACACTATACTTCCATCCACATTCAGCTCCATAATTCTCTCTCTGGATATGAATGGCTCGATCCATCCCAAGTCTATTGGAATTACCTTGAATCACTGCATTGTTGAAAAAAGCCAAGTCCATCACAGCTGATCGTCACATAATCTTGTTGCTGTATTCTGGTTCTGCTCACTTTATGGAAGCATCAGTTCATGTAACTCCAGGCTTTTCTGAATTTGCCCTGCTCGCCATGTCCTATAAAACAATAATATTCCATAACATTCATACTCCATAACTTATTCAGCCATCCCTGACGAGCATCCATTCAGTTTCCAGTTCCTTGCCACTACTAAAAGGGCTGCTACAAACATTTTTGCACATGTGAGTCCTTTTCTCATATTTATGATCTCTTTGGTGGGGTAGCTAGATGGTGCAGTGGATAAAGCACCACCCTTGAAGTTGGAGGACTTGAGTTCAAATGTGGTATCAGACACTTAACACTTCCTAGGGCCCTGGGCAAGTCACTTAACCCCAGTTGCCCCAGGGGGAAAAAAGGTTTTGGTTACCAAAAAAGGGTTTGGGTTACAGGCCCAGTAGATCCACTATTGGATCAAAGGGTAGGCAGTTTGATAGCCCTTTGGGCATAGTTCTGCTCTCTAGATTAGTTTACAATTCCACCAATAATGCATCAGTGTCGCAAATTTCCCACATTTCCTCCAATATTCATCATTCCCATCATCTTAGCCAATGTGAGAGGTGTGAGGTGGTACCTTGAAAAGGCCCAAGTCATCCACTGCATCCTGGACCATTGGTTGTCATCTCCCTCATCTTGCCACTGGACTCTGATGACTGGAGGAGGGAAAGGTTGATTATTTTACAGGGCTCTGCCTCAAACCTAATTTACTAACAAGTGAAGACATCATCCTTGTGATGTCATCGGTCCTCTTTGAGAACAAAGGATGAACAACAAAAAATAACAGGTGTCCCACTAGGTCTTACCCTGCGCCCTCTCTTCTATACTTCTCCTCCACTGACCCCTTCCATTCTGCTTTTTACTGCCTCTTAGAAAATGGCTCCCAAATTGTTACATCTAAGAGGCAATTCTTATTCTCTGCAATTTTTGTGTCCTTTCATTCCTGGTTTTTATCACTGTGATAGGTTGTCGCCTATCACCTATGTCAGTGACACAAATTGTTACATCTAAGAGGCAATTCTTATTCTCTGCAATTTTTGTGTCTGCTCTTTCATTCTTGTTTTTTATCACTGTGATAGGTTGTCACCTATCACCTATATCAGTGACACAAATCAGTGAGGAGATTCCACATAGAAATCATCCAGAGGGAGGGAGGCCCCCTTTAGGTCTTGTTATTTGGGGTACCAAGGGATAATTCAGATTTTCTGCCTGTCAATACTCTGATTTTAGCAAATTAGGTCAGGATCAGGTCAGGAACCCTGACCGGTTCACATCCTTTTTTTGGTCCTGTGTCCTTCCTGATATCCCTCACATCACTTCTGGCTGGCACACAGGTCATTTTTGGAGGCCGCCTTTTCTGTCCCTTGCTCTTCTCGGTGGTGCTTCAGGGTTTATGGCCATATGGCATCAGCAGGAGAGTGTGGACAGTTTTTGAAGAGACAAAAGTAGATGTCTGTTAATCGGAGAATGGCTAAGCACAGTGTGGTAACTAAATATAATGGATTGTTATTCTGCTGTAAGAAACAATGATTCATGAATACAGAAAAGCACGGAAACACATGCATTAAAACAAGAGAAGTGGGGCAGCGAGGTGGTGCTCTATCCAGCATCAGCCCTGATGTCAGGAGGACCTGAGTTCAAATATGATGTCAGACACTTAACACCTCCTAGCTGGGTGACTCTGGGCAGGTCACTTAACCCCAATGGCCTCGGTGGGGGGGGGGGGGGGGGGGGGGGGGAAGCACACAATGATCACAACAATGTAAATGGAAAAGACCAACTGCAATAAAATAATTGAGACTCAGGTATAGAACACAACCCAACGTTTGATTTTTTTCAATGCGCTGTTTGATTTTTGCTGAATCCTCCCCTGCCCCCAACTCCAGTTGTAAAGTTATATTCTAAAGGATGACTCTGGGAGGAGGCAGATTGAGAAATGATGGTGGAAACTGTGTGTGTGTGTGTGTACTTGAGAGCAGCTTGTCACCAAATTTTTTTTCCCAAATGCAATCCCTCAATTCTTCCTCCTATTTAAATCTGGGTGCAGCTCATAGTCCACCTTTGGGGTCTTTGTCATATAAATCATATTCATATATAAATGCAAAATATGTATGCAAAAGTGGACTGGTCATCTAACATCAATATGGCATTTTCATGCATTTAGGGTTTGGGGTTTGGGGGGTTTTTTTTGAATAGTGTATTAAAGATTTGGCCTCTGGTTCTTCAGAGAATCATAAGTTCACAGAGTTTCTGGTGGGCTCTGGCTGGCCAGCTAGTTGAATAGAAAAAAGAAATACCCGGAAGAACATGCCCGATAAATGGCCAGCCAGCTTTTGCTTGAAGAGCAAAGGGGAGTTTTTGAAGGAGAGCCTCCTACCCCCCGAAAGGCCCTTTCCAATGTTGGACAACCCTAATTGTTCAGAAGATTTTCCTGCTCTAAGCAAATTTATAACCTTTAACTTATACCTGCTGCTACTAGTTCTGCCCTTGCGCTAAACAAAAACAATTCTAAATCCTTTTCTGTCTGGACTTTATGCATGATTTCTCCTAAGACAGTGGTGTGTCTCCCTGTTTAGCCTTCCTTGGCAGTTATAATTAATCAGATGATTGTGCAGTCATTTCTGGGTTACATTTGGGTTATAGGCCCAGTAGATCCACTACTGGGTCAAAGAGTATGCACAGTTTGATAGCCTTTTGGGCATAGTTCTGCTCTCTAGAATGATTAGATTAGTTCACAACTCCACCAATAATGCATTAGTGTCCCAGATTTCCATTTCCTTCAGCACTGATCATTATGTTTCCTGTCATCTTAGCAATGCGAAAGGTGTGAGGTGGTACCTCAGCGTTAAGACTGAAATTACTTTTTTAAAAAATCTCTTAATTTTTCATTTTTAAAATTTAATTTAAATTTTTAAATTTTTAATTAACTTAAAAAATTTTAAATTAAATTTAATTTTTTAATTTTATCAAATTCATTATGTTTAAAATCCAACACATTCCTTCTAAATCTCTCTTTCCTCCTTTCTCTCTGTAACATCTGAAATATTTCTTGCACCTTGCCCCTCTTCTTCATCCCAATTCAAGCCCTCATCTCTTTCATTGCAAAAATCCTCCTAACCTGTTTTTTTGGGTCTAATCTATTGTCTCTCTACATTGCTGTTTAAATCATAAAAGATAACAAGGTCTACTCTACTAAAAACCTGAAATGGTCTTCCCTTTGCTTAATGAATAAAATGCAAATGCTTAATCCCAAGATTCAAATGTCTTCACAATACCGTTCAATTCTCATGTTGTTGCCCTTCACACTGTCTCTTTCTGGCCAGATGAGATTACTCATTGCTACCTGGTCCTTCCGCCCCCTCATCCTACTCGACACTTTTTTTGTGCCTTGGTTCACACTGTACCCCTGCCATTTTTTTTTTTTTTGGACCAAGTAAAAGAGGCCATTCTCTTGTCTCATTTCTGTGAATAGTAGTAGGACCCACACCACTGGGGACCCAATAAGACTGACCAGGTGGACAACACAGCTCCTTTCCTTTTTCATCTTTCCTTTCCCTTCTCTCTGTCCACATAGGGTACCACCCTTACCTGCGGGCACTCTGTCCAAAGGATTGTGAATTTTGATCATTGGAACCCTGAAAGTCATCAAGGAGTTTACTACGTAGGACCAGGCCTGAAACCCAAATCTGGCTCCCTTTGATTGATGATCAATAGGTCCCAGGTTAAACTGCACTTGATCATTGTTTGGGTCCTGATTGGCTCAGAGTGAATGTAAATAGCAATTATTTTGGTCAGAAACTCTGAGGGTCCCTCCAACAATAGATATACACTTATGTGTGATATACATATATGCATATGTGTGTGTGTGTGTGTGTGTATGTGTGTGTGTATAGACTAGTAAAAGAAACCATTCTCTGGTTCATTTCTTTCTTAGCCTTATTCAGTAATTGGTTGTTACCTCAGTTAAAGACCTTAGCTTAAAAAGGCTGAGGTCTCCCACTGCATCCAGGACCATCTGCAGTTGTCCTGATCTATGTCTTACCAGTGGACCCAGATGACTCTGGAGGAGAAAGTGGGGCTAGTGATTTTGACCCCAGTATCCACTTTTCCTGGTCCTCTGGATTAGGATGAAAGTTGATAATTTTTTTTTTTTTAGATTTTAAGGATTTAAAAAAGATTTTGAAAGATGCACACATGTCAGAGGAAAAGAGAGTAGGAAAAATGTCCACGGCATGTACGTGTTCCTCTATTTATAGGCACAGGGAGATATCACAGACTCAAGGGTATCAGTGGCAACAGCTCCAGCTCTCCATCAGGGTCTTTGCAGACACAGCCCTTGGTACAACTGGTCCTGGGCAACATAAAAGGCCCCTCTTCTTGCAGGAGGCACAGCAGTAAGATTGCTGGAGCCTACACAGTGCAAGGATCACCATCTTGTAGTCCTCGTTGGGTCAAAGGCTGGCAGGTGTAGACTTTCAGGACTGTTCTCATGAGAGAAGGATGATCATATCACTTAAGTCCCAGGGTTAAAGTGAGCATCAAATAAGATTTTCATAGGTGCTTAATGATGCTCATTTCCTTCCCTAATAAGAGAACACAGATTTGCCCATTTATCTGACATCTGACACATAGCAGACACTTAATAAATGACTACCATGTGCTCAGCCAGGCACTGTGTTAAATGCTTTTACAAATGTTATTTTGACATCTTCCACATTAAACGCCTACAAATATTTCATTTGGCACTAATCCTGGCACTTAGGTGTAATTCCCATTTTACAGATTGGGAAACAGAGGTTACGCTCCCATAAATATTTCATTTGACACTAATCCTGGCACTTAGGGGTTATTCCCATTTTACAGATTGGGAAACAGAGGTTATGCACCTATAAATATTTCATTTGGCTCTAATCCTGGTGCTTAGGTGTTATCCCCATTTTACAGATTGGGAAACGGAGGTTGTGTGACTTGTCCACAGCCACACAGCTTGTAAGTGTCTGATGTAAGATTTGAATTTGGGTATACAATTCTGACTCTAAATCCAGAACCGTATCCACTGTGTGATGTAGTTGTCAATAAACAGATGGTGAAAAAATGCCGATTCCTTTTCCTTCTCTCATTCCTGGAAAAGGAAATGGCTGATCACTCCAGTATCTTTTCCAAGAAAACCCAAATGGAGTCATGAAGATTCAGACATGACTGAACAATAAAATTCATGTTGTAGAAACCAAAGTCTTTGTAATATCATAGTCTCAATATCTCAAACTGTATACTGAGATAAACTCCAAATGGACGCATGATTTAGACAAAAAGGTGATATCACGAGCAAATTTGATGGGCAAGGAAGAAATTACCTTTTAGATGTCCCATGGATTTTCAACCAATTTGACTAGCTAAGACTAATAAATAAATGAATGAATCAGAAATAGGTTTTAGCACTCTCCCAATGTGTTAAGGCCCTACCAGCAGCGATAGCGGACCCTGTCATTCACAATTCCAACAATATTTATATAATATAATGGAACAGAGAAGGCAGAAAGCAGTTACTCACTAAAAATGTAGTAAATCGTTCAAAGAAAATAGCAGTCTTGTTAAAAGGAGATAGAAAAAGTGAGATGTTTTCTTAGTAGAGGGAGTTTGACTACATCAAAGAACACTGTCATATGGAGCCAGAGAAGGAGGAAGACCTTCCAGGGACTTTGGACTCTTCCACCTTCAGGAACTAAGTCATTTTGTGCTGAGGAGAGGAGGACAGAAGACACTAATGGACGGACACCAGCTGCTGCAGTTGATTTTGCAAGTCCTTTGAGGGATCACAGACAGCAAAACAGCTGATACAGAAGAAAATGGCGTCATTTATGCTGTCCCCTCAATTCCTTTTCAATCCAGATCTATAGATAGGGGAATTCACGATCAAACAAGGAGAGAGGGGATCACAGAAGACAAAAATGGACAAGTTTGATTATATAAAGTTAAGGTTTTTTGCACAAACAAAAGATAGTTAATATAGAATATATTTAAATATAAATAATATAGTTATTATTTAGATATATAGAATATAGTTAATAGTGGAAAGAAAATGGGTAATTAGAGGGGAAAAAAAATCTCTGTGCCAAGTTTCTCTGTTAACATGGTCTAATTTCCAAGATATATTAGGGAACTTTGACCCAAATTTCCTTTTTCATTTTTATTTTTAATTTAATAGAAAATAGAAAATAAAAACAAAACAAAAGCAGAACATGTGCCCGGCAGAGTATCAGGGAGAATTCAAAATATCAATGAATTTCCAATTCAAGAAAGAATATATAATAGTAAAAGAATTTATATTCATGATCTTTTGTTCTCTGATGTGCACTTTTTTCCTTTGATCCAAATTTTAGAAAAGTATGAACGGATGCAAAGTAAAGTAGTCAGAAGAGGCAATTACAGTAACATGAATGGAAATAATAAACATGTGAAATTACCATGAAATTATAATGACTTGGCTTCAAAAGAGAGATGAAAATGTACTTTTTGCAGAGGTGGAGAATTACTGAAGTGGAACACCATATATAATGTCAGGCTTCTTTGAGGTATTTTGCAAAACTGGTTAGGTTTTGTTTTGTTTTGTGGTTGTTATTTAACTCCTTTTTATTCTTTAAGGATTATTTGGGGGGTAGAGATATTGGAAAAGAAAGCAATGTAAAAATCAAAGATGGGAAATTTTAGAAAATAGAACGCATACTCTCTCTCTCTCTCTCTCTTCCTTCTCCTCCTCCTCACCTTCTCCTTCCTTCCTCCTTCTCCTTCTCCTTTACCTCCTTCTCCTTCTCCTTCTCCTCCTTCTCCTCTCCCTTCTCCTTCTCCTTCTCCTTCTCCTCCTTCTCCTTCTCCTTCTCCTTCTCCTCCTTCTCCTTCTCCTTCTCCTCCTCCTCCTCCTTCTCCTCCTCCTCCTCCTCCTCCTCCTCCTCCTCCTCCTCCTCCTCCTCCTCTCCTCTCCTCCTCCTTCTCCTCCTCCTCCTCCTCTCCTTCTCCTTCTCCTTCTCCTCCTCTCCTCCTCCTCCTCCTCCTTCCTCCTCCTCCTCCTCCTCTCCTCCTCCTCCCCTCTCCTCCTCCTCCTCCTCTCTCCTTCTCCTCCTCCTCTTCTCCTCTCTCCTCCTCCTCCTCCTCCTCTACCTAACTTCTCCTAACAACTAAAGATTTATCTTTAGGATATTCTATTAAGATCCAGAAGTGTAACTAGTTCTCTCTCCAGCTCCTCCGGCAGATGGAAACTAGGAGCAAACAGATTAAGTGACCCGCCTGCTGGTGAGATTGAGGCTGGAGGTGACTCAGAAAAGGAGTCCAGTCCAGCACTCTGCGCTATGGAACCTAGCAACCCAGAGGAAGAGGAGGGTCACCTATCTCACTGGATCCTCCTAATCCATTAAGCTTTCCTAAGCATCTGTTTGTCAGCCTTTCTAGGGATGAGGAAAGAGCCGGATGCAACAGCTGGGTCCCCAAGGCTCTATCTTCCAGCTGGAGGACCCCCACAGGAGGCCCACGAATAACTTGGTGGGGATGAGACTACAAACACTTTCTTTTCCTTTTGAGAGACAAAGTAGAAATGAGCCCAACAAAGTCTCACAACCTTCAGAAAAAGAAGGAAGAACCGTAGCTCAGTTCAGGTCTTTGGATTGAACTGGAACAGTTTTCTGTCTATCATGAGACTTTCTAAAAAAAAAAAAAATAAAAAAGTCACAAGTCTGAAGTCAGTGTAATTGGAGTAAACTAAGAGACTCCGCAAAGCAAAGCGTCAGGGCAGATAGCTCAGTCGGTAGAGCATCGAGACTTTTAATCTGAGGGTCAGGGTTCAAGTCCTGTTCAGGCGGAAAGTTCCCTTTTTAGATAGAATATTGTAGCGCACCACGGAAGAAAAGGAGCAGAAGTTTGTAAATCCATCCGAAGTGAAAGAACTTTATTAAATTGAGCTGCTGTTACCCAAGCCTCATTCAGGCAATTTCCTGGTTGCGTCTTTGAAAAAGAAAAGATTACCGACGGTCCGAGTGAGGGATCCCTTTGCCACAGGGATATTCTGGGAATTGTACAATGTGTTATCTCACAATCCCCAGCTCGGTGGGTATTATTAAGCCCCTCCTCCCTCGGGAGGGACTGGGAGACGAGAGGGTAACTAACCCCGACTCCCCAGCCCTTTCCCTTTAGCGCTAAGGGAGTCCATTTTACAGGCTCGCTATACGACATAAGCAGAGTCAAACTTACTTTATTGTTACTTTAAAACCAAATCAAACCAAACAACCGACGAGTAAGAAGATCACGAGTGAACTAGAAAAGCGAACAAAAAACGCGACTCTGGTGGGACTCGAACCCACAACCTTTGAATGCCTCGCCAAGGCAGCTAGAAGTCCAATGCGCTATCCATTGCGCCACAGAGCCACCCGATAGTTAGACTTCTTTCGAGTAGCAGATAAACGAGATGAGCTGGTTAAGTAAAGCCCTGACGCCCAACACGCCGCCCGCTGCACCACGCTGGCAGGAATCCAAAGCTGTGCAAGGGAGCAGCTGCCTAAAAGTAGATTTCTTAAATTCATACTTGATTCCTGCTCCAGTAGTTTCAATGGCTCCCTATTACCCCAAATATAAACTCCAGTCTGCAAGCTCTCCGTTCTTCTTCTCCCCCCTCCGCGTTCGAGGTCACTGTCTCTCCCACCCCCCACTTCTTAGTCCCGCGCTCCCCCCAAGTTGGCTCACTCCCAGCGTCCTCCGCGAAGCCTCTGCAGGACTTCCCAAGCCTTGGCGCTCCCCGAACTTCCTGCCTTTATTATATTCAGTTCCTATGAGAGTCCTTTGTATACAGTCGGTGCTTAATGAATACCTACGGAATTGAATGAACTCGCCTCGAGCACCTCCGAGATCCCGGGAGTCCGCTGGGCTTTGCATACAGTCGGTGCTTAATGAATACCTACGGAATTGAATAAACTCGCCTCGAGCACCTACGAGATCCCGGGAGTCCGCTGGGCTTTGCATACAGTCGGTGCTTAATGATTACCTACGGAATTGAATGAACTCGCCTCGAGCACCTCCGAGATCCCGGGAGTCGGCTGGGCTTTGCATACAGTCGGTGCTTAATGAATACCTACGGAATTGAATGAACTCGCCTCGAGCACCTCCGAGATCCCGGGAGTGGGCTGGGCTCTCGCAGGCGGGGCGCCCTTTCTGCCTAAAGGCAACCCAAGCGGCTCACGCTTCTAGCGGCGCGGCGGGCTCGTTTCACTCGTATATCGGCGAGCGCGCACTGGGAAAGGCCACGGGGACTTCCTAAATCCCGCTGGATGATCTGTGCCAAAAAGTGAAGGATGCGCCCGAACAGGGACTTGAACCCTGGACCCTCAGATTAAAAGTCTGATGCTCTACCGACTGAGCTATCCGGGCTCCTTAAAGAACTGCCCTTCGTTCAAAAGGTGAAAAGGGCAAGAGGAATGGACTTTGTCCATGAAATTGCAGACGATAGTCCCAGGGATGGGGGTGGGGCGGAGGCCGGGTCATAAGGCCAAACCCAGACTATGTGAGGATCCTGCAAAAATGATCGGAGAGGATGCTCCGGGAGGCAGGACGGAGGCGCCTCCTTGGGGCCATTTCCAACCCCGCCCTCCCCGCCCTCTTGCCTCCCACTTCGCGGTGACATGGGATAGCTCCGACAAGCGTCCCTGAAGCCCATGGCCTCCCGCCTCTAGTCGGGGTCGTTTGGCCACTAGGGGGATGCAAGTGCTTTACTCTAGCCAAGCGGAGAGAAAAACGCTTCTTGTAGCGCCGAAATAGCTCAGTTGGGAGAGCGTTAGACTGAAGATCTAAGGTCCCTGGTTCGATCCGGGTTTCGCAGAAATTTTTAAGCCGTGGTTTTCAAGTTTTTAATCTGAATTTCCTCAGGCTGTGAAACCTATTGGGTTCAGGGGCCTCTGCCAGCCAGAGTCAAGCTCCCGGGAAGTCCCTCGCCCCTGCCCCTTCTCTTGGATACCGCTGTTCGGCCTCTGTGCGTCCCCAAATGGCACTCCCAGCCCGGGGCGGCGCTGCAAACCGCCGAGGGGCAGAATCTAGTTCCCTCTCCCTTTTAATTTTTCGGTCATTTCCTCTTTCCTTCCCCCATACGTTTGTCTCTCTTTCCTCCCTTCCCTTTCTCTCCTTCCCTCCTTTCCTTCTCTTCCTTCCTCCCTCCCTCCCCTTCCATCCTTTCTCTTCCTCCGTCCCTTCCTTCCCCTCCTTCCTTCCTTCTTTCCTTCCTCCCTTTCTTTCTCTTCCTTCCCCCCCTTTCTTTCTCTTCTTCCCTCCTCCCCTTTCTTTCTTTCCCCTTCCCTCCTCCCTTTCTTTCTCTTCCTTCCCTCCTCCCTTTCTTTCTCTTCCTTTTTCCCCTCTTTCTTTCTCTTTTCCCCCCTTTCTTTCTCTCCCTCCCTTTCTCTTTCTTCCTTCCCTCCTCCCCTTTTCCTCTTTCTTCCTTTCCTCCCTTTCTTTCTTTCCTTCCCTCCTCCCCTTTCTTTCCTTTCTTCCTTCCCTCCTCCCTTTCTTTCTCTTTCTTCCTTCCCCCTCCCCTTTCTTTCTCTTTCTTCCTTCCCTCCTCCCTTTCTTTCTCTTTCCCTTCCCTCGCTCCCTTTCTTTCCTTCCTTTTCCTTCCTTCCTTCCTTCCCCCCCCCCTTTCTCTCTTCCTCCCCCCTTCTTTCTCTCCCTCCTCCCTCCTTCCTTTCTCTGCTTCCTTCTCCTCCCTCTCCTCCTGTATAACCCCCTAAGCTGCCCTCCATTCCACCAAGGCAAACAAGTTCAGCTTAAAGGCCAGTGTGGGAAAAATGGTTCTCTCCCGGCTCTCCGAGGCGGACCCGGATCTTGAAGGCGGCTAAGCGGGGCCCGACCGGAGAAGCCGCCGGTGGGCCCGGGGGGCCCCGGGGAAGAGCGCGGAGGGAAAAACCGGCCAACCACCGCCAGATGTTGCCCGCGGCCGGCAAACCCTGCCCGCGCCCTGTTTCCTGGAAGGAGGGGCTGCAAGGGAGCCCTCCCCCGACCCGGACCCGGACCCCGGCCGCGCCCGGGAAAGCCTCAGGAGACGTGCTTCCCCCAGGGTGATGAGCGCGTCTCCCGGTGTTGCCATCCGGCATCAGGATCTCTCGGCTACTGTTGCTGTCACAACTTATCTTCCCTCATCCTTCTGTTGCCGAGTGTGGCCTGTTGCGGCTGCGAATCCGGGCCGGGGTCTCCTCCGCCTGCGGGCTCGCGGTACAACTTCTGAAATAAAGCCCCGGGCCAGTGGGACCAGGGAGGCCTGGGCTGGTCGGCTCAGAACTGCAGAGCCTCCAGCACAGGGGACTGATGCTTACAGACCATCCGGCGGTAAAGGAGAGAGACAGGATGGGGAATTAGCCCCAGTGGGATCCAAGCACCCTCTCAGCCGGCAAAGTTTTTGGGGATATTTTTGGATCAGAGGCCCCTGGGCCAGAACATCCCAGACTTCAGCGAGCCTCGTGGTAAAAAGGGAGCTCAAAGACCTGGACAACGCCGAGCTCCTATTCCACATCTGGGCCAGACACCGGAACCGGGTCACGCGGAAGAAACAGGAATTCTCTGGGGAGAGGGAGAAAGCTGAGGCAGCCGCGGATTTACGGCCTCCTCAGGACAGTCCAGAGGAGTTGCAAATTTCCATCTAAGTCGGGCCTGTAAATGGGAGCCTCTGATAAAAACTGGCCCCGAAAAATATAGGATCCTGGTCAAGGAGGCTTCCCCCAGCCGGGGAAAATCATACCCGCTTTGAACAACAGCTACTGCTGCTTATGGGGCCGGAGTTGAAACTGAACAGCTCACTTCAGCAGGAGGCCCCGAATACCCATTATGGGATGGATGATGGGAACCCCAGCTTCCCATAGGCTAGGACATGCTCAGCAAGCTGGTATAACAAAGTGGAAGCGGACATACAGAATAGGGCAAATCGGGACTCTTGGCATTGCATGAAAAAGTGTCTGAAATAGCCTCAGAGCAAATACATGCAAGCAAGGCTTTGGCTCTCCAAGCTCTGAACAAAAGAAGTATACTCGGTTCACTGGTGGCACTGACAAATTTTGGGGACAAATTAGACGTCAGAAAGCTGTGGCATATAATCTGACTAGTACAGTTATATTGGTGAGTATAGGGAAAGGAGTCAGTGGCTGCAGTATATCAGGCCCTAAAACAAGAAAAAGGGGGTCAATACTACATCTTTACTGACTTCTGGGCCAGAGCCAATGGACTTTCTACTCAGATGCCCATGTGCTGTTCCAAAAACTGGGAGGTTCACGGATAAGATATATGGGGAAAGGAAATGTGGGATGACATATGGGACATTGCCCAAAATACTATCATTTCAGTTTTCCTCGTAGATGTTCGTGCCTCGATGAACAGCAAAGAGCATGAATGCATCTACGTGGACGATCCTGCAAAAATTGTCAAGACGTAAAAAAAAGATTGCATTCAGAGAGGGGAGGATGAGGGAACCCTAGCAGGCTGGCTCCAGTGTGCCCAGGTGGGCACAGATAGATGAGCCTCTATACCTATTTCCTTATTAAGGCAGGTGACTGACAGCTATGAGCTGTGCCAGTTGTTCAAGGAGAAGCAGATTCAAGGATTAATGTGGAAGAGTCAGGAGGAGAGACCATATACCCACTCAGATTTGGTAAACTGACTACATTGGACCCCTCCCTATGATTAAAGGATCTGTGTTGATATCTGCTCAGGAGTATTAGTAGCTTGTCCATATAAAAGGTCACTCAATAGAATCCTTGTAGATCTTTAGAAGTCATTACCTTGTACCCGGGTCCCCCAATACAGAATGATAATGGGTCATACTTCAAAGGTAAAGAAATAGATTTATACTGTACACAACATAGTATAGAATGAATATATCACATCCCTTACTATCCACAAGCTACAGGATTGATCAAAAGAATGAATGGACTAGTAAAAGAAAAATTAAGGAAATTGGGTAATGATTCTTACCATGGTTGGAAAGACAATCTGTTTGAAGCTTTTTACAATTACATAACAGGCTTTTGGGAGGAGGAATCCCCTTGTCTAAGATGGTAACCCAAGTCACTGCCATCCAGATGATGAAATAGTGGGCTCTAAACTCACGGGCCCTTGAACCATACTGAGGAACTGCTGGGTCCGTTGGATGTGGTTCATATACCTTGAAGGATTTATGAATTGACCCACAACAAATTAGATTAGGAACAAAAACTCTCTTGGGCTACTATGGGCAATATCATCCTGATCCAGTTTAGCTGTTTTGGTGGCACATGTACAAGGAGAGGAGTACCTTGGAGACGTTAAAATAATTTAGCAAAATCTGGGCACTGAACTCTACCATACAAGAGAAGGGAAGAGAGTTCCAATTGGTCACCACCCGTTGTTTGATTCCTGAACGGGTCAAGGTCCACACATCTGAATCTTCTGAAGCCTGGAAGGGAGGATTTGCTACTACCAATATGGCAACTGGCTCAAAGATGTGGGTTAAAAATAAACCTACAGACCTACCTAAGGCAGTGGAACTCATAGCTGAGAGGAAAAAATATTGCCAGTGGTTTGCTTGTTACTCAGGAGATGATGCCTTATATGTCATTCCGCTAATCCATGTCTTTTCACATGAATAAAGTGTTTTTCAGGGATTTGGATCATATCCTTTCTCTTAGAGTTTGTTGTTTGGATGTCCAGAGTTACGGTGGATAAAAGCTGGACTGCCACCATCCGTTGGAGATGGAGCAATTCTACCTGTGATAGAACACAAGACAATTTTACCTGCCCTGCAGCCCAGCCTTGCTACTGTCTTAATCTTACATTGAATAATAATGCGACTTACTGGCCCGGATCCTCCCAACTATATGGAAGACACTTTGTGAAAGGAAAAAATTTTACTATAAATGTGCAATCTGAGGTGAACGTCACCTGTTGTATCTATAATTATTCCATATTGACACCTACATCCAATCCCCAACAAAGCATCATGACCCTGAAAGACAAATGTATTAATGCATCCCAAGGGATATTCCAGGGGCTAAAGTTCACAATACCCAGAACTGAGAACCAGTTGTCTTTGTTTTGTTTTAATACCACAGTGATACAGAATCAGACTTGGTGGGCCGATTACATCCGCCTAGTCACTCCTGGACAAATGAAGCAATACACATCTGCCCTCGTAAAAGTGACCTAGGATGTACAAAAGTGCCTTTTACACTTTAGTATAACTTTCCCACTCATTGAATCACATAACAGTACAAAAAGCATCTGATATGATTCCTTCCGTGGAGGAAATGGTTTGGGCACAGTAAATTCAGTAGAACTTGAGAACCTCTCCAGCAGATCTCAACTGTAAACACACAATGGTTGCCCACAATGGTCCTGCCCCATCAATACACTCTAAACTACCAAAGACAATTCCTGCAAGTACTTAATGCTTCTGTATTAGCCACTTTACACCTTAGTATTAATATATTTTTATTGTTTAATTGGACACGTTCGTTACTATCTCTTTTCTTTTACACTCTTATTTTGCTTTGCCTCATATTAATGGACAATACATGGATCTAAATAATATTATTCATACTTTAGTTGATTGCACAAATTATGATCATGGAAATGTATGTGGAATGGTTACCCAACAGATGGAGCTCTGTCTATTAAACCATTCTTCTAATCTATGTGATCTTACTCTATATCCCCTATCCAATTTCTCTGTGTTATATGAAGTATCTATTCCATCTATCTGTCTAGTCTCTAATAATCAAACTGATCTGAATTCTGTAGGGCAAGTAACCCCATTTTCTGGTTGTATACAAAATGTGACTTTTCTCCATTGGTAGGCTGATGATTTCTACTTTTCCCTGACATAGCAGAAGATACTAATCTGTCTTGGATCCCCAATCTATTACTTACTTTCTATTTTATGTATCTTTGGAACCTTTAATTTCGAGTCTAAATTCTTCTATCAAATTGCAGTGACTATTAAAGAAAAACCAAAGAGCTTTTCATGAACATTGAATACAGACTCATATAGTTGCTGGGAAACTGATAGAGTAACTTCTGATACGAACCATTATTGGTATGATTTATTTAAATCTCCTGTGCAGAAATATTTTTCTAATACCATGTTAATTTTTACTACTGTACTTATTATATTATGCCTATGTAATTGTTACATGATTTTCCAAATTTAAAAAAAATATATATATATATATATACACACACTAAATTGGCCCCTAAAGTCTCCATGGCCTACATTTTCAATGTGTCAGAACTTAAGGCTGAATGAATGGTAAATGTATCTAAAAGTTCTTCCATATTTCAGTGTAGGACCTGCATGTAGCCTGTGGTGTCCCTTCCCCTACCCCCTCCCGGGGTGAACCTGGATCTTGAAGACATGCTAAATCCTACACAAACACAGAATATCTGCTGCAATTCCCTGGGAAGGAACATTGCCTGTGAACTCCATGGTGAGGTCTGGCTGCCCTCTTGATGCATACATAGCATATGGGATAGTTGGCAGCCAGCCTTCTTTGTTTGGAAGGGTTGATGATGTTTCTGTTCCAAGGAGAACTTTGGAATCTCACCCACGGAGAGGATGTTCTGCCTGGGATCCCTTCCTCCCAATCCAGACCCTGAAAGCTCTATCCTGGGACTCCCCAGCGGAGAGACTTGGTGCTTCCCTGGCTTGGTGACAGTTTCCATTACTTCTTCTATCTATATTGGTATTGCTGTAATCATATTAGCATTAGAAAGGTCCTGGTAGAGAAGTAAAGTTTCTAGAAGAGAAATTCCTACAGAAAGGTATGGTCTTGTTAGGGAAATAGGAGATAAAGATAAAGAGAGGGTAATGCTGAAAGAGAATATCATATCGGTCAAAGGATATGAAAGACAATTTTCAGATGATGAAATTGAAACTATTTCTACTCATGTGAAAGATTGTTCAAAATCACTATTGTTCAGAGAAATGCAAATTAGACCAACTCTGAGATAGCACTACCCACCTATCAGATTGGCTAAGATGATAGGAAAAGATAATGACGAATGTTGGAGGGGATGTAGGAAAACCTGTTTGTGGCGGCCCTGTTTGTAGTGGCCAGAAACTGGAAACTGAGTGGATGCCCATCAGCGGGAGAATGGCTGAATAAATTGTGGTATATGAATGTTAGGAATATTATTGTTCTGTAAGAAATGATCAGCGGGAGGATTTCAGAAAGGCCTGGAGAGACTTACACGAACTGATGCCGAGTGAAATGAGCAGAACCAGGAGATCATTGTACACTTCAAGAACAATACTGTATGAGGATCAACTCTGATGGAAGTGGCTGTCTGACAATGAGAAGATCCAATTCAGTTCCAATTGATCAATGATAGACAGAATCAGCTACACCCAGAGAAGGAACACTAGGGAATGAGTGTGGACTGCTTGCATTTTTGTTTTTCTTCCCAGGTTATTTTTACCTTCTGGATCCAATTTTTCTTATGCAACAAAAGATCAGTATGGATCTATGCACATATATTGTATCTAAAATATACTTTAACATGTTTAACATGTATGAGACTGCCTACCATATAGGGGAGGGGGGTGGAGGGAAGGAAGGGAAAAGTTGGAACAAAAGTGATTGCAAGGTACAATGTTGAAAATTACCCATGCATATGTTCTGTCAATAAAAAGATATAATAATAATAAAAAAAGAGAATATCATTTCAGTGGGCAGAGAGTTACTGCTATGCCAGGGAGAGAGATTCCTTGGCATATGAGATCCTCCAAAAGAACTGAATTTAAAATTGCCATTTTATAAGGAAATCTGAGACAGAAGTTTCCACTGAATGAGATTCCCTCAAGGCTATAACTGCCTCCAGGCCTAGATGAGACCACTTACTGGGAGTGGTTTTGAGCCAACAATAGGGGTCAATAGAAATCTAGATCACCAGCTAAATGAGATTACTTCAACTAGTCCCACCAAGAGAAACCATTTTTATCTTGATTCCCTGGGGTGGGTCTCACAGAGTCAGGAGTTTTCAGAGAGTTTTGGGTTTCCCTTCAGTTTCAGGCTCCTTTTATCAAGTCCACAGTTAGTTGAGAGCCCCGAATCTGGAATGAAGAGGTTTGGGAAGGGGGATTATTGTTCAAGGTAGTTGGAATCTTGAGGCAAATGGCTAGTGGCCCACTCCTAGTTATGGCTCTGGGATACTGAAAGAACAGTTCCACCAGACCTCTGGAGGTTGCACATGTACCCGGTAAGCTTGCCTTCCCTACCCCTACTCATTTTAGTGAATCCCTTCCAGAAGTTGCCAATTAAGGAGCCATGCTGGCAGCTGGCACAAAGCAGGCACGATGAGCACTCTATGTTTGTGTAAACTGAGGCACAATCATGGACGGTATGGGAGCACAGTCCAAGATTAGAGGTCCAGGCTTGATGTCCCTAGAAATGGTATCCTTCCATTAGGCTTTGGAAGTCGGGTCCAGCCAGAAGGCATAGACTCCCAGACTAGAAGGGAAACTTGCTATTTGCTTGGAATCAAGTGGGCCTCTTAACCCACTGGATGAAGGATCCGAAAGGGTCTTTCCAAATTTCTGACTTAAAATGATGTAAACTGTGTCCCCCTGATGTTTAGGGGGATGGTTAAAGAGGGGGGAGCTAGGTTAGAGAAACCCTAAAATCTCAACCCCTCCTCCCCCCAACCTTTGGGAGGGGCCACCCATCCTCCTGTTCTAGGGGAAGCTCCCATAGTGATCTCCACCTACAATTCAATTGTAGATCTTGGCCTGGGGCATAATCACCACCCTTTATTGAATTGAAAATTAGCTCAATCTCCTCAGTCTCAAACCATAGAAGGCTAATAAAAAAACGACTCTGTAAATAAATAATAAATAAATAAAAAACTTTGCTAATTCCTAATCAGGAAAAGCCCACCAGAAGCTGTTTCTCGGTGTAATAAACTCTCTCTCTCTCTCTCTCTCTCTCTCTCTCTCTCTCTCTCTCTTTTTTTTTGCCAAAAACTTCACCTGCAGATCGGGACTACAAACTCTTGGGGGTTGGTTTAGATGGGGGAGGGGACTCCATTGCTGTCAGGAGATCTCTAAACCTCAACAAAAACATGTCTCTCTTTCATTCCTACCACGCTATCACTCTGGTTCAGTTCTAACTGATGCTGCTCTCTGTGTCTCCCTTCTCAAAATCATCCTATACGGGCTGTAGATTCAGTGTCAAAACTCTCAGGGGCTCCTCATGGCCTGATGAACTAAGTCCATGCTCCTTGGTCTGTTGTTCAAGGCCTTCTATTCCCTGCCTAACTTTCCTCTCACTGAACAGTTTATTTCCAACCAGAATCGGTTGCTATGAAAGTGGGGAAGAAGCCTCTTTTTCTCTGTCAACAAAGCCAGTTCTTTTGCACCCGCCACCAAGTCAAAAGAGCTAATTGCTCCTCTTTGACTCCCCTACTTTTGTCACTCCCATTCATTCTCTCTCCAATCCACAGCCTCGGGGCTACCTGTGAGACCATTTTCCCTCTTATATAGGAACAGTTAAAAAATCCTATTCATTCTGTCTCTAAGGCACCTCTTGAATATTGATGAATGAATCCATCAGAAGGCATTGATTAAGTCTCAAATCTCTGCCTCCCACAATTAATCCATCATTCAGCCGCCAAGATGATTTTAAAAAAACTAGTTCTGATTGGGTTAAAGTCCTGGGAGCTTCAGGATTTCCAGTCTCTCCCCAGTGACCTCAGGATAAAATACAAAATCCTCTCTTTGGCATTTGTTCTTTACAACTTGGCCTGGGGCATGATCTTTATTGAATATTGTTCTTTGGGTTCAGAGCCCTTTGCTCTGAATCAATCCCTGTGCTTCTTGTAATTCCTCAGTCATTATTTCTTAAAATGCACTTTATCTTATTTTATTCCGTCATCTCCACCTTTGGGAGCATCTTGCTTCCTTAAGAATTTTATTTATTTTTTATTGCTACTTCCCTGCTAGAAGCAGCATGCAGACACAACACTTCAGAAGGAACACGGCCAAGTTTTTTAAAATCACAAATATGGGGTGAAGCCAGAGAAAATATGGCTCCATTCCATCAGCCAACAAACCCCACCTTCCCCGGTGTAGACGAGTGCAAAGGATACAGAACATGAGGGATGGCCGGGAAGATCCCACTAAAATTAAGAAAGCTGAGATGGCCTTCCATCGGCAGAACGTGGATCTTTGCCAAATACTGAGTGTATCCCGAAGCATTTCAATTGTATTTATGTTTTATAAAGGATTTTTTTCCATTTCTTAATTGAGCTACAGTTTTTATCTACCTAAATATCTATATTATATATGTATAGGTATATGTATATATATAATTTTGTGTGTATATGTATCTGTATGTGGTTATATACGTATGTATATATAGGTGATTGTTATATATAATGTGTACACATGTATATATGTGCGTATATATGTATATAGGTGCATGTATATATATATGCATATCTGTATGTGGCTGTATGTGTATGTATATATAGGTGATTGTGTATATATAGTGTGTGTATATAGGTGTATGTGTCCATGTGTGTATGTATATATATGTATATATGTGTATGTATATATAGGTGTATATATGTATACAAGGGCATGTATATATATGCATATCTGTATGTGGCTATATATGTATGTATATATAAGTAATTGTATATATATATAGTGTGTGTATATAGGGGTATGTGTCCATGTGCGTATGTATATATATGTATATATGTGTATGTATATATATGCATATCTGTATGTGGCTATATATGTATGTATATATAAGTAATTGTATATATATATATATAGTGTGTGTATATAGGGGTATGTGTCCATGTGCGTATGTATATATATGTATATATGTGTATGTATATATATGCATATCTGTATGTGGCTATATATGTATGTATATATAAGTAATTGTATATATATATATATAGTGTGTGTATATAGGGGTATGTGTCCATGTGCGTATGTATATATATGTATATATGTGTATGTATATATAGGTGTATATATGTATACAAGGGCATGTATATATATATATATATGCATATCTGCATGTGGCTATATATGCATGTATATATAGGTGATTACATATATATATATATAGTGTGTGTGTATATAGGTGTATGTGCACATGTGTGTATGTATATATATATATGTATATCTGTATGTGGCTATATATGTGTGTATATATAGGCGATTGTATATATATAGTGTGTACATGTGTACATGTATATAGGTGTGTGTGCACATGTGTGCATGTATATGTGTTCATATGTATATATACATGTATAACTGTATGTGGCTACATATGTATGTATATATAGGTGATTGTGTATATATAGTGCGTGTATATAGGTGTATGTGCACACGTATGTATGCATATATAGGTATATAATATGTGTGTATACATGTATATATGCATATCTGTATGTGGCTATGTATGTATATATAGGTGATTGCATGTATATAGTGTGCGTATATAGGTGTATGTGTACATGTGTGTATGCACATATATGTATATAATATGTGTGTATATATGGACATATGCATATCTGTATGTGGCTATGTATGTATATATAGGTGATTGCATGTATATAGTGTGCGTATATAGGTGTATGTGCACACGTGTGTATGCATATATATGTATATAATATGTGTGTATATATGTATATATGCATATCTGTATGTGGCTATGTATGTATATATAGGTGATTGCATGTATATAGTGTGCGTATATAGGTGTATGTGCACACGTGTGTATGCATATATATGTATATAATATGTGTGTATATATGGACATATGCATATCTGTATGTGGCTATGTATGTATATATAGGTGATTGCATGTATATAGTGTGCGTATATAGGTGTATGTGTACATGTGTGTATGCACATATATGTATATATGTGTATATGGGTGTATGTGTGTATATATAGGTATCTGCATGCATATGTGTGTGCATCCGTGTATATGTATATATGTGTGTATCTAACCCAGTACATGTTTAAACACGCGTAGCAAAAACAGACACAACAACAAAGGCTCAGTGGCCCCTCTCGCTTCCCTTCGCACCCACAGACTTCAAACCCAGCTGGGCTCAGTCCTTACCTGTCGGAGAAATCGGCAGAGATACGGGAACAGTGCGCGCTGCAGAGCTTCCCCCCGGGGGGGGGGGAGTGCGGCGGCGGGGGGAGGGGACGGCGCGGGAGAGGGGGGACGGCGGCGGGGGGAGGGGACGGCGCGGGAGGAGGAGGGGCGGCGTCCCCCAGTTTCCCCTTTCTCCTCCGTTCCCGGTCCGCAGGGCGAGCGGGGCCACGTCTCGGGGCCGGCCCCGGGCTCCCAGCGGAAGGGCAGAAAGAGCCAGGGTCTCGTCCCGGGCCCAGAGGGTCTCCCCCTCCGGGCCCGCGGTTCCCGGGCTTCCCCCGCCTCTGGGGGGCGAGGGCCCAGCCCTGCAGGTTTCCCTGTGGCTGCGGCGGGAGGCAGTGCGTGGGATGGAGGTTTTGCTCCTCCGGTTCCCCGCGGAGAGCCAAGCCGGGCAAGCTGTGAAGTAGGTGCCATGAGCGCAGGTCCTCAAGTGGCTCCAAAACAAAGTTCACACACCCGAGCGCCCTTCTGCGCCAAGAGCCCGGATAGCTCAGTCGGTAGAGCATCAGACTTTTAATCTGAGGGTCCAGGGTTCAAGTCCCTGTTCGGGCGCAACTTTTGTGAAAGAAAAACTTTAAAAAGAATCCGACAAGCAAAACCCGGCGTAAAACCCGGCGTGTCCCGCAGCCCGGCTTGGGTTTGTAGCCGGCTGTCGCGCGGGGGTCCGGGGAAAGGCCGTGGTCGCCGCGCTCCGTTTTGGGGCAGTTTGAGGAGAGGAGCGTTCGGGAAATGCTTCGGGAATCGCCTCGGGATCCTGTTTCCTGAGCTGGGCAAACGTTAAAGAACAGCTCGGGTGTTAGCTGTTACTGTTGTTCCCTTCTCTATTCTACGGGCGACCAAACTGAGACACAAAGGGCAAGTGAGAGAGTCCGAATTCGGACGCAGCTCTCGGGGCCTGGTGTCCCCAGAGACACACATTTCATATGTGCCAAATCCTGCGTAAATTACAGGCCAGATTGAGATCTCTCTGTCTCTCCTCCTCCTCCTCCTCCTCCTCCTCCTCCTCCTCCTCCTCCTCCTCCTCCTCCTCCTCCTCCTCCTCCTCCTTCCTTCTTTTCCTTCTTCCTTCTTCTCCTCCCTTCTTCCTTCTTCTTCTTCTTCTTCTTCTTCTTCTTCTTCTTCTTCTTCTTCTTCTTCTTCTTCTTCTTCTTCTTCTTCTTCTTCTTCTTCTTCTTCTTCTTCTTCTTCTTCTTCTTCTTCTTCTTCTTCTTCTTCTTCTTCTTCTTCTTCTTCTTCTCCTTTTCTCTCTCTCTCTCTCTGTCTCTCTGTCTCTCTGTCTCTGTCTCTCTCTGTCTCTGTCTCTCTCTCCTATGTCCAAAATCTAGCTAGTCCTAAGGTTTGAAGGGGGTCCCCGGATCCCCTTATTTATTTTCCTGATCACAAGCATTTCTTTCAGTTATTTCAGCATGATTCTGAGAAGGCCCCCCTGGGTTTCCCCAGCCCAAGGGATTCCTGGCACAGAGAAAGGTTAGGAACTGTGCTCTAGGGGGCGAGGATGTAATTCATACACAGATAATTATATGCTCGTACATTAATTACGTGAAACATCCTGCAGAGTCATTTCAAGAACTGGAGGGCATTGTTAACCCGGGAGACTTGGGAAAGGAAGGGGCGTCCAAGGATCCGGAGGTCTGTGTGAGGGAGCTAAGCTTCGGAGCCACTGTGGGAACAGGAAATTGGAAATCACAGAGGGTTGTATGAACTCAGCTGAATTTTGTTGACACCTTGTTTAAATGAAGCAAAAAGTTGCCATCTCCGACTTAGAAACCTTATGGGTTGAATCAGATCTTAATGATCGCTGGGTAAGTGGAGTTTTGGCATAGAACGCAAATTTAGGGTTTGGAGACACGGCTTCTGAGGAGATCACTATCTTGGTTCATCATCCTTGCTTTGTAGGCCTGCTGCTGAAAGATACTACAGAAGGATTGCACCCCCAGATCCCTTTGCCTCAAGGTCTCCCGGGGTGATGTGACCCTCCAATATCCAAATCCATCCAATAGGGTGATTTTTGTCTGTGTGGGACCTTATCCTTCTTCCTTCCAAAATAAACAACAAAATCAAATTTTTCACTATTTTAATTCCAGGAAAAAAGTCAACCTTTTTAAAACTCTATGCCAGCCCTTGTATTAAGTGCCTGAGTTACAAAGACATGCACAGTTCCTGCCCTCAAGAAGCTCCAAGGAAGGAAATAATCTGCAAATAACTGTGAGCTTATCAGATATGTCCGTGGTAAGTTCATGGAAGCTCTAGTTTGTGGGAATTGAAAGAAGGATGGGGAATGATTGGGAAAGACTTCTTGCAAAAGGGAGAATGAAAAGAAAGTCTAGTGCTTTGCAGACATGAGAGATAAACCAACGAACAGATGTGGATTGGGAGGCAGAGAAGGCCGACATGGGACTGTAAAGGAGGAGGATAAGTTGTAAAAAGAACTGGAAAGGTAGGAAAGGGCCAGGGGCCAATTTATGAAGGACTTTAAAAACCAAACAGGATTTTATATTTGATATTGGAAGTAACTGGGAGTTACTGACATTTATTGAGTAGGGGGATCTGCTTTAGGAAGGTCCCCTTGACAACTGAGTAGACAATGTACCCTTGAAAGAACAGCTAGATAGATGGTTCTTTCAATCGTACATCGTTGAGGTAATGAAGGCCTGTCCCAGGATGGTTGTCCCCTTGGGAGTAGACAATGGCATTTACTTCTGAGGTGTTGCAAAGGTGGGATCAATGGGACTTGGCAACAGATTGGATAAAGAGGGGTGGGGCGAATGAGAGCGACAAGTCAAGGATGACACCTAGTTGGGAGAGCCTGGTTCATTGGAAGCATGGTGGCCATTTTAACAATAACAGAAACTTTGAAGGGTTTTGGTTGTCTGGGAGAGGAATAGGGGACATAAACATAATAGACAATAATAATGAAAAAACAAGCTGCATGCAATGAACTGTGGGGGTTCCTGCGGGAGAAGGCAGAATTTGAGCTGACACTCGTCTTTTGGATGTGAAAAAAAGTGACCAGATCTTTGGCTAATACTACAAGCATTCACGGATTATAGACACAGAAAATAAATGGCAAAAATTGACAAAGAATAATCTGAGCTCCAACGATGATTGATCAGAAGACACTTTCTTCCAGATCCTTTGTAAGGATGGGGCTTGGAGTGTGCACATGGGAAGAAGTTCTGGGTTGGGGAACAGAATTGGAAGTTACATACGTATATGTATACATGCAACTCATACATATATGTACACGCATATATGTAGATATATGTACATGTGTATATACACACCTATCAGCTTTACTGAAATATTTTCTATTATCCCTCCTTTTCTTTAAAAACAAAATTCTCTGGGAGTGGGGCAGATAGAGGGGAAATTTTAGGCAATCATAGTATATACTTCGTGTGTGTGTGTGTGTGTGTGAATGGGGGAGGTTTCTGATATCACTGAATGATCCCCTTTGTCTCCAGTCTATAATACATGGAAAAATGTGACAGGAAATGAACTTGGAAAGCAGGACTGCACGGTACTCTGAGGCTTACTCGAATGACAGGCACAAGGGTTTGAGGTGACACAAATCCTTTAGATGTGAAAAAAGAGGGCAGCTGTGGCCAGTATCTCAGACACTGACTTTTATCTTTTATGGGTGTCAACTTGTCGTTAATTTTATTATTATTATTTTTTTGCCTCTCAAGCCATCACTTTTGCACGTGATCATGGATTTGTTTAAAGCTGCAATGAATGAATGAATGAATGAATGAATGAACTAATTATCTCAAATCCTCACCCACCCACCCACCCACCCTTCCTTTCGGATCTGTCGTTGCCTCCTTGGACAAGCGCCCCCAGTTTGCTCTCTGGAATACACGGTGATGGAAGGTTATCTTTTTCTGACTTCCACTGGTTATAAATAGAAATCACGCCGGGAAACCCTTGAAAAAATCCGCTCGGACTTGGGGGCTAACCAAGCTGAAGGCCGCTTCCGTGGCGCCGAAATAGCTCAGTTGGGAGAGCGTTAGACTGAAGATCTAAAGGTCCCTGGTTCGATCCCGGGTTTCGGCAGATGCTTTTTATTTTTTTTTGTGTGTGTGTGTTTTTTCCTTCCCTTCCTCCTGATTGAGGAAAATGGTCGGTTTCAATGGAAGAGGTTTCCCTGCGTCCGCTTTCCCGCGCGCTTTCTTCCCCCCTCCCCTCCCCGGGCGCCTCTGCACCAGGCGAGAGGTTCCGAGGAGAGTCCGGTGTAACGCGGGCCGCCGCGAATGCTCAGGGTTCTGAGGCCGCGCGCCATCGCGGAGCATCCCCCAGGCCCAGCTGCTCCGGCCACAGATTTATTCGTTAATAAAATAAACAATGGAGAGTGTGGACTTGTAGGCGGGAAGCTGCACCCTGTCCTTAAAGGCTCGAGGCGAAGCCCCGTCTCCTATCTGAGGTTCCATAGTGTAGTGGTTATCACGTCTGCTTTACACGCAGAAGGTCCTGGGTTCGAGCCCCAGTGGAACCAAGAAGTATGTGTTTTATTATGCACGTGAGGTCGACTTTTGGAAGATTCAGCAATTTCAGGGAGGCGGGGAGAAGGGGGCGCAGGCGCAGGCGCGTCCGGGCTTGGGGCCCGGAGTTCTGGAAAACGGGTCGGGCTGACTTTTGAGCTGAGGTGGCCGCCTGATGCAGGAGCCGCTTAAAAATATAGCCCCTCCTTCCCCAAAACGGTCTCTGGAGGAATACAGGATTCGAACTATAAACCTCCTGGTGAACATCCCCAGACCTTACCAGCTGAGCCACCCGAAAAACTTGCCGGGAGCTCCTTGCATTCTGCCTCTACTGTAATCAGCCAATTTGTGTATCGAGCGCGTTTTAAAGAATTTACTTTGCGAGATTTCCTGCTCAGTGAGAACTCTGTTTCTGGAGCTTTGTTTCTTTCTTTTTCTTTCTTTCTTTTTCTTCTTCTTATTATAGGTTTTTATTTACATGTTATATGCATGGGTAATTTTTCAGCATTAACAATTGCAAATCCTTTTGTTCCAACTTTTCCCCTCCTTCCCCCGACCCCCTCCCCCAGATGGCAGGTGGATTAATACACGTTAAATATGTTAAAGTATAAATTAAATATAATATATGTATGCATGTCCTAACGGTTATTTTGCTGTACAAAAAGAATCGGACTCTGAAATAGTGTACAATTAGCCTGTAGGGAAATCCAAAATGCGGGCGGACACAAATAGAGGGATTGGGAATTCAATGTAATGGTTCCTAGTCATCTCCCAGAGTTCTTTCTCTGGGCGTAGCTGGTTCAGTTCATTCCTGCTCCATTGGAGCTGATTTGGTTGATCTCATTGCTGGAGATGGCTATGTGTATCAGAATTGATCATCATCTAGTATTGTTGTTGACGTATATAATGATCTCCTGGTCCTGCTCATTTCACTCAGCATCAGTTCGTGTCAGTCTCTCCAGGCCTTTCTGAAATCATCCTGTTGGTCATTTCTTACAGAACAATAATATTCCATGATATTCATATACCACAATTTATTCAGCCATTCTCCAATCGATGGGCATCCACTTAGTTTCCAGTTTCTGGCATTACAAAAAGGGCTGCCACAAACACTCTTGCACATACAGGTCCCTTTTCCTGCTTTAAGATCTCTTTGGGATATAATCCCAGTAGTAACACTGCTGGATCAAAGGATATGCACAGTTTGCTAACTTTTTGAGCATAGTTCCAGATCTCTCTCCGGAATGGTTGGATGTATTCACAATTCCACCAACAATGTATCAGTGTCCCTGTTTTCCCACATCCCCTCCAACATTCCGCGTTATCTTTCCCTGTCATTCTAGCCAATCTGACAGGTGTCTAGTGGTATCTCAGAGTTGTCTTAATTTGCATTTCTCTGATGAATAATAACTTGGCCCATCTTTTCATATGACTAGAAATAAGTTTCAATTTCTTCGTCTGAGAATTGTCTGTTCATATCCTTTGTCCATTTATCCGGGTTCTTTATTCTTTACTGCGGCTTCTCGTTGTTAGTCAAGTCAATAAGCGCCTACTATGTGCCAGGCTCTGTGCTGAGCTTGGATCCGTTGAGATCATGCAAGTAATATTGAGGAACCCTGTAGAATAGAATTATAAATGAGGTTTATTTATCCCGGTGCTGCCTGGGTGCGGAAGAAGCGAGCAGTAGCTTAGTATGGCAAAGCCTTTGAAGGGCCCTTTCCGATATTGCCCTGGGAAGAGGACTTGCCCTAGGAATTCAGTTTCCAGCTTCCCCCCCTCCCCCCTCCCCTCCCCTCCCCTCCCCCTCCCCTCTATTCCTCTCCTCCCCTCCCCCCTCCCCTCTCTTCCCCACGTACCCCACCTCCCTCACCTCCCGCACCTTCCCCCTCCTCCCCCCTCATGTGGATAGTGATTAGAGAATAAATTCCCAAAAATGTGAGCCTCCTACCAGAAGTGGGGTTCGAACCCACGCGGACACATGTCCATTGGATCTTAAGTCCAACGCCTTAACCACTCGGCCATTCTGGTCGGCGATGGTGGCTCTTTTCCCCCTCCCCAGTTGAGGTCTCATCTACCGAGTTCCTCTCCCGGTGGCCCACACCGAGGAGGGCAAGGGGACCCACCCTCAAAAGAAAGACCAGTACAGGGGGGACCTCTACCCCCACCTGGAGCCTTCTCGTCCTTCCGGCCCAGAAGGCACCGAGCGCGAGCTGAGGTGACCTTTTGGCCCCGGACACTGTACTGAATGACCTTTTCCTAGTGGCCTGCTTAAACGTGCCCAGGAGTCTCCCCAAGCTCGGAGCGTCCCGCCAGGATCCCTGTCCCCCAGGACTTTACAATCTACAGGACATATCTAGCCTGCAGCGATGTGAATGAGGATACGAGACAGCCAGGCCACGGAAATCCGTAGTAATGGGGGAGGAGGGCAAGGGAGCGGGCCCCAAACCCTTCCGAGCTGTTATTTTTTTCCTCCTTCATTTTTACCTCCCTCTGTCTCCCGTACCCAGATCCAGGGCCATCGATCTCGCGCTTCCTGGAACCAGCCCCTTGTACATCCTTCACTCCGGCGACTTCCCCGGGCTGGCTCGCATAGACTCGTTCCAGTGCTCGCTCTTCTCCCTTTCCAGCTTCTTTTCCAGTCTCACCTGAAGCCCCAATTTCTGCAAGAAACCTCTGCTCTTTCATCTGAGAGTAAGCCCAAATTCTCCTGTTTCGGACTTCCTGGAACGTATTTGCTTACATGCGATCTGGGCCATTAGAATGCAAACTCCTTGAGGGGAAGCGACTGTGTATTTTTTTTTTTAGGGGGTGGGGGCTCATTTATTTATTCATTCATTCATTCATCCATGCATCCATTCATCCATCGATCCATCTATTTATTCATTCAGTCATTTATTTATTCATCCATCCATCCATCCATCCATCTATTTTTTCATTCAGTCATTTATTTATTCATCCATCCATTTATTCATTCATTCATCCATCCATCTACTTATTCAGTCATTTATTTATTCATCCATCCATCCATCCATTTATTCATTCAATCATTTATTCATTCATTCATCCATCCATCTATTTATTCATTCAGTCATTTATTTATTCATCCATCCATCCATCCATCCATCCATTTATTCATCCATCCATCCATCCATCTACTTATTCATTCACTCATTTATTTATTCATCCATCCATCCATTTATTCATTCATTCATCCATCCATCCATCCATCCATCTACTTATTCATTCAGTCATTTATTTATTCATCCATCCATCCATCCATTTATTCATTCATTCATTCATCCATCCATCTATTCATTCATTCATCCATCCATCTATTTATTCATTCAGTCATTTATTTATTCATCCATCCATCCATCCATCCATCCATTTATTCATTCAATCATTTATTCATTCATTCATCCATCCATCTACTTATTCATTCACTCATTTATTTATTCATCCATCCATCCATTTATTCATTCATTCATCCATCCATCCATCTATTTATTCATTCAGTCATTTATTTATTCATCCATCCATCCATCCATCCATCTATTTTTTCATTCAGTCATTCATCCATCCATTTATTCATTCATTCATCCATCCATCTACTTATTCAGTCATTTATTTATTCATCCATCCATCCATCCATTTATTCATTCAATCATTTATTCATTCATTCATCCATCCATCTATTTATTCATTCAGTCATTTATTTATTCATCCATCCATCCATCCATCCATCCATTTATTCATCCATCCATCCATCCATCTACTTATTCATTCACTCATTTATTTATTCATCCATCCATCCATCCATCCATCCACCCATCCACCCACCCATCCATCCATCCATCCATCCATCCATCTATCTATCTATTTTTAATACATATCCTCAATGCTTAGCATCGAACCTGGCACATAGTGAGCATTGAACCATACTTATGGACTTGACGGAGACGTAGTCTCGGGGAGGGGACACCCATTAAGAACCATGTGTCAAGCATCTTCCAAGAGCGGGGACCCCAGGATTTAGAGCCGACCATGGACAGATGCGACCCTCCGGGGGCTCCCAGACTCCCACAAAACTCCCCTCCGCTCTTCCTTTTTGGTACCAGGAGATACGCAAGCTGTTGACCCCAAGTGACCGCCCAGCTTTTAGAGAGGTCATGTGGGTATGGATTTTCTTGGGAATGGTCGGAGATGGGCTGCGTGGGAAGGGTAGGAAATGACTTCCACCATACTCGTGTCTCCCTGCTTTTGAAAGTTGTTGACTGGAAACTTGTCCCGGTTCTCGGAGAGATCACGTGGGCATTATAAACAACTGGACTTTGGATTTATCTTTTCTTTGGGAATGATAGGAAAGGGAATTCCTTTTCATTTCTAAAATTACGACTCTGGTGGGACTCGAACCCACAACCTTTGAATTCCTTCAGCTCTACTAGAAGTCCAATGCGCTATCCATTGCGCCACAGAGCCACTGGTTTGGAGGAGCCTCTCTTAATGGTCTCATCTGCAGACCAAAGTTCCAATGTATAAAAGCAATGCTGGAGTTTACACTCGGGAGGCAGCTTGAAGAGCTTCTCAACTCTTTTGTTATACGTGGAAAGGCCGGCTGGGACCCCTCGCGAGAAGTGCGCGCGTCTTTGCTTGTGTGAGCGGTGGCCCATCACCTCTCCCGGGCAGGGCCGGTGCGCGCGCGGGGCAGGAGGAGGGTGCTTGGGGGGGCCCGGATTTACGGAGGGCCAATGGGATTTTGGCTTGTAAATAAAAAAACAAGGATCCGCTGTCAATTGGGGGAAAGTGAGGAGAAAAAAAAAAGGTGACAAGATGTCATAATTCTCTTCAAAGCTCTTAAAGACAAAGGTCATCAGCGGTTCCATAGTGTAGCGGTTATCACGTCTGCTTTACACGCAGAAGGTCCTGGGTTCGAGCCCCAGTGGAACCAGGAAGAAACAACTTTTGTTCGTGACTTTAGAAAAATTTTCACCTGGAAAGAAGCAAAATCCGAATCATTTCAGTCCGTTTCCTTCACACGCGGACACAGACGGTCAGGAAGAAAACCTATTAGAACTTTGCTCCTTTTCAATGATACTATTCTCCAAATGGGAAAAGTAGGAAAAATTGAACTGCGTTCGCTAAGCCCCAAATGGCCCCGAATGAACTCATCCTCCCCTTATCGACCTGCAAAGCGGGCCTGGGGTTGGGGAGGGGGCCGGGGCTAACGGATGCTCCCTAAGGCCCTCCCCTTCCGGTAGCATCTCGGTACCAAAGCTCTCCCTCGCGTGGCTGCAGGTGCCCGCGGCTGAGCGTCCCGCGGGGGCTGCCGGGAGAGTTCCCATAAGCCTCAGGCTCGGAGCATGCTGTCCGGGGATCAGGAGCTCCCGCTTGTCAGCGCCTTTGCCCCGGAGGCGGGAAACTATTCAGAGGCTTCGGACGGGGAGTCGGGCAGACGCGGGGGAGGCGGAAGTGATCGGAGGCTTTAAGGGAGAGGTCCGGGAGGCTGGTCTGAGGGGGTCCCGGGTGAAACTATGGGTGGGGGGGGGTTTCCAGATCAAGAAGTTAATAGTCATGGCCACTAGGTGGCGCAGTGGAGAGAGCACCAGCCCTGAAATCGAAAAGACACTTAGCTGGCTGTGTGACCTTGGGTAAGTCACTTAACTCCAATTGCCTCAGGAAAAGACGTTAATAAGCATTTAGGAAGCTTTTGGTGTTTGATCTGAGTCTTGAGGAGAAGAAAGCTCCTAGACCCACAAAGATCTCGCCCCTGCAGTGCTCAGACATCCTGGAAAAGGATTTCTCTTGGAGAGTTTCCCTACGGGACCGTGGATCCCGAGAATATCCGCGGAGAAATGCTCCAGGGGCGCGAGGAGCAGCCTTGTAGACTTCAGAAAGCTGCCCATCGTCAGTGTCTGCTACCGGCCCTCACACGTGCCCCATGGGTGATTACTGCCACCACCCACCAATCTTCCTTTTATGGTGACTTCAGTTTCTTAATTTTTTTTTTTATTTTTTATTATAGTAACTTTTTATGGACAGAACCCATGCCAGGGTAATTTTTTTTTTTTACAACATTATCCCTTGCACTCGCTTCTGTTCCGTTTTTTCCCTCCCACCCTCCACCCCCTCCCCTAGATGGCAAGCAGTCCTATATAGGTTGAATATGGATGACTCCAGTTTCCAGGAAGCAGGGAGTCTAAAGAGCTAGCAGAGGGCACAACTCCAGAAGACTGGGTTTGTTGACCATTAATCTGGGGATCTCTCCCCCCTATTTATTCCAGAACCATCAGACCCAGCCAAAGGCTCCATTCTTAGCAGAAACAGCACACTTCTCCTACCCACAAGTCCAGGAGCGTGGGGCTATGCTGGAACCTCATTAACAGTGTGTCTTTCTTTAGCATTTTGAGGTTTACAGAACTCTTCTTCTGTGAGGTAGATTGTGCAAAGATCGCCCTTCTCATTTTATAGATGAGAAAAGAAGAAAAGGAAATTGTAACAGAGTCACCTCCATAGTAATATCTGAGGTAACACTTGCTCTCTAGTCTTTCTTCTAGTGTTTTGACAACTCTGGACTAAATTGGTGAAACATTATTGACAGTTTTTGGGTCTTGAAAGGCGCGAGCTGCAGACTGCCAGTTATCAAAGCCAGATCTGGGAACTAGAGCCTCTTTTCTACACTTTTTAGTCATGGAATTATAGTCTAAGGGGACAGGTGTCTTACAGTGACCAAGAAAAGCCTGAGGTTGTTTGGGGCTGAAGGACAGAGCCCACTTAGAAAAGTCCATTGGAGCCAGTCCATATCAGCCCAGTTGGTGAGGACCCAGAAAAGGCAATGGATGACTTGCCCAATCATGGTTGTCCTTTGAGTTGGTGACCAGTCTCTTCTTTTTCTGGATGCTAGGTGTCTTTGTGGAAGAGTGTTCCTGATATTGGTGGAAATGCTTGTGACTACTGTTTTTACTGTGCATTTGAGGAACTTGACTCTGCTAAAGAACTGAAGGATGCTTATGTCATGTTCTAGAGCACTGTTTTTTCCTGAAGGATTCCTATAGGAAACTAAGCTCAGAAGTCTGACACACTGTTCCATCCCTGGGCTCAGTATCCCTTCTTATTCTGACAGTTCTCTGTGGGGACAAGAGACAACTATGGGTGACACATGAAGACCTTCATAGTTGAGAGAAAAATAAAAGGGCCAATGGAAAGAGAAGGGAAAGGGAGAATGAAATTTAGCCTAGCTTATTCTGGCAGAATTTATTATTTTTTTTTTATTAAAGCTTTTTATTTTCAAAATATCTGCCTGGATAATTTTTCGACATTGATCCTTGCAAAACCTTATGTTCCACATTTTCCCCTTTCCCCCCATCCTCTCCCTTAGATGACAAATAATTCAATATATGTTAAACATGTTAAAATGTATGTTAAATCCAACATATGCATACATATTTATACAATTATCTTGCTGTATAAGAAAAATAAGATCAAAAAGGAAAAAAAATGAGAAAGAAAATAAAATGCAAGCAAACAACTAAAAGAGTGAAAATGCTATGTTGTGGTTCACACGCAGTTCCCACAGTTCTCTCTCTGGGTGTAGCTGATTCTCTTCATTACTCAATAATTGGAGCTGGTTTGAATCATCTCATTGTTGAAGAGAGCCACGTCCTCAGAACTGATCATCGAATAATCTTGTTGTTGTCATAACTTGGAAATGGATGATACCTCGAAGGGCATCTTGTCTAATTTCTCTGCTTTAAAATAAGGAATTGAGGCCAATCGAGGTTGAGTGCTTTGCTACATCAGTAATAAAATTATAGAACTTGGGTCTTTGGTTGAAAAGGAAATTTTCTGGAAAAGTAGACAATTCCCTTCATCCCTTCCCATTGGAGAGACACAAGGAACTTCTTGGTTGGTCCCTTCTGTGACTGGCTGATTTCAAGGTGATTGTCAGCTTCTTCAATTAAGTCAGGGGCTCTTCTGCCTAAGTCCCCATTATATAAATGAAAGCAATTATTATTTATGTAGAATGTTAGAGCCTGAAGGGACTTGAGACCAAAGAATGTTGAAGTTGGAAGGGACCTCAGAACATTCCCTCCAATCCCTACAGTCATAACATGCAGAGAGGTTACATCATTTGCCTTAGGTCACTCAGTGAGCCGTTAGTAGGTTCATGTCGCCTGGTTCCCAGGCCATTGGCTTTTCAATTTTTAATGTGGACTCTTTAATACAGATATTCTTGAATGGAGGGGGTCTAGTGTCTGTGCATCTTATTATGTACCTTGCTTTTTTGTGTTTGTAATAATCTAAATTCTTTGTCTTCACTGGTTACTTAGGATCACTCCCATCACTATACCCGGGATGCAGATATTAGCAAGGATTACTTCCTGGAGTATCTGTCCCATGCAAATAACGAGCATAAAATTCAAGTCAGTTTTTCCCTGTTAGCCCAGAGCCAATTCCTTTGCAGAAGGTACAAGTCTTCTGTGTAATCTTCTCATGGATGATTTCATCTCCTGATTTCTTAGTGTGTAAATCAGGGGATTCAAGAGAGGGGAGATGACAGTGAAGGTGACAGAGATGACCCGGTCGGAGGGAAGGGCAGTGAAAGGCCTTGCATATACATAGATACAGGGCACAAAATGCAGGGTGACCACAATGATGTGGGAGGAGCAGGTGGAGATGGCTTTCCTCCTGCCCTCTCCAGTATGAGACCTCAACATCACCATGATGATTGTGTAGGATACAGTGAGTAGAAAGAACCAAAGTACGGCGAGGAGACCATTGTTGGAGATCATTAGGATCTCCAGAGCAAAGGTATCGATGCAGGCAAGTTTGAGGACTTGGGGGACATCACAGTAGAAACTGTCAATGATATTAGGTCCACAGAAGGGGAGGGGGAGCAACAGACAGATCTGTACAATGGAGTGTATGAAGCCCCCCACCCAGGAGGCCACTATGAGCCCAAGACACCTTCCGTTACTCATGAGGGTCACATAGTGAAGGGGCTTTGAGATGGCCAAATAACGATCTAAAGCCATTACAGACAGAGTAAAAATATCCACCCCACCAATGAAGTGGAAGAAAAACATCTGTGTCATGCAACCATTGAACGAGATGGTCTTTCTTTCAGCTAAAAGATCTATCAAAACCTTTGGAGCAGTGATGGAGGAGAAGCAGATATCCAAAATGGATAGATTTCGGAGCAGGAAGTACATAGGTGTGTGGAGGCGAGACTCACAAGTCACAGTGAGCATGATAAGGAGATTTCCCAGTAGAGTTATTATGTGTATTAGGAATAATGAAAGAAATAAGATGATGCTCAACTTTGGAGACTGGGTAAGCCCCACAAAAACAAATTCCTTTACCCTGGTGTGATTCCCCAGTTCCATCAGCTCATGTTTCCTCTTCTTTGGCCACCTTGGGAAAAAAGAATTAAATAATAAACAATATATACATTTACTCAGATATCCCCCTCCTTTAACTGCACTCATCATCTGCTGATTTCGCTTCTACTCATATACTGCTCAATGAAGCAAGACTAAATCGTAAAATAATAGTGGATGGACCTACTATCTATTTATATGACACGATCTAAACTGGATTCTCATGATAATGAAACAATCCTTTTTTAAAATCTCCCTAATTGGTTGATTCACTGTCCTACTGACCAACCATTTCCCAAACCTTTTAAGATCTCAGATTTGTCATTGTTCTTCCTTTTTCCACCTTCTCAATCGAGAACCTTGCTCCATGTTTCATTTTTAAAAATGGTGACAGTCACAAAGAGTTCTTGCTTCTTTCCTCTTCTTCATCTCACATCGCTCAGGTGCCTCCTTAATTACTATCTCATATAGTGAAGTGGTCCTTCCCCTTGACAAACCATTTCACATGCACAAGTAATTCCATTCCACCATGACTTATTCAGCAAATTGTCTATTCTACCATCCTAACTCTTATTTTAAAAAATTGATAGACTTTTATTTTCAAAATACCAAAAGACAGCTTTCAACCTTCACCCCTGAAAAATCTCGTGTTCCAAATTTTCCTTTCTCCCTTCCTCTCACCCCCTGGACCATGAACTGCAAGTAATCCAATATAGGTAAAATATATGTAATTCTTCTAAACATATTTCCACATGTATCATGCTTTATCAAAAAAATCAGATCAAAAAGGAAAGAAAGTAGCAAAAAACAACAAAGGTGAAAATACTATGCTGTGATCCACATTCTGTCTCCATGGTCCTCTTTCTGGATACAGATGGCTTTTTCCATCATAAGTCTATTGGAATGGGATGAATCACCTCATTGTTGAAAAGGACCAAATCCATCACAATTGATCATCACATAATCTTGTTGTTGCTATATACAAAGTTGTCCTGGTTCTACTCATTTCACTTAGCATCAGTACATGCAAGTTTTTCCAGGCTTTTCTGAAATCATCTTGCTCATCATTTCTTATAGAAGATAATATTCTATATTATTCTATACCATAACTTCTTCAGTCCTTCCCCAACTGATGGTAATCCATTTCCTTGCCACTACAAAAAGGGCTGTTACAAACATATTTGCACACGTGGGGCCTTTTCTCTTTTTTATGATCTCTTTGGATACAGACCCTGTAGAGACTACCTACCCTGCTGGATCAAAGGGCATGCACACTTCGTTAGTCCTTCAAGCATAGTTCCAAATTGCTCTCCAGAATGGTTGGATTAGTTGACAACTCCCCCAACAATATCATCCCTACTTTCACTTATTTTCTCTCTCTCCCTCTATTGGTTACTTCCCTAAAGTAACTGGGAGATAAGAAGATCTCCCAGTATAGTTATTATATACATGTCTCTCTCATTCTCAGAAAATCTTCACTTTCTCCAGCCATCTCTGCTCTATGTTATCCTGTATTTTTTTTTCTCTTTTTTTGGCTAAATATGTTGAAAAGACAGTCTACAAGAAGGTTCTCTGCTTGTTTTCCTCATGTTATCTTCTCTAAGGTCTGGCTTCCAACTTATCACTCAACTCTTTCCAAACTTCCCAGTGATCTCTTTATTGCCAAACCGATTGACTTTTATATTCCCCATTTTTCTTAACTTCTCTGCATCCTTAGATACTGCCAATCACTTATCTTCTTGTTAGTGGCTTTTGTGATGCTGCCCTGTCTTGATTTTCCTCCTACTTGATGCTTCTCATTCTCCTTCGCTGGATCTTTATCTGGATATTGGCCACTGATCATGGGTGTCCTTGAGGCTTTGAATTGGACCCCATTTTGTTCTTTCTCTGGACCAGGGCTTCTTAAACTGATTCATGACCCCATATAGAGTCTCATAGTTGAATGTGGGATTCACAAAATTATGATTGATCATCAGTAAATGTTTGATGGAGCTACCTCTTTTATAAACCTGTATACGTAGGATTTACATAAAAATTTTTCAGTTAAAAAGGGATTGTGAGTGGGAAAAATTAGAAAAGCCTTGCTCTTGACTATATCTCTTGGGGATTTCATCAACTCTCAGGGATTCACTGCTATATTTCTGAAGATTTATTTATCTAATCCTTGGATTATTTATCTAATTGTGCCTTATTTATCTAATCCATTTGGAGTTTTCTTGGTAGACACTGGAATGTTTTGTCATTTCCTTCTCTAGCTCATTTTCATATTTTTTATTTTCTTCATTTACATCTAAAACGATTTTTACATTTGCGTTTAAAACTTTGAGTTCCAGATTCTCTCCTTTCTTCTCTAGCTCATCTTGACTCCCCCCCCCCCCAATTGAAAACAATTTATTTTACAGATGAGGAGCTGAAGCAAACAGGATTAAGTGACTTGACCAGGGTCACACAGCTAGTAAAATATCGGAAGCTGAATTTGAATTTAGGTCCTACAGATTCGCAGGAAGATGCTTTTTTTTTTTTTAAATGGACCACCTAGCTGTCCTGCAGGGTTTACCAGATTGGAAAGGTCTTTACTTGCCACAAAGAGGATTTGTAATTTTTCCAGAATTAACAGTCAGAGCTTGGTTTAGGACTTAATTAGGGGTCAAAACTCGGGGTGAGTGGACAAGCCATAATTTCAGGAAAGGATCATAACTTAGTTCTGACAGGTTGGGGGTCAAGAAGGTCGGGGAGCAGGAGACAGCAAGTCAAGGGCAAGAGATAATGAGCAATACCCAGGCATTTGAGATAAGCCCCTGGAGTTTTATGACTCACTGGAATGTGAGAGTGGCCAGAGCTTCTAGGACTCAGTTCTCTCAGTCCCAATGGGGCAAGAAAGGGTGGGGTGGCCACAACAATTCAACTCAGGACATTATAATTCAGGGAAACTGAGGCAGGGAAGCTGAGGCATTACAATATACTCAGGTACAAAAGGCACAATTTTCCTTAAGGATAGTGCCCATAGCCCTCTCTAGTCTTTCTGGTTGATGCTACTTTGTATTTTCATCTGAAGGAGCTTGGAGAAGATTAGGATGAAACTATAGGATGAAGGCTTTGGTTTCAAGAAGGATAAGGAACAAAAAAGAAATAAAACTAAGGATTGATATGGGACCTTTGAAAGTCTTTCTTTTCTTGTTCCCCAGGCTTTTTGTAATTTTTTCTTCCTCTTGCTTGTACCTTCAAGCTGTGAGATGCTATTTAATTCAATTCAGTAGGCATTTGCTAATTGCCTAGAGCCCCAAATATAGGGCAAATTAGTGACCTGACTTTCTTAGTTAGGTCTAAACCCTGTAGAGATCTGAAGGCATTTTCCTCAAGTTGTTAGTATAGAATTATGGGAATTCTGCTGAAAGTTTTCCACCTGCATCTGTACAAGTACCAAGAGCAAACTATCCCTGCTTTTTTGTCTTCTTCTCTCTGTAGCATGCTTTGCAGACCACCAGAGGTCCTCAGAATACTAAGGACCCTATTTCTTACAATTATGAAACTATTCTATTACTTTACGTGGCCTTTCCTTTGTATCAAACCTGTATTGTGTCTGACAGAGTCTTTGTATGATATTAGTGGGCTCTTGGCACTCAATAGATAGAACTTTATATCCAGGCTAGGGGTGGATAGAGTTCCATTTATGAGTTTGTGTTTGATGCTGGACAAATCATTCAATCTTTCTATTCCCAGGATACTCTAATCCCCTGTTTTAGTTGTTCTCATTTCCTTTGTCTTCTTCCTATTATTCCTTTTTCTCTTTTTCTCCTTCCTCTTTCTCATTTTCCTCTTCTTCCTTTTTTCTCACTCCCTCTTGTTCTTTCTTATCTCCTTCCTCTTTCCTTTCTATCACCTCTTGATCTTTGTCATAACTGATATTTTTGCCATTACCTTCTTCCTTCATACCTTTTCCTTGCCCTTCTTTCATCCTCCTCCTCTTCTATCTTTCACATTTATCTGACATTTACAAATTTCCACACTGATTTTGCATTCGTGATTTTATTCCACCTTTGTAACCACTCCATAAAGGAAATTAGAATGAATTTTGATGTACTCTTGTTTTTACAAAGGAGAAAACTTAGATGAGAGTATCGAGAAAAGACAACCTTTTGCTCAAAGGTTAAATAGCTTCTTAATGGGTAAACCAAGACTGGCCAGAAACCTTTGTGCTTTGATCTACTGTTTCTTTCCCTGTGCTTCATTTCCAGACTATATGTTGGAGATCAGACTCATATAAACATGAGTAATGAAGCCTTCTCTGGAGATAGTATTCTTTCCTGACCAGCTGCAGAACTTTGTTTTATGCCATAAGACACATTAGTACAAATTCAGGCTTTTAGCTGGCTGGATCAGGGCTAAAAGGTATAAAGGTCAGGGCTCTTCTCTACATGGGTTGAACCTTCTCTAATTAGGTTCCTGATGTCATTCATATTATGTCCCCAAAATACAATACCTTGTCCATCCCTCCAAGTACAATGGATTCTAATAAGATCTTGTTGATAGACTGTGTCTATGATCTCCCCACTTCTCAACCTCTTCTTCCTGACCAGTTAGCTAAGTTTGTGGAAGTTTATCCCCATCCTGGCTTTTAATAATTCATTTTATGGCCTTAACAACATTTAGAGACTGTTTGTTAATTCATAGAGAGGTGATCATTTCCATGGAAATAATATCCACTGAAATTAGGGATATTTGAAATATTGAAGCACGTGTATGTGTGTGTATATGCTTGTATGTATCCATGTCTACACATGAGACAGCTAGATTGCTTAATGGTTAGAGCTCTGAGCCTGGAGTTCTTCGGTTGCTCTCAGTTGTAGTCAGTTCCTCATGATCTCATTTGGGGTTTTCTTGGCAAAGATACTGGAATCATTTTCCATTTTCTTCTTCAGCTCATTTTACAGATGAGGAAACTGAGGCAAACAGGGTTAAATAATGAATATGAATCTTTGTCACTCCAGGTCTGGCACTCTACTGTACTACCTTGGAGTCAGGGAGCCCTGAATTCTAATGTGGCCTCAGACATTTATTGCCTGTATGACTCTGGACAAATCACCTCACCCAGTTCTCTTCAGTTTCCTCATCTATAAAATGAGCCAGAGAAGGAAATGGCAAATCGCTCCAGTATTTTTGCCAGTAAAACCCTATACAGGATGATGAGGAGTTGGGAGTGACTGAATAACAACAATGTATATATATACACATACACACACACATATATATACACACACATGTAAATATAAATATACATGTATGTTTGTATGGAAATTATATATATATATATATGTATACACATATGCCTATAACTCTCTCTATATTTCAGAAAATTTCAACAGACCTTTCAGTCATTCAGATAATAATTTCCAGGGATCTCAGCCTGGACACTACTCACGGTTGGCTGGCACACTGGCTGTGTTCCCAGACTGGTAGGAAGCCGCTAACCCTTCTGCTGCTCAGTCCTTCTGAGCCAGGGCAGGAAGACTCCACAGAACAGGGTCCCATGATATGAGCAATGTCACCAGGCAATTAGAGGAGGTAGGTAGCAACCCCAGAGGGCCAATGGGCAGAGCTGGGACTGGGTGTAGGTCTGATAGGCAGGCTGTTAGAACTTAACACACAGGGGACCAGACAAAGGACACTTTTTAATGACTTTTTTAAGAAAACAGACAAATGAGTGCCAAGAAATTCTGCTCTATACCCCATGGTGGGATTTATTTTGTCAAGTTGGTTGAGTTTCAATGAAGGCTAGATTTTTTTCCTGGTTGACTAGGAACACATAAGAGTACAATATTGAAGTGCTAGTTTGTAAAACCATTTGCTATTTGTTAAAATTGTAGGCTCTAGAGTTGGATGTACATCTGACATCATTTCATCCAAGCCAAACCTGAGTTCACTTTAGAATTTGGCCCTAAATCCTCATCCATTTTCAGCTTAATGACCTGGTAATGGGGAGCTCACTTCCTATTGATGCAGACTATTACCCTTCTGCATGGCTCTAAGGGTTAGGATATTTTTCCTTCTATTTTTTCCTCTTCTATTTTAGTAAATCATTCCTATATGGCACTAAGGACAACAAATCTAACTCCTTTCCCATATGACAGCCCTTCTGATATTGAAAAAGAGCTCTTCTGTTTCCTCCCTTTTTTTTCTTTTACAGGCTAAACACTCTCATACATTCTAGTTTAAATTAATTAGCTATTAAACTAAACAATTTATTCTAATTAATTCTAATTCAGATATTCTCACCTTTCTAATTTTTATGTGTGATAGAATACTATTGTGCCGTAAGAGTTGATGAGCAGGATACTTTTGGAAAATCCTGAAGACTTATATAAACTGATGCAAATGGAATAAGCAGGACCAGGAGAACATCATACATACTAACAGCAATATTGTATGATGATCAAATGTGAATGGTTTAGCGTTTTTTTTCAGCAAAACAAAGAACCAATCCACCTATCATGAAAAATGCTATTCACATCTAAGAGAAAAAAGTGATGGAGTTTGAACACAAGTTGAAGCTTACTATTTTTTTGTCTGTGTGTTCTTTAACAACAGGACTAATATTAAGATATGTTTTATTTGACTAAACATGTAAAACCTTTATCAAATCTCTTGCCTTTTCAATGAGTGGCGAGGGAGAAAGAGTGAAAAAGAATTTGGTACTCATCATTTTAAAAAATGATTAAAATTGTTTTTTATGAAATTGAAAATATTAGAATTCATAAGAAAGAAAAACTTCATTTTTGCATTTTTCTAGTTTTGTCTCTTTTTTACCCTATTTGGGCATTTTCAGGGCAAAGATACTGGTAAGTGTTAAGGACCATGTGTAGGTGAAGGGGCAGGTTAATTCTCCGAAAACCTCCACAGTTGTGAATCATAACATTTGAAGAAGTTGCAAAGCAACTTTACTGACACAGGTGTTGCTTGTGGACTGAGAATGAAAGAAATTGGAGGCAAGAGGGAAGAGGAGAGAGGTCAGACAACACAACAGCCTTTCAGCTTCTTTGTATCCTTAGTATCTCCCTGTATTTTACATGAAGAGATCCATTCTGCTGGACTGAGTTGGATCTCCAGCTAATGGCTGGTATCACAATAGGCAAGCTTTGCCATTTCCTTCTCCAGCTCATTTTACAGATGAGGAAACTGATGGAAACAGAGCTAAGTGATTTGCCCAGGCTCACACAGTAAGTATCTAAGGTTAAATATGAACTCAGAAAGATGAGTCTTCAGAACTGCAATGCCAGTGGTCCATCCACTGCACCATCTAGCTGCTCCACCTAATTCTTGCCATTCTCAAACACTTTCTCAAAACACATTCTCAAAAGCAACTGTTGGCTCCTGTGTTTACTTTTCAAAGTTTTTTATTCAGCTTTGATTTTCTTCAGCAATATATTGAACTGAATCATTTGAATTTTATATTATAATCCTGTCATTAGTTATTCTTGGTTTTAAGCTTTTACCTTTGGTGTTTTGGAATAAATAATTTCAAGATCTCTTCAGTCCATTATAGTGGTAACAGACAAGCTTTTGAAGTTCCTTGGTTACTGGAACTGTTTCTTTGTGGCTGCTTGCAGTACCTTTTCTTTGACTTGGAAGCTGTGGATTTTGGCCCCTGTATCCCTGCAAGTTTTCATTTTGGGGCTTCTTTCAGAAAGGGAGTAGAAGATTTTCTTAATTTTACTTTGTCTTCTGATGGACAGTTTTCACTTGGGATTTCTTGAAAATTTGTAAGTATGACTTTTAAAAATATTGTAGTTTTCAGGAAATTTAATGATTCAGAGATTCTTTTTCTGTGAATTGTTTTCTAGAAAAGTATTTTGTATTTTTATTGCATATTTCTTTCTTTCTATTTTGATTACCTTTTGATTTTGGTCCAACCTTTTATCTTGTCTCCAGCTTTATGAATTTCTGCTTATTCCCTTAAATTTTGGGGAATTCATCTACTTGGATAGTCTTAACACCTTCAGTTTTAAGTGAGTTATTCTCCCTTGAATTTTTTTTCTCCAGAGTTCTTATTTCATTTTTTGTTTCTTGCTTCATTTTTCCAGATATTCTTTTAGAACTCATACTGAGATTTTTTTCCTCAAAAGTTCTGTTTATCAATATTGTAGAATTAACATGTTATGGGTTTGACTCTTGGGCATCTCTGGATCCATAATATTAAAAATGTTTTGTACAAATGAAAACACTATAATCAAAATTAGAAGGAGAACAGAAAATCTGGAAAAAATTATTTATAGACAGTTATCTGAGAAAACCTTTAAATGTTTGAGATATGAAGCCTTTTAGATAAAGAACTGTCAAATTTATAAGAATATGACTCATACCCCAGTTGTTAAATGGTCAAAGATTATAAACAGGCATTATTTAGTATTTCTTATAAATGTGGAAATGTGTTTGGATATCGGACATCTGAAACCAACATTGGTCATTTTTTATATGAATTTGCTTGTTTTTTTTTTTTATTTTCATTTACATCATGATAGCTTTTGTCTATATTTTTTCCTGATCCTACCTTCTTTATTCAGTATCAGTTATGAGACATTCTATATTTCTTTCTTTTTTTATCTATTACATTTGTAGTTCTGAAGAGTACAATCATATTTCATTCATAAACCACCATTTATTCAGAGTTTACCAAAAAACATATGTTTTATTTCCATTTTTTGTCACCACAAAAAGTGAGCCTGTGAATATTTTATTATCAATGACATTCTCTTTCCTGCCTTTGATTTTCATGGTATACCATCTTTATTGAAAAATTTCTTTGTCAAACAGTAGAAAGAGTTCAATAACATTGCTTGCATATTTACAACTTGCTTTCCAGAGTAATTGGGCCATTTCCTAATTACACTCCCAGTACATCAATGTGATTCTTATAAAACTTTTTTTCAATATTCATATTTTCATCTTTTACCATCAATGCTAATTTGATGTGTCTGAGATGATATCTCAGAGTTTTATTTCACATTTTCCTTATTTTTGATATTTTGGAGTATTTTCCCCATCTAGTTGTTAGTTTGTGTTTCTTCTTTTGGAAACTATTTATTCATACTTGGATAACTTCATTGGAAGCCTGCAAAAATTTTAGACCTGAGGAGTATGGTTTACTTTAAAAGGTCATAGGTGGCGTCATTTAAAGGACGAGAAGTTAACTAAAATCTCCTTACTCCTAGATTATTATTCTTTCCAGTTCACATAGCCTGGTTAATCAATCATGTGTACACGTATTTGCATATAAAACAATTCCTTATTCTCTTTCCATTTTTTTTAATCAATAAATATTTTCTAAGGACCTACTCTGGACAGGGAATGGTTCTAACCCTGGGCTAATGGACTCGGCCTTAGTCGGTGGCTTAGTATGGCCCATTAATCTGGTGGAGAGTAGTGACCCAGGTAATATCTCTGTAGAAGTGCTCTTGCTGGGGAGGAAGAGTACTTTTGTAGAGTTTAGAAGATGTATACATCTTCTGCTACTTGCCATCAGACGTGCCCCTATTATTGATTACTGCCACTATTAACCAATGTGGCCACCACCAGTGAGACTTCAGCAAGACATGATTAAGAGATTGTGCCATTTGCTGTAGACTCCTCCTAGCTCTCAATCTGAGAGCTTCAGTCTTCTCTTTTCTCTTACCTTCACAATGACTTCCATTTCTAGGAAGCAGTGAGTCTAAACAGTTAGCATAGGGCACAAATAGGTGCAAGAAGACTGGGTTTATTGACTATCAATCGGAGGATCAATCCCCTCTCCCCTCAATTTATTCCAGAACCATTAGACCTAGCAAAAGATTCCATTCTTAGCAGAAACAGCATACTTTTCCTCTCCACAAGTCTGGGAGCATGGGGCTATGCTGGAACATAATTAATAATGTGTCTTCCTTTAACATTTTGAGGTTTACAAAATTCTTCTTCTGTGAGGTAGATAGTACAAAGATCATCCTTCTCATTTTATAGATCAGAAAATTGAGATCAAAAGAAGAAAAAGAAATTGTAACACAGTCACCTAGATAGTAATATTTGAGGTAACACTTGCACTCTAGTCTTTCTTCTAGTGTTTTGACAACTCTGGACTAAATTGGTGAAACATTATTGATAGTTTTTGGGTCTTGAAACATCTGAGCTGCATCTGCCAGTTATCAAAGCCAGATCTGAAAACCAGGGCCTCTTTTCCATGCTATTTAGTCATGGAATTATAGTCTCAGGGGACAGGTGTCTTACAGTGACCAATAAAAGCCTGAGGTTGTCTGGGGCTGAAGGACAGAGCCCACTTAGAAAAGTCCAGTATTGGAGCTAGTCCATGATCAGTCAAGCTGGTGAGAACCCAGAACAGGTATTGAATGACTTGCCCAATCGTGGTTGTGCTTTGAGTTGGTGACCGATGTTTTCCTTTTCTGGATGCTGGGTATGTTTGTGGAAGTGTGTTCCCTGATATTGGAGGAAATGCTTGTGATTACTATTCTTACTGTGCATTTGAGTAACTTGAATTTATTAAAGAACTGAAGCATGCTCATGTCATGTTCTAGAGCACTGTATTTTCCTGAAGGGTTCCTATAGGAAATTATAAACTCAGAAGTCTGACACACGTTCCATCCCAGGACTCGGTATCCCTTCTTATTCTGACAGTTCTCTGTGGGGACAAGAGACAACTATGGGTGACACAAGAAGACCTCAGTCATAATTGGGGGGAAAAATAAAAGGGCCAATGGGAAGTGAAGGGGAAGGGAGAATGAAGGATAACCTAGCTTATTCTGGTAGAATTTATGCTATAAAAATGCTCTGGTAAAAGTTTTGGGTTTAACATTGGAATGCAGGGAGTTCAGTCCCAGCTCTCCTCCTTATCAGCAGGGTTGATACTTGACAAGTGACTCCATCTTTAAAGGCCTTAATCCGTATATGTATAAAACGAAGGGTTCTCAACTAAATGCCATGTAAAGTCCTTTTCAACACTTAAGAGTTTATGGATAATATGAAAAGAGAGATAGTGAAGAGAAATATTTATGGAGTGTAGGGACTTAATTCTTGTAATCTGGGCCATTTTATCTATTGAAAATTTTCTTACACATCCCTCCCCAGTCCAGTGGTTCCCCTCCATTGGTCATTATCCTTGAATCCTACATTATTTGACACCCTTTTTCCTTTTGAATTCTCTTTCTTAATCATAGTGGGCTAGATTCCCATTACTACATAAGTTGAGAGAGATTTTCTCATTATGTAACCAAATGAGAATTTATATCCAGGCAAAATGCTAATGCTAGAGAGTGGAATAAGGATCAAAATGGCAGAAGCATAGAATGTTAGAGATAGAAGAGAACATAGAAAATAGAATGGCGAACATCAGAGTTTAAAAGGGAATCTTTGAAGGTAGACTATTAGTCTAGAAGCACCCTTACACTAGTGCTCATACATCTAGAACTTTAAAGTTGGAATCACATAGAGATACTGGGGTCTAATCCTGATTAGACAAAGTCAACTTTAATCTTCTGGGCTTCAGGCTTCTCATTTCAGAAGTGAGTTGATAACTTCTAAAGTTCCCTTTTATCTCTAAGTCTGTGACCCTATGGTTCTGGGTGAATTCAGACAAATCTTGAAATATGGAAAGTTAGAATTGGAAGAGAACATGGACTACTGAATTCTAGATCTTGGAGTAATTTTAGAACATAGAATGTTCAAGTCAGAAGCCAAAAGACCTATAGAACATAACAGCTGGAAGGAATCTTAGAATGCAGCATATAGGATCATAGGAGACTTGGAAATGGATGAGACATCAAAGGGCATCCAGTCAAGGTTGAGTGACTTGCTACATCAGTAATAAAATTATAGAGAGTGGCCTTTGGTTGAAAAGGAAACTTTCTAGGGAAAGTAGACAATTCCCTTCATCCCTTCCTATCGGAGAGACTCAAGGAACTTTTTGGTTGGTCCCTTCTGTGACTGGCTGACTTCATGGGGATTGTCAGTGTCCTTAAATAAATCGGGAGTTCTTCTGCTTAAGTCCCCATTACATAAATGAAAGCCTGAAAGGACTTGATACCAAAGAATGTTAGTTGGAGGGACCTTAGAACACTTCCTCCAATCCCTACACTTATAACATGCAGAGAGGATACATTATTTGCATTAGGTCACTCAGTGAGCTGGTGGTAGGTTCAGATCTCCTGGTTCCCAGACCATTGTCTTTTCCATTTTTAATGTGTAGTCTTTAATACAGATATTCTTGAATGGAGGAGGGTCTAGTGTGTCTATGCATCTTATTATGGACCTTGCTTTTTTGTGTCTGGAATAATCCAAACTCTTTGCCTTCACTGGTTACTTAGGGTAACTGCTATCACTATACCCAGGATGCAGATATTTACAAAGACATACCTTCTAGAGTATCTGCCCCATACAAATAATGAGCACAAAGTTCAAGTCAGCCTTTCCCATTTACCTGTTAGCCCAGGGCTAATTCCTTTGCAGAAGGTACAAGTCTTCTGTGTAATCTTCTCATGGCTGACTTCATCTCCTGGTTTCTCAGTGTGTAAATCAGGGGATTCAAGAGAGGGGAGATGACAGTGAAGGTGACAGAGATGACCCGGTCAGAGGGAAGGGCAGTGAAAGGCCTTGCATATACATAGATACAGGGCACAAAATGCAGGGTGACCACAGTGATGTGGGACGAGCAGGTGGAGATGGCTTTCCTCCTGCCCTCTCCAGTATGAGACCTCAACATCACCATGATGACTGTGTAGGACACAATGAGAAGAAAGAACCCAAGTGTGGTAACTAAACCATTGTTGGAGATCATTAGGAGCTCCAGAGCAAAGGTATCAATGCAGGCAAGTTTGAGGATTTGGGGGACATCACAATAGAAACTGTCAATGATGTTGGGCCCAGAGAAGGGGAGGGGGAGCAACAGACAGATCTGTACAATGGAGTGTATGAAGCCCCCCACCCAGGAGGCCACTATGAGCCCAAGGCACCTTCCTTTACTCATGAGGGTCACATAGTGAAGGGGCTTTGAGATGGCCAAATAACGATCCAAAGCCATTACAGATAGAGAAAAAACATCCACCCCTCCAAGGAAGTGGAAGAAAAATATCTGTGTAAAGCAGCCATTGAATGAGATGGTCTTTCTTTCAGCTAAAAGATCTAACAAAACCCTTGGAACAGTGATGGAGGAGAAGGAGATATCCACAATGGATAGATTTCGGAGCAGGAAGTACATAGGCGTGTGGAGGCGAGACTCACAAGTCACAGTGATCATGATAAAGAGATTTCCCAGTAGAGTGGTTATGTACACCAAGAGTAATAAGAAAAATAAGAAGATGCTCAACTTTGGAGACTGGGTGAGCCCCACAAAAACAAATTCCTTCACCCTGGTGTGATTCCCCAGTTCCATCAGCTCATGTTTCCTCTTCCTTGGCTACCTTGGAGGAAAAAATAATTAAATAATAAACAATATATAAATTTACTTAGATATCCCCCTCCTTTAATCACACTCATCATCTGCTGATTTCACTTCTACTCATATGCTGCTGAAACTAGAGTAAATCATAAAACAGTAGTGGTTGGACCCATTATCAATTTATATGAAACAATCTGAACTGAATTCTCATGATAGTGAAACAATCCTTTTTTAAAACTTCTCTGATGGATTGATTCAGTGTCCTACTGGCCACACCAGTTCTCCAAATCTTTTAATATCTCCTCAGATCTCTCATAGTTCTTTTTTCTATCTTCTCAATCGGGAACCTTGCCCCATGTTTCATTTAAAAATATTATGACACTTACCAAGAACTCTCTTTCCTCTTCCTCATCTCACATCACTTACATGCTTTCTTAATTCCCTTCTCATATAGTGAGGGGGTCCTTCCCCTTGACAAGGCAAACCATTTCACATGCACAAGTAATCCCATTCTAGCATCACTTATTCAGAAAATTGTTCATTCTTTTCATCCCAAGTCTCACTTTAAAAATGGATAGATTTTTATTTTCAAAATATCAAAAGATAGTTTTCGACTTTCACCCCTGAAAAAGCCTTGTGTTTCACATTTTTCTCCTTCCCTTCCTCCTACTCACCTTCCCTAGACTGCAAGTAATCCAATATACATAAACCATGTGCCATTTTTCTAAACATATTTCCATATATCATACTGCACTAGAAAAATCATATAAAAAGCAAATAAACAAAAACAAAGGTGAAAATCGTATGCTGCAATCCACATTCTGTCTCCATAGTCCTCTCTCTGAAGACAGATAGCTCCTTCCATCAAAAGTCTATTGGAATTGTGTTGAATAATCTCATTGTTGAAAAGAACCAAGTCCATCACGATTGATCATCACATAATCTTATTGTTGCTGTGTACAAAGTTCTTCTAGTTCTACTCATTTCACTTATGTTCATGCAAGTTTTTCCAGGCTTTTCTGAAATCATCTTGTTCGTTATTTCTTATAGAACAATAATATTCTATAGAATTTATACCATAATTTATTCAGCCCACCCCCAACTGACAGTTATCCACTCAGTTTCCAGTTCCTTGCCACTACAAGAAGGGCTGTTAGAAACATTTTTTCTAATCTCATGGCTTTTATATTCCTCATTGTTCTTAACTTCTCTGCATCTTTGGATACTGCTAATCACTTATCTTCTAAGCCACTAAGGCTTTTGTGATGCTTCCCTGTCCTGATTCTCCTCCTACCTGACTGATGCTTCTCATTCTCCTTTGTTAGATCTTTATCTGGGTTTTAGCCACTGATCTTGGACATCCTTGAGGCTCTAAGTTGGACCCTATTTTGTTCTTTTTTTGGATGAGGGCTTCTTAAAGGGATTCATGACCCCATATGGAGTCTCATAATTGAATGTGAGATTTACAAAATTATGATTTATCATCAGCAAATGTTTTATGTGTATACCTCTTTTATAAATCTATATATCCAGTATTTACATAAAAATTTCTCAATTGAGAAGGGGTTGGGAGTGGAGGCAAAATTAGAAAAGTCTTGCTCTAGACTATATCTCTTGGGGATTTCATAAGCTCTCAGGGACTTAATGTTCACCTTTCTGAAGATTTATTTATCCAACCCTAACATCTATGCTAATCTTTATTTCACATCTCCAAGTGCCTACTGGACATCTCAAACAGGATGATCTATGGGCATTTTAAATTTAAAATGTCCAAGACAGAACTCATTATTTCTCCCCAAATCTTTCCTTCTTCTTAACCATTGAGGTTGCTTCTATTGTCCCAGTCACTGAGTCTTTCCAAGTAGGGATCATGCTCAACACCTCGTTTTCTCACCCCTAGAAATGAGTCTTTTGCTGAATTCTGTCAACTTAATCTTTGCATCATCTCTTATTGATAGGGACCCTTTCTTTCTCTGACATTGCCACATCTCAGTTACATCTCTAGTACATACTATTGCAATAGCCTTCTAGGGGATCTACTTGTTACAGGTCTCTGTACTCCAATTTATCCTTCTTTTTACCTGTCAAAGTGACTTTAAAGAAGGAAGAATTAACAGTTGAAGAGGTAGGAGTTGATTCTAAGCAGATGGAACAACTTGGGATAAGACAAAGAAAGCAGAGTGTATTTCCCATGCAGAAAGCAGACAGTACTTTAATTGAACCATGAAGTTCTATTAATTTAAATTATTTTGGGATATTCATTCCCCAGTCATATTATTAAGTTCCTAGAGTGTGTCAAGCACTTTATTAGCACTCATGCTACAGAATTTCCTGAAGGAAGTGATATTCTATAAGAGGAAAACATGAACAGTGAAATTAAATATTGAATTATAATGGATATATCAAAAAGTTGAGCAATAAATTATTAGCCTATAGATATATAAGATTGATAATGATAAACAATAAAGAAATAAATAAATATAGATTTTACAAATAATATAAATGCATAGCTGAATAAAGTAAATCCAAAGTAAGTTTTTGGAGGACACTAATCAAGGGGAGTTAGTTAATGCCTCATGATTATTGAGCTGAGCCCTGAAGGAAGCAGGAGATTATAAAAGGTGGGGGTGAAGGGGAGGAGAACTTTTCCCAAACATGGCAGCCTATAACAAAGGCACATAGGTGAGAGAGAGAATATTGGATATGGAAGAATTATAGCATTTTTTAGTCTGTTTGCCTAGAATATATGTTGAGTCATTTCACTCATGTCAGACTCTCTGCAATTTCATTTGGAATTTTCTTGGTATAGTGGAATGGTTTGCCATTTCCTCCTCCTGCTCATTTTAACACTTTTATTTTCCTCACTTACATCTAAAACAATTTTAATATTTGCTTTTAAAACTTTGCGTTCCAGATTCTCTCCTTTCTTTTCTTGTTCATCTTGGCTCCCCCTACCATTGAAAACAATTTATTTTACAGATGAAGAGCTGAAGCAAAAAAGCCTGAATTGACCAGGGTCAGACAACTAGTAAAGTATCTGAAGCTGAATTTGAATTTGTCCTGCAGATTCTCTCTCTCTCTCTTTCTTTCTCTCTCTCTTTCTTTCTTTCTCTCTCTCTCTCTCTCTCTCTCTCTCTCTCTCTCTCTCTCTCTCTCTCTCTCTCTCTTTAAATAGACCACCTAGCTGCTCTGTGGGATTTACCAGATTGGAAAGGTCTTTACTTTCCACAAAGATTTGTAATTTTTTCCAGAAGTAACAGTCAGAGGCTGGTTTAGGATTTAGTTTGTACATTTCTTGGGGATATGTAGTGACTATATTTGGACTTCGTGTCACCAACGTATGATATATAGTAGGAGCTTAATAAATGCTCCATGACTGATTTACTGGTCAAAACTGAAACCACCCAGGAACTCCTGAAGTCAGGGCACTTTCAGTCCAAACTCTTTCCCATTCTATCCTTCACTGCTTGTCTTGTACACTGAGAGCAGATGTTGAAGACCATGCCCCAGAAGTGCTGAATTGCCCTGACTTTCCATCACAAGAATTGGTTCTGTTCAGTGGGCTGCACTTGCTCAAGTGGGTTTCAGCAAGAATGTCAATTGGAAGAATTTCAGGATGCCAGCTGGGTCAGCCAAGAACTTTAGTCCTTTACCACATCCCATTTTCCAGTTCAGAAGAAACCACACACACACACACACACACACATAGAAAGGTATAATTCCCCGAGAGGATAGTGCCCATAGCCCTCTCTAGTCTTTCTGGCTGGTACTACTTTGTATTTTCATTTGAAGGAACTTGGAGAAGATTGGGATGGAATTAAAGAATAAAGGCTTTGCTTTTAAGAGGGATTGGGAATAAAAAAGGAGCTCTGAAAGTCTCTCTTCTCCCCAGATTTTCTGCAACCTTTTCTTTCTCTTGCTTGTACCTTCAAACAGTAGAATGCTATTTAATTACATTTAATAAGTGTTTGCTAATTTCCTAGAGCCCCAAATGTAGGGCAATTAGTGATCTACCTTTCTTAGTTATGTCTAAACCCTATAGAGATCTGAAGGCATTTTCCTCAAGTTGTTAGTATAGAATTATGGAAATTCTCCTGAAAGTTTTCCATCTGCATCTATCTGTACAGATACCAAGAGCAAACTATCCCTGCTTTTTTGTCTTCATCTCTGTAGCAGCTGGATGCTTTGCAGACCACCAGAGGTCCCCAGAATGCTAAGGACCCCATTTCCTACAATTATGAAACTATTCCTTTACTTTACATGACCTTTCCTCTGTAGATAACCTGTATTATGTCTGATAGTATCTTTATGTGATATTAGTGTGCTCTTGGCACTTCATAGATGGAACTCTGTCCACCCCTAGCCTGAATATAAAGTGCTATTTATGAGTTCATGTTTGATGCTGGACAAATCATTCAACTTTACTGTTTCCAGGATACTCTAATCCCCTGTTGTAGTTGGTTATTCTTGTTCTCATTTCCTCTGTCTTCTTTCTGTTATCTCCTATATATAAATATTTTCTATTATATAAATAAATGCATGTTTGTATGGAAATTATATATATGTATGCACATATCATTATAACTATATATTTCAGAAATTTTCTACAAACCTTTCAGTCATTCAGATAATAATTTCCAGGGATCCCAGCCATGGAAACTACTCACAGTTGGCTGGCACACTGGCAGTGTTCCCAGACTGGTAGGAAGCTGCTAACCCTTCTGCTGCTCAGTCCTCTGAGCCAGGGCAGGAGGACTTCCATAGATCAGGGTCCCATGATATGAACAAGGTCACTAGTTAATTAGAGGATGTAGGTAGCATTCCCAGAGGGCCAATGGGCAGAGCTGGGACTGGGTGTAGGTCTGATAGGCAGGTTGTTAGGATTTCACACACAGGGGACCCAAGAAAGGACACTTTTTAATGACTCTTTACAAAACAGAAATGAATCTCAAGAAATTCTCTTCTATAGCGCATGGTGGGAGTTATTTTGTGGTTAGTCAAGTTACTTGGGTTTCAGTGAAGGCTTGATTTTTTTTCCTAGTTGATTAGGAACAAACAAGAGTAAAACATGGAAGTACTATTTTGTAAAAACATCGGTAATTTGTTAAAATTGTAGGCCCTAGAGTTGGAAGGACATCTGACATCATTTCATCCAAGCCACACCCGAGTCTACTATAGAATTTGGCTCCAAATCCTCATCCAGTTTCAGCTTAATGACTTGGTGATGGGGAACTCACTTCTTATTGAGGCAGCTTATTACATTTCTGCATGACTCTAAGAGTTAGGATATTTTTCCTTATATATATATATATATATATATATATATATATATTCTAAATATTTTCATCTTCAATTTCAGTCTGTCATTCCTATATGGCACTAAGGACAACAAATCTAGCTCCTTTCCCATATGACAACCCTTTAGATATAGAAAAAGTGCTTTTTTTCTCTTCCCTTCCCCCCCAATTTTTTTCTTCTACAGGCTAAACACTCTCATAAATTATAGTTTAAATTAATTAGTTATTAAATTAAACTTAATTTATTTTAATTCAATTCTAATTCAAATATCCTCAAGATTCCAATTTATATGTGTGATAGAATACTATTGTGCCATAAGAACTGATGAGCAGGATGCTTTCAGAAAATCATAGAAAGACTCATATGATACAAATGAAATGAGTAGGACCAGAAGAACATCATACACACTAACTGCAATATTGTATAATGATCAACTATGAATGACTTACTTTTTTCAGCAATGTAAAGAATCAAGATAATTCTGAAGGACCTATAATGAAAAATGCTATCTATATTCAAGAGAAACTACTGATGGAGTTTGAATATAGATTGAAACTTACTTTTTTTGGTCTGTGTGTTCTTTGACAATGGGACTATTATTGAAAGATTTTATTTGACTATATATGGCTAAACATTTGTCAAATTCACAATTTTTTCCCCCATTCGGTGGTGAGGGGAGAGATGGTGGAAAAGAATTTGGAATTCATCATTGTAAAAAACTGAAGGTTTAAATTTTTTTTTATAAAATTGAAAACGTATTAGAATTAATAAGAAGGGAAAAACTTCATTCTTGCTTTTTTTTCTGGTTGTTTCATTTTTTTTTACCCTATTTGGGTGTTTTCATGGCAAAGATAATTTAATGCTTTGCCATTTCCCTCTCCAGCTCATTTTACAGTTGAAGAAACTAATGGAAACAGAGCTAAATGATTTGCCCAGGGTCACACAGTAAATGTCTAATGTCACATACACATTCAGGAAGATGAGTCTTCATGACTGTAGAGCCAGTGCTCTATCCACTGCACCATCTAGCTGCGCTATCTCATTCTTGCCTTTTTCAGTTTCTAGGTATTTTCTAAGTGACGGTTGGTTCCTGTGTTTACATTTCATAGGTTTTTATTCAGCTCTGATTTTCTTCAGCAATATTATAAACTAAGAGTCCATTTGAATTTTAAATTATAATTCTGTCATTAGTTATTCTTGATTTTTAAGCTTTTACCTTTGGTGTTTTGGAATAATAATTCCAAAATTTCTTGAGTCTATTATAGTTAGCAGCCAAGTTTTTGAGGATCTAGGGTGCAGTTCATGGGAACTATTTTTTTGGTGGCTGCTTGCAGTATTTTTTCTTTGAATTGGAAGCTGTGGATTTTGGCCCCCATGTTTCTGAGAGTTTTTATTTTGGGGCTTCTTTGAGAAAGGGAGTAGAAGATTCTCATAATTTTACTTTGCTTTCTGATGGACAGTTTTTACTTAAGATTTCTTGAAAATTTGTATGAATATCTTTGAAAAATATTGTAATTTTCAGGAAATCTAATGATTCTGAGATTATTTTTCTGTGAACTTTTTTCTAGAAAAGAATTTTGTATTTTATTGCATATTTATATATTACTTTCTATTTTGATTAGCTTTTGATTTTGGTCCAACCTTTCATCTTGTCTAGAGATTTATGAATTTCTACTTATTCCACTCAAATTTTGGGTGATTCATCTACTTGGATAGGTTTAATACCTTTGGTTTTAAGTGAGTTATTCTCCCTTGAATTTTTTTTTCTCCAGAGTTTATTTCATTTTTTATTTCTTGCTTAATTTTTCCAGGTATTCTTTTAGAATTTGTGACAAAGAGATTTTCTCCTCAAAAGTTCTGATTATTGATATTGTGGAATTAACCTGTTCTGGGTTTGACTCTTGGGCATTTCTGGATCCATAATATTAAAAATGTTTTGTACAAACAAAAACAATGTAGCCAAAATTAGAAGGAAAGTAGAAAATCTGGAAAAAAATTATTTATAGACAGTTTCTATCTAAGAAAACCTTTATTTAAAAGTCTTCATGTTAGATATTTAAAGAACTTTGTAAAATATATAAGAATATGACTCAACTCCCAATTGCTAAATGGTCAAAGGTTATAAAGAGGCAGTTTTTGGAAGATAAAATCAAAGCTGTATATAACTATATGAAAAATGATTTAAGTCATTATTGATTAGTTGAGTGAAAATTAACACTCTTTTGAAATACGGTCTCACACCTGACAGATTACTAAAATGATAGAAGTGACAAACATTGGAAAGGATGTAGAAAATTTTGGACCCTAATTCACTGTTGGTGAAATTGTTTATTCATCCAACCCTTTTGGAGAGTAAACTGGGATTATGTTTAAAGAATTGTATGGCTATTCAAATCAACTACAAAGGACCTATGATAGAAGATACTATCCATCTTAGAGAAAGAACTGACATATGGAAATATGTATTGTATGGTGTGTCTCTGTGTCTCTGTGCCTCACTCACACGCACAAATGAAGAATTGACTTTCTCAAGTGTCAGATTATGAGGAAGTGAGGAAGACAGACAGATTAGAACTCAAAATATAACAAAAAACCTCCCCAAATGAAATGAAGTAAAATAAAAAGAATTCTTGAATTGAAATGATTTACTCAACCTTCCTAATAGTAGGGACCACAAAAAAAAAATCCCTGTGATACTTGGCTCCTTGGCCATAGAAGGAAAGGGACAGACTTTAATGATTTCTGAGATTCCTAAAGGAGAAAGAAATCTCCAAAATGGTGAGATCTCAAAGTAGGAAGTATACAAGCATGTGAAGATGAAATTTACCTGTGAAAAGCAGAGGGGCAGGGATGCTATTGGTTGTGTGCAGGAGAGGGAAACTGGGGTTTCTGATCAGAGTGGAGAACTAATGGAAAGTATGAGGCACCATCACCTCCACTCCACAATTTGAGGTGCTTACACTAATACCTCTTATTTGAAAAAAATGAACCCACAAAGAGAAAGTATTGGGCCCTGGAAAGTTAGCTATTAATCTCCTTTCCTTTTTATTTGTGCAATTAGACTTGGGAAAATTGAATTTAAAAGAAAACTTTAAACCTTGAGGTCTGACTCCCCTTCACATATCAAGAAGAAAATGAAGAAAAAGAATACCCAGGTGCTCACCACTCTGACTCCATTCTTCTCCAAAATTACCATGGGAATAGCATTGTTGCCAAGGACAAAGATACCAAGTTGTGTTATCTCACTTCCTGCCCTAACAAAACCCAAGTTATGATCTCAGTATGGCCCCTGTCTAACAGAGAGTAGCCTTCGCCCCATCTATGACAAGTCCTGAGTTACAAATTCCCAGGTTGTTAGTGCCAAGTTACCTCTGTCTCCCTTCTTTTGGAAATAAATATAACAGGTGTGAAGTGTTAGGCTAATCGCAGTCTCAACTTCTGTATTCTGTTTGCAAACCCTAGTTGTCTAAAACCCTATATAAACTCTTTCTTAATTCCTCTGGACCTTGTGCTTTGGAAACATATTCTCATATTGTTAGCTGGCTTATTAAACTCTCCAGTTTAAATTTAAACCAGTCTCTACTTGCCTCAGTTTATCTAGTACCACATATTTGGAGGCCCCAGCGAGATACAAAGGGAACGAGATCAGATAACTGTGGGGCCTCTGTGGGGAACCTTGGACTGGCTGGTTCTGGACTCCCTAGGGGAGGGGCCCTCTGAGATGTTCCAGGACCCCAGGGGAGACTAGGTCCAGTCACAATAGAGACTTACCGCTGACAGACCCCTATTCAACTACAATGGAGAACCTGGTCTGAAACCTTTTGGAGGTGAGTTTTTCTGTTCTGTCTGGGTGTTGGCACATTTGGGTTTACAGGAAAAGTTGGATTATGCAGCCATAGAACTCTAGGAAGTGCTGGTGGGAAGCCATGCAGCACTATTTGGTCTTGGGTGCCTTTGGGCACAAACCCGGGAGCCTTTTTGGGCACGACTTGGTCTTGGGTGCCTTTGGGCACAAACCTGGGTGCCTCTTTGGACATGACTTGGTCTTGGGTACCTTTGGGCACAAACCCGGGTGCCTTTTTGGGCCCGACTTGCTTTTGGGTGCCTTGGCACGACATGGCAAGAATTGGTTGTTGGGTTTTTTTAGTTTAAAGGTAAGGAAATTCTTATATGCACAGGGGCTATTTGGTTTCTCCAGTTTTAATCTGGAGCTTGAGAGCCTGGTTTATTTCTGAAAAGGCTCAGTCTGGATATTTCTATTTCTGGGAGGGAGAGATTGTCCAACGTTAATGTCGGCAACCTGCCCTCATCTATATCTGTTGATATATGGTAAAGTTGTTGGTCTGAAAAAAGTTCTCTTGTGTCTGTGTGGTCCATCTATCTGTACCTGGTCTGTCTTTGTGTTCCTTTAAGAACTTGTTATACCATAATTACCCTAAACCCCCCTCCCTCATCTCTGGCCAAGCTGGGGGCTGCAGAAATAATGTTAGCCAATAAAAATGAAAATAACTGCTGATTTTAGAAGTTTTGAGAACTAGGTTGAGGAGTTTAGTGATTGTTCAGATCAAGATTGCAAAGATAGCATAAAACAAATGCCATATGAGTGTTAAACTAATTTATTGCTTTTACTTGTAATCCATTTGCACGAACTTGTGGAAAAACAGAAAAACTCTTGGCTGCTTTTAAAAATCGGTCAGCAAACAACCTGATCCACAAGCCTGTTTGGGGGGGGGGGGAAGAGAAAAAACCTTTCCTGGGTCAGGTTACAGCTATAAATGGGGTGAGGTAAGAGAAAACAAAGAAAGCTAATGTCAGTTAAGTAGGCAAGAAACAATGAGTAAACCTTCTTCTGGAATTCCTATTGAATTATAAATCTGTTAAGCTTCTTTAAGAAAAATAACCAAATGGTAATTCAGTTTGCCTGGAACATTTAATTAGGATTTAGGAAAACTTATTTAAGTGCCTAATCTATTGAATTTGGGAGCTGTGTATGTTTAAATTGAAATTGTGATTCTGAAATTGTGAAATTGACTGGTACATGCTAAATTTGTTTATTCTGAATCTGTTTGAGTATTGAAATATTATTACTAAAAATTTAAAGTTGTATTTGATTTGATTCAGCTTAACAATAGTTTGTTAAAACAAACTTCTGATAACTTGCCTGAAGAGGTCACATGTTTGTATCCCCTAATTAGATGAAGTATGCTGTTTTCTAAAATGTATATCGGATAATTTGGAAAAATGATGAGCTCTGCTTTAAAATTTTGTCAGATCTGCTGGACATGTACATAAGCTTTGTGAAATTATTTATCTGTTGACTATATTGTGACTTAAAAGTTTTGAAGAAAAAAAGACAAGAGATGATTTTACAAACATGGGACTAGAAAGATTGATTTGCAAAAACAATGGATAGTTTGAATGGAATATCTAGTTAGAATATCACATGGAAAAGTATTGATTTAAAAAAAATAATTTCTAATTGTGTGTGCGTGTGTGTGTTAAAATTTGAAATGACTGTAAATCACATGAGATTCCTATCCAATTTTTTGTGATATCCAAATATAACATAACCTATCATGTGAAAATTGCAAAACTGATAATTGTGTAGTGGTTATTGTTGTAATATTGAAAGTTAAAATTGTTAAGGATTATTGGTTTGATAGATTGTTACAGAGAAGGGAAGATGATATGTTGATTTTTGAAGGAGAGAGAGATAGCATGTTAGAAGGGGAGGGACACAAGAGATGTGAGAGCACAGAGAGGAGTAGATTGGAAAGACAGGGCAAGTTCTTTAATGGAAGGAATTTGCCCTTTGCTAGGAGAAAGAAAACACACTGGCAGGCTAAATCCTGAAAGGCACTTGGCACCCTAAAAGAGTTAACTATAAGAAGAAGTGAGGTCGGGAAGCAAAGTGGAGTTAGTAATGTGAAATGGCTCCCTTCCCAGAGAGAACTTATAGAATTCAAAAAAAAAATTCAAAAATTAAATGAGAGCCATTGAGGGAAAACTAAAGAAAAAAATTAAAATCATCCAAAAAAAAAACAAGATTATGAAAAAAGTTAAGCAATTATGAAAGGAGGTACAGAGTCTCAAAGATGAAAATAACTCTTTGTTAATTAGAACTGGGCAAGGGGAACCAGTGAAGCCATGAGAGACCAGGAAATAACAAAACAGATTATAAAGAATGAGAAAATAGAACAGAATGTGAAACATCTCATAAGAAGAGATCAAGAAGAGAAAATATAAGACCAATTGGACTGACAGAAAGTTGTGACCAAAAGGAGAAACTTGACACAATGCAGGAAATAATCCTAGAAAATTGTCCTCCAGTTATAAACATAAGGGGAAGGTAGAAATAGGAAAAAATCCACCTTTCACCACCTCACAAAGATCCTTTGTAGAAAACATATAAGAATATTATTGCCACATTTTGAAACCCTCAGATCAAAAAGAAAATTTTGCAAAAAAACAAGAAAAAAAATAATCAAATACACTGGAGCTACATTTAGAATTGTACAAGACTTATTAGCAGCTACAATAAAAGACAACAGGTCTTGGAATCATAACCACAGACAAGCAAAAGGACTAGGCCTGTGAACAAAAATATCATATCAGTAAAATTATAATTTTCAATGAGAAAAAAACATTCAATGAACTTATTGATTTTCAGGACTTTCTATCAACCAAACCTGAACTTAACAGAAAATTTAACATTTAAGGGCTAATATCAAAGAGCTTTTAAGGAACCCAACATGCACAAACTATTTAAACATATACAAATTGGTTGTTTTTTTTTTTTTTAACATGGGAAATATATGTTATGTTTAAGATTTACATCAATAATAGGGTAAGCTCAAAAGAGAGATTGGAACAGTAAAGGTAAAAATAGTAATTATGTTAAACAAATGAAATGAAGAAGAATAAACACAGAGGCATTGGAGTTGGGGAGGAGGGCTCATAGTTCTGAAAACCTACTCATATCAAGAATGGGTTCAACAGGCAATACTACATGTATACCATGAAGAGGATAGCACCATCCAAAATTTATAAAGAAATAATGGGGGAGGAATAGATGGTTGGGGAAGCAAAGGTTGACGGAAGAAGAAGAGAGGTATCTGGGGGTTTGGGGGGGGGTAGGTTAAGTAATAAGCCAAGTTATGGAGCAGAATTTAATCAATGAGTCAGCAGGGAAAGGAAAGATATTTGTATGTAGAATATGTATATGTGTATATATCTACATCTGTATACATAAATATACCTTTTCTTACTTGGAGGTTGTGGGGGGGGGGGATGAAAGGGAGATATCTATATTTATCTGTATGTATGTGTATGCATATGTATATGTCTAATATATGTATATATAAATATATATATTTTTAACTATAGCCGGTTTGGGAGTTGTAGGGGGGGTATGAAAAGGGGAAAAAAAAATAAAGTAAATAAGGTATGCAGCAGAGAACCAAAGAACAGTTTAAAAGGAAGTAAAGAAAAGATGGATACTCATGAAAATAATTTCTTCTAACATATATATGCATATGTATATATATATACACACACATATTTATATATTTCCCCTTAAATTGATGTTTGTTGCTACATGTTTTAAATCCTCTGTTATATTCTGCTGGGCACATAATAATGTTCTCTTTTGTTTTGTTTCATTTTGTTTTGTATTATATTTTGCTTATTCTGTTTCTTTAAATAAAACAAATTAGGAAAATTAAATAAGAAAGAAAAGAGGACTACCTTTTATCTTTATTTGTATCTACAGCACTTAGTATAGTGTCTGGCACAGAGTAGGTGCTTAATATGATATGTGTTGCCTTGACTTGCTTTGACACAATTGGTTCAATATTCAACTATTGTCATTATGGAATAAGAGTGGTCTTTAAACTGTAAGTTCTCAAATGCTAGAAGGGACCTTAGCAAGTTGTTTAGCACAAACATTAACCCAAGTAGGAAATTTTTCTCCACTTTCCCCAAAATTTCCCTCTAGCTTCAAATGAAAAGAATTGGTGATGGATAACTCACTACCTATTGAGATAGACCATTCTTCTCCTGCAAGTTTTTTTTTTTTTAATTAACTCTAAGCATTAGGAATTCCCTCCCTAATCTTGAATCCAAATCTGTATATCCTTCAACTTCTATTTTTTTTTTTTTTTTTTGTAATTTAGTTATCCAGTGTTAAGGAGAACAAATCTAATCTGTTTCTCACATAATAGCCCTTAAAATACTAGAATACAATTAGTATGCTCTTAACTCTCCCCACATCTTCATTTTTCTTCCACTATTTTTTGTGGCATGGATTTCAGGATATTCAAAATCCTACCCTCCTTTCTGAACCTAGTATAGATTTATGTCCACATTAAAATTTCCCACCAGCACAAGACAATATGTTTCAGATGTGATATGAGTGTGGTGAATAGAAAATAGAGAGTGAATATCATTTGCATTTGAAAGCCTTTACTTGCAAAACAGCTCAAGATGAACGTTTCCTCTGCCATTTTAAATTCTTAGCTTCCTTGAAAGTCCTATGGTACTAAAGTCCTTTTCATATGAATTCTTTATGTAGCTAAATCTCCTTGTTTCCCACTTCCAACTCTATGATTATACAACTGACTCTTGAATTTAATTATGGGACTTTGAAAGTGGGGATTTGGTCATAATAAATATAAAGGCAGAAAGCTATGATGAAATAGGAGGCAATGGGCTAGAGTTGAAATGCAATGCAGTGAGATGCTCTGGGATTCAAATCCTGGCTCTATTTCTTGATTTGGTGTTCTTGGGAACTCTTGATCCCTCACTTTTCTTGTCTGTCAAATGAAAGGGTTATATGTGTGATTCTGAAGTCCCTTCTAATTCGAAAGCTTTGATTCAAAACTCACTGTTTAGTCTTTGTTTAATAATGCATAACTGTGAAAGACTTTATGTTCCACTTTTTTACATCTACTCTCAGTGCATCAATGTGATTTTTCTTACTATTTTCCTAATGTGATTTTCTTATAAACCTTTTTTTCAGTGTTGAGTATTTCCATCTTTCACCATCAATGCTAATTTGATGTGTCTGAAATAATACTTCAGAGTTTTATTTTACATTTTCCTTATTTTTAATATTTTGGAGTATTTCCCCCTATCTAGTTATTAGTTTGTGTTTCTTCTCTTGGAAAGTGTTTGTTCCTATTTTGATCACTTCATTGGAAGCCTGCAAAAAATTGATACCTGAGGAGTATGGCTTACTTTAAAAAGTCATAGGTGGTGTCATTAAAAGGATGAGTAGTATAATTAAAATCTCCTTACTTCTAAGCTATTATTCATATCTTGATTATTATATAACCTGGTTAATCAATCATGGGTACATGTATTTGTATATAAAACACTTCTTTATTCTCCTTCTATATTTTTATCAATAAGTATTTTCTAAGAACCTACTATGGACAAAGAACAGTTCTGGGCCTGTTATGGCACATTGATCTTCTAATGAAGAGTAGTGATCCAGGTAATATCTCTGTAGAAGTGCTCTTGCAGGGGAGAGAGTGTATTTTTTTAAAGTTTGGAATACTACACAGCTTCTGCTACCAGCCATCAGATATGCCCCTATTACTGATTACTGCCACTATTAACCAATGCTGCTATTGGCAGTGAGACTATAGCAAGCCATTATCAAGAGATACTTCCAGGTGCTGTAGATTCCTCCTAGCTCTCAATCTGAGAGCTTCCATCTTTACTCTTTTCTTATCTTCACAATGACTAGTTTCCAGGAGTAGTGAGTCTAAACAGTTAGCAGAGGGCACAAACCAGTGCAAGAAGTCCCGGTTTGTTGACTATTAATCTGGGGATCAGCCTGATCAAGGAACCTTCTATCCCCTCATTAATTCCAGAACCATCAGACCCAGAAAATGACTCCATTCTTAGCCAAAACAGCATACTACTCTGTAGAGGGCCCCAGATAGTGGGAAACCCTGGGTGAGGTATAAGACTCATTAGTCCAATAAAAGGAACCCCATTGACAGTGTCTGGTTCACCTCCCCATTTTCCCTGAGGGCTCTTGGCCTTCCTGATAAGTCAGGGGGCAGTGATAACTTGGGCTACAATTAAAGCAAAGTGATACCAAGTGGCAAAGAGACATCTGCTCACAATAGCAAGTTGTTTAATGTGGTCTCACATGTGCAGTTTGATATGGTTATACAAGGGTATTAGGGTATATAAGGCTGAGAGAATTTAGAATAATGACTCCATGTGTGACTGTCCACATTGATCCTGCCCCTTCACTCCTCTCCTAAGATCAAGGACTGAGGCTGGTACTAAGATCCTCCAGAGAGCTAGTCTGGATATTGCACTTCTATCCACAAGTCCAGGAAAATGGGGCTATGTTGGAACTTAATTAACAATGTATCTTTCTTTAGCGTTTGAGGTTTATAAAACTCTTTTCTTTTGTGAGGTAGATTATGCAAAGATCATCTTTATTTTACAGACAGGAAATTGAGGTCACCAGAAGATAGGGAAATTGTAACAGTAACCTAAAATAGTAATATCTGAGATAACACTTGCACACTAGTCTTTCTTCTAGTGTTTTGACAACTCTGGACTATATTGGTGAAACATTATTTACTTTTTTATGGGTCTAGAGAGGTCTGAGCTGCAGCCTGCCACTTATCAAAGCCAGATCTAAGAACCTGGACCTTTCTTCCACCCTATTTAGTTCTGGAATTATAGTCTAAATGGGAGGTTGTATCCCAGTGAGACCAAAAAAAAAAAGTCTAAGGTTTTTTTGGGGCTGAAAGGTAGAGCCCACTTAAAAAAGTGCAATATTGGAAGCAGTCCATATCAGTCAAGTTGGTGAGGACCCAGAAAAGACTCTGAATTATTTACCCAATCATGGTTGCCCTTTTAGTGACCAATCTTTTCCTTTCCTGGATGCTGGGTGTGTTCTCTGGTATTGGGGGAAATGCTTGTAGCTACTGTTTTTATTCTTCATTTGAGGAACTTGACTTTGCTAAAGAATCGAAGGATGCTCATGTCATGTTCTGGAGCACTGTATTTTCCAGAAAGGTTCCTCTAGGAAACCATGGGCTCAGAAGTCTTACACATGTTCTAGCCCATGACTCATTTTCTTATTCCTTCAGTTCTCTGTGGGGACAAGAGACAACTATGGATGACACATGAAGATCTGAGTCATAGTTAGGGGAGAAAATAAAAGGGCAAATGGGAAAAGAAGGGGAAAGAAGAAAGAGAGCATAAATTCTGCCAGAATAAGCTAGGCTAGCTATCAAAATGCTATGGTAGAAGCTTTGGACTTATAATTGGAATGCAGGGAGTTCAATCCCAGCTCTCCTCCTTACAAGCTGGGTGACCCTTGACAATGGACTCAATCTTTCTAGGCCTTAATTCCTATATGTATAAAATGAAGGGCACTGGACTAAATGCCATATAAAATCCTTTTCAACACTTAACAGTTTATTAATAATATGAAAATAGAAAGCATGAAGAGAAATATTTATGTAGTGGAGGGGACTTTGCAATAGCCTCCCAAAGCACATCAATTAGTATACCACACCATCCAACTTACTCCTTGCAATCTAGGCCATCTTATCTATTGAAAATTCTTACACATCCCTCCCCAGTCCAGTAGTTCCTCCCATTGGTTATTTTTGAATTCTGCATTATATGACACTCCTTTTTCTTTTGAAATCTCTTTTTGTCTCTCTCACTTAGAGTGGGCTGGGTTCCCATTATTATATAAGTTGGAAAAAGATTTTCTTAATATATAACCAAGTAAAGAATTATGTCCAAAGTACTAATGCTACATAGTGAAACAAGGATCAAAATGGCAGAATCATAGAATATTGGAGATGTAAGAGAACCTAGAAAACAGAAAGGATAACATCAGAGTTTAAAAGGGAATCTTTGGATGTAGATTATTAGTCTAGAAAGACTGACTAGTGTTCATGCATCTAGAACTTTAAAGTTGGAATCAGATAGAGATGTTGGTCTCGCATCCTCATTTGACCAAGTCAACTTTACCCTTCTAGGCTTCAGGCTCCTCATTTATGAAGTGAGTTGTTGACTTCTAAATTTCCCTTCCATCATCAACTGTGATCCTATGGCTCTGGGTGAATGCAGACAAATCTTGAAATCTGGAAAATTGGAATTTGAAGAGGACATGGACTACCGAATTCTAGAACATAGAATGTTCAAGTCAAAAGCCAAAAAGACCTATAGGATGTAACAGCTGGAAAGAACCTTAGAATGCAGCATATAAGATCGTAGGAGTCATAACTTGGAAATGGATGAGACATTGAAGGCCATCTTGTCTAATCCCTTTACTTCAAAATGAGTAATTGAAGTCAATGGAGGTTGAATGACTTGCTGCATCTGTAGTAAGATTATAGAGTAAGATTTTATTCTTTGGTTGAAAAGGAAACTTTCTGGGAAAGTAGACAATTCTCCATTGGGGAGACACAAGGAACTTCTCTGGTCCTTTCTCTGACTGACTTCAAAGTGATTGTCAGACTCCTCAAATAAATCGGGGGCTCTTCTGCTTAAGTCCCTGTTACATAAATGAAATCAATTATTATTTATGTAATATATTAGAGCCTGAAGGGACTTGATACAAAAGAATGTTAGAGTTGGAAGGCACCTTAGAACACTTCCTCCAATCCCTACAGTCATAACATGCAGAGAGGTTACATCATTTGCCTTAGGTCACACAGTGAGCTGGCAGTAGATTTAGGTCTCCTGGTTCCCAGGCCATTGGCTTTTCCATTTTTAATGTGGAATCTTTAACACAGATATTCTTTGAATGGAGGTGTGTCTGGTATGTCTGTGCATCTTATGATGTACTTTGCTTTTTTTGGTTCATGGAATAATCCCAACTGTTTGCCTTCACTGGTTACTTAGGTTAATTCCCATCATTATACACAGGATGCAGATATTTGTAAAGATGTACCTCCTGCAGTGTCTACCTCATGGTAATAACGGGCATAAAGTTCAAGTCAGTCTTTCCCATTTCCCTGTTAGCCCAGAGTCAATTTCTTTGCAGAAGTTATAAATCTTCTGTGTAATCTTCTCATGGTTGATTTCATCTCTTGGTTTCTCAGTGTGTAAATCAGGGGATTCAAGAGAGGGGAGATGACAGAGAAGGCGACAGTGATGGCCCAGTCAGAGGGAAGGGTAGTAAAAGGCCTAGCATATACATAGATACTGGGCACAAAATGCAATGTGATTACAGTGATGTGGGAAGAGCAGGTAGAGATGGCTTTCCTCTTGCCCTCTCCTGTATGAGACCTCAACATCACCATGATGACTGTGTAAGATATAAGGAGTAGAAAGAACCAAAGAGTGGTGAGGAGGCCATTGTTGCAGATCATTAGGATCTCCAGAGCAAAGGTATCAATGCAGGCAAGTTTGAGGAGTTGGGAGATATCACAATAGAAACTATCAATAATATTGGGCCCAGAGAAGGGAAGTGGGAGCAACAGAGAGACCTGTACAGTGGAGTGTATGAAGCCTCCCACCCAGGCAGACATTATAAGCCCGAGACACTTTCCTTTACTCATGAGGGTCACATAGTGGAGGGGCTTTGAGATGGCCAAATAACGATCAAAAGCCATTGCAGATAGAGAAAAACAATCAACCCCACCAAGGAAGTGGAAGAAAAACATCTGTGTAAAGCAGCCATTGAAAGAGATGGTGTTTCTTTCAGCTAAAAGATCTAACAAAACCCTTGGAGCAGTGATGGAGGAGAAGCAGATATCCACAAAGGATAGATTTCGGAGCAGGAAGTACATAGGTGTGTGGAGGCGAGATTCCCAAGTCACAGTGATTATGATAAGGAGATTTCCTAGTAGAGTTGTTACATACACTAGGAGTAATAAGAAAAATAAGATGATGCTCAACTTTGGAGACTGGGTAAGCCTCATAAAAACAAATTCCTTCACCCTGGTCTGATTCCCCAGATCCATTAGCTCATGTTTCTTCTTCCTTGACCATCTTGAGAAAAAAGAGTTAAATAATAAACAATATAGACATTTACTCAGTCCTGTCCTTCAATTACACTCATCATCTGTTGATTTCACATCTACTCGTATACTGCTGAATGAAGCTAGACTAAATCATAAAACAATAGTGACTAGATCCATTATCATTTTATATGGCACAATCTGAATTGGAGTCTTGTGAGTGTGAAACAATTCTTTTTTAAAACCTCCCTAATTGATTGATTCACTGTTGTACCAACCCCCATCACTTTTCCAAACCTTTTAATATCTCCTCAGATTTCTCATAGTTCTTCCTTTTTCTACCTTCTCAATTAAGAACCTTGCCCCATGTTTCATTTTTTAAAAAAAATTATGACACTCTCCAAAAGCTCTTCTTTCCTTTCCTCATCTTACATCACTCAGATGCCTCCTTAATTTGTCTGATATAGTGAAGGTGTTCTTCCCCTTGATAAGGCAAACCATTTAACATGCACAAGTAATTCCATTGTACCATGACTTATTCAGAAATTGTCCATTAGTCATACCCAGTCCCTAACTGTATAAATATTAATATCTTTTCATTTTCAAAATACATGCAAATATAGTTTTCAGCATTCATCCTTGCAAAATCTTGTATTTCAAAATTTTCCTTTCTCTCTTCCCTCATCCCCCAATCCCTGATAACAAATAATCCAATAGAGGTAAAATGTGTGTAATTCTTCTAAACATATTTCCACATTTTTTATGCTGAATGAGAAAAATCAAGGTGGAAAAAGGAGAAAAATGAGAAAGAAAAAAAAAAACAAGCAAGCAACTAACAAAGGTAAAAATACTATGCTGTGCAATGAGATGAGCCAAATCAGTTTCCATAGAGCAGTAATGAATTGAACTAGCTACACCCAGCGAAAGAACTCCGGGAGATGACTATGAACCATTACATAGAATTCCCAATCCCTATATTTTTGTCAGCCTGCATTTTTGATTTCCTTTACAGGGTAATAGTACACTATTTAAAAGTTCGATTCTTTTTGTACAGCAAAATAACTGTTAGGACATGTATACTTATATTGTATTTAATTTATACTTTAACATATTTAACATGTATTGGTCAATCTGCCATCGCGGGGAGAGGATGGGGAGAAGGAGGGGAAAAATTGGAACAAAAGGTTTGGCAATTGTCAATGCTCTAAAATTACCCATGCATGTAACTTATAAATAAAAAGCTATAATAAAAATAAATAAATAAAAAATACCATGCTGTGATCCACATTTTGTCTCCATAGTCCTCTTTCTGGATAAGGATGGCTCTTTCCATCACAAATCTATTGGAATTGTGTTGAGTCACCTCATTGTTGAAAAGAATCACATCCATCACAATTTATCGTCACGTAATCTTGTTGCTGTGCACAATATTCTCCTAGTTCTACTCGCTTTACCTAGCATCAATTCATTTAAGCCCCTCCAGGCTTTTCTGAAATTATTCTGCTTATTGTTTCTTATAAAATAATAATATTCCATAACACTCATATACCATAACTTATTCAGCCATTCCTCAACTGATGGACATCCACTCAGTTTCCAATTCTTTGCCACTACAAAAAAGAACTGCTATAAACATTTTTGCACATGTGGGTACTTTTACTTTTTTAGGATCTCTTTGGGATATAGATCCATTAGAGACACTGCTGGATCAAGGGGTATGTGCACTTTGTTAGCCCTTTGGGCACATTTCCAAATTGCTCTCCAGAATGGTTGGATCACTTGAACTTCACAAACAATTATCATCCCCACTCTCACTTATTTTCTCTCTCTCTTTTTCCTGGCTACTTCCCTAATGCCTATAAACACGATGAGATCTTCTAGTATAATTGTTACATGTCAGAAAAATTTCATTTCACAAGAGCTTCACCTGTTTCAATCATCTCTGCTCTATGTTATGCTATATCTTTCCTCCTTTTTTTGGCTAAACTTGTTGAGAGAATTTACAAGAAGATTCTTTGCTTATTTTCCTCATGTTGGCTTCTCCACAGTCTGACTTCCAACTTCATCCCTCAACTCTTTTCAAAGTTACCAGTGATCTCTTTATTGCCAAATCTAATGACCTTTATATTCTTCGTTCTTAACTTCTCTACATCCTTGGATACTGTCAATCACTTATCTTCTTGTTAATGGCTTTTGTGATGCTTCCCTGTCCTGATTCTCCTCTTACCTGATTGATACTTCTCATTCTCCTTTGCTGGATATTTATCTGGGTATTGGCCACCGATCATGAGAGTCCCTGAAGCTCTAAATGAGAACCTATTTTGTTCTTTCTCTGGACCAGGACTTCTTAAACTGATTCATGACCCTACATATAGTCACATAAATGAATGTAGTGGTTACAAAATTATGGTTTATCATCAGTAAATGTTTGATGTGTGTACGTGTTTTATAAAGCTATATACCCCGGATTACATAAAAATTTCTCAGTTGAAAAGGGGTTGTGATTGGAAAATCCCTGCTCTAGACTGTATCTCTTGGGGATTTCATCAGATCCCATGGATTCAATTATCATGTTTTTGATCCAACCTTAACATCTCCCCTGCCCTTTATATCTCAGATCTCAAAGTACTTACTGGATAGCTCCAAGTGGATGACCTATAGGTATTAAATTCAAAATGTCCAAAACAGAACTCTTATTGCCCCCCAACCTGCCTCTATTCTTAACTTCCTCATTAGCACTGAGGGTGTTACTATTGTCCCAGTCACTGAAACTCTCAAGGGAGAGGTCATCCTTAACACCTTATTTTCTCACTCCTAGAATGATTCTTTTGCTAAATCCTGTCAACTTTATCTTTGCAACATTTCTTATTCCTTTCTTCCTCTGCCACTCGCACCACTTTGTATAGCCTTTCATCAATATCATCTCAATTATATCTCTACAAACTATTGCAATAGCTTTCTAGAGGATCTACTTACTTTGTCTCTCCATACTCCAATTCATTCTTCCTTTAACTGTCAAAGTGACTTTAAAGGAGGAAATTTCCACAGCTGAAGACCTAGAAGTAGTTTATTCTAAGCATAAGAAGCAACTTGGGATAAGACAAAGGATGCAGAGTATATTTCACATGAACAAAGCAGAAAATACTTTAATTGAATCATGGAGTTAATAGGTATTCACTAACTGCCTAGAGTCCAATATGCAATAACTTTCTCAGTTATGTCTAACACTGAGGGAGATCTGAAGGCTTTTTCCTGAAGCTCTTCCTAGTAGAATCATGTTAATTCTGCTGAAAGTTTTGTATCTGCACTTGTACAGGCACCAAGAGCAAAATAGCCTTCCTCTTTTCTTTTCATCTCTATATAGCAGCTGGATGCTTTGCAGAGCCCCAGAGGTCCACAGAGTGCTAAGGACCCCATGTCCTTTGTATGTAGAGTTTTATTAGCCCCCTTTTCCTGCATAGACATTTAGGCAATTATTCCTTTACTTTATATGATCTTTCCTCTATCAAACCTGAATTGTGTCTGACAGTATCTTTGTATGATGTCTAGTGTGCTCTTGGCACTCAAAAAATAGTACCTTATATCCAGCCTAGGGGGTGGATACAGTTCCATTTGTGGATTTTTTTGATATTGGATAAATCACTCGGCATTCCTATTCCCAGGATACTCTAATATTCTGTTCTAGTTGGTTATTCTTGTTCTCATTTCTCTGTCTTCTTCCCATTATTTCTTTTCCTTTCTCTTTTTTTCTTCCTCTTCCTCATTTTCCTCTTCTTTCTATTTTCTCACTCCCTTTTGCTCTTCTATCCCCTTCCAATTTCCTTTCTATTGCCTCTTCACCTCTGTCATAATAAATGGTATTCTTGCCATCATTTTCTTTTTCCATGATCTTTTCCTTTCTCTTCTTTCACCTTCCTTCTCTTCTACTTTTCACATTTATCTGACACTTACAGGTTTCCTTATTGATTTCCCACTCATGATTTTATTCCATCTTTATAGCCACTCAATAAAGATTAAAATAAATATTGATATACTTATTTGTTTTCTCAAACGAGGAAACTAAGAGGAGAGATATTAAAATTTTATTTCTCAGCTAGAATCAAGAAAAGATAAACATTTTCTAAAAGTTTAAAGTTTCTTAATGACTAAACCAAGACTAGCCAGAAACTTTGATGCCTTGATCTACTGTTCCTTTCCTTGAGCCTCATTCCCAGACTATATGTTGATCAGAGTCATATAAACATGGACAATAAAGCCTTCTCTGGAAGAATGTGGAGGAGGCTATATTCTTTCCTGACCAGTTGCACAACTTTGTTTCATGCCATAAGAAACATTAATACATACCTAAGCTTTTAGCTGGCTGGATCAGGGTTAATAGGTGTAAAGATCAGGGTTCTTCTCCACATGGGTTGCACATTTTCTAACTAGATTCCTGGATTCATTCATATTATGTCCCCCAAATATAAGCCCTAGTCCATCCTTCCAAGTAGAATGCATTCTAGTAAGATCTTGTTGATAGATTGGATTGGGTCTATGATCTCCCTAATTGTCTGCCCCTCTTCCTGACCAGCCTAATTAAGTTTGTGCAAGTTTATCTCCTTCCTGGCTTTTAGTAATTCATTTTATGGCCTTAACAACATTCAGAAATCCTTTAATTCAAGATTATCATTTCCATGGAGAGAATACCCACCCAAATTAGGGATACTGATACTGATATTGAAGCAGCTAGATGGTTCAGTGATTAGAGTTCTGAGCCTGGAGCTGGGAAATTCTACTTTAGTTGCTTCCAATTGTAGTCAACACTTCATGACTCCATTTGGAGTTTTCTTGGCAAAGATCCTAGAATAGTTTTTCACTTTCTTCTTTTGCTCATTTTACAGATGAATAAACTGAAGCAAACAGGGTTAACTGATGACAATGAGTCTTCCAGATTCCAGGTCTGGCACTCTACTTATTGTACTGCCGAGGAGTCAAGGAGACCTAAACGCTAATGTTGCCTAATACATTTGCTTATATGTCTCTGGACAAATAGCTTCATCCTCTTTTCCTTTGTTTCCTCATCTTTAAAATGATCTGGAGAAGAAAATGGCAAATTACTCCAGTATCTTTGCCAAGAAACCACTATACAGAATAATGAAGGGTTGGGAATGACTGAATAATAAAAATAATGTGTATGTAGAAATCATATATATATATATATGTATACACATATTTTTAAAACTATATCTATATTTCAGAATTTTCAACAAACCTTTCAGTCATTCAGATAATAATTTCCAGGGATCCCAGCCATGGAAACTATTCACGGTCAACTGGCACACTGGCAGTGTTCCCAGACTGGTAGGAAGCTGCTTACCCTTCTGCTGTTCAGTCCTTCTGAGCCAGGGCAGGAGGACTCCCCAGACCTCGGTCCCATGATGTGAGCATGAGCACTAGGCAATTAGAAGATGTAGATACTATTCCCAGGGGGCTATTGGGCAGAATTGGGACTGGGTGTAGCCCTGGTAGGCACACTCTTAGAAATAAAGACACAGGAGACTCAACAAGGAACACTTTTTAATGACTTTTTAGAAAAATAGGTAAATTAGTGCCAAGAAATTCTGCTGAACAGCCCATGGTGGGAGTTATTTTGTGATTAGTCAAATTGCTCGGGCTTCAATGAAGACTCAATTTTTCCTGATTGATTAGGAACACACAAGAGTACAATATTGAACTCTTCTTCTGTTTTTTTTAAAAAAAGGGTAATTTGTTAAAATTTAGGCTCTGGGGTTAGAAGGACATCTGACATCATGTAATCTAAGACACATCTGAATCTATTTTAGAATTTGGTTCTAAATCCTCATCTAGTTTCAATTTAATGACTTCAATTTGGTGCTGGGGAACTCACTTCCTTTTGAGGCAGACTATTATACTTCTGCATTAAAGACCTAAGGATAGTTTTTCTTATATGAGCCCCCAAATTTTCCTTTTCCACTTCAGTCTATCCTTAGGGAGCCCCAGACACTTTCCCTTATTCATGAGGATTGCTTAGTGAAAGATTTTGAGGCTTTCAGATAGTGATCAAAAGCCATCACGGAGACAACAAGACTCCACTCCACCAAGGAAATGAAAGAAAAATATCTGTGTGATGTAGCCATGGAAAGAGATGGTCTTTCTTTTGAATGAGATGGACCAGCAAACTTTTGTAACTGTGATAGAAGACAGACAACTATCCACAAAATGGAGAGATTTCAATGTAGCACATACACAAGCATGTGAAGATGAGTCACCTGTCAAAGTACCATGATGAGATTTCCCAGCACAGTTGTTACACATATCAGGAATAATAAAAGAAATAAGATAATGTTTTGCCCTGGATACTAGGTAAGCCTCAGAAAATTAAATTGGCTTACCATGGCATGGTTTCCCAGATCCATAAGTTCATATATATATATTTGCCTTGACCACCTTGTGAAGAAAGACATAATGTTATAGCCAAGGAGAATGAATTAAATAATAAGGAATATAAATATTTAGTCAGATTATAAATGATCCAAGAAACTCTATTTTGTTTATTGTATCACTTCCTATCAACAATGGTCAAACATTGCCTAATTAAAATGAAAATAATTATCCATTTTTTCATTCATTCATCTGTCCATTCATTCAACATCCTGCAAAGATTTCATAAATGTACAAAATAGCTAGAAGACACATCCCTTATCTTCTTGTCCATCTAACTCTGGAGGAGGAGATATCTATAAAATAATTAAAGATAAGACAGACTGTTATAGTATAATCTTACTGAAGAAATAGAAAGCAAAGTGATGATCAAGTGACATGCTATTGTTGGTCAAGAGGAATCTGGAAAAGTATTCTGGAGGAAAGGCCTTTGTATTAGACTTAAAATTCAAAGGCAGAAGTTGTTTATTTTAGGCATGCAGAGCATCTTGAGAAAAGGGATCTCTATTCTAAAGAGAGGTATTTGTATTTATCTTAGAAGTAAGAGCTGGTAGTTGGCTTTGGGATCAAGATAAACAAAAAGATTAAAACAGTGGACAAGTACTTATTCAAGTTCTCTGGGGACCAAGACTATCTTGCAATTTTAATTGTAATTTTAGAATCTAGCCCAATGTTTAGGAAAAAGTAGGAGCTTAACAAATGATGGATTGTTTGGGTAATCAAAAATGGAAGTCTTCTAGAATCCTGGGACCAAAACTCTTCAGTCTAATCTTTGAATTCTACTTCTATATCTCGTTAATTGATCAGTGATCTTGCCAGAATTTTTTGATTTCCTTTTATTATTTGTGATTCGGGCCCATTTCTCCTGTAAATTTTGAATAAGTGAGAGTCCACTTTAATATTAACCTTTCTTGACTAAAACCTGTCTTGTGATATGTGAAAGTATGGTTAAAGCCTTAAACATTCTTTAGAAAAGAAGTCAGAGGAAGAAGCTCTTGTCCCTGATATCTTGTTGATATAAAATCCTCCTCCTCAATCTGCCTATTATGAATTCTTTAAATGTAGTTTAACTCGTAATCTGATTTTGTTTACCTACTGTCTTCTTCCTTAATCCTTGTTTTTGCTCTGCTTTTCCTTTTTCTGCTAAAGATGGACACATTTGTACAGCTTCAAGTAAGAATAGTCTAGAACTTGGAAAAATCTAAGAATTATTGTCATATTTTCAGAGTACTTAGGCTATGTACCTTCCTATCATCAGGGAATTGATGGACTCAAAGTGAAGATGGGGATATAGATTTTTTTTTTTTTGGTCAGTACATTAATTTGATTTGCTTTACTCTACATATTTATTAGAAGGGAGAAAAATAACAATGTTGAAGCCCCTGATTGCTAAGGTCTCTTCCTGTTCTAAGTCTATTATCCTGTGGAATTTATACACTATGGAGAACAGAATTTCCTTTGATCAAAATGTATGCATCTTTATTAAAAAAAATCATTACAAGATTCTCTCATGAGTTATGTATTTATCCTCTATAGATATATCTATATTTGTATATCTTTATTTTCTAACCTTATTCTTTCCCAAAACTATTCTCATATTTCTATTTATAGAACATACTTATTCATATAACTATATATTTTTACCTCTATCTCTATATTTGTACCTGCACTCATGCCTTTATCTATATCTATTCATACATTTATAGTTATCTGTAATGGGCTGAGGTTTGAGCTGATGCACTGAGGTCCCAATTACATGAGGCTAGATAGTAATTGGGCTATACTCTATTAATATACATGATTGGATAAAGAATGGTCCAGCCCTCTCCTGCAAGTCCTGATGTGTTGTATAGGAAATGACGATTTTGGTGGGTGGAGGCAGAGAGAGAGAGGAAGAGAAGCTGGAGGAGATTGGGCTGGGTTCGAGACTCCGAGCTGCTGGTTGTGTGGCTGCTGGTTGAGCTAGCTTCTTGACTCAGCTGCACACATTGCTATCGCCGATTCTCTTCCACCTCCGATCCTTCTTCACTGAGAATAAAGACTGACGATTTTCCCCTAACCTGAATTCCTGTCTCGTGCTGATCTTAAAATACACGATCTTCACATTCTCCCTGGTGGCCTGTATGGGGCACCCTTGCTCACTTAAGTCTCCATGCCCTGTGGGGATATGGTCATTAATCTCTTCATTGTCTTCCTCCTTAATATCATGGCTAATTTGAGGAGGAGTGGAAGGAGCCACGGGTTTTTTCTTTCTTCTAGGGATTCTTAGTGCTAACTGAAATACATTGTATAAATAAAATGCCTCCATGGAAATTGAATGAGGACCATATTCTCTGAAATGTATGGACATCTCTTGTCCAACCCGGGACCAGTTATCTCGAGAGATGTGTTCCTCCTCTACGTTCCAAGGGGAGATGCAGTTTAATATACCCACAAATCTCGCTATCTGTTCCCAAGTTATAAGTAACCCATGTATTTCTGTCAGCTTAATCATGCTTTCCATAGCACCACTCTTGGGTGGGGTTGGGGAGGGGATGGAGAGTCTTTAGCTAGCATTTGTCCCATTTTAGCCAAAAAAAAAAAAAAAAGATTACTGGTTTAGTTTTTAAGAAAATAAGTTCCTTATTTGTCTATTAACAATACTCACCCAAGTTCCTGGTCACCGGAAACTTCTTCAGTCCTTGGTTCCCACCGGTGGGCGCCAAATGTGAAGATCGTGTATTTTAAGATCAGCACGAGACAGGAATTCAGGTTAGGGGAAAATCGTCAGTCTTTATTCTCAGTGAAGAAGGATCGGAGGTGGAAGAGAATCGGCAATAGCAATGTGTGCAGCTGAGTCAAGAAGCTAGCTAGACCAGCAGCCACACAACCAGCAGCTCAGAGTCTTGAACCCAGCCCAATCTCCCCCAGCTTCTCTTCCTCTCTCTCTCCCTGCCTCCACCCACCAAAATCGTCATTTCCTATACAACACATCAGGACTTGCATGGAGAGTGGGCAGGGACCATTCTTTATCCAATCATGTATATTATTAGAGTATAGCCCAATTGCTATCTAGCCTCATGTAATTGGGACCTCAGTATCAGCTCAAACTCAGCCCATTACAGTTATCTAGCCATAACCCTATCTATGATTGTCATATACATCTGTATCTAAAGTAATATTTTCTAATGAAGTAGAGATTTAATTATTTACTTTGATTTTTCTGTCATGAAGTGATTTTGGTCTTGATGTTCTCTATTAATCCCATGGAGTATATACAATTTCTGGTGATCCTGATACACTTGGGTGGATATGTAACATTTCTTCTAGGATCAGATGAGTTAAGTTTTAGAGACTCATTTCCTGGCTGATCACAGTTAATGCATTTTATGGCCATAACTCTTAAAGGCTCTTCATTAAGTCATAGAAGGATTGTCACTTTGATTAATGGAAGGAGTACCCACACTGATGGGTTAACAGATCCTTGAAATATTAATTTTGTTTGTGTATGTATGTGGATAATGTGTGTATATATGAACGAGATTCAAAGAATAACCAACCCAGATAAATCTGAGTAATCCAGCCAAATAACAACGTCTAGTGGTCACAATTTTCATTCTTGTGGAAGTTAGTTGCAGTTGGCTGGAATTTTGACACTTTTATTAGAATGGCAAGAGGCTTCTGTTCCTATTTCATGCAATTCTCTGAGCCAAGACAGGAAGTTCTTTATGAGCACAGCCTCATGGTATGAAGTGGCCAAGCAATTATAGTATGTTGGTAGCATTGGTAATGGATGGTTGGCAGAGTTGGGATTAGAGGTTGGCTAGACAGGTCTGTGTTTAGGCTTTATATACAGTGTCTCTAACAAGGGACACCTTCTTAATGACTTTTTAGAAATAGAGGTGCCAAGAAATTCTGCTGGATAGCTCAGTATGGGATTTATTTATGAGAAGTGAAATAGTTTATACAATGGTAAAGATTCATTCAATTTTTTTTTGCCTTCCCTCTGAAATCGTCCTCAATTCATCCTGTTTATATCTTGTTTGCAAATAGTTCTTTATGTTTACTCTCCATCTCAGACTGTGACTTTGTTGAAAACAAGGACTGTTGGGAGAATTCTGGGAAGATGGTGGAGTAGGTTGGTAAATTTCAAGCTCTCCTGATTTCCCCCAGAAATAGAAAAAAGTTGAACCTCAGAGCAAACATAGACTGGTGAAAAACTAAGGAAACTAGGGACAAAATAGGGGTCCTCTGGGTACAACATGAGAAGATCTAAAGAAAGATCCCAGGTAGAGAATTAACTTGTCTGAAGTGTAAAATAGCTCTAGGCTAGCTCCTCAGAAATATCAAGTAGAGATCCCTTAGGTTATTTGGTCAGGATTGGAGCCTCAGCAGGAACCCCAGAGACTTTCTCCTCCTGGACAGTTTGTTAAGTGGTGGTTTGAGTCTGGGATGACAGAGTGAACCCCAAAGCTGATTGGGAATGTTCAGCTCAGCTGTGCTATTGAGACATAGCCCCGGGGGAGAAGGAACCAGTACCCAGTGAGTGCAGAGAGGCAGGGGGAGAGGGACACAGCTGGCTGTGTGCACTTGCAGGAAGGGAGAGCTCTTGGTTTGGGACTCCTGGTCAGAGAGGAAAGCTGAAGGGAAGTTTGAGGCACCATTCCCCCATCCCACAATTTGAGGTGTTTACACTAATACCTCTTATTTTTTTAAATGAACAAACAAAAAAGAAGGAACCCCATCATTGAAACATATTGTGGGAACAGGGAAGACCAGGATTTATCTTCACAGGAAGACACTTTAGTGTAAAAAAAAAATGCTTCTGCCTCAAAGAGTGAAATGGCTCTCTGCCCAGAGAGAATCTATAGAACTAAAAAAAAAATCCAAAATCAAATGAGAGACATTGAGGGATAAACTAAAGAAAAAAATTAAACCATCCCAGAAAAACAAGAAGAGTATGAACAAAAGTTAAGCAATTATAAAAGGAGGTATAGAGTCTAAAAGATGAAAATAACTCTTTGAAAATAAGAATTGGACAAGGGGAAGCCAGTGAAGCCATAAGAGACCAAGAAATAACAAAACAGATTATAAAGAATGAGTAAATTGTACAGAATGTGAAACATCTCATAAGAAAAATGACAGATCTTGAAAAGAGATCAAGAAGAGAAAATAGAAGAATAATTGGACTGCTAGAAAATTGTGACCAAAAAGAGAACTTTGACACAATAATGCAGGAAATAATCCTAGAAAATTGTCCTGGAGTGATAGAACATGAGGAGAAAGTAGAAATAGAAAAAATCCACTTCTCACCACCTCAAAAAAGATCCCTTGTGGAAAACACATAGGAATATTATTGCCAAATTTCGAAACCTCCAGATTAAAGAGAAAATTTTGCAAGAAACAAGGAAAAAAACATTGAAATACACTGGAGCTACATTTAGAATTGTACAAGACTTATCAGCAGCTACAATAAAGGACAACAGGTCTTGGAATGATATCTACAGACAATCAAAAGGACTAGGCCTGTGGTCAAAAATAGCATATCCAGTAAAAATTATCTATAGTTTTTAATGAGAAAAAACAAATATTCATTAAACTTGCAGATTTTCAGGATTTTCTATCAACCAAACCTGAATTTAACATATAAGAGCTAATATGAAAAGAACAATTTAAAGGAACTGAACATGAACAAACTGTTTAAACATGGATAAATTGTTTTTCTGTTCCCATGGGAAATGTATGTCATGTTTAAGATTTACATCAACAATAGGGTAAGATCAAAAGAGAAATTGTCACAATAAAGATAAAAATAATAATCATGTTATATAAATGAAGTGCAGGGGAAGAATAGACATAGGCATTAGAGGGGGGAGGAGGGCTCGTAATTCTGAAAACTTACTTACATTGGGAATGGGTTTAATAGGCAATACTACATATATACTATAAAGGGTATAGCATCCTCTAAAATTTGTAAAAAAAAAAATAATGGGGGAGGGATAAATGGATGGGGAAGCAAAGGGTGAGGGAAGAAGACAAGACAGGGATCTCTAGGTGGGGTGTGTGTGTCAAGTAATAGTAAGTCAAGTTATGAAGCAGAATTTAATGAATGAACCAGCAGAGATAGGAAAGATATTTGTATGTAAGATGTGTGTGTGTGTGTGTGTGTGTGTGTGTGTATCAACATCTGTATATATAAATATACCTTTTCTTGGAGGTGGTAGGAGGGATAAAAGGAAGAGATATCTGTGTTAATGTGTATATGTATGTATGTATATATCTAATGTATGTACATATAAATATATCCTTTTTAAACTATAGCCTGCTTGGAGATTGTAGAGGAAATGAAAAAGGGAAAAAGAATAAACTAAGTAAGGTTTGCAGCAAAGAATAAAAGAATAATTTACAAAGAAGTAAAGATGGACACTCATGAATATAATTTCTTTTACTAATACATATATATGTATATATACTTTTTAAAATTGGTATTTGTTATATGTTTTGAATACTATGTTGTGTTCTGCTGGACACATGATAATGTTCTCTTTTGTTTCATTTTGTTTTATATTGCTTTTCCTGTTTTTCTTTTTGCTTATTATGTTTCTTCAAATAAAATTAATTAGGAAAACTAAAAAAAAGACAAAAAAAACTGTCTTTTGCCTTTATTTGTACCTCCAGCACTTAGCACAGTGTCTGTCACAGAGTAGGTGCTTAATATAATACTTGTTGCCTTGACTTGATTTGACATAGTTGGTTCAATATTCAACTATTGACATTTTGGAATGAGAATGGTTAGATGTTTAAACTGTAGGCTCTTAAGTGCTAGAAGGTATCTTCTCCTGTGTATGGTGGTTTAAGTCTTGTGATAAGTGGGGGTTTGGGTTGTGCGATTGTTGTAAGTCTAAATAGTACTTTTTGGGGGTTGAGTGTATTTTTGATTTATCTGGGAGGAATATTGGTGGTGTTCGGTTATACTGCAGCTATTAGCACAAATAGAAACCCGAGTAGGAAGTTTTACTACAGCTTTACCATATAATTTCAAATTAAAGACCTGGTGATGAATAACTTACCACCTAGTGGGAAAGGCCATTCTTTTCCCCCAAGTTTAAAAAAAATAATTCTAAGCATTAGGAATTTCCCCCTAATCTTGAGTCTAAATTTGTATATCCTTCAACTTTTATCCATTTTTTTTCTAATTTAACTATTTAGTGACAAAGAGAGCAAATCTAATCTGTTCTCATGGATTTTCCAGTCCTTAAAATTCTAGACTACAAATAGTATTTTCTCAACTCTTCCTCCCCTTCCCACCTCCATTTTCCCCCACTAAATTTTTTTTTTTTGGTGGCATGAATTCCATAATTTTGAAAATCCTATTCTCCATTTTGGATGTAGTATAGATTTATGTCCACACTAAAATTTCCCACTAGCACAAGTGAACATGTTCCAGATATGATATGAGTGGTGATGAATAGAAAATAGAGTGGATATCATCATCTGCATTTTAAAGCCCTTATATGTAATCCAATTCAAGATGAAACTTTCCTCTGCCATTTCAAATTCTTAGCTTCCTTGAAACTCCCATGGTTTCAAAGTCTTTTTCATATGAACTCTTTATTTAGCTAAATAAAGCTTCCTTGCTCTTTACTTCTAAAGCTATGATTATACAACCAACCCTTGAATTTCATTATGGGACTTTGAAAGTGGGGTTGGTCATAATAAATATAAAGCCAGAAAGCTGTCACTATGATGTGATAGGAGACAATGGTCTAGGGTTGAAATGCAATACAATGAGCTACTCTGGAATTCAAGACCTAGCTCTGCTATTTCTTGGTTTGGTGTTCTTGCGAACTCTTGATCCCCCTCACTTTTCTTGTCTGTCAAATGAAGGGGTTACAGTGAAGCTGGAAGGAGTATGACAGGACAAGAGAAAGAAGAATGAGTTAAATGGTAGTGTCCATATTCTGGTTCTCCTTAGCAAAAGTTGTACAAGTAATGAGTCTATCAGCAAACATTTGCTAAGCATTTACTATGTGGCAGGCACTGTGCTAAACTCAGGGATAAAAAAAATGGAAAAGCATGATCCCTACCCTTAGAAATTCATATTCTAATGAAAGAACTCACTTCTCTTTGTAATAGATATAATCAACCAAATGCCAAGTGTTCTTGGGGACCTTCCAGGTGGCAAAAATAAAGACTTTGTAAAATAACTTTTTTTGTAAAATTATTTAGCCAAATTGGGGGCACTGAAGATCGAGCAACAAAACTAAAAATGAAAAATTAAAAAGAATTAGGCAAAGAGGGAGCCTTCGCTAAAGCAGAATCCAGGGCACATATCTGCCCCATTCAATTTGCCCTCAATGTTCATTTTAAGGTGAGTAAAGAGGCTGGAAGGTGAAAAGAGACACATGGCTTGACTGACTCAAGACCCTGCACTACTTTCAGGATGCTCCAGAAAAGCATAAATGGAATTGACCAATAAGCCTATATCTTTTAATCAAGATCATCAAAATCACTTTGAAATCCTATAGTCAGGAGCAGGTGCAAATATGACAGGATCTAATGAAGATATGAAGACATTGACTTGATTGGTATCTGAAACAGAAATGTGACTAAACACAAGTATTCTTTCTTAATCACTCCCATCCTCTTTCACTTAGAAAATATTAAATATCAAAGAAAAGTAAAAAGAGAGATTTAGAACCAAAAAGGTATAATAGAAAGGCCCAGAGACTTAGGGAATCTCTTCCTGGAGGGACCAGCAAGATGGCTATGAATTCAGCAACATCTCCCTCTTACCTGAGACTGACCAGGGAAGCAGGAGCAAGAGGACAAAGGACAAATCTTGAAGAAAGGAATTCCATCTCAATATCATCCCATCAGAGTCACTGTAACTATGATTATGGGCAACTCATTTAACTTCTCTGACTTATTTTCTTCATCTGAATGAAAAGGGAAATGGATTCAATAAGTTCTGAGATTCCTTCAATCCCAGATACAAGTCAGAGTTTCTATTAGTCTTCACTAAAAGAGAACCCTCATCTTCAGAGACCTCACTCCCTTGATGAGACCACAAAACTGCCCAGGCTGTCCTGAACCATGCCATCTCCCAAGCTCTAGTGGAACATGAAACCTAAAACTTGTGGACCGTGTACCTTGGGACCTTTGTCTCTCAAACAGAGTCTCATTTATTTACGATAAAGGGTCAGTTCAAGTTATCTTTTCTCAATAGAAAATCCATGCCGTGTTTTTCTTACTTAGCCAATTTTAGGGATCAATTCATATTACTTTAGAGGTGCCCTTAGAAGTCCCCCACTTCAATCCTCAGTTATAAAATATTTACCTGATGTTGCCAAGATGGCACTTTGTACACTTGAAAGCCCTATAAACAAATTGATTATTGTTCTACCTAAATCAAGTGGCAGCTCTGTTCCTGATCTGGATTTTGTCACCATACTCAGCTCCCATCTCCCCCTGGAAGAGATTACATTATCTGGGCTCACCTAACACCGGAATGTTCCTCTGTCACACCAGCCCCCTTTTCTACATGTAAATTATTCCTGGAGCCTTCATTTTGGGAAGAGACTCACTCTGACTAATGTTTTCCTTCTCGACTCGGTTTTTGACTTTTCAAATATTGACAACAACCTCAGATATTGCCAAGGCTCCTCATTTATCTCTGCCCTTAGAACATAACTCTTTGAGGACAATGACTTTTTTATATTTGTAGCCACAGTGTTTAGGACAGTGACTGGAACACTGTTATTGCTAATGTTCAGTCATTTTAGTCATATCCAATTCTTTGTGACCCATTTGGAGTTTTCTTGGAGTAGATTGCTTCAGTTCCTTATCTGTAAAATGAAGTGGAAAAAATGGCAAACAGCATCAAGTGACTTGCCCAACCTCACCTGGCTTGTAAATGTCTGAGGCTGCTGAAAACATGTCTCCCTTTAGGGATACAACCTCAATGATGAGGTTACATGGCTGTCGAGACTACCTGGTTTGGAAAGGCCATTGTGTCTTCCAAAAGAGCTACTGTCATGGCTTGGAAATCCTCTTTTCTGAAAGTCTTTTCTGACTTGTTGGAAAAGGAAAGTGAAAAAGTTCAAGTATAACCTTACGTGATAATTGAGACACTTTTAACAGAGTACACATAATTACATTAACAGATAGGGCTAAGTGGAAAGCAAGCTGGATAGTGGATAGAACACTAGGTCCAGAGTCAGGAAGAGCTGACCTTAGGCACTTACCAATTGTGTTACCGTGGACAAGTCACTTATTCCCTGTTTGCCTCACTTTCCTCAAATGTAAAATGAGGATAATAATAATGCACAACTCCTGGTGTTGTTGTGAAGATCAAATGAAATAATATTATTTATAAGTGATTGATATTTATGAATGAAATAATATTTATAATGTGCCAGATAGTAATTATTTAATAATATTTGTTCTCATTCTTTCCCCAGACTAGAATTGCTTTTTGTCCAGAGAAAAATCCATGCTATGCATTCTGTCTTTAGCCAATTTCATATATTGTGGATTTTCAGAATTCTGAAAGCCCATTAAAACCACATCAGCACCTGCCCTAACTGTCAGGGGATCTCTATTAACTCTAGGGTGAAATGTAAACTCTTCATTCTGACATCTAAAGAACTGAAATGCTCAGCTCCAATGTCTTTGATTGTTATTTTAAATATGATTCACCTCTGTATTCATCATCATGTATTTGTATGTGTGTATATATGTATGTTACATACACATATATATGCATAAACATGTGTCCATATGTCTACACACATATGTGTCTATTTAAATTTAGATGGCAGTAGTTATGCATACATGTGCAAACATATAGATACATTGTTTTCATTCTATGTGTGCAGTATATGTATTTTGTGTGTTTGTCTTCATATACACAATATATATGTACATATATACATTTATATAAAGTGGTAGAGATATTTGTAATATATATTATATTTTTTTCACTGGACCTGAAATTTTATTTGTATAAGGAACTATGGGGTTTTGAGGGAGAAATGTGTTATACTCACCAGGAGAAACCATTTAATGGAAATTAGAAATACTGTACAAGTATTCAACCCCCCAACACTCCCACAGTGACCTTTTGGCCCAAATTCTCCTCATTGGGGATTAGGAGGAAATGTGTCCAACCAGAGCATTAAACTCACGAAGCTGTTGTCAGAATTAAATGACTCTGCCCCTTTTGATGTCCTTCTGTTATACTCCATTGTATGTGATAGTACGGCATTTTAAAAAGCTCTCATCAAAAAAAAAATATTTCATTAGTTAGTCTTCTGCTGCCCCTGTTGAGCCTACATGGAGCATCACTATGTCAATATCTTTGTATATAAGTAATTCTTGCCCTTCTGCCAGTTCCATTTCAGGAAAAACAGCAAAAAGGGATACTTCAGCTGGATCTGGCCTCTCACTTGGCCACCCCAATCATGGTTCTTTCTATGAGAGACTCAGCAAACTCTTCTGAGTAGACAGGACTGTTTGAAGCCTACTTTCAGTTAACTTCACAGAGAGATAAAGATGTCAAGAGAAAGAAGCAGATGAAGAAGGTGAAATAGGCAGGAAAAGCTACAAAAAAAAGACATGACCATCATGGGGATGAAGAAGGCACTGGATGCTGCTGTGGTTCATCTGCAAATCAGAGTCTCAGCCATTCAAAACCGAAGAGTAAAAAGAAATCCAGAATGCTAATGTGGACAGACAGAAAGATTCTTAGCCTAGGAATCTAGACCTTAAGCAAGAAAAATCTTCAAAAATGAAGAAACCAGAGAAAGAATATTAAAGTACAATATTTAAAAGGATGCTCTTCAGAATGGACTATTCTCCTCCTCATTTGCTGATATAGACACAGGCCCTGACAATAAATTCTTTTGAGATCACTGGAGCGTTATTGATTTCATTTTCACATTCAAAAACTTCCCTTTCTAACATTTGTCTTACCATATATAATCAAAAGGTAACTGTAAGTGTTTATCGTCATAGAGGTTTCAATATATGAAAAAATTTGTGACTTCATCGTCTTACCATGACTTCATAGTATTAATGGAAATTATAGGCCTTCTGTGTCTTAGTAGATGGATGAATAAAATATATCCCATAAAAACACACACATATACACATATATATTCAATTTTAAAAAATACTCTGTATCTAACTGGATAAGCTTCTGACTGTGCGTATCCAAACTTTGTTGCTACTGGTTTTTAATCATGTCCAAGTCTTTGTGACCACAACTATCCACGGGATTTCTTGGCAAAAATACTAAAATGGTTGCCACTTTTTCTCCAGCTTTATGCAAGCAGGATTTAAGTGACTTGTCTAGAGTCACACACCTAGTAGATGTCTGAGATCAGATTTTAACTAAGATGTTCCCAACTTTAGGTCAAGTGGTCGATTCACTGTGCCATCTAATAGCTCATCTTCAAACATAGCTAAACTGAACTTCAGGTTCCAATCTACTACTGGACATATGCTGTACTTTACTGGCTTAGTCTTTGAGAACTCGACTTCTCCTCTAGTCACAATGGCATGTAGATGGCATATGAATAAATAGCATAAAGAACCAATTCAATTTCATAAACTTTGTTAATTTTCATTTTTAGAACAATGGTAAAAATATTTGTTAATATATAAATTCAAACCTAGAATGTTTTACCTAAGTTTATATAGAGAAATTGTAAGAGTTGGGGTTATCCCATATGAAATACAGATACTATTGATTCTTCCCCACTGGAAGAAGCCATATTCTCAGTAGCAAGTATACCTTTTCATAGGGCACCACTACAAAAAGCATATAATCAATCTCAATATTTAAAGACCCTTTGTGAACTTGCAATGAATTATTTTTACCTATCCCAAAGCCAATTATAAGATCATAGAATGTCAAAAATCTAGATCTAGAAGTGGCCCCAGAGGCCAGTTAGTCCAAATCTCTCAATTACAGATGAATAAAGCAAGTCCCAGTCTTTTTGTCTCTCTGTCTCAATTTTCTCATTTATCTAATAAATATAATAACATGTACTGAAAATTAAAAGCTGCCTGGTAGTTGAGTTGTTATGAAGGTCTAATGAGAAAAGTTTTAATTCAAGATTTTTGAAAAATTAAAAATTTGGTCTAAATACAAAAGAAAGAGAAGGAGAATAAGAAAAATGAGAAAGTAGTGAAAGAAGAGAAGAAAGAAGAGGGGAAAAAAAGGAAAATGAGAAAAGTCCTAGCCATGGAAAAAATGAGCTAATCATCGGATGTCTAGAGAACATTTAGAGAACATACAAAAGCACTATTCAGCACAAAACAGGTTTGACAAAATCACAGTCAATCAGTACATAAGCATTTACTAAGTATTTACTGTATAAAATATTGTACTAGTGCTGGGTAAGAAAGCTCAAAAAAAAATCTGTCTCTATCCTAAAATTTCCATTGGTAGAGAAACTGTATAAATAACCATGTACATACAAGATATTATACAGAGTAGATGGATGGCATTGGGAACAGGGAAGCATTAACAATGGGTCACTCAGACAAATGATAAGGAGATGAAGAGAGAAAAGACAAAAATTCCATATATATATATACTCCTACTTTAAATCTGCTGTCTTGCCTTGTTTCATTTCGGCAAAGGATGCTCCAACAGTGAGAACCTCCTATGTTTCTATTTGTACTACTCCTCATTGCCTGGTTCCTTTTGTGTGTTGTTTCCCTTTTTAGATTGGAAGTTTCTTGAGAGCAAAAATTGTTTTTATTTTTTAGCAATTGTACTCCCAGCACTTAGTTTCTCACACATAAGAGTCACTTAATAAATATTTACTGCATCAGATGGAATTGGTTTGGACTCAAGAACATATAGTCTTGGAGAACAGAATGATGACTGATGATGACTGAGAAGGAGTGATCAGATGGATAGGAGATTGGAAGGGTCAATGTCATGAAATGCCAGCAAGAACACAGCATCCAGAAGGAGGCAGCAATTAACCATAGCAAAGTCTGCACAGAGGACAAGGAGGATGAAGATGGAGAAAAGGCCACCAGAATAAATGCCTAAGAGATTATTGGAAATCTTTGAATAGAGTAGTTTTGGTAACAAGGTTGGAATGAAGATCACAAAGCATAAAGCAAAGGGAAGGGAGAGAAGTGGAGAAAATGAGCTTGTAGCCTTTGCTAAGGAGATAAGAGAAAATACTATAACCTGAAAGCATGGTAGAGCCACGTTAAAGTATTTTAAGGATGATGGAGACATAAATGTGCATCTGGTCAGTAAGGAAGGAGCCAGGAGTCATTATATCCATGGCTAGGATTCTTCTTGTTTTCCTTTTCTTTCTCCTTTCTTTTCCTTCACTGCTTTCTCTTTTTTCTTATTTCTCCTTTGTTTCTTCTTTTTGTTTTTATATCATAATTTTAACCTTTCAAAATTCTTGAACTAAACCATTTCTCATTAGACCTTCATAACAATTCAACTACCAGGTACCTTTTGATTTTCAGTAAATATCAAATAATACTGAAGATTAGATCTAAGCACTCCAGTTTCTCATTTAAAACCTTCTGCAGTTCCTCTTTACAGGGTGATGTTATATAATCCCCATAGTGGCAGCAGTAGCAACAGTCAAAAAGAGACAATGAGAGGCTCAGATCAGCTGGAATGGGGATCAACAGCAGCAGGGAGAAACAAAGAAAAGAAGGGAGAAATCAAGCAGAGAGGAGAATTTAATGGGGACCAGGACCAGGAAAAGGAGTAGAGTGAATGACAAGAAGACACAGGATGCTAAGAAATATCAAAGGAAGAAATGCTCCTTCAGAGGTCCTTTGACCACATGTGGCAGGTATGCATGCATACATATGTAGTATATATATAGATATATATACACACATATGTGTGTCATACATATATCTCCTCTTCCCACTGACTATAGCACTTATCCCAGTCTTACAGTGAGCATTGTCAACTGAGTGAAATCCATACTGAAAAAGATAAATTGTATGAGACAAAACAAAATGAAGGAAATGAGTACATGCCCCAGATTTAAGGTCATTGCTAGGTTTTTGTAAATACACATAATGTGGCTATGAAAAATTTTGAAGACATTCTGTTTTTATTTTAACATTACCATCAGGCTATTTCCTAACAATGGAATTATTGATCAAAATATAGGATAAGTTTTATGAACTTTATTGTCCACTGTCAGATAACTCTAGAAAGCTTCTATGTGTTTACTAATATAATTGAACAGATTTATGATATGGATGGTGAAGATCTCATTTAAACTGGATACCAACTGAAAAATGCAACTGCATATATATAGATGTATTTCCCATAAAAATAAATCATGCTTCTGCCTGGAAAACACGTAGGGGTTCCTTGATCCATGGGCTAACATCTAATGCATAACTGTGTTTTTAAGACCATTGTTAAAAAGCTATAAAACAAATAAAGCTGTTATAGAAAAGGTACACTAGGAATTTCCAGGGTTGAAACAGATTAGGAGGATGCTGTTGGTGATTATCCTTTATTTGCAGAGGGGACTGATGAAATGTGATATTTTAATTTGAGAGTTATTGGATTTCACTGAGTCAGAGTTGTACAAAGTCATCATCCTTCTTCTCTCTTCCAGAATAATTGAAGTCTAAAGGCAAGACAAAAGTCAAGATGATTGATGATGGCCCGGGAGACAGCAGATGATCTTGTTACCTCTGATGTCTAATCTCCACAGAAACACTTTAGCTGCCTTCATGGCCACTGAACAAATTGTTCTCTTCTGCCCATTCCTCTGAAGTCATCTTTCTATTCTTAGGATACAGATCTCTCTAACTCAGCAAGAAGTTTGAGTCCCATCAGTAACCTGCAACCTGGTTTAGCCCATCTTCCAAGAAGTTGTTACCCTGCTGTGGATGCTACAGCTTCTTGGAACCATGGGTGAGCTCTACAAGGGACTAAGTAGTCCTGGAAAGGCTTTGTACCAAATGGAGGCGAGAAGATGTGCATATGAAAGGAGGACAAGTGGGAGAATTCTCAGCCTGTGCTGACTGAAGCTCCTAAAGATTCAATGTCCTCAAACAAATTTGAAAGGCAAGTACATTTGTACTGAGGATTGTGGATACGATGACTCCTCAAGAGCCCTTATCTGCTTATTCAAAAAAATTTCCAGCCTCTCTTGGTTTTAGGAAGTTTGCAAGGCTTGAGAATCCCCTGCCTTTGGGGAATGGTAATAGGGACAATGTTTTCCTATGGAAAGAGGGCACGAGGGTAGATAAAAGGCCGTAGGGCCTCCCTAAAGGTATCCTGGAAGGTGTAGATATGGGAATCATCGGTCACATTGTAGAAAGAGATGCAGCCAGCTTCATAGTCCAGGAAAATCCCCACTATCTTGGGGGCCACTCCCAAGTGGAGACGGGTTGGAGGGTTAGAGAGAGCCCAGTACTCATTCCCTTTCTTCAGAGAGATAGTCCAGAACCCAGTTCCTGGTGTGATTGAGCATTCCTTTTTTCTCACGACTGAGTCCTTACCGATTCCCACGGTCCACTTCATCGTATCTTCTACCTGTACCTCCCAATAGTATTGTCCTGAAGTGAATCTGTCCTTGCCCAGCACACAGTACAAGGTCTCTAAGTCCCCAATGAGCTTGGGGTTGTTTTTTTGAGAGATTTTTTCATCCATTCGAGGAAGGAGGAAAGGACGAGCTGTGGCGGCACTGAAAGTGACATCCACTGCAATGAAACATACACATTCAATCCCAGTGTTCGAAACAAGAGCCTACAACTATGCTCTCTGGCTTCAACTGGACCTCCCAATGATATCCTTTATTTAATGGTCTTTCATCTCTTGATAATTCCCTAGATCATATTTCCCAGCTGCTGGATATTTCAAATCGCCTCCAAGTTCAAGGCCCCAAACTCTCCTCCAGAGACAGGCACATTAACAGTGAGTCAATGCCTTCCCACCAATTTTGTTGAAAAATGCAAGATCATCTGGCCAAACATCTTTCACCTTCCCTTTTCTCTTCAATATATGCTTGTATTTTATGTGCTCTGTCTGATTTTCCCTATCTCAGAGGAATGTCTGTTTCCATCTACATTTACTGCCCCCATTACCATCAAACACACACATACACACACAAGCAAATAAAAATAACTTGCTTTAAGGTACAAATAGTATGTCATATTACCTACGCAACAAAACTGGAAGGTTGTTGCTATATTGTTCCCATTTGCAACTGAGGAAACTGAGGCAAACTAGTTAACTGACTTGCCTCTGGTAACACAGCCATTATTTGAAACCAATTTTGAACTCAGTCTTGCTGAGTCCAGTATGTCCCTGAGCTGCTGAATCTATTTTATTTCTATTATGATATAGTTACACTTCCTTGAAATCATGCCTCCATATACTTTCTAGGTTAGGGTTCCTTTTATTGTATTAGGAAGGAACAGTTAGAGAGGTAAGAGAAAAAGAATAAGGGGAAAGGGATGTCAAATAATAGTATATTGTTACAAAAACCAAGAGAAGAGAGGTCAAGAAGGGATATATAAAATAAAATCGAACAAAATAATTAAATTCTTTCAAAACCTTAAAATTCTATATAAATATGAACTGTTTTTCATAGAATCACAAAATCTCAGTTAGAAGAACTTGAGGCCTTTCAGCCCAATGTGCAACTGAAAGAGAACTACTTCAAATAAGGATGTTCACTATATTGTTAGTCAGTAGATTAACAAACATGAATTAAATGCTTACTTTGAGCCAAACTATACTAAGTACTGCATTAAATCAAGTTACAACCATTTCTTAATCATCTGCTATAAACAAGTTACTGTGCTAAACTCTGAGGATACAAAACAGAGAATGAAACAAAGACCTCAATTTAGGGAATAGTGGGACATAGATTTTAGTTAAAAGGGACCTGGGAAGCCAACTTATTTCGCTGCCCACATACACACACTTTTTACAGATGAGGCAACCAAAGCCTGCAGAGTTTGAATGTATTTAACAAAAGCTGGTTAAATAACAGAGGGAGAATTGTAGCCCATACCCTTGACCCTAAAATCAACACTCCACCCTCCACCACTTTGTCTTCAGACCATCCTTTTGCCTTATAGTGATCTGTAATTGTCAAGTTTTTCTTTACCTCTTACTTATTTCATCCATTTTTTCCATCTGCTTTCTGTCCAAGCAGAATAATTATAATCCCTATTTCACATGGCAGTTTTCGAATACTTGAACAACTTAAATATGTTCATTTATATTAAAAAATATAGCTAGGATTTTATATAGCACCTGCTATTTGCAATCCTCATATATATATAGTATGCTTTATAATTATCTCATTTCATCTTCACAACAACCTTGAAAGGTAGAGAATCCCCATTATGATCTCCATTCTACAGTGGAAGAAATGAGGTAAACTGAAGCTAAATGACTTGCCCAACATCATATTTAGTTGGATTTGAACTGAGATCTTCTTGACTCCATGTCCAATGTGCAATTCAGTGTACCACCAAGCTTTCCCAACATGTCTAGCTTAAATATCCACAGTTTATTAAACAGGTTCTCACTTGCCATCAATTTAAGGCCCTTAACAACTCCCTTCCCTGGAGTCTTAACTTATAAATGTTTTTCCTAATGTATGGCACCCACAACTAAAATCACTAATACTTCCGATGTACACAACGTACAGTGGAACTCTCATCTTCCTAGTCTTGGCTGTTATTAAGCTTCTTTCAATGAGTATTTGGGAGGTATTAGATTCTTCTCTGTCATCCAACACTGTTGAATTAAATGGAGCTTGCAGGGCAAGATAATCTCAGACCTAGTTCAAAGACATTTTGTGCTCCCCTCCCATTTTGCTTCTAGTCTCTTCAGTTTACCTCTGTATTTCTGGGCAGTTTGCAAGTCTGAAACAAAACCAAAAGAGGAAATATGATTAAAATTCCAGCACAAGGTAAAGAGGCTCAATTTAGCTGCAACCACAGGGGCTGGGACCTGAACCATTCTCCATCTTTTACCCAGTCATTATTGATTACTCACACTCAGCTCTAGTCATTCTTGAGTTCTATTAAGAATTAGGATCCCTATTCTCATATTTTCAGCTCATTAGAAAGTCTGCACCTAGCCACATGGAGATTATTAATAATAATAATAAAAATTATAATTCATAACTAGATTCTCCCCCCAAAATAGAAGCAATTAGTAAAATATATTCAAAGCACAAATAAAATAAGCTATTTTGTAGTAAATTTACTTCTGCACAATAAGGATCATTAACTATTGACACATTTTTCTGAAAGGCTGGGAGTAAGGTCTCACTAGTATAAAAAATCAATTTTTGCATGCCTTTTAACTAATTATTTTCCAATTTTTTTCTCTGCCTTTGTTTAATTAAACTTCCAAATTTAGTTTAGAGTTCTTCATATCCTGCCATCCCTCATGACTCTATGATATACTTGTAATTACTTCTATGCCGTATCTTAAGCATAACTCTCTATCTTTATATCCCCAAAACTTAGCACAGTGCCTGCCTAAATGTGTCTTGACTCACTCAATTTTTGAGATGACAATATTTTGTCTCTCAGGAGTTTCTTTTTTGTAAAATCAACAACACAAAGAAATGAGAATTTTTCCAAAGCATTCAGTCTCCCCATTTTTATTTGTATAAAAATGGTGAAAATCTTTAACTTGCTATGTCTGTCATTATAAATATCTGGGGAGAAAGAGAAAAAGAAGAAAGTCAATAATTGATCGCATCACTGTGGATCAGTTTTCTCATATATAAAACTATGGACTGATCAGACACTAAGGATACTTCCAACATTAAATCTATAAAACTAAGATCATACTGACTAGCATTAGATATGTTATGCCTCAATGCTTCCCATTCACTGATTTTTTTCCATAATTTCCATTATTACGTCAATTAATTAGCGAAAAACTCTATTAGGGAAAATAAAGATTTTAGAGGAAAAGTAAAATGGACAAAATCTGCTCTTTCTAAAAGTTGAGGTTAGGTGATTGCATTGGTGGGAAGGTCATACTGAACAGGTCATTTTCTGAAACTTTCCATAGCTATATAATATTTCCATATGCATATCACTAGATAATAATGAAGAGGTTATGACTCACCCATTGCACCTTTGTTCACCACTGAAAAGTAGAAGAAAGAGAGATGAGGACAGAGAGAATCACAGATATTGAGACATAGTAGAGAGGGAAAATTAGCTTCTATATATTAGCCATTTGCAACTTTTACTTTGCCTATTTACCTAAATATTTAGGTTTCTTGATCTTGAAGTAGGCACATCGAATTTGTGTTAATCACATAGAACAGAGAATGCTTTTCAAATTACATAAGCTTACAATCTTGGTAAAGACATTTTCCCTTTTTTATTTCATTTGCAAAGTAAAAAAGGATTTATCCATGTAAACTTTAAGATGTTTCCCAGCAAAACATATGTGATTTGATCTCAGATCTTATACTGAATAGCTTTGCTCCCTTTTTGAAGTGATAACACAACAATCTATTTTCTCATTCATAATGGTAAGGACTGACTAGCCACAAAGGTCATGTCCAAATTGAAACATATAAAACTAAAATTACACGGACTTTCCCTCACTTCCCAGTGCTTCCCCTTCAATTATTTTTTCAAAATATCGATTATTTTGTCAATTAATTTAGAAGTACACTTTTGCAAAATAATACAAAACTCATCAGAGGAAAATCAAAACACACAATTAAAGTGTAGGTTATATGGGTACATTGACTTGTGGGCCATATTCATTAGCATATTTCCCTGGATACTGCCCTACTCCAAATTATTGCCACATGGAAGTATTTCAATAATGAAGAAGCTATTACATACCTGTTGCATCTTTTGTCATTCCTGAGGGGTGGGGGAAAGAGACAGGGAGAAGAAAGAGAAAAACACATTGACAGAGTGAGATAAATTAGCTTTCTTGGAATGTCCATTTGGTACAATTCAAGTGTCTTTTCTAATTATCCAAAATATTGATTCTTCTTGATCTTGAGGAAAACTCTGAATTATGAGTTAAAGAACATAGAACATTGGGGTATTTTCAAATTACTTCATTTATGATGTTGGGAGAGACGTTTTCTCCCTCCGTTGAAGTTATGGCCACAAAAATAATTTCATTTCCTTTTATTTTTCCCTGTTATATAGAATCACCAAGTGCAAATATTTGAAAATATTAAAGTAGTTATTACTCACCAAGTGCATCTTTGCTCACACCTGAGGGATGGGTGAATGATACAAGGAAAAAGAGAGAAAGAGATAAAAACGGAGACAGAGAGACAGAACAATGGAGAATGAGAGTGACGACAGATGGACAGAGAGAAAAAGAGAGTGGGGGAGTGTTAGAAAGAGAGGGAGAGGAGAGATGTAAGGAGGAAGCAGGGAGAGAGAGAGAGAGATGGGAAAGGAGAGAGAGAGAGAGAAGGAGGGAGTGAGGGGAAGAGGGAAGGAAGGAGGGAAGGAGAGAGTGAGGGAGAGAGAGAGTGAATGAATTTGTTTCTCTGGATTGCTCATTTCCCACACAGGTGATGTCTTATTTCATCGTTCTGTACTAGAGTCTTCACTCTTACTGAGGTTGAGGAATAAAGCACTGATGCAACATTCAAAAGGCATGGTTTGGGTGAATATTCTCCTAATCATTGATTCTCTCAGCTTTAAAAACCATTTTCCTTTTTTAAAGTGATAGAGTTGTAGTATGTAATTTCTAAGTTTCCTTAATATTGAACAATGTTTCAGCCCATTCCAGCTCTCACATTCATACTCTATGCTATCTTTACACAGGGATAACTGCTCTGAACCTTTACTTTCTTATCTATAAAATGATGTCATAGAACTGCATGGCCTTTTTAGATTTTCCATCTATAATGCAATTGTTTTACCAATTTCCACAAGATGCCTCATTTAATAGTGCTCCAATTGACTGACATTTTTCAAAATATCCATTTTTTTCCTCCATGAATCAATGTTTTAGCAAAACAAATATTTTACATGAAAATCTAGGCTATCGAATTGAACTCTTTACAAATACAAGGTCCTGTATTTGTCCATTGATTCTGAGTCTTCTGATCAACTCAGTTGCCAGCATATTCTATTGGTATGTTGTATCACCATATACAACTATTAGGTTAATTCAGAAGAACATGTTACTCACCAACTTCACCTTTATTCACACCTTCAAAGAGTGTGTGGAACAGAAACGGTGAAATCAAGCCAGAGACAGATGGAAAGAGGCAGAGAGACAGACAAAGAGACAGAGAAAGGGAGAGAGGTGGGAGGGAGATGGGAGTGAGGTAGGAGAGAGATGGGAAAGAGATGGGGGAGAGAGATAGAGACAGAAACAGGGAGGGAGGAAGGGAGACAGAGAGAGAGAAAGGGAGAGGGAGAATTCATTTCTCTGGATTATTCATTTAGAACATAGGGGATGCCTCATTTCATACTTCTGTTCTAAAGGGTCTTCACTATTGTTGATGTTGAGTAATAAAGCACTGACCTTTCATTCAAAAGGCAAAGCTTGGGTGAATGTTCTCATAATCATTTTCTCTCATCTTTGGAAAGCATTTTTCTCATTTTTTCCTTTTCTAAGTTGTAGTACAGAATCCCTAAGATTCCTTATCAAATAACACCATTTGACTCTTTTCCAGATCCACCTTTATGATATTTAGGGACTTTACACAGTGATAACGCCTCTCAAATGCTACTTTCTGACTGGCAAAATGAAGCCGTAGAACTGCTTGGCTGATTAGGTCACTTCTAATTTTCCATGTATAATGTGTTGATTTTTAAAAAAATGTCTATTCTTTTTTCAACGAATTAGTGTTTTGAGAAAACAAATACTTTACAGAAAAATCTAGGTTGTCAAATTCTTTTCTCTAAAATACAAGGAAGTGAATTAGTTCATTGACTCAGGATCTCCTGTTCAACTCAATTGCCAGCAGCCTCCACTGGTAGGTTGTATCACCATATACAAATATTTTGATAATGAAGAAGAAAATATTACTCACCAAGTTTTTCTTTATCCAAAGCTGCAAAGGAAGAGAGAGAGAGAGAGAGAGAGAGAGAGAGAGAGAGAGAGAATGAATATGAATTAATTTATTCCTCTAGATGACTCATCACAGGGGATGCCTCATTTCATAGTTCTGTTCTAAAGAGACTTCATTCTTTTTGATCTTGAGGAATAAAGCACAGACCTAGCATTCAAAATGCAGAGCTTGGGTGAATGTTGTTGTCATAATCATGTTTTCACTCTCCTTTACATAGTATTTTTCTCACTTTTTCCTTTTGTAAAGTAATAGAGTTACAGTACATAATCTCCAAGTTTCCTTATCATCTAACAATGAGTTTATCCCAGATCTCACATTCCTAGTCTTTGGGATTTTACCCAGTGATAACCACTCTGAACCTCTACTTTGTCATCTGTAAAATAAAGCCATAGAACTGCATGGCCTCTTTTTTATCTTTACAGTAAAATCTAGGCTTTTAAGTTGAACACCCTACAAATATGAGGTCCTGGATTTGTTCATTGATTCCAGGGTACTGATTAACTCAGTTGTCAGCATCCTCTACTGTTATGCGCTATCACCATATACAAATATTTGGATAATGAAGAAGAAAATATTATTCACCAAGTTCATATTTATCCTCATCTGCAAAGGAAGGAAGGGATGGATGGATGGAGGAAGAGAGAGAGAGAGAGAGAGAGAGAGAGAGAGAGAGAGAGAGAGAGAGAATGAGAATATATGCTTCATTTAGTATTCTGACACAATCAGTTCCTTCTCTTGGTATAAATAGGATTTTTAATCATAAACCCTTCAGAATAATTATGGATGATTATACTACTAAGAATTGCAAAGTCATTTACTGTTGGTCATCCCAGAACATTGCTATTAATTTGTATGCAGTAGAATTCATTTTGCTTAAGTTGATGGAGGATTTTCCATATTTTTTTTTGAGAGCATCCTGCTCATCATTTTCCATAAGACGATGATATTCTATCACAAATACATACATTGTCTGTAGATTATTGAGTCATTTTCCAATTGATGGGCATCCTCTCAATTTCGAATTTTACATAATTAGTTTCTATTGTGTTTGCTATTAATATAATTATATTTCTATTTCCCCTAAATTTGAAATATCCTTGAATTTCTGGCATAAATCCAACTTGATAAATAAACATGATTTCTTGAATACACAGCTATGGCCTCTGTGATCATGTTTTAATCAGTATTCTTATAGTAAGGTTCACTTCTGATATAGGTCTACTTTTTCTTTTCCTAATTTATGTCTACTGATTTGTGCATCAGAACAATAAATGCGTCATAGAAGGAGCTTCATAAGATGCCTTCTCTCTCTCTCTCTCTCTCTCTCTCTCTCTCTCTCTTCTCTCTCTCTCTCTCTCTCTCTGTCTGTCTGTCTGTCTCTCTCTGTCTCTCTGTCTCTGTCTCTCTTCTCTATTTATATATTTAGTTCATATAACCTAGGACCTAAGGATGATTTATTTTTGCAATGTTTAATCGAATTCAGCTTGAAATTCATCTCAACTCTTCCTGATTGCAAACGAGAAAGAGAGATACCATTCCTTCCTATCCCCAGATTTCTAATCTGGCATCTTCAAGGTTTCAGGGGAGGGAGAGATTTCCTTCCATTTCCTTCTGGTCTCTTGTACCTCTTCATGATGGAACAGAGAGGAAGGCTCTATTACTCTTTGTTCCTTTTGTATATTTCCTGGATTGGCACACTCCTGCATGTCATTCCTCTCTATTCTCTCCAATGTTCTGCTGGCCTGGTCTAGATAGTATGCAAGAGAAAAAATAACATTCCATCTGATTCTCTCCTTAGTCCCTTCCTCTTAGTTGACAAATGACTAAGAAGATTCTACTCTGAAGGCAAGCCCCTAAGAATACTGATAACCCCCAGAATTCATTTATCAATGATTAATAAGCATACATTCAGTTGCAAGCTCCTTTTCTTAATGATTCTGAACCACAGCCTCTAATTATTCAAATTATTCCCATCACTTTTAACCCAACTCCCACAATGTTCCATTCTAGAGCTACCCATCCCTTCTATTGTGCTCTCTGGTATTCAGTCACCATTGATAACACATATGTTTTCATCTTTAAAACTTTTCCTTTCCCACTCCTTTCATATTTTCTCTCCCACTGAAAATAAGCCCCTTCTTTATTCCATTCTTCTCGGTCTCTCTTTCTAGCGCTGGTTATATTTTTACTCATTTGTCCCACTCACTGTTTAAAATGAGGCAGTTAGAATGTCCAGACTATCCTCTATGACCTTCTATCAGTAACTTCTCCCTTTTGTGGTTCACTTAATCCAGATCTACAACTCAATCAAGTTCTGGTAGTTTTTGTTTATTGATCCCCAGGACATTATCCTATTTTTTGCAAAAGTTCAGTGACTGGCTCACCTTCTTTCATTTCTACCCAACTTCTACCTTCAGGATATAGAGGACTATGCCTAGGGTATAAGACTTCAACATACATATTGATACTCCCTCAAATAGCAAAGGAATATTTACCCTAATCTCCCAGTTCTTCAACATTTTTATTTCATAGGACCTGCTTCCTCACCACACCTCAGCTACATAGAGATGGCCATACCCTTCATCTTGTTGTCACCCATAAATTCACCACGTCTATATTTATAAACTCTGAAATAACCCTTTTATTCCACCTCTCTCTCTACTACAAAACCCCAAACCTCACTGTTCATTCTCACTCTGACTTTCTATCCCTCGACTTCTCAGGCTTTTTTTCCCCTCAAACTATTGCCCCTGAATTGAAAAATTCTCTTCCTTTCTTCATTTTGATCCACTGATAATTAGTTTTATTCTACACAATTCCCCCCCCCCCCATTTCTCCTTTGTATATTTATTCTATCAAGGATCTTGCCCTATCTAACCTCAGCAGTTGATACCTACCCACCCACAGCCTTTGCTTCAGATAGCTGAAAAAACTGGACAAAAACCACATAATTGTGTGTATAACTCAGAGGTAGAAGACATGGATTATTATTATACTTGGTTCACCTCAAATTCTTGTGATCTTTGGTATGTCACTTCTGCTGTCTAGATATGTATCATAACATAAGAAGGTATTGAATGATATACTACTCCATTTCTTCACAACTTTCTGACCTGGGGTAAGTTATTTAATTTCTCTATACCTCTGTTTTCTTATCTATGAATTGAGTGGTTTGAACTAAAAGGTCTCTAAGGTTCCTAATAATTTTCAATTTATAATTCTTTAATAAGGCTAATTCTGCTGGATACTTTGGTTTCCAGTGATTTCCCAATCACTGATTTTTTCCCCAGGTATAAATATCTATTAAATTATTGCCACACTGGGCTTTGGCACAGGTAAAATGAGAGGATTAGGCTAGATCCCTAGTCTCTTGAAGATCTAAATCTATAATCATTTGAACCTTCTTTTTCCATGTTGCCTAGGAATTATTTGTTCTCTAAATATTTAGTAAAATTCAACTAAATCAATGCAGACTAAAAGTATTTTCTTCAATAATTTCTTAAGATTCATTTCTCTTTCAGACATCTAGCTATTTAGAGCCTATATTTTTTGTTTTGCTAATTTTTGTATTTTGTATTGTTCTACATATTCATCCACTTTATTTACACTCTCAGTTTTAGCCATTTGTTGTATTTATTAGTGAAATGATTTTTTCAAGCTTATCTCTTCTTTCATATTTTCAAAATGGCTACTTCTGGGCTCTCCTCCATGTCTCTTGTTTTGTTGGTTGTCTAGGGGTCTAAATTTATGTTCTCCTCCTGATATGCCTTCCAAGTTATGAACCTTTCAATTAAGAACTTTTTAAACTACATCCCAATGGTGCTGATAAGCTGATTCTCTATTACCTTTTTCTCCTTTCTATGATAAAATATAAATTTGGAGGCATTTAGAATTCTTCATACTGCCATCCCGTCATATTTCTATGATACACTTATAATTACTTCTATGCTGTATCTTAAGCATGACCCTCTATCTTTATATCCCCTGAACTTAGCACAGTGCCTGCCATATGCTAAGCTCTTAATAAATTCTTGTTGACTCACTGTCTAACCCATTCAGTTTTTAAGATGACAATATTTTGACTCTTTCAGGAGCTTCTTTTTTCTAAAATCAGCAACACAAAGAGATGAGAATTTTCCCAAAGCATGCAGTCTCCCCATTTTTATTTGTATAATGATGGTGAAAATATTTAACTTACCACATCTGTCAGTATTAATATCTGGGAAGAAAGAGAAAAAGAAGAAAGTCAATAATTGATTTCATCACTGTGGATTAGTTTTCTCACAGATAAGATTATGGACTGATCAGTCACTAAGGACACTTCCAACATTAAATCTATAAAACTAAGACCATACTGACCAGCCCTAGATGTATTATGACTCAATGCTTCCCATTCACTGATTCTTTTCAAAATTTCCATTATTATGTCAATTAATCATTGAAAAAACCCTATTAGAGAAAACAAATACTTCAGAAGGAAAGCAAAATGGACAAAATCTCTCCTTTCTAAAAGTTGAGGTTAGGTGGTTGCATTGATGGGAAGGTCATACTGAACAGGTCATTTTCCAAAACTTTCCACTGCTACATAATATTTCCATGTGCATATCACTAGATAATGATGAAGAGGTTATGACTCACCCGTTGCATCTTTGTTCACCACTGAAAAGTAGAAGAAAGAGAGATGAGGACAGAGAGAATCACAGATATTGAGAAATAGTAGAGGGGGAAAAGTATCTGCTCTATGTTATCCATTTGCTACTTTTACTTTGCCACATTTCATGCACCTATTTACCTAAATATTTAGGCTTCTTGATCTTGAAAAAGGCACACTGAATTATGTGTGAAGCAACATAGATCAGGGAATGCTTCTCAAATTATATAAGCTTTCAATATTGGTAATGACAGTTCCTCCCTCCCCGCCCCCGCCTTTTTTTCATTTGCAGAGTACAAGGGATCTATCCATGTAAACTCTGAGATGCTTTCTAGAAAAAACATATTTGATTTGATCTCAGATCTTATACTGAAGAGCTCTGCCCCCTTTTTTTTTTAAATTTAAATTTAAATTTTTTATTTATTTATTTTATTATAGTAACTTTTTATTGACAGAATCCAGGCCAGGGTAATTTTTTTTTTTTTACAACATTAACCCTTGCACTCACTTCTGTTCCGATTTTTCCCTCCACCTCCACCCTCCCTAGATGGCAAGCAGTCCTATACATGTTGAATATGTCCTAGTATATCCTAGATCCAATGTATGTATGCAGATCCAAACAGTTTTTTTTGTTGCACAGGGAGAATTGGATTCAGAAGGTAGAAATAACCCGGGAAGAAAAACAAAAATGCAAACAGTTTACATTCATTTCCCAGTGTTTTTTCTTTGGGTGTATCTGCTTCTGTCCATCATTAATCAATTGAAACTGAATTAGGTCTCTTTGTCGAAGAAATCCACTTCCATCAGATTACATCTTCATACAGTATCTTTGTTGACATATATAATGATCTCTTGGTTCTGCTCATTTCACTTAGCTTCAGTTCATGTAATTCTCTCCAAGCTTCTCTGTATTCATCTTGCTGGTCATTTTTTACAGAACAATAATATTCCATAACATTCATATACCACAATTTACCAATCATTCTCAATTATGGGCATCCACTCAGTTTCCAGCTTCTAGCCACTACAAACAGGGCTGCCACAAACATTTTGGCACATACTGGTCCCTTTCCTTTTAGTATCTCCTTGGGATATAAGCCACTAGAAACACTGCTGGATCAAAGGGTATGCACAGTTTGATAACTTTTTGGGCATAATTCCAGATTGCTCTCCAGAATGGTTGGATTCATTCATAGCTCCACCAACAATGTATCAGGGTCCCAGTTTTCCCGCATCCCCTCCAACACTCGTCATTATTTTTTCCTGTCATCTTAGCCAATCTGATAGGTGTGTAGTGGTATCTCAGAGTTGTCTTAATTTGCATTTCTCTGATTAATAATGATTTGGAACACTCTTTCATATGAGTGGTAATGATTTCAATTTCATCATCTGAAAATTGTTCATATCCTTTGACCATTTATCAATTGGAGAATGGCTTGGTTCTTATAAATTAGAGTCAGCTCTTATATATTTTGGAAATGAGGCCTTTATCAGAACCTTTAACTGTGAAGATGTTTTCCCAGTTTGTTGCTTCCCTTCTAATCTTGTTTACATTAGTTTTGTTTGTACAGAAGCTTTTTAATTTGATGTAATCAAAATTTTCTATTTTGTGATCAATAATGGTCTCTAGTTCGTCTTTAGTCACAAATTTCTTCTTCTTCCACAAGTCTGAGAGATAAACTATCTTATGTTCCTCCAATTTGTTTATAATCTCGTTCTTTATGTCTAAATCATGGACCCATTTTGATCTTATCTTGGTATACGGTGTTAAGTGTGGGTCCATGCCTAATTTCTGCCATACTAATTTCCAGTTTTCCCATCTGCTCCCTTTTTGAAGTGATAATGCAACTATCTATTTTCTCATTCATAATGGTAAGGACTGACTACCCACTAAGGTCATGTCCAAATTGAAACATAAAACTAAAATTAAACTGAATTTCACTAGGTTCATCATGTCCCAGTGCTTTCCCTTCACTAACTTTTTTTCAAAATATCAATTATTTTGTCAATTAATAAAAAACACTCTTTTGCAAAACAAAACACATCAGAGGAAAATCAAAACACACAAGATAGCCCCTCTTTTAAAGTGTAGGTTATGTGGATATATTGATTTGTGGGCAATATTCATTATTCAATATTCATTAGCATATTTCTCTGTATGCTGCCCTACTCCAAAGTATTGCCACATGGAAGTATTTCGATAATGAAGAAGTTATTACAAGACCTGTTGCATCTTTTCTCATTCTTGAGGGGTGAGGAAAAGAGACAGGGAGAAAAAAGAGAAAAACACATTCACAGAGTGAAATAAAATTAGCTTCACTGGAATGTCCATCTGGTACAATTCAAGTGTCTTTTCTAATGAATCTATTATCCAAAATATTGATACTTCTTGATCTTGAGGAAAACTGAATTATGAGTTAAAAACATAGAACACTGGGGTATTCTCAAATTACTTCATTTTAAGATCTTGGGAGAGACATTTTCTCCCTACGTTGAAGTTATGGCCACATAGATCACTTCATTTTCCTTTATTTTTCCCTGTAATATAGTATCACCAAGTGCAAATATTTGAAAATGTTGAAGTAGTTATTACTCATTAGGTGTATTTTTGCTCACACCTGAGTTGTGGGTAAATGATACAATGAAAAAGAGAGAAAGAGATAAAAAAAGAGACAGAATAACAGACAGTGACAAATGGACAGACAGACTGACAGAGATAAAGATAGAGTGAGGAAGGCATAGAAAGAGAGGGAAGGAGGGAGGGATTAAGAGACAGAGAGACAGAGACTTGGAGACAGAGAGAGGCAGGGACAGAGAAAGATGGAGGGAAAGAGAGAGACAAAGAGATACACATAAGGAAAGACAGATAGAGCTGTCTGAATTAGCATCTCTCGATTATCCATTTACAATATTGAATATTCCTCATTTGACACTTCTATTCTTCATACTATTCCAAGTATTCAAGCTTATTAATCTTGACAAATGGACAACTTAACTATTGGCCAAAACATAAATCTGGGATGTCTTCTTCTATTAATTCATTCTATGGTCTTGGGAAAGTCATTTGCTCACTTTTTCATTCAGTGAAGTAAGAGGGTTGTACTACATAATTTTTAAGATTCCTTGTATTATTATACTGTATGACACTCTCCCACTTCTCACCCACATTACCTTTGGGATATTGACAAAATGATGACATCATGGAACATCTATTTTCTCATTGGTAAAATGAAACCAAGGGATGGCATGGCCTCTCAGATTACTTTTAACTATAAATCCATAATGCTAAAATAATCCCAAATTCCATTAGACACTGCAATTCTTCCTTTCCATGCACTGACATTTTTCAAAATTTCTATTCTTTTGTCAACTTCTTGATTGAGAAACAGTGTTTTGGCAAAACGAAAACTCCACAGGAAAAACCTAAGCTTCTCTACCAATTGGAAAAGCTCAAATGGAGCACTGAATT